>NC_090438.1:309612828-310862828 GCF_031143425.1 Pleurodeles waltl | reverse complement strand
ATCTGTGTACCTTACTGCATTACTGTGGGCAGGAAAAGTGAACACAAGTCTGCTCCCAGCCGGTGGGAATAATTTTAAATCTCCAGCCAGCTGGGAGCAGACTAAGAGGGTCATTAGGAGTTTGGTGGACAGAAACATTCATCTGCCAATCTCCCGATAAGGAGACCACCAGGGCGGTCTCCCCACTGGCCCCATTACAACTTTCCCACTGGGCTGACAGTCGAAAACCAAGATTTCCACCTGTCAGCCCAGTGGGAAAGGTGCAGCAGCATTGTTCCTGGCTCATAATAGAGCTGACAGCAATGCTGCTGCAGGCAGGGTGCACAAGCAGACAGTGCATATTTCAAAGATGCTGGGTAGGGACAGCCCTGCACTGCCCATGCTATTGGCAATACAGGGGCCCCTTTGTGGTCCCCTTCACTTGTCTACCAGTCCTTTCATGGCAGTTCACCCAGCTGGCAGAGAACAAGGTTGTAATCAGCACGGGGGCGCTGACTTCAGCACCGCCATGGCTGATTGCAACCACGACAGCCGTCTTCCCGTTGGAATCAGTGGTCCTGGTGGAGATGGCAGTCCTTTGGCATTGCGACCACAAAACTCTTACTCTGAGGTTCGGACCGTCAATACAGTGGTGGTCGGGACCACAACCACAAGTCTGGCAGTCCAGTGATGGCAAGACTCGTAATAAGGCCCTGATTTAGATATTGGGGGATGAGTTACTCTATCAAAATGATGACAGATATTCCGTCCACTGAAATCTAAATCCCATAGCATATAATGAGATTGAGATTTCGGTGAATGGGATATCCATTACCATTGTGATGGAGTAACTCGTCTGTATCAATAAATCAGGCTCTTAATATTTTATCCTGTTTGGCTGGAGATTTAGAAATGCTCCCACCAGATGGGAGCAAACACATTTTTCTCTGCTCATGCTAGTGCAGGCAAGGAAAATACTGCATCCCGGGTGTGGGCTTCCCAAGACACAGTAAGTGAGCCTGCTCCCAGCCGGTGGGAATAATTTAAAATCTCCAGCCAGCTGGGAGCAGACTAAGGGGGTCATTAGGAGTTTGGTGGACAGAAACATCCATCCGCCAATCTCCCGATAAGGAGACCACCAGGGCTATCTCCCCACCGGCCCCATTACAACTTTCCCACTGGGCAGACAGTCGAAAACCAAGATTTCCACCTGTCATCCCAGTGGGAAAGGTACAGCAGCATTGTTCCTGGCTCATAATAGAGCTGACAGCAATGCTGCTGCAGGCAGGGTGCACAAGCAGACAGTGCGTATTTCAAAGATGCTGGGCAGGGACAGCCCTGCACTGCCCATGCCATTAGCATGGGCAAGACAGGGGCCACGTTGTGGTCCCCTGCACTTGCCTGCCAGTCCTTTCATGGTGTTTCACGCAGCTAGCGGAGAATAAGGTTGCAATCAGCACCGCAGTGCTGACTTCAGCACCACCATGGCTGATTGCAACCATAACAGCTGTCTTCCCGTTGTAATCAGTGATCCTGGTGGGGATGGCAGTCCTTTGGCGTTGCGACCACCAAACTCTTAATCTGATATTCGGACCGTCAAAGCAGTGGTGGTCGGGACCACCACCACAAGTCTGGCAGTATAGTGACGGCAAGACTTGTAATAAGGCCCTGATTTAGATATTGGGGGGATGAGCTACTCCGTTAAAACGATGACAGATATTCCGTTCACTGAAATCTAAATACCATAGCATATAATGAGACTGAGATTTCGGTGGATGGGATATCCATTACCATTGTGATGGAGTAACTCGTCCATATAACTAAATCCGACCCTTAATATTTGATCATGTTTGGCTGGAGATTTAGAAATGCTCCCACCATACAGGAGCAAACAAATTTTTCTCTGCCCATGCTAGTGCGGGCAAGGAAACTACTGCATCCCAGGTGTGGGCTTCCCAAGACACAGTATGTGAGCCTGCCCCGGAGGATGGGCGCTCCCTCCCTTTTCATTAAAGTAACAGCCTTGGGAGATAGGGTCATCATTGCCTTTTGAAGGCTCAGAGAGAGAGGCCATCTGGCGCCCCTCCTCTTTTGTTTCCATTTCAGCCCTGGGGCTAAGTGGCCTCCTGGAGGTGGGCTGCACACACAACTCCTTTTATTTTATTACTTGGCCCCAAGGGATGGAGTTTGTGGAGTCTTTAGAGCCTTGAGGAGGGGGACATTGTGTCCTCCTGTCCCCTTTTTGCAACTTCTGCCCCAGGGATGGGGTTCCCCAGGGGCGTTAGAGGCTCAGGGAGGGGACACCATGCCATCTCACCTTCATAAATTGTCTGGGGGCTGGCGGAGGAGGGTTCTGCTCAGGCTTCCTTTCCCATATACATAAAACAATCACGGCTCAATGCGCACTGAAGGGAGGCACACAGGGAGGCAGGGTGGGGCCAAAGGACAATAAACATTAAATAAAAAAATTAAAAAACATACCTGCCTTGACGCGACTCAGCCACACCCTCTTACTGGTCACTGGAGACAGGCACAGGCTCCCAGCCTGCCCTGAAGCCAATGCTGATGCTGGACAGAGCAGCGTCAGGCAGACTGGGAACCTGTGCTTGCTCTCTCCAGCCCTGCTTGCATCTGTGTTTGGCTGGCCCAAGATGGCTGGCCAAACATACATGCGTAGGGGGGGGGGAGTGCTATGCACTCCCCTTCTGTGCTTGTCACAGCCCATGGTCCGTCCCTTCACAAGAAAACGATAATAAACACAGTTTATGATTGTTTTCTTGTAAAGGTTTTGCAGCTGCTGGCTGGGTGGGCGATGCTCCTCTGCCAGAGCGGAGGAGCTGCTGCTGGATCCAGAAGCAGTCTTGTGGGATCACAGCAAAAACAGACGATTTTTTATTTCAATCCCAGGGGGATCCTTCTGGGTCCCCCCATCAGTGTCTAGGGGGAAAAGTATCTCTACCCTATGCTGTTATATTCTTTTTTGTTTTAACTTCAGGACTGGGGACTAAGGGCCTCTATTAAAACTCGGCGGATGGGGTACTCCATCACAATGGTGACGGATGTCCCATTCCCCGAAATCTAAATCCCATTATACCTTATGGGATTTAGATTTTGGCAGATGGGATACCCGTCACCATTGTGATGGAGTAACCTGTCCGCTGTGTTCTGAATCAGGCCCTAAGTCCCTGAGTCCTTTAACGGCTGCCTGCAACATTTTGCTCATGTTGCTGGCAGGCAATAAGAGTGTTCGCTCCCATGGGAGTCTGACTTCCACAGGAGCAAGATGTCTCAAGAGGAAACAAAAGCTCACTTTATTTGTGAATTGGTGCTCAGGCGAGACTCTCAACAGCTTCCTGTGGACCAAACTGTTCGATATACAAATATGCTTTTAACCTTAATTTTTCAAAATCTAGTAAACAGATTTACACCAAATCACAAAAAGCACAATCTGCAAACCTTGATCTAGCTTCCTGCCAAATTAGGTGTAAATCCGTTCAGCAGCTTTTGCAGTAGAGCTGATTAAAGAAGTCTATGGGAAATGCATGGGAAAATTTGTCCTCCTTTTTTCTAAGTCCCCTCTTTACATATCACCCCAAACCTTTACAGGAAGGAGTTGAAGTGAATTTGCTTTCTTTGTAAAGCTTTCTGAATATACATTAAACAGTGCCAAAGTTATTGGAAACCAAAAAAACGCTTATCTATGGAAAAGCAATCCTAACTAGAACTACCCAGTAGCGACTGCCACTGGGTAGAGGACATCTATATCTATATATGGGTGTGTTCACTGAAATTAAACAAATGTTAAAGTGTAGTTAAATGTGAGGAAGTTATTAACTTACATTAAAAAAAAAACCTTGGGAATTTAATTAAAAAGAACTACCATTTAAAAAGGAAAAAACACTGAAGTTCATAAGTTGAACGTAACTGTCATAAATATATCTGTCACTGCCATAGAGTTCAAATGTCATCAGTCATGTAATATGTGAGTTCATGTGAAGTTGTACTTCTGTCGGTTACCTATAACTGTCGAATTTCACATTTTCATAGAACTCTGGTCACTTGAATTGATAATATAATATTTCCAAAAGGCATACACTTGTTAAAAATGTCTTTTGTCTGGGGAACACAACACCAGTTCACATTTTACATCTCTCAAGAAAGCAAAGGTGTTATTGAGCTCAGTAAATATATAACCTTGCCAGGTATCCTGCTCCTGAAATGATGACTTGAAAACACATCTAGCGTCTCTTGCAGGCCATTTCTATTTCTTTGAGTTTTAAGGGTCACCACTGATGAGTGGGGCCATCATAAGCTCGCTCATTTGTGTAACAAATTTCACACTTCTCCCTATGCATCACAAATGACTTGGAGTCTGGACTTACATACAAGGCTCAAGGTAATTGTGAGATTGTGGATGGGGCTTTTCCGCCATTACCTGAGAGAGCAGGGAACAGAAGGATGGGGACCACTGCACACCTGTGAAGATGGAAGAAGGAGGGTGGGAGAGAGAACCCCAGGACACAGAGAGTTTGTTAGAGCCCTCAGGTCTTGGGGATGGAGAGGAGAAACTGGCAGGGGAGGCATTGCACTTTCTGCTGTTGTACCTGCTTGTAGACTAATTCTAATCTATAAAGAGGATTCATACAACTTATATCCAATGAATTTTCTATTGAGATGAAAAACTCCCAAATCATGACCAACAGTTGCATCTCCTAGTGCCTTTATTATGCCCTGAACCAAAATGGGAATGGCACATGCAAGAAGAATTGACAAGGTGATATTGCCCTGGCAGATTGAGAAACCTTTCTCTATCCTGTCTAAAAAGTGCAAAAAAGAATAGATTGAATATCTCACTACAGGTGCCTCCACCTTCCACAAAGCAAATATCTCAGCAAACTAAAGTATTCATAAAGCTTTAGTCAAGAAATATACACACATTCAAACAAGATACTTCTACATTATTCACAAATAAAACAGTAATACGGATTTCTGAAGTGGCTGCATAAAATATGTTAATGTATTCCAATGTAAAGTAATAATATTTTATGTTTTGATGGAAACTAAGCAAACAAGTCAGTAATTCAAACACATCTATGTATGGGTCGACCATCCACATTCATAAGCATGGAAGAATTAAAATTCCAGTCAATGTCACAAGCACTAATTATTTAGTTGTCGAAATTCAGGGAGGAAGGGGTGGTGGGTGGTAGGAACAAGACCTCTAAGTGGGCATCAAATATGCAATGGTTGAGCCTCAGAGTCTCAGAGTTACTAAAACTACAAATGTGTAGATGCATTCTGGCATATTTGGGGACAGAACAGTCCAGGTCACAATTCATCAAGTATTTTTAACAGCAGGTCAGGAATAATATGTCAATATGTAGCTTCACTAGGGCTTGAAATGCAGCCAGATCATTGTGAGGCCAGAAGTGTTTTTGAAACCCTCTTTCCAATTTAACTAACAACAAGAATGGGCTGGTAATGAAATGAATCAAACATACACATGAATTACATTATAAAAGTAAGCTTATTAAAGATAAGTTAAAACACAAGTAGATAATGCATTACAGTGCAGAGTTAGCATACAATTGGATCTATTAAACAAAATATACTATTTGGGGAAGTAGAGGGAAAGGGATACCTGGTTTAGAAAGTGAACAGTCCCTTGGTCACATAGATAAATGTAATACATTTTATAAAAAAAAAAAAAGAAAAACTAAGGAAAACAAGACATTTTTATTAACAGTAAAGTGAAAGGTTCGCTTTGCATGTATATTAAAAGAAATTTGAATAGCAGATCATAAGATTGAACGTTACAAAACAAGTGATACAGGGTGCATGTATGCCATATCTAGGTTATGATTATGACAAATTGCATACCACCATACTTGGAAACATGTTTTGGATAGATCCCTTCAATGTTTTATGATCTGCTGAAATCCAATTGCTAGAAACAAATCCAATAACTACATCAAATGAAAGTGTGACCCAAGCATCAGATAAACTTCCTAAGAAGATGTTAGTAATCGAAAAAGGAAACTGTAGAGTCCCAACTTGTATCCAGAAACTACGAACAATGGACATGTAAAAAGTAAATGTTTTAAATCCGCATGTTCTAGAGAACATGTCCAACATGTGTTAGGAAGATCTTGATTGAGCTTGTGAAAAACCACAGAAGATAGGAGTAGTCTGTTATACATGAAGTACATGAAGGAAAGTGTTAGTGTCGTGTTTGCTTGTCTAGAGGTCTCCCTAATTTTGGCCCAAATTGTTTTCTCCGAAAGGAACCAGACCACTACATACCCAAATCATGTTCCTAAGATGTGTCTGTACTTGTTAAGTCTCTATCCATTGTGTATGATTGTAAATATGAATAAATAGTAGACACTTTGAGATTTGTGGTCAAAAGGATGTGTAGGCAATTAGGAGAGGATGAGACAGAAAGAGGACAAAATTGAAAGTGGGCATAGGCAGTGGAAAGCGCATTCATTTTGTAAAAGTCACAATTTATGTTGAAGCGACATGGGGTGGCTGTGCTCATAAAAATTATATAGGAGTGTTATGGTCAAAGAGCTGATAAACCTAAATTAGGCCTTTTTTCCTCTAGGATTTTGAATAAATAGACTTATTGTTAATTAGAATGAACCTGCTATGCTAAATAGTACATTTAAGAAAAGAGTGAAGTTCAGTGGAAGCATAGGATAATATAGGTTCTAACAATTTACATGAATGTTTGAAAATAGGAGTAGAGAGGGTTTGTGATTTGTGAGTGAATTACAAATATGTGTGAAAAGTTGAAAAGAGAAAGGGGAAATAAAATCTTCTTCAATTGCTACCCATAGTGCATAATTGGTCTGAAACCCAATAAGGAGATTGCAGCAGTATAAAAGCCTTGTGGTATGTGATAAAAAAACTCAGGGAAGTTTACACGACCATCAAATTTTGGACATATTAGTTCTAACATTGACAAATGAGGTTTTTTTTGTTCCTAAGAAATGAGGAGTGTATGGAGTCAATCTTCTTGAAAGATTTAAGCAGTATAGAAAATAGTATATAAGAAACAGTGTACCGATTAATGGGATGAAGCATAATTTTAACAGTGTCAAGTCGGCCTCACTAAGAGAGCTTTAAGGAATGGCATCTACCAGTTAATGTAGTTAACTTATGAATACATTTCTCTATGATCAACAATATAGAAGTTTTAATAGCTTGTGTGAACCGTAGGACAAGGTATTTAATATGCTTAGAACTCAATGTAAAGGTGGATGCTAAAACAATCATGTTTATATGTATACTTAGTCAGGGATAATGCTTAGCATGTATCATTATTCAATGTATAACTGGATACTGAAGCATAAGATGTGCCTTTGAGTAAAAAAAGCCTGGATTGATGTTTGAGGCTGTAAAAGAAATAACAAAATATCATCAGCATTTGCTGCTAGGTTACTCTGCAGAGTATTATGTGCAAAACCATGAATATCTTGATTCTGTCCATTTTATATCAAAATGCCAAATTAAAAAGAAGTGGTGAAAGAGGGCATTCCCGACAGAAACCCCTAGTTAAAGTGAAGAATGAAGAAGTAAGGCTATTTGAAAAAATAGCTGCTCAAAGGAATTTGTATAGAAGAAAAATCAGAGAAACTATTTTCAGTCCAAATCCAAATCATTTGAGTGTACGAAAGATAAAAGGCTAATACACTTCATCAAATTCTCTCTCTGTGTCTAGGGCAAGACAAATGGGCGGCTTTTGATAAAATGTCAGAAAATAAGTGAGTGTTATTAGAAATATATCTTCCTTTAACAAAATCTGATTGTTCTTTACTGAGGAGTCCTGAGAGAAAGGATTCTAATCATAAGGCTAGAGCTTTAGACCCTATATCCACAGAAACCAGGGTCTGGGATATGTTATGTGACATAAAAATAGATTCTAGGCTTGACTGAGTGTGATGAATGGGAGACAAATATTTATATGCTCATAGAGTCAGATTACAAAGTCTCCAAGAATCCATGAGATTCCTCTGTTTGAGACCTTGGACAAAAGGTTTTTGGGCTTTATTTGGTATTTTTGTGGCCAAACAGAGTTCAGATTGATAAAAGGGTTGACAATTTGATGACAATTCCCCACAAAAATAGAGTTATCATCAGTGTATTGCATGAGTTTTTGGGTAACATGAGACCAAAATTGGTAATCAGTAGTGGTAGGACCATAAGCATTTAATAGAGAAAATTGAACTTTATCAATCAATACCATGGTAAATAACCATTGACCATTATCATTGGATGGTCGGGATATCAATTGAATGCTAAGTGATTTATGCCAAAGAGTTATAACACCATTTCTCTTACCATCTCCCAGTGAAAAGAAAACTTCACCCACCCAACCTCCCTTCAGTTTCAATGACTTACTTTCTGAGAGATGTGACTCTGGAATGAGTGCTACATTTGCCCCAAGTTTTGATAAAGGTGTCATAACATGTTGTTATTTAATTGGAGAATTTAAGCCTCTGACGTTCCAGGTGACAATTATCAAAACATGAAGGCATTACAAAGGAAAAGGTCATACCATACAGATCGTACAGGGAATTAGACACTAACCATGTAGCAACAAGTGTGTTGAAAAAAAACTTTAAAAGGCAGTAAAAGGAAAATGAAAAGGGCAGAAAGGGAATGAATTAAAAAAGATCATAAGAAGAGGAAAGAGAAAGGTGGTAAAGAAAGTAGGAAGGTCTGGGGTCTGAGAGGAAAAAGGACACTAATAAGATAATGAACAGAGAATAACAAAAATCTAAAAAGTCCCCAAAACGACAGGGGTGATGTCACATGGAACAGATGACATATCTGACACTCCAAGGGAAAAGGGCGCAAGGAAAACTGCAGCCCATGAGACAAGAAACAAAGACAGGGACAAAAAAGAAAACAATACCTGTAGGGGAGAAAAAATGGTTAGTAGAGCAATACCTATAATAATACTTTTAAATTAGCAAAAAACATTATAACCAAGTATCAACATAATAACACAGCAAAGTCACATTCAAATAACTGAGAACATCAGATAAAGCATGTGAGGTTCAATAGATTAAGATTTAGATTCTCCAGACGTATCCATAGTTTCTATCTTGCAGGTGTCCATACAACTCTTCAACTTGGATGGATCCTCATGGGTGGTTGTCTTATTTTTATATGTTGCCTTAAATAAGCAAGGATGAAACAAGCCAAATTTTGCACCAAGAGAACAAAGTGCTGATCTCAAACTAAGGAATTCTCTGCATCTATCTTCAGTACTTTTGGCATAATCATGGGAAAAATACAGAACATTACCTGACCACGGATTACATTTCATCAATTTGGCTGCTGAAAGAACGTTGAGTAGGTCGCATATTCCAAAAAATAAAGGATAACTCCTCTTGGTTTTCTAGAAGTGGAAGCAGCAGCAGGTTGATGACCCAGTCTGTGAGCATGTTGAGTATTAATTGAAGTTCCTTCCAGCATATTCAACAATTTAGGATGAAAGGATTAAAAAAGACTGATAGATTAAATTCCTCCAATGCCCTCAGATGTAGCATAAATATGTAGATTGTTTCTTCTGTGTCTATTTTCAAGGTCTTCAACTTTCTTTCTGAAGGGAGGAAACTTGAGCCTGAAAGGTATTCACTTTAAGGTTAGTGGCTCCAAAAGACGTAATATGTTACTCAGCTGTGGAAAGTCTTTCTTCCATTTGAGACCACCTGTCACTGAGAAATTATAATTTAACATTAGTCTCCTCTATATATTGGCCCAAAGCATGAATCTACTCCAATAGAAGATGCATGGATACAGGAAGAAGAGATTTTGTAGGGGATGGTGGATCCTTTTTAGGACGTTTGATGGTTTTTATCCCAGAGAACTGAGATGAAGGAGCCGCCACAAGGTTTGAATTGGAATTACCTCTAGGTATGGAAGTCTTCCCACATAGAAGTTAATCACAAGAACATCGAAGAAACACTATTGATGTTGAATAGAAAAGAGCATAAGTGTAATTCCTGCCGAGGAGATGGACAGTCCCATAAACATGCAAAAATGGAATCCCAATAACAATAATATATCTGCAATATCTGATCATCTCATTGTCTTTTATTGTTATATACCTTTGTTAAATCAAATATACTGCGAAGTTAGTAGCATGAGAGAAAAATTTGGTCTTATGAAGTGTGATGAATTAGGCATTGTAACAAAATATTCAGTCATTGTGCCATAATACAAAAGTAGTTTTCAAACACATGCCTTGTAGAGTTACATATGTTAGCAGATGAAAAATCATCCAGGGACAAACTTAAAAGCAAAATATTTTGATCACCACAGTGATTTGACATCACAAAATGGCGCACTTTGCAATGGAATGAGCCACACTGGTTTTGGTTATCTTAGTGAGTGCCTAACTGCAAATAGGGTACAATTTTTTTGACTGCAAAATGTCAAAGAGCACTAATGATTTTTTCTTTGTGAAAGCATAAAAGGTTAAGAGCACCAAAAATTAGGAAAGCTGCTAAGAGCAGCATACCAATTGTTCTAGGTACACTTTTTCTTTAATTAGTTTCCTCAGTTAAACTGGAATATTATGAGAGGGTAGCAAGTTCCGTATATTACGTTGTGATCAGTGAAGGAGTTAAGCTGATAATAAAAATGTTCAGACCAGTCGTCAAGGATTAAAACCAGTGCCCCATTGTTTATCACTACAAACAATGTGCCAGCAGAATACGGAAATATGAAGTCACACACCTTAGAAGGCTCGTTTCTGTTTCCACAGATACTCAGCGTCATAATAAGCGGCACCATTATTGTGAAGAAAGCTGTGTATCCATCAAGAAACGTTTCGTGACACTCCCTGAAGCTGCCAACCAGAGAGTAATGGTGCCTGAGGTTTCTCCGGGGAATGCATCATAAATTCATCAGCTGTCACAAAGAAATGTTCACACCTTGGCTCATTTTTCCTGCTGCATCCTGAGCAGAATCCCTCAAATGCCACCACCTTCCTTGGGCATCAAGCCACGCCCCCCAAACCAGATCGGAGAGTAGAGAAAAGGACAAGAGCAATTATTCAGATTCCAGAACACGCAGGTAAATTCGGCTTGTAGGAAAGGTTTTGTTGCAATAGTAGAGGTAACTTCCCGTTGTGAGGAATGGGATGATTTAAAAAGGCTTTGATGCCGCCAAAAGTCTGACAGAGTCATGAGTGCAGTATCCAGCATGTTCCTGGTCTGAATCAGATGAGACAAGGGGACGGTTATTGAATGAGGGCTATGCAGAGAGATGGGGAAGGTTTCACTCCAGGTTGAATGCTACCTTCAAAGTTCAGACATAATGGGTATGATGACTCAGGGAAAACACTGGTGACAGACCCGAGCTAAAAATGTGGTTGCAAGATGTGGCTCCTAGGTCTACAGAGGTTCAGAGGAATTTCTGACACAAAGAATCATACAAAATCTGATCTACTCTAGCAACACTTAAGAGTTATTCACAAATGTTTACAGCAGAGGAGGCAACAGGGTAGGAATTTGCTTAAACGTGACATCTCATTGAAGGTGTCAACAAGTGAGGACTGCTTGCATGTCTAAGCTTCTCAAAGAGGAATGAATGGCAAGAAATATGGACTACGAACAAAGCTAGCTGGATTTAGACCGTGCAGTGAGTTTTATGCCAAGTGCATATACTGTGAATATGATGATGATAGACTTAGAAGTTTGTATGAAAGAAAATAAGTTATGAGAATGCTGGGTGATTATTGTCAGCCCCTGTCACAAGCTGCCATAAGTTTCTAAGGTTTGTTGTCAGAAAATATTGCAACAAGTTAAAGATAGATCTTCATGGCTTAGTCGATCATACAAGTATACAGAGAAATTAAAAAATATCCACATTGGGTTGTCTAACTTTGGATGGTAATTGCAACTATATTTAATTTGTTTACATTAAATGGAAATAAACATCACACCTGTAAGTCAGTTGTACACCTTACTAATGAGTTGATGGTAAATGTGCCAGGAAATGGAGGTGATGAGTACTACAATTTCTTTCTTGAGAAATATGGGCATGACAGTCCACAGTCTGCATACAAACAGACATTGGTAGTAAGTGAGTAAGTGTGAGGTTAGACCTAGGAATTCGTTACAGTTGATTTCAAGTGGTAAGTGATAAATGCTTTTCTCTTTGAGTTGGTGTTTCGTCCTTTGTGCTGGACATCTAATCCTGACATCACTCAATTCTTGCACACATGGGCAGCAACAGCCCATGAAGAAAGGACACAATGAGGTACAGTATGGACCCAAACTAGACACCTAAGAAGCAGACAGCATCAAATCCTAATATGATACTCTTCACTACATATCACTCTAAACAGCTTCGGTACATCCAATTTTGAAAAAAAATAAAACAACGTCTCGCAAATGACAATAATCAAGAGGCAGATTAGCAAATATACAGAATGAGAGGCATGGGAGCTACTTACCCTTACTGACACTGCGCTTACTCACCACTTATTATAATGGTTCTCTGCCAGGTTTATACCCCAGACCTTGCAATCCAAGGAATAACCTGGTTACAGTAAAATGAATATGCAAGTGTACCCCACTAACTAGTACAGGTAGTACTAATCTTCAAAGAAAAAAATTAACCTCTGAATCCTCCTCATCTCTCTTTCAGCTCAAAGGTTGTGTGAAGGTTGAGACGAACAACACACTTCTTACAGCTGCAATAGTAAGGAAATGCTCAGTCAGGGCTGTTATTTTGTAACCTAAAACATCAATTTAATAACAATATCACCTTCAAAGATATGCGTAAGTGTTAGTTAGTTCAGTTTTAACAACCGTAAAAGCACATGCAACGGTCAGACATATCACAGCAATCTCTCAAATATGTGAATCAAATAAAAACAATAGATACGGTTCAATAAGACCATATTATTATAATCATTTGCATTTGTTAATAAATAAAAGAGCCATAAAAGGGTCCTGATTATTGGCTCAAATGATACAAGATCCTATAATAAAATAGCATATGAACAAAGACTAGAGAAAAATTGACAGTGTAGTGTTATTCAGTCGCCTTTGTTCTAATGGGCCAGCTCCAATGTAAATATTTGGCTAAAGCACATACGAGAAGCTCTCTTGCTTCTATGTGCAGCAACCTTAGCATTGGGAGATGTTGCCTACATCCCAATTGGTTCCAGATTGGGATGATCCAACTTTTCCTGGGCTGATTGTAATCAGGGCAGAAGAAGATAAAATGGACAAGAGAATCCTCTGCCTGCAGGCATACCGGGCACACAACTCGTTGTTGGAATTGGCTTCCCATTTGGAGCAAAAGGATGGGAAGGGCAAAGTGCCCAGTGAAACTTAAGATATACCTGCCGGGCACAGGGAGTGAGGTTGAAATCAAGGAAAGGCTCAAATTCAATGTGTGGCTTGTACTGTAAAAAAACGCTGGAAAGGTAACCGTGATTTGCTTTCCACATATCCTGATCCCACTTCCAGCTCCAATACACGTCTTTAAGGGAATCTGTAGTGAGATGTGGGGAGTCATCACGCTTCAACTCGTCAAGATTTATGTCTGTCAGTATATCCTTCACAGAATATAACCATCTGATTTTGTGTGATTTATTTATTGTGGCTACTTCTTTGAATGCCTCATATTAGTCATGGAGTGCTGGGGTATACTTTAACCTGCATCAATACTGTAAGGACCTTAACTGGGCCTTTTGGGTCAATGGTGTAAGGCCCATATTTCGAAATAGTGGCAATAAGGGAGTGCTTTTGAAAAGACCAACTAGTGCTTTCACAAAATTATTCTCTGTCACACTCAGATCAGTCATAGAAGCTAATTTTATTCCCATATAATGCACTGCCTTCTACTTCAGCTCTGTATATTTTTAGTTCAGGTAAAACATGCTTGGCTGTGGAAGATTTGTAGTCTTAGAATGGCAGTGGGGTGATGCATTAATTTCAGGGCACTTTTTTTCACCTGCTGAGTCCAAGACATATTTTTAGTTCGGGTTGTTCCAAAATATTTAGATTCAGTGACCCTATCTAGTGGTTGCCCCTCTAGTGGGTTAGGGTCTCTAAAATACCTATCAGGGCTTATGATGCCTTGGGCATCACAGAATGACACAAACCCATCAACTGTTTTTTGGAGGCCTACTGGAGATTTGGAGACAAACAGTGCATAATTTGCTAATAGAAGCAGGGGGATCTTCCTACCAGCAACCCTGGTATTGTTCACTCCCTCCTCCATGTGGGCAGACACATAATTTAGGGATAACATAAAAAGTGTTGGGGTGAAGACACACCCCGGGTGGACACCCTTACGGACTCCTATCCAGTTGTAATTTTGCCCCTGCTTCCCCAATGAACTTGAGCATAAGTATCTTGGTGTAAATGTATAATGATGTTCAAAAGTTTGAGGGTACATTACTGTCCTTCAAAGCCTCCCATAGTTTGCAGCGGGCAACTGGTTGAATGCCGATTTAGGGGCCACGAATACGAGATAAAGGTGGGATGTTTCAGGAAAAACTGTCTTTCAGGAAATTATAATAAACCTAAAGACTTGGTTAATAGTGCTTATTTGGCTTCTAAACTTGCAGGTACGAGAGGGCTCCATGTTCCTCAATCCACTGGTCTAGTTGGAACAAGATCATCTACAAAAGACCTTTTGCACTCTGTAGATTAGGCTGTTTGTCCTGTAATTCAAAGGGGAATCACTTGGACCCTTCTTGTGGACTGTAACGATTTCAGCCCCTTTAAAACTATGTGGAATTTACACCCACTGCCCAGTAACAGATTAGTCAACTTATTTAGATATATGGCCCAGTTTTCAATGTCAGACATGAAGAGATCCCCAGGGACTCCATCTGGTCCCGCAGCCTTACCAGCCGCTATGGCCTTAAATTGCCCTCACAGTCTCCTTTAGACCAATTTGTAGTGCACCACTGGGGGCTTGAGGTGCGGATTTTTAAGAGACCTTATCACCTGCACACTCCTTTAGAGGGGGACCATATAGGTCTGAGAAATGTTTATACCAAGTCTCTGAATTCATAGTATCTGTGAAATGTAGAGCAAGGCTCTGCCTCTTGTTTGTTACAAAATGCCAAAACTGCATGGTGTCTTTATATACAGTAGCTTCATATATATGTCTTTCCAGTGCTACATGTCCCATTTAAAATGTGCCTTGGATTGAGTTGCCTTATACTGTTTCCTACATGTACTAATGCAATCTTCGTTAAAGCAGGTGCAACCTGGGTTGGCAGTCCTGTGCTTAGGTGCACAATGTTGCATAAAACATTTACTCAAACAGTTTAACAACGTTCATGTATCAAAGGAGTTAGCAACAACCTATCGGGCAGGGGAAGTGTGAAATCCTGCTCGGCAGTCGCATCACGCAAGGCATGATCATTTTATCTCTAAGATTCAGCTGGGCCACAACTCTAGCCCACCTAACCCTTCTCCCATTATTAGAAGTTAAAAGATCTGTTGAAAGAGTGGGGGGGTAGATGATGGCTGTTTGAGGATATCCCTAGAAGAAAAGTGTAAGGAGTTGTGTTTACTGTCAAGTCCAGATATTACCACTATATCTACGACATCGCTCCAAAGAGGGAGGACAGTTAGAATGTAATCGATCCTGGTGGGAAGGAAGATCTGGGCGGTTAAAAGTATATGCAGCAGATTGATCCGAGGGGAAGTGACCGTTGCAAGCCCTCAACCCAAAAGTAAGGGTAAAAGATAATAGCTGATATGCAGCAACACTCCAGCGCTTAATGAGGGCAGCGTTAGATTGTGGGATACCTCATCTTCCGAATCAGAGAGGAAAGCACTGCTGCTATCTATGGGCTCATAAGTCATATTGAAGTTGCCTGCAATAATTATAGAATCATGTGCTGCAAAGGGGTTACTGTGCATAACAAGGTGTTGTATGTTCAGCATTTCACCCCCTCCCCTGTCTCCTATGATTGAAAATAATGTATATTTACAATGTACAAGAGTCTTCCGCTGTGATAGCAATGCCTTGTATGTCATGAGAGGCAATGTCAAGTGGGCAGATTTTCACATTTAGGGTGTTGCAAATCCAAATTAAAAGGACATCCATTGGTCTTCCTGTCTTCTATAATGTTGTTCAGGAATTAGAAAGTTAACAAACCCAGACCTAAAGACAGTGTCAGTACTCCAAGACTCCTGCAGCAAATATCTAAATTATCTATAATGGACCCCCAATCAGGGTCAGTAAGTTTTGATTGTGTGCCGGCCAAATTCAGGATAACAAATTAAAAAGAGACAGCCTTTCCCCAGAAGTCTCAAGAAGGGAATAACTGAAGAGGGAGTCTCTACAGCAGTGCTACTATCCTTATTTCCTAAGTTAAGGACCAAATGCATAACCTTCCTGGAGGCAAGGAGATCTTAGGCCAGGTGTATCAAAAAAGTTAATTGTGATTTCCCAATAGCACTTTTTTGTAATTAGCTATTAAGAAATGGCAAACTGTGATGTATTACAGTGTGTTTAGCAATGTTAGTGAGTCACAGTAGGTTGCAAGTGTACCTTCATCAATATTCCTGAGGCAGGTCGCCATGTGTGACCCATTGTGAATGGCTACAATGACAGGGATGGTGGCCTGCTGGGGTCAGCAAACTACCATGTCTGTGATTGCTTTTTAAGTAAAGCAATTTTTTTTTTGTAATGCAGCAGGTTTTCCTTAAAGAAAAATGGGCTTGATTACAAAAAACAACTGAAAAGTTTTCTTTTCATTTTTTAAGAGTAGGCAGTGGTCCCTGTGACCACTACCTGCTCTTAAAAATGTTTTTACCACCATTCGCAAAGGGGAAGGTGTGCCTTAGGGACCCCTTGTCATTTGTGAATGGGTTACCACCAGCTTGAAGTTGGTGGTACCTGGGATTGTTTTGTGACTGTATATCTGGTTGGAAAACAATCATACATGGCCCTGAAAGTCTCTATTAGGAAGTGACACCCTGGGAATGCCCCTTCCTAACAGCAAGTTCCAATCTCTATTTTGCGACACAGTAACAGGTTACCTACTCCCATAATAGTGATGGTGTATGGCAAAAAGCCTTTTATCGGTTACAAATGGCCCGATGGGTGGTTTGCGACCAGTAAAAGAGCTTCATACATCTGGTTCCTTGTTCTCCTAGTGGTCCTAAGTGTGGAATATTCCCCAGTCAGTCCACAATTGAAATTTATAAAAGAGGTGCAGATTGGTGGCTAATTTGTTCTGGACATATAGAAAGTCGGTTTAGATTGAATTGGATAGCAGTGCCTGAGGGGTAACCTTACGTTGCTCCAAACCAACTAGCGAAGGCACTTGACTCACAGTACTTGATAAAGTCATAGGGTCTTGGTTGATCTGTGGGCTCACGGTTTCCGTCAATTTCCGGCACGCAGGCTTAGATCCTCTTCAGGTTGTGGGGTGTGGGGATGATGCAGAGAAACCCTGGCCTGCAGGACAAAGTCACAGGAGCTGTGTCAATCCAGTGGGCGATGCAGGGAAATTTCTGCTATATGGCAGGCACTGCATCGATTCTTCCTGCAGGAAGTCGGGCTGCGTCATTCTGGCCCCCCATTACATTGATCCTGTGGGCCGTGCGTCGAAGTTCAGGTCGAAACGCTGGCACTGCGTCGATCTCCACTCAGAGAGCTGGGTTGCGTTGTTCTGGTTCAGCAATGTGGTGACTTTCTCACCGCAGGGCAGGCTGTGTGTCGATTCTGGCAGACTGTGCATCGATTTTCGCCACACAAGGAGTCATTTGAAGAGATGAAGTATTTTTGGCCCTGAGACTTCAGGAAGCAGGAGGCAAGCTCAATCCAAGCCCATTGAGAGCACTTCCCAGCGGAGCCAGAGGACAGCAAGGCAGCAGGGCAACAGCAAGGCAGCAGTCCTTTACAACAAAGCAGTCAGGTGAGTTCTTTGGGCAGCAGGCATCTTCTCTTAGGTTGCAGGTTTTGGTTCAGAGTTCCTTTCCCAGTAGGTATCTTGTCAGGAGGTGTCTCTGTTGGTGGGGTCAGGGACCCAGTTTATATACCCAAATGTGCCTTTGAAGTGGGGGAGACTTCAAAGGGTGGCTTAGAAGTGCACAAGGTCCCCTTTCAGTTCCATCCTGTCTGCCAGGGTCCCGGTAGGGGGTTTGGCAGTCCACTGTGTGAGGGCAGGCCACTGTCCTTTGACATGTAAGTACCAGGCCCTCCACCCTCCCAACCCAGGAAGACCCATTCAGTATGCAGATGTGTGCAGGTGTGACTGAGCATCCTGTGTTTGGGGTTGTCTGAGTGAAATGCACAAGGCAGGTGTCAACTAACCTAGCCAGACATGGAGTGTAAGGCACAGAAGGATTTTAATGCAGAAAAATGCTCACTTTCTAAAAGTGGCATTTCTAAAATAGTAATATTAAATCCAATTTCACCAGTCAGCAGGATTTTGTATTACAATTCTGGCCATACTAAATATGACCTTGTTACTCCTTTCAGATCAGAATCTACCACTCAAATAGATTATGAGGGTATCCTTTATGTTAGCCTATGAAAGGAGCAGGCCTCACAGCAGTGTAAAACATTTTACACAACCAGGACATATAGAACACATATGTTCATGTCCTGCCTTTTACTGACATAGCACCCTGCCCTATGGGTTACCTAGGGCCTACCTTAGGGATGACTTATATGTAGAAAATGGGGAGTTTTAAGGCTTGGCAAGTACTTTTAAATGCCAAGTCGAATTGGCAATGAAACTGTACATACAGGCCTTGCAATGGCAGGACTGAGAAACAGTTAAGGGGCTACTTATGTGGGTGGCACAATCAGTGCTGCAGGCCCACTAGTACCAGTTAATCTACAAGCCCTGGGCACATGTAGTGCACTTTACTAGGGACTTATAAGTAAATTAAAAAAGCCAATTGGGTATGAGCCAATCTCACCATGTTTGAAGGGAGAGAGCATATGCACTTTAGCACTCGTTAGCAGTGGTAAATTGCGCAGAGTCCTAAAACCATCAAACATAGTGTCAAAAAGAGGATGGAGGTAGGCAAAAGGTCGAGGGTGACCACCCTAAGGCTGCCAGGTCTAACAATAGTGTATCAAATCCAAGAAGAGGATAAACATTTTTCACAAACGAAACACAAGTACAAAATGTTCACAGTACACTAAAATAGTGTGGCACTACAAACAAAGGATTATAATTGTGTATAAAATACTTTAGAAAATTATTATATGTTCCTTTTGTGTGAACTGCAAAGAGAGGTTTTCTCTCAAACGCACATCAATAGAAATCCTTTCAGGACAAAAACTTCAATCCTAATCACCAATAATATTGCAGCAGCGTTCATTCATGTTACCTTTATCTATATGGTACAAAGAAGTAATGTTTATCAAAAACGTCAAGCATCTCATTTACAAAAGTAGCAATTAACCAAGGGGGATTGTACACCGAGGTAGTTATTGATACTAGCTGAGTGAAGCCTTCCACTTCACCTTGGATGCTCTGACCCTCTTTGCATGCTCTTGGTACATGACACCATTGCTTGACATTTCACACACACTGACTTGTCTGTCTTTAGCCTCTCACATAGAACAGATGACAATGATGCTAACTCAATGGAACATAATTTTACTAAAGCTAACATCTCATAGTTTCTGTTTAAGCAGAGATTTGAAAGTGGACATAACCATTTTACTTGCCAAAACCACAGGGCAAACCATAACATAATTTGTCTACTACTAACAATTGTCAAAGAAACCCATCCAAGCTCTCTTCATTTGCCATATTATTCACTTAACACACGCCCTAATAGTGTAGTGTCTATTCTTCGCCTATGTACATTACCCAAGAAGACAATCGCTACACAAAATGACCTGTCTTAGTCACACTGATAAGTTTTAATTTCGTGTTCGAAACAGTAATGATCTTCCTCAATGAAAATGGAATCCTTCATAGATGATCCTCTGATTCATCCAGTTGACTGCTGTCTACCAGCATAAGCTTCCAGAAGGGAAATCATGGTTTGTTTATCATACCTTTTAAAGAAGCTACATAGAACACAATTCAATTCCCCCCCCCCCCTTTTCTCCCTTTCCCATAAGGAGATCCAACTCAATTAATCAATCAAAGTAGGCCCCAAGTAAACGTATGAATGGGTCAAATGTAGGGAGTTTGCATTAACGTACCAGGCATAAGGACCATATTCATAACTAAACTTGATGGAGCGTGTCATGGTCTGCATGCACCTCTGCAATAATTGGCAAGCAATGTCACTAAATTTCTATAATTTAAACATCAAATCATTGGATTGTGCATGTGCCTTTAATTAGGATTCACACAGATGTGCAAATAAAATTATTCTTCAGTTGATGTACAGTTCCACAAAGGAGTTTAATTACTGGAAGAAAATTACAATTTTTGCAAGGTCACCCACATGTTTTTCCTGAATTTTATTGCAAGTTGTTGGAGTCTGTAAAGCGGGGTACTGCTCTCTAGGTCCCAGTGCATATGCCATGACACCTACAACATGTTCAAAATGGCTAGGATCACTGATTGACTTATTTAACTTTTCTAAAGAGCCATTGAATATGGTGTGGTAATACTCCCATGGCATTACATTTAAATGTCATCTGTAGACTGTAACACTTATTGTGCCATCCGCTAGTGTGGCAGCAGAAAACGTGGATTCAGGTCTATCATTGTAGCTTAGCATCAGCAGTGTATAATCTGTAGTGACACCTGCTAAATTAATCCTTTTTGACAGGCCAAACCTCCCTTTTAAACATGAGTAAGTAACCCCTATGTATGCCTTGTAGCCCACAATGTAGGTTGCATGGTATTCAAAAGTGGTACGCATTGCAAATGAATACTACCATGTTGCTAGAGTGACGAGGTCCTAAATGCTACTTTCACTATGGCAGGCTTAGCTGTCCTATGCAGAAAACAAGATAACAAAATAAAATACTATTTCTCTATCACTACTATTTTTAATACTTATTACAAATTCAATTCAGTGAGGAAAAAAACTTATCTCACACTTGGGGCTACAATGAAAGGGAAAGAACAGTGTGCAGCGACAATTCTTGTGCATACCCTATCTGATTGCTGAAGGATCCTGCTTTTGTCCAGCCAGAAATCTGTCTCTGGGTTTGTTGTTGATAAAGTGACTTCAGACTGGGTTTTAGTGTTAGATGTGGGAGGACACCAGTGATTTCCCAATGATATTCCCACACACACACAGCCACCAGAGCTGAAGTTTAGTGCGGCCAAAGACTTTTGCCATCTTGAAAATGCCCTAAGCATTTTAAACCTGTTTGCAGTGATGTGAATAGGATCTTTTTGAAAAAGTGGGCAGGGTTGCTCTTGAAACTTTTACCCCAACAATGAAGAAGTGTACTCGGGAGTCACCCTCACTAGCTGGTGTCTAGCATAAATGTGGCACCCCAAGGCACTTTCATTAGGATAAAAGGTGGACTGAACCTACTGTGCTTGGCATTTGTTAAAAGTGAGAAGGACCTGAGGAGGTTGGACCCCTTCCACTTGAAATCCAAGAGTTGACATATCTCCATGGACCATCCTCTGGGTGAAACCAGGAACATTGATTCCTGTGAAGAATTCCAGCTGACCTGTGGCAACTGGACGTGGTCTTGACTTTGCTGTTGCCCTCTAACTGACACCCTGAGAGTTCCTAAGTGTTTGACTTGAAGTCCGTGTAGCCTTGTAAGAGTACTCATGTGGTTGTTTGGGCATCAGATGAAGTTTAGGAGCTTTTATGAACGTTTTGCTCCTTCAAGGAGACAAGGGACCTATTGAGAACAATATTTGATCAGCAGTTCTATTGTATCAAAGTTCATGCTTGTACTGCTTGGAGAACAGTTTCTCCTCAGAAAAAAAGACAAAGTCCTTTTTCAGATTGGGGCTTATAAACATTTCTAGTGGGACCAATTTTCTTTCTTTATTCCACCTGCACTCCATCGCTTTTTACTTGTGCATAGGTCCCAGTCCATTGATTATTATTAAAGCTTAGTTTTTTTGGCACTATTTTCACTTAAATTAAAAAAGAAAAATCAGTCTTCTTATTGAATTGTCGTTGTTTTAGGGTAATTTTGGTTATTACATTTTTTCTAGTTTTATTAATTATAGCTGGATTTTGACTGTGGTGTGTTTTTGACTTTAGAGCCTGGAATTCTTCAGTTTCACCTAAATCAGATATGTACAAACAATTCTCAGAGGGACAACAGAGTGATATTAAATTTGAAGTAATACATTACAAATGATGTAGTTCTCTCACTTCCAAATTATACTCAAATCAAATGTTTGAATTAGGACATAGTTACTCCCAAATGCTGCTGCTTGAACAGTGAGAATCAGAAGGCATATAGAAGGGTTGGTGGCCAAACTATTTTAGAGCATATTCTATAATTCCACTGTCCATCTGAAATCTGGAGCAAAGTTTTGAAATTTGAGGATTATTCCTAGCAGCGACAAAGTCTATTTCTGGAGCCTTAAACCTCTGAGAAATCTGGTAGTTTAGAACCACCTCCTTTGAAGAAGGGAACTTCCTATTCAAGGAATCACTTAGCATACTGTCCACATTCTTGAAATGAATTGCCTTTACAGATAGCAAGGAGTTTCTGCCAAGGACACTTGTACTTGCTGATTTATTGATTTATATGCAAGACTATGACCGTGCTATCCACTTTTGTTAACACATTCTGCCCTTTTACAAACTTATTGAAATATCTGAGTGTTCTGAATACTGCCAGCAACTCCCTCTTACTGGAGAGGTGACACATCTGTGGGGTTATCCATTGGCCAATCAATCATATTGTCTCCTAATGTTGCACCACAGCCTGTTAGAGTGCCAGCCTTAGTTACTATTTTTGAATGATCTGGGCACAACAGAAATCCCCTGCTGATATTCCACTGGACCACCTAAGTGATTCTTCCCCTGGGAAACTGGAGCAGAGTCTAATAGATTCTGGAGCTGGGGTTTGAAAACATCCTGAAGAATGTCATACGGAGTTGGAGATGAAACAGAACCCATGGGACAATGAAGATACAGGAAGCCATGTGCCCCTGAATCTCCAGCCAACCATTCTAAAAGATCTGAGATTCTGACTGCTCTCACTTCTGGTAGAAGAACAAGATTGAGATCTGTTCAGAACCTTCCTTTTTTAACACTCTGCCCTTAGATGGGATCATCTGGCAGAAATCCATGATCCTTGGGACAGCTGCACACAGCTCTTAGACCTGCTTCTGGCTTTGATATTCTTGGAACATGAAGAAGACAGTCATCCAGATAAGGAAACAGGGCCAGTGATGTAGATGCAGCTACACCCAGCATAGGAACTACTACCTTTGTAAAGACCTGAGGCTTATATCAGACTGAAGGGAAGCATTTGGAATCCAATTTGGCATCCCTGTGCTTCAAATCTCAGGCAATTCTTCCACTACTTTAGAATTGGTCAATTAAAGTATACATCCCTTAAGTTCAATTGATCATAAAATGCTGAACTGGAATGTAAAACATCACTGTTTCCAAAGTCCCCACATTGAAGTGAATAAACCCACCTATTAATTCACTTTCTGAGAATGATCACCACTCTGAATTTCCCAGCACTGTGGACAGTAGGAAACTTATTGAATATGCCTGCATCCCTGTTTCCTGAAGGGGCACAGGAATTATTGTCCTCTTCTCCTGGAAGTCCTGAATTGCCTGGACATTTGGGACCTTTCAGCTATTGAGCCTCCTTGGCTGTTGAATTTGGACGAAGGGTCTCAAACTCTATCTGGTAACTGTTACTGATTATCTGCAAGAGTATGATCTAGATTTCCCCCAGACCTTCATGGAGAAGTGGATCCTTCCTCCCACTGGTCAAAAAAACAACCACCTCCGATATAGTCAGTATCTCTGACTTTTATAAACCACTTGCTCCTTTATTTTTGGGTACTTCCCCTGGAAACCCATCTTACTCTTGAAGGAGGATTTTTGCTGCCATCTTTAGGCTACCAAAAAATTTAGTTTCTGAGAGAACGGAAGAGTCATTTTTCAGCCAAAACTAATAGAGGTAGAGTGCTTCTATAATTTCCTCATTTAATCCTCAAGTTCTTGACCAAAGAAACGAGTACCCACAAATGAAATACGCAGGGCTTGGTTTGTCTCTCCACACCTTTCAGAGAGAAGGCCATTTCAACTCTCTCTTTCACTGTTTTAAACAGCTTCTTGAAGTCTACAATTAGAGACTGGGAGGCATAGGCTCCATACACTGCCGTCATCGGAGCCAAATGAGAACCTAAACAGACATTTATAATTAAAGAGGCAATATTTTCTCTTTTGCATCTCTCAATATTAATTCCTCAATTATAGAGGTCACTTTCTACAGACTATCTACCATAGACCCAAGGGGTAATGAGTCCCATAGTTTAAAGTCCACTTCATTTAGTGGTTAGAGGTTCTGCATGGACTTTGGAAGGATGTCTGGTTCCTTCCACTCACAAAGAACTATACTGATTACATGATGGTTTATAAGAAGATCCAGCTGAGTGGGGTATGAAAAACTCTCAAGGCAGAGTGCCTGTTGATGAACAATGTTTCTCAGGAGCTGATATATAGTAACTTTTTTGTGGGACTCAATAGTGGGTAACAAATCTTTCCCCACATAAATATATATCTGATCCACAGAGTCTATCTTTTTCCTCATTTCAGCCACAGTCTTCACAATGAGGTGCTTAGTTATGGCTTGATTTGTCTTCGTATGGGCTGCTTTGCTCTTCTTTGCAGGAGGAGAAAAGGGTCTGGATGAAGAGGAGTTTGCTGAAGGAGAAAGAAAAGGAGTTTGATATGTTTTTAGAGAAAAACACTTACATTTTCTTCCTGAAGTATTTTTAATGGGAGGGCATCAATTTCTGCAACTCCTGCACGCTGAAATGAATGCAGATGCATGCACCTCCAAATTCTCTTTGTGGTTGAGGTACAAGTTGTAGCTCTCTCAATGTCTCTTCCTCCAGTTGCTGAAAGACATGGGGAAAACACCGAAACACTACACCAATTTCAAACAGTGATAAACTTATAAAGAATAAGGCAAGCCCTGCTAGGATATTGCTCTGGCCATGAAGATCCAGGAACAGTCCATCTCTTCCTGAACAAGGACTGTGGAATCAAAGATTAGAACCTATCATCCTTCCAAGCCCTGCAGGTAACACAAATATGTTAATGTATCTTATATAAAAATGAACAAGAGAGATAGAAGCCCAAAGAGTTCACATTAGCTTTCCCTCTATCTACCATAGAGTCAACAGGCAATGAATCACAAAGCTTAGGGTTCACTTCATTTAGTGGTTAGAGGTTCTGCATGAACTTTGGAATGATATCTAGGTCCTTCCACTCACAGAGAACTATACTCATAACATTATGGTTTAAAAGAAGACCCAGCTATCTTTCATCATCTCAGAAAGAGACAGCAAAAACAGGAGGATGGTGGCATGGTCACTCATTCTGGGTGAGAAGGCTTTTTCTTGCAGCTGTTCCTATGAATTTCCTGTCACTGTTCAGGGCTGAAAACTTACCTGTAATCAGAAATTGGGTCTTCTGCACTCCGAGGTAAGGGCCATTGTTTCCGGAAGCCACAAGGTCACCACACACTGGAAGACATGGTAGGCAAGTGCCCCAAGAAGATTTCACCCTATCAGGAGGAAAAGGCCAAAGTCTTAAAAGGCCTCCTTGCTGAATGAAGTCTTCAGAGGGTTGAAGAATTGAGGAATCAGGAATCCAACAGTGCGATTCTATTTTACCAAAGAGTCAGTATCAGCAAGTCGGGGAGCAATTAAATAAGTGAAGACACACAGCTTTGAGCAATGCACCCTACAGCCAAACTGAACCCTTCATAATTACTATATCAGTCAGAGGAAAATTGACTGCTAGAAATGTGGTCTTTGGTTGGCAGTCAGGTTACCCCCTGTCCAAGCAAGGACCCTTACTCTAGTCAGGGTAAAAGAGAATCACCCTCAGCTAACCCCTGTTTACCCCCTTGGTAGCTTGGCACGAGCGGTAGGCTTAACTTCAGAGAGCTAGGTGTAAAGTATTTGTACCAACACACACAGTAACTTAATGAAAACACTACAAAATGACACAAAACAGGTTTAGAAAAATAGGAAGTATTTATCTAAATAAAACAAGACCAAAATGACAAAAATACACAATAAACAAGTCCAGTTATCAATTAACCCCTTAGCTGCTGGGCCTTTTCCCCCCAGTGCAGAGCCCTTTTTTGGCTATTTGGGGTAGTTCGCGCTTAGGGCTTCATAACTTTTTGTCCATATAAGCTAACCACGCCAAATTTGCGTCCTTTTTTTCCCAACATCCTAGGGATTCTAATGGTACCCAGAGTTGGTGGTTTCCCCTGGAGGAGACCAAGAAAATAGCCAAAATACAGTGAAAATGTTGTTTTTTCCCAAAAAATGGGAAAAAAGGGCTGCCGAAGAAGGCTTGTGGTTTTTTTCCTGAAAATGCCCTCAACAACGGGTTTCTGGTGCTGAAATCACTATCTTCCCACCTTTCAGGAACGGGCAGACTTGAATCAGAAAACCAAATTTTTCAACACAAATTTGGCATTTTACTGGGACATACCCCATTTCTACTATATTTGGTGCTTTCAGCCTCCTTCCAGTTAGTGACAGGAATGGGTGTGAAACCAATGCTGGATCCCGGAATGCTAAACATTTCTGAAAACTAGACAAAATTCTGAATTCAGCAAGGGGTCATTTGTGTAGATCCTACAAGGTTTTCCTACAGAAAATAACAGATGAAATAAAAAAATATTGAAATTGAGCTGAAAACAACAGCCATTTTTCTTTATGTTTTACTCTGTAACTTTTTCCTGCGATGTCAGATTTCTGAAAGCAATATACAGTTTTGTCTGCTGGACTCTTCTGGTTGCGGGGATATAAAGGGCTTGTAGGTTCATCAAGAACCCTAGGTACCCAGAGACAATAAATGAGCTGCACCCTGCAGTTGGTTTTCATTCTATACTGGGTATACAGCAATTCATTTGCTGAAATATGAAGAGTGAAAAAGAGGTATCAAGAAAACCTTTGAATTTCCAAAATGGGATCAAGATAAGGTTTTGAGGAGCAGTGGTTATTTGCACATCGCTGAATTCCGAGGTGCCCATACTAGCATGTGAATTGCAGGGCATTTCTCAAATAGACGTCTTTTTTGCACACTCTCTTATATTTGGAAGGAAAAAATGTAGAGAAAGATAAGGGGCTATAACACTTGTTTTGCTATTCTATGTTCCCCCAAGTCTCCCGATAAAAATGATACCTCACTTGTGTGGGTAGGCGTAGTGCCCGCGACAGGAAATGCCCCAAAACACAACATGGACTCATCCTATTTTTTTAAATAGAAAACACAGCTGTTTTTTCCAAAGTGCCTACCTGTAGATTTTGGCCTCTAGCTCAGCCGGCACATAGGGAAACCTACCAAACCTGTGCATTTCTGAAAACTAGAGACCTAGGGGAATCCAAGGAGGGGTGACTTGTGGGGCTCGGACCAGGTTCTGTTACCCAGAATCCTTTGCAAACCTCAAAAAGTGGCTAAAAAACAAGTTTTCCTAACATTTCGGTGACAGAAAGTTCTGGAATCTGAGAGGAGCCTCAAATTTCCTTCCACCCTGCGTTCCCCCAAGTCTCCCGATAAAAATGATACCTCACTTGTGTGGGTAGGCCTAGCGCCTGCGACAGGAAACGCCCCAAAGCGCAACGTGGACACATCCAAATTTTTGGAAGAAAACAGAGGTATTTTTTGAGAAGTGCCTACCTGTAGATTTTGGCCTCTAGCTCAGCCGGCACCTAGGGAAACCTACCAAACCTGTGCATTTCTGAAAACTAGAGACCTAGGGGAATCCAAGGAGGGGTGACTTTCGGGGCTCGGACCAGGTTCTGTTACCCAGAATCCTTTGCAAACCTCAAAAAGTGGCTAAAAAACAAGTTTTCCTAACATTTCGGTGACAGAAAGTTCTGGAATCTGAGAGGAGCCTCAAATTTCCTTCCACCCAGCGTTCCCCCAAGTCTCCCGATAAAAATGATAGCTCACTTGTGTGGGTAGGCCTAGCGCCCGCGACAGGTAACGCCCCAAAGCGCAACGTGGACACATCCAAATTTTTGGAAGAAAACAGAGGTGTTTTTTGCGAAGTGCCTACCTGTAGATTTTGGCCTCTAGCTCAGCCGGCACCTAGGGAAACCTACCAAACCTGTGCATTTCTGAAAACTAGAGACCTAGGGGAATCCAAGTTGGGGTGACTTTCGGGGCTCGGACCAGGTTCTGTTACCCAGAATCCTTTGCAAACCTCAAAAAGTGGCTAAAAAAACAAGTTTTCCTCACATTTCGGTGACAGAAAGTTCTGGAATCTGAGAGGAGCCACAAATTTCCTTCCACCCAGCGTTCCCCCAAGTCTCCCGATAAAAATGATACCTCACTTGTGTGGGTAGGCCTAGCGCCTGCGACAGGAAACGCCTCAAAGCGCAACGTGGACACATCCAAATTTTTGGAAGAAAACAGAGGTGTTTTTTGAGAAGTGCCTACCTGTAGATTTTGGCCTCTAGCTCAGTCGGCACCTAGGGAAACCTACCAAACCTGTGCATTTCTGAAAACTAGAGGCCTAGGGGAATCCAAGGAGGGGTGACTTGCGGGGCTCGAACCAGGTTCTGTTACCCAGAATCCTTTGCAAACCTCAAAAAGTGGCTAAAAAAACAAGTTTTCCTCACATTTCGGTGACAGAAAGTTCTGGCATCTGAGAGGAGCCACAAATTTCCTTTCACCCGGCGTTCCCCCAAGTCTCCCGATAAAAATTATACCTCACTTGTGTGGGTAGGCCTAGCGCCTACGACAGGAAACGCCCCAAAGCGCAACGTGGACACATCCAAATTTTTGGAAGAAAACAGAGGTGTTTTTTGCGAAGTGTCTACCTGTAGATTTTGGCCTCTAGCTCAGCCGGCACCTAGGGAAACCTACCAAACCTGTGCATTTCTGAAAACTAGAGGCCTAGGGGAATCCAAGGAGGGGTGACTTGCGGGGCTCGGACCAGGTTCTGTTACCCAGAATCCTTTGCAAACCTCAAAATTTGGCAAAAAAAAAAACACATGTTCCTCACATTTCTGTGACAGAAAGTTCTGGAATCTGAGAGGAGCCACAAATTTCCTTCCACCCAGCGTTCCCCCAAGTCTCCCGATAAAAATGATACCTCACTTGTGTGGGTAGGCCTAGCGCCCGCGACAGGAAATGCCCCAAAACACAACGTGGACACATCACATTTTTTCATAGAAAACAGTGCCTACCTGTGGATTTTGGCCCCTAGCTCAGCCGGCACCTGGGGAAACCTAGCAAACCAGCACATTTTTGAAAACTAGAAACCCAGGGGAATCAAATATGAGGTGACTTGTGGTGCTCAGACCAGGTTCTGTTACCCAGAATCCTTTGCAAACCTCAAAATGTGGCTAAAATAACACGTTTTCCTCACATTTCGGTGACAGAAAGTTCTGGAATCTGAGAGGAGCCACAAATTTCCTTCCACCCAGCGTTCCCCCAAGTCTCCCGATAAATATGATACCTCACTTGTGTGGTTAGGCCTGGTGCCTGCGACAGGAATAGATCACACAACGGTCAATGTTGGTCCTTACGTGAGGCAGCTGTTGACCCTGGGGTGATCCATTCCTGACACAGGCACTAGGTGTAGGCACTCAAGTGGGGTAGTGTTTTTATCAGGACAGGTGAGGAGTCACTGGGTGGTAGGAATGTTGTGGATCCCAGCATATTCCTGTAGTTTGTGTGACAGAAATGCGAGAAAAATTGAGTTTTTTTTCAACATTTCAGCTTTGCAGGGTATTCTGGGTAAGAAAACTTTGGGGAATTCACACAAGTCACACCTCTGTGGACTCCCCCGAACGTCTAGTTTCCAGAAATGTTTGGGTTTAGTGTGTTTCTCTATATGGCCGCCGAATCCAGGACCAAAAACACAGGTGCCTGCCTTACAAAACCAGTTTGTTTTGCCATAGACAATTTTGATGTCTCCACAATATGATTTGGGTGGTGGAATTTGGGGCTGAACTAAATTGGGGAGCTCCCAAGAGAGCACTCTCTCTCTGCTTGCCGCCGCATTCACCTGCTCTCTGGGTTGGCCTAACCCACTATTACCCAGTTGCACGAACAGCTTGCGAAGGGACAGCAGGACTGTCCTCATCACCTCCCTCATAATGTACTGGAAGAGGAGTTTTCGAATGGGACTCCTCTGACTGAAAAATCACTCCCAGAGTCTGCGCCATTGTCCTATCCCTCAGATGCTGTCTCAGTATCTGATGTCTCAGTCTCTGATCCTATGTCAGAGCGGTCCTCTATAACCCGAGTGCAGGCAGCAGTCGTCCATTAAGATGCCATCTCCGCTATTGGCTAAACTGTAGGTCTAAAACACTAGCATACGTAGACAGTCACAAAATCGATGGTGTGTGTGAGATACGTGCAACAGTAGAGGCCACCTTACCTGCGCTTCTTCCCTCAATCAGGACGTACTTTCAAGACACTCAAAAAACACCTTGTCACATACCATTCGTCACAGTCTTTAGCACCTCCTGCGCCCAGTCCAACAATCATTATTGGTGCTCCCACTCCCTCCTCCTCGGATTCCCTCATTACCACCCAGCAAAAGTGCCCTTCATCTCTCCATAGACTTTACTAATGTACTCAGCTATTTACATAAAATACAGATGTGCTCTTTGCAGTAGGCATATAAACCTTCTGCGCTTCTTTATGGCACTAAAACTGCCACTAGACAAGTCGGACCCTTTTCCCCCCAGGGAAACCACACACATATTGACAAAAGTGATATATATATGACAGCCAACCACCTGAAACTCAACTCAAGCAAAACCAAAATAATCCTCTTTGGCCCACACAAAAACACCTGGGACCCCCCATGGTGGCCCACCACGCTAGGCCCTGCACCCACCCCCGCCAACCACGCATGCAACCTCAGCATCATCCTAGACTCCTCCCTCTCGATGAACCAACAAATCAACGCTCTTACCTCCTCATGCTTCAACAAACTCCGTATACTGAAAAACATTCAAATGGATCCCCACAGAGACCAGAAAAACTGTCACTCACGCACTCATCAGCAGCAGGCTTGATTACGGAAACGCCCTCTACGCCGGCACCACTCTAAAACTCAAGCGCAAACTACACGCATCCAGAACTCAGCAGCACGACTCATCCTCGACCTCCGCCGACACAAACACATCTCTCCACACCTCAAATCCCTCCACTGGCTCCCCATTGACAAAAGGATCACCTTCAAGATCCTCATCCTCGCACACAAATCACTCCACAACACAGGCCCTGCCTACCTCAACGAGAGTCACCTTCCACACCCCCACACGAAATGTCCGCTCAGCTGACCTCTCTCTCGCCTCTGTCCCCCGCATCAAACACACCACCACCGGGGGCAGATCCTTCTCCTACCTTGCACCCAAAACCTGGAACGCCCTCACAACCCACCTTCGCAAGACCCAAAACCTACTTCTTTTCAGGAAGGGCCTCAAAACCTGGCTTTTCGAACAGTGAACCTCCCAGCCCCTTTCCCTCCCCCCCCCCCAGCGCCTTGAGACCCTCACAGGTGAGTAGCGTGCTTTATAAATCTCTTTGATATAGATCTACCTCTATATATATATATATATATATATATATATATCTATCTACATAGATATATCTATAGATATATCCATGTACCTAGATATATCTATCTACATAGATATATTTAGATCTATATATACATATATATTTTTTTAGTTGTTGTATGGTTTCCTTGGGGGCCAAAATGGCACCCCCCCCCCCCCCCCCAGGGGGCACCTACCTTTAAAAAAAAAAAAAAATATGCCGGGGGGGGGGGGGGGGGGCGTTTTCCGGGGGGGCCGCCCCCCCAAAGTGAAATCCCTGGTGTCTAGTGGTGTTTCCTGGCCCCCGATCGCAGCTGTGCTGCGATCGGGGGCCAGGAAACAGTTTCAGAAGGCCTCGTAAGAAAGGGGAGACTCTCCCCTTTCTTACGAGGCCTTCTGAAACTGTTTCTGGCCCCCGATCGCAGCTGTGCTGCGATCGGGGGCCAGAAACAGTTTCAGAAGGCCTCGTAAGAAAGGGGAGAGTCTCCCCTTTCTTACGAGGCCTTTTCAAAGTGTTTCCTGGCCCCCCCGATCGCAGCACAGCTGCGATCGGGGGGGCCAGGAAACCTGAAAGTGTTTCCTGGCTCCCGATCGCAGCACAGCTGTGACCGGGGGCCAGGAAACACTTTCAGGAAGGCCTCGTAAGAAAGGGGAGACTCTCCCCTTTCTCACGAGGCCTTCCCGAACGTGGGAAAGGCCGTTTTCCCCATTAAAGCAGGAAGCGGCCGCAAGGCTGCTTCCTGCTTTGATGGGGAAAACACCTTTGAAATGTCAGCGCGCCGCGAAGGGGCGGGTGGGGGGCGGGGGGAGACATGGAAGCTTCCGAGTCTCCCGGGGGAAGTTTTTTTAAAATAAATAAATCCTCGGGTGCGACGCACCCGAGGATTTATTAATGCCCTTCCTGGTGTCGGCCACTGGTCGTGACCCGCACCAGGGAGGGTGTGTGGGCGTCGGCCAGTGGCCGACGCCTGCACCAAAGAGGTTAAAAAGCAACAAGAGTCTTCATGTAGTTTTAGACACACATTAACACTGTAAGCATGAAAATGTACCTTGGGTGCGTCAAAAATAACCCTGCATGGGCGAGTGTGCATCAAAAAGGGCTTGCGATGCTACGATTTTACTCACAAGCGAGACCTTGCATTGTTCCTCCTTTCGTCAGGTCGGGCGTGTCGTTTCTTCTCTCTGCAGGAGAGCGATGTGTCAATCCGGTCAGCACTCTCGGGTCCGGACAAGCATTGCATTGTTTTTACACGCCCAGCGGTGCTTGCATCGGAAATCCAGCTGCACGATGATCCGAAAACCATGCAGCGCAGGTTGCGATCTCACCAGCCTCTGTTAGCGATGCTGTGTGTCATTTATCTAGCTCCGTGTGTCGATTCTTCGCTCGTGTTACAGGCGAGCGACGATTTTCAACCGTGAAGCCGGCGGCGCAATGATTTCCCAGCTGCAGATCGGAGTTGTGTCGATCTTTTCCCCCCATGGCGTTCTGTAAGTGGATTTCTCCCTCTTTGGCTGCCAGTTTCTCCTTTCAGGGTCCCAGGAACTGGATAGGCACCACAGGGCAGAGTAGGAGTCTCTCCAGAGACTCCAGATGCTGGCAGAGAGAAGTCTTTGCTGTCCCCGAGACTTCAAACAACAGGAGGCAAGCTCTAAATCAAGCCCTTGGAGATCTTCACAAGATGGAAGGCACACACAGTCCAGTCTTTGCCCTTTTACTCGGCAGAAGCAGCAACTGCAGGATAGCTCCACAAAGCACAGGCAGGGCAGCTCTTCTTCCTCAGCTCTTCAGCTCTTCTCCAGGCAGAGGTTCCTCTTGGTTTCCAGAAGTGTTCTAAAGTCTTTGGATTTGGGTGCCCTTCTTATACCCAACTTCTCCTTTGAAGTAGGCCTACTTCAAAGCAAAGTCTCTCTTGAATGTGAAATCCTGCCTTGCCCAGGCCAAGCCCCAGACACTCACCAGGGTGCTGGAGACTGCATTGTGTGAGGGCAGGCACAGCCCTTTCAGATGTGAGTGACCACTCTTCCCCTCCCTCCTAGCACAGATGGCTCATCAGGATATACAGGCTACACTCAAGCTCCCTTTCTGTCACTGTCTATTGTGAGGTGCAACCAGCCCAACTGTCAAACTGACCCAGACAGGGAATCTACAAACAGGCAGAGTCACAGAAATGGTATAAGCAAGAAAATGCTCACTTTCTAAAAGTAGAATTTGTAAACACACAATCTTAAAATCAACTTCACTAAAAGATGTATTTTTAAATTGTGAGCTCAGAGACCCCAAACTCCACATGTCCATCCACTCCCAAAAGGAATCTACACTTTAATCAGATTTAAAGGTAGCCCCCATGTTAACCTATGAGAGGGAAAGGCCTTGCAAAGGTAAAAAACAAATTTAGCAATATTTCACTGCCAGGACAGATAAAACCAATTACTACATGTCCTACCTTAACCATACACTGCACCCTGCCCTTGGGGCTACTGAGGGCCTACCTTAGGGGTGTCTGACATGTAAGAAAAGGGAAGGTTTAGGCCTGGCAAGTGTGTACACTTGCCAAGTGGAATGTACAGTTAAAACTTCACACACAGACACTGCAATGGCAGGTCTGAGACATGATTACAGAGCTACTTATGTGGATGGCACAGCCAGTGCTGCAGGCCCACTAGTAGCATTTGATTTACAGGCCCTGGGTACCTCTAGTGTACTGTACTAGGAACTTACTAATAAATCAAATATGCCAATCATGGATAAGCCAATTACATGCACAATTTGTGAAGGAGCACTTGACCTTTAGCACTGGTTAGCAGTGGTAAGGTGCCAAGAGTAACAAAAACAGCAAAATCAGAGTCCAGCACACATCAACAACCTGGGAAACAGAGGCACAAAGTTAAGGGAGACCACGCCAAGGATGAAAAGTCTAACATTGACCAAGTCAAAACACAAAATATACCGCTAAGCCATCTAAAAACTCCTTTAGCTTTGTGAGAACTCCAGCACCCTTATACAGTAAAGTACCGATGGCATAAAGGTCACATGAACTAGACTGGAGTTTTTTTTTTTTTTTTAAAGAATATCCCCCCGATCAACCTCCATTCTGGAAACGGTCAGAAACGTTTGACATTGCAACCTATGCAGGGCTGGACGCTTACCAATAATCCGGATCCAGGCCTTCTACTCTACGAAATTAAGAAAGACTGTTTCCAGAATGCACAATATCACCACACACTGCAATATATGGTGTAGGCAAGGGCTCTGAAGAAGCTGCCACCATCTCAATATGGAAAAAACTCTCTTGCTGGATAAAGACTTCAAAGGATTGTAGAAGCCCGAAATCAGGAATCGAACAGTAGAATTCTATTGGAGCAAAGAGTCAGGGTGAGGAAGTGGAGGGAGCAAGAGAGCAAGAGAAGAAGAGAAGGAAAACAGCTTTGTTTCTAAGCACACTCCACCCAGACTGAAGCCCTTATATAGTAACAGAAAAGGAAAAGGAAATGACATCAAACTCCAGATGACAGGAAACATAATGGATGGGGAAAATCAGATTGGAAGCAAGGGAGAAACAATCATGATGGAAAAGGAAAAGAGAACAAAAACTAACTGGACTACCTGTGAAGGAGCTTTAAAAGGCATCTGTAAACCCTCACGTAGTGATTGCCATTTTGGAATTGGAGGAGTAGCAGAAAGGAATCTAGGTGCTTGAGCGTAGGCAGCTCCAGGTGAGTGAATCTCACAGCTCTCAACTGCGGGCTTTTTTCAACTTTTTCTGCACCCCAGGAACTAAATGACCATGCAAGATACCACATTTCTTGGACTCCCAGGCAGCAGATACTCCACGGCTGCCACAGTCTCATAGAGGTGAAATCACCTCATTAGTAATTAATGTAACAAGGACAAGGGACATAGAGGTAATGCTGATGTCTCATAGTCCATACTTCCTCAACTGTCCAGAAACAAAATTCAGAACTGACAAGTCACTGTGCATTCCTCAAACAATCATTTTAATTGGCATACTTAAGTCTTTTTGCCTATGGTTCACGCATGTGCAGTCAATGTCTGTAATGAGGCACCACTCCTGTTTTGTCCTTTTCTCTGTCACCTCCTGTCAATCTGGTAGCTCACATTGCCAGTTTATTTTCGTCCCAATCACCCCATGTTTCTGCAACAGCATACTTGGCCCTGCTTGGCGACTTGAGAGATCCACCACCACCACCTATGTCATAGTTCATATGTTCCCCTCTCTTTATATACACAATACTTGATTTCTCTCAGGGAATTTTTAATTCTGCAGTTGCATCAGTAGTATCTGTTCAGACTTCAGTAGTTAATGGACTTTAAACTGCTTTCATTGCACTGTGCTCAATTCATGATGGGCTTTGATGTTAAAGTAACAGCAAAATGCTTGTAGAAATGTGAAAGACCCCTCAATAAGCCTGCTGTGTTGCATTCTGAGGATTTAGTCATGGAGTGGCATGAACATATCATGTCTCATAGCTCCACCATGGTCAGCTGTGGTAATGGCTGGTCACTGATCCTCCCTATTTCAAGGAAACATGACAGAAACATTATTCCCCTGCTCTGAGTTCCTGTGATTACTCAGAGGTGTGGCTAAGATAATGAGCAAACCTACCTTGTGGTCACGCTACACAAGTTCTGTGGCAGCCTTCCACCCACTGGGCTTGAAGCCAAGCTGACTAGAAAGACAAAGGGGGCAGAACATAGGTGTGAGCTACTTCTGACATGGTAGGCACTCTTTGAAGCTCAGGAAGGGGCTGGTACAACTCCACAGGCCTTCCAGCCCAAGGAAAAAAAAACTCTGCGCATCCAAGCCTTTTGTTTGTCTGTCTGGGAGCAATACATTTAACACCATAAGAGAGCCATTAACAGTCAGTTGACATTGGACACTGACAGAAAGACACGTGTGGCTTAGGCAGAAATATGACAACTTTCTAAAAGTGTCATTTTTAATATAGTAATATTAAACCTGACTTTTTCATTATATTGTAATTCAAATTACTATTCAAATGAGCCTTTTAATATTGGTTCTAGCTGCTTCCAAACTGAAGATAAGTTTTATAAATTGTTATAATGTAACCTAGTGAATCCCCTAGGAGGGCTAGTCTTGCCACAGTGAAAACGGACTGTGTGTTTTTCACCTGTAAAACATCAAATATACATGTCCTACTTTTAAAATACCATGCACCTTGCCCTACCTGAGGGATGACTTACAAATATGCAAAAGAAAGGTTTAGGCCTGGGAAAAGCTTCCTTTTGCCTAATCAAAATTGTACTTTAAAACTGCACACACAGCTGCAGTGGCTGGCCTGGAGGCTTATTTTATAGTCTACTGTAGTGGGTGGCACAATGAGTGCTTCAGGACACTTGAGGCATTTAATTTCCAGTCCCTAGGCATAGGTACGACCACATACTAGGGCTGTATAAGTAAATTAAATACCAATTAGGTGTATGCTAATGTACCTATGTTTAGAAGGTAGAATACAAGTATTTCACCTCTGGTTGGCAGTAGTGAATTGCATAGAGTCCCAGGGCCAGCACAAAATGGTTAAGTATAGGAAGGCAAAAATGTGAGGGAATACCGCACAAAATATAGTCCTCTCCAACACTTATAGTGACCCGTCTCCTCTAAGAGCCTTGGTAATACCAAGTAAACTAACCGGAAGAAAGGTAAGGGAGAAAAAAAATGATATTTAAAAAGCAGCAGCAATGAAAAGGGATTACACAGCTACCTATCTGACCTCTACACATGATTTATTGCCAACTATTGGTGAACAATAATGAGGGACTGTGGACACCAACATTGGAAACAACGTATCAAGTGATTGTGGCACATAGAGAAGAGACACGTCAGGACAGCCAAAGCACTTGAACTGCTTCTAGCAAACTTCAAGTTGATGTATGCAAGGAGGCAAAAACCTGTATAAATACTGGAGAAGGCATAAAAGAGCTTGAAGAGTGTATCTTGGAGCTAGAGACAGGCATTGCACAAACCGATGAGAAGATGACAGGGCAAGAAAAACATTTCACAGATATGCAATGCAAACTTGATTTTGAAAACAGGCAATGGGTGACAACCTTAGAATCTTCAGTATATTTAGAGTGGAAGCAGTGATACCAGAGCTTTTATTATACAGCTTTTTATATCAGCATTTCCAGGCATGATGACTGGGTTTTGGATCATCAAATTCAGGATATCACTTTCATTCAAGGCAAGGCAATCCACTATGGAAACAACACAAAGACCCAAAGCAATTTTCTTTCTTTTTTTAATTGGAATTTTTTTATTAAGTAGAAAGTGTTTGAAAACGCCCATATAGAGACAAAAGGTAATGCTGATAGCTAATCCTCACTTCTACCGCTCCATTGTTAAAAGGAGACCTAGACTTCAACAGATTATTATTGCCTTTCTAGATAAAAACTGTCAAGTTTGCTTTTTGCAACAGCATCTCCTCAAGTTCTGAATGACTCCAAAGCATACATGTTTACCTGTGAAATAAAAGCAAGCACTTCCTTAGACACCTTGGGCTAAACTAAACACACAAATAAGATTAGCTACCTGAGAGAGAAGTTGGGCAGAATGCACAGAGCATGCACATGCCAGTCCTATAATCTCTATATTTCTTTATCCCCAGAGGATTGACAACTTATATGGAACATCATAGGGTCTAGGATTCAGGAAGGGGGCTCTCTTTGAGGAAGGTGGATGTGGAGCATGCTTTGGGAAGGGATTGGGAAATGCACCATATGGTGTGCAGAAAAAAATAGGAATGTGCACACAATTAAAAGTGGAAGCTGAGAGATTGTAATTGGAGCATTAAGATTGGACTAGAGAATCAAGTAATGACTATAGATAACCTCCGAACTTTGCAACTACATTTTGGTGGGTTCAACAAGAAAGAAACAAGAAAATGCTTACAGAAGAGTTAACTAACCAAACTTTAATCCTGGTTTTATTTGTGTACAAGAAACCCATATTTCATATTTAATATCAATTGGCTTTGCAATTTGGAGTAACAGTTGGAAGTTTGAACAGCCCAAGAAGTCTAAACTGGTGGGTGGGGGTGAATTTTAATTAAATGAAATCACTATAATTGAAATGTGGGAAAAAGTTGCCACTCCCATGGAATGATGGGCAAAAGCAGAAATTACTTCTGCATCAACTTTTTTTTTCCTATGCACAATGTATGGTCCAGACACTGATGATGCAGAGATATATGAGTATTTACCTCTAGAACTAGCACTATGGCTTATACCTAGAACTGTTGGGAGTTTAATTTTACTATTGATAATATAAAGCTCCCACAGAATTACAAGGTTAAAATACAAAGGTTAGATATTCTCAAAAAAACGTTTGCATGCTCATGGTTTAATAGATTCCTGGACTACATGAGATCAGTGTGGATACAGTATATACATTTTATTCATATCCTAATAATCCCAAATAGACGTTTTTAACCACCTGTACGTTTGTTAGCTAAAGCAAACTTGTGTAAATACCCTACGATTCTTTCAGTACATAATCCCTTAGTTGTAGAACTTCATTTTGAGAAGATGGATATATCAGTGCTCAGAAGCCCTATTATTAGACCCAGAACAAATTAAATAGGTATGGAACAGTGGATGCTTGATTTTTGGGTAATTAATGTTGTCCCTGCTAAACTTCATATAGTGTGGGATACATTTAAGGTTGCTGCTCGAGGTACAACTTTGAGCTATACAATTAAGAAACCAGAATGTGGCTGATAAAACCGATATTTGAAATTTTAATTCTAAAGAATTAGCTGCGATGTTTATTATCAACAAGTCCTAGAAAAGAGATGTTTTCTCTGTGTTCACAAGTTAGAGATTTCACACATGAAAGTGATAAAACCCATTTTAATATGTGACAATGTAAGTTATTGTACAATACGATCAATGGGAGATCACAAAATTGGGGTTTATTATAAAGTTTTCTAAAATAGTTATGGACAATACAGAGTCCCAGGTGCAGAGTTGGAGTAAAAAACTAAATATAAATATTCATATGGTAAAATTTTGAAAATCCAGACAACTAGAAACTCTCTTTTGATCTCTGGCAACCTAAAAATGCAGCACTATAAAAAATTATGCACATTTTATTACACTCTTGCTAAATTATTAGCTGGGGCGGCAGGATGGTAATTGCTGTGTCTGCTGTCATCAGCCAGGTACTGAGTTTGGAAATATTACAAAACAATCAGTATTAAATATTTGTTTTATGGAAAAAGTATGACATAAGCAGACTGTTAGAAGCAGACATAAGCCCTCTCTGCAGGGCCACTCCCAAACATTTTGCCTTCACCCTCTTAATTTTTGCTGAATTTATTTTTGTTGGCCTTAGGACTCTGTGCAATTCTCCCCTTTAAACATGGTAACATTGGCTTTCACCTGATTGCCATATTTAATTTAAATATAAATACCTAATAGACTTTTATAACATATATCCAGGGCCTATAAATTAAATGCTACTAGTGGGCCTGCAGCACACATTGTGCCACCCACTTAAGTAGCCCTTTAAAGCATGTCCCAAGTCTGCCATTGTAGTCTGTATACAGTTTTAAACTGCCAATTTAACTTGGCAAAATAACCACCTTGCCAAGCCTTAAGCTCCTCTCTTATCATATATGTCACTCCCTAGGTAGGCCCTAGCGGTCCACAGGGCAGGGTGAATTGTTAATAAAAGGTTAAACACAGGGCACAAGTCCTAACAAAAGAAGTGGGTGGACTAACCAAGTTATACAGTATACAAGTGACATCATGGCTTGTGATATCACAGCATGTAATATCATGGCGCATGACATTGCAGGAGGTATCACAGAAAGTGACGTAACAACCCATAACCTCACAGGAAGTGACATCACAAGACGTGACATCTGATCTTAAGACCTCACACATATGTTTAGCAGGTATATCAGGAGTATATTTGAGTGAATTGCCAGATAAAATAAATAAAATAAAATGTTGCATTAGGCCAAAGCCTCAGTTTCAACATTCTTTTAAAAAAAATTAAAATCTCTGTCACAAAGAAATTGACACAAAGAGAAACTTGGTAATAAATGTGTTCTGCTTAATTGTTTGCAAAGACTGCATTTAAAAAAAATCTTATGGGGTTAAGGCACCTGCTGTAGAGCTCTTTCTGTGCCTTGAAATCTCAGGAAATATTAATAATGGTAAAATAACTCTGGTGGTTAACATCTTTGGTGGAGAGGTGTGTCTAGTGTCTAGTTCCAGTTTTCAATCAAGATAGCAAGAGGGTTAACATGTCTCCTGCAAAGCACATCATGACAGATTTGTATTTTATGTATATAGGTAAGTAGGTTCATGCTTTCAACACGGAGATCCTATTGCTACTTGCAGTTCATAAATTGTAATACTTCTAATATAGCACAGTGAACTATGAAGGACATGTGACTCTTACACCTTGTAACACTCACTATCCTGTGTAACACATCATGTACATAGATGTACACTTATATGATTTAGTGTCAATGTATAATGTGTAGATGTGATGTAAAGCTCTCTGACACCCTGCATTGGGATAAGTAGTGCTGTAAAATAAATAAAACAAAGAAGAGATATTTACATTGCTTTTTGTGGAAATACAGAACCAGACCAGCAAATCTGACATTCTTAATGTGCATGCATATCTCGTATATCCAGGGACTGCCCAAAGTCAAAATCCTGTCTCTCTAAAGTACCTGTGAAGTGACAACCAACTGTGTCTTTGTTTCCGGTAGGTGTGAGGCTCCAGATAGCTACAGTGAGATGAAAAGGAGGCCTGGTAGCCACTTAACTATTGCCTAATGCCGCCTGCACATTGCTGTTGAGAAGGAAAGCACACAATGTGCAGGTGCTGTTGAATGCGTCGTGGTGGTTACACATATAAACAGAACAAGTTCAGCATATTACATTGCGGCACAACCACTAGGCAGGGTGGATAACATACACCTTGTGAAAATAGTGAGTGGACGCCATGTACCTGCATGCACCCCGACTTGTGTCCTGGCTGGACACGTACTTTTAAGTTTTACATGTCCTGGTAGCAAAAACTCACAAATTCATTTTTCACTACTGTGAGACCTACCTTTCCCATAGGTTAATATTGGGTTACCATTTTACATTTAATATGTGCTAAGCTTTGATTTAGGATTGAGTACAGGTAGGAAATTCATGTTTGGTGTTTGAGAAATTGTAATTTAAAATCCTCTTTAATGGTAAAGTCGGTTTTTAAATTAAAATTGTGAAAATGCCACTTTTGGAAAGTTTAGATCTTCCTGCCACCAGCTTGTTCCTGGGTCACATTACTGGGTGTAGTCAGCAGTTGGTATTTGTACATTCCTCCCAGACAGCCTCAAAATAGAGGGATTAGGTGTGCCTGGATGGGCCTTCACTGGCAGGATGAGGGGGTGGAGATGGCACAACCTCACTTGCAAATCAATAGGCTGTGCCCTGCCTTCACATAAAAACAAAACTTAACACTAGTCCATTGTGTCTGCAGCTAGGCTGGAATGAGGCGGGAGACAGGACATTCCAAGCATTTCAAAGGGAATCTCTAGGAATATCTCTTACTTCAAAGATGGCACTTGATATTAAAAGGGGATCCTCCGACCCACTCTTCAGTTCACTTTCTGGGCCTGCAGATGGATTCCCAGAGGACTGCCTTCTGCTGTGGCCTGCTATGTACCTCAGAAGACTGCACAGCTACACTTACAAGACTGATCTGTTTCCTGAAGCCTGCCTTGAACCCTCAGAGGCCAGCCCTGCTGCTTGAGCTCTGTTCCACTGCTTGACTCCAGAGTGACTCCAAGGGCTAGTTGGTTGACTGATCAAAGCCTCAGGGGCAGAAAAGGCTCCAACCATCTTTAACCTGCATCTGGACCAAGCCTGAGTGAGTCCTGAGCCTCTAAGTGGTGCCTCTATAATATTGGAACCTTGGAAGTTGTTCTAAAGGGGCTCAGATAGCCAAAACATAAAACATGGGACTTAAAAAAATGTGCCTAAAACGCTCTCTGAGGACAGAGAGGCGACCAGGACCTACCTGCTTGTTGATCTACCCAAAGGAATTGCTGCTCCGCCTGACTTTGCTTTTCTTTTCCACAGCAGCAAAGCCTGTTCAGTCACTCTTCACAGATGAGTTATCCGGCCTCCTGGAGCCCTCTTAAGCTACAACTTGAAGCTTCCCACCGCAGGAGATTTTCAGCTTCCAACAAATAGACTAAGGGCCATATTGCATGTTTGGTGGTCTTATGACCCCCAAACTTGCAGTGGAGGTCAGAAAAATGCACTTCTGGCAGTCCGACCACCAGAATATAACCCTGGTGATCAGACCGTCAGAGGACCACCACCACCACTGGGATCACAGATCCCAACTGGGTGGCAGTGGTTGAAGTCTTAGTCAGCTGTGCTGATCACAACTTCCCTTTCCACCCGCCTTTTTATGGTGGGGTCTCCACCATAAAAAGGCTGACAGAAAGGTAGTCCTGGGAGCCACAGGGGGGCCCCTGCACTGCCTATGGCCATGTTGTCGGCAGTGCAAGCTCCCTGCTGCCCAGCACCCTCAGAATGTGCACTGTCTGCTATGGCAGACAATGTGTATTCTGAGAGTGCAGGGGAAACACTCTGTGTGATGGCATTGGCCTCAGCTCACAATATGGAGGTTTCCGCCAGTCAACCCAGTGGGAACCTTGTTATAGGATTGGAGGGAAGACCTCCAGCTCTGTGGCAGTCTCCTCCCCATGGGTCTGGCGGGCTGACGGTTGACCCGCCAAACTCATAATGAGGCCCTAAGTCCGAATATGGAACACTTCATTCAGTGCCTCCCCGATGACACCTCCACCTCCTTGGATGCTGCCTGCAGCCTTGCCCCACTGAACTTTACCATCTAAGACATTTTTCCATGAAATTAGGCACCGATTGAGTCCAATCCACTTCTTATTTTGGACCCACGCTCCATTGTGGTGAGCCATACATTTTGACTTTGACCTGGTCTCGCATTACCAGATGTCTGCAGGTGGCACTTTGGTCTCCTGGGTACTAGTTTTTATCTTAAACTCTAAAAACTCCAGTTCGACTGATTTGATTTTTGTCATTTTGGTGTAAGAATAATTTATTAAACTGTATTCTATTTTTCTAAATTAGTGTGGAATTTTTCTTGTGTTGTGTTTTCACTTTATCAGTGTTTGTGTGCTGCATAAATACTTTTCACATTGCCTCTAATTTAAGCCTGACTGCTTTCTGCCAAGCTACCTGAGGGCTAAGCACAGTTTAATTTAGTGTTATTAGTGGTTCATGCTGAGGAGGATTGTGGCTGTTGCTTGAACAGGTTTTCCACTCCACTCAACCAACAACCCAATTTCTCACACCAACAGTATCTGGAGAAATCATTATGATGTGAACCGATGATATGTCCACGGGCTCACTACATCTTGCAATTCAGTATTTGTTGCTATTCTAAAAGTGTAGCTCCAGTATGGTTGGATGCTGACCACTTTCTTTTCGATAGTGGCGAGCTCACTACTTAGCCTATTTTCTCTTGGAACAACAACTGTATTAATGCAAGCGGTGGACAGCACCGAAAAGGAGCAAAAACATCTGAGGCGATCTAGGGCATTGGATGGATCAACCATAGCTCTTTGGCCATATTGAAATGCATTCATCATCACCATTGTTTTATCAATGGTTTATTTAGTAAAAGTTTTAAAAAAATATACAGTCATAGGAATCTCATATTGTGACTAAAACATAATTGTGGTTGAGGGTGTTAAAGTACCCTGAAGTCAGCAATTACCGAAGAACCACTTCAGTCACAATACACAGGGGTTCCCATGAATTACTGGCCTGCGTCCATGGTGGAAGTGGCAAACGCCACTCTGGAATCAGCTCATGACAGCGTTAAAGAATTATGATGACACCACAGTTGGAAATATGTCAGATCACTTGTAACACTTTCCAGAAGAAATGGATGGCAATGTGAACTCACTTGTGACAATGTCCAAGTTTGAAGAAAGGCATGACAGTTTAGAATTTTCTGCTGCTCAGGTCTCATTGGCATCTTCTGCATCCCCTTAAGCTCACCCCAAGACAATCAATCAATCAGGAATTTGTAAAGCTCACTACTCACCCGTGAGGGTCTCAAGGCGCTGAGGAGGGGAGGGGGGAGAAAGAGGGGGGTGCTGCTACTGCTCAAACAGCCAGGTCTTGAGATGTTTCCTGAAGGAAAAGAGGTCTTTGGTCTGGCGCAGGTGGGTGGGAAGAGTGTTCCATGTTTTAGCACTTCCTGCAGTCTCTCTCTTCAAACAGGCCATGCACTCACTTGCTCCACACACACCCTCTCGTTATGTACTACTTACAGCCTCATTCTGCACACACTTCTAGTAGTTTTCCACATACTCCCTGCAATATCTGTCTCCTCTCTCTCGCCCAGAGCATTCTCTTGTCAAACCCTCCTCTCTCTGTGTCAGCTGCATGCCCCCTTCAATCTTCCTGCACACACCCTCTGAAGTGTCGCTCTGCCCCCTCTCCCTTTTTGGTAGTCTCCCCCATGCATTAGCCTCTGTCTTTCTGCTGCATGCAGTCTTTCCTCATGTACGTGCTGCCACTCCACTTCACTGGTATGGGATTGTAGTGTCCTGTGTTTTAGGCAAAATCATGAGGTAAGTACAACAATGTATTTTATTGTACAGGTATTGGCTTGTTAGCTATTCGTAGCAACATGTGTTCAAAACAGGTTATAAAGTAGTGAGTTGGTATTCCATAGCTAAATTATAAGGCTTCCTTAAGCAACAGGCTGATAGTATGCATATTTGGATTTATTTATAGGCCTTCGTAATTTTAATTAGCAACTTCCATCCAAAACTTGCATGATTGTTGTATCTCCCTTTCTGCTGTTATACAATTACTTTTATCAAGGCTTATATTTTGTCTTAAGTGGTCTCTGTAACATACCTATATCGATAGGGGCGGGCTACCGCTTTGTCTCGTGATAACTGTTGGTGGAATACCCTATGTTGCTAGGGGCCTGCGCCCTCTGTCTTGAGGGGGTGATGTGGTCTGGTCCCTGTCTGTATAGAAGATGCTCAATCTGCATATTCAAAACTTCAGTCCCTGCCTAAATATGCTCTTCACATCGACTGTCCCGGATGGGCTCCTTGTAGTCCTCCTCCTCTACCTACAGGCCACGTTAACAACCTCTCATTGTACGTTCCCAACACTCCCACGGCCCCCAGAAAAGCTGCTCTGCAGTCTCTATTTTCATGCGCAGTCCCTGCAGCCTTTGTGTCTCTGCACAGCTGTCCACCGACCCCTGTGTCATGGGAATGTCGTCCAGCTAGTCTCTTTTCATCAGCCATCAGCACTAATTATGGTGAGACTTGCAAATCTACGTCTCAGGATGTCAATAACATGAGACAAGAGGACAGTGAGATGAGAATCTTGTCCACAAACGGCAGACACTCTCTTCTGCTAAACCACCTGTAACTTGCAGTCTCTCTTCCTTGTCGTACAATCCCAGCAGTCTTTCTTTCTACAAACCCATCTTCCTTTGTAATAGAAATACATATTGCGTTTCCTTTCTTACGCGTCTGGCTATAGTGTACCAGTGATGTATCGGCACTTTGATCTTTGAATCACAATAGTTTTTATATTCATTTTTAAGGTATAGTGAGAGCCTAAAATTATCCCCATTTTTGTTGTTGTTTTTTTAGAGAAAAAAACTAAGCCTGATTGAAGGTGATATTCACGAGACGGGGCTCTTCAGAAACATGCTATGTACTTTCTATAAAACATGTAACCTCACATCGAGTAATTTGAATAGACAAGTACCTGCACTTCTTTCATTTGAAAAGTAGAGTACCTGAAAGGTAGAGTACCTCTCACTAGGGGTGCAATATTTTTAATGGAAGGGCACTACCTGATAGTGAGTACCTATACTTGTATATTTCTGTTTCAAGCCCTGCTCACATCCTTTGACGTTGTGGGCATTTAGAATTTGCTGTGATGTGTAGTGGCAGAAAGTGTCCCTAGTTTATTCACGCTTTTCTACTTTTGTGCTGCACTCTGTTGGACCTGGCTTTTTGACAGGGACATCCCCAAACTTTTTGCCTCCTTCCTCCTATTTTTTCTGACCTGTTGTTGTTGGCTTTTGACCTCTGAGCACTTTACCACTGCTAACCAGTGCTAAAGTGCATATGCTCTCTGTGTAAATTGTACTATTGATTGGTTTATCCATGATTGACTATTTAATTTACCTGTAAGTCCCTAGTAGAGTGCACTACATGTGCCTAGGGCATGTAGATTAAATGCTACTAGTGGGCCTGCAGCACTGGTTGTGCCACCCACCTCAGTAGCCCCTTAACCTTGTCTCAGGCCTGCCATTGCAAGGCCTGTGTGTGCAGTTTCACTGCCACTTCGACTTGGCATTTAAAAGTACTTGCCAAGCCTAGAACTCCCCTTTTTCTACATATAAGTCATCCCTAATGTGTGCCCTAGGTAACCCCTAGAGCGGGGTGCTGGGTAGGTAAAAGGCAGGACATGTACCTGTGTAGTTATATGTCCTGGTAGTGTAAAACTCCTAAATTCGTTTTTACACTACTGTGAGGCCTGCTCCCTTCATAGGCTAACATTGGGGCTGCCCTCATACACTGTTGAAGTGGCCGCTGCTGATCTGAAAGGAGCAGGAAGGTCATATTTAGTATGGCCAGAATGGTAATATAAAATCCTGCTGACTGGTGAAGTCGGATTTAATATTACTATTCTAGAAATGCCACTTTTAGAAAGTGAGCATTTCTTTGCACTAAAAACTTGTTGTGCCCTTCAATCCACGTCTGGCTAGGTTTAGTTGACAGCTCCTTGTGCATTCACTCAGACACACCCCAAACACAGGGTACTCAGCCTCACTTGCATACATCTGCATTTTGAATGGGTCTTCCTGGGCTGGGAGGGTGGAGGGCCTGCCCTCACACAAAGGACTGCCACACCCCCTACTGGGACTCTGGCAGACAGGATTGAACTGAAAGGGGGCTTGGTGCATTTCTTAGACACTCTTTGAAGTCACCCCCACTTCAAAGGCACAACTTAGTATAAAACAGGGCCTCTGCCCTACCTCATCAGACACTTGCTGGAGAAGAAACCTGAACCAGAAACTACATCCTGCCAAGAAGAACTGCCTGGCTGCTCAAAGGACTCACCTGTCTGCTTTCTACAAAGGACTGCTGTCTTGCTGTTGCCCTGCTGCCTTGCTGAACTCTTGTCTGGCTGTGAAAGTGCTCTCCAAGGGCTTGGATAGAGCTTGCCTCCTGTTCCTTGAAGTCTCAGGACCAAAAAGACTTCTTCCTTTCACTTGGACGCTCCGTGCGCCGAAAATTTCGACGCACAGCTTGTTTCGCGGCGAGAAAAACGCCGCACACCGACGCTGATCGACGCGACGCCCTCGGGACGATCGAGACTTCGACGCACAACCTCGCAAGGACAAAGCCGCCCGACTTCCCAGGAGAAATCGACGCGACACCTACCGTGAGCGCGAAACTTTGACGCACGGCCTCGCAAGGACAACGCCGCACGACTTCCAAGGAGAAATCGACGCGACGCCTGCCGTGAGACCAAAATTTCGACGCACGGCCTCGCAAGGACAACGCCGCCGACTTCCAAGGAGAAATCGACGCGACGCCTACCGTGAGATCGAAACTTCGACGCGCAGCCCCGCAGAACGACGCGCAGCCGGAAAATAAGCAGGAGAATCCACGCACAGACCCGGGACATCTGGTAATCCCCGCGATCCACAAAAAGAGACTGTCTGCGCGCCGGAAAACGACGCCCGACTTCCTCGCGTGGAAAAGAACAACGCAAGTCTGTGTGTGCTGAGGAGAAATCGACGCACACACCCCTTTTTCCACGCATCTCTTCTCCTGTGGCCCTCTGAGGAGATTTCCCACCAGAAACCAGGTACTCTGTGCTTGAAAGACACTTTATTGCTTTTTAAAGACTTAAGACACTTTATATCACTTTTCAGTGATATCTTGACAAATTCATATTGCAACTTTGATCGTTTTGACCTGAAGATACCCAGATAAATATTATATATTTTTCTAAATACTGTGTGGTGTATTTTTGTGGTGTTATGCTATGGTGTTGTATGATTTATTGCACAAATGCTTTACACATTGCCTTCTAAGTTAAGCCTGACTGCTCGTGCCAAGCTACCGGAGGGTGAGCACAGGCTGATTTTGGATTGTGTGTGACTTACCCTGACTAGAGTGAGGGTTCTTGCTTGGACAGAGGGCAACCTAACTGCCAACCAAAAACCCCATTTCTAACATTGGTGATCAGCGGTGAGGATAGGACTTGTGTTTGTGCAGTGACATACAGTAGCTAAGTATTTCACTACCTACCCACAGTTGAAGGTCAACTTGATTTTTCATTTTTTTTTGGCTCTTGGTTCTCTGATGTCCTCCTGGATATACTATTGATATTTTGGACTTTGGATTTTGGTTTTTGCTGATAAGATCTTATCAAAATGGGATTGTGTACCTACTCATTCTTTGTTCGTACTGACCACCTCACTAAGGCTGACCTAAGGAAGCTTTGCAGACAATGGGGCCTTCCTGTAGCAAGGAGATCTACTAAAGCGGAGATGCTCCATCACTACATAGTCTGGGGGGAGGAAAGATGGGCAGAGAGAGAGGCAGCAAGAAACCAAATGACTAAGTACCCCTCAGATGAGGAGGAGGACTACGCACATGAGGAGGAAGACTACTCAGATGAGGAGGAAGACTACTCAGAGTTGGACAGTGACCCAGAAATAGATGAATGGCTCCGAAGTCAAAGGCGACAGGAGCAACAATTAGAGGAGTATCTTGCAGAGGTTGAGGCAAAAAGACTCTTAGCCCTGGAAGAAGAAAAGATTGCAGCTCAAGAGCTGAGCTGTAAAGAGCTGAAACTGGAGGCCGGAAGGGCTGAGTCCAGTTCAGATGGTGGCAGCAAAAATCTTGCATCTAGTACTGCTGAAGAAGGGCACAAGCCCAGAGATGTGGTGCCCAACTTGAAGAAGGGAGTTGACACACCCCAGGCAGTTCAAGGGTATGAGGTAGTTCCCGTTATGCACAGGGTCCCTGAGAAGGATTGGGGAACTGGCACAGGGAGTCATATTCCTACTGGGGGGAGGGACACTTTACTGACTCTAGCAAAGAGTGACAGAGAAAAGGGTTCCCCCCTGGTGGACGTCCTGGATATAGAGTGTAGAGACATCCCAGAAGAGTTTGGGTTGAGTGTCAGGGACAGACAGATACTGTCTCACCAGTCTCAGGAGGGTGAAGTAGAGTGCTTTTCCAAGGTTGAGTTACTGGGTGGTTGGGTGAAGGGTACTGTGGTTAATACATGTGAAGGGCAGAGTGATGTAATTGCTGGAGAGCATATGTCTGGTCCTTATTTTCCAGAGCTACGCCAACACCAGGTGGAGTGTGAGTTCTCTGACCCCAGGGAACTTACAATGGAGGCAGACTTCTGGGTGAGTACCAGAGAGTCTGAAGAGGCATTTGGGGGTGCTCCTGAAGGGAGTGGTCTAGGTGGTTCCAACCGAGTGTGGTGGGAGAGGATTGTAGTGTCCCAGGTAGGTCCCAGGTCCTAGAGGGTTCCATGAGGGAACACCAGGAGGGAAGCCTAGCCTGTACCGTAGGGCCACCTTTTGAGGGAAGCCCCGCAGTGTCAGAAGAACTTGGGGGGGTGACTGTAGCCAGCATCCCAACAGTTCTGGTGTCTGGCAGTACCCCTCCTAGTGAGGGGGTGCAGAAGTCCAGACATAGGGTTGAGAGGGGGTTGCAGACCCCAGTGGAGGACCTTGAGAGTCAGGGGACAGCTCTGAGAGCAGAGCCCCCCGGGAATGACCCAGGTGAAACCGTTTCTGGTTTGGGGGAAACCCAGACTCTGCCGGATGGGCAGAGGTCGGGAGACCTGCGCCAACCAGACTCTTGTGTGGCCCTTGGGGACGGTGTGTCCCTTGTGGGGGGTAAGAGTGCCCCCCAGGAAGTCCTGGCATGCCAGGCAAAGATTCAACCTCAGGGTGGTGACTCTGGGTTGGATACCCAGGTTCAGAGGTTAAACTCTGACCTGGTGGGAGGTAGATGTGCCTCCCAGGAAGTCCTGCTGTGCCAGGCAATTGTCCAACCTCAGGGTGTTGACTCTGGATTGGATGACGAGGTTCAGGGGATAAGCTCTGACCTGTTGGGGGGTAGGCGTGCCCCCCAGAAAGTCCTGGTGTACCAGGCAGTGGTCCAACCTCAGAGTGCTGACTCTGGGTTGGATAACCGGGTTCAGAGGTTAAACTCTGACATGGTGGGGGGTAGGTGTGCCCCCCAGAAAGTCCTGGCGTGCCAGGCAATTGTTCAACCTCAGAGTGCTGACTCTGGGTTGGATAACCGGGTTCAGAGGTTAAACTCTGACCTGGTGGGGGGTAGGTGTGCCCCCCAGAAAGCCCTGGCGTGCCAGGCAATTGTTCAACCTCAGGGTGGTGACTCTGGGTTGGATACCCAGGTTCAGAGGTTAAACTCTGACCGGGTGGGAGGTAGGTGTGCCTCCCAAGAAGTCCTGCTGTGCCAGGCAATTGTCCAACCTCAGGGTGTTGACTCTGGGTTGGATGATCAGGTTCAGAGGTTAAACTCTGACCTGGTGGGGGGTAGGTGTGCCCCCCAGAAAGTCCTGGCGTGCCAGGCAGTTGTTCAACCTCAGGGTGTCGACTCTGGGTTGGATGGCCAGGTTCAGAGGTTAAACTCTGACCTGGTGGGAGGTAGGTGTGCCTCCCAGAAAGTCCTGGGGTGCCAGGCAATTGCCCAACCTCAGGGTGGTGACTCTGGGTTGGCTAACCAGGTTCAGAGGTCAAACTCTGACCTGGTGGGGGGTAGGTATGCCCCCCAGAAAGTCCTGGTATACCAGGCAATGGTTCAACCTCAGGGTGGTGACTCTGGGTTGGATATCCAGGTTCAGAGGTTAAACTCTGACCTGGTGGGAGGTAGGTGTGCCTCCCTGAAAGTCCTGGCCTGCCAGGCAATGGTTCAACCTCAGGGTGGTGACTCTGGGTTGGATATCCAGGTTCAGAGGTTAACCTCTGACCTGGTGGGGGGTAGGTGTGCCCCCCCTGAAAGCCCTGGTGTACCAGGCAGTTGTCCAACCTCAGGATGGTGACCCTAGGTTGGAGAACCAGGTTCAGAGGTTAAACTCTGACCTGGTGGAGGGTCAGTGTGCCCTCCAGGAAGTCCTGGCGTGCCAGGCGATTGTTCAACTTCAGGGTGGTGACTCTGAGTTGAATGGCCCAGTTCAGAGGTTAAACTCTGACCTGGTGGAGGGTCAGTGTGCCCTCCAGGAAGTCCTGGCGTGCCAGGCAATTGTTCAACTTCAGGGTGGCGACTCTGAGTTGAATGGTCAGGTGCAGAGGTTAAACTCTGACCTGGTGGGGGGTAGGTGTGCCTCCCAGAAAGTCCTGGTTTGCCAGGCAGTGATCCAGTCTGAGGGTACAGACCCTGGGCTGGAAGATCAGGTTCAGGGTGTCCCCCCGGACCTGGAGAGAGGGGCTACTGATAACAGTGCCCCTACCCTATTGTCTTCTGAGGAGGCCACTCCTAGTGGGAGGGTGCTGGACCCCAGAAGGGAGGGCAGGGGGAGGGAAGCCTCACCCCGGGCCCTAGTCCAACCTGAAGGTACAGACCCCAGGTTGGAGGGCCAGTTGCAGGTTAACAGCCCTGCACTGGTGGAGGAATGGTACAGGGCGACTTCTATAAGCACCCTGACCATGGTGGACTCTGGTGGTACCGCTCCAGGAGGGAGGGTACAGAGCCCCAGAGGGGAGGACCAGGTTCAGGCTGTCATCCCTGACCTGGTGGAAGGGAGAGTGGTTAAAGGGTGCCCAGCACCTGGGGCTACCGCCCCCCACTCTCCACAGCCACAGTGGTGGGAGAGCTTTGAGAGGCCTGGGGCCTGGCTCTCATCCCTGACAACTGTCAGTAACCACTGTGGCTTGCTGTCCGGGTGGACAGAGTTATCCCTGGGGAGGGGACAAGTGTCACACCCCGGGGATAGAATGGGCAACACCACTGTGTTGGTCCTGGTGGTACTATCCTGCTCCTGGGATACATCTGTGAGCAAAGTAAGGTTAGGTGCTGCACAGATGGGATCCGCAGGAAAGGAGAAAGGTTCCCCATGGATGGGCTTAGTGGGCCCTGAGAGTATGGACAGAGGGATCCAATTGGAGTCAGGAAGGCGAAGAACTGGAGCATGCCCCTGCTGTTGTGGGCCTGGGTCCTTGTTCTGTCGCCTCAAACAGGGAAGTACATCAGGATAGTGATTGTTCTCCCCTGGCTTTAGGCTGGTAGGGGGTCATGTTGGACCTGGCTTTTTGACAGGGACATCCCCAAACTTTTTGCCTCCTTCCTCCTATTTTTTCTGACCTGTTGTTGTTGGCTTTTGACCTCTGAGCACTTTACCACTGCTAACCAGTGCTAAAGTGCATATGCTCTCTGTGTAAATTGTACTATTGATTGGTTTATCCATGATTGACTATTTAATTTACCTGTAAGTCCCTAGTAGAGTGCACTACATGTGCCTAGGGCATGTAGATTAAATGCTACTAGTGGGCCTGCAGCACTGGTTGTGCCACCCACCTCAGTAGCCCCTTAACCTTGTCTCAGGCCTGCCATTGCAAGGCCTGTGTGTGCAGTTTCACTGCCACTTCGACTTGGCATTTAAAAGTACTTGCCAAGCCTAGAACTCCCCTTTTTCTACATATAAGTCATCCCTAATGTGTGCCCTAGGTAACCCCTAGAGCGGGGTGCTGGGTAGGTAAAAGGCAGGACATGTACCTGTGTAGTTATATGTCCTGGTAGTGTAAAACTCCTAAATTCGTTTTTACACTACTGTGAGGCCTGCTCCCTTCATAGGCTAACATTGGGGCTGCCCTCATACACTGTTGAAGTGGCCGCTGCTGATCTGAAAGGAGCAGGAAGGTCATATTTAGTATGGCCAGAATGGTAATATAAAATCCTGCTGACTGGTGAAGTCGGATTTAATATTACTATTCTAGAAATGCCACTTTTAGAAAGTGAGCATTTCTTTGCACTAAAAACTTGTTGTGCCCTTCAATCCACGTCTGGCTAGGTTTAGTTGACAGCTCCTTGTGCATTCACTCAGACACACCCCAAACACAGGGTACTCAGCCTCACTTGCATACATCTGCATTTTGAATGGGTCTTCCTGGGCTGGGAGGGTGGAGGGCCTGCCCTCACACAAAGGACTGCCACACCCCCTACTGGGACTCTGGCAGACAGGATTGAACTGAAAGGGGGCTTGGTGCATTTCTTAGACACTCTTTGAAGTCACCCCCACTTCAAAGGCACAACTTAGTATAAAACAGGGCCTCTGCCCTACCTCATCAGACACTTGCTGGAGAAGAAACCTGAACCAGAAACTACATCCTGCCAAGAAGAACTGCCTGGCTGCTCAAAGGACTCACCTGTCTGCTTTCTACAAAGGACTGCTGTCTTGCTGTTGCCCTGCTGCCTTGCTGAACTCTTGTCTGGCTGTGAAAGTGCTCTCCAAGGGCTTGGATAGAGCTTGCCTCCTGTTCCTTGAAGTCTCAGGACCAAAAAGACTTCTTCCTTTCACTTGGACGCTCCGTGCGCCGAAAATTTCGACGCACAGCTTGTTTCGCGGCGAGAAAAACGCCGCACACCGACGCTGATCGACGCGACGCCCTCGGGACGATCGAGACTTCGACGCACAACCTCGCAAGGACAAAGCCGCCCGACTTCCCAGGAGAAATCGACGCGACGCCTACCGTGAGCGCGAAACTTTGACGCACGGCCTCGCAAGGACAACGCCGCCCGACTTCCAAGGAGAAATCAACGCGACGCCTGCCGTGAGACCAAAATTTCGACGCACGGCCTCGCAAGGACAACGCCGCCCGACTTCCAAGGAGAAATCGACGCGACGCCTACCGTGAGATCGAAACTTCGACACGCAGCCCCGCAGAACGACGCGCAGCCGGAAAATAAGCAGGAGAATCCACGCACAGACCCGGGACATCTGGTAATCCCCGCGATCCACAAAAAGAGACTGTCTGCGCGCCGGAAAACAACGCCCGACTTCCCCGCGTGGAAAAGAACGACGCAAGTCTGTGTGTGCTGAGGAGAAATCGACGCACACACCCCTTTTTCCACGCATCTCTTCTCCTGTGGCCCTCTGAGGAGATTTCCCACCAGAAACCAGGTACTCTGTGCTTGAAAGACACTTTGGCCCTCATTCTGACCTTGGCGGGCGGCGGAGGCCGCCCGCCAAAGTCCCGCCGTCAGATTACCGTTCTGCGGTCGAAAGACCGCGGCGGTAATTCTGACTTTCCCGCTGGGCTGGCGGGCGGTCGCCTTCAGACCGCCCGCCAGCCCAGCGGGAAAGAGGCTTCCACGATGAAGCCGGCTCGGAATCGAGCTGGCGGAGTGGAAGCTGTGCGACGGGTGCAGTTGCACCCGTCGCGTATTTCACTGTCTGCGCAGCAGACAGTGAAATACATGTAGGGGCCCTCTTACGGGGGCCCCTGCAATGCCCATGCCAGTGGCATGGGCACTGCAGGTTCCCCCAGGGGCCCCGCGACCCCCCCCTACCGCCATCCGGATCCCGGCGGTCCGACCGCCGGGATCTGGATGGCGGTAGGGGGGGTCGGAATCCCCGCGGCGGTGCAGCAAGCTGCGCCGCCGCGGAGGATTCAATGGGGCGGCGGTACACTGGCGGGACCCCGCCAGTGGTGCCGGTCCGACCGCGGCTTTACCGCCGCGGTCGGAATCCCCATTGGAGCACCACCGGCCTGTCGGCGGTGCTCCCGCGGTCCTCCGCCCTGGCGGTCAAAGACCGCCAGGGTCAGAATGACCACCTTTATTGCTTTTTAAAGACTTAAGACACTTTATATCACTTTTCAGCGATATCTTGACAAATTCATATTGCAACTTTGATCGTTTTGACCTGAAGATACCCAGATAAATATTATATATTTTTCTAAATACTGTGTGGTGTATTTTTGTGGTGTTATGCTATGGTGTTGTATGATTTATTGCACAAATGCTTTACACATTGCCTTCTAAGTTAAGCCTGACTGCTCGTGCCAAGCTACCGGAGGGTGAGCACAGGCTGATTTTGGATTGTGTGTGACTTACCCTGACTAGAGTGAGGGTTCTTGCTTGGACAGAGGGCAACCTAACTGCCAACCAAAAACCCCATTTCTAACACACTCGTTGAATGATACCCATCCCTTTAGCTCTGTGCCATGTGTGAACTTTGTCTCGAAGTGGCATGTAGTGATTGTCTCGCCTCACTTCGCAATTAGGTGGCATGATGTTGAGACATGAAACATCATGGGGTTCTCATGCTGATGTTTTTTCTTGGAATATAGGCTGAATGCTACGTCATATCTCAACTTTTTTTTACTCGTTTCCTTTTTTGATGTTTTCACTATTTTTTATTTTTGCTAGTTAGTCATCGTTCCATAATTCATACGTTTTCTTAATAAATCTTGTTGGGACTTTTGTACATTTTGTGTCAAATAAAAATACTAAATATCAATTAGATGTTTTGACATTGTAAATATTTTGTATATTTATGTTTGGTTACGTACATGTTTTGCAACTTTTTTTCTTTTATCCTAATCTCCTGACGAAAGCAACCTTTAATGATGGACAAACCACATGGTGGTAACGGGGTGACTGGCTGGATCATTACGATTTCACTTATTAATTCATGTGTAGTTAGGTTATTCAGTATGGCCCTTTGTAAAACCCCAAAGAGAGAGTCTGTCTTTTACTTCATTCTATATTTTGTATTTTTGTCAGGTTATTGGAAGTGTAGGTATTTCCCTCGGGTATTTGCAATCTGTATATGCAGGTTTTTTTTTTTTATAAATCGTTCCGTTGATCGAAAATTCAACAATTAATGGAAATTACATTTTGTATTTCTTCACCCACTTAAATGGTGCTCCTATTATTCTTTTCTTATTGGTTTTTTTTTTTTTTTTTGTCTGGGACTTCCTGCACTTGCTTATCTCTTCTCCTTTTTTAATTGAATTTTGGGATGTGCCTTGGCTGCAAAACATTTGATTTGAACAATATTTGGAGTATATCCAGTTGAATACGGGGATAAGGTGTAGAGAAGATTATATTATAGTAATTGTAATTCTTCATCTTCAATTTCTGACATATTTGTGTTTATATTTAATTCCCGCACCCACACAAAGATTAAGACAAAAAGTAACAGCAGTTTCTAGCCTCTTCAGGGTTAAGGGATCTGCAGTAACTTCTTGGATTGTTGTACTTTGCTTCAAGGCTTCGACTGCTGAAAGCAGCTGAAATGCCCAGGGGAAACTCCCAGCAAAAACAAGGAATTAGCAGGGGGAATATGTATGATGGTCCCCATTATCCGGTAATATCTCATTACTGTTAATACAAAGGCTTAGGGCCTCATTCACAAATTTGCACTTTTGTGCATGTTTGCAGTTCACAGACTGTGAGTTGATAGTAAGTTTACGTCTGCGGAGACACCGCAGTCAGGCAGATAACTCCTCACATATAAATGTAGGATACGTCTATCTTATTAACTCACAGTGTGAGAATTAAAAAAATATTAGGTGTAAGTTTACCTTTGAGAATCAGGGCCTAAGTCGTCGATTCGGAGTGCCGTATTAACACGTTAATTTTTTACCACACCCAGTTAATACCATCACTCTGGGTGAGATTTTTAGTTTGAGTGGTGTAAGATGTCTGTTATGAGTTTTGTCTTTGATAAATAGAGAATTACCAGAGCAATTGGTATTTATTTCGCTTAACTGACCATCTATCGTATCTTTCTCATATATTTCCCCCTGATGAATCTCTGCAGGTTTGACCAGCTAAAATCTGTCAGAAGGAAATTGCAGTGGTGCACTGCAAACCTTGGAATTACAAACAATATGCAAGCATCCCCTACATCAGAGTTTGGAATTTCCATCCACACTCATCTAGACCTAAGCAATATGTTTTTTGTAATCACATTTGTTTGGTTAAAAACATAACGGCTCAATATTATATTCAAACAGGACATGGACATTGACATGTCTATGTCCTAACAATACATTAACCTTAGCATTTCCATATAACTCATTGGTATTCAACAATAATCACATATCATGCGGCTGAAATAAATAAGGTCCCAGTTCACAAAGCCCCTATGTGCTTTTCCCTCAATATCTAGAGTAGATTTCTGACTGTTTGTGGTTCTACTCAGTATTCCAGGAGTGCTTACGGGAATCAACAGCAGTTATGGATTGTCAGGAATAGTCCTACCGGTCAATATATGCTCAAGCAGATTTTATTTTTCGTGAAAAAAATTTACGTGTGTAAATCAGAGAGAATACAGCGTCTGCACGAGTTAACTGTTTTATTTCATTCTCCCAATGGAACATGTTACCGCTTCAGGAGTTGTCTATAAAATATCTGTTACACAGATTTTAGAATGTGAGAATAGGACGTATAGTAACGCTTCATCAAGAATTATAGCATATCTGAGAAATGGGGATAGAGGGCGGCACTTCACAACTTTAGCAAAGGAATACCCTCTAGCAAAGTCAGGAAGATAATTGGTGCTCGAAATTGGCTCCTTCAATTTTTGTCCCCAGAATATATGAACTGCTTTCATGTAGCTAAGCCTGAAGAAATATCTTTAAATTACATTTACTTCATTACATGCACAGGTAACTTGTGCAAGATATTGCCATGCAATTTCTTCATACTGCAGTAGGCTCAAGAACATTGAAAATCCCATTACAAACGTGTGATTTGGTGGAATAGGTGGTGTTCTGAAACTGGCCGTGTAAACGCGTACAAAGAAGTAAAAAAAGGTAAGTTTATTTGGATGGCCAGCAGAAAATTGATTTTAAATCCAATTAAAGCAATAACACTCGTCCTCATGTCAAGAGGTTTTGATGTTTGTACATCACTCACTCATCTATATTTCAAGAGTGTAGGAAAATGCCACTGTTGGCATGGTTACCCCCTAATGTTTTGCCTTTAGCTGGTGCTAGTTATGATTCAAAGTGTGCTTGGACCCTGCTAACCAAGCCCCAGCACCAGTGTTCTTTCCCTAAACTGTACCTTTGTCTCCACAATTGGCACAGCCCTGGCACACAGATAAGTCCCTTGTAAATGGTACCCCTGGTACCAAGGGCCCTGTGGCCAGGGAAGTTCTCTAAGGGCTGCAGCATCTATTATGCCACCCTGGGGACCCCTCACTCAGCACATGCACTCTGCCTCACAGCTTGTGTGTGCTGGTGGGGAGAAAAAGACTAAGTCGACATGGCACTCCCCTCAGGGTGCCATGACCACAACCCACTGCCTGTGGCGGCATAGGTAAGTCACCCTTCTAGCAGGCCTTACGGCCCTAAGGCAGGGTGGACTATACCACAGGTGAGGGCATAGCTGCATGAGCACTATGCCCCTACAGTGTCTAAGCCAATTCTTAGACATTGTAAGTGCAAGGTAGCTGTTAGACTTTTCATTCTTGGCGTGGTCTCCCTTAACTTTTTGCCTCTGTTCCCCAGGTTGTTGATGTGTGCTGGACTCTGATTTTACTGTTTTTGTTACTTTGGGCACTTTACTGCTGCTAACCAGTGCTAAAGTGCAAGTACTCCTTTACAAAATGTGTATGTGTTTGGTTTATCCATGATTGGCATATTTGATTTATTAGTAAGTCCCTAGTACAGTGCACTAAAGGTGCCCCGGGCCTGTAAATCAAATGCTACTAGTGGGCCTGCAGCACTGGTTGTGCCACCCACATAAGTAGCTCTGTAATCATGCCTCAGACCTGCCACTGCAGTGTCTGTGTATGCAGTTTTATCTGTAAATTCGACTTGGCAAGTGTACCCACTTACCAGGCCTAAACCTTCCCTTTCCTTACATGTAAGACACCCCTAAGGTAGACCCCAGGTAGCCCCAAGGGCAGGGTGCAGTGTATGGTTAAGGTAGGACATATAGTAATGTGTTTTATATGTCCTGACAGTGAAATATTGCTAAATTCGTTTTTCACTGTTGCAAGGCCTGTCCCTCTCATAGGTTAACATGGGGGCTACCTTTAAATCTGATTCTAGTGTAGATTCCCTTTGGGAGCGGATGGACATGTGGAGTTTGGGCTCTCTGAGCTCACAATTTAAAAATACATCTTTGAGTAAAGTTGATTTTGAGATTGTGTGTTTGAAAATGCCACTTTTAGAAAGTGAGCATTTTCTTGCTTATACCACTTCTGTGACTCTGCCTGTTTGTAGATTCCATGTCTGGGTCAGTTTGACAGTTGGACTGGTTGCACCTCACACTAGACAGTGACACAAACGGAGCTAGGGTGTAGCCTGCATATCCTGATGAGCCATCTGTGCTAGGAGGGAGGGGATGAGTGGTCATTCACACCTGAAAGGGCTGTGCCTGCCCTCACACAATGCAGTCTCCAACCCCCTGGTGAGTGTCTGGGGCCTGGCCTGGGCAAGGCAGGATTTCACATTCCAAAGAGACTTTACTTTGAAGTAGGCCTACTTCAAAGGAGAAATTGGGTATAAGAAGGGCACCCAAAACCACAGACTTTAGAAACACTTCTGGAACCAAGAGGAACCTCTGCCTGGAGAAGAGCTGAATAGCTGAGGAAGAAGTGCTGCCCTGCCTGTGACTGTGCTTTGTGGAGCTTTCCTACAGTGCTGCTTCTGCCAGAGTAAGAGGGCAAAGACTGGACTTTGTGTGCCTTCCATCTTGTGAAGAAATCTCCAAGGGCTTGATTTAGAGCTTACCTCCTGTTGTTTGAAGTCTCAGGGACAGCACCTCTCCTCTGCCAGCACCTGGAGTCTCTGGAGAGACTCCTGCTCTGACAAGTGGTGCCCTATCCAGTCCTTGGGCCCTTGAAAGGAAAGCTGGTGGAAATCCAAGGAAATTGACTTCGGACGACTTCGGACAGACGCCGCTGCTGAATCCAGTGACGCCACCTGCACCCGACGGCGTGACCTTTGCTGGAACGCGACCTTCTTCGCAGGCCCGACGCCGCGGCAGCCCCGCTGAAGTCCGCGACTCCGTGGAAGTCGCCGCACCACGTCATGACCGACGCCGCTCGAAGTGCACGGATTCAACATTTCGCACAGATGCCGCGATCCCCGACTTCGCGCATCGGCTTGTTTTCCCTCTTCACCAAAGGTACTGTACTTGGGGGTCTACGCGACTCCGTGTCCGGCGCCTCTGGTGTCGGCTTGTTGGGAACGACTCCGTCACGACGCCGTGTTAACACCTCATCGAAGCATTTTTGTTTCTAAGCGCTATTTTTGAGTTTAATCTTTCAAAAATTTATAACTTGACTTGTGTATGTTGGATTTTTGTCGTTTTGGTCTTGTTTTGTTTAGATAAATATTTCTTATTTTTCTAAACTGGTGTTGTGTCTATTTATAGTGTTTTCATTGAGTTACTGTGTGCGTTGGTACAAATACTTTACACCTAGCACTCTGGAGTTAAGCCTACTGCTCTGCCAAGCTACCAAGGGGGTAAGCAGGGGTTGGCTGAGGGTGATTCTCTTTTACCCTGACTAGAGTGAGGGTCCTTGTTTGAACAGGGGGTAACCTGACTGTCAACCAAAGACCCCATTTCTTACATTGGTGATCAGCGGTTGGATTTGGACTTGTATTTGTACTTGACATACAGTGATTAAGTGTACCCTACTGTTTGAGTTCAGACCACTACGTGACCACATACTACTTGTTTGGTGATCTTTTGATTTTTTCTCTTTGGGACTGTTTTTGTTCTACTTCCATTTTTTTTCACTGATTCCTTGATTGACTTTCTTTGGAACTTCATTTGGGAACTTGTTTTTCTGCCTTTGGAACTTTGCACTTGTTTTTTAATCTTCATCATGTCCAATGCTGGAGATGCATCAGATGGAGCTGATTTTGACCTTGAGAAATTGGAGAGTTATACCAAAGCTCAGTTGAAGCAGTTCTGTAAAGGTTTTGACTGTCCCATTAAGAGCTCATCCAGGAAGGAGGAGCTGCAGAAGGCGCTCAGGGCCTGGGTGACAGCCAAGAGCACTGAAGGGCACACAGAGGATGAGGGAGATGAGGAGGATGAGGAAGAGTGTTCAGTACACAATGGTATTGTGGGGGGGCCTGTTATGTCCAGGGAGAAGGTCTCCAGGGCAGGTATCAGTGTCTCATCCAAGGGTCTGACACCTGCGGAGTTACAGGACAGACAGGCAGAAAGGGAGTACCAGTTGGAGCAGAGGAGGCTAGCCCTTGAGGAGAGGAAGTTAGCAATGGCCCATGAGCTTAGCTTGAAAGAGATGGATCATAGAAGCCAGTCCAGTAGAGATGGTGGCAGCAACCCTACAGTGCAGCCTGAGAGGAGGGTGCACATTCCTAAAGACCTTGTGAAAGATTACAAGGGGGAGGATGACATATACTTGTGGTTCAAGGGGTATGAGTCTGCTCTCCACATGAATCTGGTCCCGAAGCTCATTGGGGGGCGGCTCTGTGGAAGCACTTTGAGGCAGAGGGGAGGGATACACTACACTGACAGCCTTAGGAGATGTTCAGAATCTCACCTACTCTAAAATGAAGGATGCCTTGCTTACAAGGTATGGTCTTACCCCTGAGCAGTACAAGGATAAGTTTAGGTCCTACAAGAAGAAGGAATCCCAAACATGGTTGGAGTGTGTTGATTCTTATTGCAGGTCACTGGATGGTTGGGTGAAGGGCAGTAAGGTAACTATGTATGAGGGGCTTTACAATCTGATTGCTTTGGAGCACTTGTACAGTTTATGTTTTCCAGAGCTGCGCCAGCACCTGATTGACAGCAAGCTGACTGACCCCAGGAAGCTTGCGCAGGAAGCGGACCGCTGGGAGAGCACCAGGGTCCAAAAGAGGTATGGGGGAGACCACACCAAGGGTGGGCAGGGTCCCTCTCAGAAGAAAGGGGGGGTAAGGGCAAACAGGGGGAGTTCTCTAAAGGGCCCCAAACTGATTCCCAGGGTAAGGATTCCCAACCCCCCAGTGAAAAGAAGCCATGGTTCTCCAAAGGGAAGCCAGTGGCAGGTGGTCCCCCACGTAAGTGTTATGCATGTGACCAGGTGGGTCATTTGAGGGGGGACCCCAAATGCCCCAAAAGTACACCAGCACCCACTGGTGCACCGTCCCAGGGTTTGGCCAGTGTAGCGCTTGGGGAGCAGTTGGTTTCAGGTGGGTGGGAACCAGCTGAGATGACCCTTGTCTCATTATGGGCCAGTGAGATGGTCCAGAGAATCCTCGTGCCTGAAAACACTAAGAAGTACAAGCAGTGGGTGACCATTAATGGACAGAGGGTGGAGGCTCTGAGAGACACAGGAGCCAGTGTGACTACAGTGAGGAGTCAGCTGGTGTCCGAACAGCAGATTGATCCCCGGGTACTTCACCAAGCAGTTGCAGTGGACAACTCAGAGCACCTGTGCAGAGTGGTGCAGGTTCCCTTTGAATGGGAGGGGGGTCTCAGGTTCCTTGAAGGTAGCTGTGAGTCCAACCATGCCTGTTGATTGTTTGCTAGGCAATGACCTGGAGGATTCCCCTTGGAAGGAGGTGGAACACAGGTCTCACTTGGAGATGTTGGGTCTGACTGGGTGGGTATGCGTATCCACCGGTCAATGGCAGCCCGTCAGGGTAATCCAGAGCCCCTGGATCCTGAAACAGTGGCCCAGGGGACCGCCGAGAAGAGGAAGGGAAGGGGTTGCGGGAAACCGGCCCCAGAAGTTCCCACGGTCCGGGAGGAGGCGGAGCCTGAGGGTTACGCCCCGGAGCCTCCAGGGGAACAGGTGGCTGAAATGGGTGAGGTCCCTGAGCTGTCGCAGTGGCAGCAGGAAGGGGGGCCCACCAGGGAAGCATTCTGTGCAGCACAGAAGTCATGCCCTACTTTAGAGGGTTTGCGGCAGCAGGCGGCAGACCAGGCGGCTGGCAAGGAGCCAGGATCACACCTTATTTATTGGGAGGATGACCTCCTGTAAAGCGAGCCTAAGGGTCCTGAGCCTGGGTCAGCCCGTGTGCTGGTGGTACCCCAGTGCTTCAGGGCCTTCCTACTGGGGTTGGCTCATGATGTGCCTTTAGCTGGACATTTGGGGCAGGACAAGACCTTTGAGAGGCTTGTCACCCACTTTTACTGGCCCCAATGCGCAGGCACTCAGATGCACATTGCAGGTCTTGTCAGACTTGTCAGGCAAGAGTGGGAGGAAATGTAAAGCTCCCCTCCAACCTTTGCCTGTTGTCCGTACTCCCTTTGAGAGGGTAGGCATTGACATTGTGGGGCCTCTGGATCCCAAGACAGCCATGTTTATCCTGGTCTTGGTGGACCACGCCACCCGGTACCCAGAAGCCATTCCTTTGAGATCAATCACTTCCCCTATGGTGGGTCGTGCATTAATGGGGTTTTTTACCCGCATGGGGTTCCCCAAGGAAGTGGTATCTGATAGGGGTACCAACTTTATATCCACGTATATGAAGTCTCTGTGGAAGGAGTGTGGGGTAACCTACAAGTTCACCACCCCTTACCACCCCCAAAGTAATGGTCTGGTTGAGAGATTCAACCACACCTTAAAAGGCATGATCATGGGCCTGTCAGAGCCCTTGAGGCAGAAGTGGGACGCCCTCTTGCCATGCCTTCTGTTCGCCTACAGGGAGGTGCCTCAAAAGGGACTTGGGTTTAGTCCCTTTGAGCTGATTTATGGCCACCCTGTGAGGGGACCCTTGAGTCAGGTTAAGGAAGCTTTGGAGAAAGCTCCTAGTAAACCCCCCCAGGATGTATTCAGTTACATGCTGGCTTTGAGAAACCAGACTGCCCGCTTCAGGAGTCTCGCTCAGGAGAACCTGGAAGCAAGCCAGGAGGATATGAAACGGTGGTATGACCAGAATGCCACTCTGGTCGAGTTTCAACCTGGTCAAAAAGTGTGGGTGATGGCACCAGTGGAGCCTAGGGTGCTCCAGGATAAGTGGACTGGGTTATTTGAGGTGGTGGAGCGCAAGAGTGAAGTCACCTACCTGGTGGACTTGCGGTCTCCAAGGAACCCTTCAAGGGTCCTGCATGTCAACCGCCTCAAACCTCACTTTGAGCGGACTGAACTGTCCATGCTCTTTGCAGGCAGATGATGGGGTAGAGGAGGAGAGTGAGCCTCTTCCTGACCTCCTGTCTACAGGAGAAAAAGATGGGTCAGTGGAGGGAGTGATCCTCTCCCCCTCCCTGACTGAGGAGCAGCAAGGTGACTGTAGCCATGTGTTGGGACAGTTTTCCTCACTGTTTTCCCTGATCCCAGGAGTCACACACTTGTGCACACATGATGTGGACACTGGGGACAGTACACCTATTAAACAGAAGGTTTACAGGGTGACTGACAGGGTCAGGGCATGCATTAAGGATGAGGTATCCAAAATGCTTACCCTAGGGGTTATTGAGCACTCCAGCAGTCCTTGGGCCAGCCCAGTGGTATTGGTCCCAAAGGCTGCTGCACCTGGTGCCACCCCAGAACTCAGGTTCTGTGTGGACTAGCGGGGACTCAATGCGGTCAGCAAGACTGACGCACACCCCATCTCCCAAGCTGATGAGCTCATTGACTGGTTGGGAGCTGCCAAGTACCTCAGTACGTTTGATTTAACATCTGGGTACTGGCAGATTGCCTTAACTGAGGGGGTCAAGGAGAGGTCAGCATTCTCTACACCAGATGGACACTTTCAATTTAAAGTGATGCCATTTGGGATGAAGAATGCCCCTGCCACCTTTCAGAGGTTGGTCAACCAGGTGTTGGCAGGACTGGATGAGTTCAGTGCCGCCTACCTGGATGACATTGCTGTGTTTAGTTCCACATGGGAGAAACACCTGCAACACCTCTGGAGAGTGTTAGAGGCCCTGCAGAAGGCAGGCCTCACTATTAAGGTGAGCAAGTGCCAAATAGGGCAGGGTTCTGTGGTGTACTTCGGACACCAGGTGGGGAGTGGCCAGGTGGCACCCCTACAGCCTAAGATTGACACGATTGTGGCTTGGGAGCCTCCCAAGACCCAGACTGAAGTGAGAGACTTTTTAGGTCTCACAGGATATTACAGGAGGTTTGTTAAGGGATATGGTACCATTGTTACCCCCTTAACTGAGTTGACTTCTAAGAAGCAACCCAAGAAAGTGATCTGGACAGAGGCTTGCCAGAACGCTTTTGATGCCCTGAAGGCTGCCATGTGCACAGCACCTGTGCTGAAGGCACCTGACTACTCCAAGGAGCTTGTTGTGCAAACAGACGCCTCAGAGAATGGTATTGGAGCGGTACTCTCACAGCTTAATGAAGAGGGCCTAGATCAACCCATAGCCTTCATTAGCAGGAGGTTACTACCCAGGGAACGGAGGTGGAGTGCCATAGAACGTGAAGTGTTTGCTGTGGTCTGGGCACTGAAGAAGCTAAGACCCTACTTGTTTGGGACTCACTTCCGAGTTCAGACCGACCACAGGCCCCTCAGATGGTTAATGCAGATGAGGGGTGAGAATCCAAAACTGTTGAGGTGGTCCATTTCCCTACAGGGGATGGACTTTACGGTGGAACACCGTCCTGGTACAGAGCACGCCAATGCTGATGGTCTGTCCAGGTTCTTCCGCCTTAGTGATGAGAACTCCCATGAGGTTGGGTAGTTGCTCCCCACTTTCAGCTGGGGGGACACGTGTTAGACTTTTCATCCTTGGCGTGGTCTCCCTTAACTTTTTGCCTCTGTTTCCCAGGTTGTTGATGTGTGCTGGACTCTGATTTTACTGTTTTTGTTACTCTGGGCACTTTACTGCTGCTAACCAGTGCTAAAGTGCAAGTACTCCTTTACAAAATGTGTATGTGTTTGGTTTATCCATGATTGGCATATTTGATTTATTAGTAAGTCCCTAGTACAGTGCACTAAAGGTGCCCAGGGCCTGTAAATCAAATGCTACTAGTGGGCCTGCAGCACTGGTTGTGCCACGCACATAAGTAGCTCTGTAATCATGCCTCAGACCTGCCACTGCAGTGTCTGTGTTTGCAGTTTTATCTGTAAATTCGACTTGGCAAGTGTACCCACTTGCCAGGCCTAAACATTCCCTTTTCTTACATGTCAGACACCCCTAAGGTAGGCCCTAGGTAGCCCCAAGGGCAGGGTGTAGTGTATGGTTAAGGTAGGACATATAGGCGGTCATTCCAACCCTGGCGGTCCGAGACCGACAGGGTTGGGGACCGCGGGAGCACCGCCAACAGGCTGGCGGTGCTCCCATGGGCATTCTGACTGCGGCGGTACAGACGCGGTCAGAAACGGAAAACCGGCGGTGTACCGCCGGTTTTCCGCTGCCCTGGGGAATCCTCCATGGCAGCGCAGCTTGCTGCGCCGCCATGGGGATTCCGACCCCCATACTGCCATCCTGTTCCTGGCGGTTTCGGCCGCCAGGAACAGGATGGCGGTATGGGGTGTCGTGGGGCCCCTGCAGTGCCCATGCCAGTGGCATGGGCACTGCAGGGGCCCCCTAACAGGGCCCCACAAAGATTTTCAGTGTCTGCCATGCAGACACTGAAAATCGCGACGGGTGCAACTGCACCCGTCGCACCCCTTCCACTCCGCCGGCTCCATTCGGAGCCGGCATCCTCATGGAAGGGTGTTTCCCGCTGGGCTGGCGGGCGGCCTTCTGGCGGTCGCCCGCCAGCCCAGCGGGAAACCCAGAATAACCGCGGCGGTCTTCTGACCGCGCAGCAGTATTCTGGCGGCTCCCTCCGGCCCTGCGGTTACCGCGGCCGGCGGGAGTCAGAATGACCCCCATAGTAATGTGTTTTATATGTCCTGACAGTGAAATATTGCTAAATTCATTTTTCACTGTTGCAAGGCCTGTCCCTCTCATAGGTTAACATGTGGGCTACCTTTAAATCTGATTAAAGTGTAGATTCCCTTTGGGAGCGGATGGACATGTGGAGTTTGGGGTCTCTGAGCTCACAATTTAAAAATACATCTTTTAGTAAAGTTGATTTTGAGATTGTGTGTTTGAAAATGCCACTTTTAGAAAGAGAGCATTTTCTTGCTTATACCATTTCTGTGACTCTACCTGTTTGTGGATTCCCTGGCTGGGTCAGTTTGACAGTTGGGCTGGTTGCACCTTACACTAGACAGTGACACAAAGGGAGCTGAGGTGTAGCCTGCACATCCTGATGAGCCATCTGTGCTAGGAGGGAGGAGAGGGGTGGTCATTCACACCTGAAAAGGCTGTGCCTGCCCTCACACAATGCAGTCTCCAACCCCCTGGTGAGTGTCTGGGGCCTGGCCTGGGCAAGGCAGGATTTCACAAGTAGGCCTACTTCAAAGGAGAAATTGTTGTTTGAAGTCTCAGGGACAGCAAAGACTTCTCTCTGCCAGCACCTGGAGTCTCTGGAGAGACTCCTGCTCTGACAAGTGGTGCCCTATCCAGTCTTTGGGCCCTTGAAAGGAAAGCTGGTGGAATCCTAGGAAATCGACTTCGGACGACTTCGGACCGACGGCGCTGCTGAATCCGGTGACGCCGCCTGCACCCGACGCCGTGACCTTCGCTGGAACGCGACGCTCTTCGCAGGCATGATGCTGCAGCAGCCCCGCTGAAGTCTGCGACTCCGTGGAAGTCGCCGCACCATGTCGTGGCCGCCGCCGCTCGAAGTGCACGGATTCAACGTTTCGCACAGACGCCGCGATCCCCGACTTCGCGCATCGGCTTGTTTTCCCTCTTCACCAAAGGTACTGTACTTGGGGGTCTACGCGACTCCGGGTCCGGCGCCACTGCTGTCGGCTTGTTGGGAATGACTCCGTCACGACGCCGTGTTAACACCTCATCGAAGCATTTTTGTTTCTAAGTGCTATTTTTGAGTTTAATCTTTAAAAATTCATAACTTGACTTGTGTATGTTGGATTTTTGTCGTTTTGGTCTTGTTTTGTTTAGATAAATATTTCTTATTTTTCTAAACTGGTGTTGTGTCATTTTGTAGGGTTTTTATTGAGTTACTGTGTGTGTTGGTACAAATACTTTACACCTAGCACTCTGGAGTTAAGCCTACTGCTCTGCCAAGCTACCAAGGGGGTAAGCAGGGGTTGGCTGAGGGTGATTCTCTTTTACGCTGACTAGAGTGAGGGTCCTTGCTTGAACAGGGGGTAACCTGACTGTCAACCAAAGACCCCATTTCTAACAGTAGCCATAAAGAATATATGGTCTGGGAGTTTGTCAAATACAAACTCAACAGTTCCATAATGGCTACACTGAATACTGGGAAGTTTGGTATCAAACTTCTCAGCACAATAAATTCACACTGATGCCAGTGTGGGAAATATTGAGAAATGTACACAGAGGGCATCTTAGAGATGCCCCCTTTATATGAGACCAACTAATAGTGCTAGGCTGACCAGTTTCTGCTAGCCTGCCACATCCACACAGGTTTCAGGCCACATGCAGTAAGTGCCTTTGTGCACTCAATGTCCAGGAACAAAGCCTGTACTTGGTGTAGATGCTTCACACCTCCCCATGCAGTAACTGTAATACCTGGCGGTCAGACTCAAAGGCTCAAGCCTGGTGTTACAGCACCCCAGGGCACTCCAGCTAGTGGAGATGCCTGCCCCCTGGACACAGCCCTCACTTTTGGCGGCAAGTCCGGAGGAGATAATGAGAAAAACAAGGATGATTCACCCTCCAGCCAGGACAGCCCCTACGGTGTCCTGAGCTGAGGTAACCCCTGCCTCAGAAAATCCTCCATCTTGCTTTGGAGGATTTTCCCCAATAGGATTAGGGATGTGTCCTCCTCCCGCAGGGAGGAGGCACAAGGAGGGTGTAGCCACCCTCAGGGACAGTAGCCATTGGCCACTGCCCTCCAGCCCTGAACAAACCCCTATATTGAGTATTTAGGGGCGACCCTGAACCCAGGAAAACAGATTCCTGATGACCTGAAACAAGAAGAAAGACTGCTGACCTGAAAGCCCTTCAGAGATGACTGAATCAATAACTGACTTGGCCTCAGCCCTAACGGCCTGTTTCCAGACTCAAAGAACCTGCAACTGTGACTCATCCAGGGTGACTAGTGACCTCTGCCAACTCAGAGGACTGCCCTGCAACTCAAAGGACCAAGAAACTCCAGAGGACAGCGGCTCTGTCAAAACAACCAAGAAGGAACCAACTTAAAGGGGACTCGAGCCTCACTCCGGAAGCGTGAGTCCCCAACACTCTGCACCTGACGCCCCCGGCTCGTGCCCAGAAGAACCAACACTAAAGAGAGTACCCCCAGGTGGCTCCAACAATGTGGACACCCTGAGACGACCTCCCTGTACCCCAACAGCGATGCGTGCAGAGAGAATACAAAGGCTCACTGTGACTGCCTGGTAATAAAGAACCCGACGCCTGGAAGAAGCACTGCACCCGCAGCCCCCATGCCCGAGAAAAACCAAGTACCAGTGCAGGAGTGACCAGCAGGTGGCACTCATCATTGCCCAGTCAGTGGCTGGCCCGAGAAGCCCCTCTGTGTCATGCTTGCATTGGCAGAGTGACCCCCGGGTCTCTGCATTGATTTCTATCTAAAACCCGACACCTACTTTGCACACTGCACCCGGCTGCTGAGGGTGTGTTTTGTGTGCCTGTTTGTGACCCTCCCCCAGTGCTCTACAAAAAACCCCTGGTCTGCTCCCTGAGGAGGCAGGTACTTACCTGCTAGCAGCCTGGAACCGGACCACCCCAGGTCTTCATTGGCACCTTTGTTATTTGGGCCCTACTTTGACCTCTGCACCTGACCGGCCCTTGTTGCTGGTGCTGGGTGTTTGGGGTTGACTTGAACCCTCAACGGTGGGCTGCCTATGCCCCCGAGACTGAACTTGTAAGTGCTTTACTTACCTGCTAAATTAATTTGTACTTACATCCCCCAGGAACTGTTGATTTTTGCATTGTCCACTTTTAAAAAGGATAATTGCCATTTTTGCCAAAACTGTGTACATTACTGTTTTAATTTAAAGTTCCATATTTATTTATGCCAAGTACCTTACAATTTATGTATTTACTTGAATTCTGAATCTTGTGGTTTTAAATAAATTAAGAAAAGAATGTTTTTCAATATAAAAACCTATGGGCCTGAAGTTAAGTCTTTGAGTGTGTGTTCTCCTTTATTGCCTGTGTGGGTACAACAAATACTTAACACTACCCTCTGGTAAGCCTACTGCTCGACCACACTACCACAAAATAGAGCATTAGTATTATCTAATTTTGCCACTATCAACCTCTAAGGGGAATCCTTGGACTCTGTGCACACTATCTCTCACTTTGAGATAGTATATACAGAGCCAACTTCCTACAAATGGGGTTCGCTTTGATCTTAGAATGTGTGGCTGGCTGACTTCTTTGTACTTTATTTTTAATTTCTACCAAGATTCCCTATGGGTGTTATGCTCGACCCAGTTTTAAAGGCCACCAGTGATTAGCCATATAGCTTGCTGGTTGTTGGAGATGAGAACCTCTGTTTCATTCACATGTATTTTGAAAAATTACATTTTATTCCATCTGCTGAGTTTTCAAGACTGTTGATCAGCTGTGTGTCATTTGCATGTGCCTTGCAGAATTGACCAAATGCTTTTATCAGATCTGCCAAGGGCTCCATGTAGATGCTGAATAAAGTATAATTAGGAGAAGAGTCGTGAAGGACTTCCTGCTCAACTACACTAAGGACTAGATTTTTCATGGTTTTGCATCACCCTTGTGCTACACAAGGGGGTGCATGGGCGACTCAAAACCTAAGTTAAATTTATCAAGCCACGCAAGGCCACCTTTCATGTCCCTGCACGGCTTGATAAATCTGGAGTAACACAATGCAGCCCAAATCACTGGCTTGATTTACTGTGCCCTAAGGAGGAGTTCCATGGGTGCAACATGGGTGTTCCCACGCATCCAGCCATGGATTTTGGTGCATTCCCGGACTGACCATTAGTGACAGACCCGAGAATGTGTTAAAATGCCGTGTCTCCCCAGATGTGGTGTAACAAGGTGAAATATCTTTCTTTCTCCTCGTTTTTTCCTCTTTCTACATGTGCTGCATTCTGCAGCACAAATTGAAAAAGAACAGTTCGCCTGAGGATTGATTTTGTGCAAGAAGGTGTCCCTTCCTGCACAAAACCAATCCTGTCTAAAACGCAAGCACTCTTGCACCATGCCACAAGGGTACCTGCATTAGCGCTAGGCTGCTAATTGTGCATCAGCACAGGCAGAGGACAGGAATATGCCATATCTTGACAGATAGGGTGCATTCCTATCCTTCCTCTTTCAAGCAGCACAGCAAGGTGTCTTTGTGTATTGCACTGCATGAAAGTTTGATAACTATGGCCCTAAGTTTTGAGGCGTAGGATGACATTTTCACAGATGTCTTCTATTGCAGAGGTGATTCACATCAAATCATTGTTTATAATGGTGATCTGATGAAGCTTTACAAATAAGAAATCATGAAAGATGGTTTCAAGAGCTACAGATAGATCTAGTAAAATGAATGCTACCCTTTCTTCTTAGGCACCACTACTAAGGAAAATTCCATGCTATACAAGGGCCAAAAACCTGATTTTACCACAAGTGTTTCTAGCATCTTAATTTGGACCAAGAGTGTGATACTGGTCTATCATTATTAAGTAGGTCATGATTTGCTGTCTGTATCCTTAACAGTGGAGTTATTATGTTAGGTTTCAGAAATGCATCCATTATCATCTATAACTTCTTTGATGAGTTGGCAAAGCCATAAATATTGTTTTCAAACTAGCCAACCCTCAATGAGCTAGGGTTTTTTAAAACACTGAGAACTGATTTATATTCTTACATTTTTCCACTGATGTAATCTAATCTCCAGCTACATTCAAATGTCATGCACTTCCTCTTTGCTTCTTCTAGTTGCAAGGAGAACTTGGGTGCTGTTGGTTTTGTATTGGGCTCATGCCTCATAATCCTCCTAATGGGAACAATTAAATATTATGGGGGTCATTCTGACCCTGGCGGTCGCGGATGACTGAAGCACCGCCAACAGGCTGGCGGTGCTTCAAAGCCCATTCCGACCGCGGCGGTAAAGCCGCGGTCGGAAAACCGGGTCCGGCGGTTTCCCGCCAGATTTCCCCCGGCTGGGCTAATCCTCCATGGCGGACCCCCTTCCCGCCAGACTGTTTCTGGCGGTTTTCACCGCCAGGAACAGGATGGCGGGAACGGGTGTCCTAGGGCCCCTGGGGGCCCCTGCACTGCCCATGCCAATGGCATGGGCAGTGCAGGGGCCCCCTAACAGGGCCCTAGCATGCTTTTCACTGTCTGCCTAGCAGATAGTGAAAGGCGCGACGGGTGCAACTGCACCCGTCGCACACCTGCAACACCGCCGGCTCCATTCGGAGCCGGCTTCAGTGTTGCAGGCCGCCTTCCCGCTGGGCCGGCGGGCGCTAACAATGTTAGCGCCCAGCGGGAAGGTCGGAATGGCCCCAGCGGTCTTTCGACCGCGGAGCGGCCATATGGCCCCCTATGTCTTGGATATTCAATAGTTAAAGTCTTCTGCCCTACTGCTTCTATCTTAGCTGTCCCCTTAGCAGAGACAATCCCATGAGGGATTCAGACTTTCCTTGACCCAAGCTCTTTTTTATCTGAGTAGTCTGCTTCTTAGATGAGCTTTTCTGCTGCCAAAGCAAACCTCTGAGTGATATGAGAGCACATGTGAAAGAACATCCATAATAACAATATCAGAGAAAATAGAGAAAATTGAATGTTGACTATGGGCCTGAGTTAGAGTTTGGCAGATAATTACTCTGTCACAAACATGACAGATATCCCATCCACCTCATTATATATGGGATAAAGTACCCCTTGCATACATAATAAGGATTTTGTAAGTCATTCAGGATTTACATGACCATACGGAGAAACTGTGGCCAGGGAAGTTCTCTAAGGGCTGCAGCATCTATTATGCCACCCTGGGGACCCCTCACTCAGCACATGCACTCTGCCTCACAGCTTGTGTGTGCTGGTGGGGAGAAAAAGACTAAGTCGATATGGCACTCCCCTCAGGGTGCCATGACCACAACCCACTGCCTGTGGCGGCATAGGTAAGTCACCCTTCTAGCAGGCCTTACAGCCCTAAGGCAGGGTGGACTATACCACAGGTGAGGGCATAGCTGCATGAGCACTATGCCCCTACAGTGTCTAAGCCAATTCTTAGACATTGTAAGTGCAAGGTAGCTGTTAGACTTTTCATTCTTGGCGTGGTCTCCCTTAACTTTTTGCCTCTGTTCCCCAGGTTGTTGATGTGTGCTGGACTCTGATTTTACTGTTTTTGTTACTTTGGGCACTTTACTGCTGCTAACCAGTGCTAAAGTGCAAGTACTCCTTTACAAAATGTGTATGTGTTTGGTTTATCCATGATTGGCATATTTGATTTATTAGTAAGTCCCTAGTACAGTGCACTAAAGGTGCCCAGGGCCTGTAAATCAAATGCTACTAGTGGGCCTGCAGCACTGGTTGTGCCACCCACATAAGTAGCTCTGTAATCATGCCTCAGACCTGCCACTGCAGTGTCTGTGTGTGCAGTTTTATCTGTAAATTCGACTTGGCAAGTGTACCCACTTGCCAGGCCTAAACCTTCCCTTTCCTTACATGTAAGACACCCCTAAGGTAGGCCCCAGGTAGCCCCAAGGGCAGGGTGCAGTGTATGGTTAAGGTAGGACATATAGTAATGTGTTTTATATGTCCTGACAGTGAAATATTGCTAAATTCGTTTTTCACTGTTGCAAGGCCTGTCCCTCTCATAGGTTAACATGGGGGCTACCTTTAAATCTGATTCTAGTGTAGATTCCCTTTGGGAGCGGATGGACATGTGGAGTTTGGGGTCTCTGAGCTCACAATTTAAAAATACATCTTTGAGTAAAGTTGATTTTGAGATTGTGTGTTTGAAAATGCCACTTTTAGAAAGTGAGCATTTTCTTGCTTATACCATTTCTGTGACTCTGCCTGTTTGTAGATTCCATGTCTGGGTCAGTTTGACAGTTGGACTGGTCGCACCTCACACTAGACAGTGACACAAACGGAGCTAGGGTGTAGCCTGCATATCCTGATGAGCCATCTGTGCTAGGAGGGAGGGGATGAGTGGTCATTCACACCTGAAAGGGCTGTGCCTGCCCTCACACAATGCAGTCTCCAACCCCCTGGTGAGTGTCTGGGGCCTGGCCTGGGCAAGGCAGGATTTCACATTCCAAAGAGACTTTACTTTGAAGTAGGCCTACTTCAAAGGAGAAATTGGGTATAAGAAGGGCACCCAAAACCACAGACTTTAGAAACACTTCTGGAACCAAGAGGAACCTCTGTCTGGAGAAGAGCTGAATAGCTGAGGAAGAAGTGCTGCCCTGCCTGTGACTGTGCTTTGTGGAGCTTTCCTACAGTGCTGCTTCTGCCAGAGTAAGAGGGCAAAGACTGGACTTTGTGTGCCTTCCATCTTGTGAAGAAATCTCCAAGGGCTTGATTTAGAGCTTGCCTCCTGTTGTTTGAAGTCTCAGGGACAGCACCTCTCCTCTGCCAGCACCTGGAGTCTCTGGAGAGACTCCTGCTCTGACAAGTGGTGCCCTATCCAGTCCTTGGGCCCTTGAAAGGAAAGCTGGTGGAAATCCAAGGAAATTGACTTCGGACGACTTCGGACAGACGCCGCTGCTGAATCCAGTGACGCCATCTGCACCCGACGGCGTGACCTTTGCTGGAACGCGACCTTCTTCGCAGGCCCGACGCCGCGGCAGCCCCGCTGAAGTCCGCGACTCCGTGGAAGTCGCCGCACCACGTCATGACCGACGCCGCTCGAAGTGCACGGATTCAACGTTTCGCACAGACGCCGCGATCCCCGACTTCGCGCATCGGCTTGTTTTCCCTCTTCACCAAAGGTACTGTACTTGGGGGTCTACGCGACTCCGTGTCCGGTGCCTCTGGTGTCGGCTTGTTGGGAACGACTCCGTCATAACGCCGTGTTAACACCTCATCGAAGCATTTTTGTTTCTAAGCGCTATTTTTGAGTTTAATCTTTCAAAAATTTATAACTTGACTTGTGTATGTTGGATTTTTGTCGTTTTGGTCTTGTTTTGTTTAGATAAATATTTCTTATTTTTCTAAACTGGTGTTGTGTCTATTTATAGTGTTTTCATTGAGTTACTGTGTGTGTTGGTACAAATACTTTACACCTAGCACTCTGGAGTTAAGCCTACTGCTCTGCCAAGCTACCAAGGGGGTAAGCAGGGGTTGGCTGAGGGTGATTCTCTTTTACCCTGACTAGAGTGAGGGTCCTTGTTTGAACAGGGGGTAACCTGACTGTCAACCAAAGACCCCATTTCTTACATTGGTGATCAGCGGTTGGATTTGGACTTGTATTTGTACTTGACATACAGTGATTAAGTGTACCCTACTGTTTGAGTTCAGACCACTACGTGACCACATACTACTTGTTTGGTGATCTTTTGATTTTTTCTCTTTGGGACTGTTTTTGTTCTACTTCCATTTTTTTTCACTGATTCCTTGATTGACTTTCTTTGGAACTTCATTTGGGAACTTGTTTTTCTGCCTTTGGAACTTTGCACTTGTTTTTTAATCTTCATCATGTCCAATGCTGGAGATGCATCAGATGGAGCTGATTTTGACCTTGAGAAATTGGAGAGTTATACCAAAGCTCAGTTGAAGCAGTTCTGTAAAGGTTTTGACTGTCCCATTAAGAGCTCATCCAGGAAGGAGGAGCTGCAGAAGGCGCTCAGGGCCTGGGTGACAGCCAAGAGCACTGAAGGGCACACAGAGGATGAGGGAGATGAGGAGGATGAGGAAGAGTGTTCAGTACACAATGGTATTGTGGGGGGGCCTGTTATGTCCAGGGAGAAGGTCTCCAGGGCAGGTAGCAGTGTCTCATCCAAGGGTCTGACACCTGCGGAGTTACAGGACAGACAGGCAGAAAGGGAGTACCAGTTGGAGCAGAGGAGGCTAGCCCTTGAGGAGAGGAAGTTAGCAATGGCCCATGAGCTTAGCTTGAAAGAGATGGATCATAGAAGCCAGTCCAGTAGAGATGGTGGCAGCAACCCTACAGTGCAGCCTGAGAGGAGGGTGCACATTCCTAAAGACCTTGTGAAAGATTACAAGGGGGAGAATGACATATACTTGTGGTTCAAGGGGTATGAGTCTGCTCTCCACATGAATCTGGTCCCGAAGCTCATTGGGGGGCGGCTCTGTGGAAGCACTTTGAGGCAGAGGGGAGGGATACACTACACTGACAGCCTTAGGAGATGTTCAGAATCTCACCTACTCTAAAATGAAGGATGCCTTGCTTACAAGGTATGGTCTTACCCCTGAGCAGTACGAGGATAAGTTTAGGTCCTACAAGAAGAAGGAATCCCAAACATGGTTGGAGTGTGTTGATTCTTATTGCAGGTCACTGGATGGTTGGGTGAAGGGCAGTAAGGTAACTACGTATGAGGGGCTTTACAATCTGATTGCTTTGGAGCACTTGTACAGTTTATGTTTTCCAGAGCTGCGCCAGCACCTGATTGACAGCAAGCTGACTGACCCCAGGAAGCTTGCGCAGGAAGCGGACCGCTGGGAGAGCACCAGGGTCCAAAAGAGGTATGGGGGAGACCACACCAAGGGTGGGCAGGGTCCCTCTCAGAAGAAAGGGGGGGTAAGGGCAAACAGGGGGAGTTCTCTAAAGGGCCCCAAACTGATTCCCAGGGTAAGGATTCCCAACCCCCCAGTGAAAAGAAGCCATGGTTCTCCAAAGGGAAGCCAGTGGCAGGTGGTCCCCTACGTAAGTGTTATGCATGTGACCAGGTGGGTCATTTGAGGGGGGACCCCCAAATGCCCTAAAAGTACACCGGCACCCACTGGTGCACCGTCCCAGGGTTTGGCCAGTGTAGCGCTTGGGGAGCAGTTGGTTTCAGGTGGGTGGGAACCAGCTAAGATGACCCTTGTCTCATTATGGGCCAGTGAGATGGTCCAGAGATTCCTCATGCCTGAAAACACTAAGAAGTACAAGCAGTGGGTGACCATTAATGGACAGAGGGTGGAGGCTCTGAGAGACACAGGAGCCAGTGTGACTACAGTGAGGAGTCAGCTGGTGTCCGAACAGCAGATTGATCCCTGGGTACTTCACCAAGTAGTTGCAGTGGACAACTCAGAGCGCCTGTGCAGAGTGGTGCAGGTTCCCTTTGAATGGGAGGGGGGTCTCAGGTTCCTTGAAGGTAGCTGTGAGTCCAACCATGCCTGTTGATTGTTTGCCAGGCAATGACCTGGAGGATTCCCCTTGGAAGGAGGTGGAACACAGGTCTCACTTGGAGATGTTGGGTCTGACTGGGTGGGTATGCGTATCCACCGGTCAATGGCAGCCCGTCAGGGTAATCCAGAGCCCCTGGATCCTGAAACAGTGGCCCAGGGGACCGCCGAGAAGAGGAAGGGCAGGGGTTGCGGGAAACCAGCCCCAGAAGTTCCCACGGTCCGGGAGGAGGCGGAGCCTGAGGGTTACGCCCCGGAGCCTCCAGGGGAACAGGTGGCTGAAATGGGTGAGGTCCCTGAGCTGTCGCAGTGGCAGCAGGAAGGGGGGCCCACCAGGGAAGCATTCTGTGCAGCACAGAAGTCATGCCCTACTTTAGAGGGTTTGCGGCAGCAGGCGGCAGACCAGGCGGCTGGCAAGGAGCCAGGATCACACCTGATTTATTGGGAGGATGACCTCCTGTAAAGCGAGCCTAAGGGTCCTGAGCCTGGGTCAGCCCGTGTGCTGGTGGTACCCCAGTGCTTCAGGGCCTTCCTACTGGGGTTGGCTCATGATGTGCCTTTAGCTGGACATTTGGGGCAGGACAAGACCTTTGAGAGGCTTGTCACCCACTTTTACTGGCTCCAATGCGCAGGCACTCAGATGCACATTGCAGGTCTTGTCAGACTTGTCAGGCAAGAGTGGGAGGAAATGTAAAGCTCCCCTCCAACCTTTGCCTGTTGTCCGTACTCCCTTTGAGAGGGTAGGCATTGACATTGTGGGGCCTCTGGATCCCAAGACAGCCATGTTTATCCTGGTCTTGGTGGACCACGCCACCCGGTACCCAGAAGCCATTCCTTTGAGATCAATCACTTCCCCTATGGTGGGTCGTGCATTAATGGGGGTTTTTACCCGCATGGGGTTCCCCAAGGAAGTGGTATCTGATAGGGGTACCAACTTTATATCCACGTATATGAAGTCTCTGTGGAAGGAGTGTGGGGTAACCTACAAGTTCACCACCCCTTACCACCCCCAAAGTAATGGTCTGGTTGAGAGATTCAACCACACCTTAAAAGGCATGATCATGGGCCTGTCAGAGCCCTTGAGGCAGAAGTGGGACGCCCTCTTGCCATGCCTTCTGTTCGCCTACAGGGAGGTGCCTCAAAAGGGACTTGGGTTTAGTCCCTTTGAGCTGATTTATGGCCACCCTGTGAGGGGACCCTTGAGTCAGGTTAAGGAAGCTTTGGAGAAAGCTCCTAGTAAACCCCCCCAGGATGTATTCAGTTACATGCTGGCTTTGAGAAACCAGACTGCCCGCTTCAGGAGTCTCGCTCAGGAGAACCTGGAAGCAAGCCAGGAGGATATGAAACGGTGGTATGACCAGAATGCCACTCTGGTCGAGTTTCAACCTGGTCAAAAAGTGTGGGTGATGGCACCAGTGGAGCCTAGGGTGCTCCAGGATAAGTGGACTGGGTTATTTGAGGTGGTGGAGCGCAAGAGTGAAGTCACCTACCTGGTGGACTTGCGGTCTCCAAGGAACCCTTCAAGGGTCCTGCATGTCAACCGCCTCAAACCTCACTTTGAGCGGACTGAACTATCCATGCTCTTTGCAGGCAGATGATGGGGTAGAGGAGGAGAGTGAGCCTCTTCCTGACCTCCTGTCTACAGGAGAAAAAGATGGGTCAGTGGAGGGAGTGATCCTCTCCCCCTCCCTGACTGAGGAGCAGCAAGGTGACTGTCGCCATGTGTTGGGACAGTTTTCCTCACTGTTTTCCCTGATCCCAGGAGTCACACACTTGTGCACACATGATGTGGACACTGGGGACAGTACACCTATTAAACAGAAGGTTTACAGGGTGACTGACAGGGTCAGGGCATGCATTAAGGATGAGGTATCCAAAATGCTTACCCTAGGGGTTATTGAGCACTCCAGCAGTCCTTGGGCCAGCCCAGTGGTATTGGTCCCAAAGGCTGCTGCACCTGGTGCCACCCCAGAACTCAGGTCCTGTGTGGACTAGCGGGGACTCAATGCGGTCAGCAAGACTGACGCACACCCCATCTCCCAAGCTGATGAGCTCATTGACTGGTTGGGAGCTGCCAAGTACCTCAGTACGTTTGATTTAACATCTGGGTACTGGCAGATTGCCTTAACTGAGGGGGTCAAGGAGAGGTCAGCATTCTCTACACCAGATGGACACTTTCAATTTAAAGTGATGCCATTTGGGATGAAGAATGCCCCTGCCACCTTTCAGAGGTTGGTCAACCAGGTGTTGGCAGGACTGGATGAGTTCAGTGCCGCCTACCTGGATGACATTGCTGTGTTTAGTTCCACATGGGAGGAACACCTGCAACACCTCTGGAGAGTGTTAGAGGCCCTGCAGAAGGCAGGCCTCACTATTAAGGTGAGCAAGTGCCAAATAGGGCAGGGTTCTGTGGTGTACTTCGGACACCAGGTGGGGAGTGGCCAGGTGGCACCCCTACAGCCTAAGATTGACACGATTGTGGCTTGGGAGCCTCCCAAGACCCAGACTGAAGTGAGAGACTTTTTAGGTCTCACAGGATATTACAGGAGGTTTGTTAAGGGATATGGTGCCATTGTTACCCCCTTAACTGAGTTGACTTCTAAGAAGCAACCCAAGAAAGTGATCTGGACAGAGGCTTGCCAGAACGCTTTTGATGCCCTGAAGGCTGCCATGTGCACAGCACCTGTGCTGAAGGCACCTGACTACTCCAAGGAGCTTGTTGTGCAAACAGACGCCTCAGAGAATGGTATTGGAGCGGTACTCTCACAGCTTAATGAAGAGGGCCTAGATCAACCCATAGCCTTCATTAGCAGGAGGTTACTACCCAGGGAACGGAGGTGGAGTGCCGTAGAACTTGAAGCGTTTGCTGTGGTCTGGGCACTGAAGAAGCTAAGACCCTACTTGTTTGGGACTCACTTCCGAGTTCAGACCGACCACAGGCCCCTCAGATGGTTAATGCAGATGAGGGGTGAGAATCCAAAACTGTTGAGGTGGTCCATTTCCCTACAGGGGATGGACTTTACGGTGGAACACCGTCCTGGTACAGAGCACGCCAATGCTGATGGTCTGTCCAGGTTCTTCCGCCTTAGTGATGAGAACTCCCATGAGGTTGGGTAGTTGCTCCCCACTTTCAGCTGGGGGGACACGTGTTAGACTTTTCATCCTTGGCGTGGTCTCCCTTAACTTTTTGCCTCTGTTTCCCAGGTTGTTGATGTGTGCTGGACTCTGATTTTACTGTTTTTGTTACTCTGGGCACTTTACTGCTGCTAACCAGTGCTAAAGTGCAAGTACTCCTTTACAAAATGTGTATGTGTTTGGTTTATCCATGATTGGCATATTTGATTTATTAGTAAGTCCCTAGTACAGTGCACTAAAGGTGCCCAGGGCCTGTAAATCAAATGCTACTAGTGGGCCTGCAGCACTGGTTGTGCCACCCACATAAGTAGCTCTGTAATCATGCCTCAGACCTGCCACTGCAGTGTCTGTGTGTGCAGTTTTATCTGTAAATTCGACTTGGCAAGTGTACCCACTTGCCAGGCCTAAACCTTCCCTTTTCTTACATGTCAAACACCCCTAAGGTAGGCCCTAGGTAGCCCCAAGGGCAGGGTGCAGTTTATGGTTAAGGTAGGACATATAGGCGGTCATTCCAACCCTGGCGGTCCGAGACCGCCAGGGGTGGGGACCGCGGGAGCACCGCCAACAGGCTGGCGGTGCTCCCATGGGCATTCTGACTGCGGCGGTACAGACGCGGTCAGAAACGGAAAACCGGCGGTGTACCGCCGGTTTTCCGCTGCCCTGGGGAATCCTCCATGGCAGCGCAGCTTGCTGCGCCGCCATGGGGATTCCGACCCCCATACCGCCATCCTGTTCCTGGCGGTTTCGGCCGCCAGGAACAGGATGGCGGTATGGGGTGTCGTGCGGCCCCTGCAGTGCCCATGCCAATGGCATGGGCACTGCAGGGGCCCCCTAACAGGACCCCACAAAGATTTTCAGTGTCTGCCATGCAGACACTGAAAATCGCGATGGGTGCAACTGCACCCGTCGCACCCCTTCCACTCCGCCGGCTCCATTCGGAGCCGGCATCCTCATGGAAGGGTGTTTCCCGCTGGGCTGGCGGGTGGCCTTCTGGCGGTCGCCCGCCAGCCCAGCGGGAAACCCAGAATAACCGCGGCGGTCTTCTGACCGCGCAGCGGTATTCTGGCGGCTCCCGCCGGCCCTGCGGTTACCGCGGCCGGCAGGAGTCAGAATGACCCCCATAGTAATGTGTTTTATATGTCCTGACAGTGAAATATTGCTAAATTCATTTTTCACTGTTGCAAGGCCTGTCCCTCTCATAGGTTAACATGTGGGCTACCTTTAAATCTGATTAAAGTGTAGATTCCCTTTGGGAGCGGATGGACATGTGGAGTTTGGGGTCTCTGAGCTCACAATTTAAAAATACATATTTTAGTAAAGTTGATTTTGAGATTGTGTGTTTGAAAATGCCACTTTTAGAAAGAGAGCATTTTCTTGCTTATACCATTTCTGTGACTCTACCTGTTTGTGGATTCCCTGGCTGGGTCAGTTTGACAGTTGGGCTGGTTGCACCTTACACTAGACAGTGACACAAAGGGAGCTGAGGTGTAGCCTGCACATCCTGATGAGCCATCTGTGCTAGGAGGGAGGAGAGGGGTGGTCATTCACACCTGAAAGGGCTGTGCCTGCCCTCACACAATGCAGTCTCCAACCCCCTGGTGAGTGTCTGGGGCCTGGCCTGGGCAAGGCAGGATTTCACAAGTAGGCCTACTTCAAAGGAGAAATTGGGTATAAGAAGGGCACCCAAAACCACAGACTTTAGAAACACTTTAGAACCAAGAGGAACCTCTGCCTTGAGAAGAGCTGAATAGCTGAGGAAGAAGTGCTGCCCTGCCTGTGACTGTGTTTTGTGGAGCTTTCCTGCAGTGATGGTTCTGCCAGAGTAAGAGGGCAAAGACTGGACTTTGTGTGCCTTCCATCTTGAGAAGAAATCTCCAAGGGCTTGGATTAGAGCTTGCCTCCTGTTGTTTGAAGTCTCAGGGACAGCAAAGACTTCTCTCTGCCAGCACCTGGAGTCTCTGGAGAGACTCCTGCTCTGACAAGTGGTGCCCTATCCAGTCTTTGGGCCCTTGAAAGGAAAGCTGGTGGAATCCTAGGAAATCGACTTCGGACCGACGGCGCTGCTGAATCCGGTGACGCCGCCTGCACCCGACGCCGTGACCTTCGCTGGAACGCGACGCTCTTCGCAGGCATGACGCTGCAGCAGCCCCGCTGAAGTCTGCGACTCCGTGGAAGTCGCCGCACCATGTCGTAGCCGCCGCCGCTCGAATTGCACGGATTCAACGTTTCGCACAGACGCCGCGATCCCCGACTTCGCGCATCGGCTTGTTTTCCCTCTTCACCAAAGGTACTGTACTTGGGGGTCTACGCGACTCCGTGTCCGGCGCCACTGCTGTCGGCTTGTTGGGAATGACTCCGTCACGACGCCGTGTTAACACCTCATCGAAGCATTTTTGTTTCTAAGTGCTATTTTTGAGTTTAATCTTTAAAAATTCATAACTTGACTTGTGTATGTTGGATTTTTGTCGTTTTGGTCTTGTTTTGTTTAGATAAATATTTCTTATTTTTCTAAACTGGTGTTGTGTCATTTTGTAGGGTTTTTATTGAGTTACTGTGTGTGTTGGTACAAATACTTTACACCTAGCACTCTGGAGTTAAGCCTACTGCTCTGCCAAGCTACCAAGGGGGTAAGCAGGGGTTGGCTGAGGGTGATTCTCTTTTACCCTGACTAGAGTGAGGGTCCTTGCTTGAACAGGGGGTAACCTGACTGTCAACCAAAGACCCCATTTCTAACAGTAGCCATAAAGAATATATGGTCTGGGAGTTTGTCAAATACAAACTCAACAGTTCCATAATGGCTACACTGAATACTGGGAAGTTTGGTATCAAACTTCTCAGCACAATAAATTCACACTGATGCCAGTGTGGGAAATATTTAGAAATGTACACAGAGGGCATCTTAGAGATGCCCCCTGTATATGAGACCAACTAATAGTGCTAGGCTGACCAGTTTCTGCTAGCCTGCCACATCCACACAGGTTTCAGGCCACATGCAGTAAGTGCCTTTGTGCACTCAATGTCCAGGAACAAAGCCTGTACTTGGTGTAGATGCTTCACACCTCCCCATGCAGTAACTGTAATACCTGGCGGTCAGACTCAAAGGCTCAAGCCTGGTGTTACAGCACCCCAGGGCACTCCAGCTAGTGGAGATGCCTGCCCCCTGGACACAGCCCTCACTTTTGGCGGCAAGTCCGGAGGAGATAATGAGAAAAACAAGGATGATTCACCCTCCAGCCAGGACAGCCCCTACGGTGTCCTGAGCTGAGGTAACCCCTGCCTCAGAAAATCCTCCATCTTGCTTTGGAGGATTTTCCCCAATAGGATTAGGGATGTGTCCTCCTCCCCGCAGGGAGGAGGCACAAGGAGGGTGTAGCCACCATCAGGGACAGTAGCCATTGGCCACTGCCCTCCAGCCCTGAACAAACCCCTAAATTGAGTATTTAGGGGCGACCCTGAACCCAGGAAAACAGATTCCTGATGACCTGAAACAAGAAGAAAGACTGCTGACCTGAAAGCCCTTCAGAGATGACTGAATCAATAACTGACTTGGCCTCAGCCCTAACGGCCTGTTTCCAGACTCAAAGAACCTGCAACTGTGACGCATCCAGGGTGACTAGTGACCTCTGCCAACTCAGAGGACTGCCCTGCAACTCAAAGGACCAAGAAACTCCAGAGGACAGCGGCTCTGTCCAAACAACCAAGAAGGAACCAACTTGAAGGGGACTCGAGCCTCACTCCGGAAGCGTGAGTCCCCAACACTCTGCACCTGACGCCCCCGGCTCGTGCCCAGAAGAACCAACACTAAAGAGAGTACCCCCAGGCGGCTCCAACAATGTGGACACCCTGAGACGACCTCCCTGTACCCCAACATCGATGCGTGCAGAGAGAATACAAAGGCTCACTGTGACTGCTGGTAATAAAGAACCTGACGCCTGGAAGAAGCACTGCACCCACAGCCCCCATGCCCGAGAAAAACCAAGTACCAGTGCAGGAGTGACCAGCAGGTGGCACTCATCATTGCCCAGTCAGTGGCTGGCCCGAGAAGCCCCTCTGTGTCATGCTTGCATTGGCAGAGTGACCCCCGGGTCTCTGCATTGATTTCTATCTAAAACCCGACACCTACTTTGCACACTGCACCCGGCTGCTGAGGGTGTGTTTTGTGTGCCTGTTTGTGACCCTCCCCCAGTGCTCTACAAAAAACCCCTGGTCTGCTCCCTGAGGAGGCAGGTACTTACCTGCTAGCAGCCTGGAACCGGACCACCCCAGGTCTTCATTGGCACCTTTGTTATTTGGGCCCTACTTTGACCTCTGCACCTGACCGGCCCTTGTTGCTGGTGCTGGGTGTTTGGGGTTGACTTGAACCCTCAACAGTGGGCTGCCTATGCCCCCGAGACTGAACTTGTAAGTGCTTTACTTACCTGCTAAATTAATTTGTACTTACATCCCCCAGGAACTGTTGATTTTTGCATTGTCCACTTTTAAAAAGGATAATTGCCATTTTTGCCAAAACTGTGTACATTACTGTTTTAATTTAAAGTTCCATATTTATTTATGCCAAGTACCTTACAATGCATGTATTTACTTGAATTCTGAATCTTGTGGTTTTAAATAAATTAAGAAAAGAATGTTTTTCCATATAAAAACCTATGGGCCTGGAGTTAAGTCTTTGAGTGTGTGTTCTCCTTTATTGCCTGTGTGGGTACAACAAATACTTAACACTACCCTCTGGTAAGCCCACTGCTCGACCACACTACCACAAAATAGAGCATTAGTATTATCTAATTTTGCCACTATCAACCTCTAAGGGGAATCCTTGGACTCTGTGCACACTATCTCTCACTTTGAGATAGTATATACAGAGCCAACTTCCTACAAATGGGGTTCGCTTTGATCTTAGAATGTGTGGCTGGCTGACTTCTTTGTACTTTATTTTTAATTTCTACCAAGATTCCCTATGGGTGTTATGCTCGACCCAGTTTTAAAGGCCACCAGTGATTAGCCATATAGCTTGCTGGTTGTTGGAGATGAGAACCTCTGTTTCATTCACATGTATTTTGAAAAATTACATTTTATTCCATCTGCTGAGTTTTCAAGACTGTTGATCAGCTGTGTGTCATTTGCATGTGCCTTGCAGAATTGACCAAATGCTTTTATCAGATCTGCCAAGGGCTCCATGTAGATGCTGAATAAAGTATAATTAGGAGAAGAGTCGTGAAGGACTTCCTGCTCAACTACACTAAGGACTAGATTTTTCATGGTTTTGCATTACCCTTGTGCTACACAAGGGGGTGCATGGGTGACTCAAAACCTAAGTTAAATTTATCAAGCCACGCAAGGCCACCTTTCATGTCCCTGCACGGCTTGATAAATCTGGAGTAACACAATGCAGCCCAAATCACTGGCTTGATTTACTGTGCCCTAAGGAGGAGTTCCATGGGTGCAACATGGGTGTTCCCACGCATCCAGCCATGGATTTTGGTGCATTCCCGGACTGACCATTAGTGACAGACCCGAGAATGTGTTAAAATGCCGTGTCTCCCCAGATGTGGTGTAACAAGGTGAAATATCTTTCTTTCTCCTCGTTTTTTCCTCTTTCTACATGTGCTGCATTCTGCAGCACAAATTGAAAAAGAACAGTTCGCCTGAGGATTGATTTTGTGCAAGAAGGTGTCCCTTCCTGCACAAAACCAATCCTGTCTAAAACGCAAGCACTCTTGCACCATGCCACAAGGGTACCTGCATTAGCGCTAGGCTGCTAATTGTGCATCAGCACAGGCAGAGGACAGGAATATGCCATATCTTGACAGATAGGGTGCATTCCTATCCTTCCTCTTTCAAGCAGCACAGCAAGGTGTCTTTGTGTATTGCACTACATGAAAGTTTGATAACTATGGCCCTAAGTTTTGAGGCGTAGGATGACATTTTCACAGATGTCTTCTATTGCAGAGGTGATTCACATCAAATCATTGTTTATAATGGTGATCTGATGAAGCTTTACAAATAAGAAATCATGAAAGATGGTTTCAAGAGCTGCAGATAGATCTAGTAAAATGAATGCTACCCTTTCTTCTTAGGCACCACTACTAAGGAAAATTCCATGCTATACAAGGGCCAAAAACCTGATTTTACCACAAGTGTTTCTAGCATCTTAATTTGGACCAAGAGTGTGATACTGGTCTATCATTATTAAGTAGGTCATGATTTGCTGTCTGTGTCCTTAACAGTGGAGTTATTATGTTAGGTTTCAGAAATGCATCCATTATCATCTATAACTTCTTTGATGAGTTGGCAAAGCCATAAATATTGTTTTCAAACTAGCCAACCCTCAATGAGCTAGGGTTTTTTAAAACACTGAGACCTGATTTATATTCTTACATTTTTCCACTGATGTAATCTAATCTCCAGCTACATTCAAATGTCATGCACTTCCTCTTTGCTTCTTCTAGTTGCAAGGAGAACTTGGGTGCTGTTGGTTTTGTATTGGGCTCATGCCTCATAATCCTCCTAATGGGAACAATGAAATATTATGGGGGTCATTCTGACCCTGGCGGTCGAGGATGACTGAAGCACCGCCAACAGGCTGGCGGTGCTTCAAAGCCCATTCCGACCGCGGCGGTAAAGCCGCGGTCGGAAAACCGGGTCCGGCGGTTTCCCGCCAGATTTCCCCCAGCTGGGCTAATCCTCCATGGCGGCACTGCAAGCAGCGCCGCCATGGGGATTCCGACCCCCTTCCCGCCAGCCTGTTTCTGGCAGTTTTCACCGCCAGGAACAGGATGGCGGGAACGGGTGTCCTAGGGCCCCTGGGGGCCCCTGCACTGCCCATGCCAATGGCATGGGCAGTGCAGGGGCCCCCTAACAGGGCCCTAGCATGCTTTTCACTGTCTGCCTAGCAGACAGTGAAAGGCGCGACGGGTGCAACTGCACCCGTCGCACACCTGCAACACCGCCGGCTCCATTCAGAGCCGGCTTCAGTGTTGCAGGCCGCCTTCCCGCTGGGCCGGCGGGCGCTAACAAGGTTAGCGCCCGCCGGCCCAGCGGGAAGGTCGGAATGGCCCCAGCGGTCTTTCGACCGCGGAGCGGCCATATGTCCCCCTATGTCTTGGATATTCAATAGTTAAATTCTTCTGCCCTACTGCTTCTTTCTTAGTTGTCCTCTTAGCAGAGACAATCCCATGAGGGATTCAGACTTTCCTTGACCCAAGCTCCTTTTTATCTGAGTAGTCTGCTTCTTAGATGAGCTTTTCTGCTGCCAAAGCAAACCTCTGAGTGATATGAGAGCACATGTGAAAGAACATCCATAATGTCAATATCAGAGAAAATAGAGAAAATTGAATGTTGACTATGGGCCTGAGTTAGAGTTTGGCAGATAATTACTCTGTCACAAACATGACAGATATCCCATCCACCTCATTATATATGGGATAAAGTACCCCTTGCATACATAATAAGGATTTTGTAAGTCATTCAGGATTTACATGACCATACGGAGAAACTAGGCTGAATGATGAGTTCCTTTAGAAGTTTCTGCTAAAGTGACTTGCACATTTCGTATCATGTATGGCAGGGGGCACTTTGTTCTCATAATACATGGACACACACTACCTTTCCCACAAATCACTTACATCTTTGGTACATAGCTCTTTCATGTTTGAAAACATGAAAAATAAAAATAGAATTCCTAGTGAAAATTTAAACACATCAAAAAAGCTGTTAGGTATTTTTTGCAAAAGTATGTTAGAATCAGTTTAGTAAAGTTTTTTTTTAAAGGCACAGGGGGCATGGCCAACCATCATGGTCGTGTAGATGTGATCCACTAAGTCTTCACAGAGTACTCTGCAGATGAGGAATCCAGTGCCATCCGTCTGAATTTGGCATCCTTAGTTGCAGACATAATATGCCAAAACTCTCAGCACTCTCAGCGCCTTGTGTAAGGCTCACAGAATAAAGTAAACAGCTGTCTCTCCCTGTGTGAGTCCCAGTGGCTTGGGAAACATGGCCGCCACTGGTCCTGAGACATGATTGGGCTGGCAATAGCGGCACTTACTGACTATGCCTGATAGCCCTGAGGGAGGCCGCAGTGTATCTACTGGCAAACCACAGCAGGAAGTAGAGCTGGTTGAGGGCTCCCAGCATGGATCGATTGATTTTCACCTAACCCTGTAATGCCGGCTGGCTCAGACATAAGCCCCTGTGTCTATTTGCCCACAACCTTGGGGGTTTGTTTGAAGGCCACGGGCATAACTGCCAAGAGGGGGACCACCCTGCCTGCCCAATAGTGTGCTTCGACCCTGGGGACCAACCCTGATCTGCATGCACTCCTTGGCGATGTATGTCCCCGGGGAAAAAGCCCGTCAGAACACCCATCCTAGATGAGAAGCACCTAATCAAAAAGTCTCCAACTTGCCCTGGGTGGCTGGGGGACTCCCTGGAATAACTGTGACAGTGGCATGAACCACCGAACTTCAGAAAGACAGAGACTGATGAAGGCACAGCTGATCCAGAGGTATTGTCATGACTTGCTATGAGGTACCCACTCTCTACACATCAGTGCTGCAATCCCCACTCCACTTAAAACACAGACTAAAGTGCTGTCCAGGGCTTATCTGCTCAAACCTTACTGTGGCTCTCTTGACTGCAACACTCCTGGACCACTTGAACACTGCACTTCAACAGCCTTTATACCGCCAAAGAAGATGCAAGCCAACAGGGTGTCTAGCTATTTTACCCCAGCGGAGTTGAGGGCTCCTGGCACCGACTCTGGTTCTGGATCAGAGATAGCCCTGACTAAAGAGAATCTAAACTCTTCCCTCTGAGACTTTTAGAAGGAATTCAGGGAAGAGGTAAAAACAGACCATGCTGCCTCCGCTGGAATGCACATACTTGAGCTTGAAACTAAGTACCAAGGTCTGGAACAGAGAATCCATCCTATGGAATGCATCGTGGAACAGCTCTAAACCGATCTGTAAATGGCCCTTTTGAAGTACGAAGATTAGGAGAACCGGTCCAGCCGTGACAACATACCGATTCGAGGCCTGGAGGAAAAGATTGAGGGGCCTGACCTGGATGCCTTCATCATAGGCATGTTCTCAGAGCCTCTGGGTTGGGACAGTGCAGAGGTGTGGCTGGAGAGGGTGCACACGGTAGGCCCCACCAACCGCAAGCAGTGGGAAATGACCCAGAGAGATCTTCGCTAAACTACACTTCTTGAAGACTAAAGAACTGATCTTAGAAGTAGCATGAAAACAGGATTTTGTCACATTCCAGGGAGCAACTTGCTCCCTCAAGACATCGCCCCTGCCACACTGGCCAGATGTCTGCAATTTACCAGTGACTAATATCCTGTGCCAAGACCATGCTAGATATATCTGGACCTACCCTTTCGGCATTGCTTTTAACTTTCAAAACAAACTACACCCTTTTACACCCCTGGAAGATGCTGTGTCCCTGTTGGGTCTGATGCTGTCTGCTCCCCAAAGCCCAGAGGATCAGAGGGGAGACACCACTGATGGACCCGCAAACAAGTCTGCCAAGAGCCCATTACAAGAGCAAGAAAGAGGGAAACCATGTGTAAAATGGTAAAATTTAGGTTGGGCTCTAACATTCCTCTCCTGTAATCTACTTATGGGACAATATATGGTACACATTTCTGAACTTGACATGAGATTTGAACTTGCCTTGTGATTAATCTGCAATGCTTCAGCACACCACAAATATGACTCACACACCTGAGATCCAGAGATTAATTGACTTTCAATTAACCTACCTTTTGATAGCACAATGCGTCCAGCCCAGACTAACCTATGGCTAGTCGCCAAACAATTCTGCTACTTAAATACAATCTGCATAGTACAGTAGCAGACTTGAGTCTGTGACGTCTAATCTTATTGAGTTTGACATGTAGGAGAACTGTTATGGGGAGTTTAGTTTCCCACATCTTAATGGCTTTCTGTTTTTAAACTTGTTGCATGGCTGGGGATGTAATTATTAAAAGGGACGTAGGCGGTGGGGAGGTTGAGGGACCGGAGATTTGCTGTTTGAGATGGATAGGATGGATCGGACTCTGCTATGGCAATTATGGGGGAAGGCCTATTGCGACCACACGAATCACAATCCTCCATGGTCCAAAACACCCTATTATGGAATGTTAAGGGACTTAACTCCTCAGATAAGCAGCACAAATGTTGGAACTATATCCCAGGCCAACTCCTAAATGTCATAGCCCTACAAGAAACTCACATTATGTGCAGTGAGAACCACAGGCTGTGACACGTATTACCCCTAATGTATCATTCATCAGCCAGCACTAAACACAATGGGATAGCTCTCAATTTTCACTCATTGTTGGACCTGGCCCTTTTTGGAGGATCATCCCCAAGCTTTTTGCCTCCTTCCTCCTATTTTTTCGGACCTCTTGCTGTTGGCTCTAGGATTCTGAGCACTTTATCACTGCTGATCACTGCTAAAGTGCAGGTGATCTCCCATCTAAAGTTGGTATTATTAGCTTACACCTAATTGGCACATTTAATTTACTTGTAAGTTCCTTGTACAGTGTTATCCCTATACCCAGGGCATGTAAATTAAATGCTACTAGCGGACCTGCAGCGCTGCTTGCACCACTCACTGAAGCAGCCTTTCAAACCTGTCTCAGGTCTGCTAGTGCAGGGTCTGCGTGCTTAGTTTTCTGCCACAGTGACCTGGCATCTACATTTACTTGCCAGGCCCAGAACTCCCCTTTTACTGCATGTAAGTCACCACTAAGGTAGCCCCTAGCTAGCCCTATGGGCAGGATGCTATGTATTTAGAAGGCAGGACATGTGCCTGGTTGTGTGGTAGCTTATTTGGATTCTCACTGCTGTGAAGGCTGTCTTGCTCATAGGATTACATTGGAAATGCCCTGCCTTATGACTAGGGGGTATTGTCTGATTTATGAGGGGTAGTGTAGGCATGTTTGGTATGGTTGTAATGGTAGTGAGAAATGCTGCTTATTTGTGTAAGCCACTTGCAGAAAGTGAGCATTTCTCTGTGCTTATGACGCTGGTGTTTTGCAGCTTGACTCCAATCCATGTCTGGGGCAGCATGACAGCCTGTACACAGGGAGGGTGGAGGTCTCACAGAGGTGCATCTGCATATGAAATGATCTTTCTGGGCTGAAAGGGAGGCGGGACATACCTGCATTGGTAAAGGCTGTGTCCTGGCCTCACACAACTCGTTACCCCAACTGATGTCTGGAGCCTGTGCTGGAGGAGAGAGGAAACACTCCCAGAACCAGTTGTAACTGGTTGGAACCTCTTCTCCCCCTCTTTGAAATTGCTTTGCAAAACTGAGTATAAGTACAGGGGATTTTCTCCATGTAAAATGCACAAGAAATATCTTAAAGATATGGACACAGAATGCTGCTGGAGGGACTCACCAGGAACCGCCTTGGACTGCTGCTGCTGCTGTGCTGACCTGTGACCTTCTGGGTCACTAGGAGGAACTGCCACTGACTGCATAACCCTTGTGCTGGCCTGCTTTTGGGCCCTACTGCCCTGTGCTCCTGGGGCTGAGTGATGTGGCCGCTGCCCCCTACAGCTACTTGTTTTCCAGTGCAAAGGAGCACTTAGGCTGGGTTTCAGCACCGCCTGGGGAGCGCTGTAGTTTATCCCCCAGCGCTTGGAGAGTGCCTCTTTTTTAATTGCTAAAGCACCTTGAAAGTGCTTTCCTTGTTTCCTCGAGGGAAAATCACTGCCATGGCCCGAGCAACTTGTATTTAAGAAGCATGTCAGAAGCGCGCTGTGCTGTGTGCCCCGGAAGCACAAGAAAGAGGTCAGGAGTCAGTGCTATTGGTTGGTACCCCCGGGGTGCAAGAGCCCGTCGAGGAGCGCCCCCGAGGCTCCAGCAGGCATCCATTCCCGGAGCCTGGGGCTACTGTGGCCGAGCCGCAAAGAAGGAGGAAGCCGGCTTCCAGCAAGGAGGCCGGCGGGAACTATAGCGGCCCTGTAGGGTTTCTCGGTACGACCCGCCGTCAACATCCGCCGAAGGGGCCCAAGGATCCAGCAGCCGCACCGCTCGAACGTGGGCGGCTGCTGAGTGGATTCCCACATCGGGAAGGGATGCTGAGAGGACTTCCCCGCCGAGTAGAAAAGGTGCAGGCTCCTTTTCTTGTTTTTGGGCAAATCGCTCGAGTGGCATGGGGGCAGGACTGTGAGGCTGGCAGGACGGGGAGGAAACCCTGACCGAGGGTCCCCTGCCTGACCAGACTGTCTGCAACCTACTGCGCCCAAAATAAGGAAAGCGCTGGGGCGCGATAACTATTTCTCCATGTGGGGGTTTAGTGGACTCCTACCTCCAGGCTATTGTTGCTTTTTGTTCCCCAAGTTTATCAATTGGATCACCAATGATGTATGCCTCCAGGCTCATGCCTGGATCTATGTGCTAATGTGTTTTGTGACATATGCATACGGGGAATGTTGCTGATCTGTTTTTATGACTTGCCATGTGTTCTCTGATGCCCTGATGTTCCTTTTATGGGCGCTTATGATGGTGTGTTTACCACGGCAAGTGCATTTTTAGTGACATGTTTACTATGACCTCTGCATTTATGCTAATATGTATTCATGACTTGCATATGTTTTCTGTTGTTCCATTTATGGGCATTTACTATAATGTGTATTATTTTAGTGATGTTTTGCCTTACCACTGCTCATGTTGCAGAATAACCAGTAACTTATGTGTTGTTTGTGACTACTGCTGGTTTTCGCAGAGCAATATTACTGTGTACTATTCTGACAACTGCTTGGGTAGCAGGGTATTACTGCCAGGTTGTGTTTGGTCTAATAATGTTGTATTCAATATAGTTTATATTTATATAACTTGGTGCTGTGTTTCCTTTGCGGTGGGGATAGTGTGTCATGTGTGTTGCGTGTGTTGTGCACACGCATTACACATTGCCTGGGGATAGGCCTGACTGCTCGTGCCAAGCTACCAAGGGGGTGAATAGAGGTTATCTTGGGTGTTTAACTCCCTCACCCTGACTAGAGTGGATAGGTTTGCCACAGTTAGACTCTTGATCTAGGCAAGACTGCTGGTTTAAGGATGACAGTACTTATGTTTGTAGGTGACTATGCCAGTCCTACAGCAATTCGCAACTGTCATCCCAACCCTCCCTGCTCACAAGCAGTACCGCAACAAAAACCCAAGCAGTAAAAGGTGATTTGTAGCAGCCTTTACGCATGGACTCAAGAGTGGTACATCTCAGGGAGTGTCATGGTTAAACGGAGATCACCTCTTTCTCACATGAACAACATGTCTCAGTCAAACACACAGGCAAGGAAAGAGATGTCTTAATAGGTTTTTATTAACAATACTGCAATCTATGATAAGTTGCATGGGCTGCAATGATAAGGATAATGAATAATGCAGAATGGAAAGAAACAAGAGTCATGAATACAAAGACCCCCACCATCTTGCAATAACATGAAATATGAAATATTTCCTAGTAACCTAGCATGGTGAACCTAACCCCCTAACCTAGGGAGAGCTAGATGTGTTTAACTTAATCTGCCAGTACCATGTCCATGAGAAGAGCCCCCTACCCTTGTTACCCTGGAATGAGGTCTATAGATCAGACTCCTTGGGGACTCCTTGGGGACACGAAGACTGGGTCAGCGTCAAGGCGATGTGCTCGGATAGCGTTGACAGCATCTGGTAGGAATCCCTCTGACTATCCGTCTGTGTAAATCGGACCCCTGACATAGGTCTGTTCCCACACAATAGATAACAAGACATGCTTGGGGCAGCAATTACATGAACAATTCCTCGAAAGGACAAAGTGGGAAAGTACCTAATGTGAATTCCTACATCTTATCTGTCTCTGATAGTGAAGCTTTAGCAGAGTGGCACTGATAGAAACTAAAACATTGTCCTAACTAAAAACAATGCAGCCATCTTGGAAAGATATAATTAAAGAATTGCGCTAAAACAGAGAAAGCTAAGTAGGGTAAAAGTCACTGGGTGACAGGGCACAAGTCTGCAAGCCAGAAGGCTAAGCTAACTCCTGCTTCCCATTAAAGCAACTAGGATTCACTACAGGTTCGGCCTGGCTTAGGTGCCTACCCTAGCCATCCAGGAGCCCCATTTCTAACATTGGATGTCAGCTGTGAGGATAGGACTTGCGCTTGCACAATGCCATTGATGGGAGATTTCAGCCTTTTATGGGATCCCACCCTAGACATGACCCACTCTCACAGGACACATGCGGGTATTTTCACTAAAAACATGAAGCAGGCACTAAAACAAATGGGTCTGTTGGGTGCTTGGAGATCTGTCCACCCCAACACCCGTGACTACTCTTTCTTCTCCTACTCCCACCGTACTTTCTCTAGACTAGACCACATTTTCATCAGTCCACCTATAGAGCACACTGTTTCAGCTGCCACCACTCATCCCATTACACTCTTCAATCATGCCCCGGTGGAGGTTATTCTGGAATGGCACACTCTGAAATCCACAATCCATAGAGGGTTCTTCCCAAACCCCCCCATGTGAGACCGTCTTTTTAGGGACTAGCTCAGTAAACGAATTAGGGCCTCATTTAAGAAAAGTGTCACTGCACCAGTGCAGCACCACTTTTCTAGCATCCCTTAGCGCCCCCTAACAACACCATGTGTGCACCGTATCTAACACCATGGCAGAAGTTAGGGAGCTAGCATCATTTTTTTTACGGTAGTTCGGAGTTTTGCAGGATTAGCTTAATAAATGTTGACGCTAATCCTTCAAAGCCCATTGAAGCCCATTGTAAACAATGTTGTGCCTCCTGTTAATGACTGCTCTCAGCTGACGGTAAAAGTGCAGAAAACAATTAAGCACAGAAATATCTTAGATTTCTTTGAGCCATTTTTTTGGTCCCCCTAAAAGGGGAACGCGCCCTTTGCATACATTATATCTGGTGCAGGCATAATGTAGTGCAAAGGGTTACAAAGTGGCGCAATGCATGCATCCCTCGTTGGGTCACATTAGCAAAAATCTATTTTACACTAATGTGGCCCAAGGATGCGCTAGGGGCTCTTAAATCTGCCCCTTAGACACTACTTCCAATTGAACAACCCCAAGACACTAACCCCTCAACAACATAGGACGCCTTCAAGGCGGTTATTAGAGGGAAATACATTTTGCTGATTACAACTCTAACACAACAAAAGGCCCAAGAACAACAGGCACTGGAGGACTATCTCCTCCTAGCTGAGCAGGCCCACAAAGCTTCTCCCACCTGACTCTCCAGAGGAAAGTCACAGCCCTATGGGGGAAAAATCAACACTATTTACACTAATAAAGCAGAACTGACCCTACTGTGCCTCAAAAAGACCACATATGAACAGTGAAATAAAGAGGGGTCACAACTAGTGAGCCAGCTATGAGCCAAACAGGAAAGGGAATACATAGGTCCGGGGAAATTGTTCACATAGAATAGCGGAAAGCCCAACCATTTTATGACTTTCACAAACGTCTTCACATCTCTGACTCTACAGTCACTGCAGAGCAACTTAACTATCTGGAGGGGGTAGACTTGCCTCAAATCTCAAGAGCTCATAATGAAACCTTGGAAAATCCCATAATGAATAAAGAGGTCTAAGGTGTCATTGACACCTTTAAATTGCATAAGTCACCTGGTCCAGAAGGGCTCACTTCTCAATGTTCTAAAACCTTCAGCTCCAACCTGGTACCACATCTGACAATTCTGTTTAATTATGTAGCCAAAGTACACTCAGTGACCTCAGCCATGGGAGAAGCTCTGATATCCTTTATCTCAAAGCCAGGGAAATATTCCTGCCTCTGTGCATTTTGCAGACCAATTAATTGCCTTACTTAATCATGATGCTAAATTGTACATCAAAATATTAGTCAACAGGTTGGAGGTCATCATGCCAGAACTTATCCATCCAGATCAGTCCGGCTTTATCAAAGGGAGACAGGCTCATAATATTTTGAGAAGGGTGATCCACTTAGTCAAAAAAGCCACCCAAAAAAGTATACTGACTGTACCCTTGGCATTAGAAGATATTTGACCTGATAGATTGGCCTTTCCTTTCCTTTGCTCTGCAATGCTTTGCGTTCGGGGACTGCTTCATAACCATGGTCCAAGCCAACTATACCCATCGCCACTCCAGGGTGTGGGTCTTCTGATTACTTGGAATGGAGTATGAGGCAGCGGTATCAACTCTCCTCATTTTTATTTGCCCTGCGCACTGAGCCCCTAGACGCCAGAATGGAAGCAGCCCCCTCCATCCACGGGCACTATTTTTCCTCAGTGGAGCATAAAATAAACTGTTTGTGGATGACATATTATTGTCTCTCACCTCCCCCCGAATGTCGTTGACAGCCTTACCTGCCAAACTTTGAACCTATGAATCAGTTGCTGGGTTCCATATCAGCCTTTATAAATCCTTTCTGCTTAATTGGACTGGCTGGATGAGAGACCTGGAAGAAGTGGCTACCTATACACCCTTCCAATGGGTGAAAAAAGACATCACCTACTTTTGGATAAAAATGACTCATAAAGTGACCGGCCTATACAAAACAAACTACCCCTCCCTATTGCGGCAATTAAAAATTGACCTTACATGCTGGGCTCCTCTGTACCTGACTTGGCTTGGCTGCATTAATGCGGTGAAGATGAAAGTGCTGCTGATACTTTTATATCTCTTTCAGGGACTCCCCATTGGGATTGGAGAGATTTATTTTCCTCTGTTCGCTCGATAAATATGAACTTTGTTTGGCAGAACCGCAGGCCTAAATTCTCATATAGAGTATTGACTTTCCCGAGGGATGAAGGGGGACTTGCTCTACCAGATTTTACACTATGTTATAAAGTGTCTTCATTAAGAGTAATTTCTGAGTGGTCCCAAAGAGAATCTGACAAACACTGGCTCCACATGGGTAGAGTGGTGGTTGGTAGAACAATTTGGAATGTGCTATGGAAACCTAAACACGATCAACCACTAAACGCCCATTTAAGCACGCCAACTATTACCACTCTGAAAGACTGGGACAGTATTGTTCACATGCATCCCTCTCTCTAACCCCTATTCACTATAATGCAACCTTCAAACCAGCCTTATTACTCAAATCAAATCAAATCAAATCATTAACATTTATAAAGCGCGCTACTCACCCGTGCGGGTCTCAAGGCGCTAGGGGGGAAAGGGGGGGTTATCGCTGCTCGAACAGCCAAGTCTTTAGGAGTCTCCGGAAAGCGGAGTGGTTCTGGGTGGTCCTGAGGCTGGTGGGGAGGGAGTTCCAGGTCTTGGCTGCCAGGAAGGAGAAAGATCTCCCACCGGCCGTGGAGCGGCGGGTGCGAGGGACGGCAGCAAGTGCGAGGCCAGCGGAGCGGAGGGGGCGGGTGGGGACGTAGAAGCTGAGGCGTCTGTTGAGGTATTCCGGTCCCTTGTTGTGGAGGGCTTTGTGTGCGTGGGTGAGAAGACGGAAGGTGATCCTTTTGCTGACTGGGAGCCAATGCAGGTGTCTCAGGTGTGCGGAGATGTGGCTGTTGCGGGGTACGTCGAGGATGAGGCGGGCCGAGGCGTTTTGGATGCGTTGCAGGCGGTTTTGGAGTTTGGCGGTGGTCCCGGCGTAGAGGGTGTTGCCGTAGTCCAGGCGACTCGTGACAAGGGCGTGGGTCACGGTTTTTCTGGTGTCGGCGGGGATCCAGCGGAAGATCTTGCGGAGCATGCGGAGAGTGAGGAAGCAGGCGGAGGACACGGCGTTGACTTGCTTGGTCATGGTGAGAAGAGGGTCCAAGATGAAGCCGAGGTTGCGGGCGTGGTCTGCGGGGGTCGGTGCGGTGCCGAGGGCCGTGGGCCACCAGGAGTCGTCCCAGGCGGACGGGGTGTTGCCGAGGATGAGGACTTCCGTTTTTTCAGAGTTCAGCTTTAGGCGGCTGAGCCTCATCCAATCTGCGACGTCCTTCATACCCTCTTGTAGGTTGGTCTTGGCGCTGGCGGGGTCCTTGGTGAGGGAGAGTACAAGTTGGGTGTCGTCGGCGTAGGAGGTGATGATGATGTCGTGCTTGCGTACGATGTCGGCGAGGGGGCTCATGTAGACATTGAAGAGTGTCGGGCTGAGCGATGAGCCTTGGGGTACGCCGCAGATGATCTTGGTGGGTTCTGAGCGAAACGGAGGGAGGTAAACTCTTTGGGAGCGGTTAGCGAGGAAGGAGGCGATCCAGTCCAGGGCCTGGCCTTGGATCCCGGTGGAGCGTAGGCGGGTGATTAGGGTGCGGTGACAGACGGTGTCAAAGGCAGCCGAGAGGTCGAGGAGAATGAGGGCGACTGTTTCACCGTTGTCCATCAGGGTTCTGATGTCGTCTGTGACTGAGATGAGGGCGGTTTCCGTGCTGTGGTTGGTTCGGAATCCGGTTTGTGAAGGGTCGAGCAGGTTGTTGTCTTCCAGGAAGGTGGTCAGCTGTTTGTTGACGGTCTTTTCTATTAACTTGGCTGGGAAAGGTAGAAGAGAGATGGGGCGGAAGTTTTTCAGGTCGCTTGGGTCAGCCGTAGGTTTCTTTAGTAGGGCGTTGACTTCAGCGTGCTTCCAGCATTCGGGGAAGGTAGCAGAAGAAAAAGAAGAGTTGATGACGGTCTGGAGGTGCGGGGCGATGATGTCGTCGGCTTTGTTAAAGATGAAGTGCGGGCAGGGGTCCGAAGGGGCGCCGGAGTGGATAGAGTTCATGATCGATTTGGTCTCTTCCGTGTTGATGTGGGTCCAGTTGTTGAGGGTGATGTCCGGGGAAGCGGGTTCAGTGGTGTGTGGTTGGGTCTGGTGTCCGAAGCTGTCGTGGAGGTCGCTGATCTTGCGATGGAAGAAAGTGGCGAGGGATTCGCACAAATCCTGTGAGGGCGTGACGGCGTTGGCGCTGGCGCTGGGCTTGGAGAACTCTTTGACGATTCTGAAGAGTTCTCTGCTGTTGTGGCTGTTTTTGTCTAGTCTGTCGGTGAAAAAGTTCCTTTTGGCAGTGCGGATCAGGTGGTGGTGTTCGCGTGTAGCGTTCTTGAGGGCGGTCATGTTGTCCGCGGTGTGGTCCTTGCGCCAGGCCTTCTCAAGGGCACGACAAGTTTTCTTTGATTCTTTGAGGGTGTCAGAGAACCAGAGAGGTTTTTTGGTGTTGGTCTGTCGCTTGCGTTTGAGGGGAGCAAGGTTGTCAGCGCAGTTGGAGATCCAGTTTGTGAGGTTGAGAGCTGCGTCGTTGGGGTCGGTGGTGAGGGTGGGTTGGTTGGCGGCAAGAGCGGAGAAGAGTTGCTCTTCAGGGATCTTGTTCCACTGTCGACGAGGGGTGGGTTGAGTGCGGAGGTGGGAGGTCTCGCGTCGGAATGTGAAGTGGACGCAGCTGTGGTCGGTCCAGTGTAGGGCAGAGGTGTGGCTGAAGAAGACGTGTTTGCTGGCGGAGAAGATAGGGTCGAGCGTGTGTCCGGCGATGTGGGTGGCGGTGTTCACCAGTTGTTTGAGGCCGAGGTTGGCGAGGTTGTCGAGCAGGGTGGTGGTGTTGGGGTCGTTGTTTTGTTCCAGATGGAAGTTGAGGTCGCCTAGGAGGATGTAGTCCGGTGAGGCGAGGGCGTGCGGGGAGATGAAGTCGGCGATGGCGTCGCTGAAAGAGGCGCGAGGTCCGGGAGGACGGTAGACGAGGGATCCTCTGAGGGTGGTCCTTGGGTCGGTGCGAATCTGAAAATGCAGGTGTTCAGCGGCGAGGGGGGGGTCTTCGGTGGAGGTGGTGACGCTGATGGAGTCTTTGAAGATGATGGCGACACCTCCTCCTACTTGGTTGCTGCGGTCTTTTCTGGAGATCTTGTAGCCTTCGGGGATGGCGGTAGCGATGTCTGGAGCAGAGGAGGCGTTCATCCATGTCTCCGTGATGAAGGCGACGTCCGGGGCTGTGGAGTCCAGGAGGTCCCAAAGTTCAACGGCGTGCTTGTGGACGGAACGAGCGTTGATCAGGATGCACTTGAGGTGGTTGATGGCGCGTGGGCTTGTGGTCGTGGTAGTTGCGTGGTGGAAGATGCGTTTGCAGGAGTTGCAGGCGAAGGGTCCATGGGTGCGTTTGGGGTGAGCTAGGAAGCAGGTTTTGGAGCGCCCTGGGTTGAGGGCGTGGAGGGTGGTGGGGTCGTAGCGGATCAGCGGGGCTTGGGGGAGCTGGGGACCAGGGGTCGTGGCGCTGGGAGCGGGCTGGGCGCGGGCCAGGCGCGGACGGGCGCAGACGGGCTTCCCTCTGGCGCGCCTCCGGCGCGCCAGCGGCGTGCCCGCTGCGCGCGCCCGCTGCGCAGTCGCGCAGCGGCCGCCATAAGAGGTAGGAGGGGGGGGAGGGGTCAGCTGGGGGCGAATGGGAGCTGGGGGGCGGGGGCGTGCAGGAGGTCGCGGCGGGAAAGCGCGAGGGAGGGGGGGGACAGGTAGAGTGAGAGGAGCTGGGGGAGGGGGTTTAGGGTGGAGGAGGGTGAGTGTTAGGAGGTTTGGAGATTAGGGAGAGAGATAGGAGTAGGGTTGTGAAGATAGAGGAGGGGGGGTTGTAGAGGTGGGTGAGGGAGAGAGGTAGAGTGAGAGGATAGGGAGATAGGTAGTAGAGGGGGTGGCGGGAGGGGGGGAGAGATAGAGAAATAGATAGAGAAAATAGATAGAGAAGTCGATAGATAGGGAAATAGATAGATAGACAGATAGGTAGGTAGGAGGAGGTGGAGAGTGGGGGAGTTAGATAGTGAGATAGGGAGCTAGAGAGATAGAAAGATAGGAGGAGTGAGGGAGGTAGATAGCGAACGGGTTAGCTAGGGGTGAGAGAGGGGGAGGCGAGTGAGGGAGGGGGATGAGGAAGGAGCAGGAGGGCAGGCTCGGGGGAAGAAGACGGAGGAGGTAGAAGAGCCGAAGACAGGAGAACAGAAGACAGAAGAACAGAAGACAGAAGAACAGAAGAACAGAAGACAGAAGCACAGAAGATCGGAAGAGCAGAAGAACAGAGAAGAACAGAGAAGAACAGAGAAGAACAGAGAAGAACCGAGAAGAAGAACACAGAAGCACCGAGAAGAACAGAGAAGAAGAACACAGAAGACCGGAAGAACACAGAAGAACAGAAGGGAAGAACAGAAGAACAGAAGAGAAGAACAGAAGAACACAGAAGAAGATTGCAGAGGGGGAGCGAGGAGGAAGAGACAGAGAGGAGGAAAAGAAGCAGGAGCAGGAGAGAAGGTGAGTGGCGCGGGGCAGGGCGAGGGGCTGGGAGGAGGGGGGTACTTACAGTTAGGTGGGTCTCAGGAACACAGGAACTCGGGAACTTGGAGGAGCTGCAGCGGCAGGGGGAGCGACCTACCCTTGGGTCAAGGGTCGCTACCACTGTCGCGCAGCGGCCGCCATAAGAGGTAGGAGGGGGGGGAGGGGTCAGCTGGGGGCGAATGGGAGCTGGGGGGCGGGGGCGTGCAGGAGGTCGCGGCGGGAAAGCGCGAGGGAGGGGGGGGGGGACAGGTAGAGTGAGAGGAGCTGGGGGAGGGGGTTTAGGGTGGAGGAGGATGAGTGTTAGGAGGTTTGGAGATTAGGGAGAGAGATAGGAGTAGGGTTGTGAAGATAGGGGAGGGGGGTTGTAGAGGTGGGTGAGGGAGAGAGGTAGAGTGAGAGGATAGGGAGATAGGTAGTAGAGGGGGTGGCGGGAGGGGGGGAGAGATAGAGAAATAGATAGAGAAAATAGATAGAGAAGTCGATAGATAGGGAAATAGATAGATAGACAGATAGGTAGGTAGGAGGAGGTGGAGAGTGGGGGAGTTAGATAGTGAGATAGGGAGCTAGAGAGATAGGAAGATAGGAGGAGTGAGGGAGGTAGATAGCGAACGGGTTAGCTAGGGGTGAGAGAGGGGGAGGCGAGTGAGGGAGGGGGATGAGGAAGGAGCAGGAGGGCAGGCTCGGGGGAAGAAGACGGAGGAGGTAGAAGAGCCGAAGACAGGAGAACAGAAGACAGAAGAACAGAAGACAGAAGAACAGAAGAACAGAAGACAGAAGCACAGAAGATCGGAAGAGCAGAAGAACAGAGAAGAACAGAGAAGAACAGAGAAGAACCGAGAAGAAGAACACAGAAGCACCGAGAAGAACAGAGAAGAAGAACACAGAAGACCGGAAGAACACAGAAGAACAGAAGGGAAGAACAGAAGAACAGAAGAGAAGAACAGAAGAACACAGAAGAAGATTGCAGAGGGGGAGCGAGGAGGAAGAGACAGAGAGGAGGAAAAGAAGCAGGAGAGAAGGTGAGTGGCGCGGGGCAGGGCGAGGGGCTGGGAGGAGGGGGGTACTTACAGTTAGGTGGGTCTCAGGAACACAGGAACTCGGGAACTTGGAGGAGCTGCAGCGGCAGGGGGAGCGACCTACCCTTGGGTCAAGGGTTGCTACCACTGTCGCGCAGCGGCCGCCATAAGAGGTAGGAGGGGGGGGGGAGGGGTCAGCTGCGGGCGAATGGGAGCTGGGAGGCGGGGGCGTGCAGGAGGTCGCGGCGGGAAAGCGCGAGGGAGGGGGGGGGACAGGTAGAGTGAGAGGAGCTGGGGGAGGGGGTTTAGGGTGGAGGAGGGTGAGTGTTAGGAGGTTTGGAGATTAGGGAGAGAGATAGGAGTAGGGTTGTGAAGATAGGGGAGGGGGGGTTGTAGAGGTGGGTGAGGGAGAGAGGTAGAGTGAGAGGATAGGGAGATAGGTAGTAGAGGAGGTGGCGGGAGGGGGGGAGAGATAGAGAAATAGATAGAGAAAATAGATAGAGAAGTCGATAGATAGGGAAATAGATAGATAGACAGATAGGTAGGTAGGAGGAGGTGGAGAGTGGGGGAGTTAGATAGTGAGATAGGGAGCTAGAGAGATAGGAAGATAGGAGGAGTGAGGGAGGTAGATAGCGAACGGGTTAGCTAGGGGTGAGAGAGGGGGAGGCGAGTGAGGGAGGGGGATGAGGAAGGAGCAGGAGGGCAGGCTCGGGGGAAGAAGACGGAGGAGGTAGAAGAGCTGAAGACAGGAGAACAGAAGACAGAAGAACAGAAGACAGAAGCACAGAAGATCGGAAGAGCAGAAGAACAGAGAAGAACAGAGAAGAACCGAGAAGAAGAACACAGAAGCACCGAGAAGAACAGAGAAGAAGAACACAGAAGACCGGAAGAACACAGAAGAACAGAAGGGAAGAACAGAAGAACAGAAGAGAAGAACAGAAGAACACAGAAGAAGATTGCAGAGGGGGAGCGAGGAGGAAGAGACAGATAGGAGGAAAAGAAGCAGGAGCAGGAGAGAAGGTGAGTGGCGCGGGGCAGGGCGAGGGGCTGGGAGGAGGGGGGTACTTACAGTTAGGTGGGTCTCAGGAACACAGGAACTCGGGAACTTGGAGGAGCTGCAGCGGCAGGGGGAGCGACCTACCCTTGGGTCAAGGGTCGCTACCACTGTCGCGCAGCGGCCGCCATAAGAGGTAGGGGGGGGGGAGGGGTCAGCTGGGGGCGAATGGGAGCTGGGGGGCGGGGGCGTGCAGGAGGTCGCGGCGGGAAAGCGCGAGGGAGGGGGGGGACAGGTAGAGTGAGAGGAGCTGGGGGAGGGGGTTTAAGGTGGAGGAGGGTGAGTGTTAGGAGGTTTGGAGATTAGGGAGAGAGATAGGAGTAGGGTTGTGAAGATAGGGGAGGGGGGGTTGTAGAGGTGGGTGAGGGAGAGAGGTAGAGTGAGAGGATAGGGAGATAGGTAGTAGAGGGGGTGGCGGGAGGGGGGTAGAGATAGAGAAATAGATAGAGAAAATAGATAGAGAAGTCGATAGATAGGGAAATAGATAGATAGACAGATAGGTAGGTAGGAGGAGGTGGAGAGTGGGGGAGTTAGATAGTGAGATAGGGAGCTAGAGAGATAGGAAGATAGGAGGAGTGAGGGAGGTAGATAGCGAACGGGTTAGCTAGGGGTGAGAGAGGGGGAGGCGAGTGAGGGAGGGGGATGAGGAAGGAGCAGGAGGGCAGGCTCGGGGGAAGAAGACGGAGGAGGTAGAAGAGCCGAAGACAGGAGAACAGAAGACAGAAGAACAGAAGACAGAAGCACAGAAGATCGGAAGAGCAGAAGAACAGAGAAGAACAGAGAAGAACAGAGAAGAACCGAGAAGAACCGAGAAGAAGAACACAGAAGCACCGAGAAGAACAGAGAAGAAGAACACAGAAGACCGGAAGAACACAGAAGAACAGAAGGGAAGAACAGAAGAACAGAACAGAAGAACAGAAGAACACAGAAGAAGATTGCAGAGGGGGAGCGAGGAGGAAGAGACAGAGAGGAGGAAAAGAAGCAGGAGCAGGAGAGAAGGTGAGTGGCGCGGGGCAGGGCGAGGGGCTGGGAGGAGGGGGGTACTTACAGTTAGGTGGGTCTCAGGAACACAGGAACTCGGGAACTTGGAGGAGCTGCAGCGGCAGGGGGAGCGACCTACCCTTGGGTCAAGGGTCGCTACCACTGTCGCGCAGCGGCCGCCATAAGAGGTAGGAGGGGGGGGGAGGGGTCAGCTGGGGGCGAATGGGAGCTGGGGGGCGGGGGCGTGCAGGAGGTCGCGGCGGGAAAGCGCGAGGGGGGGGGGGGGGACAGGTAGAGTGAGAGGAGCTGGGGGAGGGGGTTTAGGGTGGAGGAGGGTGAGTGTTAGGAGGTTTGGAGATTAGGGAGAGAGATAGGAGTAGGGTTGTGAAGATAGGGGAGGGGGGGTTGTAGAGGTGGGTGAGGGGGAGAGGTAGAGTGAGAGGATAGGGAGATAGGTAGTAGAGGGGGTGGCGGGAGGGGGGGAGAGATAGAGAAATAGATAGAGAAAATAGATAGAGAAGTCGATAGATAGGGAAATAGATAGATAGACAGATAGGTAGGTAGGAGGAGGTGGAGAGTGGGGGAGTTAGATAGTGAGATAGGGAGCTAGAGAGATAGGAAGATAGGAGGAGTGAGGGAGGTAGATAGCGAACGGGTTAGCTAGGGGTGAGAGAGGGGGAGGCGAGTGAGGGAGGGGGATGAGGAAGGAGCAGGAGGGCAGGCTCGGGGGAAGAAGACGGAGGAGGTAGAAGAGCCGAAGACAGGAGAACAGAAGACAGAAGAACAGAAGACAGAAGAACAGAAGAACAGAAGACAGAAGCACAGAAGATCGGAAGAGCAGAAGAACAGAGAAGAACAGAGAAGAACAGAGAAGAACCGAGAAGAAGAACACAGAAGCACCGAGAAGAACAGAGAAGAAGAACACAGAAGACCGGAAGAACACAGAAGAACAGAAGGGAAGAACAGAAGAACAGAAGAGAAGAACAGAAGAACACAGAAGAAGATTGCAGAGGGGGAGCGAGGAGGAAGAGACAGAGAGGAGGAAAAGAAGCAGGAGCAGGAGAGAAGGTGAGTGGCGCGGGGCAGGGCGAGGGGCTGGGAGGAGGGGGGTACTTACAGTTAGGTGGGTCTCAGGAACACAGGAACTCTGGAACTTGGAGGAGCTGCAGCGGCAGGGGGAGCGACCTACCCTTGGGTCAAGGGTCGCTACCACTGTCGCGCAGCGGCCGCCATAAGAGGTAGGAGGGGGGGGGGAGGGGTCAGCTGGGGGCGAATGGGAGCTGGGGGGCGGGGGCGTGCAGGAGGTCGCGGCGGGAAAGCGCGAGGGAGGGGGGGGACAGGTAGAGTGAGAGGAGCTGGGGGAGGGGGTTTAGGGTGGAGGAGGGTGAGTGTTAGGAGGTTTGGAGATTAGGGAGAGAGATAGGAGTAGGGTTGTGAAGATAGGGGAGGGGGGGTTGTAGAGGTGGGTGAGGGAGAGAGGTAGAGTGAGAGGATAGGGAGATAGGTAGTAGAGGGGGTGGCGGGAGGGGGGGAGAGATAGAGAAATAGATAGAGAAAATAGATAGAGAAGTCGATAGATAGGGAAATAGATAGATAGACAGATAGGTAGGTAGGAGGAGGTGGAGAGTGGGGGAGTTAGATAGTGAGATAGGGAGCTAGAGAGATAGGAAGATAGGAGGAGTGAGGGAGGTAGATAGCGAACGGGTTAGCTAGGGGTGAGAGAGGGGGAGGCGAGTGAGGGAGGGGGATGAGGAAGGAGCAGGAGGGCAGGCTCGGGGGAAGAAGACGGAGGAGGTAGAAGAGCCGAAGACAGGAGAACAGAAGACAGAAGAACAGAAGACAGAAGCACAGAAGATCGGAAGAGCAGAAGAACAGAGAAGAACAGAGAAGAACAGAGAAGAACCGAGAAGAACCGAGAAGAAGAACACAGAAGCACCGAGAAGAACAGAGAAGAAGAACACAGAAGACCGGAAGAACACAGAAGAACAGAAGGGAAGAACAGAAGAACAGAAGAGAAGAACAGAAGAACACAGAAGAAGATTGCAGAGGGGGAGCAAGGAGGAAGAGACAGAGAGGAGGAAAAGAAGCAGGAGCAGGAGAGAAGGTGAGTGGCGCGGGGCAGGGCGAGGGGCTGGGAGGAGGGGGGTACTTACAGTTAGGTGGGTCTCAGGAACACAGGAACTCGGGAACTTGGAGGAGCTGCAGCGGCAGGGGGAGCGACCTACCCTTGGGTCAAGGGTCGCTACCACTGTCGCGCAGCGGCCGCCATAAGAGGTAGGAGGGGGGGGGAGGGGTCAGCTGGGGGCGAATGGGAGCTGGGGGGCGGGGGCGTGCAGGAGGTCGCGGCGGGAAAGCGCGAGGGAGGGGGGGGGACAGGTAGAGTGAGAGGAGCTGGGGGAGGGGGTTTAGGGTGGAGGAGGGTGAGTGTTAGGAGGTTTGGAGATTAGGGAGAGAGATAGGAGTAGGGTTGTGAAGATAGGGGAGGGGGGTTGTAGAGGTGGGTGAGGGGGAGAGGTAGAGTGAGAGGATAGGGAGATAGGTAGTAGAGGGGGTGGCGGGAGGGGGGGAGAGATAGAGAAATAGATAGAGAAAATAGATAGAGAAGTCGATAGATAGGGAAATAGATAGATAGACAGATAGGTAGGTAGGAGGAGGTGGAGAGTGGGGGAGTTAGATAGTGAGATAGGGAGCTAGAGAGATAGGAAGATAGGAGGAGTGAGGGAGGTAGATAGCGAACGGGTTAGCTAGGGGTGAGAGAGGGGGAGGCGAGTGAGGGAGGGGGATGAGGAAGGAGCAGGAGGGCAGGCTCGGGGGAAGAAGACGGAGGAGGTAGAAGAGCCGAAGACAGGAGAACAGAAGACAGAAGAACAGAAGACAGAAGAACAGAAGAACAGAAGACAGAAGCACAGAAGATCGGAAGAGCAGAAGAACAGAGAAGAACAGAGAAGAACAGAGAAGAACCGAGAAGAAGAACACAGAAGCACCGAGAAGAACAGAGAAGAAGAACACAGAAGACCGGAAGAACACAGAAGAACAGAAGGGAAGAACAGAAGAACAGAAGAGAAGAACAGAAGAACACAGAAGAAGATTGCAGAGGGGGAGCGAGGAGGAAGAGACAGAGAGGAGGAAAAGAAGCAGGAGCAGGAGAGAAGGTGAGTGGCGCGGGGCAGGGCGAGGGGCTGGGAGGAGGGGGGTACTTACAGTTAGGTGGGTCTCAGGAACACAGGAACTCGGGAACTTGGAGGAGCTGCAGCGGCAGGGGGAGCGACCTACCCTTGGGTCAAGGGTCGCTACCACTGTCGCGCAGCGGCCGCCATAAGAGGTAGGAGGGGGGGGGAGGGGTCAGCTGGGGGCGAATGGGAGCTGGGGGGCGGGGGCGTGCAGGAGGTCGCGGCGGGAAAGCGCGAGGGAGGGGGGGACAGGTAGAGTGAGAGGAGCTGGGGGAGGGGGTTTAGGGTGGAGGAGGGTGAGTGTTAGGAGGTTTGGAGATTAGGGAGAGAGATAGGAGTAGGGTTGTGAAGATAGGGGAGGGGGGGTTGTAGAGGTGGGTGAGGGAGAGAGGTAGAGTGAGAGGATAGGGAGATAGGTAGTAGAGGGGGTGGCGGGAGGGGGGGGACAGATAGAGAAATAGATAGAGAAAATAGATAGAGAAGTCGATAGATAGGGAAATAGATAGATAGACAGATAGGTAGGTAGGAGGAGGTGGAGAGTGGGGGAGTTAGATAGTGAGATAGGGAGCTAGAGAGATAGGAAGATAGGAGGAGTGAGGGAGGTAGATAGCGAACGGGTTAGCTAGGGGTGAGAGACGGGGAGGCGAGTGAGGGAGGGGGATGAGGAAGGAGCAGGAGGGCAGGCTCGGGGGAAGAAGACGGAGGAGGTAGAAGAGCCGAAGACAGGAGAACAGAAGACAGAAGAACAGAAGACAGAAGAACAGAAGAACAGAAGCACAGAAGCACAGAAGATCGGAAGAGCAGAAGAACAGAGAAGAACAGAGAAGAACAGAGAAGAACAGAGAAGAACCGAGAAGAAGAACACAGAAGCACCGAGAAGAACAGAGAAGAAGAACACAGAAGACCGGAAGAACACAGAAGAACAGAAGGGAAGAACAGAAGAACAGAAGAGAAGAACAGAAGAACACAGAAGAAGATTGCAGAGGGGGAGCGAGGAGGAAGAGACAGAGAGGAGGAAAAGAAGCAGGAGCAGGAGAGAAGGTGAGTGGCGCGGGGCAGGGCGAGGGGCTGGGAGGAGGGGGGTACTTACAGTTAGGTGGGTCTCAGGAACACAGGAACTCGGGAACTTGGAGGAGCTGCAGCGGCAGGGGGAGCGACCTACCCTTGGGTCAAGGGTCGCTACCACTGTCACGCAGCGGCCGCCATAAGAGGTAGGAGGGGGGGGAGGGGTCAGCTGGGGGCGAATGGGAGCTGGGGGGCGGGGGCGTGCAGGAGGTCGCGGCGGGAAAGCGCGAGGGAGGGGGGGGGACAGGTAGAGTGAGAGGAGCTGGGGGAGGGGGTTTAGGGTGGAGGAGGGTGAGTGTTAGGAGGTTTGGAGATTAGGGAGAGAGATAGGAGTAGGGTTGTGAAGATAGGGGAGGGGGGGTTGTAGAGGTGGGTGAGGGAGAGAGGTAGAGTGAGAGGATAGGGAGATAGGTAGTAGAGGGGGTGGCGGGAGGGGGGGAGAGATAGAGAAATAGATAGAGAAAATAGATAGAGAAGTCGATAGGGAAATAGATAGATAGACAGATAGGTAGGTAGGAGGAGGTGGAGAGTGGGGGAGTTAGATAGTGAGATAGGGAGCTAGAGAGATAGGAAGATAGGAGGAGTGAGGGAGGTAGATAGCGAACGGGTTAGCTAGGGGTGAGAGAGGGGGAGGCGAGTGAGGGAGGGGGATGAGGAAGGAGCAGGAGGGCAGGCTCGGGGGAAGAAGACGGAGGAGGTAGAAGAGCCGAAGACAGGAGAACAGAAGACAGAAGAACAGAAGACAGAAGAACAGAAGAACAGAAGACAGAAGCACAGAAGATCGGAAGAGCAGAAGAACAGAGAAGAACAGAGAAGAACAGAGAAGAACCGAGAAGAAGAACACAGAAGCACCGAGAAGAACAGAGAAGAAGAACACAGAAGACCGGAAGAACACAGAAGAACAGAAGGGAAGAACAGAAGAACAGAAGAGAAGAACAGAAGAACACAGAAGAAGATTGCAGAGGGGGAGCGAGGAGGAAGAGACAGAGAGGAGGAAAAGAAGCAGGAGCAGGAGAGAAGGTGAGTGGCGCGGGGCAGGGCGAGGGGCTGGGAGGAGGGGGGTACTTACAGTTAGGTGGGTCTCAGGAACACAGGAACTCGGGAACTTGGAGGAGCTGCAGCGGCAGGGGGAGCGACCTACCCTTGGGTCAAGGGTCGTTACCACTGTCGCGCAGCGGCCGCCATAAGAGGTAGGAGGGGGGGGGGAGGGGTCAGCTGGGGGCGAATGGGAGCTGGGGGGCGGGGGCGTGCAGGAGGTCGCGGCGGGAAAGCGCGAGGGAGGGGGGGACAGGTAGAGTGAGAGGAGCTGGGGGAGGGGGTTTAGGGTGGAGGAGGGTGAGTGTTAGGAGGTTTGGAGATTAGGGAGAGAGATAGGAGTAGGGTTGTGAAGATAGGGGAGGGGGGGTTGTAGAGGTGGGTGAGGGAGAGAGGTAGAGTGAGAGGATAGGGAGATAGGTAGTAGAGGGGGTGGCGGGAGGGGGGGAGAGATAGAGAAATAGATAGAGAAAATAGATAGAGAAGTCGATAGATAGGGAAATAGATAGACAGATAGGTAGGTAGGAGGAGGTGGAGAGTGGGGGAGTTAGATAGTGAGATAGGGAGCTAGAGAGATAGGAAGATAGGAGGAGTGAGGGAGGTAGATAGCGAACGGGTTAGCTAGGGGTGAGAGAGGGGGAGGCGAGTGAGGGAGGGGGATGAGGAAGGAGCAGGAGGGCAGGCTCGGGGGAAGAAGACGGAGGAGGTAGAAGAGCCGAAGACAGGAGAACAGAAGACAGAAGAACAGAAGACAGAAGAACAGAAGAACAGAAGACAGAAGCACAGAAGATCGGAAGAGCAGAAGAACAGAGAAGAACAGAGAAGAACAGAGAAGAACAGAGAAGAACCTAGAAGAAGAACACAGAAGCACCGAGAAGAACAGAGAAGAAGAACACAGAAGACCGGAAGAACACAGAAGAACAGAAGGGAAGAACAGAAGAACAGAAGAGAAGAACAGAAGAACACAGAAGAAGATTGCAGAGGGGGAGCGAGGAGGAAGAGACAGAGAGGAGGAAAAGAAGCAGGAGCAGGAGAGAAGGTGAGTGGCGCGGGGCAGGGCGAGGGGCTGGGAGGAGGGGGGTACTTACAGTTAGGTGGGTCTCAGGAACACAGGAACTCGGGAACTTGGAGGAGCTGCAGCGGCAGGGGGAGCGACCTACCCTTGGGTCAAGGGTCGCTACCACTGTCGCGCAGCGGCCGCCATGAGAGGTAGGGGGGGGGGAGGGGTCAGCTGGGGGCGAATGGGAGCTGGGGGGCGGGGGCGTGCAGGAGGTCGCGGCGGGAAAGCGCGAGGGAGGGGGGGGGGACAGGTAGAGTGAGAGGAGCTGGGGGAGGGGGTTTAGGGTGGAGGAGGGTGAGTGTTAGGAGGTTTGGAGATTAGGGAGAGAGATAGGAGTAGGGTTGTGAAGATAGGGGAGGGGGGGTTGTAGAGGTGGGTGAGGGAGAGAGGTAGAGTGAGAGGATAGGGAGATAGGTAGTAGAGGGGGTGGCGGGAGGGGGGGAGAGATAGAGAAATAGATAGAGAAAATAGATAGAGAAGTCGATAGATAGGGAAATAGATAGATAGACAGATAGGTAGGTAGGAGGAGGTGGAGAGTGGGGGAGTTAGATAGTGAGATAGGGAGCTAGAGAGATAGGAAGATAGGAGGAGTGAGGGAGGTAGATAGCGAACGGGTTAGCTAGGGGTGAGAGAGGGGGAGGCGAGTGAGGGAGGGGGATGAGGAAGGAGCAGGAGGGCAGGCTCGGGGGAAGAAGACGGAGGAGGTAGAAGAGCCGAAGACAGGAGAACAGAAGACAAAAGAACAGAAGACAGAAGAACAGAAGACAGAAGCACAGAAGATCGGAAGAGCAGAGAAGAACAGAGAAGAACAGAGAAGAACAGAGAAGAACCGAGAAGAAGAACACAGAAGCACCGAGAAGAACAGAGAAGAAGAACACAGAAGACCGGAAGAACACAGAAGAACAGAAGGGAAGAACAGAAGAACAGAAGAGAAGAACAGAAGAACACAGAAGAAGATTGCAGAGGGGGAGCGAGGAGGAAGAGACAGAGAGGAGGAAAAGAAGCAGGAGCAGGAGAGAAGGTGAGTGGCGCGGGGCAGGGCGAGGGGCTGGGAGGAGGGGGGGTACTTACAGTTAGGTGGGTCTCAGGAACATAGGAACTCGGGAACTTGGAGGAGCTGCAGCGGCAGGGGGAGCGACCTACCCTTGGGTCAAGGGTCGCTACCACTGTCGCGCAGCGGCCGCCATAAGAGGTAGGAGGGGGGGGGAGGGGTCAGCTGGGGGCGAATGGGAGCTGGGGGGTGGGGGCGTGCAGGAGGTCGCGGCGGGAAAGCGCGAGGGAGGGGGGGGACAGGTAGAGTGAGAGGAGCTGGGGGAGGGGGTTTAGGGTGGAGGAGGGTGAGTGTTAGGAGGTTTGGAGATTAGGGAGAGAGATAGGAGTAGGGTTGTGAAGATAGGGGAGGGGGGGTTGTAGAGGTGGGTGAGGGAGAGAGGTAGAGTGAGAGGATAGGGAGATAGGTAGTAGAGGGGGTGGCGGGAGGGGGGGAGAGATAGAGAAATAGATAGAGAAAATAGATAGAGAAGTCGATAGATAGGGAAATAGATAGATAGACAGATAGGTAGGTAGGAGGAGGTGGAGAGTGGGGGAGTTAGATAGTGAGATAGGGAGCTAGAAAGATAGGAAGATAGGAGGAGTGAGGGAGGTAGATAGCGAACGGGTTAGCTAGGGGTGAGAGAGGGGGAGGCGAGTGAGGGAGGGGGATGAGGAAGGAGCAGGAGGGCAGGCTCGGGGGAAGAAGACGGAGGAGGTAGAAGAGCCGAAGACAGGAGAACAGAAGACAGAAGAACAGAAGACAGAAGAACAGAAGAACAGAAGACAGAAGCACAGAAGATCGGAAGAGCAGAAGAACAGAGAAGAACAGAGAAGAACAGAGAAGAACCGAGAAGAAGAACACAGAAGCACCGAGAAGAACAGAGAAGAAGAACACAGAAGACCGGAAGAACACAGAAGAACAGAAGGGAAGAACAGAAGAACAGAAGAGAAGAACAGAAGAACACAGAAGAAGATTGAAGAGGGGGAGCGAGGAGGAAGAGACAGAGAGGAGGAAAAGAAGCAGGAGCAGGAGAGAAGGTGAGTGGCGCGGGGCAGGGCGAGGGGCTGGGAGGAGGGGGGTACTTACAGTTAGGTGGGTCTCAGGAACACAGGAACTCGGGAACTTGGAGGAGCTGCAGCGGCAGGGGGAGCGACCTACCCTTGGGTCAAGGGTCGCTACCACTGTCGCGCAGCGGCCGCCATAAGAGGTAGGAGGGGGGGGAGGGGTCAGCTGGGGGCGAATGGGAGCTGGGGGGCGGGGGCGTGCAGGAGGTCGCGGCGGGAAAGCGCGAGGGAGGGGGGGGACAGGTAGAGTGAGAGGAGCTGGGGGAGGGGGTTTAGGGTGGAGGAGGGTGAGTGTTAGGAGGTTTGGAGATTAGGGAGAGAGATAGGAGTAGGGTTGTAGAGGTGGGTGAGGGAGAGAGGTAGAGTGAGAGGATAGGGAGATAGGTAGTAGAGGGGGTGGCGGGAGGGGGGGAGAGATAGAGAAATAGATAGAGAAAATAGATAGAGAAGTCGATAGATAGGGAAATAGATAGATAGACAGATAGGTAGGTAGGAGGAGGTGGAGAGTGGGGGAGTTAGATAGTGAGATAGGGAGCTAGAGAGATAGGAAGATAGGAGGAGTGAGGGAGGTAGATAGCGAACGGGTTAGCTAGGGGTGAGAGAGGGGGAGGCGAGTGAGGGAGGGGGATGAGGAAGGAGCAGGAGGGCAGGCTCGGGGGAAGAAGACGGAGGAGGTAGAAGAGCCGAAGACAGGAGAACAGAAGACAGAAGAACAGAAGACAGAAGAACAGAAGAACAGAAGACAGAAGCACAGAAGATCGGAAGAGCAGAAGAACAGAGAAGAACAGAGAAGAATAGAGAAGAACAGAGAAGAACCGAGAAGAAGAACACAGAAGCACCGAGAAGAACAGAGAAGAAGAACACAGAAGACCGGAAGAACACAGAAGAACAGAAGGGAAGAACAGAAGAACAGAAGAGAAGAACAGAAGAACACAGAAGAAGATTGCAGAGGGGGAGCGAGGAGGAAGAGACAGAGAGGAGGAAAAGAAGCAGGAGCAGGAGAGAAGGTGAGTGGCGCGGGGCAGGGCGAGGGGCTGGGAGGAGGGGGGTACTTACAGTTAGGTGGGTCTCAGGAACACAGGAACTCGGGAACTTGGAGGAGCTGCAGCGGCAGGGGGAGCGACCTACCCTTGGGTCAAGGGTCGCTACCACTGTCGCGCAGCGGCCGCCATAAGAGGTAGGAGGGGGGGGGAGGGGTCAGCTGGGGGCGAATGGGAGCTGGGGGGCGGGGGCGTGCAGGAGGTCGCGGCGGGAAATCGCGAGGGAGGGGGGGGGACAGGTAGAGTGAGAGGAGCTGGGGGAGGGGGTTTAGGGTGGAGGAGGGTGAGTGTTAGGAGGTTTGGAGATTAGGGAGAGAGATAGGAGTAGGGTTGTGAAGATAGGGGAGGGGGGGTTGTAGAGGTGGGTGAGGGAGAGAGGTAGAGTGAGAGGATAGGGAGATAGGTAGTAGAGGGGGTGGCGGGAGGGGGGGAGAGATAGAGAAATAGATAGAGAAAATAGATAGAGAAGTCGATAGATAGGGAAATAGATAGATAGACAGATAGGTAGGTAGGAGGAGGTGGAGAGTGGGGGAGTTAGATAGTGAGATAGGGAGCTAGAGAGATAGGAAGATAGGAGGAGTGAGGGAGGTAGATAGCGAATGGGTTAGCTAGGGGTGAGAGAGGGGGAGGCGAGTGAGGGAGGGGGATGAGGAAGGAGCAGGAGGGCAGGCTCGGGGGAAGAAGACGGAGGAGGTAGAAGAGCCGAAGACAGGAGAACAGAAGACAGAAGAACAGAAGACAGAAGAACAGAAGAACAGAAGACAGAAGCACAGAAGATCGGAAGAGCAGAAGAACAGAGAAGAACAGAGAAGAACAGAGAAGAACCGAGAAGAAGAACACAGAAGCACCGAGAAGAACAGAGAAGAAGAACACAGAAGACCGGAAGAACACAGAAGAACAGAAGGGAAGAACAGAAGAACAGAAGAGAAGAACAGAAGAACACAGAAGAAGATTGCAGAGGGGGAGCGAGGAGGAAGAGACAGAGAGGAGGAAAAGAAGCAGGAGCAGGAGAGAAGGTGAGTGGCGCGGGGCAGGGCGAGGGGCTGGGAGGAGGGGGGTACTTACAGTTAGGTGGGTCTCAGGAACACAGGAACTCGGGAACTTGGAGGAGCTGCAGCGGCAGGGGGAGCGACCTACCCTTGGGTCAAGGGTCGCTACCACTGTCGCGCAGCGGCCGCCATAAGAGGTAGGAGGGGGGGGGAGGGGTCAGCTGGGGGCGAATGGGAGCTGGGGGGCGGGGGCGTGCAGGAGGTCGCGGCGGGAAAGCGCGAGGGAGGGGGGGGGACAGGTAGAGTGAGAGGAGCTGGGGGAGGGGGTTTAGGGTGGAGGAGGGTGAGTGTTAGGAGGTTTGGAGATTAGGGAGAGAGATAGGAGTAGGGTTGTGAAGATAGGGGAGAGGGGGTTGTAGAGGTGGGTGAGGGAGAGAGGTAGAGTGAGAGGATAGGGAGATAGGTAGTAGAGGGGGTGGCGGGAGGGGGGGAGAGATAGAGAAATAGATAGAGAAAATAGATAGAGAAGTCGATAGATAGGGAAATAGATAGATAGACAGATAGGTAGGTAGGAGGAGGTGGAGAGTGGGGGAGTTAGATAGTGAGATAGGGAGATAGAGAGATAGGAAGATAGGAGGAGTGAGGGAGGTAGATAGCGAACGGGTTAGCTAGGGGTGAGAGAGGGGGAGGCGAGTGAGGGAGGGGGATGAGGAAGGAGCAGGAGGGCAGGCTCGGGGGAAGAAGACGGAGGAGGTAGAAGAGCCGAAGACAGGAGAACAGAAGACAGAAGAACAGAAGACAGAAGCACAGAAGATCGGAAGAGCAGAAGAACAGAGAAGAACAGAGAAGAACAGAGAAGAACCGAGAAGAACCGAGAAGAAGAACACAGAAGCACCGAGAAGAACAGAGAAGAAGAACACAGAAGACCGGAAGAACACAGAAGAACAGAAGGGAAGAACAGAAGAACAGAAGAGAAGAACAGAAGAACACAGAAGAAGATTGCAGAGGGGGAGCGAGGAGGAAGAGACAGAGAGGAGGAAAAGAAGCAGGAGCAGGAGAGAAGGTGAGTGGCGCGGGGCAGGGCGAGGGGCTGGGAGGAGGGGGGTACTTACAGTTAGGTGGGTCTCAGGAACACAGGAACTCGGGAACTTGGAGGAGCTGCAGCGGCAGGGGGAGCGACCTACCCTTGGGTCAAGGGTCGCTACCACTGTCGCGCAGCGGCCGCCATAAGAGGTAGGAGGGGGGGGAGGGGTCAGCTGGGGGCGAATGGGAGCTGGGGGGCGGGGGCGTGCAGGAGGTCGCGGCGGGAAAGCGCGAGGGAGGGGGGGGACAGGTAGAGTGAGAGGAGCTGGGGGAGGGGGTTTAGGGTGGAGGAGGGTGAGTGTTAGGAGGTTTGGAGATTAGGGAGAGAGATAGGAGTAGGGTTGTGAAGATAGGGGAGGGGGGGTTGTAGAGGTGGGTGAGGGAGAGAGGTAGAGTGAGAGGATAGGGAGATAGGTAGTAGAGGGGGTGGCGGGAGGGGGGGAGAGATAGAGAAATAGATAGAGAAAATAGATAGAGAAGTCGATAGATAGGGAAATAGATAGATAGACAGATAGGTAGGTAGGAGGAGGTGGAGAGTGGGGGAGTTAGATAGTGAGATAGGGAGCTAGAGAGATAGGAAGATAGGAGGAGTGAGGGAGGTAGATAGCGAACGGGTTAGCTAGGGGTGAGAGAGGGGGAGGCGAGTGAGGGAGGGGGATGAGGAAGGAGCAGGAGGGCAGGCTCGGGGGAAGAAGACGGAGGAGGTAGAAGAGCCGAAGACAGGAGAACAGAAGACAGAAGAACAGAAGACAGAAGAACAGAAGACAGAAGCATAGAAGATCGGAAGAGCAGAAGAACAGAGAAGAACAGAGAAGAACAGAGAAGAACCGAGAAGAAGAACACAGAAGCACCGAGAAGAACAGAGAAGAAGAACACAGAAGACCGGAAGAACACAGAAGAACAGAAGGGAAGAACAGAAGAACAGAAGAGAAGAACAGAAGAACACAGAAGAAGATTGCAGAGGGGGAGCGAGGAGGAAGAGACAGAGAGGAGGAAAAGAAGCAGGAGCAGGAGAGAAGGTGAGTGGCGCGGGGCAGGGCGAGGGGCTGGGAGGAGGGGGGTACTTACAGTTAGGTGGGTCTCAGGAACATAGGAACTCGGGAACTTGGAGGAGCTGCAGCGGCAGGGGGAGCGACCTACCCTTGGGTCAAGGGTCGCTACCACTGTCGCGCAGCGGCCGCCATAAGAGGTAGGAGGGGGGGGGAGGGGTCAGCTGGGGGCGAATGGGAGCTGGGGGGCGGGGGCGTGCAGGAGGTCGCGGCGGGAAAGCGCGAGGGAGGGGGGGACAGGTAGAGTGAGAGGAGCTGGGGGAGGGGGTTTAGGGTGGAGGAGGGTGAGTGTTAGGAGGTTTGGAGATTAGGGAGAGAGATAGGAGTAGGGTTGTGAAGATAGGGGAGGGGGGGTTGTAGAGGTGGGTGAGGGAGAGAGGTAGAGTGAGAGGATAGGGAGATAGGTAGTAGAGGGGGTGGCGGGAGGGGGGGAGAGATAGAGAAATAGATAGAGAAAATAGATAGAGAAGTCGATAGATAGGGAAATAGATAGATAGACAGATAGGTAGGTAGGAGGAGGTGGAGAGTGGGGGAGTTAGATAGTGAGATAGGGAGCTAGAAAGATAGGAAGATAGGAGGAGTGAGGGAGGTAGATAGCGAACGGGTTAGCTAGGGGTGAGAGAGGGGGAGGCGAGTGAGGGAGGGGGATGAGGAAGGAGCAGGAGGGCAGGCTCGGGGGAAGAAGACGGAGGAGGTAGAAGAGCCGAAGACAGGAGAACAGAAGACAGAAGAACAGAAGACAGAAGAACAGAAGAACAGAAGACAGAAGCACAGAAGATCGGAAGAGCAGAAGAACAGAGAAGAACAGAGAAGAACAGAGAAGAACAGAGAAGAACCGAGAAGAAGAACACAGAAGCACCGAGAAGAACAGAGAAGAAGAACACAGAAGACCGGAAGAACACAGAAGAACAGAAGGGAAGAACAGAAGAACAGAAGAGAAGAACAGAAGAACACAGAAGAAGATTGAAGAGGGGGAGCGAGGAGGAAGAGACAGAGAGGAGGAAAAGAAGCAGGAGCAGGAGAGAAGGTGAGTGGCGCGGGGCAGGGCGAGGGGCTGGGAGGAGGGGGGTACTTACAGTTAGGTGGGTCTCAGGAACACAGGAACTCGGGAACTTGGAGGAGCTGCAGCGGCAGGGGGAGCGACCTACCCTTGGGTCAAGGGTAGCTACCACTGTCGCGCAGCGGCCGCCATAAGAGGTAGGAGGGGGGGAGGGGTCAGCTGGGGGCGAATGGGAGCTGGGGGGCGGGGGCGTGCAGGAGGTTGCGGCGGGAAAGCGCGAGGGGGGGGGACAGGTAGAGTGAGAGGAGCTGGGGGAGGGGGTTTAGGGTGGAGGAGGGTGAGTGTTAGGAGGTTTGGAGATTAGGGAGAGAGATAGGAGTAGGGTTGTGAAGATAGGGGAGGGGGGGTTGTAGAGGTGGGTGAGGGAGAGAGGTAGAGTGAGAGGATAGGGAGATAGGTAGTAGAGGGGGTGGCGGGAGGGGGGGAGAGATAGAGAAATAGATAGAGAAAATAGATAGAGAAGTCGATAGATAGGGAAATAGATAGATAGACAGATAGGTAGGTAGGAGGAGGTGGAGAGTGGGGGAGTTAGATAGTGAGATAGGGAGCTAGAGAGATAGGAAGATAGGAGGAGTGAGGGAGGTAGATAGCGAACGGGTTAGCTAGGGGTGAGAGAGGGGGAGGCGAGTGAGGGAGGGGGATGAGGAAGGAGCAGGAGGGCAGGCTCGGGGGAAGAAGACGGAGGAGGTAGAAGAGCCAAAGACAGGAGAACAGAAGACAGAAGAACAGAAGACAGAAGAACAGAAGACAGAAGCACAGAAGATCGGAAGAGCAGAAGAACAGAGAAGAACAGAGAAGAACAGAGAAGAACCGAGAAGAAGAACACAGAAGCACCGAGAAGAACAGAGAAGAAGAACACAGAAGACCGGAAGAACACAGAAGAACAGAAGGGAAGAACAGAAGAACAGAAGAGAAGAACAGAAGAACACAGAAGAAGATTGCAGAGGGGGAGCGAGGAGGAAGAGACAGAGAGGAGGAAAAGAAGCAGGAGCAGGAGAGAAGGTGAGTGGCGCGGGGCAGGGCGAGGGGCTGGGAGGAGGGGGGTACTTACAGTTAGGTGGGTCTCAGGAACATAGGAACTCGGGAACTTGGAGGAGCTGCAGCGGCAGGGGGAGCGACCTACCCTTGGGTCAATGGTCGCTACCACTGTCGCGCAGCGGCCGCCATAAGAGGTAGGGGGGGGGGAGGGGTCAGCTGGGGGCGAATGGGAGCTGGGGGGCGGGGGCGTGCAGGAGGTCGCGGCGGAAAAGCGCGAGGGAGGGGGGGGACAGGTAGAGTGAGAGGAGCTGGGGGAGGGGGTTTAGGGTGGAGGAGGGTGAGTGTTAGGAGGTTTGGAGATTAGGGAGAGAGATAGGAGTAGGGTTGTGAAGATAGGGGAGGGGGGGTTGTAGAGGTGGGTGAGGGAGAGAGGTAGAGTGAGAGGATAGGGAGATAGGTAGTAGAGGGGGTGGCGGGAGGGGGGGAGAGATAGAGAAATAGATAGAGAAAATAGATAGAGAAGTCGATAGATAGGGAAATAGATAGATAGACAGATAGGTAGGTAGGAGGAGGTGGAGAGTGGGGGAGTTAGATAGTGAGATAGGGAGCTAGAGAGATAGGAAGATAGGAGGAGTGAGGGAGGTAGATAGCGAACGGGTTAGCTAGGGGTGAGAGAGGGGGAGGCGAGTGAGGGAGGGGGATGAGGAAGGAGCAGGAGGGCAGGCTCGGGGGAAGAAGACGGAGGAGGTAGAAGAGCCGAAGACAGGAGAACAGAAGACAGAAGAACAGAAGACAGAAGAACAGAAGACAGAAGCACAGAAGATCGGAAGAGCAGAAGAACAGAGAAGAACAGAGAAAAACAGAGAAGAACAGAGAAGAACCGAGAAGAAGAACACAGAAGCACCGAGAAGAACAGAGAAGAAGAACACAGAAGACCGGAAGAACACAGAAGAACAGAAGGGAAGAACAGAAGAACAGAAGAGAAGAACAGAAGAACACAGAAGAAGATTGCAGAGGGGGAGCGAGGAGGAAGAGACAGAGAGGAGGAAAAGAAGCAGGAGCAGGAGAGAAGGTGAGTGGCGCGGGGCAGGGCGAGGGGCTGGGAGGAGGGGGGTACTTACAGTTAGGTGGGTCTCAGGAACATAGGAACTCGGGAACTTGGAGGAGCTGCAGCGGCAGGGGGAGCGACCTACCCTTGGGTCAAGGGTCGCTACCACTGTCGCGCAGCGGCCGCCATAAGAGGTAGGAGGGGGGGGGAGGGGTCAGCTGGGGGCGAATGGGAGCTGGGGGGCGGGGGCGTGCAGGAGGTCGCGGCGGGAAAGCGCGAGGGAGGGGGGGACAGGTAGAGTGAGAGGAGCTGGGGGAGGGGGTTTAGGGTGGAGGAGGGTGAGTGTTAGGAGGTTTGGAGATTAGGGAGAGAGATAGGAGTAGGGTTGTGAAGATAGGGGAGGGGGGGTTGTAGAGGTGGGTGAGGGAGAGAGGTAGAGTTAGAGGATAGGGAGATAGGTAGTAGAGGGGGTGGCGGGAGGGGGGGAGAGATAGAGAAATAGATAGAGAAAATAGATAGAGAAGTCGATAGATAGGGAAATAGATAGATAGACAGATAGGTAGGTAGGAGGAGGTGGAGAGTGGGGGAGTTAGATAGTGAGATAGGGAGCTAGAAAGATAGGAAGATAGGAGGAGTGAGGGAGGTAGATAGCGAACGGGTTAGCTAGGGGTGAGAGAGGGGGAGGCGAGTGAGGGAGGGGGATGAGGAAGGAGCAGGAGGGCAGGCTCGGGGGAAGAAGACGGAGGAGGTAGAAGACCCGAAGACAGGAGAACAGAAGACAGAAGAACAGAAGACAGAAGAACAGAAGAACAGAAGACAGAAGCACAGAAGATCGGAAGAGCAGAAGAACAGAGAAGAACAGAGAAGAACAGAGAAGAACAGAGAAGAACCGAGAAGAAGAACACAGAAGCACCGAGAAGAACAGAGAAGAAGAACACAGAAGACCGGAAGAACACAGAAGAACAGAAGGGAAGAACAGAAGAACAGAAGAAAAGAACAGAAGAACACAGAAGAAGATTGAAGAGGGGGAGCGAGGAGGAAGAGACAGAGAGGAGGAAAAGAAGCAGGAGCAGGAGAGAAGGTGAGTGGCACGGGGCAGGGCGAGGGGCTGGGAGGAGGGGGGTACTTACAGTTAGGTGGGTCTCAGGAACACAGGAACTCGGGAACTTGGAGGAGCTGCAGCGGCAGGGGGAGCGACCTACCCTTGGGTCAAGGGTCGCTACCACTGTCGCGCAGCGGCCGCCATAAGAGGTAGGAGGGGGGGGAGGGGTCAGCTGGGGGCGAATGGGAGCTGGGGGGCGGGGGCGTGCAGGAGGTAGCGGCGGGAAAGCGCGAGGGAGGGGGGGGGACAGGTAGAGTGAGAGGAGCTGGGGGAGGGGGTTTAGGGTGGAGGAGGGTGAGTGTTAGGAGGTTTGGAGATTAGGGAGAGAGATAGGAGTAGGGTTGTGAAGATAGGGGAGGGGGGGTTGTAGAGGTGGGTGAGGGAGAGAGGTAGAGTGAGAGGATAGGGAGATAGGTAGTAGAGGGGGTGGCGGGAGGGGGGGAGGGATAGAGAAATAGATAGAGAAAATAGATAGAGAAGTCGATAGATAGGGAAATAGATAGATAGACAGATAGGTAGGTAGGAGGAGGTGGAGAGTGGGGGAGTTAGATAGTGAGATAGGGAGCTAGAGAGATAGGAAGATAGGAGGAGTGAGGGAGGTAGATAGCGAACGGGTTAGCTAGGGGTGAGAGAGGGGGAGGCGAGTGAGGGAGGGGGATGAGGAAGGAGCAGGAGGGCAGGCTCGGGGGAAGAAGACGGAGGAGGTAGAAGAGCCGAAGACAGGAGAACAGAAGACAGAAGAACAGAAGACAGAAGAACAGAAGAACAGAAGACAGAAGCACAGAAGATCGGAAGAGCAGAAGAACAGAGAAGAACAGAGAAGAACAGAGAAGAACCGAGAAGAAGAACACAGAAGCACCGAGAAGAACAGAGAAGAAGAACACAGAAGACCGGAAGAACACAGAAGAACAGAAGGGAAGAACAGAAGAGAAGAACAGAAGAACACAGAAGAAGATTGCAGAGGGGGAGCGAGGAGGAAGAGACAGAGAGGAGGAAAAGAAGCAGGAGAGAAGGTGAGTGGCGCGGGGCAGGGCGAGGGGCTGGGAGGAGGGGGGTACTTACAGTTAGGTGGGTCTCAGGAACACAGGAACTCGGGAACTTGGAGGAGCTGCAGCGGCAGGGGGAGCGACCTACCCTTGGGTCAAGGGTCGCTACCACTGTCGCGCAGCGGCCGCCATAAGAGGTAGGAGGGGGGGGGAGGGGTCAGCTGGGGGCGAATGGGAGCTGGGGGGCGGGGGCGTGCAGGAGGTCGCGGTGGGAAAGCGCGAGGGAGGGGGGGGACAGGTAGAGTGAGAGGAGATGGGGGAGGGGGTTTAGGGTGGAGGATGGTGAGTGTTAGGAGGTTTGGAGATTAGGGAGAGAGATAGGAGTAGGGTTGTGAAGATAGGGGAGGGGGGGTTGTAGAGGTGGGTGAGGGAGAGAGGTAGAGTGAGAGGATAGGGAGATAGGTAGTAGAGGGCGTGGCGGGAGGGGGGGAGGGATAGAGAAATAGATAGAGAAAATAGATAGAGAAGTCGATAGATAGGGAAATAGATAGATAGACAGATAGGTAGGTAGGAGGAGGTGGAGAGTGGGGGAGTTAGATAGTGAGATAGGGAGCTAGAGAGATAGGAAGATAGGAGGAGTGAGGGAGGTAGATAGCGAATGGGTTAGCTAGGGGTGAGAGAGGGGGAGGCGAGTGAGGGAGGGGGATGAGGAAGGAGCAGGAGGGCAGGCTCGGGGGAAGAAGACGGAGGAGGTAGAAGAGCCGAAGACAGGAGAACAGAAGACAGAAGAACAGAAGACAGAAGAACAGAAGAACAGAAGACAGAAGCACAGAAGATCGGAAGAGCAGAAGAACAGAGAAGAACAGAGAAGAACAGAGAAGAACCGAGAAGAAGAACACAGAAGCACCGAGAAGAACAGAGAAGAAGAACACAGAAGACCGGAAGAACACAGAAGAACAGAAGGGAAGAACAGAAGAGAAGAACAGAAGAACACAGAAGAAGATTGCAGAGGGGGAGCGAGGAGGAAGAAACAGAGAGGAGGAAAAGAAGCAGGAGCAGGAGAGAAGGTGAGTGGCGCGGGGCAGGGCGAGGGGCTGGGAGGAGGGGGGTACTTACAGTTAGGTGGGTCTCAGGAACACAGGAACTCGGGAACTTGGAGGAGCTGCAGCGGCAGGGGGAGCGACCTACCCTTGGGTCAAGGGTCGCTACCACTGTCGCGCAGCGGCCGCCATAAGAGGTAGGAGGGGGGGGGAGGGGTCAGCTGGGGGCGAATGGGAGCTGGGGGGCGGGGGCGTGCAGGAGGTCGCGGCGGGAAAGCGCGAGGGGGGGGGGGGACAGGTAGAGTGAGAGGAGCTGGGGGAGGGGGTTTAGGGTGGAGGAGGGTGAGTGTTAGGAGGTTTGGAGATTAGGGAGAGAGATAGGAGTAGGGTTGTGAAGATAGGGGAGGGGGGGTTGTAGAGGTGGGTGAGGGAGAGAGGTAGAGTGAGAGGATAGGGAGATAGGTAGTAGAGGGGGTGGCGGGAGGGGGGAGAGATAGAGAAATAGATAGAGAAAATAGATAGAGAAGTCGATAGATAGGGAAATAGATAGATAGACAGATAGGTAGGTAGGAGGAGGTGGAGAGTGGGGGAGTTAGATAGTGAGATAGGGAGCTAGAGAGATAGGAAGATAGGAGGAGTGAGGGAGGTAGATAGCGAACGGGTTAGCTAGGGGTGAGAGAGGGGGAGGCGAGTGAGGGAGGGGGATGAGGAAGGAGCAGGAGGGCAGGCTCGGGGGAAGAAGACGGAGGAGGTAGAAGAGCCGAAGACAGGAGAACAGAAGACAGAAGAACAGAAGACAGAAGCACAGAAGATCGGAAGAGCAGAAGAACAGAGAAGAACAGAGAAGAACAGAGAAGAACCGAGAAGAACCGAGAAGAAGAACACAGAAGCACCGAGAAGAACAGAGAAGAAGAACACAGAAGACCGGAAGAACACAGAAGAACAGAAGGGAAGAACAGAAGAACAGAAGAGAAGAACAGAAGAACACAGAAGAAGATTGCAGAGGGGGAGCGAGGAGGAAGAGACAGAGAGGAGGAAAAGAAGCAGGAGCAGGAGAGAAGGTGAGTGGCGCGGGGCAGGGCGAGGGGCTGGGAGGAGGGGGGTACTTACAGTTAGGTGGGTCTCAGGAACACAGGAACTCGGGAACTTGGAGGAGCTGCAGCGGCAGGGGGAGCGACCTACCCTTGGGTCAAGGGTCGCTACCACTGTCGCGCAGCGGCCGCCATAAGAGGTAGGAGGGGGGGGGAGGGGTCAGCTGGGGGCGAATGGGAGCTGGGGGGCGGGGGCGTGCAGGAGGTCGCGGCGGGAAAGCGCGAGGGAGGGGGGGGGACAGGTAGAGTGAGAGGAGCTGGGGGAGGGGGTTTAGGGTGGAGGAGGGTGAGTGTTAGGAGGTTTGGAGATTAGGGAGAGAGATAGGAGTAGGGTTGTGAAGATAGGGGAGGGGGGGTTGTAGAGGTGGGTGAGGGAGAGAGGTAGAGTGAGAGGATAGGGAGATAGGTAGTAGAGGGGGTGGCGGGAGGGGGGGAGAGATAGAGAAATAGATAGAGAAAATAGATAGAGAAGTCGATAGATAGGGAAATAGATAGATAGACAGATAGGTAGGTAGGAGGAGGTGGAGAGTGGGGGAGTTAGATAGTGAGATAGGGAGCTAGAGAGATAGGAAGATAGGAGGAGTGAGGGAGGTAGATAGCGAACGGGTTAGCTAGGGGTGAGAGAGAGGGAGGCGAGTGAGGGAGGGGGATGAGGAAGGAGCAGGAGGGCAGGCTCGGGGGAAGAAGACGGAGGAGGTAGAAGAGCCGAAGACAGGAGAACAGAAGACAGAAGAACAGAAGACAGAAGAACAGAAGACAGAAGCACAGAAGATCGGAAGAGCAGAAGAACAGAGAAGAACAGAGAAGAACAGAGAAGAACAGAGAAGAACCGAGAAGAAGAACACAGAAGCACCGAGAAGAACAGAGAAGAAGAACACAGAAGACCGGAAGAACACAGAAGAACAGAAGGGAAGAACAGAAGAACAGAAGAGAAGAACAGAAGAACACAGAAGAAGATTGCAGAGGGGGAGCGAGGAGGAAGAGACAGAGAGGAGGAAAAGAAGCAGGAGCAGGAGAGAAGGTGAGTGGCGCGGGGCAGGGCGAGGGGCTGGGAGGAGGGGGGTACTTACAGTTAGGTGGGTCTCAGGAACACAGGAACTCGGGAACTTGGAGGAGCTGCAGCGGCAGGGGGAGCAACCTACCCTTGGGTCAAGGGTCGCTACCACTGTCGCGCAGCGGCCGCCATAAGAGGTAGGAGGGGGGGGGAGGGGTCAGCTGGGGGCGAATGGGAGCTGGGGGGCGTGCAGGAGGTCGCGGCGGGAAAGCGCGAGGGAGGGGGGGGGACAGGTAGAGTGAGAGGAGCTGGGGGAGGGGGTTTAGGGTGGAGGAGGGTGAGTGTTAGGAGGTTTGGAGATTAGGGAGAGAGATAGGAGTAGGGTTGTGAAGATAGGGGAGGGGGGTTGTAGAGGTGGGTGAGGGAGAGAGGTAGAGTGAGAGGATAGGGAGATAGGTAGTAGAGGGGGTGGCGGGAGGGGGGGAGAGATAGAGAAATAGATAGAGAAAATAGATAGAGAAGTCGATAGATAGGGAAATAGATAGATAGACAGATAGGTAGGTAGGAGGAGGTGGAGAGTGGGGGAGTTAGATAGTGAGATAGGGAGCTAGAGAGATAGGAAGATAGGAGGAGTGAGGGAGGTAGATAGCGAACGGGTTAGCTAGGGGTGAGAGAGGGGGAGGCGAGTGAGGGAGGGGGATGAGGAAGGAGCAGGAGGGCAGGCTCGGGGGAAGAAGACGGAGGAGGTAGAAGAGCCGAAGACAGGAGAACAGAAGACAGAAGAACAGAAGACAGAAGAACAGAAGAACAGAAGACAGAAGCACAGAAGATCGGAAGAGCAGAAGAACAGAGAAGAACAGAGAAGAACAGAGAAGAACCGAGAAGAAGAACACAGAAGCACCGAGAAGAACAGAGAAGAAGAACACAGAAGACCGGAAGAACACAGAAGAACAGAAGGGAAGAACAGAAGAACAGAAGAGAAGAACAGAAGAACACAGAAGAAGATTGCAGAGGGGGAGCGAGGAGGAAGAGACAGAGAGGAGGAAAAGAAGCAGGAGCAGGAGAGAAGGTGAGTGGCGCGGGGCAGGGCGAGGGGCTGGGAGGAGGGGGGTACTTACAGTTAGGTGGGTCTCAGGAACACAGGAACTCGGGAACTTGGAGGAGCTGCAGCGGCAGGGGGAGCGACCTACCCTTGGGTCAAGGGTCGCTACCACTGTCGCGCAGCGGCCGCCATAAGAGGTAGGAGGGGGGGGGAGGGGTCAGCTGGGGGCGAATGGGAGCTGGGGGGCGGGGGCGTGCAGGAGGTCGCGGCGGGAAAGCGCGAGGGAGGGGGGGGGACAGGTAGAGTGAGAGGAGCTGGGGGAGGGGGTTTAGGGTGGAGGAGGGTGAGTGTTAGGAGGTTTGGAGATTAGGGAGAGAGATAGGAGTAGGGTTGTGAAGATAGGGGAGGGGGGGTTGTAGAGGTGGGTGAGGGAGAGAGGTAGAGTGAGAGGATAGGGAGATAGGTAGTAGAGGGGGTGGCGGGAGGGGGGGAGAGATAGAGAAATAGATAGAGAAAATAGATAGAGAAGTCGATAGATAGGGAAATAGATAGATAGACAGATAGGTAGGTAGGAGGAGGTGGAGAGTGGGGGAGTTAGATAGTGAGATAGGGAGCTAGAGAGATAGGAAGATAGGAGGAGTGAGGGAGGTAGATAGCGAACGGGTTAGCTAGGGGTGAGAGAGAGGGAGGCGAGTGAGGGAGGGGGATGAGGAAGGAGCAGGAGGGCAGGCTCGGGGGAAGAAGACGGAGGAGGTAGAAGAGCCGAAGACAGGAGAACAGAAGACAGAAGAACAGAAGACAGAAGAACAGAAGACAGAAGCACAGAAGATCGGAAGAGCAGAAGAACAGAGAAGAACAGAGAAGAACAGAGAAGAACAGAGAAGAACCGAGAAGAAGAACACAGAAGCACCGAGAAGAACAGAGAAGAAGAACACAGAAGACCGGAAGAACACAGAAGAACAGAAGGGAAGAACAGAAGAACAGAAGAGAAGAACAGAAGAACACAGAAGAAGATTGCAGAGGGGGAGCGAGGAGGAAGAGACAGAGAGGAGGAAAAGAAGCAGGAGCAGGAGAGAAGGTGAGTGGCGCGGGGCAGGGCGAGGGGCTGGGAGGAGGGGGGTACTTACAGTTAGGTGGGTCTCAGGAACACAGGAACTCGGGAACTTGGAGGAGCTGCAGCGGCAGGGGGAGCGACCTACCCTTGGGTCAAGGGTCGCTACCACTGTCGCGCAGCGGCCGCCATAAGAGGTAGGAGGGGGGGGGAGGGGTCAGCTGGGGGCGAATGGGAGCTGGGGGGCGGGGGCGTGCAGGAGGTCGCGGCGGGAAAGCGCGAGGGAGGGGGGGGGACAGGTAGAGTGAGAGGAGCTGGGGGAGGGGGTTTAGGGTGGAGGAGGGTGAGTGTTAGGAGGTTTGGAGATTAGGGAGAGAGATAGGAGTAGGGTTGTGAAGATAGGGGAGGGGGGGTTGTAGAGGTGGGTGAGGGAGAGAGGTAGAGTGAGAGGATAGGGAGATAGGTAGTAGAGGGGGTGGCGGGAGGGGGGGAGAGATAGAGAAATAGATAGAGAAAATAGATAGAGAAGTCGATAGATAGGGAAATAGATAGATAGACAGATAGGTAGGTAGGAGGAGGTGGAGAGTGGGGGAGTTAGATAGTGAGATAGGGAGCTAGAGAGATAGGAAGATAGGAGGAGTGAGGGAGGTAGATAGCGAACGGGTTAGCTAGGGGTGAGAGAGAGGGAGGCGAGTGAGGGAGGGGGATGAGGAAGGAGCAGGAGGGCAGGCTCGGGGGAAGAAGACGGAGGAGGTAGAAGAGCCGAAGACAGGAGAACAGAAGACAGAAGAACAGAAGACAGAAGAACAGAAGACAGAAGCACAGAAGATCGGAAGAGCAGAAGAACAGAGAAGAACAGAGAAGAACAGAGAAGAACAGAGAAGAACCGAGAAGAAGAACACAGAAGCACCGAGAAGAACAGAGAAGAAGAACACAGAAGACCGGAAGAACACAGAAGAACAGAAGGGAAGAACAGAAGAACAGAAGAGAAGAACAGAAGAACACAGAAGAAGATTGCAGAGGGGGAGCGAGGAGGAAGAGACAGAGAGGAGGAAAAGAAGCAGGAGCAGGAGAGAAGGTGAGTGGCGCGGGGCAGGGCGAGGGGCTGGGAGGAGGGGGGTACTTACAGTTAGGTGGGTCTCAGGAACACAGGAACTCGGGAACTTGGAGGAGCTGCAGCGGCAGGGGGAGCGACCTACCCTTGGGTCAAGGGTCGCTACCACTGTCGCGCAGCGGCCGCCATAAGAGGTAGGAGGGGGGGGGAGGGGTCAGCTGGGGGCGAATGGGAGCTGGGGGGCGGGGGCGTGCAGGAGGTCGCGGCGGGAAAGCGCGAGGGAGGGGGGGGGACAGGTAGAGTGAGAGGAGCTGGGGGAGGGGGTTTAGGGTGGAGGAGGGTGAGTGTTAGGAGGTTTGGAGATTAGGGAGAGAGATAGGAGTAGGGTTGTGAAGATAGGGGAGGGGGGGTTGTAGAGGTGGGTGAGGGAGAGAGGTAGAGTGAGAGGATAGGGAGATAGGTAGTAGAGGGGGTGGCGGGAGGGGGGGAGAGATAGAGAAATAGATAGAGAAAATAGATAGAGAAGTCGATAGATAGGGAAATAGATAGATAGACAGATAGGTAGGTAGGAGGAGGTGGAGAGTGGGGGAGTTAGATAGTGAGATAGGGAGCTAGAGAGATAGGAAGATAGGAGGAGTGAGGGAGGTAGATAGCGAACGGGTTAGCTAGGGGTGAGAGAGGGGGAGGCGAGTGAGGGAGGGGGATGAGGAAGGAGCAGGAGGGCAGGCTCGGGGGAAGAAGACGGAGGAGGTAGAAGAGCCGAAGACAGGAGAACAGAAGACAGAAGAACAGAAGACAGAAGAACAGAAGAACAGAAGACAGAAGCACAGAAGATCGGAAGAGCAGAAGAACAGAGAAGAACAGAGAAGAATAGAGAAGAACAGAGAAGAACCGAGAAGAAGAACACAGAAGCACCGAGAAGAACAGAGAAGAAGAACACAGAAGACCGGAAGAACACAGAAGAACAGAAGGGAAGAACAGAAGAACAGAAGAGAAGAACAGAAGAACACAGAAGAAGATTGCAGAGGGGGAGCGAGGAGGAAGAGACAGAGAGGAGGAAAAGAAGCAGGAGCAGGAGAGAAGGTGAGTGGCGCGGGGCAGGGCGAGGGGCTGGGAGGAGGGGGGTACTTACAGTTAGGTGGGTCTCAGGAACACAGGAACTCAGGAACTTGGAGGAGCTGCAGCGGCAGGGGGAGCGACCTACCCTTGGGTCAAGGGTCGCTACCACTGTCGCGCAGCGGCCGCCATAAGAGGTAGGAGGGGGGGGAGGGGTCAGCTGGGGGCGAATGGGAGCTGGGGGGCGGGGGCGTGCAGGAGGTCGCGGCGGGAAAGCGCGAGGGAGGGGGGGGACAGGTAGAGTGAGAGGAGCTGGGGGAGGGGGTTTAGGGTGGAGGAGGGTGAGTGTTAGGAGGTTTGGAGATTAGGGAGAGAGATAGGAGTAGGGTTGTGAAGATAGGGGAGGGGGGGGTTGTAGAGGTGGGTGAGGGAGAGAGGTAGAGTGAGAGGATAGGGAGATAGGTAGTAGAGGGGGTGGCGGGAGGGGGGGAGAGATAGAGAAATAGATAGAGAAAATAGATAGAGAAGTCGATAGATAGGGAAATAGATAGATAGACAGATAGGTAGGTAGGAGGAGGTGGAGAGTGGGGGAGTTAGATAGTGAGATAGGGAGCTAGAGAGATAGGAAGATAGGAGGAGTGAGGGAGGTAGATAGCGAACGGGTTAGCTAGGGGTGAGAGAGGGGGAGGCGAGTGAGGGAGGGGGATGAGGAAGGAGCAGGAGGGCAGGCTCGGGGGAAGAAGACGGAGGAGGTAGAAGAGACGAAGACAGGAGAACAGAAGACAGAAGAACAGAAGACAGAAGAACAGAAGAACAGAAGACAGAAGCACAGAAGATCGGAAGAGCAGAAGAACAGAGAAGAACAGAGAAGAACAGAGAAGAACAGAGAAGAACCGAGAAGAAGAACACAGAAGCACCGAGAAGAACAGAGAAGAAGAACACAGAAGACCGGAAGAACACAGAAGAACAGAAGGGAAGAACAGAAGAACAGAAGAGAAGAACAGAAGAACACAGAAGAAGATTGCAGAGGGGGAGCGAGGAGGAAGAGACAGAGAGGAGGAAAAGAAGCAGGAGCAGGAGAGAAGGTGAGTGGCGCGGGGCAGGGCGAGGGGCTGGGAGGAGGGGGGTACTTACAGTTAGGTGGGTCTCAGGAACACAGGAACTCGGGAACTTGGAGGAGCTGCAGCGGCAGGGGGAGCGACCTACCCTTGGGTCAAGGGTCGCTACCACTGTCGCGCAGCGGCCGCCATAAGAGGTAGGAGGGGGGGGGAGGGGTCAGCTGGGGGCGAATGGGAGCTGGGGGGCGGGGGCGTGCAGGAGGTCGCGGCGGGAAAGCGCGAGGGAGGGGGGGGGACAGCTAGAGTGAGAGGAGCTGGGGGAGGGGGTTTAGGGTGGAGGAGGGTGAGTGTTAGGAGGTTTGGAGATAAGGGAGAGAGATAGGAGTAGGGTTGTGAAGATAGGGAGGGGGGTTGTAGAGGTGGGTGAGGGAGAGAGGTAGAGTGAGAGGATAGGGAGATAGGTAGTAGAGGGGGTGGCGGGAGGGGGGGAGAGATAGAGAAATAGATAGAGAAAATAGATAGAGAAGTCGATAGATAGGGAAATAGATAGATAGACAGATAGGTAGGTAGGAGGAGGTGGAGAGTGGGGGAGTTAGATAGTGAGATAGGGAGCTAGAGAGATAGGAAGATAGGAGGAGTGAGGGAGGTAGATAGCGAACGGGTTAGCTAGGGGTGAGAGAGGGGGAGGCGAGTGAGGGAGGGGGATGAGGAAGGAGCAGGAGGGCAGGCTCGGGGGAAGAAGACGGAGGAGGTAGAAGAGACGAAGACAGGAGAACAGAAGACAGAAGAACAGAAGACAGAAGAACAGAAGAACAGAAGACAGAAGCACAGAAGATCGGAAGAGCAGAAGAACAGAGAAGAACAGAGAAGAACAGAGAAGAACCGAGAAGAAGAACACAGAAGCACCGAGAAGAACAGAGAAGAAGAACACAGAAGACCGGAAGAACACAGAAGAACAGAAGGGAAGAACAGAAGAACAGAAGAGAAGAACAGAAGAACACAGAAGAAGATTGCAGAGGGGGAGCGAGGAGGAAGAGACAGAGAGGAGGAAAAGAAGCAGGAGCAGGAGAGAAGGTGAGTGGCGCGGGGCAGGGCGAGGGGCTGGGAGGAGGGGGGTACTTACAGTTAGGTGGGTCTCAGGAACACAGGAACTCAGGAACTTGGAGGAGCTGCAGCGGCAGGGGGAGCGACCTACCCTTGGGTCAAGGGTCGCTACCACTGTCGCGCAGCGGCCGCCATAAGAGATAGGAGGGGGGGGGAGGGGTCAGCTGGGGGCGAATGGGAGCTGGGGGGCGGGGGCGTGCAGGAGGTCGCGGCGGGAAAGCGCGAGGGAGGGGGGGGACAGGTAGAGTGAGAGGAGCTGGGGGAGGGGGTTTAGGGTGGAGGAGGGTGAGTGTTAGGAGGTTTGGAGATTAGGGAGAGAGATAGGAGTAGGGTTGTGAAGATAGGGGAGGGGGGGTTGTAGAGGTGGGTGAGGGAGAGAGGTAGAGTGAGAGGATAGGGAGATAGGTAGTAGAGGGGGTGGCGGGAGGGGGGGAGAGATAGAGAAATAGATAGAGAAAATAGATAGAGAAGTCGATAGATAGGGAAATAGATAGATAGACAGATAGGTAGGTAGGAGGAGGTGGAGAGTGGGGGAGTTAGATAGTGAGATAGGGAGCTAGAGAGATAGGAAGATAGGAGGAGTGAGGGAGGTAGATAGCGAACGGGTTAGCTAGGGGTGAGAGAGGGGGAGGCGAGTGAGGGAGGGGGATGAGGAAGGAGCAGGAGGGCAGGCTCGGGGGAAGAAGACGGAGGAGGTAGAAGAGACGAAGACAGGAGAACAGAAGACAGAAGAACAGAAGACAGAAGAACAGAAGAACAGAAGACAGAAGCACAGAAGATCGGAAGAGCAGAAGAACAGAGAAGAACAGAGAAGAACAGAGAAGAACAGAGAAGAACCGAGAAGAAGAACACAGAAGCACCGAGAAGAACAGAGAAGAAGAACACAGAAGACCGGAAGAACACAGAAGAACAGAAGGGAAGAACAGAAGAACAGAAGAGAAGAACAGAAGAACACAGAAGAAGATTGCAGAGGGGGAGCGAGGAGGAAGAGACAGAGAGGAGGAAAAGAAGCAGGAGCAGGAGAGAAGGTGAGTGGCGCGGGGCAGGGCGAGGGGCTGGGAGGAGGGGGGTACTTACAGTTAGGTGGGTCTCAGGAACACAGGAACTCGGGAACTTGGAGGAGCTGCAGCGGCAGGGGGAGCGACCTACCCTTGGGTCAAGGGTCGCTACCACTGTCGCGCAGCGGCCGCCATAAGAGGTAGGAGGGGGGGGGAGGGGTCAGCTGGGGGCGAATGGGAGCTGGGGGGCGGGGGCGTGCAGGAGGTCGCGGCGGGAAAGCGCGAGGGAGGGGGGGGGACAGGTAGAGTGAGAGGAGCTGGGGGAGGGGGTTTAGGGTGGAGGAGGGTGAGTGTTAGGAGGTTTGGAGATAAGGGAGAGAGATAGGAGTAGGGTTGTGAAGATAGGGGAGGGGGGTTGTAGAGGTGGGTGAGGGAGAGAGGTAGAGTGAGAGGATAGGGAGATAGGTAGTAGAGGGGGTGGCGGGAGGGGGTGAGAGATAGAGAAATAGATAGAGAAAATAGATAGAGAAGTCGATAGATAGGGAAATAGATAGATAGACAGATAGGTAGGTAGGAGGAGGTGGAGAGTGGGGGAGTTAGATAGTGAGATAGGGAGCTAGAGAGATAGGAAGATAGGAGGAGTGAGGGAGGTAGATAGCGAACGGGTTAGCTAGGGGTGAGAGAGGGGGAGGCGAGTGAGGGAGGGGGATGAGGAAGGAGCAGGAGGGCAGGCTCGGGGGAAGAAGACGGAGGAGGTAGAAGAGACGAAGACAGGAGAACAGAAGACAGAAGAACAGAAGACAGAAGAACAGAAGAACAGAAGACAGAAGCACAGAAGATCGGAAGAGCAGAAGAACAGAGAAGAACAGAGAAGAACAGAGAAGAACCGAGAAGAAGAACACAGAAGCACCGAGAAGAACAGAGAAGAAGAACACAGAAGACCGGAAGAACACAGAAGAACAGAAGGGAAGAACAGAAGAACAGAAGAGAAGAACAGAAGAACACAGAAGAAGATTGCAGAGGGGGAGCGAGGAGGAAGAGACAGAGAGGAGGAAAAGAAGCAGGAGCAGGAGAGAAGGTGAGTGGCGCGGGGCAGGGCGAGGGGCTGGGAGGAGGGGGGTACTTACAGTTAGGTGGGTCTCAGGAACACAGGAACTTGGAGGAGCTGCAGCGGCAGGGGGAGCGACCTACCCTTGGGTCAAGGGTCGCTACCACTGTCGCGCAGCGGCCGCCATAAGAGGTAGGAGGGGGGGGGAGGGGTCAGCTGGGGGCGAATGGGAGCTGGGGGGCGGGGGCGTGCAGGAGGTCGCGGCGGGAAAGCGCGAGGGAGGGGGGGGACAGGTAGAGTGAGAGGAGCTGGGGGAGGGGGTTTAGGGTGGAGGAGGGTGAGTGTTAGGAGGTTTGGAGATTAGGGAGAGAGATAGGAGTAGGGTTGTGAAGATAGGGGAGGGGGGGTTGTAGAGGTGGGTGAGGGAGAGAGGTAGAGTGAGAGGATAGGGAGATAGGTAGTAGAGGGGGTGGCGGGAGGGGGGGAGAGATAGAGAAATAGATAGAGAAAATAGATAGAGAAGTCGATAGATAGGGAAATAGATAGATAGACAGATAGGTAGGTAGGAGGAGGTGGAGAGTGGGGGAGTTAGATAGTGAGATAGGGAGCTAGAGAGATAGGAAGATAGGAGGAGTGAGGGAGGTAGATAGCGAACGGGTTAGCTAGGGGTGAGAGAGGGGGAGGCGAGTGAGGGAGGGGGATGAGGAAGGAGCAGGAGGGCAGGCTCGGGGGAAGAAGACGGAGGAGGTAGAAGAGACGAAGACAGGAGAACAGAAGACAGAAGAACAGAAGACAGAAGAACAGAAGAACAGAAGACAGAAGCACAGAAGATCGGAAGAGCAGAAGAACAGAGAAGAACAGAGAAGAACAGAGAAGAACAGAGAAGAACCGAGAAGAAGAACACAGAAGCACCGAGAAGAACAGAGAAGAAGAACACAGAAGACCGGAAGAACACAGAAGAACAGAAGGGAAGAACAGAAGAACAGAAGAGAAGAACAGAAGAACACAGAAGAAGATTGCAGAGGGGGAGCGAGGAGGAAGAGACAGAGAGGAGGAAAAGAAGCAGGAGCAGGAGAGAAGGTGAGTGGCGCGGGGCAGGGCGAGGGGCTGGGAGGAGGGGGGTACTTACAGTTAGGTGGGTCTCAGGAACACAGGAACTCGGGAACTTGGAGGAGCTGCAGCGGCAGGGGGAGCGACCTACCCTTGGGTCAAGGGTCGCTACCACTGTCGCGCAGCGGCCGCCATAAGAGGTAGGAGGGGGGGGAGGGGTCAGCTGGGGGCGAATGGGAGCTGGGGGGCGGGGGCGTGCAGGAGGTCGCGGCGGGAAAGCGCGAGGGAGGGGGGGGGACAGGTAGAGTGAGAGGAGCTGGGGGAGGGGGTTTAGGGTGGAGGAGGGTGAGTGTTAGGAGGTTTGGAGATAAGGGAGAGAGATAGGAGTAGGGTTGTGAAGATAGGGGAGGGGGGTTGTAGAGGTGGGTGAGGGAGAGAGGTAGAGTGAGAGGATAGGGAGATAGGTAGTAGAGGGGGTGGCGGGAGGGGGGGAGAGATAGAGAAATAGATAGAGAAAATAGATAGAGAAGTCGATAGATAGGGAAATAGATAGATAGACAGATAGGTAGGTAGGAGGAGGTGGAGAGTGGGGGAGTTAGATAGTGAGATAGGGAGCTAGAGAGATAGGAAGATAGGAGGAGTGAGGGAGGTAGATAGCGAACGGGTTAGCTAGGGGTGAGAGAGGGGGAGGCGAGTGAGGGAGGGGGATGAGGAAGGAGCAGGAGGGCAGGCTCGGGGGAAGAAGACGGAGGAGGTAGAAGAGCCGAAGACAGGAGAACAGAAGACAGAAGAACAGAAGACAGAAGAACAGAAGAACAGAAGACAGAAGCACAGAAGATCGGAAGAGCAGAAGAACAGAGAAGAACAGAGAAGAACAGAGAAGAACAGAGAAGAACCGAGAAGAAGAACACAGAAGCACTGAGAAGAACAGAGAAGAAGAACACAGAAGACCGCAAGAACACAGAAGAACAGAAGGGAAGAACAGAAGAACAGAAGAGAAGAACAGAAGAACACAGAAGAAGATTGCAGAGGGGGAGCGAGGAGGAAGAGACAGAGAGGAGGAAAAGAAGCAGGAGCAGGAGAGAAGGTGAGTGGCGCGGGGCAGGGCGAGGGGCTGGGAGGAGGGGGGTACTTACAGTTAGGTATGTCTCAGGAACACAGGAACTCGGGAACTTGGAGGAGCTGCAGCGGCAGGGGGAGCGACCTACCCTTGGGTCAAGGGTCGCTACCACTGTCGCGCAGCGGCCGCCATAAGAGGTAGGAGGGGGGGGAGGGGTCAGCTGGGGGCGAATGGGAGCTGGGGGGCGGGGGCGTGCAGGAGGTCGCGGCGGGAAAGCGCGAGGGAGGGGGGGGACAGGTAGAGTGAGAGGAGCTGGGGGAGGGGGTTTAGGGTGGAGGAGGGTGAGTGTTAGGAGGTTTGGAGATTAGGGAGAGAGATAGGAGTAGGGTTGTGAAGATAGGGGAGGGGGGGTTGTAGAGGTGGGTGAGGGAGAGAGGTAGAGTGAGAGGATAGGGAGATAGGTAGTAGAGGGGGTGGCGGGAGGGGGGGAGAGATAGAGAAATAGATAGAGAAAATAGATAGAGAAGTCGATAGATAGGGAAATAGATAGATAGACAGATAGGTAGGTAGGAGGAGGTGGAGAGTGGGGGAGTTAGATAGTGAGATAGGGAGCTAGAGAGATAGGAAGATAGGAGGAGTGAGGGAGGTAGATAGCGAACGGGTTAGCTAGGGGTGAGAGAGGGGGAGGCGAGTGAGGGAGGGGGATGAGGAAGGAGCAGGAGGGCAGGCTCGGGGGAAGAAGACGGAGGAGGTAGAAGAGCCGAAGACAGGAGAACAGAAGACAGAAGAATAGAAGACAGAAGAACAGAAGAACAGAAGACAGAAGCACAGAAGATCGGAAGAGCAGAAGAACAGAGAAGAACAGAGAAGAACAGAGAAGAACAGAGAAGAACCGAGAAGAAGAACACAGAAGCACCGAGAAGAACAGAGAAGAAGAACACAGAAGACCGGAAGAACACAGAAGAACAGAAGGGAAGAACAGAAGAACAGAAGAGAAGAACAGAAGAACACAGAAGAAGATTGCAGAGGGGGAGCGAGGAGGAAGAGACAGAGAGGAGGAAAAGAAGCAGGAGCAGGAGAGAAGGTGAGTGGCGCGGGGCAGGGCGAGGGGCTGGGAGGAGGGGGGTACTTACAGTTAGGTGGGTCTCAGGAACACAGGAACTCGGGAACTTGGAGGAGCTGCAGCGGCAGGGGGAGCGACCTACCCTTGGGTCAAGGGTCGCTACCACTGTCGCGCAGCGGCCGCCATAAGAGGTAGGAGGGGGGGGGAGGGGTCAGCTGGGGGCGAATGGGAGCTGGGGGGCGGGGGCGTGCAGGAGGTCGCGGCGGGAAAGCGCGAGGGAGGGGGGGGACAGGTAGAGTGAGAGGAGCTGGGGGAGGGGGTTTAGGGTGGAGGAGGGTGAGTGTTAGGAGGTTTGGAGATTAGGGAGAGAGATAGGAGTAGGGTTGTGAAGATAGGGGAGGGGGGGTTGTAGAGGTGGGTGAGGGAGAGAGGTAGAGTGAGAGGATAGGGAGATAGGTAGTAGAGGGGGTGGCGGGAGGGGGGGAGAGATAGAGAAATAGATAGAGAAAATAGATAGAGAAGTCGATAGATAGGGAAATAGATAGATAGACAGATAGGTAGGTAGGAGGAGGTGGAGATTGGGGGAGTTAGATAGTGAGATAGGGAGCTAGAGAGATAGGAAGATAGGAGGAGTGCGGGAGGTAGATAGCGAACGGGTTAGCTAGGGGTGAGAGAGGGGGAGGCGAGTGAGGGAGGGGGATGAGGAAGGAGGAGGAGGGCAGGCTCGGGGGAAGAAGACGGAGGAGGTAGAAGAGCCGAAGACAGGAGAACAGAAGACAGAAGAACAGAAGACAGAAGAACAGAAGAACAGAAGACAGAAGCACAGAAGATCGAAAGAGCAGAAGAACAGAGAAGAACAGAGAAGAACAGAGAAGAACAGAGAAGAACCGAGAAGAAGAACACAGAAGCACCGAGAAGAACAGAGAAGAAGAACACAGAAGACCGGAAGAACACAGAAGAACAGAAGGGAAGAACAGAAGAACAGAAGAGAAGAACAGAAGAACACAGAAGAAGATTGCAGAGGGGGAGCGAGGTGGAAGAGACAGAGAGGAGGAAAAGAAGCAGGAGCAGGAGAGAAGGTGAGTGGCGCGGGGCAGGGCGAGGGGCTGGGAGGAGGGGGGTACTTACAGTTAGGTGGGTCTCAGGAACACAGGAACTCGGGAACTTGGAGGAGCTGCAGCGGCAGGGGGAGCGACCTACCCTTGGGTCAAGGGTCGCTACCACTGTCGCGCAGCGGCCGCCATAAGAGGTAGGAGGGGGGGGGAGGGGTCAGCTGGGGGCGAATGGGAGCTGGGGGGCGGGGGCGTGCAGGAGGTCGCGGCGGGAAAGCGCGAGGGAGGGGGGGGACAGGTAGAGTGAGAGGAGCTGGGGGAGGGGGTTTAGGGTGGAGGAGGGTGAGTGTTAGGAGGTTTGGAGATTAGGGAGAGAGATAGGAGTAGGGTTGTGAAGATAGGGGAGGGGGGGTTGTAGAGGTGGGTGAGGGAGAGAGGTAGAGTGAGAGGATAGGGAGATAGGTAGTAGAGGGGGGTGGCGGGAGGGGGGGAGAGATAGAGAAATAGATAGAGAAAATAGATAGAGAAGTCGATAGATAGGGAAATAGATAGATAGACAGATAGGTAGGTAGGAGGAGGTGGAGAGTGGGGGAGTTAGATAGTGAGATAGGGAGCTAGAGAGATAGGAAGATAGGAGGAGTGAGGGAGGTAGATAGCGAACGGGTTAGCTAGGGGTGAGAGAGGGGGAGGCGAGTGAGGGAGGGGGATGAGGAAGGAGCAGGAGGGCAGGCTCGGGGGAAGAAGACGGAGGAGGTAGAAGAGCCGAAGACAGGAGAACAGAAGACAGAAGAATAGAAGACAGAAAAACAGAAGAACAGAAGACAGAAGCACAGAAGATCGGAAGAGCAGAAGAACAGAGAAGAACAGAGAAGAACAGAGAAGAACCGAGAAGAAGAACACAGAAGCACCGAGAAGAACAGAGAAGAAGAACACAGAAGACCGGAAGAACACAGAAGAACAGAAGGGAAGAACAGAAGAACAGAAGAGAAGAACAGAAGAACACAGAAGAAGATTGCAGAGGGGGAGCGAGGAGGAAGAGACAGAGAGGAGGAAAAGAAGCAGGAGCAGGAGAGAAGGTGAGTGGCGCGGGGCAGGGCGAGGGGCTGGGAGGAGGGGGGTACTTACAGTTAGGTGGGTCTCAGGAACACAGGAACTCGGGAACTTGGAGGAGCTGCAGCGGCAGGGGGAGCGACCTACCCTTGGGTCAAGGGTCGCTACCACTGTCGCGCAGCGGCCGCCATAAGAGGTAGGAGGGGGGGGAGGGGTCAGCTGGGGGCGAATGGGAGCTGGGGGGCGGGGGCGTGCAGGAGGTCGCGGCGGGAAAGCGCGAGGGAGGGGGGGGACAGGTAGAGTGAGAGGAGCTGGGGGAGGGGGTTTAGGGTGGAGGAGGGTGAGTGTTAGGAGGTTTGGAGATTAGGGAGAGAGATAGGAGTAGGGTTGTGAAGATAGGGGAGGGGGGGTTGTAGAGGTGGGTGAGGGAGAGAGGTAGAGTGAGAGGATAGGGAGATAGGTAGTAGAGGGGGTGGCGGGAGGGGGGGAGAGATAGAGAAATAGATAGAGAAAATAGATAGAGAAGTCGATAGATAGGGAAATAGATAGACAGATAGGTAGGTAGGAGGAGGTGGAGAGTGGGGGAGTTAGATAGTGAGATAGGGAGCTAGAGAGATAGGAAGATAGGAGGAGTGAGGGAGGTAGATAGCGAACGGGTTAGCTAGGGGTGAGAGAGGGGGAGGCGAGTGAGGGAGGGGGATGAGGAAGGAGCAGGAGGGCAGGCTCGGGGGAAGAAGACGGAGGAGGTAGAAGAGCCGAAGACAGGAGAACAGAAGACAGAAGAACAGAAGACAGAAGCACAGAAGATCGGAAGAGCAGAAGAACAGAGAAGAACAGAGAAGAACAGAGAAGAACCGAGAAGAACCGAGAAGAAGAACACAGAAGCACCGAGAAGAACAGAGAAGAAGAACACAGAAGACCGGAAGAACACAGAAGAACAGAAGGGAAGAACAGAAGAACAGAAGAGAAGAACAGAAGAACACAGAAGAAGATTGCAGAGGGGAGCGAGGAGTAAGAGACAGAGAGGAGGAAAAGAAGCAGGAGCAGGAGAGAAGGTGAGTGGCGCGGGGCAGGGCGAGGGGCTGGGAGGAGGGGGGTACTTACAGTTAGGTGGGTCTCAGGAACACAGGAACTCGGGAACTTGGAGGAGCTGCAGCGGCAGGGGGAGCGACCTACCCTTGGGTCAAGGGTCGCTACCACTGTCGCGCAGCGGCCGCCATAAGAGGTAGGAGGGGGGGGAAGGGGTCAGCTGGGGGCGAATGGGAGCTGGGGGGCGGGGGCGTGCAGGAGGTCGCGGCGGGAAAGCGCGAGGGAGGGGGGGGGACAGGTAGAGTGAGAGGAGCTGGGGGAGGGGGTTTAGGGTGGAGGAGGGTGAGTGTTAGGAGGTTTGGAGATTAGGGAGAGAGATAGGAGTAGGGTTGTGAAGATAGGGGAGGGGGGGTTGTAGAGGTGGGTGAGGGAGAGAGGTAGAGTGAGAGGATAGGGAGATAGGTAGTAGAGGGGGTGGCGGGAGGGGGGGAGAGATAGAGAAATAGATAGAGAAAATAGATAGAGAAGTCGATAGATAGGGAAATAGATAGATAGACAGATAGGTAGGTAGGAGGAGGTGGAGAGTGGGGGAGTTAGATAGTGAGATAGGGAGCTAGAGAGATAGGAAGATAGGAGGAGTGAGGGAGGTAGATAGCGAACGGGTTAGCTAGGGGTGAGAGAGGGGGAGGCGAGTGAGGGAGGGGGATGAGGAAGGAGCAGGAGGGCAGGCTCGGGGGAAGAAGACGGAGGAGGTAGAAGAGCCGAAGACAGGAGAACAGAAGACAGAAGAACAGAAGACAGAAGAACAGAAGAACAGAAGACAGAAGCACAGAAGATCGGAAGAGCAGAAGAACAGAGAAGAACAGAGAAGAACAGAGAAGAACCGAGAAGAAGAACACAGAAGCACCGAGAAGAACAGAGAAGAAGAACACAGAAGACCGGAAGAACACAGAAGAACAGAAGAACAGAAGAGAAGAACAGAAGAACACAGAAGAAGATTGCAGAGGGGGAGCGAGGAGGAAGAGACAGAGAGGAGGAATAGAAGCAGGAGCAGGAGAGAAGGTGAGTGGCGCGGGGCAGGGCGAGGGGCTGGGAGGAGGGGGGTACTTACAGTTAGGTGGGTCTCAGGAACACAGGAACTCGGGAACTTGGAGGAGCTGCAGCGGCAGGGGGAGCGACCTACCCTTGGGTCAAGTTGTGGCAGGAGGGCGGGTGCCTCAATATATTAGATCCCTTCCGGGATGTGAAATATACTCACCTTTTAGAATTGCCGCCATAACTTTCAACTTCCGAGATATACTACTATACACTAAACACTGGGCTATCCAGCCCACACTAAGGGTAGCTGCCACCAGGGACCTCATCCCCGTAGAGAAATTTGTGGAGGAGTTGAGACTGTATTTCTTTCTCTATTCACTCCTGACCTCCACTGTCCATGCTTCGACTCCTCACAATATGAAACGCTAGAAACTCAACCTGGGGACACCGATCACCGTAGAACATTATTTGGACTGAGGGAGGCCCACTGTAATGTGCTTTACGATTGGTACTACCAACCGGCCAAACTCCAGAAAACATTTCCAAATACGACTGACCACTGTTGGAGGGGCTGAGGCCTACTGGGTGATTTTAGACACACCTGGTGGGACTGTGCTGTGATACAACCATATTGGGCTGAGATCTTGGCACATATGAAATATATTCTAGGACTCCCCTCCAGCATACCTTTGAATTGTCCTTCTAGATCTCCAGGATAAGTCCCTTAAACACCAAACATTGGGAGGTTGGTCCATTTTGTGGCTGTGCTTGGTGGCGGCAAAAACGGCACAGCTGCAGCCTGGAAGAAATGCCTTTACAATGTTGCAATGGTATGCCTACCTTTGACAGGATCTCATGATGAAATGCATGACAGGCATCCTCGCAGGAATGGTTCTGACTTTGTTTGGGGATCCTTAGTGGCTTTCTTTCTACAGGGCTCCCATTCTTCTCATGTCCTACCCGTACAAGAACGATTCACCTCTTTCAGGTTTGACACCCCATAAACTCATGAATGCCCTACATCTTTGTCATGTCTACCCCTTGGTGGTTCGGTTCCATGTCCACCGGTCACTGCTCCCCAGCAGATGTCAACAGCCTTTTCACCTCCAACCATGCTTGTTACCTAATTGGTTCCTTTGTTTAGGGATGCTTTGGGGAACTAGGTTACAATGGGCACTTGCACTGCAGAACAATTATATGTAATTGAATAACAGTGTTTGAATCACTATTCTTTTCATTTCACTGATTTCTGTTTTGACATGAGCTTTAGACCTACCTCTTACAAATCTGAGTTAGTTGCTAGCATTTCTGACTGTGTTGCATGTCATTTGTGATACCAGCACTGTCAATGTAAAATCTGAGCGTTTCAAAGCGTAATAAAGAAAGTTTGAGAAAGAAAGTGCAGTACCAACTAATGTGTAGCATTGTGCACAAAGACTCTAACTTTTCTATTATTCCCTAAGGCATACAAAAAAGAAAAATGCTGTGCTAAAAGTCTCCTTTCTGTTTGTCATTTTACTGGTAGAAAAACTAAGAAAAGCCACGTTACATTTTAAATCTTTAGACAGCTGCTACAATTATGCTCCGCAACCGACCTGCCTTCCCCTCAGCTGCTGGCTGTGGCAGCAAGCATTGTGACTTCAGAAACTCTACTGTAATAAGCTATCGTAAACGAGTTGCTATGTTATTTCTTAATAGTAGTCAACTGGGTGTTTCACGATTAACTTACTATAAAGAAATTAGAGACCTTTTATATAGGGATTGCAGAAGTACATGTATTATAAGTGTATTAGGCTATAATACACTTGTGATATGTCAGAGAAGATGGACGTCTTGTTTTTGAAGCCCATCATGATATGGCCCCTTATGACAATATGTATGCTCTCACACATCAGTAGTTTTTTCACAGTGCTTATGAAGGGACTACAATGTGAATGAGAGGCAGGCCAGGGAAGGTCAGATTCTGCAAACCACTTTGATAAAGATGTATATTCTAATTTACTACAATAGGGAGTTATTAAATTTCTGCAGTGAATGTCTATAGATCATTCAAATAATGTATTTGGAGGCCTGGCTAAACAGCTAAGGTTTCAGTCAAATTTTGAACATTTAGAATGCTGAGTCCTTCAGTTTACCAGTTGCAAATTTAGACCCTCTGTAGTTGCATTCATGCTTTGCATTACCAAACTGAAAGCATTAATGTGTGGATTTTGAGGTTGCTATGGGTAACAAAGGTTCAGATCCATATTAGTAAAGGTGCCCAGCTTGTAATATTTGTTTCCCTGTGTTACTGCACACCTGGAGTGGATTAGGGGCCAGATGTAGCAAACGATTGCGACTCGCAAACGGGCCGAATCGCAATTTGCGACAGTGCAAAATCGGAAATGGGATGCAAAAAGCCCATTTCCGACTCGCAAAAAGCGATGGGACCCGTTTGCGAGTCGCATCCGGTGCGACCCCATTTTGCGACCCGCAAAATGCAAGTCGCAATTTGCGAGTCGCAACCCATATGCAATTGCAACTCGCAAATTGCGACTAGTCGCAAAAAGCCCAGTTTGCATGTCCCATTTACCACTAACTCAGAGCAGGTGGTAACCATTACCAAACTATAAAAGGGGACCCAGAAGGCATCTGGGTTACTCAAGATGGCGGAGATATACCTGATAGCAGTGAGGAGGAGAGTCTACGCAGCCCAGCAGAGGAGGAGGAGGGGCCACAGACAGGAGAAGATATATAGAACCAGGCAGACTCTTTTTCAGCAAACTGAAGAGGAGATCTATGACAAATACCGCCTTAGCAGCGCAGGCATTCTAGAATTAATAGATTTACTGAAACCACAGCTAGAACACAAGACTCTGCGTGGCTGCGCCATCCCTACGCATGTGCAAGTACTATGCGCACTGCACCTCTTGGCCTCAGGGAGCTATCAGGGGGTCATTGCCGTGGCAGGTGGGGTATCCCAAAGTGCAGTGTCAAGGTTCCTTAGGGCATTCCTAGATGCCTTAGTCACGCATATGTCTCACTTCATATACTTACCAAGGAATGAGGCAGAAATTAACAGCACCAAGCTGGACTTTTACCGCATTGCCCACTTTCCTCATGTCATAGGGTGTGTAGATGGGACACACATTCAAATATGCCCCCCTGCTAATCTGGAACACATTTTCCGCAACAGGAAGTGTACCCACTCACTCAACATGCAGGTTGTTTGTGATGCCCATTATGTCATCACGGACATCGTAGCTAAGTTTCCTGGCAGTACCCATGACTCATACATTTTTAGGCATAGTGGGATACATCAACGCCTGGAACGTGGGGAATTTGGAGATGGTTACCTCCTAGGTAGAGCCACAGACACTTGCAGTCATACACACAGGTCACTGTGCACGACTATCTGGACTTCCTAACAGTGTACTTTTGTGCCCAACAGGTGACAGTGCATATGCTCTCAGGCCTTGGATCATGACTCCGTTTTTAACACCCAGAACTGAATCAGAGAGGCAATACAACAGTGCGCATAAGAGGACCAGGAACCTGATCGAGCGCACCTTCGGACTGCTGAAGGCAAGATTCAGATGCCTCCACCGCAGTGGAGACGCCCTCCAATACACCCCCATTACCGCTTTCAAAATTGTGGTCGCATGCGCCATCCTCCACAACATAGCCACCCGACGTTGGCTACCTCTCACCCCTGCAGACCCAGATCCTGATGATGAAGAGCAAGAACAACCACATCGCCATCATGGGGATAGGAGTCTAGCTAATCAAGGCAGACTGAGACGGGACCACATTGCAACGCAATATTTTGGACGGTACGTGTCAACTCCCACCATACTCACCTATTAACCAAAAACTCCATTTGTTAAGTGGAACAAAAATAACTGTTTTATTAATGTCATGAAGAAACTATATACAAGTAGAAATTGTCCATGGGCAGGAAAATGCCAACCAGTCCTGTGGCACATTAACGCCATGTGCCACATTAATCTGTCCTGGCTGTTATCTATGATCTCCTGCCCCTCCTGCCAGCCTGGCTGGTCCCTGCTGCGTCCATGGTGCTGTGCCTACCACTCCTCAGCACCCTACTGTCAGTGGCAGAGACACTGCTCACTGTTGAGCCCTCCTCACTGTCTTGGGGTGTTTCCCCGGTGGCCCTCGACATCTCCAGTGTCTCCATAAGTTCAACTATGTGGGTGAGACGTCCCAGGCCCCTGGCAACATCCCCAGCAAAATGGCCCATCTCTAATTGCAGGCCAACTGTCCTCCTCGACAGGCCTGTTGTATTGATGGCTAGCCTGCCGATCGATGTGGCCATCCTGTCCAGTCTTAGCATTATCTGGCGATCTCTGCGCCGCCCAGCCTCTGCCTGGCCCAGCAGTCCGGCCGCCAGTTCCCTGATGGCAAGGGCAATGTCCCCAGTGTTCTGGCACATCTGGTCCATGCGTCTGTTAAGGTGCTGCATGCTTGCATGGTTGTGTCTAACAAAGCGGTGCAGCACACCACTAATCCTGCCCAATGTTCTGTTCTGCAGGCGCTGACCCCGCAGCAGATGTGCCTCACTGCTGGTTGGAGGAAGTATCCCGGATCCAGATGGTCTTGCCCTGCGCCGCCTGCGCAGCGGTGGCTGCCCTGTGCTCACACCTGTATCCTCCCTGCCTGTTGCTGGGGCAGCTCCTGGCGTGATTGTTGCAGCAGGCGTTACCACTGCAGGAATGCTGCTGACTGTGCAGGTGAGGGTGCTGGCAGGTCCTGGGGTGTCCTCCTGGGCCTGGGTGGTTGGGGTGTTGGGGGTGTCTTGCTGGAGACCTGTGGGACATGGGGAACACACTGTCAGTGTCTAGTATCTATTGCACAATTCCTAATAAACATTTGCCTTTGAACTGCCTCTTTGACTACATTTCCCATAATGCATCATTCTGGCTTTTTCTACCCTGAAATGGAGCTAATTTGGTTGCGCATGCACCTGTGTACATGGTGGGTGGGGTATGACATTGATAGGGGTACAGGCTTATCACATGGTACTCACCGGTTGATGTGCTGGGCTCTGAGGTTTCCAGGTCCCCAAATCCACACACTGCCTCCTGCTCAAATGTTTCCTCAACCCTTTCTTCCAGGGGTGTGGGTGGTGGCACAGATGATGGTCCCCCTCCAGTGCCTCTCATCTCCCGGAGCCTTTCTGCCACCCTCTCCTTGGTCCGGGAGCGGAGGTCATACCACCTCTTCTTTATGTCCTCAATTGTCCTGTGGCTCACACCCAGGGAATTAATTTTTTCTTGCATGTCCTGCCAGAGTTTCTTTTTGGTTGCCTCAGGAACAGTGAGGGCTGCTCTCCCAAAGAGCTCATCATGGTGCTGACAGCATTCCTCAGTCAGCACCTCCAGCTCCCTCTCAGAAAATTAGATTTTTCTTTTTCGTGGGGTTCCCTCCATGGCTGCTGCTGCTTGTTCAGTGTGAAGACTGGCAGTTATAAAAGGGTGTGGTCCTGCCTCCTCCCAGGTGTATTTGTTAACTTCCTGGCTGTGATGTCATCATCACGTGCCAGGAAGTGTTTCCAGAGTGTTCTGGTATGCTTTCTGGAGTGTTCTGCTGCACCTGCAAGCAATTTTGAAGGTAATCGCAATTTGCGACACCCACTCGCTAATTGCGAGTTCGTTTTTTGCACACTCGCAAACAGCGACCTCGCAAACTGCGGACTCGCACACAGCGTTGCGAGTCTGGCTGCGAGTCGCAAAATCGGATCGCTTTTTTTTCTGACATTCCAATTTGCGACTCGCATTTTGCGAGTCGCATCAACTCGCAAAATGCGAGTCGCAATTTTTATTTTTGCTACATCTGGCCCTTAGTGCCTAAAGTGGAGTTTGACGGATGTGCACAAGACATCAAAAACAGTCTGTGCAACCAAAGAGGTCCGTCTGCCTTATTTAGAGTATGGTGGTTTGAAAGACATCAGTCCACCATCCCTCTTAAGCCTTTGACACATTTGTCTTACTTCATGAAGAACGGTATACCCTAAACACAGTGGAAGAAAAATCTGTATTCTGTTCACCCTATTTAAAGTATAATTTTGTTTGATTGAAACGTCGTGCTTTATCCTCCACACCCCTGCTGGAGACAAATAGCATAAAAAACAAACCCTACCGTCAGCACTCACACAATCCACACCCTACTCATTCAACATACCATGCTACTACAAGTCAAGGACGCTATCTAACAATGGTCGAGAAACAACAACAAAATGCACAAGAAAACAGAAAGTAAGTCCAACCTTTTTTAAAACGTTAACTTTGCATTGTTAACTACCAATGTCACTAAACCTTCTTTCTACCAAAGCATATATAGCAACAGTATAGTGTGTCTTGCTGGCTAGCCACCTGCCTCACCATACATACCAATATAAAATACTTAACTAACACGGTTTGGCCACCTCTCTCAAATCAGAAAGGTACTGCACTTAAAAAAAAATGTAAATGCTTTGATAAACATATAATCCTAGTACACTAGAACTAGACTGTTTATATTTATTTTTTTAAATATATGTATGCTGTTAATAACTCTAAACAAAAGTTATTCAAATATACAACTACTATGAGGCTACCCTTGATCTCAATTCACCCACATACCTTACACTCCACAATCATATGATTCACTTGTGCGCTTCAACAATTATTAACACAACACACCCTCACTGTTTTGTTGCATGTTAAATGCTTGTGCATAATAACACGAGAAGGACACATACTTACATTCCAGGCATTCTATTTATGTAGTCAACCCAGGTGTAGGCATAATTAATATGTGTCTTGTACACTATGTGAACTTCAACACCTGAAAGTAATCCTATATTTTAACTTCCAAATAACAAAGTTAGCTTTAGTCCGACACACACACACACACACACACCAACCCCTCACAACACCATCCCTGTACTTCAGCGCACTGGAGAGGAAATGAACTACATCTTCCACAATGAAACATACAGGAAATCACAAGACCTGTGATAGCACAAGCAGCATATTGAAATGTGTACTTTTGTATGACAGACATTATAACATTTTCAACACCAATCAATATCTACAAGTAAACATTAGGCTCAAACCATTCAATATTAACTTTATATAAGTTGGAAAAAGGTCTAACACAAATCCTCTCTCTCTGGATAAACCAATGTATTTAAAAAAAATTAAGATCCATTTCTGTGGGTGGGGCAGATAAATAGGTTCCTGTAATAGTTTATTTACAATTGCCTCCCAACATTTGCAGCAATGCCCTCTCGAGGGGGATCTCCGTCCTTCTGCAGCAGATGTTAGTCCACATGTCTAATTTTTGCAACAGGTGGGGGATTTTAGGATACTTTTAGGCGGGGCAGCGCTTGGGATTTCAGGAGATTAATGTTTAAGAGCATGGTATTGTCAATTATATGGGAGTGTTTCAAGGTATGGGATTATTTAGAGACTGGTCAAATTGTGGAGGAAGTTGGAGAAATTTGGTGAGCAGGGGAAACTGGGTGGGTTTTGAAATTGGGTCAGGTCCTGAAACGTGGTCTGGTGCTTAAATGGGCTTGAGGTTGAAATGCAGTCAGAAAGAGGAATAAGGGCAGGTGTGCAGGAAGCACTGGTATCAGAGGAGGCACTGGAAGAGTTATTAATAACGTCTCTGTGGGGCAGATGTCATTGTTGTATGCCATCAAACCTGTCAGTCAACAACTTGCTCAAATGATTGACATCCTGGAAGACATTTGCCTGTGCCTGTCTAATACATAAAGAGAGCATGTCTCTGGTAGTGCCTCCTCTGGCACACGTATCTGAGGGATGGCACACAGGGTGAGAGATGATGAAGTCAAAGAAGACCCCAGACCATTGATTGACTGGATAGTGGCTTGGTACTGTGCAGACATGAGTGAGGGTGGTGCAAGTGATGGTCATACTAGCGGATATTGAAGCATGTGATGTTTCAGCCGCCACCAGGAGGAGGTGAATTGAGCCTGAGGCCTCAAAATGTGATGCGGAAGTGGTCTCCTGGCCAGCCCTCTCACCCTCTGTGCCGTAGGTTTCTTCAGTGTTGATAGCTCCACCTTCCGACTCCAAGTTGCCCTACTTATGGTCTCTAAAGTGTGGCCAGCATTTCCTTTGCTTGCTCTAGAGGAAGCTAAAAAAAGGCATTTGCAACATTCAGTTACACAGTACAGAGTAAATTAAATAAATGTGTACCGATCAAAGACGTCCTCAATTGACACTTAGGGCCTCATTACAAGTTTGGCGGTCTCAGGACCACCATGCTGTCAGTCGTACCACCAACAGGCTGGTGGAGAAAACCCCTAAATTATGACATTGGTGGCATTCAGTACAGAACACAGCCAAAGCAACCATGAGACTGCCACTGCAGTCTGGCTACCACGGACAGCAGTAGCCACCTGCAGGCTGGCAGAGACCATGTTTCCGCTGGGCAGATTACAAGGTTACACACCTCCAAGCTTTCTGCCGTGGATACACCACCAAGGAACCCCAGTCGGAAACCAACTGCATAAAAGGAGACCCTCACCCTCAGGAATCCATACTTGTCTGGAGCCACCACAGAACCTGAACTAGATGTCTTCCAGCTGCTCCTGCTCGTCCAAAAACTCCGGAATCTGCAACGACAACAGCAACCGTAAGTACTCACACTTTACCTGGTACTGTTGCAGATTGTCAATTTCTGTACACTCACACAACATACATTCGGGAAGGAGGTGCGATGTCGAAACATGTAACAGCACACTAAAATGCTCTCTCACATGCAGTCACACACACACTCTCATATAGACAACCACCATGCTACGAACACCACACACAAACAAACACACACCCCCACACAGACACACACACATTCACACATCACAAACACACACAGGTACACACGGAAATACTGCACAGGCCCACACTCACACAGTACCCCACAACAGGTCACAACCACAACACAACCACACCATCTCCAACCTCATGGCTGGGATCCACAGGGAACACTACTCTGGGACACATCCCACAAACAACACAACATAACACCAAGAGGCAAAAATTGCACACAAATACACAACCATACTACTTACTGATCAACTTACACAGAACATCGTATCTAACATACCATGCACAAAATATGCACACAGTCAATGCACAAAAAGCCACACAACACACCAACAAACACATCTCAACACAAACAACACTCAATACCAACACTACAAAAAATCTTGATCACATAATTGTCCGTCACACAAAACACACCCTACCACTTTCAGACAAAAGCATTGCAAGCAACCTCACCTACTGGCTAAACAACACAGGTAGCCCAATCAGCACAGACCCATACAGACACACAACTAATGTTAGCCAGGAACAACTCCATACTAGGGAAAGAAATGCATGACAAAGATTTAGGCAGGAAACCAAGAACAGGTTCTTTGGAAAAACAAAGGCCATAGGCCAGTCCATAAATGACAGTCAGAAATGCACACAATGCACTTATGTGTGCCCCAAACCTCACTCCTGGCTGCCATGTAACCTCCACAGGTAAGGGTAACTATGGGGCAGGCAGGCACCTCCGGGGGCATCTGGAGAGGGATGGTAGAGGGGGGTTTGAGTTTAGGTTTTGAAGGGGGCTCTTAGGATCTGGTTTGGGGGGTTGGCTTAATCTTAGGTTTAGGAGAGGGTTGTTTTTTTTAGGAGGGATAGAATTCTTGGCAGGGGGAGGGGCATGGGTACTTTCAGGTGGGGCAGGGAAGGTCTTGGAGGTGGTATGGCCGGATCTGGGAGAGACACAGAATGTCCAGGGGTATCATGGGGTAGGAGAGGAGTAGGGAAAAGTGCAAACTCCAAAAGAAAAGCTGTTTTAGACAGACAGGGAAGGTCATAGCAAAATGGTTTGGGTGTGGAGGGAGAGGGAGTGGTTGTCTGAGGTGTTGTCGATGTAATGAGTGCATGTTTGTGCAAGGTATATTTGTGGGTGTTGGTGTCTATTGGGTGGGTGAGTGTGGCTGTTTATGTGTCTTGAGATGAGGGGAAGAAGGTGCTAGGGATGCCGTGGTGGGTGGGTGACTGTCTGTTGGCGTGGTGACTGCAGGTAGGGTGGATGTGCAGCATGTAGGTGTGTCAGTGTTTATGGAGTCTGTGGGTGTGGTGACTGGGGTGGATGTCTGAGGGTCTGCTGTGGTACTGTCTGTGGGTAGGATTGGTGGAGTGGCTGGATCAGTGAACGTTGGTGTATTGTCTGCAGGTGTGTCAGATGTGCTGTCAGTGATGCTGAGGATAGCTGGGGTGTCAGGGCAGGTTGTGACTGTTGCTGTGTGTGCCTCTGAATGCTGCTTGCATGCATGCCAGTGTTGCGTTTTTTGGTGTTTGTGTTTGTTTGACCTACCCTTGGATGTTGAGGTGGATGCATGACTGTCGGTCTGTTTGCTTTGGCTGGGTCGGTGAAGAGGGGTTTGGGACTGGGAAGAGGAAGGTGACGGGTGGACAGGAGACAAAGGATGACTGGCTGCCATCAGTGTGGAGGCCAGACCCTTAATGTATCTCTGTAGGCCAGCCAGTGCCCCGTGAATGCCCTCCAGGAATGCATTACTCTGTTGGATCTGAGGTGCTAATCCCTGGATGGCATTCAGTCGATTGACCCACAGAGATGGACCTCAGGAGGTCAATGGACTCCTCACTAAGGGCAGAGGGCTATCAGGTGCAGGGAAAGAGGTGCCTGCAGCAAAGGAGATGCACATCCTCCTGGGTGAGCAGGCACAGCCAACTGGGTGGGGAGCTACAGGGAGCTACAGGGAGGGCAGTGGTAGTAACGGGGGTGGCAGATGGTGCTTGGGTGGTCCCAGATGGGTCTGCCACCACCAGGGAGTGTCCACTGGAGGAGGATTCCTAAGATGAAGACGTGGATCCTGTTTCCCTCATGGCACTCCCCTCGCCGTCTGGGCCACAGGGTCCCTCAGTGATGGTGGTATCAGCACGTAGGGTCCCATGAACAGCAGCTTCCACACTTGGGTGTGCCCCATCTCCTTTGCCTGCCAATGCTGATGCTGAGAAACAGAGAGAGAGTTAGGGCCATCACATTCTCTACATACACATACATTACACCATACACAACAGTAACATCACATTTATGTGTTCACCAGGTAGGAACCATTTTGATCCAACATCATGTCACAACAGCATACTTCCCACAACCCCATATGACAACAATGTCACACCCAACATAAGCCTACTATCTGACCACTACATCACCATCCTATCAGCACAGCTAAAACACAAACTATTCCTGCGCAAGCTGATTTGTCACCATAAAAAGTGTGTCCCTATACAGAGCATCACTGTGAAAAAACAATCCATGCATGGAAATCAGTGTCCACTTTGATTTCAAATTCATACCTACTCCAAATCTACATTTGCTCGATCAATTGCCTGACATCATGTTCTATGAAAGTTACCTCATCAAATTCCAGTTACAACACATGTTGCTAAGCTATCCCATCTTTAAAATACAATTGTGTCTAAAAAATTCACAATGGCAAATAACTCAGATGCATCTACATTATTTGGGATATCCAATGTTGATGTATAATAAACTCCCAAACCATTTATCCTACACATGTATCAACTGTGTTTTTGCTAGGGATTGGACAAACATTCAGAACCTACTCATCTTAGTCATTCTCACATAGTCTACTTAGCACAAAGGATATACCTACAGACAACCACACGGAGCATACCAACATCTTCAATACAATGGACACCTGCTGTGTGCATGTAGGCTACATACAATTTCACTAATCATGCTGAGTAGCAACTTGAAGCTGCCCAGATCAAATGACCAACATCACTATCAACACTTCAGACATGAATCACCTTACATCTTTGGAGTACAGTGACACGGACATAAACCACTTCTAAAGTAACTATGATTGACACATACACCTAGATCCCAGCAATTTGACTGACAACATACACCATTCCACTAACATGTCACCGTCAACTACAACACCTGCAACACTATGTAGTCATGATTAAATGAGCTTATCCATTCTAAAATACTTCAAAACGTATTCAGAATAGCAAAAGTAAGCATGCAATACCTAAATCTTAAATCTTAAAAATGGCAGGAAGTACCAATGTACACATGATGTTGGCAAAAAACAGTTGATGTTGTACCTATATAAGAGATATCCTATCCTATGTAGAATAGGCAAAACAAATTTGCTAAGTGTATTGCAGGCTAGCCACTTACCCTCTCAATAACACGTACATGGTGTAGATAGTCTGTACTTACATGTGTATGATATGCCCTGCACTAGGAATGTATAATTACCACCATACTTTTCATCATGTAGGATATCCATCCTGATCAATCATCATATTTGCCAATGTACAGTCCACAATTAACAATGGGGATACCTCCTCACATCTCTGAGTAAGTGTAGCAGGTATGCCATGTGGAATATCTGAATAAGATAGCACCCTCACATGAGGTTGACATCTATTTCACAACTCAGGAATATTTGGACGGTTTCTCACCTGTGAGACTCTATGTTGCACATAGAGCTAGATCCGGTGGAGCAGGAATGGACTGTGACCAAAGAGCTGGACAACTTACCAACAGGATATCTGGACTATGGATCAGTAGGTTGGAAGGATGACACAACAGGCATACATATGTATTGCACTGTAGAGGTAAACAAATAACACATTCACATGTGCATCAATAAATGCTGTCATTCAATAGGCTTAACATAGGTGAGTCATATTTCCCTATAAACAATACCATGTTCACACTTGTGCATCAGTGGTAGCAATTGTACTTCTATGTATTCCTAGGAGACCCTTCACCTTTAACACTTACCACATTGTTACAGTTTAGATACTTACACATCAGACACTGAACTGGCATCGGGATTCAAATGTCAGTAGTGAAATATACCCCCTTGCAGCTGCTGTGCTGCCTTCAAATGCCCATCCAACTCGGGGTAGGCCACTGTCAAAATGTGGGCCATTAGGGGGGGTCAAGTTTTGATGGGCACCTCTCCCTTGTTGGGAGGACATCCTCAGATGGGCCTCTGCAATCTTCCAGGCCCATCGTCTCAGGTCCTCCCACCACTTCCTACAGTGGGTGCTCCGCCTGCTGTGGACCTCCGGGGTCCACACCTGCTCGGTGATGGCATGCAAGATTCCTTTTTTTGATGAGCATTGACCTACATGGATGACACAGACAAAAGGAGAAAGGCATATACACATGCACCATACCAACATAAGTGGTCAGAACACTTCAGTCACCGCAAGTAGGCAGATATTCCCATCCTCTGAGTTCAAACTCCTTCAGAATTTAGCATCTGTAGGCAGCCCATGTGTGAAGTGGAGTGTCCCATACAACATGCATGATCAGCACCTGGTATTGAATACACGCATATGACCAGGCCACATGATTGTCCATAACATGAACTGTCTAAAAAAACATCATCATTGTTGTCCATGCTGCAACCTATGCTGCATATGAAGAAGGTTTCATTGCATACTATCTACCATGTGACACTACAGTATGTCTTCCTATGCACATGTACACATCTCCATACAACCAGACATGAGTGGCAATACCTTTACAAATTCACATTTCATGTACACCATCATACACTCCACCTTTCACACATTGGTACACCATTGGACTCACCTGCTGCTCTGGTGCACCATATAGCTATTCATGCAGGGGTAGGACCTCCTCAAGCTTGTCCAGCTCTTTGCGGGTGAAGGCTGGGGCCCTATCACCTGCAGGACATGACATGACATGATTGCTCCCAGAGTCAGTTCGCAGTTCAGGTAGTAGAGGTCTTGCTGGCAGCAGTGTCAGAAGTCAATTAAGCAATCCTGCAGAAGATGGCGATCACGTCCGCCACGTAGAGGACCATCACCACCGGTGGACATCACCATTGGTTAAGTCCTCCAAAGGCAGCAATGTGTTCCAATGGAAATGCCCACCACAGTTGTAACCGCCATCTGCCAGCGTAGTGAGGTCACTTCATCATGTCCAGTACAGTAGGTCAGGCAGCTGCCATTCTGATGCAATTATATGTATTAAGAAGTATTGGAATCTATGTCATCAATGGTTCCCCATATTGTGAAAAATAGTTTAGTAGTCTAATTGTGCATGTGAGTAGTAAAAGGTGTGTGATAAAGGGAATTGTGTAAATGGAAATGTACACCTATTCTCAACATCCTATGTGCATCGGTAATGTAGCATAGGTGCAACAAATATGTTTCACATGTATACTAAGTTGGAGTATCAGACACTGACAGTCACAGATAAATTGTATGTATAATATATTAGAGGATTAAGGGAATGTGAACAAAGGAGAGTATAATAGAATACATAGCATGATGCTGTACTTGAGATGTCATATGTTGTATCTTGCATTGACAACAGATATGTCAGACTTGTATATGAACATATTCATCATGTGTACATTGGAAAAGACACCTACAATCAAATTGTTTTTCCACATAGTTCACCTGGCATGAGCAGAGGTAGACAAACTCCAGTGTACCACCCACTGGTGGACCTGCACACCATGCAGGACAGACTTATAATACACCTGAATAGACATGCAATCATGGATCTATGTTGTTAGTTGGAGACAGATCTGATGCCTGCCATTTGCAATCCCAATAGCATACCTCCCATCGTTCAAGTCAGGTCAGTGATACCCTTTCTGGCCACTGGGTCCTTTCAGAATAAAGTTGCCCAAACTGCAGGGATGTCTCAGCCCATGTACATTATGGTTTTGAAGGCTGTACTTTCTGCATTGTTGAAACACCTGGGCAGCTACAACAGATTTCCCCAGCGTGAGGGTTTGGCCTATGTGAAGGCAGAGTATTGTGCTTTGGGACACATTCCACATGTGGTTGGAGCCATAGATAGCAACCATGTTGCCTTGGTTCCCCCAGTGCCTCCCCCAGTGCCAATGAACAGGTGTATAGGAAGAGAAAAACTACCATTCCAACTACGTCTAAGTGGTCTGTTTGGCTGACCTGTACATTTCACAAGGTATGTGCAAAGTATCCTGGATCAGTCCATGATTCCTTATTCATGTGGAACAGTAATATCCCACTGCTGATGACATGACTGTACACAGAAAGGGCCTGGCTGGTTGGTAAGTCATAGATGTTATGCATGTCTGTGAAGTTGTTCTCCTGCTATCACAAATGTGCATGTCTATGATATATGTTTGTGTGGTTTTACCTATTTGTCACACAAAGACAATGGCTATCCAAATCATCCTTGGTTGTCGACACCAGTGAGGTACCCTACCATGCCAGGAGAAGTCTGCTTCAGTGAGGTCAACAGAAGAACAAGGTGTGTTGTGGAACGGACGTTTGGGCTACTGAAGGCAAGATTTCACAGCCTCAATAAATCTGGAGGAGCCTTCGTCTACTCATCCATCAAATTAGTATTGCCTGCTGCATGCTCCACAGCCTTGCCCTGGGATATCAGATACCATTCATACCAGATGAGGGTGCGCCAGCAGATTATGTGGTTGGAAAGGCAGATTTGCCAAGTGAGGATGAGCATGATGTACATGAAGCTGAAGACATCAGGGTCAATTTCATCAATCAATATTTCATCTGACTAACGGTATGTGATGCGTTTCAACAAATGAGAGTCTATGGTGAATTGTATACTTTATGCCTTGCCTGTCATCTCCTGTTTACCACCATCTGTGAGGTCTTAGGTTGATCCAATGCCAATGACTCAAATATGCATGCAGAGTGATACTTGGAAATGAGTACAGAACTGTTAGGTATACAGTGTCATGATTTGTAAAATTGCAAGCATAGTCACACTTGTACTAATGATTTATCTAAGTGATAATATGAATTCCCTGCATGTTTGACAGAGGGCTTGATTACTAGTTGGATGGTCTTACTGCCATACTACAGCAGCTGCGGTCCCAAAACACTGCTGAGTCAATGGTCTCCTATCCGTCGTATTATGATGTTACCACTGGCCCACCGGTGGTTTCACTGACGGCCATGGACTGGCACAGGATACAGTCAGCAGTACAAGGAATATTTTCTATATGTGTTGATGCAGGTGTGAACATTTTGACTGAATAGTACTAAAATGTACACATAACACAATAAGGGGGTGATTCTGATTCTGGCGGGCGGCGGAGGCCGCCCGCCAGAATTCCGCCCCCATTATACCGCTCCGCGGTCAGAAGACCGCGGAGGGTATTATGAGTTTTTCCCTGGGCTGGCGGGCGGTCTCCAAAAGACCGCCCGCCAGCCCAGGGAAAAACTCCCTTCCCACGAGGATGCCGGCTCGTAATCGAGCCGGCAGAGTGGGAAGGTGCAACGGGTGCAGTGGCACCCGTCGCGTATTTCAGTGTCTGCAAGGCAGACACTGAAATACTTTTCGGGGCCCTCTTACGGGGGCCCCGCGGCACCCCCTACCGCCATCCTGTTCATGGCGGCTTTCCCGCCATGAACAGGATGGCGGTAGGGGGGGTCAGAATCCTCATGGCGGCGGAGCGCGCTCCGCCGCCATGAAGGATTCCCCCGAGCAGCGGTAAGTCGGCGGGAGCCCGCCGACTTGCCGCTTCTGACCGCGGCTGAACCGCCGCGGTCAGAATGCTCGTGGGAGCACCGCCGGTCTGTCGGCGGTGCTCCCGTGGCCGGTGACCCTGGCGGTCACCGGCCGCCAGGGTGAGAATCACCCCCTAAGTACTGTTCCATTGCTGGACCTTATATGCCCGGTCTAGTCAATGGTAGGAAAATACAAAAGGTGCTTACCTGTTTAATTATTATTTTTTTCTTTGGGATGAAGTTGCTGCTGTGAAGAGGGGCTCTGGATGAAGGGCTCCATGTTAGAGACTAAAGGGAAAAGAAGGGGATCAGGGAGCTAGTACCCCATTTCTTTTGGTTCTGCCATCTCAAATCAAATGGTCTCCCCACCACAGTTGGCTTGATGGAAACGCCCATCACAATCTGAATGGCAATTACCTTGTCTGTGTCGCAATCTCTCAGTTGCTATTCCTTGGTCGTCATTGAGGTAGTCGGTGAGTGGCTGGCAGTGTTGGGTTGACTCTGGCAATCAATCATTCAGCAAACCGCCAACTTCGTAATTTGGCTGTGGCAGTAGTACCAAGGCTGCCAAACTTGTAATCAGGCCCATAGTCTGTTTTGCTCAATCTCTACTTTCCCCAAATGTAGATGCTCCTGGGTGTATTACAGGGGAGATAGTTATATAAAAATGTGTGCAGAGTTTAAAATTAACACCTGCACATCTAGCACCACAGCATAAATGAGATGATATTATTGGGCCTTGTTCTAAAAATAGGAGTGCTTAATATTATACTTTTATAAAGAAAAATGAGGCATAATCTAAATAACTTCCACTCAAAATCATTCACATATCTACTTGTTCCCTGATCATACTGAGACCTTGAGTGTCCCAATATTGCATCAGAGAATATAGATGTCTAGTGGGCATAAGTGATCAACAACTGTCAATCTGTCACTGTCTCTGTTGTCAGAGTTTGTGCCGTTGAATTGGACTGTGTACCACAGTTCCATGAGCTACAATATTACCCATATTTCTAGAAGTACTAGTCAGTCAGCACAAAACAATGATAGTGCTTCAATTCATATATCTCCATAGTAGGAGATACCCAGTATCCACTTGTCACAGTACTAAGATGCAACCATTGTACCAGAACTGGAGCACACTGTGCAAGCAGAACAGTAACCATCTGCCAATCAGTGATATACATTCCCACAGTTTCTGCACATCACTGTGTGACCATTTCCATCACTATGTCACCAGAAAATAGTCAAACATATATGTAGGTATGGAATTATTGGTCAATAATTGGCTCCAACTACATCACTTTGGCTTAAGAAATGCCATTTTAATAAAGTCAGATGTCAACAGTCACAGGGTGCACATATACTCATAAGTGTCTCCATTTCTATGCCCTCTAACTGTCTTGCTGAACTACTAGCAAACATATCACATCTCAGGGTTCTTACACTCATACATCACCTATGGCATTGTTAGTTCAGACATGATACTGTTTAATGTTCTGGGGCCTATTGAAAGTACGGTGGACCTAATAACTTATATTGCATATTTAAGTGTGTAACAGTGTGTCATGTGAAATACCCAATTCAGACCATGTTGTGCATATCAGTAAGTGTTTTTCTTCATACTCATTATAAAAGTATCTGAGGCAAACTGCCATTTTGGGAGAAACCCCCCTTTTAATTAGGTAGCCTTCTCAGCAGCCCACAACATATTTGGGTATGAGGAGATTTTGGTCCTATGCAGGATGGTTCACCTTTCACCATGTCAACGTCAGTCAAAAAATTGCCAGTTCTTCAGACTGCAATTCTCCAACCACAGGACCAATGCCACAAATATTATTTTCAGTGATGCAGAACTCACCTATCTCCATCAAGCAGCTTGCAACTACCGCAGGTGAAACTCCTGTTCCAGCCTCTCACTCTTAGAGGACACATGTGTTTTCCATTGTTACAATAACATGGATTCTGCAGGTGAGCAGTGAATCCGTCATACACATAAGTCTCCATGATGCCTCTCCTTAGAAGCTAGCCCTCACTAATCCCACACTGTTCAACATATACATAGCCCCTCTCGCAGCCATTGTCAGAAGCCACGGTATGAATGTAATGTCATGCCGACGGCACACAACTCAAGACCCGGACATGGCCAAAAGGAACTTCCACTCAGGAATGGCAGCCGTCACCACCTGGATGAGAGAAAGCTGCCTCAAGCTCAACTCTGACAAGCCTGAGCTCATAATCTTTGGTAACGTCACCTCAGCTTGGGACGACTCCTGGTGGCCCACATCCTTCAGTGCCCCACCTGCAGTGCCAGAGCACGCCCACAACCTAGGCATCATCCTCGACTCCTCCCTATCCATAATAAACTTAGTCACCTCCTCCTGTTGGCACACACTCTGCAAACTTCGGAAGATCTTCAGATGGATCCCAGCAGACTGTCGCAGGACAGCCACCCACGCCTTAGTCACAAGCAAGTTCGACTACGGCAACACCCTCTATGCAGGCTCCTCGAATAGAACCATCAAAAAACTACAACTCATCCAGAACACTGCCGCCAGACTCCTTCTGGACCTCCAAAACCGAGAACACATCTTCCAGCACCTAAGGACCCTCCACTGGCTCACTGTTGAGAAACTAATCACCTTCAAGCTACACAGCCACACGTACAAGGCCATACACAACGCAGGACCAGCCTATCTGAACCACCGCGTCTCCTTCCACACCCCAGCTAGATCCCTCTGTTCCACCCAGATGGCCCTGGCGACCATCCCTCGCATCTACAAAACCACCGCCGGAGGACGATCCTTCACCTACATTAGAGCAAAGAGCTGAAACAACCTCCCCCTGCACCTCAGACAAAGCCTGTCACTTACCATCTCCAGGAATGTTAGAAATGGGGTATTTGATTAGCAGTCAGGTTACCCCTGTCCAAGCAAGGACCCTCACTCTAGTCAGGGTAAGTCCCATACAATCGAAATTATCCTGTGCCCACCCTCTGGTAGCTTGGCACTGAGCAGTCAGGCTTAACTTAGAAGGACATGTGTAAAGTATTTGTGCAGTAAATCATGCAATAACACAATATAACACCACAAAAATACACCACACAGTGTTTAGAAAAATATAAAATATTTATCTGGTTAAATGCAGGTCAAAACAATTAAGATTTAATAAGTACACGTTAAAATATCACTGAGAAAATGATATAAAGAGTCTTTAGTTCTTAAAAAGCAACAAATGTCTCTTGCAAGTACAAAGTGCCTGGTTTATGTTCAAATTCTCCGTAAGGGACCACAGAGGAGGAGTTGCGTGGAAAATGAGGAGGTGTGCGTTGATTTTTCTGGTTCACACAGACGAGACGTCATTGAGTTTTCACACAGGGCAGGCTTTGTGTCAATTTCCGGCACATAGACTGAGATCCTCTTCGGGTTGCAGGGTTTTAGGATGCCCCAGGGACGATGCGTTGAAATCCTGGGCGTGCAGGATGAAGTCACAGGGGCTGTGTCGATCCGGTGGGCGATGCATGGAAATTTCTGCCGCACAGCAGGCGCTGCTTCCATTCTTCTCTCAGGAAGTCAGGCTGCGTCATTCTGGTTCGGCTCTGCATCAATCCAGTGGGCCATGCATTGAATTTCCGGTTGCATCGCTGGCGCTGCATTGTTCTCCTTTTCGGGAAGTCGGGCTTCATCGATCCGGTTCGGCGTGCATTGATTTTCTGACCGTGATGCAGGCTATGCATCGTTTCTTGCAGGCTGTGCGTCCAATGCTCACCGCACAAGGAGTCCTTTTGCAGGATGAAGTCTTTTTGGTCCTGAGACTTCAAGGAACAGAAGGCAAGCTCTAGCCAAGTCCTTGGAGAGCACTTCTCAGCGAGCCAGAGGACAGCAAGGTAGCAGGGCAACAGCTGGGCAGCAGTCCTTTGCAGAAAAACAGTCAGGTGAGTCCCTGGGCAGCCAGGCAGTTCCTCTTGGCAGGTTGCAGGTTCTGGTTCAGGGTTTCTTCTCCAGTGGTACCTTGTCCTGAAGTCTCTGAATTGGTAGGGTCAGAGACCCTGCTTAAATACCCAAATGTCCCTTTAAAGTGGGGGAGACTTCAAAGAGTGGCTTATAAGTGGACACAGTCCCCTTTCAGTTCCCTCCTGTCTTCCTGGGTCCCAGTAGGGGGTGTGGCATTCCTTTGTGTGAGGGCAGGCTACTGTCCTTTGACATGTAAGTGTCAGGACCTCCACCCTCCCAGCCCAGGAAGACCCATTCAATATACAGATGTGTGCAAGTATGACTGAGCATCCTGTGTTTGGGGTGGTCTGAGTGAATGCACAGGGAGCTGCCAACTAAATCTAGCCAGACATGGATTGTAAGGCACAGGATTTAAGTGAAGAGAAATGCTCACTTTCTAAAAGTGGCATTTCTAAAATAGTAATATTAAATCGAACTTCACCAGACAGCAGAATTTTGTATTATCATGCTGGCTATACTAAATATGACCTTTCAGATCAGAGTCTACCACTAAAACAGTATATGAGGGTAGCCCTGATGTTAGCCTATGAAAGGAGCGGGCCTTGCAGCAGTGTAAAAACTAATTTAGGAGTTTTACAGTACCTGGACATATAAACTGCATAGATACATGTCCTGCCTTTTATCTACAAGGTGCCCTGCCTCATGGGTTAGCTAGGGCCTACCGTAGGGGTGACTTACATGAAGGAAAATGGGAGTTTAGGGCTTGCCAAGTCAAAGTAGCAGTGAAACTGCACACACATGCCTTACAATGACAGGCCTAAGGCATGGTTAAGAGGATACTTAAGTGGGTGGCACAATCAGTGCTGCAGGCCCACTAGTAGCATTTAGTCTATAGTCCCTGGGCACATGTAGTGCCCTTTACTGGGGTCTTACAAGTAGATTAAATAAGCCAATTGGGTATAAACCAATGTCAACATGTTTTAAGGGAGAGAGCATATGCACTTTAGCACTGGTTAGCAGTGGTAAAGTTCACAGAGTCCTAAAACCAGCAAAAACAGTGTCCAAAAAGTGGATGGAGGCAGGCAAAAAGTTAGGGGGGACCACCCTAAGGCTGTCAGGTCTAAGAAAGAAGAACCTCAAGATGTGGCTCTTCAGATGAGGCCCTTCCCCTCTGCCCCCCCAGCACTTTGAGACCCTCATGGTTGAGTTGCCATGGTTTACAAAAGCTGATTGATTGATTGATTGATTGACCCTTAATCTCCCTTTGTACAAGGTGTCTTTAGATATTATCTAAATAGGGAATGCTTCAACCAGAAGAATTCTATGCAAGATGGCATTGAACACATTGAAGCATCTCTACTCTTAATCAATACCCACCTGAGAACCATGTGCAACCACCAACAAGACCAAATGTGTGATAAAGAGTTAAGTGATGATAATAAGAGGTGGAATAAGGATGGCTTGCAAATGATTTGTGCCCTTACTACTGACAATATCACAGTCAGCACACCAAGACCAAGCCATGCCCCTGGTACCTGTGGTGGACAACAGGTACATGCAGCCCCTCCAGCTTAGTCCACCCACCTGCCACAATTGCACAGCCTGATCCTGACCTAAACTATCGCCTGTTTTGCATAGTGACAGACCTCGGTAAATGTGGATACCACCATCACAATCGCAATCTCCATTAATGCTTACTCATGAATACTTATCACAAAGATCCATGTTACAATAAACATGATTGTAATAACCTTTATGGTTCCTCTAATCACTTGTGCACTTGCATGGGAAGTGTGTAGTAATATATGAAAAGTGTAGAACATATATACATATTCAAACAGTACCAGCAGCATGGTCATTGCAACATCAACCAGCATATTGTCAGAGGATGCGCACTATAGTTACACACAACGATATAGCTGACAACAAAAATAAATCTAAAAATATCATTAGTTTGAGATAAGCAGAACATAATTTAGGATGTGATTTGAAGATAGGTCAGGATAATTACAAAAACAATCTTGAAAGAAGTACCAAAAGTTCTGACTGAGTCTAAAGCAGGAACTACTATATAGAGAAGTGGGGAATGAAGGATACTATTTAATGAAATAATGAAAAAGGAAAACAAAATCATAATGGAGGTCCTCTAATATGGCCCAAAAGAAGTCTATATTGCAAACAGAAATCTACATAAAAAAAGTTCTAAACAAATAAAATGTCACTCTCACAAGTCAGACATACACATCCAGCTGAAAATCTAAAGAGATGGTACACAGTACTATGTGCTGCTGAGTGGGCATGTCAGTATGTGGGTAAGAACACACACTTTCGCAGGGATCACACACCTAGAGGCAGGACAAAGGGTGTTGGAATGTAAAAACTGGTAAAGACAAAAGGTATGGAGGGTAGAGTTGACATGAAGGAACCCCACAACAACGGGCCTACAAGATGGCATTTTGCCCATCCATCACTTCCTTCACCACCTCTAGGAGTGGTTTCCGAGACACAGAGATTGGGAAGTATGTGGGATGACACATGAGTTCTCAGGATGGTCAGGGGCACATGCCTGCTGGTCATGTAGGAAGGCACTGACTGTGAGAAGATACAGGAAGTTTAAGGTAGACATGAACTTTGGATGATCCCTGGATACATCAGGTTGTGCCCTACACCTAGTCTGGGAGAGAGATGAAAGGTAGGGTGGTAGATTGGGAATACATGAGATTAAAATTGTCTCTGTGGTAGCAATAAATTATTCTTTATTCGTGCTGAGAGCTGATGCCAAAATAGAAAAACAGACATGGAACCTGAAAGGAAACCAATAAATCCCAGGTTCAAGAAAGGTCAATATATTTCTTGGCTCAATCTACTCACAAAGATGGCAATTCATCAGGACAAGTTGTGTGTACCCTAATCTACCTAGTTGGCAGTGTTGCTCATGTGAAAATACAGGACTCCCGCTAAAGTACCATGGTGCCAAAACAAATTGTGGGATGGGTGTTCATGGGAGATTGAGTACCCTTGAGGGGTTGGCCAGGAACATGGAGTTTACTGCACATGTGTGATAGGCACAAGGCCTAGCCACAGACAGCGAAAGTAGTGAAAGTGAGAAACTGTGGTCAGAAGTTGTGAAGCCATGAAATGTCTGTGGTCAACGATTGTCCACTCTAGCATCTGTCAGTCTGTCATCAGAAGATTGGTGGGCCAAAGGACTTGGTCTGGCACCCTGCACCAAGGGAGTGGTAAAAAACCTTGACTTTCTGGTTGACAGTAAGCTCTCAATGAAGGAACAGGTGACTTGCATTTGCGGTGCCTATTTTGGCACCCTACAGCTGCTCAGAAAAGTGTTTCTGTGGCTAACAATGAGTTACAGGATATGTTCTGATTTAAGCCCTCATCACAAGTTGACTGGACTATAGGAATGCACATTTGGTAGCAGTCAATGAAACCCAGCTCTCCAGACTACACATGGTATAAAACCCTGCAGCCCTCTTGGCAAACTCCTGCCTGGCTCACCTTCTATACCCATTCTAAGAGCATTGCATTAGCTACCAGCAAGAAAGCGTAACCTGTTTAATGTGTATCTTACTCATAAAAAAACTTTTTGGGAATGGCCCCCATACCTTTGTACAAGGCTTTCATTATATAATTCAGATAAAAAGTTGAGGTTCATGGATAAAGCTCTCCTGAACCCCTGGTGCACAAGAATGAACAGGTACAGAAGTGATGTTTTTTCCTATTTAGCTCTCCATCAAAGAAATAGCCTACCTTTTTTCATTCTTTCCTGTCTCGATTTTGGAAGGTTGAAAAAATTGCTAAAATATGGTTTTGTTAAGTACCATTAGCTACCTTGCTTTAGAACTGCTGTACCAGCGCCAGGATATTCCTTTGAGAGTGAGTTGTTGTGCTATACAAGCTGGGCTAACATAACATATCAAAGGGTACAGAGCCTGGCCGCAGGCATTATCAGTGATATAATTTGAGATATTATCAGTGATGCCATCAATGATGTCATTGAACATGTAATAAACAGTGCTGGTGGGGGCATAAGTTACAGTTAACTCAGTACACTATAACTGGGGAATTTATTTCAGTGTTCTTTCTTTTAAAACAATAATGTTTTATATTATTACAAGGCCTAACTGTAATGTGACGTATACCTTATCGTTTTCAGTGAATTCTCAGCACAGTGCAGCATGGGGTTAGCCACAGGGTCTAGCCTCTGGCCAAGCCATTCACCCAACTCCCCAAAGACACCCACCTACCCTTGGATGCTCAACCTACATTTCATTTTAAATTTATTTTTTCTACTACCATGGTGCCCTTGCAGTACCTGCCACAGAGGATTTAATTCCATAGGGGCTGTACTGTGATGTCATAGGGTGAAGACTGAGCAGCAACTTCCGCTGCAGCTCCCATTGGAATAACACTGTACCTCATGCGACGGCTATGCTGAGTCCTTCAGGAGTACCACCGTACACAAGCCTAAACTTATATTCTAATTTTGGCCCTGATGAGGTACCTATGTGTCCACACACAAGTGGCAGGTAGTTAGGGTGTCCCTCCCCTGCCCCTTTCTACTACTTTCCCAAAAGATTTTCAGAACATGGAGACTGAGTTTCCTAGCCCATCATTTCTAAAATGTTCTGTACTGTGGGACTCTTGCAGGACTAACTGTCCAGATTTACCTTTTTTAAATTCAAACCATGCACTCCTTTAAACACAACTGCAGATTTACACTGAATCACAAAAAACATGCTTCCTGAGAAAAAATCTAACTTTTGCCAAATTTGGTGTAATTGTTTCAGCTGCCCTTATTTATTGGAGACCAAATATCTCTATTGGAATTTACAAGACAATTGTAACTCCCAGTTTTCTTGGCTTCACGGATCAGCACAAATCTTTCCATTAAAGGGCCAACGTGGAGTAATTTTCTTTTTGGAAAATTTGTTTGTAAATTCCCAGCAGGGTTTTACTCACTTTATCATTAAAATGAAAAGGGCACATCGGATGTAGAGACACTAGCAACTTAATTTCAGTCATACTCACAAAGATTAAGTTAGCCAGGAATAAAAAGAATAACTGTACTTCGAAATTACAAAAGGGAGGGAAATTTATATAAATAGTATTTTGTCAATTGAAAGTGTAAAAGTAGTAAACATTTGACAACAACAAACAATGCCTAGTAACTCCCATGGTTAACCAATTCACAACAGTTCATGGTGTGTGAAAGTTTTGATTGACTGTGGGGTGATAGTATGTTGTCCAGATATCTAAATTTGAAGTCTGTCCCACATTCATTGTTGTGTACACATTTCCTTCCTAGCATCCGTAACAACCACCAATAAAATCTTTTGTGAGTTATGCAAAACCAGTTATCATGCATCCACCTCTTGACCAGTCTATAGATGTCACTACTTTTATCCTGATGCTGATCCATGTATTAGATCCAGCCCTGGCATACCTATCTTAAAGGAAGATTCTAACAGTCTCATTACCTCCCTCAGTGTATTCAGAAGTCTAGTGTGGTGTAGAGGTTCAAAACCTGCTGTAAGGTTTAGTGCCATCAGGGGAGTGGAACACATTCATCCGCTGTAGTAATCAGGGATGTTTTGGCATCAAGGAAGGTTAATTCCTTGCCCCTATTAAGCCCATAGCTGGATTGTCAAGCACCCCATTTCTGCACTAGTTTTAGATGAAACAAGTATCTCAATAACATTTGTTAGAAAATGGGTTATTAGTTGAAAAGGGTGAGTGCCCATTTCATGAAACAGCACAATCTTTCTCAGGTGATCACTGAAGTCATTAAATAAGCCTGGCCTAACTTTAATACAACATTTAAAGTATTTGTAAAGTACACATAAAGTAAAATGGTCAAAACACTTCAAAATAAAAATCCCAAACCAATTTAGAACCAGTAGATCCTAATAAATAAAATGATGCCAATGACAAAAATATAATAAGGGAAATTGCAGTTATTAATTAAGTTTAAATTTAAACATAGTGCTAAAATGCTTTCAAAGCCAAAAATGGTCACCTGGTTGCTCTTGACCAGTATCCAGGACAAGGTAAGCAGACAGAGATAGAGCACAACTATGATATAAAAACCAAGTTCGACCACATCTGAAGTTTCACCTTCAGACGTAGGGCTTGCTTTAGATCTTGCTGGTGTTACTGCCAGGCTGTGTTGACAGCAGAGCTGAAAAGATCATAAAGTCAATGGTGTTCCACTCACCGTATTTAGATGTTACAGGTCTGCAAGTGGTGGACTGGTGACAGATTGCTGATGGAGGGATATGGCGCTGGGACCCAATGGGTTTCATAAAATGACAGGGGCTATGGAAAAGTGGTAAGTGACACACACGGGGGTCACTATGACCCCAGAAGTCGGTGGTAACATGGCAGTGAGTACCGCCAACAGGCTGGCGGTACCTACTGCCATATTATGACATTGGCGGGTTGGCTGATAGGGGTATCCCCCTCCCTCTCCAGAGTTTCCACAGCCCCCACCTTCCTTTCCAAACCCTCCCCATACCTTCACGCACCCTTCACACACACATGCATACACACACCCATACACACATGCATCCACACATGCATACATCCATTCACACACACACATGTGTACACACTAACATACATATGCAAAGACATGCATTCACACAACACAACATACATGCACTCACACATCCATACATGCACACACATTCAAAACGAAACACACACCCGCATACATGCACGCACAAACATTCACACTCCCACACCCCCCACACACACACACAACACACTCGCCCCCCTCCCCTGTCAGAGCACCCACTTACCTGTGTTCAGTGGGTCCTCCGACATGAGACGGGACAGGGCACTGCCTCCAGCAGCAGCCGTATTATTGGCCATATGGCTGGTGGCAGTCTACTGGCATGGCGCTGCTGGTGGCAGCAGCGCCACCTTACCGCCATCCTGCATGGCTACAGCCGGATTTCCGCCATCCTTCTGGCAGAAATCCGGCTGTGGTTATAATATGGCAGACGGCTGGTAGCCGCAACGATGGACTTTTGGCACATTGACATACTTCTATGACACAACATATGCACACCATTGACACTGCACCACATAGTACACAGCCACAACAACCGACACAACTACACACTCAGCTACACAAACACACTCACACACAAGCACAACTACACACATCATGACAACGTCTGCCACACAACAACACTCGCCTGAATGTGTCATATGGCAACACAACTTACAAAACAACTTATACAAGAACATTGGTCTCACATGCGATCAACACACATACAGAAACAACCACACCACCCACTCTAGCTCCCTCCACTTCAAACAGCCAAATCACACACACACACACACACACACATACAATTACTGACTTACATATGCAACAGGTCCTCTTGCATTGTGCACACATGGACACCACTGTCCAGTGTGAGTATACTGCCACTGTGGTGCCAGCATTCATTTTTCAATGAGTGATGACACCACAATGACAGTTGTGTAGGTGTGCAATATACGTGTTATGCCTTTGTTTCCCTAGCCATGTGTGACACAATTGTCTCCTTGACATACGGATGCCACATTGACTGTGATATGTATATGTCTGCAGTAGTCCCGAACTCCCATGCAGTAGCTGCCCAACGTACCCTGGTGATATGGTATACCTACCATCGAGTCTGATGATGGGGTGGTCATGCTTTCTCAGTGGGTCAGTGGCAGCAGTGACAACAGGTGTTGCCAAGTTGTGGTCAGTCAAAGAGTGAGATAGAATGGGGAATAAGGTGAGTTTTCACCCCTTCCCCCCAGTCTGCCAACTCAGAAGTGGATTTTGGACTGTCACTTTTTTCTTGGCAGTAAGGCACATCCAAATCTCCATGGCAGGAAGGGTGGCTGGGGACCCTTTCACCTCTTGCTATCGATGTGGGCAGTGTTTCTTGACAGAGAGGGCAGTTCCAATGCAGGCTTTCGCTTATGGGACTGCCAACATCTAAATACAGCAGACGGACAGTCACAGGGGTAGATGGGTTTTCAGTCGAAACGTTGGCAGGACCATTATCTGAAATATAAATCAAAAGCCCTCAGTGGGGGCAAGGCAGCAGGCTTTGGTCAGAGAGAGCTCCATGATGTCTGATAGCCAATGGACAAGGTTTTGGTGAAGCTGTTAACTTTTGGTGGAAAAAATCTGAGTGCATGAAATTTTAATTTTGCACTCATGAACTTACCGCACTCAAACAGATAGTTTTGGTGCTTTCACCCAGTGAAGATTCAGACATTTGGATTTTGTCACCTTTTTGGAGCTTGGATTCTTGTGAGAGGGAAAGGCTGCAAGCAATAAGAGAAGAGGGTCCACAAGGCCAAATACCTCCTCCGCAGAGGTCTTCCTGAATCAGATTTGCTACTATAGAAAAGCTCCGAACAGGAGAACCTGAATCTTTGGCACAGTGGCAACACACCTTTCTCAGATCAGCTTTACAGGTTGGTCCTTGTTCCTGAGAAGTCTTTGGAGGCAAACAAATTCTGAGTCACCAGTTTCAGAATGTTTTGGGAGGCATACACTTTTAACACCAGGCCAGGGTCCATGGACTTGAGGACAGCACTTGAGGGTCAAGACACACTCCAGAAGAGGCCACCAGCAGGGTCCAGGGCAGGTCCAGTTTGAAGTGGTCAGCTGGGCAGTAACAGGAACTGCCTCTTGTAGTCTGTTGTGCCCCTGTAGCTTGAACAGGAGGTCAGCTTTATGAGTCCAATGGAGTCCACTCTTTTGTCATGGGCACAAAAGGGGAGCAGGCCCAGTCTCTTAGGCTCTTTCCAGGTCAAAGTCAGCAGGTCCATGCCTCTTTTATTCTTACACAGTTCTCAAAAGTGTTCTGATGAGAGAGCTGTGGGTGCCTGACACTAGACTGTGGGTAGAATTGACTTCTGGCCCCTCCCAAAACAAAAGGGTAAAAGTTTCCAGGGTCAACCCTTCACACATTTTGCTACACTTCCTGTGTGCCTTACTGAAAACAATCCCTCAATGTCCCTCGCTGACTAAATCTAACATGGTAAATCCCTTTTCCCCTTGTGCATAGTATGTGTGCCTACCCCATTGGTACGGCCAGGGCAAGCCCTCCTTTGTGGTCACTCTGGACCAGTTCTGGGTGCTTTTCCTCTCCCACTGGGATTGGTACCTGGCTGACTGGGGGATCAGATGAAAACTCTTCGCAAATGACAGCTAACATTTACCTGTGACAGAATATGCCTCTTTGAAGTTAATCAACTTCATGGGAACAGCACAGGGGCTAAAGGACCTCCTGTCAGAGGAGCAGAACGCCTCACCACCTCCAATTCTTTGTCCTGCTTTGGGAGCAGTTTTCACACCTCATCTAAGGGGTTATTTAGCTACCAAGTTACAGCTGGAGGTCATGCAAATGGAGGGATTTGGAGACTTTAGACAAGGAAAAGGTAAGTTTCTAAAAGATCTTTTTCCAAAATATTTCTACAAATCCACATTTACCAGTTAATTGGATATGTAATAAATATTTCAAAAAGTCCAAGATTAATTTTGTAGGTGTTTTCTTGCCGGAGATAATACTATAGTAAAAATTAATTCCCAGAGCTTTCCTATGGAATGTCCAGCCCTGCTATAGTGAAAATTGCTTTTGACCGTTTTTACTATAATGACATGTTTAACATTAAAGTTTTATATGTCCTATGTTTAAATACCATCCAGTGTGCCTTGTGGGCAGTAAGAAGGAAGGTTTAGGCCTATCAAAATGGGTTATTTTGACAGGTTGACTTATCAGTTTAAAATCAGGCTACATTTGATAGACTCGCAGTCATGTTTACACAGTCATTGTAGTGGATTGCACTATGGGTGCTTCAGTCCACTTGTAACATTTACCTTACAGGCCCTGGGTTCACCTGGGTGCCACATACTAGGGACCTGTAGGTGAGTTAAATATGTTACTCAGTGGCAGGCCACTTTCAACATGCTTAAATGTGGAGCATAGGCACTTTACCTCTTGTTAACTGTGGTAAAGTGCACAGAGATCTACAGCCAGCAGAAACAGTCACAGAACAAATCTGAGGGCATACCAAGCAAAAGATGGTAATTTTCAACAACATATAACAAGAAAGGAACATTTAATCTCTATCTTTAGGTTGGAAGTTTCAGGGGTTTCTCTGACCACAGCTTATTCAGTGATGTCATCCTTGCTTTTTCAAAATTGTTAGAAATGGGACCAGATTTTGGTGATAGACTTTCAAGATCTACCATCATACGGACTAAGGTCACCCGACGTTCCTTGACAACTCTAAAAGGTCAGATGTTAGAGAGACAATAGATGAATTTCACGTTTATTTTTAATGTCTTTTAGAATCTTATAGAAGTTGAACAGTCCACCCCTTGATCCACCTTTCTTTTCATCTGTTTTAGAATTGTACACAGGTCATTGATATTGGACTTTAGATCTACTCTAAAGTTCGTTTTCTGGTTCTCAATATAACTGAGCCTTTCTGGCATTTCCACTATCATTTTGACAAGTATCTGTCAGATGTTTGTAACAAGGAAGATGAAAAATAAAGGCTAGTAGTAACAGAGCTGCTCGAGATTACATAGGGATTCAAAGAGCTACCCAAACGGAAGCTCTGCACAAGATAACAAGCAAAGCCTGAGATTAAAGAACGGGCACTCAAGAGACAATTGTGTACATTCATTCTGAACGGAATGTGGAATAGAGCACTCAAGAGCTCTAAACAGTAAAACTTAATTTCAGTACTTTTTTCACTGTTGTTGTTGATTTGTCTCTAAAACATCCAAATGTAGTACAGAGCTGAAAACTTCAGATATCTTATACAAAGCAACAGTGGCGTAGGCTGAAACTAGTCTGGTGTTGCATGTGTTCCCATCTGGAAGGGACTGTTTTTTTGGGGTGTACCATCCTAAATGGTGCAGGACCAACACTGAGTTCCATATGGCTGGTTTCTGTCTAGGGTGGAATAGATTATGTAAATGATGGACTGGAATGCAACCAGAGTACTAACAAGTGGCTAGTATTAATTCAAGCATTCCTTCTGTATCTGTTTGTATGTATGTTATTATTATTATTATTATTATTATTATTATTATTATTATTATTATTATTATTATTATTATTATTTTTATAGCAGATGCCCAAAAAGTGACGAGTATACCCAGGCATCTGTGACAGAGAACTAAAGTTATACCTCACTGACCAGACCTGAGGTTGCAAAACCTGCCTATGTTGCTTGTGTTTCTATCTGGAGGAGCTCTGGTCTGGGAGGTCCAAAACTGATTTAAATATGCATAGAGTCTGTGTATGGTAGTCCACATGGTCAGTAAGCAATGAATTGAAATAAAACCCAAAGCGTTCGACATTGGTTGGCATTAGTTCAAGCATTTCTTCCACTACTTTCTTGGAGTAGGTACAAATACCCTAAGAATGATGGGCATACCCATACATTGTTCTTCTGTTTCCTGAAATGTAATTGCTAAGGCACAAGGAAGCCAGAATCAATATAGGGTTGCCTGTGTTCTACTTGAAAGAGAGCTATCCTGGCAGTTTGAGCTGGACTGAGCCAAATGGAGCAGTATGACGAACACTTTTCATATGTTGAGTCTCTGTATTATTAGTGTGTTAGAGTGGCACGGTGGACAAACAATGATGGACCAGAAATGCAGCTCAAACAGTAACATGTGGCTAAGAGTAATTCAGACATTTTCCCCTTCACGTGTTGTTTGTTGTAGTGCTACGTTGGTCCTGGGGTAATTGGTCCATAGGACTCAAGTTAGGCCTATATCGGGCAGATGTGTTTTATAGTTTCCACCTGGAGCGGCTTGGCCAGCCAATCTGGTTGTACTGTTTCACATGAAGCAGGGCCAATACTGATTTGCGCATGACTGATCTCTATCTAGAATGGCATGGAGGGTGCAAAACAATTGGCTCTAGTACTGACCGAGTGCTCACCAGAGACTGAGATTGCAGTAGCTGCTCAAAGTACAAGGGTATGTCAGGATGTGAGTCCAGTGTTCAAAGGGACAAAAGAATCAAGCTATACATCAATGTTAAGACCTAAACCTGCTAAAGCCACCTTGGCTTTTGTTCCCTTTCTGAAGAGATCTGGCATGGAGTTTCGTGCTGGACTGTTTCAAATTAAGCATTGCAAATAGGGGGGTGCATATTTCTCATTTTTTCCCCAGAGTAGTGCGATGGGCATAAAACACAGAGATTATTTCAAGCATTTTTCTATCACTGCATTCTTTGTGTTGATCACAAAGGAACAGAAAGGATGGAAAACAATATAAATTGTAATTTTAGAGTAAGAGCAATAGAGCAAACGTGCTTCATAGCAAAGAAGGTAAAACAGGGGTAGCACATGGCAAAGAAACAAGCAACCTTAACTCACTAGAAAACGGTTAACTAAGGAATGACGGATAGGAAGGGCCCAAACCGGGAAATGGGAAATAAGGAAATAGGCAAAGGAAGGAAAGAGCTGTGAATTAGTGGAAGTGCAAGAAAAAAGGTGGCAGTGGAATGGAGCCAACTGAGGAAATAGTGAACACTGCTGAACAATGTATAGTTCGGGTAACTGGGATGCACTGCAAGACAGTGCTAGTTCAATACAAAAAGAAGTCACTGCTAAACAGTACAGGGACAAAGATGCATTGAAACACAGCGTTGTTCCAAATAAGCGAATTCTACTAAAGAGCTCAAACTCAGGAAACAAGAATTTGCTATAGCACAGAAATCAGGGAATTCGCAGTGCCATACATTTAGGTATACTATATTAAGGAACAATGCTGAACTGAAGCAAACAGAGGTTTAAAAAACTATTGGTCGTCTTACCAATTTCTACCAACATGTATGGTGAGTCTTTCACCCATCTTTGTTCCGGAAATATAGAGATAACGCTGTGAGGAGAGGATTCTAGAAATTGCAGTCACTGAGAAAAAAATAATACTAGCTGCTACAAACACCAACTTGCATCTGTAATACAAGTCAAGTCCTGAATGTTTTCCAAGAACTCTGAAATAGGTATTCGGATATGTGCTATAAGATCAGGGTTTCAGTAAGTGTAGTGTTTGGAAGGAAAAGTACTCTGGCTAACACCCCTGGCCAACGCAACTAACATGAAAGTGAAACGAAAGGAAAGTTCAGAATGTTGTCCTCGAGACTGGAAATGAGCACAGAGAAATATCACAATGCCCGAGAAGTTAGTAAAATATTAGAAAGTCTGCCAGGCATGCCCCTAGAGGTGGACATTCCTGGCAGAGACTAGTAACGTTTATATCATCAGCCATACCTTTCTGCATAAAAGAAAGATTTTAGAGGTTTAACCTTGAAGAGTATACCAGTTTCTAGACTGTTACAGTTAATGGCGTCACAATTCTACAATTATGTTTTATCTGTTGCAATAATTATAAAGAGTGGACACAAACGTTTGGTTCACAGAGTTTTTTTAAAGGGGATTCACAACATGTTAAAGATGCATTAGAACAAAAAAATATAATCTAAGATACATTAGAACAACAATCGAAATAAAAGGCTGTGGCAAGGAAGAGAGCCGGTCGCGTGTACATGCTAGGAACAAGAATCAGTTGATGAATTGAGAGAATAGACGTTTCAAGTGATTGTCTGAAAGCCTGACACATGCGGGATTAACCAGATTATTTCACGTCGTATATTTCACATTCTTTGGCACTAAACGCACATGCATGTTTTTATGTTCTTAGTTTCTTGTCGAATAATAACAAATAAATAATGTCCTCCTGGTATTGAATGATAGACAGAGCTGGAGACGAAGCAAGCTCTGCATTTTTAGCAATGGTACAATAATGGGAAGAAGACAGATGTGCCTTGAACCCATAACATTCTATATCGCATAAGCATCTGTATTCAATACTCCTGGCAACAATTTACGTTTTATGTTAGAAGGTAAGCGTTGAATTGATTCACTTGCTAATTAAGTGTGCAAAAGTGTTGTATTTGCAGCTAGATGCCAGCAAACAAAATTCTTTAGACAGAAAACGCGCATCCTCTCTGATGGCTTCCTGGAGGTTTCAGTACACCGTGCCTCATCCTTGCTTTCAGTTTATTGCCTTCACTTCAGGGATTTATCCTGGCTTGACTGATCAAATTGCCGCAGGCTGTGCGTTGCAAACATTTATATTTAAAATGCTTTCTCACAAGTGCAGAAAGAGAGAATAGTTTTACCAGTGTTATGCTCCATAAAGTGTACCAATTGTTCTGCCAAATCGCTTTTGCAAAAACTGTATTTCACGCTGCAGAAACATAGATATTGTAAAGTCATTCATCCTTCACAAATTACTTAGAGAGGACCCCATAAGACCTTTTATTATTATTAATGTGCCCTAAAATCAGTCTTCCCCTTTTCCTCACTCAGGTGCTATAGTGTACTAGAAATGTTTGAGCGTGTGTTTTGAAACAAATGGCTTTTCGTACAAAACAGATTAACTTGCAAGCCAGTGTTTTAAAAGCACCCAGGCGTACTTTCCTCAAGAAAGACACTGATGTGTAATATCAATGTTTTAATAATTTGATAAACCATAATAAACGTGTTGGCCTCTTTGCCAGTGAAAACTGAACTCAATTGCCATTTGTTGACTTGTCAGACTCTTGTGGGTTCAATTTGACAAAAAGGCCTAATATATGTTGAAATGTGATTGACAATACGGAATGGTCTCCACATACACATTAAATAAATGGCGTACTCATCAAATGCAGGTGAATACCACAAAGAATTCACAAGTAGGCTAGAGGTGGTCTAACAGAAACCATCATCGCAAAATATCTGTGGAATTAGGTGACTAACACCTCATTTGCAGCACAAGCACTCAATGAAATTAAAAAGTAGGTAAAAACACATAAAGCACCTGATCAAGCTGTGTCAATGAGAAAACACCAAAACCTAAATTGAGCCAAAAATACTAAATCACCTGCACCCTCACAACAAACGTGATTACTGCAGTCACGTTGCAGTCACAGAACACACATATGGAGAAAGTCAACATAATCTGCCCAACTATGCCTAGAGTAGTAGCTCGTAACACTAATGATACTCTGACATTAGAGGAAGAGAAGGCTAAAGCGCATCTGACCTCCCTTTTCAATATCAATTCGGAAGACATAAAAAGCCTTCTCAGATCAATGAATTCATGATCCCAACTAGATCCTGTACTTCCAAATATTCTCCTGAAAGGCGGAAAAGCCTTTTGGGCAGTTCTGGCAAATATAATCAATCAGTCTTAGGAAAGTGGCATAGAACCTCAGGCATGGAAACTTGCCATGCGGAAATCACTTCTGAAAAAAGCCTCACTGGACCTCTCTATCCCCGAATATTACAGACCAATTTCCATGCTGCCAGCTATCCCATGCTGCCACCTATCAGTAAAATCATGGAAAAATTAGTCAACAAAAACCTATCCATATTTTTGGAAGATCAGAGTCTTCTCCACCATACCCAAATGTGCTTTAGCGCAATGAACAACAGAGGAACTGCTCTGTTAGCTGTGACTGAAGCCTCAAAGCAATTCTAGACTCAAATGGTTCAGTGACAGTAATATTATTGTATTTAAGTGCCGCTTTCTACACAGTGTCACATTTGGCACTGGTCAGAAGACTAGAAGACTCTGGAATTGCTGACAATGTGCTCAAATAGCTAACCTAATTTTTTAAAAACAGAAGCTTTCAGGTTTTGGAGTAATCCTTCTGTTCAAAGACAGTGGCATGGAGCATGGGGTGCCACAGGGCTCATCGCTAGGCCCCACCCTGTTTAGCATACATATACAACCTCTGGCAGACATCATATTGGGGCATGGATTTTCACAGGTATCATATGGAGATTGTTAGACCTGACAGCCTTTGCCTTTGCCTTCTTCTCTCCACTTTTCTGTTTTTGCTGCTTTTAGGGCTCTGTGCATGTTACCACTGCTAAACAGTATATGCTCTCTCCCTTAAACACGGTAACATTGGATCATTCAAAACTGGCATACTTGATTTACTTGTAAGTCCCTAGTGAAGTGCACTACATGTGCTCAGGACCTGTAGATTAAATTCTACTAGTTGGCCTACAGCACTGATTGTGCCGCCCAGATAAGTAGTCCCTTTACCATGCCTCAGGCTTGCCATTACTAGGCTTGTGTGTGCAGTTTCACTGCCACTTCAACTTGGCATTTAAAAGTACTTGCCAAGTCCTAAACCCACCTTTATCTGCATATCAGTCACCCCTAAGGTAGGCCGTATGTAACCCATAGGGCAGGGTGCTATGTAGGTAAAAAGCAGGACATGCACATGCCTGTCTCCAATCACCATCTAGGCTGGGCTGGTTGACAGCTTCCTTGTGCATTTCACCCAGACAGCCACAAACACAGGACACTCAGTCACACCTGCTCTCATCTGCATACTGAATGGGTCTTCCTGGGCTGGAAGGGTGGAGGGCCTGACACTTTCATTTCAAAGGCTAGTGGTCTGCCCTCACACAATGAACCTACTGGGACCCTGGCAGGCAGAACTGTACTGAAAGGGGTATTTATGCACTTCAAAACCACTCTTTGAAGTCTCCTTCACTTCAAAGGCATTTTTGGGTATGTAAACTGGGCCTCTGACCCCACCAACTCAGACACTTCTGGACCTACACCTACATCCTGTCAAGAAGAAACTGCCTGACTGTCCAAAGGACTCATCTGGACTGCTTTGCTGAGAAGGACTGTTGCTCTGCTGTTGCCCTGCTGCCCTCTGACTTTGCTGAGAAGTGCTCTCCAAGGGCTTGGATTGAGCTTGCCTCCTGTTTTCTGAAGTCTCAGGGCCAAAAAGACTTAGGGGGTGATTCCAACTCTGGTGGGCGGCGGTGAAAACCGCCAGAAACAGGCTGGCGGTACGGGGGTCAGAATCCCCAGGGCAGCGCTGCTTGCAGCGCTGCCCTGGCGGATTCACCCAGTCGGGGCAAAAACGGCGGAAAACCGCCGGCCCCGGCGGGGCGACCGCGGCTTTACCGCCGCGGTCAGAATGGCATGGGAAGCACCGCCAGCCTGTTGGCGGTGCTTCCGTCATTCGTGACCCTGGCAGTCCAAGACCGCCAGGGTCAGAATTACCCCTTTAATCTCTTCAGAAAACTCTTCGTGAGCCGAAAATCGATGCACAGCCTACCAGAAACAATGCACAGCGTGCCTTGTGGCTGAGAAATCACCACACAGCCGAACCAGAACGATGCAGCCCAACTTCCTGAGTGGAAATGCGATGCAGCGCGGGCCTTGCAACAGAAAATTTGATGCACTGCCCTGCCAGACCGATGCACAGCTAACCAGAATGATGCAGCCGATTCCCCGAGTGGAAAATCAATGCAGCGCCTGCCATGCAACATAAAATTTGACGCATTGCCTTACCGGATCAACGCAATGCCTGTGACTTCCTCTAGTTCACCCAGAATTTCCCTGCATCGCCCCGGGCAAAAAAAAGATCCCCGCATTGCAGTGAGGAACCAAGACTGCATTCTGAAAAATGACTCAAGCCCCTTGTAGAGTGGAAAGAAATGACGCATCAGTTGTACCACATCGGAAAATCTGACGTACACTATATTTTAGCACACATCTCTTCCTCTGCGATCTCCGTGCATGTAATTTTTTATACAAACCAGGTACTTTGTGTAATCAAGACACAACTGTTGATTTCTAAGATTTAAGACTCTTTTTAAACTTGCAAAAGTGATATTTCAACTTGTGATTATTGAGTCTTGATCGTTTGGACCTTATTTTATTCAGATAAATATCTATTTTTCTAAACCTGTGTGGTGTGTTTTTGTGGTGTTTTCACTGTTTTACTGTGTGATTTATTGCACAAATACCTTCTAAGTTAAGCATGATTGCTCTGTGCCAAGCTACCAGAGGGTGGGCACAAGATAATTTGGATTGTGTGTGACTTACCCTGACAAGGATCGTGGTTCCTACTTGGACAAGGGTGCATTCCTCTGCCAGCTAGAGACCCCATTTCTAACACCCATGATATGCCAATAACCATTTCCCTAACACCAGACGCAGCACCTCTCTCCACCAAGCTTAGTGCCTGCCTCAGAAATGTCACTGACTAGATCTCGAGTAACAACCTGAAACTCAACAATATCAAAACAGCGGCCCTGGTGGTCGGAAACAACCCCACCCTATGGACCAAACTTCACTGGCCTGTCTACTTAGGTCACCAATCCCTCCTTAAAACTGAAATAAAAAGGCTGGGCTTCTGGATCCATTGCCACCTTACCACTGAGGTCCAAGTCAAGAAACTAGTAAATGCCTGCTTCAGTCTTCTTAGCACATTAAGGAAGGTCCTGAGTTGGCTTCCACTGGCCACTGGAAGAATAGGAGTGCAGGGTTTAGCGCTCTTCCGGTTTGAATACAGTAACTTAGTTTACCTGAGAAGTCCTTTGTATGTAATCAAGTCTTTTCAAACCATTAGAATGCTGAAGCTCGCACTATTCGAAAGATCACCAAGTCTCAGTCAGTCTCTGCATCCTTGGCAGGGCTGCAATGGCTGCAATGACTGCAGTTCCTCAAAAGAATCAAATTTAAAACTCTCTGTATGATCAGGTGATACACAATAAAAAAAGATCCTTCTTAACACAGCGGTTACTTACGCCCTACAGACCTAAAAGACTACTACGCTTCTCCAATCAAATACTTTTTGCTGTACCTAGGATCAAGAGAGCAAAATGTGGAGGCCACTCTTTTGTCTGCCCGGCTCCAAAGATTTGGAATTCTACACCTCCATCACTGAGACTGATCACATACCCCAAATGCAGGAAATTACTTAAAACACACCTCTTTAAATGACCTGCTTTCGTCTTAGGCACAAGGTTGCTGGACTTGATTTCCAGTGCTGGGAGGCCCGTCAGGTAGCCATATGCTCTACAAATTCCTAGCATAGCATTGCATAGGATGTACAACATAAATGTGCTCAACATTATAAAAGGCAGTCATTCAAAGATTGAACAGAGCAATTGCAGCCCTTCAAAGAAGAATAGACAAATAGGAAAATGCAATAAAAATAAATGAGATTCTCTGAAATATAAGTGAAATGGTTTCAAACACACCTACTCACCACTGGCAAAGAATTGTTAACTGAATTCACAGTGAGAGCGTGCAGGAGCATGTTTCAAAATCTCTCCTTCGATAGATCTTTATTTAATTTAACTGAAACATTGAGGGAATCAACAATATCAAACAATATAGATTTCTCTGAAGCCTGTTTGGCCACATAATGAGGATCAAACCCAGAATTGGTTATTGAAGTTAAGTCATTTATTTTCAATCAATAATCAGTATAATATTTATGCAAGCCATAATAATATTAAAAAGATACAGAATTACAGCTGGCAAGCTGAACTATCACAATTGGTTGAGTCTCATCTAATTTAGATACAGAGCACTAACACTCACAGCAATACAGAAACTGAGAGTTAGAAAAAGATGTCCTATAAAGAAACCCTAGCTCTGTCTCCTAAACACGAAATGATTCTAAAGCCAGTTAAACAAAGTTTTTAATCAGGAATGAGGATAGTTGGAATGAAATCTTAAGGAAATTCAGAAACGCAAGAAGGTGTCAGCAAAGCGTTGGCTTCAGTAAAAATATTTAGCATGAAGCTTTATGCTTGAAGAAATAAAGGAAGCAGAGAGGTATGTATCCCTCCAGGTCTAAGGGAATATGCCTCAATTTTTAACAATATAACCATTAATTAAAAGAAACAGAACCTTCAACATCAATGTCATCTTCTCCTTCCCTGCAAAAAGCAATCAGCTTTTCTTCCATCCTGTTCAATTTGGAACATCATCTAAATTACTCAGCTCACAGAACTCGAACAGTTACTGCAACCTTTTACATTCCCCATTCCTGGTACGCAATGAATAGGAGATTTCAGCTACTCATTAAATCTTCAAGACTCATGCTAAGAGTTCTCTTCTTGGGGCCTACTATCGTCTATTAATACATAGAACAATACTCCTTTTTTGTAGCTAACAAAGCCTTGAAGTGCACCTGCAAAGAAAGATCATTCTATCTGAGCAAAATACATTTTAAATTTAACGCCTCTAGTCAGGATAACTTTAATCAATTGATTGTGCATTTCAAATACATGATTATGTGTGCACACACATATATTTACCAAAATAAATGTTGAACAGGAGAAAGGAATACATGTTTACTTCTGCAAATACAACTTAATGTAAATATAAAATGTTAATGATGAATACATGTAAGCATTTTATTTTTTTAATGGTTTATTCAATATTGTTTCTCCCAGTTTTTTACACAAGAGAAGCAAAATCAAATACAACCATAGTTTATATGAAGAATCCAACAGTTCATTCCTCAGGACATTCAAGTACAATTTTTTTTATCAATTATACTCTAATCACTACACAGGTCCATACCTTGTCATTTCTCATAGACCAAAAGATAGCGAGTAAAGAGCAGACAGAAGCCAGTGGCCCAGGCGATGCCCACAATTGTTTAAGAGTGCAGCAGAACAGTGAATATCTGCCTAGCCTTCCTATCTGTAAAGAGTCACTATTTACCAGCCATTCCACAACTGGAGCCCAGATCCGAGTGTCCCTCTTTCTCACCGTCCTACCTTTGCATAAGTACAAGCTCTTTTCCAGGTAAAATGGAAAGTGATCCACTACCCACTGATTATAGGTTGCAGGGTCTGGGTAAAGCCAGCTTGTGGGGATACAAATGAGGGCAACTATCATGGCAAAAAATACAAAGTATTGAAACTCATTACCAACCTCTTGGTCATCTACACTGAGTAGCATACGCTGCGGTGATAAGTGTAACTGTGTGTGCGAAACAGCCCTTAGGAACTCAGTTAGCCCTTGCTTCAATGCATCCAATTTAACACAGTTGCCTAACATATGAACAATATCTGCATCTTGACTACAGCAGCTTGTGGTAGCGCTTCTCCCCCATTTGGCTATTTTTGCAGGGATATAATGAAGACTGCATACCAGCTTGTAATGCTGGGCCATTAAGATGGCTGACAGAAGTACAAAATGCCCTATCTTCAGAGATTCATAAAATTGTACATCTGTGTTAGACCTTGCATCCTTGGCGTGGTATCACCTGTCTTTTTGCCTCTGCTTCCTTTACCTTTTGACTGTGTAATAGACTTCGTTTTTCTGTTTTTTGGTACTCTGGGCACTTTACCACTGCTGACCAGTGCTAAAGTGCAAGTGCTCCCTGTATAAATTGTGATTGTGAGTGGTTATCCCTGATTGGCATATCTGATTTACTAGAAAGTCCCTAGTAAAGTGTACTAGAGGTACCCTGGACCTGTAAATCCAATGCTACAAGTGGGCCTACAGCACTGATTGTGCCACCCACGTGAGCAGCCCTATAAACATGTCTCAGACCTGCCAGTGCAGTGTCTGTGTGTACAGTCCTGCACTGCCAATTCGACAGCGCTGGCTGTCCTCTGACCGCCATATTCTGAGTCCTGAAGGACTTTCGCCTCAATTTGGCCGGAAATCCTCCAGTAGTCCTGCTGTCGGTCGGAGGTGCAAAGGCGGTCCCATCGCCGGCCCGCCCTACCAAAAGGACTCTGGCAGCCGTATTACGACCTGTTATCCGGCCTTGCGGTGTCCTGATGGCAGTGTGGGTCCGGCAGTGGGAGTGCTGGGTCCCGTCTCCTCAGTGAGGAGCACCTCGTCATGTGAGGTAAGTGTCCTCCGCAAAGGGAGAGGGGTGGGGTGTGTGAATGGGTGTGTGTGAGTATGTGTATGGGTGTAATGAATGGGGGGTGGGAGGAGAGTGTGTATGCATGTGTGTGTGTCTGTGTGTAATTGTGGTGATGCATGTGTGTGCGAGTGAATAAGGGTGTTGTGGATGTGAGTGTGTTAGGGTGTGTGTCAGGGTGTGTGTATTTGGTGGGCGGGGTTCAGGATGGGGTTCGGGGGTGTGGGAGTTTTGACTGAGGAGTGGGGGTCTCTCCTGGGGGTGGGGTCTCTACACTACTGGGAGTGGGCAGGGGAGTCATCTACCAGCAACAGGAATGCAAATTTCTGTTGCCGGTAAACTTTCCACTAGGGATTTTGCAGCAGTGCTACTGCCACAGAATCCCTTGCGGAACAGGGACTCAGAATACCGCCAGCGGTATTGGGTGGCCCACCGAGTCGGAGATGCTCATCTCCGGCCAGGCGGGTCCAACCACCCTGGCGGTAGCAACGGGGAAATGGCGGTTTGGCACAGGCCAAATCGCCACACTCGTAATTTGGCAGTCTGAACCTCCACCCTGGCGGTGGTCAAAAGACCGCTGCTGGCGTGCGCGGTTCAGTTACCGCCGAAGTCAGAATGAGCACCTGTTGCCCCAATCTGGGTTTTGCTCCGGCTAACTAGCAGTGCCTCATCTCTACCCAAGAGTAGGGATGATGGGGCAGCCGTGCGCATGACACAATTGACTTCTTAAGAAAATTGTGGTTACTCTGGTCCCATCCGTTTCTCTTAGTTACATTAGTCTGATATATACAAATGACAAACAGAGGCAGTATATGTTTCAAGAAGGTTTTAATGAAGCGACTGCATCTTAGACAATAAAGCATGTACTGCAATAACCAGGACGATAAAGCTTGACAGAATTAGAACTGTGACAAGTAGAGTAAAGCATAGAAATAACGCTACCATATTGTCACAAGATTCAAGTAGACTAATTCCTACCTAGGGTACGTTAGAGCACAGCATTTTAAGCTCTAGTTCTGCCCTTCAGGTTCCCCTGGGAAGACATCATCCCCCATACCTGAGCAAAGGCCTGAAGTCTGCATAAGAAGCTGTAGTGAAGAGTTCAGCAATCAGCATACAGTCGTGGTCCTCTGGCTGAAATCTCTCTCTAACGTGTATGGGACAAGGACGTTTTTTCTTAATAAAACAACTGATGTTCTGGGAAAATGTCCCTACATAAGGATATGTGGGTTTCTATAAATAACAGAGACAAAACGTTTACCACGTTTACCGACAACCTATCTCACTGTAGCCTTGAGAGAAGAATAGAGTGCTTGTTCAATAACACAATGCTAGCCTAAGCAAAGAATAGCTAGGTAGAGAAAAATAAAACAAGGCCGCAAATGTGGCTATTGTTAAAATATTAAACAAAGCTGAATAAATTATAACTAGGTTAAAGCACACAGCGGCAGGCTTAGTGTGCTAAAATAACGTGCATGGATCTAAAACTAAAATGGCTACACAACACCCTCCCCTTGCCGGTTGAAGGTGATTCAAAGCCCGATTATGTATAAAAGCTACAAAAACTCAACCTAAGATATATATGTAAAAAATATCTGTAACGACAAATTAAAAGGACACATGAGCATACAAAAAAGGACAATTTAAAATGTTAACATGTGACGTAAAAAAAAGCTAAATTTCAAGAATCAGAGTCATTTTGGAAGTTGCCAATAGAATTTAAGAGAATTGAGGACAGAAGAATCTTCCACTTCGGCAGCTGTTAAAGTTGGAAACGCATCGCCAAAAAGGACCAAAGAGCATTCATGTTCCATAGCCTGAGCCTCAGTCAAGGCAGCAGAATTCCAATGTGTGCCCAGTAATGAGTTCAGAGCCACATTCTCCAGGAAGGACAACTCATAAGCAGCTTCCCATAGCAAACACACCCTCAACGCGCATATCCGGTAATGAACCCTCAGCGAGAACATCAACAGATCAGTGTCCAATGAAAGCAAGCGCTGCGTAGAAAGATAAACTTTCAGTGCATGTTCGAACAAGCACCAGAGTCACCGAAACACGGGCTGCACACAATGCAAAACTGGTCTGAATGACAAGGACCACTCGCATTCCAATTGCTCCGGGAGTGTTTCTCCGACGTACTGCATCATGCGTTTATAACACAGCTGTGCTGGTGGGAGTGCTTTCATTCCTCCTTGTTGCGGCAGGACAGCCATTGCACAGAAAAAGTAGCAATAGCAAAATGCCATCTATTATAGACAAAGTTATTGCAAATCCCCCGAACATTTTGGAGTATATTGAGTGGATGGCTGATGATATTAAACCGAATATGGAGAAGATGTGAATGAAACTAGAACCAAAAGCCTTTAAAAAATTGCAATTCCAGTAGTACTGGATGCATTAAATATTCATCCCACAAGTTCACCAAAGTGTCTCGGAGAGTTTGTACTTGAAAGACTGTATCTCAGCTGATGACCTTGAAACTTGAAGTGTGTAGGTCTCCCTTGTAGATTTGAGTGCTGCATGTTTTTGGAACAATAAAGCCTTGAGTCTGCTCAACTTGTCAAAATTCACATTTGAAGTAGCAATACGGGGCCAAATGTCAGCTCCCCCTTTTTGTCTAGTGGGAGGAAAAAGAACATTCCCGCAGCATGTAACAATCTTAGAGACCGAAACAACATAAACTATTCTGGCTCGCATCCCACAACTGTCTTCATCATTGAGGATAACATAGCTGCTATTTGAAAGCACCTGGAGCTTAGGTCTAATCAAGGGGACTGGAACTCCCTTCAGACAACAAGCCAAGTTTGACTTGGTATTAATCCCATTATCCACAACAGCTAATGCCCTCTGTAAGTTGTTCTGGTCTATTTGCCTTAACTGGGCAACAGCTTCTTGTTGGGAAAGCTTCCAAATTTCATTATATACTTCATGCAAGAAGCGGTTTCAGTGTTGTTTTCTAGGGCCTAACAGAAAGTCCTGTAAATCAGTGTTATTAGACTGGAAACTGTGGTGTTCTATAACAATATCTATTGAGGAACTCTTCAACCATTTGTGGCATAGTTTCCCTACACTGTATGTTGTTACTATACCCGCATGTTCGGATGATATATAGCGAGGGTCCGGCCTACTAGTTCTAAAACCCTCTGTGGAGTTTTTAAAACATTTATGACAGCCATTGCTATCTATTGGCCACAATAACCACCCCCCAGGACGTGACAGTGAAGCATTAAACGTGCCATTCTGGACCCATTCGTCGAGCTGATCTTCAGTTGCATTTATATATTATTGCGATTTGTGAAATTTTGCAAGGGCAGGAATACTGGGTGCATTCACTTCCTTAATCTTTGCTAAGCCTAAAAAACTTTTTTGTTGTACAGTTTCAATTAAAAATATCATTTGAACGGGTATCAGTCATGCTCTAAACAAAGCTTCCTTCCCCCTATTTATATAAATAAATTACGTATCTCTAAATAATATGTGTACATTTTCCATTGATGGCAATTTAAACTAATATGACTTAGCATTTTTAACATTCTGCCCAGAGAAATATGCAAACTTTGAAGAGTATGTTTTAGAACTCCCTGTGGTAGAGTTGGGCAATGTTCCCGATGTGTGTAATTACAAACAGTCCTTGGGGTACTTGCTCTGTGAATGAAATGGTGTCAAGAATAATTATAGCAAAACATATCACCATAATTCTCTTTAAATTGATTTAAAAATAATTTTAAAATACAGTATAATACTGCAATTCAGTCATCATAGAATCAACGGTTTTCACATCCCAATCATCAGAAACAACTCTGGGTATTATTACATTGTTCATTGAAAGTTTAAACACAAATGGTATTTGAATGACCTCTGTGGGGCTGTATATATCAAATGTTACTTTATCCCAAACAATCCCATCAGGAATTGGTATAGCGGAACTGTTCACAAAGGACAAGTCTCTGTGGACCTTGTGCGAAATAAAATTTGGTTTCAGGACCTCTTTGACCAGTTCAACGGTTAATCTTTCAGGAAGAAAATGACCATCTATTAATAAAAAGAATGTTATGACAAAACCAATCCAAAGTAGGAAAGCCAATATAGTCAAGGAAAGGCACAGATAGTTCCATGGAAGAATAAAGTAAGTTGTTCTAAGCCAGTTTATTAGTTTACGTGTTTTTGACAGTTCAGGCGTAGAAGAGGTGAATGAGTCCAAAACGGTGTTGTTGATGTCAGCAAAGTATACAGAAGCAGTTTGTGCAAAAGCTGGAGCCGTGTTTGTTGGTGGAGAACCGGTGGGTGTTTCCTGTGGTGGTTCCGAATAAATTACGCCATCCGTCTGTATTGAAGTTCTGTCAAATCGATTAATTATTTCTGTATTGTTTGTTGAAACAGATGTCAGTGGAATTAATGCCCTACCCAAGCTCAGAGAGGTGTCAGTGTTGCTGCTCACAACTTGTAGAGGGACTTCTTGACCAGTATTGAGAGGGATTTGGGAACTACTGGCTGTTTCTCTTGATCTGCTATGCAGGATCGGCGCCATGTTGTGACTTGACATTGTCGATAGATACAAAGCGGTTTTCTTTAGCACCAGCCAACGGTGGTAGAATGACAGTTCTGGTACCATGTATGCCCAAGAATGGGACCGGTGCACGATAAGAAGGGCTGAACTCCTTTATCACAGTGACCTTTTCACGTCCTAGATCCCCAACTTTAGGCATTCAGCTGGTAGGTGTTTCTGGCACATTCTTAATTCCTGTGGAACCAGCACTGGCAGAAGCTTTGTCGTCATGGAACTGTTGTAATTCCTGTAAGAGAGTGACATGTTCATTTATGTCAAAGGGTGTTTCTACCGCCTCCATGCCAGTACCATCAAGATCTGGAATATACATTTGAGTTCTGAGCAGGCACTCATATGAACTACGACCCCCCAGGGACCTTCAAGGCAGATTGTTAAGTGCTCTCCAGACTCCATACAGGTGATTAAGCCAACTATAACCTGGCTGTTAATGACTGCTTTAAATCACGGTTTAGTCACTCCACTATACTATTTCCCTCAGGATGAAATGGAGACGAGTAATGGAGTTGGACCCCTAATGAAGCCATGGCGTCCCTGAATACCCTTGAGGCGAAAGTAGGGCCCTGTCCAAGTGGAAAGCCGCAACTGCATATATACCGATAAAGACTTACAAATCTTTAATAACAGTCAGAGTATCAGCCGAGCGTTGTTGCCATACCCAATGAAATCTAGAGCAGGAGTCAACAGTGACTGAAATGTATTTGTATGCACATTCCGGTGTTAGGGGACCACAGTGGTCCATGTACACACATTGTTTGTTGGAAATTAGGAGGGGTGTCTGCACTGGACGTTTAGCAGTGGAAACTTTAATTTGTTGGTAAATGTCACAGCAAAGGACATACTGCTTGGCCTGTTTGTATAGACCTGGCCACCAATAATGTGCTTGCAACAATTATATTGTAGCCACCTCACCAGCATGGGCAGATGCAGCCCCCCTGCACTGTTTCAATCAACTCTGATTTTATATCTTTGTTTGGAATAGATTGAATCCCTACCTATGGCAATTGTACCTCAGCATTAAAGCAGTCTCCCATTCAGTAGGAATATTCAGCAGGAAATGCTTTTGGGTAGGGCGGACCTTCAGCCATAGCTTTCACAGCAGCCCATATGTCGTTCTCCAGGTTTTTCACCTAAGCGGGTTACCGCAGCAACAGTGGCCGTAGCTACTGCTGACTTTGCGGTTTCATCAGCCAGTGTATTTCCAGCAACGTGTATTCCAACACGCTGGTGTCCAAGTGTATGTACAACATGGACATTTGGTAGCATTTCCTTCAGATCTGCTACTTCCCCAACAGATGTCTGTGTTTAATGGTGTTACCTTTAGAATCTCTGAACCAGTAATGCAGGTATTCATTGAAGGACTGGATACAGTAGTACAAATCATAAACAATCAGTGTTAACTATGCAGGATCTGTATGTTCCAGTGCCATCACCATAGCCTTTAGCTCTGCTAGTTGTGTTGTGCAATCCCATAGGGTTTGCGTGAACGTATGTTGGGACAAAATTTATTATCCTCCATATAGCCACTTATGACTGCACAAGCAGCGGAGTATTCATGCTTTGTGCCAATTGCAGGTTGTGCTGAGCCATCAATATACATGACTCTTTGATACTGATCAATAGGCAGTGTGTTTGCTGGAACTGAGTATTCTAGTTTATATTGCAACAATTCTTGAGTTTGTAATTTTGGGTCAAAAATGTAGTCTACATCAGTGGCTGTCAAAGAAGTTGCCCATTGAATCCAAAATGGATGTAATGCTTTAGCACTTGGAACGCTGGCTTTGGTAACAGCCTCAAGGGCTGGAATAGGCGAAATGACCATAATGCCTTTGCCTTGGGTTAGTGGTCTTTCTTTAATGACAGCCATCTGAACAGCAGTGAGAATTTTCTCAGTGGGAGCAAAGCGTTGTTCTGCTGCTGAGTACAAATGTGATTTATACGCTATTTGGACTGTCTCACCATCATTTAAAGTTACCTAGGTGAAACCAATGGCACCAGCAATTACGTTGCTGACCAAATGTGTTCTTTTGTCCCTTGTGTGTAAATGTTGTGGTGCAAGCATGTCTGTTTGCAAAGCTCTGAGAATGTGTGTGTTTTTGACTGTCCAAAATTTACTTGAAAAGCCAGGACGTATTAAGTCATAGAAAGGTTTCATGCGTGATGCATAATCAGGAACGTAAGTTCTGCCAAAATTTAGGAAACCCATTAGAGATTGGAGTTTTTTAATGGTATTTGGAGGTTGTAACTGTGAGCATTTTTCCAAGAATTGTGGTGCTAGACTTTTTCCTTCCCTTGACATCTCATATCCTAGAAACAGGATGCTAAGGAAGGCTATTTTTGTTTTTTTTAAATTGAATTTGTAGCCGAACTCTGCAAATCCTACAACAATGCTACCCGTCTTAAATGATGCAGTAATTCATCATCCATGAGATAGACATCATCTACATAGGACAATGCTTCAGGGTCTATGTCGTGCAATATTGAAGTCACACGAGCCGTGAACAGTCCTGTTCTGTTCTTGTACCCCTGGGGTACACGTCAGAATTTGTTTCAGGGAGCATAGTGTGCTGAAACTTGTTAAGTCTCTACTCTCAGGTGTTTTTGGCAGAAAAAAAACATTGGAAATGTCCTGTGTTGCTGTGTATTTTTTACGCACTATGGTGCTCATGAGCGCTGTGCTATGTGAGTTTTGTCTAGCGTATGTGCGTGTATGACTGTTTAAGTGTCTGTAAGCTAAGACTATTCTGTATAAATTATCTGGTTTAGCTACTGGAAATAAGGGATTATTCATAGGTGAATCGCAGGGTTCAATAACGCCCTGGTACTCCAATTGTGTGTGGATTTCCCTCATAGGTGTTTCACATCATGTTTGATTGGATATTGGGGTCGAGGTTGGGGTTGATTTTTAATAGGAATTACATGGTAGGGGGAATCTTTGCCCCATCCTACGTGGTTGTGATGTAACGCAAATGCCCGACCGATGGTGTAGGATTTTGACAGCTCCTCGGAAACAAGGGGCGAGAAAGAAGGTTTGATAGCATCTTCCCCATATGGGCATGTAAGGACAGATTCAGGTGGCCAATCCTGTTTGGCCAACAAAATATCATATATGTTGATGACGCTATCCCAAAAGATTACGTCTATTGTGCGTTGAATGTCTCCTTCTAACTGTAACGTTACTTTTACACCCTAACAGTGGTTGAGACACGCATGTCAGCAGTTTCTACTTGTAAGAAGTCATTAGTTGCTTTCACCTCCAGATGCTCTAGAACATTCCCTATTGTCACCTCTGCCGCGCTGTCTGGTAGCGCTAGTGCCCATTCCTTGTTCTTCAATAGAGCCCTCTTCTTGAATGCCATGTCGAACTGCAACTGCTTCCACCTTTTTCTTTTTGAATTGTGGTTTTTGTTGGGGACATTTCACTTCCTTTTTAACAGAAACTTCTGTTGAGCCATGTCATTCCTGTCTTGGTTTCACGTACTCAGCTCTTTGCTCTGATCGTGCACCTCTCTCATTGTGTTTTTCCGATGAGTCCTGAAAGGAATGAGATTGGCGAGTATCAGTATATTGATATCTGTCAGGTGTTTTTATATTATCTCTATTCCTGAGATTATGGCCCTCATTATGATATTGGCAGTAAAAACCTCTTACCGCAACAGCGACGGCCGCCAAAAGACCGTTGTCGTGCCGACCAGCCGTCTGCCATAATATGACCACAGCCAGATTTCCACCAGAAGAGTGGCGGAAATCCGGCTGTGGCCATACCGGCGGATGGCAGTAGACCATCGCCAGCCGTATTATGACCCATAATAGGGCCTGGTGGTGTTCTGCTGGCGGACACTGCTGCTGGCAGCAGCGCCCTGATCAGTCTCCTGTCGCAGGACCCCCTGAACACAGGTAAGTGGGTGCACCGACAGGGGAGGGGGTTGGGTATGTTGTGTGTGTGTGGGGGGGGTGTAAATGTTTATGCATGTGTGCGTGTATGCGGGTGTGTGTTCCGTGTTGAATGTGCGTGCATATATGTAGGTGTGAGTGCGTGTATGTTGTGTTCTGTGAAAGTGTGTCTGCATGTATGTATGAAAGTGTGTGCGGATGTGTGTATGAATGGATGTATCCACCGGTGGATGCATGTGGGTATGGGTGTGTGTATGAATATGTGTGAAGGGTGGCCATGAAGGTAGGGGGGGTTTGGAAAGAACTGGGGGTGGTAGGTATCTGGAGAGTGGGTGGGGAAGACCTCTATCAGTGACAGGGATGGGATTTCCTGTCACTGATAGTGCCTACCACTATGGTTTTCGTGTCGGTAAGGAAGCCACGGAAACCTAGCGGTATGCGGGGTCACTATCCTGCAGGTGGTACAGTAACAGCCACCGGGCTAGAGATTGTTTTCTCCAGCCCGGCGGCTATTAACGCCGTGGCAGTCGGTGTGGTACATTAGCGGTTTGGCTTCAGCCAAACGGCCAATGTTATAATATGGTGGAAAGCTCAGCCAGCCTGTTGGCAGTACTTTCCACCATGTTACCGCTGACCACCAGGGTCATAATGAGGGCCTATATCTGTTCTGTGGGGTCTCTGTGTGTCTATATTCTCCACTTTCTGTTTTAGGAGTTTGTTGTTTTTTTATCCCAGCGTTTCTTATTACCCCCAGGAGCTTGCTTGGTAAAATCTTTATTAGATTTACTTTGAAATTGTGGTTTTGTTGGTCTGGCCTCCAGACTATCTCGACCAATACTAAAGTAGGTATCCGTGATAATTTTTGGCAGCTCGTGTTCTTGATCCTGTGGAAGAATGTCTCAGAGCCGCATGCGCACTGCTAATGCGACTGCCTCCCCTTTAAGGTTACTTAATATAATGGAGGATACAGAGGCAAAGATGACCATTAGTTGCATCCCCAAGTCCAGGGCGAGGGCAGCCCCGTATTCATCTTGAATTTGTTTCAACACTTCATGTAAATTGGCAAGTGCTGACATACCGTGTGTGGTTGTATAGAGCGTGGCAAATACCGTGCCCCAGGTATTACAGTTATCTACTGTGGGAACCATCCCAAATGGCACATTGTTAATATTCTTTGTTTATAATGAGGTCCTGTATGGGGGAATACTGTTTCCAGCTCATTTATTTTTTGAGCTAACCAAAACAGAATTTCTTCTCGTTTGGTGGGTACCTTACACATGATCGAATGTACAGTTGCAGGGTTAATGCCTGGCGTCACTGCATGTGGTTGGGCTGGTGCAGCACATGCTGGGTTTGTGTTTAATGTTTGCATTACAAACTGTACTAATCGTCTGTATATTGCCGTCAGATCAGCACATAAGCGACAGACTTCAGCTACTGTTAGGTTTGCGGCTGCTGGGTGAGGCATATAAGTGGCCAGTAAAGGCCAGGTAGGACCATTATTACTTAGAGGACGTAACGTGCAAAATTGGGTGGGGTAGGGTGCCATCAAGCCAATTGTTAAGTTCTTGATAAGATAGAGGTATCTCTAAATGTGCATATGCTCTGTATCGTGAAGGTACGTTTGCAGGTGTATAGTGATGAAATATATGTGTGTTCCCATCAACTGCTGGAAATGTGACCCAATAATAGAAAAGTTCTGTTTATAAGCTGCATGTGCGTCAACAACAAATGTAACTGGACCCCCTGAGCCGTTAGGCCATGTGCCAATAAATGTGCAGTAAGGAGCGGTCTCATATTGACTGCAATTGCAACCTGTTGTGGATTCGCCATATTAAATGGTAAATTTCTTCAGAGATGAGCACACCAAATGGGGATTATCCTTTCAGAGTTCAAGCTTGAACAACCTCCCGTGTCAGACACGTGTTCCCTTCTTAGCTGAGGAGGAAATCCTCAATACCACGGTTGTCTTCTTATATAGTACTGAGGTGTATTTGTATATAGTGAGACAGAGATACTCAAGAGGACCTGAAAATTAGAGCCTGACTAAACATTGGCAGCACCATGTTGCGTAGGCTCTCATTATTCTAATGAGACTACCTGATTTGAGGGGCAGAATTGTCTGTGGTGTTGGAGACTGAGTCAACCCACTTCAGGTGACACCTGTCACCCCAATCTGGGTTTTGCTCCGGCTAACTAGCAGTGCCTCATCTCTACCCACGAGTAGGGATGATGGGGCAGCCGAGCGCATGACACAATTGACTTCTCAAGGAAATCGTGGTTACTCAGGTCCCATCCGTTTCTCTCAGTTATATTAGTCTCATATATAAAACTGACAAACAGAGGCAGTGTATGTTTCAAGAAGGTTTTAATGAAGTGACTGCATCTTAGACAATAAAGCATGTACTGCAATTACCAGGACGTTAAAGCTTGACAGAATTAGAATTGTGACAAAGAGAGTAAAGCATAAAAATAACGCTACTATATTATCACTAAAGTCAAGTAGACTAATTCTTACCTAGGCTATATTAGAGCACAGCATGTTAAGTTCTAGTTCTGCCCTTCAGGTTCCCCTGGGGAGCCATCATTCCCCATACCTGGGCAAAGGCCTGAAGTCTGCAAAAACATCTGTAGCGAAGCCTACAGCAATGAGCATACAGTTGTGGTTCTCTGGCTGGAATCTCCTTCTAACGTGTATGGGACAAGGCATTGTTTTTATAATAAAACAACTGATGTCCTGGGAAAATGTCCCTATGTAAGAATGTGTGTGTTTCTATGAATACCAGTGACAAAATGTTTACTACGTTTGCCGGCAATCTATCTCACTGTAGCCTTGAAAGAAGCACAGAGTTCTTGTTCAAGAACACAGTGCTAGCATAAGCAAAGAATAACTAGATAGAGAGAAATAAAACAAGACCGGAAATGTGGCTATTGTTAAAATAATAAACAAGGCTGAATAAAATATATCTAGGTTAAAGTGCACAGTGGCAGGCCCAGTGTGCTTAAATAATGTGCATGGAGCTAAAACTAAAATGGCTACACAACAATACTACCTTGAACTGTTTGGGTCATGGATTAAAGAATTTGGCCCAGATTTAAGAGGCTAACATTAACACGCTAATGTGGTCCAACAAGGCCAAACTCCTGCCGCTTCTTAATTACAAAGTGGTTCAATGCATGCATTGAGCCACTATGCAACCCCTTGAGCCACATTATGCTTCCGCCAGGCATAATGTATGCAAGGGTGGTGTTTCCCCATTAGGGGGACTGCAAAAATGGCCCAGTGTAATCTAAGAGATTCTACTGCGTCATTTTTGTGTGGCTATTTTTAACAGCTGCACACAATAGGCGTTAAAAGGTGGCACACCATTGCTTTCAATGGACCCCTATGTACTGTGCAAGATTATCGCCCTATTACAAGGTTTCTACTAGGCTGACCTATGGACACCTCCGAATCAGGTAGCAAAGGCCAATGCTGTCACACAAAGGGGGCCCCCAGCACCCTCAGAATGTGCACTGTCTGTCATGGCTGATGGTGTGCATTCCGAAGATGCTGGGAAGGGGGACTTCTTCACTGCCTAGGACTTGGTAGTGGACAGTGCATGGGCCCACTGTGGCCCCCAGCACTGGCTTCACACCAGCTTTTTAATGGTGCGAACCCCGTCTTGAAAAAGGGATCACGGAAAGTGAAGTTGTGATCACTGGTCCACTGGTGATCCGACCACCAGGATCGTAAACTGGCAGTCAGACCAGCAGGATATTGGTGGTCTGACCGCCACTGTGGTTATGGTGGTCATGAGACTGCAAAACTCATAATGACCCTCTTAATCTTGTATGTAATCTAAGCACCAAATATAACCTTGTTTCTTGAATATCTTGGGAGTACTCTTGAAATCAACCATGTACCGAGTATAACCTTGTTTCTTGAATATTTTGGAAGGGCCCCCGACTCCAATCATGTATCTATTATAACCTTGTTTTAGCATACCTTGGGGATGTCAGTAACTTCAAGTATCAACCTTTTTCTAGCACACCTTTAGAGTGTCAGTAACTCCAAACCTATACATCGGATGCAACCTTGGGAGTGCCAACTCCAAAACCTTGTACCAAGTGTAACCTTGTTTTTCAGTATACTCTGGGAGTGTCTTTAACTCTAACCCATGCACCGAGTGTAATCTTATTTTAGAACATACCGTAGGAGTGCCTTTAACTCCAAACCATGTACTGAGTGTGATCTTGTTTTTGAAAATACATTTGGAGGGTCATACTTCCATTGTTATCTTGAGATTGACCGTAATTCTAATCTATGATCTGAGTTACTCAGGGAGTGCCAGAAACTCCAATTTGTATTTCAAGATCTTCCTTGAGAGTTTACTAAGATTCTTATCTGGGAATTTGGCTATTCCACTCAATGCTATGATTTAGAAGAAATGTGTAAGCATTGGTTGCTAATGTAATGCATTGATGAAGTGCATAGAGGCTTGCTAGTGCATTGATAGTAATTGCTTCTTGTTGTTCCCAGAGTATTGCGTCTTAAGGAAACTTGAAATGCTGCCTCATAGACACTCGTCTCAGCAGTCCCAGCGGGTCTCAGGAACAACATATTTTGTATTGCAAGTTTCTTTTATTATTTTATCACTTCCCCCTCTACACCTCTGGAAGTCAATGGATCTAGGTCTGCCTTCTCTGGGTCCTACATTTTCCTGACAGGGAGTGAAGGCCCAGCATCGGCTTCAGTGCCTTCTCTGCAGTCTGGATTCAGGTGAATGCATGGCACAGTGCAATTACTGGTCTGGTGTGATCGGATTTCCCTTTGCTGGGATAAACCCAAGTTGCTATGGGGATCCCAGCTTGCTAATAACTTTACATAACCGGGAGGCTAAGATCTTGGCATCCAGTTTCACATCACCAAAATGGGTCTATAGGTTCCTGCCTCTGTTGGTGGCCCCCCCTTCTTCTTAAACCCTACAATAATGTGGAGGCATATCAGACTGGAGTCTGGAGTCCACCTTGCATTTCCCTAAATTGGTTAGCTAAATCCACCTCCGCTACTGAGTAAAAGGTTTTATAAAATTGCAGCAGAATTTTACCTGGGCCTGCCACTCTCCCAGATGGTAATGCGCTCAGTGCTTCCTTAATTTTCTCTAGTATGTACAAGACATCTAGGAGGACCTTCTTGTCTGCATCTAGCCATCCTCCCCTTATAGGTTTAAGATATTGTACTATACCAGGTTCAGTGGGTGTGACCTCTGCATGACATAGTCCCCTGTCGAATTCTTTAAAAACGTCCATGATCGCCAGACCTAACCTGATTTATCTCTGATTTCCTGAAAATTGCCCTGTACAGTCTTTTGCCTTATCCGTAATGCCAATAATTTTCCTACTCTCTCAGTGTATTCATAACACTCTGCTGCACTGGCAGCACTTCCTGTGCAGATATTATTGATCAGAGCTTTAGCTTCCCAGAACCTTTGAACTATCTCCTGCAGGTCCCCACCATCCGCAGCCGCTCGAATAAGTTGTACCTCCAAACTGCTCAACACTTCACATCTAGCTTTTAACTGTTGAGCCAGAGTTTTCTGTCCGTACATGCTAAAACTTAGGGTCAGTTCAACATTAATGAAATCCGTTACTGCTGGGTCATCCGAATTGGGCCCATAAATAAACAGATGGTAGCCGCTGCACTGCCCACCAAGCAGTCTAGCAACACCCAGCACCCATATGTATCTGTGAGTTTCCATCTCACCTCGGTAACATTTCAGTGGGCAAACACTGTTACCCCACATTGAAGTTGTTCTTTTTGTAGTATATGCCAATAAAGTATAAAATAGCACTTCCAGTAGACCATTACTTGAACCTTCAGTATTGGTTCCTGGCATGCAGATAATAGCAGCCCTATCTAATTTCAGGCCTTCTATGACATTCCTCCATTTAAGAAGATAATTCAGCTCACAAGTATTAATTGTGACAATACGTAGCTTCCCTACTTGTGACATTTGCAAGTTTTGCTATCTAGCCATGTCTGGCCATACATTGCATATCTGTATCCTGCAGTGATCCAACTGCACCTACACTTCAAATGACTGTGTCCACTTTTTATCTTTCCTCCTCTTGTGTCCCTCCCATTATCTGGACCCCACCCTGTGACCCTCCATGACCCACCCCCACAACAACAACAAAAACACCTGCCCCTTGCCCTCCCCTGACTCCCCCCAAACCATTTGAAGCAGCCAGACCTGTTCCGGTCTGAATGTCGGATTGCATGCTGCCCTTCCTATGCAGCTATGCAACCCAATGCCCTCTGTGACCTTCAAACATAGATATAATAGAAAGATAATATGTGCTCTGTAAGGAGGAGAAGAAAGACATCTGAAAAATTAAGTACCAACAGTACCACTAAAGAGTCAGCAACAAGTAAAAAAGAAATTAAGAACTAGACTTAGCACCCAGAAACCCCTGCAATGTGCACACCTGTATTTCAGTTAGAGCAAAGACCCAAGGATGACCAAGCCCTCTATACCCATTAAAGGATAGCCCCAATGAAAGGCAGCCTCAGAACCTAGTAACAAAGTTCATGTCCCATTAGTCTAATCCCTCCAAATATTCCTTGGCCCTAACTTCTGAGTTAAAAACTCAGGTCACATTCTTGTAAATGATCTTTAAACAGGAAGGATTCATTAGATATGCCTCAATGCCTTTCTCCTGACAAGACTTTATTAGTTGCATGAGATGCCAAAATAGGCAATATTTGCCCTGGTCTTCTGGGAAATACTCCTAGTTCCAGTTCTCCAACTTCAGCAAGGCCTCCCTGAACAGTTTTATAACAAAGGACTACACATCATTGCCCTCTGCACCTTCAACAGTCTCATAAACAAATAGATTATTCATCTATTGCCGGTTCTCAAAGTCCTCTCTTTTCTGCTGGATATCCATGATCTGAGATTCTTTTGGTGAGGATAGTTTTTTTCAGTGCCACCACATTCACTTCCACCTCCGTCAACTGAGTCTCAACAGCAGCAATCTTTTCACCTATTTCAGTAGAGGCTTTAGAAATCCTCTTCACCTCCCTATGTAGTTTTCGGGCAGCCACTCTATCCTTTCTGCTAACAGAGCATATCTCCTTGAGGTGTTGCATGATGGTGTGCTAAATGAGATCCAGAACATGTAAGCATTTAAAATGAACATTAGTGTGCATGTTTATAAAGCTTCAATCTTTCAGTGGTTACATTTCATTAAAGTATTTAACTATCCATCTATGTTTATTTTATTAGAGGCACACAGTAAATATAATGCAAAATGTAAATACGTATATGCGCAATAATGACCTGTAAAGGATGAAGTCTAAATGTGAGCTGCTCCAACAGTGATGGCGATGTTTGCAAGTAAAGCTGTATATATGTATATACACATATAGTATGTACGTGAATGCATGAGTAAACATGTTTAATAATGAGTCACACTCTTGGGAAAAAATCGCAAGAGGCAGACACTGCCTAGCTATATACATCGAGGGAGCTGCTTGAATACGAATTTCATTAAATGCCTGCTACAAAAGACTGAGACTGACATAAAACTCTGAAGCACAATGACTGTATCTCTTTACTTGAAATGTAAAGGTTGCTGTCCATTACCATATTTTTAAACCCAAGTGTAAAAAAAGAATGCACACTCATTAATCATGCATGCTGATTCAATGAATCAGGAAGGAATTGCGATGGTAAAAAAATATAATAATATATAGGATTGCCTATCATTACAAATCTATGGTATGGACCTAACATGGTCATTTCAGGGTGGAACAGCCTGCAGAAATAGGTGAACATCCATGATATCCTAGTTTTTTTGGTTTACATTGGTTTAACTACCTCTTATGAGTATTTTCCACACTGTAAATACAAGCAAATTTGTGTCTTTTAAAACCAAGTGTTTGTGTTTTTGGAATGGCTCGAAATGTAGGGGAACATCACCATAATTAAAGGGGGTATAAGGAACATTTTTTCCAGAGGAACTATATGTTCCCTGCCGGAAAAATATTTTTTTTGTGGAAACACACATTTTTGCATGACCTGCCCTTATGGATTTTTCTGTCAGTGCAAAGATTTCATGTTGGAAATCATGTGAACTGGAGTACTCCTAGAAATCTATCAGTATTGTAGATTTTGTGCATTCTCTCTAAACCTGTAGAAATGTATGCCATATGTACAAGTAAAGCTAGAAGAGTAGATTTCCAACTTTAAATTGCAGGGCTTTTTTTGATCATAAAAATGTAGTTCCACTAAGAAGCATGTCACATAAATTGTGGCTTCAGGGTAAATGATAATGCAATGATATTCTGATTCGGTTTGATCAGTAAAGCATAGCAAATGTCAGTGAGCAGTAAATTGAAACAAACCAACATGTGTTTGATTTGTCTACTTTTTTAAATTCAGGCAAAGGTGAACACAAGTGTTTGCAGCAAGGCTGCACTAGCCGCACATGGCATCAGACATTTTCCTGACAGGCTGGAAGGGTGGAGGCCACTCTTGTTTCTGGGGGGCTATTTGTGCAGCAATTCAGCAGTTATAAAAGCACTGCAGAGTTCCTTTTATATTCAACAGTTTTCGAGGAAGAATTTAAATGCAAAATCATTCTGGTGATTAATGTACCTATTGGATGGCAATCTGAGTTCTGTATAGTTGCAGTTTTGACTCATCTGAGGTAGCACAGAGGGATATTATGTCTGCTACAAAGAACATGCATTATGCAGATCACATAACAGTCTTTTATGTGATACTGGTTGTGCGACAGAGATCCTTTTGTTACTGTGCATTTCATAGGTTACAGTCATAATCTATCACAGTGAGCTATGAACTGCCATCCAAGATGTGCATGCATTCTGCATGGTACAGGTTAGAAAGTTATGCTTTCCCAGTTTTTGATTATCCTAATTTTGCTAAGAAGGGTTTGTTTGGGTAGATATAAGTTGTTATCAGTAAAGTCAACCCTAACCACTGTATTACATTTGGAATCCTAAGTGTATGCTCCCCCAGACCAAACACTCTTAGAAAATGCCCTCTAATATGGATACATGTGAATCCTACACTTTGTAGTCCCCTTGCATTATATAACATTTTCTATCCACTGATTTATACAGATATGATTAATTGTCTGTGCATGTCCGTGTGTGCGGGTGTGTGTGTCTGTGTGTGTGTGTTTGTCTGTGTGTGTGTGTGTGTGTTCCAACACCCTAAGCTCGGCAGAGAGGTGCTATAAAACCATTGAATATGAGAAAGAGACTATAGAGAAATGAGAGGCACTGCCAGACAGTTGTGGTGAGGAAATCATTGAAGAGCCCCAATAAAGATTACTGTCCTGATGCACTGTAAGGTCATCATTTATAATACTTTAAAAACTAATGCAATTGAATATAAAATGAAAAATATGTGGAAGAATGCACAGTTTTTGCCATTTTTTCCCACATTTTCTTTGGGAAGAGACCCCCTAAAGCCCCTTCAGAGTAGTCAGCTCGCTCTTTGTGCATCCTCTGAACATTATGGAGGGCAGTCTGACAAAATTTGCCAAGGCTGCTTTAGGTTCCCAGTCTGGCTCTGGTTGGCAGCACAGTAGTCATTTCAAGTGCCCACTTCTGCAATATGTGATAAAACACAGGAAAATCACAGAGAATAAATTATAATGAGCTCACTGTGAGTAACAATTGGTAAGATATTTTTTGTTCGGGCTTGGTGAAATAATTGATTTTCCTCACTATAGATCCTGGAAGTCTCCTTATGCCGATTGTAATTAAGGTAATGTTAGAAATGGGGTCTTTGGTTGGCAGTCAGGTTACCCCCTGTCCAAGCAAGGACCCTCACTCGAGTCAGGGTAAGTCACACACAATCCAAATTATCATGTGCCCACCCTCTAGTAGCTTGGCACTGAGCAGTCAGGGTTAACTTAGAAGGCAATGTGTAAAGTATTTGTGCAATAAATCATACAATACCACCATGTAGCATCACAAAAATACACCACACAGTGTTTAGAAAAACATATAATATTTATCTGGATAATTGCAGGTCAAAACGATCAAAGATGCAATAAGTAAATGTAGAGATATCACTGAAAAGTGATACAAAGGGCCATATTTATACTTTTCGACGCACAACTGCGCCAACGCAGTTGTGCGTCAAAAAATGTTACGCCGGCTAACGCCATTCTGTGGCGCCATGCGGGCGCCGTATTTATTCAATGACGTTAGCCAGCGTTAGCCGGCAGAGCTGCCTGGTGTGCGTAAAAATAAATGACTTACACCAGGCAGCGCCGGCGTAGGGGAAAATGGAGCTTGGGCGTCAAAAAATGGGGCAAGTCAGGCTGAGGCAAAATCTTCGCCTCAACCCGATTTGCGCCATTTTTTTTTACTCCCAACCCCCATTGAAATTACTCCTGTCTTAGCAAAGACAGGAGTCATGCCCCCTTGCCCAATGGCCATGCCCAGGGGACTTTTGTCCCCTGGGCATGGTCATTGGGCATAGTGGCATGTAGGGGGGCACAAATCAGGCCCCCCTATGCCACAAAAAAATAAAAAATAAATACTTACCAGCACTTACCTTAATGTCCCAGGGGTGGGTCCCTCCATCCTTGGGCGTCCTCCTGGGGTGGGCAAGGGTGGCAGGGGGTGTCCCTGGGGGCATGGGAGGGCACCTCTGGGCTCCTTCCGAGCTCACAGGTCCCTTAACGCCTGCCCTGACCAGGCGCTAAAAAACTACGCAAAAGCGGCTGGACGTCATTTTTTTTGACCCGCCCACTCCCGGGCGTCATTTTTGCCCGGGAGTATAAATACGGCGCACATGCCTCGGAGTCATTTTTTAGACGGGAACGTCTACCTTGCATATCATTAACGCAAGGAAGGTGTCCATGCTAAAAAATGACGCAAACTCCATAAACTTTGGCGCTAGATGCGTCTAACGCCAAAGTATAAATATGGAGTTCGTTTTGCGTCGAATTTGCGTCAAAAAAACGACGCAAATCCGGCGCAAACAGAGTATAAATATGGCCCAAAGTGTCTTAAGTGTTTTAAATGCAAACAAAGTCTCTTTCAAGCACAAAGTACCTTGTTCACGTGAAAAATCTCCGCAAAGGGGCTGCAGAGGAGGAGAAGTGTGGAAACAAAGGGGTGTGCATTGATTTTTCGGGCCACACACTGCGATGCATCATTTAGTTTCCACGCAGGATTGGCTGTGCGTCGATTTCCGGTGCTCGGTCATGGATCCTCTTCGGGTTGCGGGGTTTTCAGACGCCCCCGGGATGGTGTGTGGATTTCCGTCACTGGCAGTATGAAGTCACAGGAGCTGCGTCGATCTGGTGGGCATTGCGTTGAATTTTCTAACGCACAGCAGATGCTGCGTTGATTCCCTTCTGGAAGTCGGGCTGCGTCGTTCCGGCTCGGCTATGGGTCGATCCAGTGGGCCGTGCATCGAACTTCCCACCACTACGTTGGCGCTGTGTCGATCTTCTCGTTGCGAAAGTAGGCTGCATCATTCCAGTTCGGCGTCCAGTGAAATTTTCACCACGGTGCAGGCTGTGAGTCGTTTCTGCCAGGCTCTGCATCGAATTTTGCTGCACAAGGAGTCCTTCTTGAAGAGATGAAGTCCTTTTGGTCCTGAGACTTCAGGGAACAGGAGGCAAGTTCTATCCAAGCCCTTGGAGAGCACTTCTTCAACTCAGCCAGAGAGCAGCAAAGCAGCAGGGCAACAGCAAGGCAGCAGTCCTTCACAGAAAGCAGTCAGGTGAGTCCTTTGGGCAGACAGGCAGCTCTTCTTGGCAGGATGCAGGTTCTGGTAACAAGTTTCTTCTCCAGGAAGTATCTGAGTTGGTAGGGGCAGAGGCCCTGTTTATGTACCCAAATGTGCTTTTGAAGTGGGGGAATCTTCAAAGAGTGGCTTAGAAGTGAACCAGGTCCCCTTTCAGTTCAATCCTGTCTGCCAGGGTCCCAGTAGGGGATGTGGCAGTCCTTTGTGTGAGAGCAGGTCCTCCCATCCCAGGAACACCCATTCAAAATATAGATGTATGCAAGTGAGGCTGAGTATCCTGTGTTTTGGGTGTGGCTGAGTGAATGCACAAGGAGCTGTCAATTAAACCCAGCCAGATGTGGATTGTTATGCACAGAAAGATTTATGTGCAGAGAAAAGCTAACTTTCTAAAAGTGGCATTTCTAAAATAGTAATATTACATCCAGCTTCACCAGTCAGCAGGATTTAATGTCACCATTCTGGTCATTCTAAATATGACCTTCCTACTCCTTTCAGATAAGCAGCTGCCACTCAAACAATGTATGAGGGAAGCCCCAATGTTAGCTTATGAAGGGAGCAGGCCTCACAGCAGTGTAAAAACGAATTTAGGAGTTTTACACTAACAGGACATGTAAACTACATAGGTACATGTCCTGCCTTTTGCCTACACAGCACCCTGCCCTATGGGTTACCTAGGGCATACCTTAGTGGTGTCTTATATGTAGAAAATGGGGAGATTTAGGCTTGGCAAGTACTTTTAAATGCCAAGTCGAATTGGCAGTTAAACTGCACACACAAGTCTTGCATTGGCAGGTTTGAGACTAGGATTAGGGGCTATTTAAGTGGGTGGAACAATCAGTGCTGCAGGCCAACTAGTAGCATTTAATCGACAGGACCTGGGCACACATGGTGCACTCTTCTAGGGACTTAAAAGTAAATTAAATAGTCCAATTGGGTATGACCCAATGTTACCATGTTTAAGGGAAAAGAGCATATGCACTTTAGCACTGGTTAGCAGTGGTAAAGTGCGCAGAGTCTTAAAACCAGCAAAAACAGTGTCCAAACAGTGGACGGACGCAGGCAAAACGTTAGGGTAACCAGCCTAAGGCTGTCATGTCTAACAGGTAATGTTCCAACCAAGTACAAGAATCTTGTGGTTATCATCAGGGCTACCAGGGATAGAGATGCATCTGAGATGTATGCTGTGAGAGATAAACAAATGATATGCCTTCAGTCGGATGAATTTTAAAAAGGCGGGTCTGTTTAAAAGTAAGGACAAATCCTCAGAAATATTTTTAGGAATGAGAAGTGTTCGATCTGATCCCTTCATCCTAATAATAATTAGACATTTGGTACGGAAAAGATGTATATGACTATGGGGGTCATTCTGACTTTGGCGGGCGGCGGAGGCCGCCCACCAAAGTCCCGCCGTCAGAATACCGCTGCGCGGTCAGAAGACCGCCGCGGTAATTCTGAGTTTCCCGCTGGGCTGGCGGGCGACCGCCAGAAGGCCGCCCGCCAGCCCAGCGGGAAACCCCCTTCCATGAGGATGCCGGCTCCGAATGGAGCCGGCGGAGTGGAAGGGGTGCGACGGGTGCAGTTGCACCCGTCACGATTTTCAGTGTCTGCTTGGCAGACACTGAAAATCTTGGTGGGGCCCTGTTAGGGGGCCCCTACAGTGCCCATGCCATTGGCATGGGCACTGCAGGGGCCCCCAGGGGCCCCACGACACCCGTTACCGCCAGCCAGGTTCTGGCGGTCAAAACCGCCAGAACCAGGCTGGCGGTAAGGGGGTCGGAATCCCCATGGCGGCGCTGCCTGCAGCGCCGCCATGGAGGATTCCCTAGGGCAGCAGGAAACCGGCGGGACACCGCCGGTTTCCCGTTTCTGACCGCGGCTGTACCGCCGCGGTCAGAATGCCCATGGATGCACCGCCAGCCTGTTGGCGGTGCATCCGCGGTCCCCGGCCCTGGCGGTAGTCAACCGTCAGGGTCGGAATTACCCCCTATGACTTGACCCAAGGCACAAGAACAATGTATGTATAAATGCTGTGTCCTAATACCTAATATAGTCAAGCACCTACCAAACAAGGTAGAGATTAGCATACACAACTTTGTTGTGATTTAAAATTGGGAAGGTCTAGGTCCAATCGATGGTACATCTGCACAAATCTATTTAACTGTAACAGAAGCATGCCATGGAAGCATATCTCGCTAAAGGTAGGTAGCCAAAGTGGTGATATAATTGCCATAGTTAACGTGAGTGAGAAACATTTAGCAGCAGGGAGGAAGACTTAAAGCAATTGCGTCTGCTATGACACAGATTCAAACGTTGTGATTCCACATTAACGTACATCACACACAGGGTAGGCGCCAAACAGACACTCTGGACATCATTATCTACCGCCATCCTCTGTAGATGTAAACATTTTAGGTCTGACTACAGATAGCTGTAGTTGTGGGGGAACTTGTGCCATCCATTGTACAAGAGGGACAGAGATGTATTTGGGTCAATGCCCTACTGCCATAGTTTGTTCCTTTTGTTTTATCATTAGATTTTGGTGGCAGTACTCAAGTAGTTCTAGTGTTAGAATACAGTGTACTCCTTGATGTATTTACTTTGCTGACATTCCAATATTTTAATTGCTGGCACAGGGCTTTCTGTTTAGGGGCTGTCAGCTTTTTGGATGCCCTAGCCCGTCATATGGACATAGAGCAATTCAGTATTCACCCTTGCATGTTCACTTGCATTATTTCTGTAACGATATCATGTTTATGTAATTACAGCTTTTTTGTTCACAAACTAATGACATGTATTCATATAAGCATTCTGTAGCTATTACAAAGCTACTGGCTCGTTGTCAAAATGATCTACTATGCATTATTTTCCGGGTGTGCCTTGTGCATTTACCTCTTACAAAACAAACCTCATCTTCTAACACTCTGATTTGAGGCTAGAATCTGACTCTGCCAAATGTCTGTTCAAGAAAGTGGTCCTAGTCGCAGCTTCCATATGGTTGTAGCCAAGGTTATTACTTCATTAGAGGTTCTTCTTTCAAGGACGTCTGTGGGTTACACACATAAAGTGCCAGTGCTTGTTTCATAAGCAGGAACCAGATGGTTCACAGTGGAGTCATACAGTTCTTCCATGTCACTGCAGTTTGGCATGTGGTCAAAAGTAACCCCAGTGCTAGGAAAATAGGTTGAGACCGTGCATTCTTCTTCATTGTCAGAATCCCTAGACGACTAGTCTGGGAGACTAAACCAGACACCACCACAAGAAGTCATCTAAGTGCGTGACTACCTCGCCCCAAAATAGTATCATCACATGTACTAGAACTGCATCCACCTTCCAGAAATCAAGTTCAAGCACAGAGACGGTTGGCACTTATGCTATATACTGCAGAGAGAGTCATAAACTCTCATGGAGTATTTGTACTGGATAGGGTTAAACAGATTATTGTGTTAAACTTGCGTTGCGTGTTCAGTTTTGTTTTTTCATGAAATTAATCTCAAATATGTCTTTACCGAACTGTCTGCTAATTAACACTTTCTTTCTCTTTGTAAAATATTCCGTCCGAGTATGTTGTTTTTCACTTTTTCTATGGGATTACTATCTACAGATGTACATTTCTCTTCATATTTCATTAACTACTCCTACTGTTTTGTAGAAAGTAGAAAAGTGAAAATGGCCAGTGCAAAAAAAGCCCCCCTTCTCTTATGAGACCGAATTCTTAGCGTAAAATAATCTTGCCATTGTCTATGTCCTGCAGGTGGCTTCAGGCAGAAAACTCTATTTTCCAATTACATTGCTGGATATGGGGATCTTACTGAATGTACAAGGTTGTTAGTCTCGTGGGCTGGGGCACCATGGAGCAGCAGAATGCATTTTATCAATTTCATGCAGTTTGTCCAGCGGCCAAGAAGGCGATTACAAGTACTGCAAGGTCTTACTTTAGCTGAAAACTCAAAGAAACCCTGTTTTATTTTTAGGAGTCTGGAAAGTGGGAAGAACATTATAAATTTGGCATAGAGCAACAGTACTTAGATGTTCATGTAAAGTTATTATCAGAAAATAGCATTGCACATGCATATGTATTTGTGTAGTATATGTAACGTTAAATACAGGTGTCTGACTTATTTAGCTTTGTGCCAAAACAGTGAGCTCGAGTCTATGTTAAAGATAATTTGCTTTAGATTGTATCTCTGAAACTATCTGCTCGAGTTGTAAGTTTATCACACTAAATTTGCAGTCAATCTACTTTAAAAAGTAGCTTGCTGTCTGTATCTTTTCAGAATTCAGGGTTTCCATTACAGAAAATATTTCCCAGGCATGACCATAATCCACCTGTAATTTGCAGGCACTCCAGAACACCGTGTCATTTATTATACATCTGAAGGTCGTTTATTGCGACGGTTTTTAAAAATGCTCACAAAGGCTACACATTTATCAAGTCATGCTAGTGATGTAGTATCGTTCTGTAGGTGTCCTGTATATTATTTGGTATAATATATTACCTCTTCCCAAACAAACATGATAGAAATCTGTTCAACTAAAACTACATAACATGGGGATAAACTAAGGAAGCGTAGGATAAAAGATAAATAGAAAAATGATACGTTATAAAAATAACCAATTAAAACGAATAATGTCCAAGAAACGTTAAATCCTAAGTAAGAGAAAAACTATAGTACTTCCACCGAAGCTGAAAACTATAAAGAAGTAATTTAAAAAATAAACAATAGGGTTATTCTGCTGCAGAAGAACATAACTGAACGTTATCTTATATTATTCTACAAGTGGTTTCTTGTTCTGTACAGTGTATGACCTGGGGAAAAATCAATAGAAAGCTGCCAAAAAGAATATATGTGAACAAAACTTGCACAATGTATGTTAGTATATCCGTTATCCACGCTGTTATCGGCAACTGCAACGAGCCGTTGGTCTTGCATAGCAATGTTGGGGCACAGGCTATGCTATCAAATCAGGGGGAAAATTTATCATGACTTTGTGCCACTACAAATCCTTGCATAGGGGCCCAAAGTCTGGTTATAGTATTTACTTTTCGGCGTGTGTTGGAAAATTGTCCTTCTTAAACTCAAATAGTTCTAGGTATTGCTTTGCACTACATTGCAACAAGACGGCCTTCCATCAGTGAGACATTCCAACCTTTGGTTTTGACAAAAAGCCCTAGCTACTAACTAGACCGGGGTTTGTGACACATAATAGTGCCTCCTTTTTGGTGCAAATTTTGTGATTTTTTAAATTTCACTTAACATTTCAAAGTTTGCATTTGGGCCGAACTATACAGCACAAATCTAACATGTGCATTGTTTTAAAATGTGTCTGTTGTGGGACCATGCCCCCTCTGGATCGTGCCCCCCATCTTCCCCCCCCAGGTTTTGCTTTTTCCCCTCCTGTTTTGCTGAATTCGTTTTTGTTGGCTTTTGGGACACTTTACCACTGCTAACCAGTCCTAAATTGCCCACTCTCTACTTTAAACATGGTGAAATTGACTTACACCCAATTGACACATTTAATTGACTTGGCACCAGAGGCTGCAGAGAAGGGCAGTTGGAAGATTATAGGGGGTAGAGCCATGAATGGAATGATCCTTGGGAGGTTGGGAATTTCTATGTGCTGGGGGGGAGCCAGGCTTTTAGGAAAGTGAAGGCTTGTAAGCACTCTGAACCTGGGATGAGGTGGGCAGCTGACGGAGTGCCAGGCACCTCATTGCCATAGCAACCCCTTGTGGCACAGAATACCACAGAAGGGTGCTGTTACTTTGCCATCGATTTTTTAAACTATGGGTAGCTCTGCAATTTTCATAGATTTGCATAGCTGAAAAATATTAGCTAGGGCTGCGAGCCGCCATATGTAGTAGCACCAAAGTTCCCTAAGACAATAGATGCAGGAATAAAATCATCTGTGTATTGCTACAAGGCCAAGAACTTGTTCTCAGTAACATCAAAAAGACGTTATTGGTCATGAGAGGTTCTAGTCACACTTCTTGCCAAACACTTGCATGCCTGGGCAATAGAGAGCAACCACTCACCTCTTGAGTCACTGGAACAATGGTAATGGGAAAAGCTGTATCTTTTAATAACGTTATCAAGTTCATGTCCAGAAGAGGAGGCAAGTGACCTCAATAACAGGAAGAAAGCAGTAAAGCAGAATGAGGGAGAGAAGGGCTGCAAGGAAGAGATAACTGTGCTGTTGCAATGGCTGGGAAAGGCAAGAGTGGTGAGGGAAGATGAAAGTAAAGAGGAGACTTGGACTGCCTGAGTGAACTGAAAACTCACCACTGACAAATACAGTGTTGCGAAGTTCAATATTTGAAATTTAGATAAGACAGGCACAGCCTTCCATTCCTTCTAAACTGAACACCAAAAGTAGTGTAATAGAAATATTTGTAATTTACAGAGTTTACAGATTGCAAAATTGTGGTATGAAGTGCAATGTGGATAGGAAATTACTATTATTTATTAATCTCAGTGCACACGGTGAATGGGTCAGGGAAGAGTGACGGAAAAGAAAGGTGCTGGGGGAGGCAGGTTTCCAGACGCGTGAAATCTTACTCAGATCCCACATCAAACCAAAGGTATAAGCAACAGGGAAAACAAAGATGTGGACCATTGGTAATAGGTAGTTAGAGTGGTGGTCGATAAAGTGGTAGTTAGAGGCGGTGGCACAGAGTGTATTCATGGCAGTTTTCCTTTTCCTTTTTCTTACCGCTTTTCTCTTGTTTCCCTAGTCATATTTTCTGCACTAGTTTCTCACTTACTGCGTGAGGATATTGTAGTACTAGTAGGCAGAAGGCCTATCTGCTTGCTTCCTCGCGCAGATTGTGATGAGGGCGGGGTGGTAGGAGGGTCTACTGAAGGCCAGACACCACCCTGACATACAAGAAGTACATTGTAAGCTGGTAAGCTCTTAACATTCTCAGCAGTGTTGAAACAGATGTAACACAATGACAAGTTAAGATTCCCAAATCTAGAGGGGTTCTCCGTCATCCAAACTGAGTCATTTGCAGCAAATTCTGTCATCTTTCTAACTTATCCACTTCAGCACTTTTGACCTGCCAACCAACCAATGGCTTTTGTTGTCTGCCTTTCATATCTTAAGGTTTCACTGACAGTTCTTACAGGTATTTCCACAAAAGTAACGGAAACAACATTTTGACCATTCTGTGCAGTTGCTTTAATCACTCACAAACTTAACATATTCAAAAATAATTTAAAATAATATAAAGAGAAACCAGGAGACCCATAAGTCCAACAACGACAACAAGAACTAAAAAGTCCTTCGGAAACGGCACAGAATTGAAACTTAATATTCACTGTGCGATTTTGCAAACCAAACCAAACTCTTCCAAAGTCTTACCTCTAATTAACAATTGGTCTTATAAAAAACAAATGACTGGAACATTATCATCGAATCCAGTTCTGAGTGAATCTGTGTATTCTCACGAGCAGAGTTCTGCCTGACCCTTAAAGGGTTAGGCAGGGCAGCTTTGTGAGCTACTTCGGCATTAGCAAGAACATACATTTCTATTCATTAAGAACATTAAAGCTTTTAACAATTTTAGGCATTATAAAGACTGAACCAATAGTTGAACAAAAAGGGAATACAGAACAGTCTACATTCACGGTGTACAACCTTGCAGAGTCTATTTATTTTCAAAATAATAGTCAGGAAGTGTTTCAAAGTACCCTTGTTGAATAACTGCTGTCATTAAGATCACTCTAAATATTTACAGTAGAAAAGGATGGCCACACCTTGTAATCCAGGTACTCAGTAAGCCTGTTTATATTCCACAGGCAACTATGATAAATACATTTTACTGTATATTCCAAGGCCATATTGCATGTCACAAAACTACATGAGCATTGTCTGGCAATTATGTTCGGATGGTTATGACTGCATTGCACAATATTTCGAAAGGTAATATACTACTGAACGGAGTAAACATGGGCATTGCTTTATAGGGAGTACAGTATTCGTAGGGAGTATGGTTTTATCTCGCACAGTTTGTTATTTAGTATGACACCTTTTCCTGCTAATACACACAATTCTCATATTAATTGACAATGTTTCCAACTGGTAACATGATGTTTTTGATGGATATTGCTGGACCTGGCCCTTTTTGCAGGGTTATCTCCAAACGTTTTGCCTTCTTCCTGCTATTTTGCCTGACCTGTTTTTGTTGGCTTTAGGCCTCTTGGCACGTTACCATTGCTAACCAGTGCTAGCATGCAAGTGCTCCCAGTGTAAATTGTACTGGTGTTAGAAATGGGGTCTTTGGTTGGCAGTCAGGTTACCCCCTGTCCAAGCAAGGACCCTCACTCTAGTCAGGATAAAAAAGACTCACCCTCAGCTAACCTCCCTCACCCCATTGGTAGCTTGGCATGAGGAGAGTTAGTAGCTTGGCATGAGCACGCAGGCTTAACTTCAGAGTGTTAGGTGTAAAGTATTTGTACCAACACACACAGTAACTCAATGAAAACACTACAAAATGACACAAGACAGGTTTAGAAAAATAGAGAATATGTATCTCAGCAAAACAAGACCAAAATGACAAAAAGCCACAATACACAAGTCAAGTTATCAATAAAAATGCAAAAATAGTCTTCATGTAATTTTAAACACAACACTGACACTGTTAGCGTGAAAATGTGCCTTGGGCGCGTCAAAAATAACCCTGCGCGGGCAAGTGTGCGTCAAGAAGGGTTGGTGATGCATCAATATCACTGTTGAGCGAGACCTTGCATCGTTTCTCCTTCAGACGGGTCAGCGTGCATTGTTTCTTCTCTCCGCAGGAGAGCAATGCGTCGATCTGGTCAGCACTCTCGGGTGTGGGCAGGCCTTACGCTGTTTTTACACGCCCAGCGATGTTTGCGTCAGAAATCCAGCAGCACGATGATCCGAAAGGCACGCAGCACAGGTTGCGATCTCATCAGCCTCCGTCAACAATGCTGAGCGTCGTTTCTCCAGCCGCGTGCGTTGATCTTTCAGCCGCACAACAGACGAGCATCTATTTCATCCACAAAGCTGGAGGCACGTCAATTTTTCAGCCACAGATCGGAGTTGCGTCGATCTTTTCCCCGCACTGGGGTCTGTGCACGGACTTCTCACTTCTGTCCTGCCAGCTTCTCCTTTCAGGGCCCCAGGAACTGGATGGGCACCACTTGGCAGAGTAGGAGTCTCAGCAGAGGCTCCAGGTGCTGCCAGAGAGAAGTCTTTTCTGTCCCTGAGACTTCCATAACAGGAGGCAAGCTCTAAATCAAGCCCTTGAAGAGTTCTTCACAAGATGGAAGGCACACAAAGTCCTGTCTTTGTCCTCTAGCACAGGCAGAAGCAGCAACTCCACAAAGCACAGTCACAGACAGGGCAGCTCTTCTTCCTCAGCTCTTCAGCTCTTCTCCAGGCAGAGGTTCCTCTTGGTTTCCAGAAGTGTTCTAAAGTCTGTGGTTTTGGGTGCCCTTCTTATACCCATTTTGCCCTTTGAAGTAGGCCTACTTCAAAGCAAAGTCTATCTTGTTTGTGAAATCCTGGCTTGCCCAGGCCAGGCCCCAAACACTCACCAGGGGGTTGGAGACTGCATTGTGTGAGGGCAGGCACAGCCCTTTCAGGTGTGAGTGACCACTCCTTCCCTCTCTCCTAGCACAGATGGCTCATCAGGAAATGCAGACTACACCCCAGCTCCCTTTGTTTCACTGTCTAGTGAAAGGTTCAACCAGTTCAACTGTCAAACTGACCCAGACAGGGAATCCACAAACACTTCACACACAGACACTGCAGTGGTGGAAGATCTGAGACATGATTACAGAGCTACTTAGGTGGGTGGCGCAACCAGTGCTGCAGGCCCACTAGTAACATTTGATGTACAGGCCCCGGGCACCTCCAGTGCACTTTATTAGGGACTTACTAGTAAATCAAATATGCCAATCATGGATAAACCAATTACATACACATTTTGTATAGGAGCACTTGCACTTTAGCACTGGTTAGCAGTGGTAGAGTGCCCATAGTAACATAAACAGCACAAACAGAGTCCAGCACACATCAACAACCTGGGAAACAGAGGCAAAAAATTAAGGGAGACCACGCCAAGGATGAAAAGTCTAACAACTGGTGTTTGGTTTATCCATGATTGTTAAATCTGATTTACTAGTAAGTCCCTTATGCAGTGCATCAGGTGTGCCCAGGGCCTGTAAACCAAATGCCACTAGTGGGATTGCAGCACTGATTGTGCCACCCACATGAGTAGCCCTGTAAACATGTCTCAGGCCTGCCTTTGCAGTTTCTATGTGTGCAATTTTAAATTGCCATTTCGACCTGGCAAGTGCACCCATGTGCCAGGCCCAAACATTCCCTTTTACCACATGTAAGTCACACCTTAAGTAGGCCCAAGGAAGTTCTATGTGCAGGGTGCAGTGTATTTAAAAAGGTAGGACATGTACTGGTGTGGTTTACATGTCCTAATACTGAAACAGTGCTAAACTCAGTTCCCCTTGCAGGAGTCAGGGAATCATTGGATGTTCATATGTCTTGCACCTGGTCCATATTAGAATGGCATCTACTCTAGAGTGTGTGGCATGCCTTGCTTCTGCCTTGCTTCAGTTTCAAGTTAGTAGTAACAGCATCAGCATTCAAGAGAGTGATACTTGGGTCAGTCAAGTGTGATACCTGGAGCAGTCAATGGTAGCCTGTTTAGAAGGCTATGCCTATTTTGAGTTTTCTTTTCATTTTAGTAGGTGGGTCCTTTGGGCTGATACAATAACTGGAATACTGCAGCTGGGGAGGACCAAATTATGCAGCAGGGCTGACTAAATTATGCATCAGGAAAGGTCAAATCATGCAGAATAAAGCTATACATTTTAAGTTAGTATTACATCATTATTGTGCCATTATTACACATTAACACATTCTGGGCAAATGTTTCACCTCATTAGTACCATTTGGACACCCAAAGATAGAAATAAGCAACAGAAACAAGATCAGTCTTTCTTAGAAATGGGCCATCCACTGCCTGACAACACATGCTGCTGTGTTTTCAGTGACTTTTGAACCATTTATGCTGATTTTTTTTTTTTTTTTCAAATCTGCAGATTATCCAGCAGATGATGGTTTATGTGGCAAATGCAGCAAATCTATAATTATGCTGAAAATGCAGCAGCCTCAAACTGGCATGAATCCAGTGGGCTACTGATATTAGAGTAGGCTAACATGTGCCACAAGAGCTAAAATAGGAACGAGTGTTAGAAAGGAGAGTGTGGAGGGAAGGGAGGAAAAATAACTGAAGAAGCTTGTTTTGCTTGAATGTGAATTTACCTTAAAAAAACAAGAGACAAGAGGCATCTGGCAAGACAGGAAATGTTTTGTTTAATTAAGCATTACAGCCAGGAGAGCACTGGGGTCTGAGGACTGCCTCTCATAGAACTTTGAAATGAACCGCAATTTATACATTTATCTGGGAGCAATACACGCATTAAAAAACAAATCTCTGGCAACAGGAAGTGTGTACAAGGGAGCTATTGGTTCTCCCTGGTAATGGTGACTATATACACAAGGGGAATACTGAACCTAATCTGGTGGGGGAGGATATACACACGGGGATTCATAGATCTAATGAGTGCAACGTTGTTAGAAATGGCATCTTTGGTTGGCAGTCAGGTTACACTCTGTCCAAGCAAGGACCCTCACCCTAGTCAGGGTAAGTCACACACAATCCAAATTATCCTGTGCCCACCCTCTGGTAGCTTTGCACTGAGCAGTCAGGCTTAACTTAGAAGGGAATGTGTAAAGTATTTGTGCAATAAACCATACAATACCACCATATAGCACCACAAAAATACACCACACAGTGTTTAGAATTTTTTTATAATATTTATCTGGATGAATGCAGGTCAAAACGATCAAAGATGCAGTAAGTAAATGTAGAGATATCTCTGAAAAGTGATATAAAGTGCCTTAAGTCTTTCAAAAGCAAACAAAGTCTCAATCAAGCACAAAGTACCTGGTTCGCATGAAAAATCTCCGCAAAGGGCCGCAGAGGATGAGAAACGTGGAAACAAAGGGGTGTGCGCCGATTTCTCGGGCTGCACACGGTGATGCGTCATTTAGTTTCCACGCAGGGATGGCTGTGCATCGATTTCCGATGCTTGGTCATGGATCCTCTTCGGGTTGTGGGGTTTTCAGATGCCCTGGGGACGGTGCGCGGATTTCCTGCGCTGGCAGGTTGAAGCCTCAGGAGCAGCATCGTTCCGGTGGGCGTTGCAGTGACTTTTCTACTGCACAGCAGACGCGCAACGAATTACCGGTTGCTACGCTGGCACTGTGTCAATCTTCTCGTTGCAAAGTCGGCAGCGTCGTTCCGGTTCGGTGTGCAGTGAGATTTTCACTGCGGTGCAGGCTGTGCGTTATTTCTGGCAGGCTGTGCATCGAATTTCGCCACACAAGGAGTCCTTCTTAAAGAGATGAAGTCTTTTTGGTCCTGAGACTTCAGGGAACAGGAGGCAAGCTCTGTCCAAGCCCCTGGAGAGCACTTCTTCACCTCAGCCAGAGAGCAGTAAGGCAGCAGGGCAACAGCAAGGCAGCAGTCCTTCACAGAAAGAAGTCAGGTGAGTCCTTTGGGCAGCCAGGCAGTTCTTCTTGGCAGGATGTAGGTTATGGTTAAAAGTTTCTTCTTCAGGAAGTGTCTGAGTTGGTAGGGGCAGAGGCCCTGTTTATATACCCAAATGTGCCTTTGAAGTGGGGGACACGTCAAAGAGTGGCTTAAAAGTGCACCAGGTCCCCTTTCAGTTCAATCCTGTCTGCCAGGGTCCCAGTATGGGGTGTGGCAGTCCTTTGTGTGAGAGCAGGCCCTCCACCCTCCCAGCCCAGGAAGACCCATTCAAAATGCAGATGTATGCAAGTGAGGCTGAGTATAATGTGTTTGGGGTGTGTCTGAGTGAATGCACAAGGAGCAGTCAACTAAACCCAACCAGACGTGGATTGTAAGAAAAAAAGTGGCATTTCTAAAATAGTAATATTAAATCCAACTTTACCAGTCAGCAGGATTTTGTATTAAAAGTCTGGCCATACTAAATATGACCTTCCTACTCCTTTCATATCAGCAGCTACCACTCAAACAATGTATGAGGGCAGCCCCAATGTTAGCCTATGAAGGGAGCAGGCCTCACAGCAGTGTAAAAACGAATTTAGGAGTTCCACACTACCCGAGCATGTAAACTACGTAGGTACATGTCCTGCCTTTTGCCTACACAGCACCTTGTCCTATGGGTTACCTAGGGCATGCCTTAGGGGTGTCTTACATGTAGTAAAAGGGGAGATTTAGGTTTGGCAAGTACTTTTAAATGCCAAGTCGAATTGGCAGTGGAATTGTACTAACAGGCCTTGCAATGGCAGGCCTGAGACAAGGTTAAGGAGCTACTTAAGTGGGTTGCACAATCAGTGCTGCAGGCCCACAAATAGCATTTATTCTACAGGCCCTGGGCACATATAGTGCACTCAACTAGGGACTTATAGGTAAATTGAGTAGTCCAAACAGGTATGAGCCAATGTCAGCACGTTTTAAGGAGAGAGCATATGCACTTTAGCACTGATTAGCACTGGTAATGTGTGCAGAGTCCTAAAGCCAGCAAAAATGAGGTCAGAAAAAGAGAAGGAGGAAGGCAAAAAGTCTGGAGATAACCCTGCAGAAAGGCCATTTCCAACAAACGTTATTCACAAATGCATCAAAACATGTAACAAAGAAGTGCACGAAGGACACAATCCTAAGAAAAGAGCAATTGTTAGTTTGCAACAGCCTGCAATTTGGAAATAAAATAGCAAGCCTTACTTTGGCATAAAACAACAATTGTGCAAATCAACACATTCTTCATGCATACATTAAACATCAACAATAAAACAACATTCAACATTTCAGGCAAACATGGTCACATTGGTCTACCAGCATCATAATATCCAAACAACACCATTTCAACTGTCAGGGGAGATGCTGGCTAGGCTCCAAAAATCAGGGGAATGGCCTATCCACAATACCTTAGCCCTGCCCACTCCTAGAGCACATTATCCTGAGCTGCGTGAAGCTAGGGGAGCCTGATAATCTTCCGGATACCAGCTCGGAGGGAAAATATTGCAACAATTTGTATGGAGAAAGAAAGGACTTACTTCAGTGACCATAAACTGACAAAACACAGCTATGCCTAATCTCTAGGATTCCAATCACTCTAGCACCCTAACATCTGAATTCCCCCTATGTCACACCTAGGGGTCCTGAGTACCATCTGTGTCATGCCCAGTGGTCCAAGGGAAGCACAACTTTCACTTCTTTGAAATATCACCAGCATTAAGAAACCAGTGGCACTGAGAAAACCAGGATAGCCTAATAAGATCGAGATGTGGGCCCTATATAACACCCAGGGCCTATGCGTACTGACTGCGTCATGCCCAGTAGTCCAAGCGAAGGCACAACTTAAAACAGAGATCTGTCTCTATCACACCCAGAGCCTTATGCATACCATCTATATCAAATCCAGCAATTCATGCGGCCAGCAGCCAAGAAACCCTGTATTACACCCAGGAATCAAGCGTACCACCTGTATTATGCCCAGCGGTCCAAACGATCACCCTTCCCGATGCTGACAATCAAGAAGGTGCTTATGATATTTTTCTAATTTGCCACATGCCAAATACTAGGACTTATCCTCTTATGTAGTTTCCTACCTTCGTGGCAGCAGCTTCAGGACAGATCTTCACCCTGCGGATTCAGCAGAACTTTGAATCAATTGGTGCATCTGCTCATCTTTCTTACTTGCGAAAATGTGAATCCGTCCAGGCAAGTTTGAGGAACCAATCCGTTCCTGGCTGGCTCACCAAAATGTTGCTTGAATGAGGCTTTACCTCAAAAAACAAGAGGCAAGAGGCATCTGGCAAAACAGGATATGGCCAGTTTAATTAAAAATTATGGTCAGAAGAGCAGTTACAGCACCTGGGTCTGAGGATTGTCTCTCATTGAACATTGAAATGGCCCACATGTTATACATTTATCTGGGAGCAATAAGCACATAAAACATTCTTTCCCTGGTGAAATATGCAAACTATTGACAAGAAGTCACAGCAAAAATTTACAGCTACGAAATGCAGGTGGGCCTCGACATGCCATGGACACTGTATGCACCAGTGAGTACGTGTCCAGCTGTCAGGCCTGAGGGGTGCATGGTCACTGCATCTGCTGTGTGTGCCGGTCCTGATAGACTCAGTATACCTAACTACATGTGGGATATAACTTTATGGTGTTTTGGGAATGCATGTTCCCTCTAGCCTTTTGTGCTTTATTGGGGCCAATCTTCAGGAACCATTGTAGTGTTGCTGCCTATCTGTGGGGTCTGATCTAAGCTTGTGTGTTTGGTTGTTGGCTAAGTGTTACTCCAACTGTGACCTGTCAGTTATTAGCCTTCAGGCTTGGGCTGCAGAGTTTGCCTTACAACGTACCTATGTGCTGGGGTTGACAGAGAATTCATGATGGGAGCATACAACAGGGGTGGTGTGACTTCATTTGTGTATGAAAATGTATTGTTATTGTATAAAAGTGTCTTGTTGTCAGAGTCACCAGATCCTCAGGGTCTGTGCACGTTCCCAACATGTCCACCACTGAACAGCTCCAAGACTCTGATAGATAAATCACAGAGACTGAGAGAGTTCAAGAGGGGAAGAGGGGATTAGGAAGGGAACAGCTGGGAAGGAGACCTGTAGTAAGAAAAAGGTTAGAACACACAATATGAAAATTATATCTCCTGAAATCAATACTAGACTATGATTCTAAGCCTAGTCACTCTGAAAACATGAACAATCTAAGAGTTAAGTTTAAAATTACTAAGTTTTAAGATGGACGGATACCTGTAGGGGAATCAAGATTAATTAAATGAAAACTTTCTTATTCAAGTACTTTCCTTTACATGAGAATCAGAAAAACATTCTGACTAAATTTTAAACCAGTCATATAAATCCTGTTTTGAGAATGTATACTAGGACCATACAATATTGTATCTAGAAACTCTCACCTTCTGTGTACTCTTAAAATGTTTCAACACAAATTGCGCATATTGCAGACATATATATATCTATAGTAAACACCATAAAAGGATTGTGCACCATGAATAACACAATATGGATTCAGGAACCAAATCACATAACTTGTCAACTCGAATATTACATAATAAATATCTTAGAATAGTGGCATACAATAAACAACATGAAATAAACTCGAGGAGAGAATCGTGCGTCTTGCCGATTCGAGTGTTACGATGTAAAATACCAAGAAATGGTAGCACGTAATGAATATCAAAGTCAAATCATCATTAATCGAATCGCGCGTCTTGCCGATTCGTAAAACACGATGTAAATGTCAAGAAATAACAGCTCACAATAAATAACAAGATCAAAGTACAATGAAACAAATCGCGCTTCTTTTGCCGATTCTTAAGCCACCATGTAAATGTCAAGAAATGGTAGCGCGCAATGAACAACAAAGTTAAATCCTCATGAAACGAGTTGCGCGTCTTACCAATTCAGAAAACATCATGTAAATGTCAAGAAATAGTAGCGCGCAATGGACAACAATGTTTAAACACCATAAAACGAATCGCGCGTCTTGCTGATTCTTAAGCCACCATGCCAATGTCAAGAAATGGTAGCACGCAATGAATAACAAAGTCAAACATTTATGAAACAAATCGCGAGTGTTGCCTATTTGTAAACTACCATATAAATGTCAAGAAATGGTAGCGCGCAAGTAATCTGTTACTCATTTAAGAATTAAATCAAGAATATGAAAATTCTCAATAACGGTGTCAGGACAGTCCAACCACCGTCTTACCGCCTGGAACAATGATCACCAATGAAGGATGAAGGGCAGAAGACTGGAAGATTCAAATAGGCTGCCGGGACAGGAGCTCAGGAAGAAGCTGCTGTTCTGCACCGGGACCTCTGAATAGTGAGCACTGGGAGTTGGGCTGGCTCTCTTTTATAGAGTCTTGGCCCAGCCCAGAACCACGCCCAGGCATGTTGCAGGGGAAGTCTCTGGAAGGCCCTGGAAAGGGGCCACACTCTAACACACTCTGAAAACCTGCAGCAATACATTGCAAAGGAACAGTATTTGTAAGCATATTAAAAATAAGTTTTCAGGATTGAACTCTGCAATGCAAAAGGTTAAACCACAACATATCAGCACAATGCATAAATTACTGTGCTTTGAGAGTGCTGGGTTTTTGCATTTTTGTCGCCAATAGAGCGCGTACTGCTCTGGTGTTGACACTTGTTGTCCTGTCTATCAATTGATCGAATATTAACACTTGGTTTTCAGTCAATGGTATTTTATCAATAATAGGTCTTAGGTCTGAAAATATGCTATCAGTTAGGATGAGTGGAGATTATCAATTGAAAAACACACCGACTTCTAATAAGCCTTTGATAGGTCTTGACTCTCTTTCCTTTCTTTTCCAGGTAATGACAGTCAGGTGCCAGCAAACAGTGCCCTCAAAAGGAAACAGCAAAACCCAGGTCAGTGCCAAATTTGGATGTGATGGCTTCTAAACTGTCTAATTAAAATCAACAACTCTAAAGATAGTCATTTATTGGGGCTGACAACTTCCACTGTTCTTATTAAAATAAGGAAGTTCCACAGGGGACCAATGGGTGGAAATCCTAAAGGTGTACAGTTTGTAAGTCAATGGCTTTTCAACTTTTAGCCTTAACAAGTTCTCATGTGTTAACTTCAGCTATTGGCTAGTTCTCTCCTGGTTTTGTAGATGTGTCAATCTACATGTGATTTACAAACACTATTTCTGCATAACAAAAAAAATAATTGCGCATAACATTCACTTGGTCTCTTATGCTTCAGACCATCTCTTCTACATTGCTTCTGAAGGTCATCAGGCCTTAAATAGAAAGTATATAAGAAAATATATTGCCCGATAAAAAAAGAAACAGTTGTGTATTCTTGTTCTCCCTCCTGCCTTGTTCCTATTCCACCCAAAATCACCAGGATAGCCGCTGCGTCCAGGACTTGAGATAATGTCTCTAAAGACTGTCTTCATTTTATGTATACCCCAACTCCATCTTGGAGAAAGGGAGGTGCCATCTTCTAAATCTTAAAAAATGGAAGCCTCCATTTTTTCAATTTATGCGGGATCTTTGTCTTGTCTGTCATGTGATGTGGTGATGTCTGACCTTATCTTTCTAAGAACTATGAAAACATCAAGCCATCCAATTTATGACATAGATGAACACCGGATGTAACATTCATCTGGGTCAAATGTCTAGTCTTCACCATGTCAAGGTTAATTAAGAATAAAGTACAGACATATAGCTGAAATATTGTAGTCTGAGTTGGAATCCCTTTATCTTATATAATCATATGGAAATGTCTTGGACACACACTTTGATTCACATATGTATGTCAGACATTCCTAAACATTTGCCAGAAATTCCACTATTTTTAAAATTTAGTATATAAGTACTACCACCAACCACTTCACAGGAGAGGTCCTTTTCCTAGATTATTGCGCAGGACTCTGTTAGAGATGGTCTCACCTACTACCGGCACACTTCACAGATGTTACATTTCACCTGAAGCCGATGAAGCTGAGTCCTGGAGAAAGACAGCACGATGTGCCTGCCCTTTGCAGGAAACACTGCCTTCATGCCTCCGCTGATGAAGTCAGCCTTTGCTGTCAGCCAACTATGTAGTGCTTCTGTTTCGCCTGAGAAACTAGACCGCAAGTTGCTCTGCAATCCATGCTCCCTTAGTGTAGCGCATAGAAGTAGACATTAGGGTGTTAGGTTCTGTATGCATTTTAATCATGATAGAAATGTTATTTTTTTTTTTGTTATTCATAATGTGCCTTTGTGCACCTTTTATAATATACTGTGTAGTTGTTCTATAGGTACTGAGAAAAGATTGTCCTTGTAATATTAAATACTTTTGCTTAAAAGTGTTCATTCTTCTTAGTACAGAGGCAGATCGCAGCATGTGTTTGCCCTATGCAGCAAACTCTGCCTTCACGCGTCCAATGATAAAGACAGGCTTTGCTGTCAACAAGGTATGCAGCATGACTCTCCTCCCTAAGAAGCTCTAGACTGCATGTTGCTCTACCTTTCATGCTGTCTTAGTGTAGTGCATACAAGTAGACATTGTAAGATGACATTTTAACCATGTTAGAACTGTTAATTTTATTCTTATTTTATTTTTGTTGTTTCTAATATGCCTTCTTACTGTTTAAATAATCTTCTGTTTAGTTGTTTTGAATGTATTGTAGTAATAAATACTTTTACCTAAAATTGTTCATTCTTCAGAGTAGAGTGTGCCTGTGATATTGTAAATAACAAAATAGGTTTGTTACCACGGTGTCTCTAATACCATCACAGGGACTATTAGTAACCTAAAGACAATATCTCTATTTTCAACAACACATTGAATAGTGTTTTGCAGGGCTACGATAACGTGTTTTTCACATTCATTGTTGGTGTATTGAACCAGGTTCACCTGTGTCACTCATGGGTGGGAAAACACACTGTATAGAGTTACACCAAAGTTGTAGCTTACACATCATAGTGAGGCACTCTCATTGACATCCATCAGAGGTGACCATCATTCCTCATTCCAGGGATCATCGTCGTCCTCTTCTTCCTCTTCCATACCGGGGTCAGTGCATTAATCCTGTTCAGTGTCCACAATGTTGGTCATTCCTCTGGTTCGGAAACATCTTGCATCCCTTAGTTGTCCTTTCATCTTCATCGCCAGCGTCTCTCTCCTCCTGCAATGCGCAGTCCTTTTTCAATTCTGCTGTCTGCCTATGTATTGTCCTTTTGTTTCCCCACCCCTTCCTGTCTTCATCCTTTCTCTCTTTTCCCTGCCATGTGACCTTATATTTTTCCTTTTCAGGTTCATGGTACATGAGACTGTTGGTGTGAGAGGAGCAGTGGCCCAGTGTTCAGGTATATCATTAATGGGTATATTTATCATTGAGTTGCATTGCCCTTGCACCACGCAAAGTTGCACAAGGACGATGCACTACTAAGTCAGATTTATCAAGCCACGCAAGGCCACCTTGAGTGGCCCTGCATGGCTTGATAAATGCAGATTAACGCAATGGAGCTCAAATTAATGTGTTTTGTTACTCTGCACCAGGGAAGCAATCCTTGGGTGAATCCAGTGTTGCCATGCATCCACCCAAGGATTGTGGCTCATTCTCAGACATACCATTACTGGTAGGCTGTAGAAAGTGTTAAAAAGCTACGCCTCCCCAAGTGAGGCATAGCAAGGAGAAATATCTTTATTTCTTTTTGTTTTAACTCTCTCATTGTGCAGCACACACAGAAAGAGGAAAGTTCCTCTGATATATACCATCCTGCACAAAAACAATCCTACCTGCATTGCACGCACTCTTGCACTACGGCACAATGGTGCCTGCATTGGTGGTAGGCGGCTAAAAGGATGCCAGCATAGGTAAAGGACTGGAATGCACCATATAATGTTAAATACAGCACATTCCCACCCTTTTTCCCAGTGCAGTGCGGCTAGGTGGCTTGCTGTTCTGCTTGAAAGTTTGATAAATGTGGCCTACATTTGTTGTCAGCCCTTGCTCTCTTACATAGGGGGATTGGCGTCATAAAGGTAAGAGAATCTAAGCAACATAGTAAAGTATAGAACAGTGATGCCTAGTTACTAGATACTCAAACAAACTCTCAGCTATTTGCAAGCCTCTCATTTTATCTCCCTACTCGTACTCGGTTGAGAACCACCAACTGCATTTCTTTGAAGAAATGCAACTGCCATATATAGATGAGAAGTGTAATTAGTGTCTTCAGGAGCCCATGAAGTGAACAATATCTTTAAGACTCAAATAAAGACTTGCAGACGCACCACAGCCTGATGAGTCGGCAAATGCCTTCACGTTCTTGTCTTGAGGGAAAGGACCACACACCTCATTCAAAGCCCCTCCTCTTCCTGGCAGGGATCTCTTTGGTGGAAGCCCATCCATTTATGCAGTGGATGCACTTTTGAAAAATATGAATGCCTGATGGGCTGCCATGTTGTTGTGGCCTGGACAGCAATTTTTCTCTTTTCTCTTTTTTTTTTGACACAAACTCCAAAAGCTTGGTGTGGATTCTGAAAGAGAAAAAACCATTTCCATTAAGAGAATTATGTTTTCTAACTGTGGCTTAGGTATAGTTGTAGTATTGTTTTCTGCCAGAGACATTCATGCTTTACATGGCGGTCACATTCAGGAAAATCTGTGGTAAATATCTTGTCCAAAATAGTATAGGCATCTGCCACTCTGATCTACCAGGCCTGTAGAGGATGGACTACCAGTAAAAAGTTTCTAATGCAGCTAACGTTCAACCAAAGAAAAGCTAGTGGGTTCACTACCTCTGAATGGGGTGGGACCACCAAAGGTTCAATGGAGAAGAAGTTATGTTGATTTATGATGGAGCTTCTCTTTCATCAAACCCTAAATAACCCCCTTAGGAATGTGAAGAATCTGGGGGCAGGGCTACCAAGAGACCCTTGGCCTTTTCACACAAATGCAATCAACATCTGTTTGTTTGCAAAATTGAAAAAACTAAATTCATTTCAGGGGCTGCCGTTCATCCTTATGTGTGAAGAGGGCCCTGCACCTTTTTGGCAAACAAGAAGAGCAAAGGTCAGCCTGACAGACACTCTTTATGGTAAGGTCAGGCATCCAGGCAATAAACATGTGCTAAATGTGCAGGTTTCTGGCTGCCTGAGCTGAACTTTTCCAGGTGAAGAATGTCACAGCTTCTGTGAGAGGGTGAGAGTTACTGATAGCTTCGGACCTGGGAGTGTCAGTTTAAGATCTGAAGTATCCAGGACCGCGTGCCTCTCATTAAAACCTCATCACAGAGTGGAGTGGGGCAGCAACTCTCACTGACCTCATCCCACTCTGTGTTGAGATAGGGACTGCCACCTCCCAACCATCCAGGGATCTCTGCGCCCACCCACCCCCAAGACGCTGAAACCAGTAACTTTTATTATGTTTTGTAATGTTTGGTGCTTGTGTATTTGTATGTTTTAATATATGTGTCTTTTTGAGTGAGTATTGTGAATGGGTGTGTATGTGTGCAGGTGTTCCCCCTCTGCCACTTCCCTGCACAGATTACAGCTCACCACTGCACTCCAGATAAAAAAGCAAGACACAACTCACTATTTCTGAACCACATCACTGGTAGTAAAGGCCTCCTAACATCAACATGGATAGTATGTGAATTATAGGTCTCCATCTCGGTCCTCAGACCCCATCAACACTATAAAAGGTCTCAGGTATGGAGATATTTGATGAGACAGAAACACCGTTCTTGTTATTGGAAGAGAACAGAGACACTCCAATGAACTTAACATTATTATATACTACCCAATGACCTACTTAAGAAGCACACTCAGAATGCATACTAAAAATAAAAAAGCTTGAAAAATGAGGGAGTCCTGTGCAAATGTTCTCATTCACTACTTTTGATGTCAAGGTTGACAATGAGTCAATTTCTTTCTGATTGTTTCTGAACTCCCTGATAGAAGAGGAAATGTTTACATGTAATGTTTGCCAGCAGAAGACAGAGTTTGGAGCAAGATGCAGCTCAATGGTGTGGTTGTTATTTTCTCTAAAAGGTCGATCTATACGGAAAACCAGTTAGGCACAACCACGTGCCACCACCAGCAGAACACTACGACCCACTGTCAAAGTGGGGAACGTACTCATTTTGCTACCAGAATTCGAAAGCACAGCCTGGTACAGAAGGCCAGTAAAGCACCTGGCCCCGACTGTGTGCCAGTTGACATGTTCCAGACCGACTGCAAGGCCAGGTCTGCATCCGTGGTTAAGATAGTCAATTCAGTCCTGGGAAAACATAATGTCATTCGTTCATGTCAATTCACCATCATAGTTCCAGCATAAAAAAGGAAATAAGCGGCTACCAAGCAACTACAGGCCAATATCACCTTTGGACAGTGCTGGGGAAATCTTTGGATATATTCTTCTAAACAGGCTGCAGACGTTAGAAGATTAAAACCGTTCCTGATAGAAGCACAGGCAGAATTTCATAAGGGCATCAGTACCATTGACCAAGCTGTAAAATTATACATGGTGTGCGTCAAGTACACAAAAGTGCTTATGCCCCTGCTACATCTGCCCTTCATTACCCTTAAATCTGCATTTTACCTGGTAAATAGAACAACAATGTGGAAAACACTTCCTGAACTAGGAGTCGATCAAGTACAAGTGGTCAAAAATCTTACATGACATGCGTGCCTGTGGAAGTGGAGGAGAATGCACCCCCTATTATGGTATCTGTTTGGGGGCATGCTGGAGACGTGTTCTCGCCCAAACACTGTTTTACCCTCTTCCTGATTGATATTGCATAATTTCTCCTCGAAAGGGACACAGACGTTCTGAAGCTGTGTTGTATAAAATATAGTTATCCTCGTGTTCGTGGATGACACAGTAAAGTATTTTGTACACAAAATTAATTCCATAGCAGGCTAGCCAGTTACTGTTGTTTTAAAGATTTTCACATTAGTACGCAAAAGACAAAAATAGTGTCAATGAGCACATCTCTACCTTTGATAAATTCACCAAAAAGGATCAATGGTCAAGAGCTCGAATCTATTAGGAAAAACGACTACATAGGGATCTCTTTTAAAAGCAAACTTTCTTGGTGAAATCACGTTGATAAGGCAGCTCCTACTTTGCCGCCGTCTGCCAACCTTATTTTGATGATTAAGCACAGGATTGGCTGTCATTCACTGTGTATCCTTCTCCAAGTATATAAAAAGTCAGTAGCAGCAGAAATCTACGGTATGGACTTATAGTGGTATGATAAAAGCAAACACCTCCAAAAGATAGAAAACTCCGTCCTTAGATCTTTATTGCACCAGAGCCGTGGCACACCGCTTCTCCCTTTATTTCGGGTATTGGGCATGGTACCCATCTACGATACCATAGCCCTTGCCCCCGGCCTATATTGACTACATTTAAATCACAGTCATCACGGGGAATCATATCGGAGAGCAATATTGGAAGAAGTCAGCTATAACAGGAATCCATATCAATCCTTGGCCAAATTATGTAAGAAACTGTTTGAAGGGACTGGGCTTCCTGCATCTTAGATATGATCCAGCTCTTATCGCTGGTGTAACTACTGATGTTGTTAGAGTAACGTTTTTTACATTCAAAATGTATGGCATGCATAGATTTTGCACGCACGCCCATACTGACTTGAAATAACTTGTACACAACGCTTACTCTGAGTATGGACCAGTGCTTCACTTACATTAGTCCTGATGGACGGCTCACCTTATATTTAAAATTTTGCCCAGGCATTTTACAGGTTGAATTATACCTTGTCAAATTTGCCACCAACCATTTTGACTCCGATCTCTGTGATTGTGAAATGGGTGTCAATAAAACTTGATGTATAAGTCCATCCCTGCTAGCTAAATGTCACGAAGGCTCAAAAACGAGCCTCAAAATTGGACTGTCAGAAATTTCTAAATGCCAAAAAGAAATCAACTTCAACATACTCAGTACAAAGATCAAGCAAATGATGTTTAAATATTGGATGATTTAAAATACTAACGATATTATAATAGGTAACAAAGCACGAATAACGCTGAAATAAATTAGATTAGATATGGAGAAAATGGGAACTCTTATGCCCCTGTGATGTTCCTTTGCAAGTTTTCTATATATACACTGATGAGTTGAAACAAGCTCTTCTTGAGCACCAGGACTGTCCCAACCTTGTTCCTATTCAGTCACTTTAAAGAACAAAATAATCAGAATGCAGTGATACTTCACTTTCACCCATATATTGGACAAAAACAATCTTATACAGCACACTGCATTTGCTTTGAACCACTGGGTATATTCTTTTGAAGTGTCCATACACCACGATCTATATGAAATCAGATTAAGCTATACAAAATACATTGCAGGTATCGATTCATATCAAAGAAGCCAAATACAACATCATGCCAGATACTTTGTATGTTTTTGAAACTCTCTGAAAAAGAGTTGATGGCATAAACATAAATCAGAAATACTTAGAAACGGAGAAACACTTGCTAAAAGGACTTGAAGCAACAATGTTGAAAGGGATTAATGGTCACATAGATTTAATTAGCTTTCTGGAGGAAGACTATCACTAGAAAAGGAAGGGCCCCTTCAAAGAACCACATGATTTTCCAAATTACGGTAAGAACTGTAGGAAGGGGCTAAGGGCAAATGAAGACTTCTGTGGAGGGCACCTTATCACATGCATGTGCTTGTCGGCCAACAACGGCTTTTGAATGGTTGTGGTAAATTGGGCACAGCATCAGTTGTCAACCAGGATTCCATAATCTGCTGTTATGCTAAATGGTATTTTACTAGATTATATTTCTGTTTTTTTCTTTTGTAACAGCCTGTGCTCAGAATCCAACAGGAGTGATTTGCAATTAAGTTTCTCATCACCTTAACCAATAATCACTTGCACAGGAATATGAAGGTCAGTCATACATGAGGATGAAAAGGCAAAAGGGCAATGGGATGAGACAGAAAAGAGAGATACTGGACTTCACCACATCCCTTCTGCTGATCATGCGTGTCTGCTGGGTGTAGTGGCTATCCAAAGGCAAACAATATCTATAGTAACTTGCCACAAAAGTTTTCACACTTAATTGTAACAGTGAATACATATACCTCAGCAAAATCCCTACGTAACCAGCTCTCTGTACTTTAGTGTAGGATGTTTTAATCCTGAAAACTAAACTTGCATAGAATGAATGCCTTAAACATATGTGGGCCAACACTTATCCCTACAATGTGAATAACTACCTCAGCTTCATCATTAAGCACTCTCTGAGGAAGATGAGTTAGTTTCTACTTGATTCTTGTACCATTAGAAGATAACCAAAAATGACAATATTCTGCAATCCCTTAATCATATTATAACTCTAATAGCTTATGATTTGATATTCAAACATAGCATAAACAACACTGTCAAGCCAAAGATTCCCTCCGATTCTGTCACTGGGTAATCCGGAGTAAATATAATGACCACCATTCAGTGAAGATTTAATAGAAATGTTTAAAAAAGAGTTCACAGTGTTTTCAATTAAAAAATACTCACTGGAATATGTTTTTACATTAAGCAGTATCCTTCCATACAAAGTCACAGGACACCAGTAAGATTTTGATAAGGAAATGCAATAGCCGTATGGAAAGTCCCAGCCTGCAGCAACATTGTGTCATGATTGCCCAGTAAAAATAGCTTGGGACATCAGGGACGATATACCTAGATAATCAAGGTGGTTGCTGTCTCCCCAGCCTGCAGAGCTTTCCTGGTCTGTTAGTAATTGTAGTTTATTTTTGGTATGCTGTTGTCTAGCACTGTGCTGTGACCACTAACCTTTGCATTCATGAAAGACGCTCAGCACAATCAGGTTTGAAGTATTGCTCCTCTGTGTGTGTCCATTTCTCACCAGAAAGCAAATTTCCTTCAGTGCCAACCTCTCTCCCTTCCACAAGAGTGCCATCTCAGTGGTGGGGCTACTGGTTTGGCAGGATGCCTTACATAAAAGCAAATATGGGTCAAGAACATCGAAAGCAGGTCCCCATGATCGCCCCTCAGGACCATATTCCCTGCTATCCACGAAATATTACAAACGTTTTTTTTACTTTCCTTGCTTCCAAATCTTATGTACCTAACATTAATTTTCCAATCTCAGTTGAACTGTTAAATATATGAAGTAAGATGTGTATTTGCAGAACAAGGTTTTTACAAAGATATAGGAGAACCCCTTACCCTGGGCACAGATTGAATATGTTTGGCCATGCCTCTGAACATCAGCAAGTAAATGTGACCACCAAAAATATCTTCTTACTAATGCCAATGTTTTAGTACTTCCAGAATCTCCAGATACCTTTGAATCATGAAGACAATTAATAACCTTTTGAGACAGAGGAACTATGAGGTTTGCATGGGGTAGGAGATGGTAATTTGTGGCAGGTCTCCCTCTCCCAGAATATTTAAATGAGGCCATATATAGCTAGAGATATCCTTAGGCAATTAAGATTGTATTTGGATTTCTATGATAAACAAGTTCTAAAACCTTCCTTACATTTTTTTATATTCATAAAATATTTGTAAGGTTTTATAATTATGTATTGGTCTCAGAGTTTGTAGTCTGCATGGTTCGAAAGAATGCACCATGTATAATATATGTTAGAAAAATACATAGACACTTTATTGCTAAATACAATAATATGTACTATGAAGTATCTTCTGTATCACTATTTCTATATCTGGACAGAACATTATGGGACATTCAATTGCTCCAGTCACAGAGTTCTTGAGTTTTTGCCCTTCAGCATTTATAAAATTTGAGAGCAGTTCATTACAGATTTGGGCATTTTCTTCATGCCTGCAGTGCACATGTTTTAAGGATAAAAATTGTCAGCCGTTAGGGCCTATGCCCATTGCAATAATTTCTTCTGTTATTAAATTATGTCTGTATTCTTCTTAATAGAGTTCTCTCTCTGAAAATCATGCTTCTGCCTTAATGCGATGCTCGAATTATAAACCAACTTTCATGTTCCCTTCAACACTAAACTTCTGCAAATTAATGTCAAGGACAAATGTCAGCCATTCGTTGGAGACAAATAATGACCTGGAGCCTTTCCAAGCAGATTATGTTCACATAAAAGAGGTTAGCCAGTTGTGGTAACCATTATGGACAAGTAAAGAGGAGATTCTAATCAACACAATAGCACCTCCTTTGTTGTAGCTAAAACTATTTGTTACTTTTTATATAGACAACCATTCTATTTTGCTTCACCATATCCTTGCTTAGGCATCCGGGGGAAAATCTTAGAGTGGTGTATCTTCTAATTATTAAATGGTAATTTAGCAGTTTCCTCTTTCACTTACAAACTACTTTATCCACTGTATACCACAAATCAGAGTTCTCTGTTCTCACGTTTCTTTTTTATTATCTACCTCAGTAAATTGATTGATATAATTAGATTATTTGGCTTATACCAGAAAGTGTCCTTTGATTTGGGGAGGAAGTAGTCCTGGTGAGGTCACAACATAGTTCTAAGAAAAACTTTGCTCAACCCTGGAAGTGTATGTTAAATCCAGGCAGCACTAACAATCCTACAGTCACGAAAATAATACAGTAAAAATTCCCAAACCAATCCTTGCATGAGCCCAATGTGATTTATGGGTACACCAGGTAATAGGGTTTATTTGAGCTGTGGACCGGGTGTTCCATTTAGTTTGTGTATTCTTATGAAATAGTTCGGAAGCATTTGTTTCCATTGTAAAAAAAAACTATGGGGGTCATTCTAACTCTGGCGGGCGGCGGAGGCCGCCCGCCAGAGTTCCCCCGACAGAACACCGCTCCGCGGTCTGAAGACCGCCGCGGTGATTCTGTGTTTCCTGCTGGGCTGGCGGGCGACCGCCAGAAGGCCGCCCGCCAGCCCAGCGGGAAACCCCTTCCCACGAGGAAGCCGGCTCCGAATGGAGCCGGCGGAGTGGGAAGGTGCGACGGGTGCAGTTGCACCCGTCGCGAATTTCAGTGTCTGCTAAGCAGACACTGAAATTCAAAGTGGGGCCCTCTTATGGGGGCCCCTGCAGTGCCCATGCCACTGGCATGGGCACTGCAGGAGCCCCCAGGGGCCCCACGACACCCCTCACCGCCATCCTGTTCCTGGCGGTCGAAACCGCCAGGGACAGGATGGCGGTGAGGGGGTCGGAATCCCCATGGCGGCGCAGCAAGCTGCGCCGCCATGGAGGATTCCCATGGGCAGCGGAAAGTCGGCGGTACACCGCCGACTTTCCGTTTCTGGCCACGGCTGTACCGCCGCGGTCAGAATGCCCGGCGGAGCACCGCCAGCCTGTTGGCGGTGCTCCCGCCGACCCCGGCCCCGGCGGTCCTTGACCGCCGGGGTCAGAATCACCCCCTATATCTGCTGACATCTCTTACTCAGGACATACGATTTCAGTGTTTCACTGAGTGCCACCTTCTGTTTCAGTTGTCTTGAGCACAAACTAGAATGGTCAATTTTCATAGATCTCATAAGACACAGAGAGGTAGTTCTCTTTTAAAAAAAGACCACATAGATGAAGTTACTCTGAAACAGTGCTTGAAACATGTTATACTATAAACTGATGAGAGCACTGAACAGAGACTTTTATATCTCCTGGTCGCAAATATTCTCAAATTGTTTTAGAATATTAGCATATGATGGAACAAGCTGCCCTCAATGTAAATTAAAGGTAACAGGTGGATAGCCCTACGTAGCAGAAACAATGGCTTACCTACCCATCAGATACTAGTGTGAAACGCAAAATGGTTTCATATTATATGTTTTTAAAAAGATCACCAATGTCAAATGGTGGAGGGTGTACAGCTATTCATACCTTTAAATTCCACACAAAATAAAAAAAATGATTATCAAAAGAAGTTGAAGAGTTGAAAAAACTACGCCTCATTCATCTGTTTAGCCTGTAAACATCAAGAGTGAAGGTAACACAGTTCATGACTGTTGCTATCTTGTGTTGGTCATCATAAGTGGTTATGTTTTTTTTTTTTTTTTTTTTCTTGTTCACCACTATTAAGCATTGTCATCCTCACCAAGGCAATATATGCTTCTTGCAGAAAATGCATAAACCATGTTAACGAGAAGAAGATCTTTGGTAACCTGCATATATAGAGTTTGGGCCTCGTTATGAGTTTGTCGGACCTGTGTTGGCGGTGGCGGTCAGACTACTAACAGACTGGCGGAGAAGACCACCAAATTATGACCATGGCGATATTCACAACATAATACAGCCAAAGCATCGCCATCCCGGCCACTGCGATCTGGCCACCACAGACAATGGTTGCCACTTGCAGGCCGGCGAAGCCCATGTTTCCGCTGGACAGATTACGAGGTTGCACGCTGCCAAGGTTTCTGCTGTGGTCGGACCACCACAGAAACTCTGGCAGAAACCAACTGCATAAAAGGAGACACTCACCTTCAGGAAGCAATACTAGTCCCAAGGTGCCATGGAACCTGAACTACAAGTCTTCCCCCTGCTCCTGCTCACCCAAAGACTCCAGAATCTGCGACGACGACAGCACCCTTAAGTGCACGCTCTTACCTGGTACTGTTGTAGATTGGCACATTTTTTAAAGTAAACTCATCTCACTTCTAGTACTATACAGCATGTACCTCTGCATGCATTCATATACTGAACATGTGGCACTGTCCATAACATGCACATTGTCAAATACCTCAGATGAAATCATTACATGTGGCATACCCAAATTGTGAGCCTCATAATACAACATTGCATGTCATACAAACTTCTAGCAAAAGTGACTTTAAAAGGGATATAAAGAGTTTGGCAACACACTAATGTTACCTGTTGACACATAAATGTCATGTCCAGCAATATGGGCCTATTTAGCACACAGGAAATACCCACAGATAACCACAAGGAGCATGCTAAAACCTTCAATATAATGGACACTAATCATGTGCATTAAAGCTACATACTAGTCCTATACTCATGATGAGTATAAACTTTAACATGAATACATCGCAATACCTACATCACTTACAAAGGTACAGATGTGTAACCTAACACCTTGGGACTGAAGAAACTCTGGCATTATCCACTAGAAATATAACCATGATAGACACACACACCTAGAGTGCAGCTAATTGACTCACAAAACATCCCATTGCATCCAACATTTGTTTGTCAAATGAAACCCCAGCTACACTATAAAGTGAGGTAGAAATGAGCTGATCCATTGCAAAATCTGTCCCAATTACCTCAGATTAGCAAAGGTAAGTCTAGCAAAGTAGAGGCCTCAACATAACAATAGGCAAGACATTACAATTGACATGATGTAGGCACAAAACAGTGTATGTTGCACCCCTATAGGTGTGGTACATCCTAATGTAGCATGGACAAGATACATGGCCTAAGGGATCAGTAGGCTAGCCACTTACCTTCCTCACACCATATACATGGTACATATTGTTTGTAAACATGTCAATGATATGCCTAGTACTGTTAACCCCTTAGCTGCTGGGCCCTCCCCCCGTGCTGAACCCTTTTTTGGTTATTTGGGGTGGTTCGCGGTTAGGCCTTCATAAATTTTTGTCCACATAAGCTATCCATCCTAGGGATTCTAAAGGTACCCAGAGTTTGTGTGTTCCCCTGGAGGAAACCAAAAAATTAACCAAAATACAGCTAATGTTGTTTTTTCAGAAAAATTAGAAAAAAGGCCTGCAGAGGAAAGCGTGTTTTTTTTTTCTCATGAAAACGGCATAAATTAAGGGTTTGTGGTGCTAAAATCACCATCTTCCCAGCTTTCAGGAACAGGCAGACTTGAATCAGAAAACCACATTTTTCAGCACAATCTTGGCATTTTACTGGGACATACCCCATTTTTACTATTTATTGTGCTTTTAGCCTCATTCCAGTTAGTGACAGAAATGGATGTGAAACCAATGCTGGATCCCAGACAGCTAAACATGTCTGAAAAGTAGACAAACTTCTGAATTCTGCAAGGGGTCATTTGTGTAGATCCTACAAGGTATTCTACAGAAACTAACAGCTGAAATAAAAAAATATTGAAATTGAGGTGAAAAAACAGCCATTTTTCTCCATGCTTTACTCTGTAACTTTTTCCTGCAGTGTCATATTTTCAAAAGTAATATACCATTATGTCTGATAAACTCTTTCTGTTGCGGGGATATATAGGGCTTGTAGGTTCATCAAGAACCCTAGGTACCCAGAACCAATTACTGAGCTACACCTTGCAATGGGTTTTCATTCTATACCGGGTGTACAGCAATTCATTTGGTGAAATATAAAGAGTGAAAAATAGGTATCAAGGAAACCTTTGTATTTCCAAAATGGGCACAAGATAAGGTGTTGAGAAGCTGTAGTTATTTGCACATCTCTGAATTCCAGGGTGCCCATACTAGCATGTGAATTACAGGGCATTTCTGAAATAGATGCCTTTTTTACACAGTGTCTTACATTTGGAAGGAACAAATTTAGAAAAGATAACAGGCAATAACACTTGTTCTGTTCCCTCAAGTCTCCTGATAAAAATGGTACCTTACTTGTGTGGGTAGGCCTAATGCCCCTGAGAGGAAACACAACATGGACACATCACATTTTTAAATTGAAATATAACGAGTTTTTTGGAAAGTGCATAGCTATGGATTTTGGCCTCTAGCTCAGCCGGCACCTAGGGAAACCTACCAACCCTGTGCATGTTTTAAAACAACTAGAAACCTAGAAGAATCCAGGATGGGGTGACTTTTGGGGTTCTCACCAGATTCTGTTACCCAGAATCCTTTGCAAACCTAAACGTTTGGCAAAAAAACACTTTTCCCTCAGATTTCGGTGCTGCAAAGTTGTGGAATCTGAGAGAAGCCACAAACTTCTTATCCCCAGAATTTCCCCAAGTTTTCCAATAAAAAGGGTACCGCACTTGTTTGGGTAAGCCTAGTGCTGGCGACAGGAAATGCCCCAAAACCCAACATGGACACATCACATTTTTCCACTGAAAACGGACGTGTTTTTTCAAAGTGCCTAGCTGTGGATTTTGGCCTCTAGCTCAGCCGACACCTAGGGAAACCTAGCAAACCTACATATATCACTGGAAACTATACATTGAGGGGAATTCAGAATGAGGTGACTTGTGGGGACTTTCACCAGGTTCTGGTACCCAGAATCCTCTACAAACCTCAAAACTTGGCAAAAAAAACACTTTTCCCTCAGATTTTGGTGCTGCAAAGTTGTGGAATCTGAGAGAAGCCACAAACGTCCTTCCACCCAGAATTCCCCCAGGTCTCCCGATAAAAATGGTATCTCACCTGAGTGGGTAGGCCTAGTGCCGGTGACAGGAAATGCCCCAAAACACAACAAGGACAAATCACATTTTCCCAAAGAAAACTAACCTGTTTTTTGCAAAGTGCCTAGCTGTGGTCTTTGGCCTTTAGCTCACCTGGCACCTAGGGAAACCTAGCAAACCTATACATATTTGAAAACTAGACATCGAGGGGAATTCAGAATGGGGTGACTTGTGGGGCTTTTACCAGGTTCTGTTACCCAGAATCCTTTGCAAACCTCAAATTTAGAAAAAAAACACTTTTTCTTCTCATTTTGTGATGGAAAGTTCTGGAATCTGAGAATAGCCACAAAGTTCCATCCACCTAGCATACACCTAAGTCTCACGATAAAAATGGTCCCTCACTTGTGTTGGTAGGCCTACTGCCCGCAACAGGAAACGCCCCAAAACGCAACATGGACATATCAAATTTTTACTTTGAAAAATGATGTGTTTTTTGGAAAGTGTCTAGCTGTGGGTTTTGGTCTCTAGCTCAGTTGGTACCTAGGAAAATCTACCAAACCTGTGCATTTTTGAAAACTAGACTCCTAGGTGAACCTTAGGATGGGGTAAATTGTGGTTCTCTCACCAGGTTCTGTTGCCTAGAATCCTTTGCAAGCCTCAATATTTGACAAAAAAAACACTTTTTCCTCACATTTCGGTGATAGAAAGTCCTGGAATCTGAGAGGAGCCACAAATTTCCTTCCAACCAGCATTCCCCCAAGTCTCCCGATAAAAATGGTACCTCACTTGTGTGGGTAGGCCTAGAGCCCGTGCCAGCAATTGATCACACAACGCTCAATGTTGGTCCTTACATGGGGGCAACTGTTGACCCTGGGGTGATCCATTCCTGATGCAGACACTAGGTACAGGCACTCAAGTGGGATAGAGTTTTTATCAGGAAAGGTGGGAAAATACTGGCAACATCCCTGTATGTTTGACAGAAATGCAGGAAAAAATTGAGTTTTTATTCAACATTTCACCTTGCATGGTATTCTGGGTAAGAAAACTCTGGGGAATCCACACATGTCACACCTCTGTGGACTTCCCCGGATGTCTAGTTTCCAGAAATGTTTGGATTTGGTAGGTTTCCCTATATGTCTGCCAAGCCCAGGACTAAAAACGCAGGTGCCAGCCTTAAAAAAACAGGTTGTTTTGTGATAGATAATTTTGATGTCTCCACAAAATGATTTGGGCGGTGGAATTTTGGGTTAAACTTAATTGGGGAGCTCCCAAGAGGGCACTCTCTGTGTGCTTGCCGCCGTATGCACCTGCTCTCTGGGTTGGGCTAACCTGCTATTGTCCTGCTGCACAGACAGTGCTTGTGAAGGGACAGCAGGACTGTCCTTATCACCTCCCTTAATGATCACTGGAAGAGGAGTTATCAAATGGGACTCCTCCGACTGAAAAATCACTCCCACAGTCTGTGCTATTGTCCTATCCCTCAGATGCTGTCTCGGTATCTGCTGTCTCAGTCTCTGATCCTATGTAAGAGCTGTCCTCTACAACCCGAGTGCAGGCTTGAGCAGCAGTCATCCAACGAAATGCCATCTCTGCTACTGGCTAAACTGTCACTCTAAAGCACTAGCCTACGTAGACAGTCACAAAATTGATGGTGTGTGTGTGTGATACGTGCAACAGTAGAGGTCACCTTACCTTTGCTTCTTCCCTCAATCAGCACGTTCTCTCAAGACACTCAAAAAGCAGGCACACTATTACTTCACCTTGTCACATATCAATTGTCACAGTCCTTAGAGCCTCTAGCGCCCAATCCAACAATCGATATTGGTGCTCCCACTCCCATTACCACCTCCGACGATTCCTTCACTACTACCCAGCAAAAATGCCCTTCATCTCTCCATAGCCCCCCTCACACTTACATTTCATTTGTATTATAGCGCAGGTAATGGCTGGCTTTACTAAACTACTCAGCCATTAACATAAAATACAGATTTGATCTGTGCATTAGGCATATAAACCTTCTGTGTTACTTTATGGCATCAAAACTGCCACTAGACGAAAGTCAGATCCTTTTCTAGCAGAAACATAATCACAAGACTTACTTGACTTTTTTATTGCTGCCTAAAAGTTACAGTTGAAACGCGTCAGTTGAAGTATGTGCATTGCTTTGAAGACACAAGCTGCAACTGCAAGAGAACTGGTAGCGAATATGTATATATATATACATATATATATTATCAAACAAAGTGGTCTGAGAGTTGCTGGGCGGCGCACTCCACTGCCGGTGCCCAGTGACGGAGAGGACAAATCTTGAAAAATATAAATAACCAAGAATTTTCACCGCACTCCACGAAGTCTCAATAGTGTATATTTATTTCAAAGTAACAACCACTTTGAAATGGTTGTTACTTTGAAATAAATATACACTATTGAGACTTCGTGGAGTGCGGTGAAAATTCTTGGTTATTTATATATATATATATATATATATATATATATATTACACACAAGAAAAATTATCAAAGCCCAACTCGATGAAATACTGGCATTTATTGTAATCAATAGCGCAGTTTTCTTGGCAGTCTTTTCTGTCCTGACGTGTTTCGGCTCAGCAGCCTTGTTCACAGGTGAGCAGAATTTCATCGAGTTGGGCTTTGATAATTTTTCTTGTGTGTAATTTGAATTATGGGACGCTCCAAAACCCATATCAAAGCCGCCCTGCAGGGATGGGGGCTCCCGTCATTTGGAGATTGCTGTTTGGATATATATATATATATATATATGTGTATAAAGAGATTGCAGCCCTCAGGGAAACCACACGCATTGACAAAAGTGATTGATATATATATATATATATATATATATATATATAGTAAAACAAAAAATAATTGCCACGCACTCGGCTCAGCCACAAAGTGAGTTTAAGTGGTTTTATTCGGTGCAGAAAAAAGGGGAACAACGCGTTTCGACTTTGCAGTCTTCTTCTTAGTTCGACAGTCCTTTCTCTAACAAATCTTTTTATACTGCCTGTCGTACACACCAATACAATGCATTCTGGTCACAGTAGTTCAATTATACAATATGAATTAACTCAATTTATACTATGTTTAATAAATTCCAAATTATGTTAACCTCATAAAGCAGTATTTGTAGTACAAAAATTAATTTTATAACTTCAAAAAAACATGATTGTGATAAATTAGAGAAAAGACCCGTATAATTGTAAATGATAATTCTACTATTATCAGCCATGTCATTCGATTCAAAATTAAATAAATCTCAAAATTCACCTCAATAAGTGTTCACTGATAGTTCATTTATATTATGTTAAATTATATACAAGAAGCAAAATAATTAATTTCCTTCTTCAATTCAATATTCAATCATAAAACTAATGATGTTTATGAATAAACTAGGTTTTAATTCAGAGATGGACATAAAGTTCCTCATCATAAATAAGCCCTAACGAGGTCTTTGTCCTCATTGAGATAATGTATTTAGATTCCAGTTGTCTCAATTTTTTTACTCTATCCCCACCTCTTTCATGTTCAGGAATGTGGTCTATTCCATAACATCGTGACATTCTCCATCTATTTATTTCATGTTGTTGGAAATGTTTAGCTATGGCATATGTTAGATCCTTGTGTAAAACTGCTCTGACATGCTCTAAGATTCTTTTCTTTAGCATGCAGATTGTACTGCCTACATATCTTAAGCCACAGTGACATTCAATTACATAAACTTTGAATTTGGTGTTACAAGTTATTCGATAGTTTATATTCATTTCCGTTTTATCCCATAATTTAACTGTTTTAATCGATTTTACAATTTTACAAGCTTTACAGCTATTACATTTGACAAAACCACATTGTTGTTCAGTTAGCCAATTCTGTTGATTTATTATTGTGAAATGGCTTCTTACAATGTAATCTTTTAATGATGGGGATTTTCGATACGTAATCATTGGGCCTGAGCCTATTGTTGGACCAAGATCTGGATCTTTCCTTATAATATGCCAATGTTTGCATAAAATATTTTTGATAAGACCACTCTCTTTAGTATATTCCATTATCATCCTGACATTATTTACCTCAGATTTTTACTACATTATTGAGGGTTCAGCCAACTCTCCTGCCTTGCACCAGCTGACAGTGCGCGTCAGAATTATTTGTCTTGCTTTGTTTGGATATATATATATAGATAGATAGATATATATATATATATATATATTATATATATATATATATATATATATAAATAAATATGTCTATATTTAGATCCATATATAGACATATATATATATAGTTATCTATCTACATAGATATGTCTATATATAGATCTATATATATGTATATATATATATATATATATATATATATATATATATATTTTTTTTTTTTTATTTTTTTTTAATTTTTTTATTAGCTGTATGGTTTCCTTGGGGGCATAGTGGCCCATAGTGGAAAACATACAACTATTAAAAACATTATTGACGCCACATGGGGTCGCCATGCCCAAGGGCGACCCCCTGTCAATTTCATTTTTCTTTTAAATTATTATTATTGTTTTTTATTTTTTAAATCCCAGGGGGTGTGATTGGGTACGATCGCACACACTCCCCCCAAGGGTAAACCTATCTTTAAAAAAAAAAAAAAATGCCCCCAGAGGGCCAGCCCATTTTCCGAGGGGGCTGACCCACCCAAGTGAAATCCTTGGTGTCTAGTGGGGTTTTCTGGCCCTCGATCACTGCTGCACTGCACTCGAGGGCCAGGAAACCGGTTCAGGAAGGCCTCGTTTGAAAGGGGAGAATACCCACTTTCAAACTTGGCCTTCCTGAACATTGGGAAGTCCCGTTTGTAGCCGTCTTCCCCACCGGAGCAGTGACCCGTGCCAGGGAAGTAGTGTGGGCATCAACCACTGGCCAACGCAAGCACTGTAGAGGTTAATGCTTAATTACCACCAAGCTATTCACGATGTAGGATGATCACCATAATCAAGCATCACAACTGTCAATGTATAGTTCAGATAAAACAATGGTGACATCTCCTTACACCTCTGGGGTAGTGTAGTAAATATGCTATGTGACAATCCTGTTTAGGATGCCCGCCTCGCATAAAGTTCCCAATGATATCAGGACACAGGATAACTTGGCCCTGTTACTCATCTATCAGGCCCTATGTTGCAAATAGAGCTAGAGGCAGTGGAATAGGGCTGGTCAGAGACCGAAGAGCTAGACAACCTACCAATTGGGTGTATGGACTGTGGAACAGTAAGTAGGAAGGATGACTCTGCAGGTTACACATATGTATTGCAGTGTAGAGGTACACAAATGGCACTTCCACATGTGCGTAACCACATGCTGTCATACTGAGTGATTGACATTGGTGAGTAACATGTCCCTATATACAGTACTATGGCCACATCAGTGTAACAAAGTTGGCAACTGTAGTACTATGTCTCCCTAGGTGACCCTATACCTTTACCACTTCCCACATTGTCTCAGCTGTGCTACTCAGACATCATACACTTAACTGGCATAGGCATAAACATGTGTCAAGTCAGTACTTACCCTCTTGTGGCTGCTGTGCTGCCCTCAAATGTGCATCCACCTCAGGGTAGGCCACTGCCAAAATGCAGGCCACTGGGGGGGTCAGGGTCGACAGGCACCCCTCCCCCATTGGGAGGACGAGGATGTCTTCCGCTGTCTTCTGGGCACAGTGTCTCAGGTCCTCCCACTGCTTCCTACAGTGGGTGCTCTGCTTGCTGTGGACCCCCAGGGTCTGCACTTGCTTGGTGATGGCATGCCAGATTCCCTTTTTTTGATGGACGTTGACCTGCATTGATGACACAGTACAAAAAAATAAAAGTCAGGTCCAAATGCACCATACCAATACAAGTTGTCAGAACACTTTAGTGGCAGCAAGTAGGCAAATATTACCATCCACTCAGTTTACACTCATGCACAATTGATCATCTGCATGAAACAACACCTACTGATCTTCACATTTCAGGTACACCATCATACACCCCAACTCACACACATTAGTATATCATTGGACTCACCTGCTCTTCAAGTGCAGCATATAGCTGTCGATACTGGGGTAGGACGTCCTCCAAAAACTCTTCCAGCTCTTCAGGAGTGAAGGCTGGGGCCCTATCACCTGCATGACATGGCATGATAGCTCCCAGAGGCAGTACACAGCAGCTCAGGTAGTTGAGGTCTTTCTGGCAGCAGTGTCAGGAGTCAAGTTAGCAAGCAGAAGATGGCAGTCACGTCCACCATGTGCTGGGCCCATCACTGCTGGCGGACATCGCCATAAGCCCAAGTTTGCCACACGCAGCAATGTGTGCCAATGATGATTTACATGGTGGTTCTGACCGCCTATCGCATTATGACATCCGCCGGCAGAGTTAGGTCACTTCCACATGACCAGTACAGTTAGTACAGTATGCCAGGTGGGTGTAATTTTGATCATATTTCATGTATGGATAAGCTTTTGAATCTGTGTCATTAACAAATCCCTATAGTATGCTAATTATCAGTAATTATTTTTTTTAGATTTCTTGGTCTATTTGTGATGTGAGTAGTTAAATAATTTTAACAGAGGGATATGTGCTGATATAAATTTACACCTCTTCTAAACGTAGTATGTGTGTTGCCTCTGTAGATAATGTATGAGAAACACAGTTGGTTGGACTAACAAACACTGATAGTCGCAGATTAATCTGCACATACATGATGTTAGATAATTAGGAGAATGTGCACTAAGGGGAGTGTCAAAGGATGCATAGCAATTTGTGGTCCTGTAAATGGCAGATGTTATAACCAACCCAGATTGTAGATATGGGTGAGTTGTATATGTACATGTTCATTATGTGTGCAATGTTCATGCTACATACAAGTTCCATGTGTTTCCACAGAGTTACCCTGGCATTAGGAGAGGAAGACAATCTCCATTGTACCACCTACTAGTAGACCTGCAGACCATTGAGGCGAGACAGGCCATTTAGACATATTGGCTGAATAGACATGCAATAATTGATCTTTGTGATCTGTTGCACCCTGATCTGATACCTGCCATTCGCAATCCCTATAGCATCGCTCCCATAGTTCAAGTGATGTCAGTGCTACACTTCCTGGAAACTGTATCTTTTCAGAATATAGTAGCCCTAACTGCAGGTATGTCTCAGCCTATGTTCAGTCTAGTTTTGAAGGATGTTCTGTCAGCATTGTTGAAACACCTGTACAGCTACATCAGGTTTCCGCATCTTGCTGATTTGACCAATGTGAAGGCAGAGTTTTATGCAATGGGACACATTCTACATGTTGTTGGAGCCAAAGATGGCACGTAGCCTTGGTTCCCCCATGCCAAGGAACAGGAAAAACTATCACTCCATCAACGTTCAAGCTGTATGTTTGGCAGACCAGTACATTTCACAAGTCAGTGCAAAGTTTCCAGGATCAGTCCATGATTCCTTCGTCATGCGAAACAGCAATATCCCACTGCTGATGACATGAATCACCACAGAAAGGGCGTGGCAGGTTGGTAAGTCCAATTTTACATGTGTGTTTTACAAGGCTATCTCCTGCTATCTCTTCTGTGCAAGTTTGCTATATATGTTGGTATATTCATACCTATTTGCTTACAGGTGACTCTGGCTGACCTAACCGTCATTTGTTGTTGACACCAGTGAGGTACTCAACTATGCCAGGGGAAGTCCACTACCCTGAGGCCCACAGGAGGACAAGGCCCATCGTGGAGTGGACTTTTGGGCTCCCGAATGCAAGATTTCACTGCCTGGACAAATTAGAGGAGCCCTCCTCTACTCACCCAACAAGGTATGACAAATCATAGTTGTCTGCTGCATGCTTCACAATCTTGCCCTGAGATGTCAGATACCATTACTACCAGATGCGGGGGATCCAGCAGTATCTATGGTTGGAAATGCTGATTTGCCAAGTTTTGATGAGCCAGATGACAATGGAGCAGGAGACTCAAAGGCAGATCTCATCAATCAGTACTTCATCTGACTCAAGGTATGTGACATATTCCTGAGGCAGTGATTAAAACTATTAATCTAGGGTTGATGTGTAGCATGTCACCTCCTCTTTACCATCAGTTATGAGGTATTAGGTAGCTGAAATGGGGATGAGCGAGTTTTGCATGCAGACAGTAATGTGGTATTGTGGAAAGAACAGACTGGTATACAGTGTCATGTATTGTTAATGCACTTGCAAAGTCACTCTTGTGAATATGACTTGTCTGAATTGAGGAATGTTTTCTGCTATGTCCTATCTGTCATCTATGTCATTCACATTATTGGCTCCTTCCAGTTTGGCTCATCATCATTGGCAAGTCACAGACAGCGTCCAAGGCAGATGGGAATTGCAGGCACACACAAGAAGTGGACTTGGCTGAAACCAGGTAATGAATGCAATGAGTATGTGGAGTTTAAGTTACATGGCCGGACTGTCAGGACACCGGGGTGGAATTGTGTCTACCCATCAAGATTACCTGTAGGGTAATGGAGGTGTGCAAATTGTGCATTTGGTGTGTCCATATGTGTCTGGCACATGTGAAAATGTAGAACCATAGCCTCTACCATCACAATGGTTTTTGTTGTGTGTAACCTACCCTGGACCTAGCTGTCAGTGTGTTCCTACTTTGCAGACCAATGTGCATGTCTCTGTGGACTGATATAGGTGAGTGACAACTCTACAGGTATGTGACCAATGTAAGTGAAAGATCCCTGGACCGGGGACATCAGCAGAGATTTCTGTCTGTACCATGGTGTATGTATATTAGGGAGCAAAGGTTTGGTCATGTGTGGAGGCTTTACCAGATGATACAAAGGACCATTCCGTATGCCTTCTGGCTTGTAGGAAGACTGATATGTCCCTAACTCCTGAATCCTGTGGATTAGCAGTATTTGCCACCTAAGCAAGCCTGTTGATATTATACTCAATGTGTGGTTTGCATGTTTACCAATAAATGTGTATAGATGTAGCATACAAAAGTATTTAAATCTGCCCATGTTTGAATTCTAATGTAATGAGTCTTATACTGATAGTGTCCACATGTGATGTCCATGACTATGGTTGTACAATACAGAGCAACATATTGATAATAGAATTGTTATGCATCACAGTTGTACATGGTTGATAAATGACACATAGACAGGACCTGTATTAAAGTGTGATTTATTGTGAACAGTTAAACAATATGTGTGAAAAGTTACTTACAATGACACAATATAAACAGTGAAGGGTTCAGTCATGGAGGCTGGAATTATGAGGGTAGCTGCTACACCATTTGGATACACATGTAAAGTGTCCTTGTACCAAGGAAAAGGAGTTTGCTTTAAGTACAGTCAACAGGCTGTGTCTGTGGCACACAAGGGGAACAAGTTAGGAGAGGCTCACTTCCTTGCAGTGGGTTTAGTCTTGGCATCTGCTCCTCCTGGATGTCTTGGTGGACGTCCACATTTGCAGAGTGATTCCTCTGCTACAGAGGGTGGGGTGTCCGAGGCATGTCCTTTCCCTGGCAGGGCCTCCATTTCACAAGCTGCAGTTGGAGATGGGCTCATAGACTAACTGCTAGTGGAAGAGGCCTGATGTTGTTCTGCAGTCCTATTCAGGGTAATGTTGATGTCCCTCAGCACCCCAGCAATGGAAGCAGGGCAGGCATTTTGTGTCTGCCACTGCTGCATGACTTCCTGGTTGTGGTCCTTGTGCAGCTGTTGGATTTCCCCTATCTTGGTGATTACCTGGTCCACCATGCCTTGGGAATTTCGGTATGCTCCCAAGACTTGAGAGATGGTTTCCTGGTCAGTTTTGTCCCTTGCAGCCCCCATCAGCTGGCCCACAGCATCCCTCCCACGTACCCTACTACTACATGCCTGTGCCCCTGGTACAGTGTGCCCAATCCCAGTGGTGGCAGGACCATCATTGTCAGGGGTGACAAGTGGAGACTCAGGTATCTGTACTGTGGGACATACAATGGATGATACAGTCCTTGGGACACAGGTTTGGGGCGTGAATGGTTTCCTGTGATGTAGATGCAACAGGGATGGGAAGAGTCGATGTGGCCAGGGTGAGGCTGACAGTTGTTGACTGACCAGGTGTCCCTGATAGGCCAGCTTCCCCTTCAGTGTCCACACATCCAGGGGTGTTGTCCTCATTGGGGCCTTCATCCAGAGGGGTTGTGGTAGTCTCTGGTATCCTGTCCATGGTGACATTGAAAAGGTTACCCATGGGATAAAAAGAACACAGAGTTGGTGTTACATTTATGGTATGGTTGATGCAGACAGTATCTTAACAGGATCACCAGAAATGCCAATGACAATATGCTGCTGCGCAATCTTGCTTAGTACAACATGAAACTCTGTAATTCCATTACCATACACCATGCTTGTAGCTGTTAAATGACATTGGTAGCAATTGCACTGCTGATACCATCTTATGTTGTCTGATTATTGCTATGGATATTCATCTGTGTTGCCTACTGAAGTGTCTCACATGACACATGGAACAACAAAGAGGTGTGCAATGCACAATAGTGTCAGAGTAGTGTTACAGTATGGGAGTATGCAATATACATTGACCTGTAATTCCCTGTACTGCATGTGCATCTACTTTCACATCAAGATTTCCATCCCAGGTGAGTACATTCTAACCTATCTAACATTCTATGGACATTGTGATTGGACACTCAGCTATAGCTGTGTTTTGCTGGTGATGATAGTGGGAGTGGACCATTGCATTGCTGTCATTCACTGTTACATACTTGCACAATCAAGATGGCATATATTGGTAGTTAGTTTCACATGCATGACATCTCACATTTTGTGCACTGCTCTGATTTTCACAATGGTGGGTTAATGCATTCTGGGAATTGTGTGCTATGAGTTGCCAGTAGTTAATGTGCCATTTCCAAAGGCTGTGGAGCTAGGTGAGTTTAGTGAACATGTGGCATGTCAGCGAGGGGTATTGGAACGTAGTGAGTGGTATGTGAATTTGGGTGGGTTAAGGTGGTGAGGGAGCATAACAGACATGACAATTGGGTGACATGTATTTCCTGGCAATTGATGTTTGCTGGACCTGTGCTCCATATAGGTGTGGTTCTACCCTGACGATTTCGTCCACATGACCCTCAACTCCTCATCCGTGAAACATTGGTGTTTTTGTGAGGAAATGGTAGGGGCTGTGAAGACGTGTGATTGTGTTAAAAAATAAAAGGCTGGAGCAAAATGTAAGTGGTGAGGTGTAGGTGCCATGATGTGAGTGGGTGACAGTTGTTGTTGATTTTGTGTGGTAGTAAAATGTGTGCTGTGTATGTTGTGCAGGTGTGTGATGTGTGCATAGTGAAATGTATGTGGATGGCTGATGTTTTTACTATTTCTGTGTACGATTTTGCTTGTCTGTGGCTGTGTGTGGCATTCAGGTTACACAGGATTGTGGGTGGTGTAGGGGTGTGGTATATAGTGTAGTGTGTAGGCGTGTCTTGTGTGGTGTCTTGTGTGGTGGTGTGTGTTCAAGGTGTGGGGTATTCAAACTATTGAATGTGGTGTTGTGTTCATTGTGCTGTGAGTTGAGATCACTGTGGTTCACACTGCCAATGGAAGTACCACTGTTGTGATTTGTGGATCGTAATCTGATGGGTGGATTTCTGTCGAGTTGGCGGGGCCGGTTGGTGGGAGTGCCTCTTTTCTATCCTCCAGTGTCCTTGTGGTTTCAGAAATTTGGCTGTTTTTTTGGCGTACTTCTCAGTGAGTCTCTCAATATGCCGGTCGGGTTGCCTCCACAAAGGCGGTCTTACCGTCAGACCACCAAACTCGTAATGAGGCCCTTTGTGATTTCCAAAGGAGAATTTAGTTAGTGAAAGAGTCCCTTAGACTGGTCTGACACATTTCTTTTTCTGTGTTGGGTTCTGATTGTAGAGCTGATGGACATTGTGGTGACAAGCAGAGGATACACATAGATTATATCTTCTAAATAATAACATTTCTCTGCTCAGAATAGGTATTTATCAACAATCTAGAATTGTTAGATCGTATCTCCTTGTATTTTAATGCACAATGAACTGGATCAGAGGAAATTAAAGGAAGTAAGAATGCATTCAAAAATACATCCACAACTGGTTAAATGAAGAACTGGATAAATAAAAATGAGACTGTCCGACCAACCGAACACCTGCACAGTAATCATATTACACTTCCCAATAGTACAGGAGTGGCATATCTTCTTTGAAAGCAAAAACTACAAAGTCTTGGAATCAATCTCTAACAACCACACGGCGACCCCGTACTTACCCATCTCTTCTCCTTCCTATATCTCTTCCTTTTTTACATTCAATATGATAGAATAAGGATTCTTGCACTACAACAAAAATAATCCAATATGGAAATTGGCCAATGGCCAGGAACATATGCACAACAATTCTTCTGAAGATAAGAGCTGATTTTGCAAATGTTTTACTTTCTTCCTTGTCCAAGGGAATAGTCCCTAAACAATGTTAACCTTTTGTTATTACATTCTCCCTGAAATAAACAACAGCTAATCCAAGAGGCATCTCCAACTACGGACCGATTTCCATACCCAGCAAACCACTAGAGATAGAGGTTTAACTTCAAGAGTCATGAGCAGAATAATCATTAATACAAATTACAACCAGGCTTTAAACAGATGAGAAGAACCAAAACTACACAAATATTAGTGAAGATATGCTCCTCACCATCAGTGAAGGCAAGCAATCAGTCTTAATTCTCCTGGACCTCTCTTCAACGAATCTTAACTATGGATCATCAAACCTTACTGAGCTAACTCTATGCTTTGGTCGGATTTGAGGTTCGGCATTAAAGTGGATTACCTATTTCCTCCACAACCGAAGCAAAAATTATGAATAGATTAAGTTGAATTTTTAATCATTAAGTTGATATGCAATGCAAGCCATGCATCATCTCTCTCACCCATTCTCTTCAACATGTACCTGCTGCCTTTTGCCCACATTTTGGAGAATCATCAAAACCAATTCGAAATGTATGCCTTTGATACTGAAATTCTTGTGCATTAGAGAAGAACTACGTGAACACCACTGAAAACCTTGACCATACTTTCTTTGAAAGTGAACCTTTCACACTTGTAATGCTTAGAAACATAGATATTAGGAGGCACATACCCTTGAAAAACTCTTTCAAATGGCTGAGTGCACTTGGTATTACCCCAGATACACATTAAAAAGCAAGAAAGGTGGGGCTAATAATCAAAACATATATACCATTTTACAACAAATCACTATACTAATCAAAGGCACGAACCTCCATCGTTCCTTTTTCAGAAAAAAAGTACCTTTTGCTGAAACCAATCACTGCACAGTGGTAATGAGACCTTTAGTATTGAGCTAACTAAATACCTCAATATCAGCTTCCTAGAAAGATTACTCATTGATTAACAGGGCAAAAAAAAATATATTTCCTTCACATGTGCAAATGAGCCCTGAAATAACTCCATTAGTTCCTGGTGGAGTTAAGAATGAATTTCAAGATAATCTGCACTAGCCAAAAAGCTTTCTGGAATAAAGGGTCTACATGCCTTTAAAACGTGCCTCCCCTTTATAGCTCTGCATAATTGGCATTTTATCCATCCTCAAACCTTTAGATATTAGACTTATAGATCATTCGGACTCTAGGGCTGCAAACTGTTATGACAGCGCAATCCGATCGCCTCTGGATCAGAAAGATTTTCAAAACTGTAACACTGTAAGTAAGCATTTGGCTTAAAACCGACCAAATGCTGCAGGTGGAGATAACACCACTTTGCACAGGGGCGGCTAGTGATTAATACTGGATAGAGATTTCAGCATTCTGTTGGACGCCTGCCAGCCCATAAATTCAGGGCAATGGTTATTACTATATAACACTTCTAAGTGAACAAATACAATACAGATAATTAAAATAAGACAATATGAAACACATGCTTATGATTAAATTATTAAAATATTGGAATATTTCTCACGTGCAGCAGTTGTGTGTAAAAAGACATTTTGTGTCAAAGTTTCCAGGAATAAAGAACCTGGTTACGCAGTTTGAGGTATTTTCCCAAATGATGAAAGAGTTTGAAGGGTTCCTGACTATGCCCTACATTTTTATTGTGTGAACTTCCCTAGCTATTCCACTGATAACAAGACTTCATAACATATCCAAGGCCATCACTGCTTCACTATGTTTTCTCGTGTGTGATTGACTGTGTGTAACTTAGTTTCTGAGGAAGCTCGCTGTAATTAAAGGTAAAAATATATCCGTTATTCACTATTAGTGTAATAACAATAGAATACGGAAAGCTACAATATGACCTTCCATGTCAACTGAGGTAAGTAAAAGTGCTTTTAAATATATGTTATGTGCGTGATTGCTAGTGAAACTGTTTATATGAAAGGCAGAGTGTGTATGCGTGAATGTGTGTGTATGTGTGTAGGGGGGAATAAAGGTCAAAGGGTATGTGAAGTTCTTTCCACTAGCCCTGGCATTTTCGTGAATTTAGGTCCGTGTGGAATGGCCTGTGCAAGGCACTGCTCTATACATTATGGAATAAGCAAGTGACTTAATGAGCATAGGTTAATCAATATGACTTACAAAAACCAGTGTGTAAGAGGGCTGACCTTTTGCCCCTCTTTTCTTTGTGACTTGGATAAGCTCTGTGTAACTGCCTAGTCTCCGCCAGACCTAAAAATGGCAAGCAATGAATGGAACAGTTGAACATCCAGTCGAGGACTGTGGTTCTTACTGTTTGCATGGCAGAGTGGTGATGAAATGCCCGATTTAATAAATATTTAATTGACCATTGTCAGTGAAAGGAAATCCACAGGTATGTTTTGCTGGGCTTTCTCGCGTTTTAGAAAGTGTTGATTCATACTTTCTATTTATCATCCTGAAAATTGAGTCTTGTTTATATATTAACATGATCTGCTTGATGTACAGGACAATTACCAAATTGCTTTGCCGGTACAGTCACTTTACAAAACACATATAATCCTTCATTCCATCGTGGATTAGCAACGCCATCAAAAAGAGAATCCTGGCTGCCATCTTCTGTCACAAATAGTAATTTGTGGGGCGTGTGTGTGCTCTGTGGTAGCAAAGGCAATGCAGATAACTTTAAATTCATGCTAACAGCGAAGAGTTTGCAATCAGACACTCCATTAACTATGACATCAACGGGCAGCCTATCGATCAGAGCCTTCACATAATTGCTTGTTGGCAGTGCTGCTGTACATTTACTGTAGAGGAAGATCATTAAATATACACAATTGTAATGCTAGTGCACGTTATACTATCATATCGCACTTCAGCAGTACAGAAGTACAGGTGCGATTAGGGGTGAATGCCGGACTTTGTCAACTCGTTCTGTGGCTCGAGTCTGTCGAACATGAGCAAATTCTAGTTGATTGATAATTATGGTTAATTGTCTTACTTATTGTTGAAAATAACTTTGCATGGCTCTTCCTTTTTTAAATCTGTCGAGAACTGTCGTTTTCACAACATGCCTTCCATTTTATACACTGTAAATGTCTTGAAAGAGACATTAGTTTACCAGTCAGGGGTTGCCAGCATTCATCATAATGTTCAAATGTCTGCATTTAAAGAAAAAATCCAAGAAGACTGTAAAAAACCTATTTTGATATGGAGTCTGGTGGTACCGTTTTTGTCTGAACCTCTTAAAACCACTTAATCACACTACCTGCAAAATTCGACAAATACGCTAAATGCATGCTGTGTATAAAACAAAACTTTTTTATACATTAAACAGGATAATTCAACATCAGAAAAAAAATGGACTGTTCCTTGTTTTCAAAAGCAAACTATGCCAACATTAGATTCGTATTTTAAGCTATCACTATTGAAATCAATATGATTTGAAATGTGACATTATTTTTAAAGCACATGCAGACTACTTTTGCATTCAATGTGTACAGGACCTGGATACAAATCTCTGTGCCAGAAGAAACTATCACACTTGCAACCCGAATTTATGAGCTATGTCCTACTGGATAGTTGTTGTATTATGGAATTTACCTGGCCCAGTCATTGATTTAATAGACGTTGGCGCCTCCAACCAAAGTTCCTGCGCCATATTTACTGAAAAACAAAGCTTTCGATTCCTTTTCTATTTATTAATCTTCTTTTGTATTTGATTGGGCCAGGATTTTCCAAAGTGGTGTGTCTTCGATGTATATCCTCCATACTTCTTCCACTTCATCTCCAATTGGGTGAACATGCTATGCCTACATCAAAGATCTCCGGTGGGTTAATATTAGGTTGACAGTTTATGAAGACTTTCCCAAAGAAACCTTGTTTCATTCTTTGACTCACTGGGATCTTGAACCCTCTTTCCGGTCGTGGCAGAAGTGGTGTTACCCAAAAAACAGTTCCTTCTTGGTAGAGAGATACATGATCCTGCTTTGTAGCGTTTGTAACATCTTCCCTGTTTTGTTCTGTACCATTGTATGTTCAGGACCTCACATTTTGGACTAACCTGAGAAAACCACACCGTTTTTGTGGAACTCCATGATTCAGTTTAAGTAGAAGCAATAACTCCATTGGGAAGTTGAATAGGAGATCCCAAATATTAGTTTGCTGTAAAACGTGCATATCCTAAAATATGATTGAAGCCTTTATTCACTTACTGTAGTTTTTGTATGTTTAATGTCTTTATAGTTATCTCTCATTGATAAAAAATTATGCTGTTGATCATTTTCCAAATGAGCTTGGAAATATTGGCATGTGTAACAATGAACACACATGCACCACTTCCATATGCAAGCTGTATACAAAACCAGGGATACTTCACGTAACAACTTAATCTGGCACATTATGTCAATAGCGTGTTGACAAATCTGTAGAAATACAACTGTTTATACATGTTATATTAATATTAACTGACTTCAGATCTCCAGGGCAGGATGAACCACAGAAAAGTTCTGGACATAGTGGCAATGTCTGCATCGGTGAGCAGGCTAGGGTTAGTTGTGTCACAGGTGGGGTCTGCAAGTGAGGGGAAGGATTCGTCATGAACAGGATTAGGGGCTAGAACTGAGGTTAACAGAGGGGTGCAGGTAGGTTTAGAGGGAATTATAACAGACATATGTCACTGCAGAGGCAGCAACATGTCCACGTTCAGTCACCTGATCAGGAAAGCCCATCAAGGGAATTATTAGTCTGCCCTAGCATTTGGTGGGGGCAGCCAATGCAGGAAATACACTTTTTTAGTGTGGTCACCCAGATGTTTAGCTGTTTGCTGGACCCAATATCTTTGATTGCTGTAGTATGTTGTGCACTTTACCCCTGCTAATCAGAAATAAAGAACATGTGCCCCTCATTTCAACATGGTAACTTTGGGATTGGGGTACTCATAATTGGCATATTTAACTTACCCAGGGTACACCAATGTGTATCCAATGCCTGTAAATTGCATATCACAAGTGTACTGCAGCACCCAATGCACCACCCACTCAATTCACAATGTAAACAATAATGCAAGCATACTCTCAGTAGCCTGCTTGTGCAGTTTAACTGCAAGTTCAACTTGTCAAAACAACCACTTTTGACAGGCCTAAATCTTCCTTGTAAATATTTATTCCGCTCTAAAGCAGATCTTAATGCCCATAAGGTAGGTTGCATGGTATTTGAAAGTAAAATATGTAAACGTTTAATGTTACACAGGTCCACAGTGAAAAGGCCCCAAAGCCTATTTTCATTGTAGCAATCCAGGATGTTATGTTGGAAAACACTGGGATGTAATATTACATACTGACACTATATTTCAGGAGTAAGAGAAGCTAAAAACAATTAAACAGCTATTTTTAATAGTTACTGTTAGACCTGGCATCCTAGGAATGGTCTCCCCTAACCTTTTGCTTCTACTTCCCAGGTTGTTGCTGTGGGCTAGACTCTGTTTTTTCTGTTTTTGTTACTCTGGGCACTTTACCTCTGCGGACCAGTGCGAAAATGCAAGTGCTCCCTAAGTGAAATTATATGTGTAATTGGCTTTTCCATAATTGGCATATATGATTTACTGGTAAGTCCCTAGTAAAGGGCACTAGAGGTGCCTAGGGCATGTAAATCAAATACTACTAATAGGCCTGTAGCACTGATTGTGCTACCCGCATACATAGCCCTGTAAACATGGTCCAGACCTGTTACTGCAGTGTCTGTGTGTGCAGTTTTAAACTGCCAATTCTACCTGGCATATGTACCCACTTACCAGGCCCAAACCTTCGCTTTTTATATGTAAGGCAGGGCATATAGTGATGTGTTTTTACATGTTCTAACAGTGAATTACTGTCAGTTTTCACTATTGCAAGGCCTATCCCTCTCACAGGGTAACATGGGGGCTGCCTTTAAATATACCTAAAGTGCAGTTTCCCTTTTGAGAGCAGATGGAAATTTGGTGTTTGGGGTCTCTGAACTCTCAATTTAAAAATACATTTTTTAGTGAAGTTGGTTTTTAGATTGTTAGTTTGAAAATGCTACTTTTAGAAAATAGAAGTCGCCCCACCATGTCATGACCACCGGATATCGACTCTGAGGGAAGTGCATGGATCCATCACTTCTCACCGGTGCCGCCTCACCTTCCCTGCTCCACAGCATGGACCGACACCTCTTTTTGATGCCTCCACTCCTTTGCTCCACAGCACCAGAACCGACGCCACATCAGATCCAGCGACACTGTGATCCCCAACTCCATGCACCAACTTGTTTCTTCATTTTTCACAAGGTACTGTACCTGGGGGTCTGTGACTCTGTGACCGGTGCCATTGATGTCGGATTGTTAGAAACGACTCTGTCATGATGCAGTGATATCACCAAATCGAAGCATATGTGTTTCTAAGCGCTATATTGAAGTTTAATCTTTAAAAATTCATAACTTTGCCTGTGTATGTTGGAGTTTTGTTGTCTTGGTCTTGTTTTGTTCAGATACATATTGGCTATTTTCTAACCTGGTAATGAGTCATTTCGTAGTGTTTTCACTGTAGTACTGTGTGTGTTGGTACAAATACTAAACACATTTATCTCTGGGGTAAGCCTTTCGGCTCGTGCCAAGATACCAAGGGTAGTTAGAGGGGGTTATCCAGGTGTGTTTCTCCTTTGCCCTGACTAGAGTGAGTGTCCTTGCTTGGGCAGGGGGCAACCTGACTGCCAACCAAAGACCCCATTTCTAACAGTTATTAAAAATCCAATTCAATTGTGAAGTCAGATTGTCACTAAATATTACCGAAACTTAACTTTTAGAATGTTAGCTTTTCCCTGTTTAAGTTCCTAAAGACTAATCTGAATTTTGCTGTCCCAATTCTTCCAGTCATTAATTAGTATTTGAATAAGTGTGAAATTCCACCAGGAGCACACAATAGCCTTACCTGAATTGGCAGAGATCACTCCTCTAAACCTGACAGAAAATGCAATGGTGGGTGTGTGAGCATACCTTTTTGAAATTAGAATGTCAAATCCTGCTTGATACATCTGCTGGGGTTTTTCCTGGGGTGCACTTCACAGAGGCCTCTGTTGTTACAGGCAAATGTTAGCTGACATCGAGCCAGGCAGGCTCCATTCATAGAAGTCTCCTTTTGGCATTACAGGGTCAAAGCCTCCTTCACAGGTCTGAGTGTTTACATATAACACCCCAGGCACACCTGAAAGGAGGGAAACAGGATGCCAAAGCAATTTTGTTTATCCACTCTCTGGTTGCTGAAAACCCTACTTTTGTTCTACCAGATGTCTGTTACTGGGTTTATTGGGGGAGTTCATACAGGAATATAGTGTTAGATTTGAGAGGACACTAGGATTACCAGATTTCTCTCTCTCTCTCACACACACTCACACACACACAGCCCTCAAGGCCCATGTTTAGTGTGGTCCAAGACTTTCAGCATCTTGAAAATTTCTATATAGTGTAGTGTTGGGTGTGTGGAAACTATACCACTTTAGTGAAGGCATGCCCTTTGTACATTCCAACCCACTACCTCATGCCAAGTATAAATGTAGCATCTCCAGGCACCCACTTCAGGACACTTCCAAACCTGTGGAAGATCAGAAGAGAATTGACCCTCCTGACTGACATTTGAGGAGTGCTGAGGAGACTGAATCTTCTCTCCCTTGTACCCAGGACAAAGAAGTGGACTCCAAGTGTCCGAAGGCTGACCTCTTATTAAAGCCAAAGGGACACAAGAGCCACAAAATCCTTTTCTAGCAACTGCCCTGCTAACCCGTGGCAACTGAACCTAGACGGGACCTTGCTGTTTAGCTTCTGCCTGCTGCTTCCTGTGGTGGGGAACACCAAGCAGGGATTCATTAGGGAGAGAGTCAGCTGGAAAGTCAGCATTCCTCCTTTTCCAACACTTCCTTTCCCACACCAATCCTTTTTAGGAGAAGCAGATATTTGCCACCTGGCACCAATGAGGAAGTTATACCAATGAGCACTAACGGCCCTAACTGACTTCATATTCTCATCTGTGATGGCACACAGGGGTAACAGAAGGACGGTAGGAGGAGTGGGGGCTGAGCTGGAATATTCACTTCATCTCCACAAAAAAATAGGTATTGAGTGAATTCTCTTGGCTGATTGGCAGACAAGATGGGGGCCAAGCAAGAGTGAGTGACTGCAGGAAGCCTCCTCTCCTCTCAACCCGGATGGTGTGAGAACTGGTCTAGCCTTACCTGGAATACACGATCCTGCCGTTGTTGCGGTGGTCGGGCTGGTTGTTATGAGGTATCTGATGTGCAGCAACCGCTGCGGACCACCAGGCTGTGCCGGAGCACCGGAGGTAAGATGAATCAGAAGGAGGAGGGACCCACTGAGCAGAGACTGGACCTGCGGGTGCAACAGCTTGGAATGCAGACGTCAGCAAATGTGCCTGTTCAGCATGGTGCCGAAGATATCCCACAGTGAATGTGGGAAGCCTGGTGTTGGCATAACTGAACGGAGGCATCCTCTGTCATTAGGGACTATCTCTAATGCCGGACAGAAGCTGACCCCTAAACCCCAGGGGCTTCACCTCAGCAAGGGATCGGCCCAGCCGGAGGATGCCAGTGTGGAGACCGGACTTAAGGATAACTCACAGCATGGTGACGGACCGATTAATCACTGAAATTTTCAAAGTACCACAACATGTGAAATGATCAGTGGTGCCAGCTGGGAAGGGGGTGCTCAGCTCGACTAACTCTCTACAGGGGGCTCAGTCATTGGAGCTTCTTGAAGCAGATGAAGCTAACCCTGTAGTTGGAGTATGTGGAGACACAGCTGTGCAGCCTGATATCGACACCAGCTCTTCTCAGGTTAGTGCTAATTCTTATGATAATACGTTAGCACCCCTTATGGAGTCTCTATCAGCTGGTACAAGTGATATAATTCTGCAAACCTAATTCAGGGAATACACCAGCACTGGCCAAACAGTGTGAGAACCGAGCCCCCCCCATGGACATGTTCATGCTCTAAGTGAAAGCACACCGTCACTTCAGAGTAAAGAGGGCACAAGTTATAAAGGTAAGGCAGCTTGTGTACAGTTGCATGATGGTGAAGACCTCAGGATATATGATGGAGATCATGAAGCTACCACTGGCACCAGACAGGTAAAAGGAATACATTCTGGACAGGGTAAAGCTGCGGAGAACTTTTTTTCTCTATCTGATCAATCTAGAAATGTAGATGACTTTAGCTCTTCATCAGAACCAGACTTTAATGGTAGCTTTACTGCCTTCACGTCAGGGTTAAGTGAGACAGTATCCAAAAAAAGGACTAAGAAGGCTGCCTTTGGGAAAACAGGCAAGGGGAAAGCAGAGAAGAAGAAGATAAAGCCCACAAGGGCGACAAGAGGGATGTAATGGGATTAGACCCAGAAACTTCACGATAACCTAGATGATCCTTTCTTAGGCTCTACTGATATCCCCCCAATACCTGCAAAATCCATAGAACCTCCTTCTCTGAATCTTTTCTACCGGACAATGATGCTACAACTTAAACAGACCCAGAGCGATAGCAGGAAGGCTAGCGTTGCTAGTAGGCAGCTCCAAGTATCAGTAAGAAGGATTGCGAAGACCTGCTTGGAGATTAGAGAACGTATAGCTACAATAGAGACACGCAACAGGGTATTAGAAACTGACGTGGGTGCAGTAGTGCAACAATCAGCTATGCATGAATCACAGATCACAGACATTCAGTGGGAGATGGAAGATTTTGAAAACCAACAATGCCGTAATAATCTTAGAATTCTAGGGATTAAAGAAGGGGTGGGAGGGCAAGACTTGCGGACTTATATTATTAAATTATATAGTGGCACTTTTCCTGAATTAGAAATCTGGGATTGGGAGCAGGAGATAGAAAAAGCAAAGAGAAGAATCCATTGATAATCAGTCACAACCTAGGCTGTAATTATTTACTTTAGTAACAATTTACTACAGCATGCGGTTTCCGAGAAGGGCTGCCCTGACTCAAAGATACATTTTGAGGGTGTCTCTTTTTTTTCCTTGCCCTGATAACTGCCACACCACCGTTGAAAGGCATTGGCGACTAAGGCAATTGATTAACCCCTTTCAGGAGAGAGGAGCAGAAGCATATTTACTGAGCCCTGCCCGTCTAAAGACCATGTACAAGGGTACTGTACAGGTGCTTTCATTGGAAATTAAGGCTAAAGAGTAAATGGAAAAGCTGACTTAAATTATAGGTATATAATGGTTAAAGGGCACTTGATCACAGGGCATGGGAGGGGAGCTGATTTTACACTGAGTGCAATTTTTTTCTCCCAACCGATTACATAGAAAGCTAACCGGGAATGAGGATTCCAGAGATTGACAAGGTTACAGACCTAGCAGTCTTGTTCTCTAAATTGGTAGGGCTGGGAGGATGGTTAGGCAGGGAGGGAATAACATGATAGGTAATGGGTCTAGGGGTGCCATAGGGTGGAGTGGAGTGAGCAGGGTTGGGTGGGAATGGGGGTGCACAGAAGGTCAATGGCTCAAACTTGGTGTGTTTACAATGATGGTTGTTGCTGAACAGCTGTGTGCAAACACAGATTTATATGAAGCATGGTAGGAACCTGTGGATTGCCATGTTAAATATTAGCGGGCTCAAAGATGGTAGGAAAAGGCGATTTGTGATTGAAGGACTAAAAACACTTAGGACGGACACTATCTGTAGGCAGGAGACACATATTACAGACTCCAAAAAATATCTGCTCGAATTTCCTGGGTATCAATTACTGGCTTACACTATACAGGGAATGACAATGAATGGAGTAGCAGAATTGGCATGTAACAGAGTGATAGAAGGTGTTATGAAATTAACTGATAAATTGGGCCGCTGGGTTCTTTTATAATGTGTAATAGGTAGAACCAGGATCATCTTATGCTCAATTTATGGATCTAATCGTGATGATCCTGAAGTAATTGACTTTATTAATATCAAATTAGTGGCTTGGGCTTTGCCGACTATTATATGTGGGGATCTAAATATTCGCATTGACCACTTGCCCTTTCTATATCAGGGATGGTATGCGGGAAGAAAGCCCAAAGTGTTCCAGGCCGTGCAAACTTTTCTGCTGAGTCATTGATTGGTCGATGCCTGGCAGCAGTGCAAAGCTCCCGATCCTGGATTCCCCTTTTTTTTCTGCCCCCACAAGAAATCCGTGAGGCTAGACTACTTCCTACTATCAGCTTTACTGTGTGAGGGGTTAATAATTCAAAAGTACCCAAGATTTCTGTCTGATTACCTCCCCCGTGTAATAGAAACAGAGATATTATGTAAGGAACAATATTCTAATACATGATCTTTTGACAGGGGGCTGTTGTTGGATCATCAAGCACATGAAGAAATGGATACCAGATTTTTGGGATATTAACCGAGGGTCTGCCCCCATCGGTGTGGTTTGGGATGCCTTTAAGCGAGGAATTCGAGGAGAGACCCTAAGTTACAGTTTAAATAAGGAGAAACTGTGCTCTGAATTTATAAGCACTGCTCAGGCTGAGCTAGTTACATTGAAATCCCAGATAGTGGAGGCGGCTAGAAATAATCTACCTTTGCAAAGGACTCTGAACAAAATTGCCGCGATATGGGCTAGAATCCCTCATTTCTATTTAGAGCAAGACACAGGAAAGGCCCAGACGCGCCAACAGGAACGCTACAAATTTAGTGAAAAGGTTGGCAAATTACTGGCCTTTAGAACAAGACAAAAGATGGCGTGAGGCCTCATTAGTGCAGCCAAGGATAACGAAGGATGGATAGTGAAGGGAAACTGTGAAGTTTTAAGGGTGTTTAGAGATTTCTATCAGACATTATATCAGCAGGATGCCCAGGATGCCTATATATTAGACTACTAGATTAACCAATATCCAATGATATCTGATGAGCTAATTGCAGCATTGAATTGTTTGTCTAGTGGAAAGGCCCCAGGTCCAGATATGATCCCTCTAAAATTTCTTTAAAGGATTTTATGCAGATAAGCTATAAACTTCTCACGGTGGAAGACGGAATACAAGCCCCAATATCATGGTTGGTAGTGAATATTACAGTCTTTTTGAAAAAAGAAAAACACCCTTTATTGCCAGGTTCCTACCGTCCTATTTCTTTAATAAATGGGGACGCTAAACTCTATGCGAAGGTCCTCGCCACTAGGCCGGGCCGGGAGATTATTAACCTGGTTTCCCCTTGGCAGCACATCTTCATCCCCGGGAGGGGAACTACCGATCTTTGTAGGTGGGTCATGGCTCTGCTAGATGCAACTCAAGCTGCAAGGGCTCCTATGTCAATGATCTTACTAGACGCAGAAGGCCTTTGATCGAGTGAACTGGGCATATCTATGGGCGGTACTCCTCAAATACAACATGGATCCCGGCTTTATTAGGGCTGTCCAGGGATTATATCAGAACCCCAATGCATGAATACAAATAGAGGGGGTATCATCTGAGGCTAATTTAATCTCAAGGGACACAAGACATGGGTGCCCTTGCTCATCTCTGCTCTTTGCACTTTACATCAACCCACTCATAAGAATACTGCTAGACAATAAGGTAATTGTTCCTACGGAAATGATCGGGGGATTGTTAAAATGATGGCATAAGCAGATGATATTGCTATAGCATTACCAGATCCAGGGACATCACTAATAGAAATAGAGAAAGAAAAGTCCAAATTTAGTGAGGTGTCGGGTTATCTATTAAATAATGCTAAGTCTCAGATAATGATTAACGAATGAGTTACTCTGAGCGGTAGGCCATGCAAGTGAATTACTTGGGAGTTATACTAACAGCTAATGCTGGATACCATTTTGATAATAATCTTGCCCCAGTGCTAGCTAAAACTAAAAAAGAATTACGTTGTATGAATAACCTACACCTCTCAATTGTAGGACGGTGCAACATTATTAAAATGCTCTTCCTTCGTCAGATTTTGCATTTTTTCAGGACCATTCTGCTAGAATTTGGTAAGAAATGGATTAAACAAATGGAAGAAATAGCCAGTAGTTTCATATGGTCCTTTTCTAGACCTCGACGAGCTTTTAAGTATTTAGCATTACCAAATTTTCACTTATACTATTGAGCAGCTGCCTTGCTAAACATTCAACCATTAATTTGATCTGATGACGTTAGCAAATCATCTGCGGAATGTCCATCTATATACAGTATGATTTGGGGTACAACAGCTGATGCAGCATTTTGGAGAATAGTGGAAGCTACTTTAAAAAGTTAAATTGAAAATAGTACAGGCTGTAAGAATTGACCGGCTTAGCTATTGTACTCCAGTCCGGAACATGCTAATCCCTCCTGGGATTTTCAGCGATAAATGGTGTCATAAATGAGTACAGGGAGGTGTTAAAAAATTAGGTGATTTAAATAACGGCAGACAGATAAAATCCTTTGGTGACTTAAAGGAGTAGTTTTTTCTTGAGAGTAAAGACTTTTAAAAAGTTTTGCAGATTAGAGACTTTTGCTGACTTCATCCAGGGATGGCTCACTCAGGGAGAAAACCGCAATGTTGGATGCACTTGAGAATGCAGTGGAATGTAGTATCTGCTCCTAGTGGACTTTATGCAACATGATTTGGGGAAGCACACAGAGAGATGAAGGCGATGCATCCTAGTTTCTCAAGAACTGGCTCAACTTGCATTACTCCCAGCAGGACCACAAGCTCAGCACTACAAGACATTATTCAATTTATATTACACCCCCGCTAGAATATCTAAATGGGGAAAGTCAACAGGGATCTCTTGTCCCCGGTGTAACAGCACAGGAACAGACTTAGGGGGTCATTACGACTCTGGCGGCCGGCGGTATGTTGGCGGTAACACCGCCAACAGGCTGGCGGCGGAATTGCCACGGCCATACCGCCGGCCCCTCCACTTTCCCGCCAGGATTCCGCCTGGAGGTCATAATCCCCAGGGCAGCGGTGCAAGCACCGCTGCCCTGGGGATTATGAGTCCCCGACCGCCGTCCTGTCCATGATGGTACACACCGCCATGGAAAGGCTGGCGGGAAGGGGACTTGGGGTGCCCCTGGGGGCCCCTGCACTGCCCATGCACTTGGCATGGGCAGTGCAGGGGCCCCCAGGCATAGCCCAGTCGCGCATTTCACTGCCCGAATTTCAGGCAGTGAAATGTGCAACGGGTGCTACTGCACCCGCTGCACATCAGCATTGCCGCCGGCTCTATTACGAGCCGGCAGCAATGTTGATGTGACATTTCCGCTGGGCCAACGGACGGTAACACTGTTACCGTCCGATGGCCCAGCGGAAATGTCATAATAGGGAGAAAGAAATACCGCCGGCAATGGCGGTATTCTGTCTCCCACGGCCTCGGCGGTCTTTTGAAAAGACCGCCGAGGTCGTAATGACCCCCTTAGTCCATATGTTTTTTAACTGTGACAGGCTTGAAATGCTTTTAATTGATATAATAAAGTTTTTGACAACAATGACATGCCAGGAAATTGGTTTAACAAGACAAATTGTATTACTAGGGATTAATGAAGAGGTACATACAGGCCAGTCTCAATGCTTTGTGTTTTTGGCCATGGCAGTAATGCAGAGCTGTATTACTTCAGATTGGCTAAAACCCACACTCCCAACTTATAATCAGTGGTTGGCTCATATTCTTTCAATGTATTGTCTTGAGATTAGTTTGGATGCATTTAAGGGCCAAGCCCGCAGAAGGAGGGGGGGAGGGGTAAAAATGTGGGCCCCATAGTCCCAATGGATAAGCAGAATGTACGTGGTAATTAGTTGTATGCAATGAATATGATAACCCCTATAACATGATTATTGTGTTTTGTGTTTAAACGTCATAAATTGTTTTCAATGTTAACAAAGAGCTGGCTCTTCTGTACCGTACTGTGCACCTTTTCAAACTTAAAAAATCAAAATAAAATTTAAAAAAAAACAAATAGGTATTGAGTAGCCCCTGGGAACTATACAGGAGGTTATCCTGAGCCCCTCCCCAAGACTGGCTGCACTGTGGAAGAAGTGCGGCTTAAGGCTTCAATGATGGGGTAAAGAAAATTAAAAACTGTCAGAAGCTGAAATATGCTCCAGGCATGCATAAGAAAATAGTTCCTTTCAGTTACTTCTAAGTGCTTTGCCTCAAACTTCATATTGGTCAGATGATTGCACAATGATGTGAATATATGCTTTAAAAAACACCAAGGAGGGATGTGTTTTTTGTCTGCAGTGATTCTAGTAATTGAGAAATCACAACATTAGCGTACTGTAAACAGGGCACTTTCTCGTGATAAAGGGTTAAATGTATTTGCTTTTAATGAAACGCCTTAGGAATACAAAAAACAGATAATGAAACTTACATTACTAACAACTGTTTCTAGGGTTGAAAAATTAGTGCTGCTTTAAGTTACATTCCTTTTTTTGTCCGCATTTTCTTTCAAATAAAATGGATAACAACCTGAGAGATGTCCATTTACCATCTGAACGATTAATGCTGAATGCACCAATACAGAAGCTAAAACCCTTCTCCAACTGATTCCCCTCAGAAACTCCATCTTAATTATTAAACCCGAGGGATTTATTACCCTCTCTCAATACTGTCTAGCTAGCCCATGTATGTGCTATACACCTAATATTACTGCAACAGTCTAGACCTAACCTGAAAAATGTATTTACTCCCTTCAGCCATCTGTACAGAGTGGGGGGAGAGAGGGCGTTCCAATAGGCAGTTTATGCAAATCCCTCTATTTGCAAGCAGCATCATATAAAATAAAACTCTTTTAACCCTTGTAGTAATTGTTGATATCAGTTGAGCACCTTGGGGCATAGCAGGAGCCGACCCTGTGGGGTGGTAGCCTCCAGGGCCATTACTGGCTCCATGAGGGGGACTGCATGGCCCCTCTCCAATGTTTCAATTTAGCGCAAGGGAGGTGGTGGTCCCCGGGGCTGTGGAGGGCCAACGGAGTACCCCCCTTATATTCTATGAATTGCCCCATGAAGGTGGCAATCCCTTGGGCTGTGGGGGGCTGCACAGGCCCCCCACATTTTAGGAGGCTGGCTCTCTATATAGTGTACAAAGATGAAGTGCACTGTGAAAAGAGTCCAAGCAACCCCACCTTGTGGGAGAGAGTTAGGCTAATCCAGGAGATGTACTAGGCAATTGTTGTACTCACAGAATTAATAATTCTGGACACACACACTCGGAAGAATAACTCAAGACCAGTTGACAAAAATACTTAAGATTTTTTATAAACAATTTTACGAACAAAATCACCAATATATGGTAAGTACTTCTTTTGTTATTATTTTTCAAAGTTTAGAAAAAGTTCTGTTTCTGTGCGTAATTACGCACTATTGGAATCAATGGGAAAATCTGTAAAAATGCATATAAAATCAGGCAATGCTTTCACAAATGTCACCTTCTATTTTTAGTTCGAGGTAATCAGAGTGTCCAATGGGCCAGCCGGAGAACGTCAGGTGGTTCCTGATTCAAACGGGAGCACCAGCAGATGGTCTTGGAGCTGGTGCCCAAAGGAGAGGGGGACAACTTGGAAACATACTGCAAAGTTGGACTTAAAGGTAGTCCGCTGGGTCCCCTTGGAGGATGGACGTTGCAAGGGTTAGGGACCCCTAGAGCACAGCTGATTGGTCTATGCAAGGGCCAGGGAGGCCGAGTGCAGTGCAGATAGGTCAGCCACAAATTGTGCATCTTGGAGGCCTTATAGTCATGAGTAGATGACTTTGAGGGGGGGTTGCAGGTGAGCAATGACACTCTAGGAGTGGTTCTTGGGTGTCCTGAAGTCCCTTGACTGGTGCATGCTGCTAGGCTTGTGGGAATCTGCAGTGGACTTTGCTTCTGGGTGTCTGAAGTTGGGGGTCCAGTATGCCAGATAGTGGTACGCCACAGCCCTAAGGAGTTGCGGTGCCACCAAACTTGGCATAATGCAGGTCTTGTCCTTGAAGGCTGTTGTACGGAATTCGGCTTGGCTACTGATCCGAATCATTGGTCAGCGGCTGGTCACTTTACCAGACTTTGGGGGTTCCTTGCCTGCAGGGTGCAGCAAAGTGATACTTTCACTCAAAAGTAGGTTCTTGGCCATTTTTAGAAGGCTAGCAGTGCTCTTTATGTTTCCAGGCAGTACCTCAGTGGCAATTGCTGAGTCCTTGGAGCAACCAGCAGGGTTTGGCACCTATTCTTCTTGCAGCAGGACTTCATTTCTCGTGCCTTGGGTCTTGTTTGTTCCTTGTCTTCTTTTGTCCATCAAATCTAAAGTCTTGGTCTAGGAATGCCTTCTAAATACTGTATTTAGAAGGTATTGGCGGGTACCTGGTAGTGGCCAATGGGCCACTTACCTTATGGTTGCTAAACCCACTAAGTGACCAATTCCTGTGGCAATGGGTCGCATATCTAACCCTGATTGACAATTTTTCTGCCATCCAAGATGGAGGAAAATAAAATGGAGTGGTCACCTCTCCTTTTCTTGCTAGGTTTCCTACTGGTTTTCCTACCTAAAGTGAGGATTAAACCATTGGGTAGCCATCTGCTGCTAGCAGCAGAGGAGTATGTCAGATTTCAAAGGTAGCAAAGCCTTTGATGCTGACCACTAGTGAAGGATGCCTGCCTGGGGGAGGAGGTGTGACGCCTCCCCCCAGGAAAGGCTTTGTGTTCTAACTCCTGAGAGCACAGGCTCTCACTCCAGTAGTTCAGAATCACATCAAGTGGTGGCACTCTAGTTAGGACCAGATAGCAACCATGCCAGGGGTTAGTTATTGCAGGGGGTGCCTCTAAGGTGCCCTCTGGGTACATTTTGTAAAAAATCCAACACTGGCATCATTGTGGGTCTATCATTCTAAGTTGTTTGATACCAAACAAACAAACAGACAAGGGTTCAAAGAGGCCATCATGTTGCTGGGGCACTCGTAATGACCAATGTACAGCATTGGCATTTGCTGTGGCTTCCCTATATTCTTCCTATGTTTAAGTATTGGCAAATATACAGTAGGGCCATAATGGCTCATGCACACATGCCCTTACATGCATTATAGCACACCCTGCCTTGGGGCTGCCAGGCCTGCCAGAGGGGTGACTTTCATATATTGCACGTAGTGTTCATGGGCATGGCACTCTTGGTGAGTGCCAGGTCAAGTTTGCAACTCTGGATACACCTTGTCATGCACTTGCAATGGCAGTCTGCATGAGGCTGGTCCGGGGCCTCTCAGAGTGGCACAATTGGTGCTGCAGCTCTGAGAGGCTCTCTTCAGTACCCATACACTAGGTGCCAGGGGCACCATTTACCTGGGACTTACAAAGGTGGCTGAAGTGCCAAAAATAGGACAGTTTAGAGGAAAAAGATCTGGCACTGGGAACCTGTTTAGTAAGGGTAGTTATAATTTGAAACCACATCATGCTCCAGGCAAAAAGTGTGGGGGTACTGTAACCAGAAACTAGCACCCTGCACAGCCCCCCCCAGCCAACAGGCCAGGAGGCTTAGCCAAATCTGGCAGAGTCTTCCTAGTCTGTCAGGCAAGGAAGCGTAAGGGAGCAGGCAGAATTGTTGCAATGCCTTACATCCTTCTGTCCAGGTCACTTCCTATGAGAAGGTGACTCACCTCAACAATGTTAGAAGATTCATTCATAAGGTGTTTCTTTTGTTTGATCCCTTTCCTTAGAATGATAGGTGTCCACCTCTGCTTACTCTATCTGAGCCAGGGTGGCCTCTAGCTTACCCAAAGAGGTTACCCACAAATGGAGTAATCCCACATTCACCAACAGGGCCAGGGGGCCTATCTAGCTATTTGAAATGGGATTGGACCACCATGCCAAGGATAGTGCAGCCATAAAGGCTAACACCAAGCAGAGGCCACTGACAGCTGTCAGTGCCCAGAACCACACCTTTAGCTATTCACTGACTGAAGTGAATGGGCTAAGTTACAGGCTTCTTTTGGGTTCAGGGTGCTGGTCTGCTCTTTGAGAGTGGAGGTTACTACAACCTGTAGCAAACACCCTTCCTCTACTCTGTTTTCTGTTAGCAGATGAGCCACCAACTCAAGCTTAACAGTTGCCTGACTAGTCAAGATGTCTTGTGAGGCAGGCTGGGCTTTTCCAGTGCCAACTTTGGAGTTATTCCTTACTGGAGCAGAATCTCCCTGGCCTGCTGGAACTTTGGCTAAATGTTGCCCACCTTTCCTACACTTCTTGACCTTCCTCTTCTTCTCGGGCCTAGCTGTACTCACTGCAGGGGCAGCATCTCCAGAATCCTTGGGAGGAGGTTGACACTGGACCAGCTTCTCTCCTGGGCTCTGCCCAAACTCTATAAGGTCATTTCCAAGGAGACAATCAAGGGGAAGGTTTGTACTGACTACCACCATTCTCCAGCCAAGGGACCCATCTATTTTTTAAGGGCACTAAAGCCCCAGGTCTGACAGTGACCTACCCTGACCTACCCTGGGATAAACCTTACCCTCGTAGTCTCACCTGGGATATACAGGTTTGAGAGCACCTGTCATTGACAACAGTTTGACTGGCACAGGTATCTCTCAAGGCAGTGGCTGGGATTCCATTTACCAACAGTTGGTGGAAGTGTTTACTCCCCTCTGGAATCTCCATCTCACCTGTTGGTCCCACATTCCAGTTAAAAGCTACGAAGACCTCCTCATCAGACAAATCATCCCCTACGCCCACACTAGCAACCTCTAGGGGTTTAATACTGGGTTTGTTTTTAGGACCGGCAGTGTGCTTTGTTCGGTGCCCTGTCTGCTTACAGCACCATGCCTTAGAGGTATCCCACTTTTTACCCTCGTACCCAATTTTGTTTTTTTGAGCTATCCTGAGACCCACCTTCCTGGACAGATTTTTGGGGGCCTTAAGAAGATTATTTTATTTTATTTTGGTTCCTATCTTTCCTTTGAGGGGGCTTTTTTACATCTTCTCCACCAGTGGGAGTCTTAGACACCCATGTTTTGACCCAGTGGTCTGCCTTCTTCCTCAGCTCTGGAAGAAAAATTGAACCTAGGTCTCCCAGGAACATATTTAGATTTTCATTATAACAATTATTGCAAATAGAGATTTCCTATTTTTGATTCCCTAAGCACATGTAACAAGCATTTCCTAAATGTGAAATGGTAATTTAGGAAATGCAACTACCACCAACGCCAAGCTGGTGGTAACCATGTGCAATTTTTAAAAAAACATTAAAAGTGCAATTTTTAAAGAGTCTTGAAGCATACACATGCCTTTAGGGCAAGAGTGCACTTTACATGTGCACAAATTATTTTTGGGGTGCATCAAAGTGGGCCTTAGACCCTCAGCACCCTTGGTTTTGGATTCCCCAATTTAGCAATTTCCTAATAGGAACTCGCAATTTAGGAAATGCAAAACTATTCCCAACTATGGGGCTTCAGGCCCATAGGAACGAATGGAGTTGCTATCCCAAATAGCGATTCCCTAATAGCAATTGCTATTCCTTAGGAGTCAATATTAGGGATTCGTTATTTTGTTTCATACCATTTTGCATTTCCTAAATATTGATTTCTTAAAATTCGCTATTCAAGGAATGAAAATGGGATTTTGATACAACCGTTTCATATATAATTTTAAGGACATTATAGAAGTTGTCAAGACTGCTGTAATATCTTGGGTTAGTAGCAGTGCATGGCGGGGGCGCGAGTTGTGGTTACCTTAGGGCGTAAGTTATTATTACTTGAAAGAACTCTAATTATAACTGCTGAATATCTATACTTTTGTTCAAGTAAATTCAGAACCTATTATAAAGCCCCTGTAACCTTTGCTTTTCTCTGTGAATTTCGAAGCTTTTTTAAAATTCTATTTCCTAACATCCTTAGGCCGTGTGCAGCAGCAGATGGTCGCAGAGCCTGGCTTGTGGCCAGGCCCTGCAGCCAGCCCTGTAACAACCCGACCACATGCCCTTCCTCCTCAGACTGATCTTGGCCCTAGGGACCCCATCCACCGGAGCCTGGCCTAAATATTAAATTTGTTTTGGGGAGGGGGACTGCACGGCCTGCCTCCCCAGGACGATCTTGGCACTGAGGACCCCATCTCCAGAGACCTGGCCTCATTGTTTTTTTAGCCACACGGCCCCCTGCATACAATTACGCATTTGCCCCAGAGACGTGGTTGTCCCCTGGGCTACAGGGTGAGGGGCTGTGCATCCCCCCTGCATACAATTACAGAAATTCCCCAGGGAGTGGTGGTCCCCAGGGCTTCGGGGGGATGGGTGCCCCCTCCATTTAAACAAAAAATAAGACCCAGGGAAGTGGCAGTCCCTGGGGCAGTAAAAAGCCTAAGAGGGGGGCACCGTGCACCCCCCTCTTTATTTATCACATGCTCCCGGGACCTTAGCCACCCAGGGGCTTTAAAAAAAACAAGCGCCACAAACACATTTTTTATGATTTCGCTGCAAGAACACTTTTAAAAAATTGCTTTCTTGCCCTGACTGGGTCCCTCTAGGACCCCAAAACCAGAGCTAAGAGGTCAGGGTGTCTCTACCCTGGCCCCCTTTCTTTTCTAAACCTTTTTGAGGGACTCTGCAAGATGGCTGCCAACACTTCCTTGTTGAAGTGTTTGTAGCCAATCAGAGCTGTGCATTTCCCTGCATGAGCTCTTACTTTTTGTGACGTCCTCATAATTGATCCTTGGCCCTAGATATACACATTTATTTTCACTTCTATACCTCAAAAACTACTGAACGGATTCACACCAAATAAGTGAAAGCGTGATCTTCACACCAAAAACTAGCTTTCTGCAATATTTAGTGGAATTCCATCCAGTGGTTCGGGCTGTAGTTGTGTCTAAAGGTCTTATGGGAATTAACATGGGAAGCACAACATTTTTGACCACCCCTTTATCTCAGCCACCACTTGACGAATCACATTGAAACTTTTTGTGTGCAACAAGAATCATCTGAGCACTTTTTTTTGTAAAATGTTGTGAAGATTCATGAAGCGGTGCCAAAGATAAGTCAAGAAAGGTAAGTCAAAAAATCCTTTTTCTATGGAATCATGGTCCTAACTATAACTACTTAGTGGCGACCACCCTTAGGAAGAAAAAAAAAAAAAAATACTATAAATATTAACATAATTTAAAAAATAAAAACAATAAATAATAAAAGATAAAAAATAAAGCACTTAATGCTATCAAATCTATTTAACCAATATTATGAAAGCTCTTGGAGTCTAAGAATGTTGAAGATAATTCTCAACCTAGTATATGCAACAGTAGGGAAAGTGTTGGACTTTGGAGAGGTTAGATTTAGCATTTCTACTCAAGTCAGTGCAACAGTGGTAAAGCTCTGGACTTTATTCATCATTTTACATAATTAATATTCAATAAAAAAATAATTCTCAGTTAATAAATAATTATTCTTCAGATATTAATTAATTAACTTCTAACCATGTACTCCTACAAACCTAGACCCCACACCTAAAATATAACAAAAAATCGATTCCATAACTTATATTTGTAAATAAAATAAAATAATGAATTAACAATTAATAAATAATTGTAAACCAATTAGCACCTAATTATCTTCCCACCCTATACCCCTAAAAACCTAATAGGCTGTAAATAACATAACAAAAATAAACTGGCATTACACAAGTTGCATAATAACTATCAATCATATAATTAAATAAAACGTATTATATAATTATTAGTTAAGTAATAATTAACTTTCCACGCTGTTCCCCTACAAACCCAACAACCCACTACAACACCTTGAAATACTATTCAAAATAATAAAACATTCTAAATCACTCAAATGTATGAGCTATATATTAAAAACAATTAATAACATTTATATAAACACGGGTAACATAAAATTGATATCTCAACTAATACACATTAAATTAATTAGAAACTGATTTTAGCCACTAGTGGAAACTGATGTTAAAACATCACTATTATTTAAAACAATATTAATTACTTCAAAAAAACATATTCTGACCAATGATACTTGTGCATTGTGTGTTTCAATATTTAATTTCTAATATTTCTGTCTCCCAATATTGTTAAACTGTTTTGCCCAACCAGCAATTTGGCCACATGGCATAATAGCGCAAGTTCAGGATGTTGTGTAACAAGTGTAACACAAAATTTGTGAAATAATGCTAGTGTAACAAGAATTCAATTAGGCCTATTAGTGACATCAAAATAGCTGGTCACATAGGAGTTCCATGCCAGTATAGCGAACAAACACAATGCTGTATTTTTCAGTGCATCTAAACTTACACTTATGTCATGTAAGCAATCATGATGTAGTAAATACTAGTGAGTTACTTCCATTATCATAGCTGGTAGGTGTCTCGGCCAAAGTCCAATAACTTTTGCCAGCCATACACACTGCTTTTTACTCAGCAGCCTGTGGACATTGGCCATTTAAATTAGTAATCCAGCGAGTCAAACTACACTACCCAGAATGCAGTGTGATGTTGCATAAAAAGACATAACAGAATGTGTTACAATGCAATGAGACAAATGGAAGTTGAACATTACATGAGAGTGCACCATTCACATTACAGAACATTTGAGCACCATATATGTGCAAGAATGCCCAGGAGCATAAAGGTGAGAGAAAGAAAAAGGAAGGGACAGGATAGAAGGGAACAAAGATGTCTCAATGAGGTGGAGCATTAGAAAGGAGAATTTACTAAGCCAAAAAAAGGAAGAAGTGTGAGGAGACAGAGAGAGAAGTGGGAGACAGCATGAGAGGATAATGTAAGTGAGATGAAAAGATGTGGAAGGGATGTGAATAAAGTTGGGAGGAGAGACAAAAGAAGAGGGTAAGAAAACAGGAATGTGTGAGGGGAAGAGAAAGGTCAGAAGAGCAATTTGAACACAGGCAATAAACACAAAAGGAGCAGCATGTGAGAGGCAAGGGATTTGATTGAGGAAAGAGGAAAATTAGTAAAGAGGGAGTAGAGAAAAAGTGGAACAAATGGGTCCGAATAAGAGAGTGAATAAAGCATGTTTGGAGCAGAGAGTCAGAATGGGAAGTTGGGAAGCAAAGTGCAGAGAAAGGAGAAGAGAAAGGGAATAGTGAATGACACATGGGAAGAAAGTAGCAGGTGTTTCCTGATCTTAACATGTGAAGGATAGATAGTGCTTCATGGTTGCTACCTTAATTGTGTTGTGGTATAGCAGTCCAGACACTTGATTGAAATATTTGTTATTCAGTGTCCTCTGATTTCTGAAGGGAAGCTTGGTAAATCCACAGTTATAATTTTTTCCACAATAGGTATAGTAGCATGGAGGAAATACTACCACTGAACTTTCAGTGTCAGACATTAATTGTTCATGGTGCCAGGAGTCCGACTTTTGAGCCCTGCTGACTGCTTTTCAACAGGCAGATGCAGCAGGGAAGGCTGAAGATCTCATCTTGCGCTTACTCAACCTGTCTGTGGGTACCAGTGCCTATGTCATGGCAGACAGAATTTCTGATGTGCATATATATTCTTAATCACACCCACTACTCCAGGTTACTGCAGCTTTTTAAATCTTCTTCAAGCCCATTACATTTCAAAAAAGGTAGTCACATAAGAAAACGTTCCACTGTTCATAAAGTGTCACAAGAATGAAATTACACAAACAAATGCACCGTTATTATGGACATTTCACACAAGAAACTCTAAAACCCTAAAACATGAGCACGTTCTTTAAATCATCTTTGAATTCTATTTTATGATCAGCTAACTAGAACGTCAAATGGAAATTCCAAATCAGTTTAAAATGTAAAACATTACTTTTAAAAGCATAGCCTTGCCGTTGTGAATGGATAAGATGGGCCAAAGACTTAATGCGTTTGCCTCTGGTGAATAACAGCAAGTCTTTTTCAGCTTCACGTGAAGTGGTTTTTCCTAGAACGTGAGAAAACTAAGCCTCCAGCTCCAGGGACCTTGTGATCCCCGTCGTTTTCTCCACTCTCTCAAACTGCTCAGTCAAACCGTAGTAAGTTGCAAGCAAAACAATGCACAAATCACTTGATTCAATGTAAAACCAAGGTGTTTGCTGTTCATTAGCCACGGTGATCGGCATATGAAAAGAAATAGTATGTGGGGTGCATATAAAAAATATGTTCATTTGTATTGTGCAGAGCAATCATTATGTAATGTTTAACAAATATATATTACAAATCAAGGCTTAAAAATCAAAGTCAAAACAATCATTTTTAGGCTTCTCTGGATTTAATAAAAGCAATTAACAACATTTTTGAAGAAGAAAGTAAAATGGAGCATGGACTGTTTAGAGAAATGATCATAGGGACAAACAATTAAATCCAAATTCTTCTGAAAACCTAATGGGAGACATATATCATAGTGTGAGCCCGAAAACTAAATATTAAAGAGCATTCCCACCTCCCTCTCGTACACTGTAAATAGGTACTGAGGGTGTTTCCAGGATTCACCGACAAGTAGTCTGCCGATCATTGATTTTGAGTTTTCTATGCTTAACCTTTTCCCTTGGACATGAGTTAGCAATACATTTTGAACTTGCTTCCTGCCCATAGCAACAGTGTTTCAACATTAGTAAAAGTCTGTGGTGCACTGATAACTTTGAAGGATTTTGTTAAGAATGCCAACCACGGAATACCTATTACTTTGTTACAAGCTTGGCATTCTTTAATTATGTTTCTTGTTAGGACTGCCTCATCATTTTTCAAAATAGAAAGCAATAGTCGCAGAAGGGGGCCAATTTGAATACGATCACCCAAAGAACTCAGCAGTGGCTCATTATGGCAAATGAAGTGGAAGGTGGGACAGCTAGAAGCTTCCGACAGAAGCAATTTATCTCCACCTGTATACCTGAGAGATCTCTGATGCCTCAAACTCCTGCCCCATACACAGCAATGGGGGCACATTGAGAAAAATAGATGTGCAAAGTGGGAACAAATGTTCAACCCCTTTTTGGAGATGGCAAACTAAAAAGAGAGCCAACAGCGCTAGATAGCTCGATTCTTCGAACTGCTATAATAGGTGACCATGAATCGGTGGAACTAAAAATTACCTCCGAGCATGAAAAAGTATTAACATTGAGTAAGCGGCTTGAACTTACCAATATATTTGATAAGGATGTACTCTTTGGGCTACAGGCCATTACAAACGATTTGGAAAAGTTGGTTAACAAATCAAGGGAGCTCCTATCCTCGACAAAAAATTTAAACCAATAATCACAGGGCTTTAGGCATGAAAGCAAACAAAAACTGCACCATCTGCATATAACAGGACTGGAAGCTGGGAGCCAAAAACCATAGAACCATCCATGATGCCAGATGAATGAATGAATGAATGATCTTTATTTTCATGATTATTTAAAACCTTTGCAAAAGCACAATAATAGAAAATACATCAAACGAATACCAAATTAAAATTACACTTCATAGTAAAATGCCGTATCCTTTGCGACACCTATCGTCATGCCATTACCTAAAATTGTCTTGACTAGAGTGGACATTTAAGTCGCACTCTAGTCAAGACAATTGACTAGATGACATGAAGATCATCTTGAAAAATGTAACATACACACATCTTGTGATACATATTAGTAACTTGCTACCTATAAAGGATTCCCTGCACCTATTGAGATTGAAGAATCTGGGTGCGCTTATGAGAGCTTATTAGAGAGGATTTTTGTAAGAGTCACCACAATGTGTATGGAGTGTACAAGCCTACACAACATAAATAAGACAAAATTCTTACCTAAAAGTAGTGTAGTAAAAAACCCAAAGAGTGTCAAATAAGACAAGTCTGTAGCAGTGGGTGTAAAAATTCACTAAAAGACTTTAAAACAGAGATACGGATACCCAACAATGCATAATCCACCTCCATTTGGCTCCTACACCCTGTGGCAGTGTGCTAATGTTCAGGGTCTATGTTGGATCTCATATGTAAGTGCTTGTGGAGAGCACAATGCCCTCTTTGAAACTAATCAAAGTCAACATTTGGGGGGAGTGCGTCAGCCACTTAGTTAACAATGTGGATTTAGGTGCTGCCTCCCCCTTTTCTGTTTTCGTAAGTTCATGGGCACATGCTAGCAGTACGTTTTTCCTCATGATGGTGAAGAATTTGCTAAAAACGGCCAGCTCCATGGACATCTCTGCAGTGAATATGTATTTAACAGCTTCTTTACATGTCCTTAGGCCATATTTTTTAAAAAAGAGGTTTTAAAAGTCGATGTCGTTCTGAATTTAGGCCAGTACTTGTGTGGGATTTGAGAGTTTCTAACAGACTCTCGGATTGTCCGTAGAAGGCTGCAGAATACTAAACCTTAGAAACCACTCTCTCCGTCACAATCAAATCAAATTCTATCGGATGATGATCCCCAATTCCGTAGACACAATAGACCCTGACAACAGCCGATCACATAAATCAGCAGATACAGAGATGTAATAAATGATAGATGAGCAATTTCTACCCCTAAAAGTTGGCAAACCAATTTCATCCACTCCCTACACCTCCAATACTTTGTGTAGATTCAGGGAAGCTAGAAAGAGCTTCAGCTCCATGCCCCTCTAATCAGACCCCACTCTTGTCCATGGCTGATTACTTTGACTTGTGCTCACTATTTTTGCATTAAAATCCCCTGCTGAACACAAATTAACAGACCACCCTTTGCCTGTTTCTGTCCCAACAATTAGATCAACAAAATCAAACAAACCCGGGAACTTACTGTATGGGCTATTTATAAAATCATTGTGATCAAAAATAACTAATACATCTATATATATAACAAACTAAGGTATAATTCATGTGAACCATACAATGATGAATGCAGTATTTTACACATGCACACCTAAATGTAAACATTCAAACATGTAGGTTACGTATGGGAACCAGTACATCACACATGCAAACCACCATATACTTCTTTAAAACCACTGAACATTTTAACCATATATTACACATAGAAACCAGAACATTACAAAAATGAACCGATATATCATGTATATGAGCCACAGAAATGTGAGTGCAAACCAGTACATTACACAAGCAAATCAGCATGGTAATCGTGCAAACAAGCCATTTATGCATGTTAGCCAGTATGAAAGGCATGCAAACCAGCATGTTATGCTTTCGAACCAGTAGATTGTACACTACAGCCAATGTATCAAATGCACAAACCAGTTTATTAGAGTGGACCAATGTATTGTGTATAAAAACAATGAAGCTATGCAAGTCTGCCAGTACATTATGAACATCAACCACCATGTAATGCTTTCAAATTATGTGAGGGTGATTCACAAAAGTCACTAAATTAACCTGTGCTTAACCCTCAGGATTTTGGAACACAGTCAGGTCTTAACTTGGAGGCAATGTGTTAATCATTTATGCAGCACCCAGACATTATTAAAATTAACCTAGTACCAATTTAGAAATATAGAAAAACTTTAAATAAATGAAATATTCCAGAATGACAAACTCCAGCCATTAGAGCCAGTGGTATACAATTTCAAAATTTCATAGTGAGAAACTCATAATAGGCCTAAATACAGCAATATTTCCAAGATGGTAACTGTATTTCAGTTCTAGAAAGACACAGAGTTTTACTGAAGCTTAGACAGCTGGAAAAGCACTGATTGATTCAAGGCATATTCTATACAATAAATATCAACAATCCTCAGCTGAAGACAGGGAGATGTGACCGGGAATAGTGACGATATCCAGTTTCTCTGTTTCTGTCTTTTACACATTTGCTTTTCTCAGGTCTACTTCTAACCATCGCTATAAAGTAGATGGTTGGCAGCAAAAGAGTAGCCAAACGAGTAGGCAAATATTTAAAATACCCCCCAAAATTTAGATCCATACATTACATGACATCAGGCGAGTGAAGAGGGTAAGTCCTACCAACTCTGGTTGAGGTCCCTTCATTCCACTTTCTGTCCATCTATCTGTCCAACCTTTAAGACTTTCATGCATACATACATACAGCTTTCTATTTTTGCATGCTTCCAGCCTTCAATTATTTCTCTATTCGATCTATCCTTCCATTAGCCTTCTGCCTATTCACCCTTTCATGATTACACTCTTTCATCAATCCTGCCACTCACAATTCCAACTTCTCATCCATCTTTTTCCATCCATTCTTTTTCCTCCATCCATCATTCCATCTTACTTTTATCACTTAACCCAGCCATCCTTCCACCCTTCCATCTAGGCTTCTATTCGTATACCCACTCAACTATCCAGACTTTCATCATTCCAGACGTTCTTTCTTTCACTCACCCATGCTAATGTAGTTTTACCCTTCTGTTCTTGTATTCTTTTACGCTTGCATCCATCCTATCATCCTTTTGACCCTTTATTCTTGTCACAGTATCTTCCTTATTTCCAGTTGCCCTTCCTTTCACTCTTTTTTTGCCCTCTCACTCTTTCTTTTTCTCATCATTTCCCCTTCTGGGCATCCTTTACTATGACAGGCCTCACATCTCCGACCTCTGTTATGGTATGCTTTCCTTTGATTTTATGAGCTTGTGTCTGTTTAGCCAACCTCACTTAAGCTGAGAAAGCTAGGGTTTCATGATGCGACTTGTTGGCAGTGGGTTTGGAGAAGCACACACTGCTTTCAATGGATGTGGACTACAAGCTTAGTGCTTTCTGACAAGCTTAGGTCATTCCTCTGGTGTCTAACAAAGTAATCAGTCAGTCTGTAAGAAGGCGGGAAACATCAGTCTTGTTTGTTTAAAGATCGGTTTTATGTTCAAGCCATTCGCTGCAAATCTGGAAAAGAAAGAACATATTTTTGCCTACCAGACTGAGTGAGTTTTAACAATAGTATTTGAAAGCCATCTTGATCTAGATCAGGTCCGCTGTTTCCTTCCTGTACAGGGCCTTCAGTGCAGCTGCCTCTGCCGCCTTACCCCCCCCTGGTTTTTGCTTGTTAGGCCTTGTTGGCCTTTGCCATTCTTGGCCACAGGCCATGCTGGCCTTTGTTGTCTTCAGGCTTCCCTCTCCCTTCCTGCATCTCAAGCCCCCTGAGTTTCCTGCCTTTTTTCCTCCTGTCCTTATGCTTGCCACCACCCCTCCCGCCCCTTCCTCCCCAAGACCTATTTAGTGAGGGTCGCTAAATGAATGTGCAGAGGATGCGTGCAGTGGGTGCACTGCTGGCGTGCTGAAGGCATGCCGAAGGCAAGCCCATTTGTGCCTGTCCCGTTTCTGCCCAGAACACCCCCAACTCCAGGACCCCTGGATCTTCTGTCTGCACCCAGAATGCATCCAGTGTCAGGACCCCAGGGTCTGTCAACCAGACTAGGACCCCTAGATCTGCAATTCCCAGGCACCAATACTCATCCAACGATATCCAGAAACCTCGCCTCATTTCATTCCTCCTGTTTTCTGCCAAAGTCCTGGAAAAGGCCATCAATCACCAGTTCACAGACTTCCTCGAACACAACAATCTACTCAACCAATCCCAATCTGGCTTCTGGCCCAACCACAGTACCGAGACTGCCCTGATCACAGCAACCAATGATATCAGACACCTCCTCACCCCCCTTCATCTGCGACCTTTGCCACTTTCTCCCACCATACCCTGATCACCAGATTATGCAGCATTGGCATCCAAGATAACACACTCTGCTGGATCACCTTGTTCCTCTCCATCCAATTCCAGACAATCCTCCTCCCCCCTTAGTCTCTGCACCCAAAAACATCTTCTCAGACGTTGTTAGAAATGGGGTCTTTGGTTGACAGTCAGGTTACACCCTGTTCAAGCAAAGACCCTCACTCTGGTTGCGGTAAAAGAGAATCACCCTCAGCTAACTCCTGCTTGCCCCCTTGGTAGCTTGGCAGAGCAGTAGGCTTAACTTCAGAGTGCTACGTGTAAAGTATTTGTACCAATACACACAGTAACTTAATGGAAACACTACAAAATTACACAACACCAGTTTAGAAAAATAGAAAATATTTATCTAAACAAAACAAGACCAAAACAACAAAAATCCACAATACACAAGTCAAGTGATCAATTAAAAAGCAAAAAGTGTCTTTCTGTAGTTTAAAACACACACTAGCACTGTTAGTGTGAAAATGTACCTGGGGTGCGTCAAAAATAACCCTGCAAGGGCGAGTGTGTGTCAAAAAGGGCTTGTGATGCATTGATTTCACTCACAAGTACGAGACCTTGCGTTGTTTCTCCTTTCATCGGGTTGGGGCGTGCTGTTTCTTCTTTCCGCAGGAGAGCAATGCGTCGATCCGGTCAGCACTCTCAGGTCCGGGGAGGTCTTGCATTGTTTTTTACATGCCCAGCGGTGATTGCATCAGAAATCCAGCCACACGGTGATCTGAAAACAACGTAGCGCATGTTGTGATCTCCCAGCCTCCATCAGCGATGCTGTGCGCCGTTTCTCCAGCTCCGTGTGTTGATACTTTGGTCACGTTTCCGGCGAATGCCGATTTTCAACCGCAGAGCCAGCGGCGCATCGTTTCTTCAGCAGCAGATCGGAGTTGTGTCGATCTTTTTCCCACACGGCACTCCGTGCGTGGATTTCCTCCTCTTAGGCTGCCAGCTTCTCCTTTCAGGGTCCCAGGAACTGGATGGGCACCGCAGGGTAGAGTGGGAGTCTCTCTAGAGACTCCAGGTGCTGGCAGAGAGAAGTCTTTGCTGTCCCTGAGACTTCAAACAACAAGAGGCAAGATCTAACTGAAGCCCTTGGATATTTCTTCTCAAGATGGAAAGCACACAAAGTCCAGTCTTTGCCCTCTTACTGTGGCAGAAGCAGCAACTGCTGGATAGCTCCACAAAGCACAGTCACAGGCAGGGCAGCTCTTCTTCCTCAGCTCTTCAGCTCTTCTCCAGACAGAGGTTCCTCTTGTTTCCACAAGTGTTCTAAAGTCTGTGGTTTTGGGTGCCCTTCTTATAACCAATTTCTCCTTTGAAGTAGGCCTACTTCAAAGTAAAGTCTCTTTTGAATGTGAAATCCTGCTTTGCCCATGCCAGGCCCCAGACACTCACCAGGGGGTTGGAGGCTACATTGTGTGAGGGCATGAACAACTCTTTCAGGTGTGAGTGGCCACTCTTCCCCTCCCTCCTAGCACAGATGGCTCATCAGGATATGCAGGCTACACCGCAGCTCCCTTTGTGTCACTGTCTAGTGTGAGGTGCAAGCAGCTCAACTGTCAAACTGGCCCTAACAGGGAATCCACAAACAGGCAGAGTCACAGAAATGGTATAAGCAAGAAAATGCCCACTTTCTAAAAGTACAAAAACAACAGATGATGGACAGAATGCAGAACAAATCAAACATTCACCTCCAGTCACAGATCTGGGTTTAATCCATCAGTTTCTTTTGCTTGACATGCCATTCTAGTTTAGACCTAGCCATATGCAAATCATTCTTGACCCTGTTCCCCCATGGGATCAGTCCAGCCCGAGCTACCAGGTCAGGTCTTCCGTGGACCCGAAAAAAACATTGTGGGACCACTTCCAGGGTATCACCCTTCATCAGCCAGGGTAGCTTAAATCTGATGGCATAGCAAGCACGGGCCCCACATCTGGGCATACCCATCCCACTTGTGGCGACAAATGCAACAACAACAGATGATGGACAGAATGCAGAACAAATTAACCATTCACCCCCAATCACAGATCTGGGTTTAATCCATTAAGTTTTTTTGCTTGCCATGCCATTCCAGTTTAGACCCAGCCACATGCAAATCAGTCTTGACCCTGTTCCCCATGGGAACAGTCCATCCCGAACTGCCAGGCCGGATCTTCTCTGGACCAGAAACAAACATCCGGGGACCGGTTTCAGGGTATCACCCTTCATCAGCCAGGCTAGCTTGAATCTGGGGGCGTAGCAAGCACGGGTCCCATGTCTGGGCACACCCTTCCCACTTGGGACGACAAATGCAAAAACAACAGATGATGGACGGAATGCAGAACAAATCAAACATTCACCCCCAGTCACAGATCTGGGTTTAATCCATCAGTTTTGTTGCTTGTCATGCCATTCCAGTTTAGACCCAGCCATATGCAAATCAGTCTTGACCCTGTTCCCCATGGCAACACTTCAGCACGAACTGCCAGGCCAGATCTTCCCTGGACCAGAAACAAACATCCTGCGACCGGTTTCAGGGTATCACCCTTCATCAGCCAGGCTAGTTTGAATCTGGTGGCATAGCAAGCACGGTACCCATGTCTGGGCATACCCTTCCCACTTGGGGCAACACATGCAAACAGATGATGGGCGGAATACAGAACAAATCAAACATTCATCCCCAGTCACACATCTGGGTTTAAGCCATCAGATTTTTTGCTTGCCATGCCATACAAGTTTAGACCCAGCCATATGCAAATCAGTCTTCACCCTGTTCCCCATGGGAACACTCCAGCCCGAACTGCCAGGCCAAGTCTTCCCTGGACCAGAAACAAACATTCTGGGACCGGTTTCAGGGTATCACCCTTCATCAGCCAGGCCAGCTTGAATATGGTGGCATAGCAAGCACGGGACCCACATCTGGGCATACCCTCCCATTGGGGGTACAAATGCAAAAACAACAGATGATGGACGGAATGCAGAACAAATCAAACATTCACCGCCAGCCACAGACCTGGGTTTCATCCATCAGATTCTTTGCTTGCCATGCCATTCCAGTTTAGACCCAGCCATATGCAAATCAGTCTTGACCCTGTTCCCCATTGGAACAGTCCAGCCCGAACTGCCAGGCCAAGTCTTCCCTGGACCAGAAACAAACATTCTGGGACCGGTTTCAGGGTATCACCCTTCATCAACCAGGCTAGCTTGAATCTGGTGGCATAGCAAGCACAGGACCCACATCTGGGCATACCCTCCCACTTGGGGCTACAAATGTAAAAACAACAGATGATGGACGGAATGCAGAACAAATCAAACATTCATCCCCTGCCACAGACCTGGGTTTAATCCATCAGATTTTTTGCTTGCCATACCTTTCCAGTTTAGACCCAGCCATGTGCAAATCAGTCTTGACCCTGTTTCCCATGGTAACAGTCCAGCCCAAACTGCCAGGCCAAGTCTTCCCTGGACCAGAAACAAACATCCTGGGACCAGTTTCAGGGTATCACCCTTCATCAGCCAGGCTAGCTTGAATCTGGTGGCATAGCATGCACGGGACCCACGTCTGGGCATACCTTTCCCACTTGGAGCAACAAATGCAAAAACAACAGATGATGGACGGAATGCAGAACAAATCAAACATTCACCTCCAGTCACAGATCTGGGTTTAATCCATCAGGTTTTTTGCTTGTCATGCCATTCCAGTTTAGACCCAGCCATATGCAAATCAGTCTTGACCCTGTTCCCCATGAGAACAGTCCAGCCCGAACTGCCAAGCCAGGTCTTCCCTGGACCAGAAACATACATCCTGGGACTGGTTTCAGGGTATCAGGCGTTGTGGAGGCGTTTTCGAAGGGTGTGGTGACAAACGGTGTCGAAGGCTGCGGAGAGGTCCAGGAGGATGAGCACTGCGGTTTCGCCTTTGTCAAGCATGGCCCTGATGTCATATGTGGCAGCAATGAGTGCGGTCTCAGTGCTGTGGTTCTTGCGAAATCCGGATTGGGAGGTATCGAGCGCTTTGTTGTCTTCCAGGAAGCTGGTTAGTTGGCTGATCACGATTTTCTCAATGGCCTTTGCTGGGAAGGTGAGGAGGGAGATAGGCCGGTAGTTTTTGGGGTCACCTGGGTCCGTCTTGGGTTTCTTCAACATGGCGTTGACATCGGCGTGTTTCCATCTCTCCGGGAAGGTGGCTGTCTCGAAGGAGCTGTTGATGATGGCGTGGAGGTGGGGGGCGATGATGTTGCTGGCTTTGTTGCAGATCTGGTGTGGGCAGGGGTCCGAGGGGGAGCCAGAGTGGATGGAGACTATGGTGTTGATGGTGTCTTCATTGTTGACGTGGGTCCAGGCGCATAGAGGGTTGATGTTGCTTGGTGCGTTGAGTTCATGGCTGTCTGTGGTTGGCTGGTGGGTCTGAGGTTTGAAGCTGTTGTGGATGTCTTCGATCTTTCAACTGAAGTACGTGGCGAGGGAGTTGCAGAGCTCCTGTGATGGCGGGGGTTCGTAGGAGCAGGGCCTGGGGTTGGAGAGTTCTTTGATGATGCCAAAGAGCTCTCTGTTGTTGTGAGCATTGGTGTCTATGCGGCTTTCGTTGTAGGTTCTTTTGGTGGTGCGGATCAGCTGGTGATGTTTGAGGATAGCAGTCTTGAGGGTGATGTGGTTGGATTCGGTAGGTACAAGGCGCCATGTCTTCTCCATTCTTCGGCATTCCCGTTTGGAGGCCTGTAGGTCGGGGGTGAACCAGCTGGCTTTGGATCTGTTGTGGATGTCCGAGGGTTGTTTGAGTGGTGCAATGGTGTTGGCGCAGTCGTCTATCCATTGATGCAGGTTGGTGGCGGCTGTGTTGGGGTCCCGGGTCCTAGGAGGAGGTGCCTGGGCGAGGGTGGAGATCAGCTGTTCTGTCGAGATTCTGTTCCAATAGCGGCAGGGGTGTGTTGAGTGGTGAGGTGGTGAGTGACCGGCTTCTGGAAGGAGAAATGGATGCAGCGATGGTCGGTCCAGTGGAGTTCGGTTGTGTGGCTGAAGGAGACGTGGTTGCTGGCTGAGAAGATGGGGTTGAGTGTGTGTCCTGCGGTGTGGGTGGGCGACATGACGAGTTGCTTGAGGCCGAGGTTGTCGAGGTTGTCGAGTAAGTTGGTGGTGTTGATAACGAAGTGAGCCCCGAACATGTAGGTTCTTAGCTTCTTCAGTGCTCAAACGCTTCACATTCTATGGCACTCCACCTACGTTCCCTGGGTAGTAAGCTCCTGCTAATGAAGGCTATGGGTTGATCTAGGCCCTCTTCACTAACCTGTGAGAGTACTGCTCCAATACCATGCTCTGAGTCATCTGTTTGCACAACAAACTCCTTGGAGTAGTTAGGTGCCTTCAGCACAGGTGCTGTGCACATGGCAGCCTTCAGGGCATCAAAAGTGTTCTGGCAAGCCTCTGTCCAGATGACTTTCCTGGGTTGCTTCTTAGAAGTCAGCTCAGTTAAGGGGGTAACAATGGTACCATATCCCTTAACAAACCTCCTGTAATATCCTGTGAGACCTAAAAAGGCTCTTACTTCAGTCTGGGTCTTGGGAGGCTCGCAAGCCATAATTGTGTCAATCTTAGGCTGAAGGGGTGCCACCTGGCCACTCCCCACCTTGTGTCCTAAGTACATCACAGAACCCTGCCCTATTTGGCACTTGCTCGCCTTAATAGTGAGGCTTTCCTTCTGCAGGGCCTCTAACACTCTCCCACGTGGAACTAAACACAGCAATGTCATCCAGGTAGGCAGCACTGAACTCATCCAGCCCAGCCAACACCTGGTTGACCAGGTGTCAGGGGCATGCTTCATCCCAAATGGCATCATTTTAAACTGAAAGTGTCCATCCAGGGTAGAGAATGCTAACCTCTCCTTGGCCCCCTCAGTTAAGGCAATCTGCCAGTACCCAGATGTTAAATCAAATGTACTGAGGTACTTGGCAGCTCCCAACCGGTCAATGAGCTCATCAGCTCAGGGGATGGGGTGTGCATCAGTCTTGCTGACCTCATTGAGCCCTCAGTAGTTCACACAGAACCTGAGTTCTGGAATGGCACCAGTTGCAGCAAGCTTTGGGACCAATATTACTGGGCTGGCCCAAGGACTGCTGGAGTGCTCAATAACCCCTATGGCAAGCATTTTGGATTCGTCCTTAGGACTCCTCACCATCTTCAACACCTATATGACTCCACTGACTGACATCACACCACCCATGGCTTGAACATCATCTTCTATGCCACTGACACCCAGCTCATTGTATCCCTCACTAACAACGCCTCCACCACAAGAAGGAACTTCTAAAACACCATGACCGAAATTGACATCTGGATGAGGACCAACTTCCTCAAGGTAAATTTGGACAAGACATAAATACTCATCTTTGGGAACAAGCCCCCCCCCCACCGAATGACACATGGTGGCCTGCCGCCTTAGGTCCCCCCGACCCCTATCAACCATGCACGGAATCTCTGCATTATCCTGGACACCCAACTCACCAGGAAACAACAGATCAATGCCCTCTCCTCTTCCAGATTCCACATCCTCGGCACCCTATGCAAGATCTTCTGATCTTGAGATGAGTTACCCAGGCCCTCATCCTCAGCCACCTATACCACTGTAGCACCCTCTATGCCGGAACCACGAAGCAGCTCCTGAACCACCTCCCGACCATCCAGAATGCAAAAAGACTCATCTTCAACCTCCCCAGAAGAACAAGCATCTCTCCCCACCTTAGGGCCCTCCACTGGCTCCTGGTCAAGCAAGCGTGCCACTTCAAGCTCCTCACTCACACCTACAAAGCACTCCTCAACCTTAGACCTGACTTCATCAACAAATGCATCCCACCAACACACCAAAGAGCTTAGCTCGGCCAACCTTGCCCTTGCCTACGTCCCCCGGCATCCCTTGAGAACACCTCAGGGGACGTTCCTTCTCTCACGTTACCGCCAAGTACTAAAATTGCCTCCCACTTCACTTGTGTATCTCCCCTTCCCTGAAAGACTTCAGAAGACAGCTCAAGACATGGCTTTTTGACCTCCATCCCCGGACGGCCAAGGCTTGCAGACTTCCCCGAGTGCCTAGAGACCCCTGGGGGAAGTTCATGCTGTACAAATCATCATGATTGATTGATTGATCTAGGGATCTAATATGTTTCCATTAAGCTATTTGTTCATTTTTTTTAGAACCACATTATACTAGATGATCCTCCATTTTAAAGTTACAACCTAATAATTTTCCTAGGAGGGTAGATGCAAATGTGAGAGGTAGTTAACTACACCTGAAATCCTGGCTGACGGTGGGGTCAGGAATTCCTTTGCACCAGTTTGTCTACATTTTCTTGATTTTTTTAATTTAACTTAATACCTTTCTCTGTGGTTAGCATATCTTTTTTTATACGTTCTCAATCAATCAATATTTGTAAAGCATGGCTAATCACCTGTGAGGGTCTCAAGGTGCTGGGGGGGCGGGAGGGGCCTCATCCGGAGAGCCGCATTTTGAGGATCTTCCTGAAGATGGTGAGCAATGGGCTTTGTCTGAGGTACAAGGGGAGGTTGTTCCAGCTCTTTGCTGCAGTGCAGGTGAAGGATCGTCCTCCAGCAGTGGCTTTGTGGATGCAAGGGAATGGATGGTGGCCATGGCCTTCTGGGCAGAGTGGAGGGATATGGCGGGGGTGTGGAAGGAGACGCAGTGGTTCTGGCAGGCTAGTCCTGCATTGTGTGTGGCCTTGTATGTGTGGGTGAGAAGCTTGAAGGTGATTCACTTCTCGATCGGTAGCCAGTGGAGGGTCCTCAGGTGTTGAGAGATGTGTTCTTGGCGAGGGTGTTCCAGAATTATTCTGGCGGCGGCGTTCTGGATGAGTTGCAGAATTTTGATGTTTCTAGTTGAGGTGCTGTGTAGAGGGTGTTGCTGTAGTCGAGCTTGCTAGTGACTAAGATATGGGTGACTGTCTTGCGACAGTCTGCTGGGATCCATCTGAAGATCTTCTGAAGTTTGCGGAGTGTGTGCAAGCAGGAGGAGGCGAAAGAGTTTACCTGGCAGGTCATGGATAGGGAGGAGTCGAGGATGATTCCTAAGTTGTGGGCATGCTCATTCAGTGCAGGGGGAGCATTGAGGGATTTGGGCCACCAGGAGTTGTCCCAAGCTGAGGTAGCGTTTCCAAAGATGATACACTCAGTTTTGGCGGAGCTGAGCTTGAGGCAGCTTTCTCTCATCCAGGTGGCGACAGCTTCTATTCCTGAGTGGAAATTCCTTTTCACCGTGTCCGGGTCTTCGCTTAAGGAAATGGTGAGTTTGTGTCATCGGCATATGCCACAATATTGATTCCGTGGCTTCTGACGATGGCAGCGAGAGGGGTCATGTAGATGTTGAACAGTGTGGGACTCAGTGAGGATCCTTGTGGGACTCTGCAGTTCACTCCTGTGGGTCTGGAAGTGTAGGGCGGGAGTCTGACCCTCTGCATCCTCCCAGAGATAAAGGAGTGGATCCATTCCAGGGTTCTCCTGTGGACTCCTGTGTCATGGAGTGCTGTAGGAGACCCTGTTGAACGCTGCTGAGAGGTTGAGGAGTATGAGCGCTGCAGTGTGGCTGCAGTCTAGGAGTAATTGGATATCCTCAGTGGCTGCCAGGAGGGCTGTCTTTGAACTGTGGTTGCTGCAGAAGCCAGTCTGGGAGCTGTCCAGGGAGTTGTTGTCCTCAATGAAATTCTGCAGTTGTGCCTAAATTGCTTTCTTGAGTACTTTGGTGGGGTAGGGTAGCAGTGAGATGGGCCAGAAATTCTTTAGTTCTGATGGTTCAGCCCAAGGTTCCTTCAGGAGAGGGCATATTTCAGCATGTTTCCAGTCCTCAGGGAAGGTGTCCGTGCTGATGGAGCAGTTGATTGTGTTCCAGAGCTCGGGCGATGGATGCACTGTCTTTGATGTAAATGTGGTGCAGGCAGGAGTGTGAGGGGGCTCCGGAGTGGGTGCTGTTCATGATATTGCCTGTTTCCTCCTTAGTGAGCGTGGATCAGCTGTGAATGGTCTGGGTGGGTTCTGGGGGACAGGGCGGTCGCAGGTTCCGGTGCCAGGATTTTCCGGGAGGAAGCCGTCCTAGATATCCTTGATCTTGTGTGGAAAAAGGAGGGGAGTTTGTCGCAGAGGTCCTGTGACGGGGGATGTTGGTGGCTTCGGAGGGGGATCTATGAACTCGTTGATGACTGAGAAGTGTTCCTTAGAGTTGTGTGGAGGCGCTGATGCGCTCCTGGAGTGCGTCCTTCCTTGCGTTCTTGATTTTTCAGCAGTGGGCGTCAGTTGCAGCTCTGAATGAGGCGAGGTCTTCTCTGGTTTGGCTGTTCCTCAATTTTTTCTCTAAACATCTGTGGGTACGCTCTGATTCTTGGAGTTTGGTGGTGAACCAGCTGGCTTTCCTAGGTACGGTTTTGGTGATGTCAGCCAAAGAGGGGTGTTTCTCGTTTTGTCAATGTCAAGAAGCTATTCAGTTACCTAATATACTATTGTAAACATCCTTAGAGCACTCAGACTCATACCATGGATGGGGATTGTTTCTAGCATTATTCCCTTTGCACTTGTTTTGTTAAAGCAATGTTAGAAAAAAAATGCTTAATGCGTTTGTCACTGTCTTCTAAATGCTGTACCTAACTGGAGACTTTACATTCTGACATTCCAGTGACCTTCTATTTTCTCTATTGTTCTTAGGTAAGCAGATTGAACAATATCCCACTCCAAGAGGTCAGCAAGTTGCTGAAAATCTGCTAAAGCGTTACACTTATAATTTGTATATCAAATTGCTTTTCTTGCCTCTTGAAATAGCAGATTACATCTACAAGATGTTTAATAGTACTGAACAAGGTTATAGGTAGCTAACAATTTTCGATAAAGTTCCTTGTAGTAATGCTATACCTGAAGATTGTCACACCTAGATGATTTAACTGCATTTACTGGGATTGTTGCACAGCAGCTTAAATATGTAGTTTTAATCAGCTCTATCTCCTGGGTGAAAAATCCGGATGTATCAGTCAATAAGTTAATAAACTCACAAGTACTACGACAGCAGTTAAAAGCATTTATTTTCTGGAAAACACCCTGCCATTTACTATCTCCCCTTTCAGATCCAGGAGCTAGGGGCCACATGTAAAGAAGGTTTTAGTACTTGCAAACAGAAAAATGGGACCGTTTGTGATAGCTAAATAGCCTTTTGACATATACCAACCCTTTTTTATGAGTCGGTTACCTGTTACCAAATTGCAAAATAAGATTTGTGAGTCAGTATTAAGAAGGAGCATGTTAAGGGTGTCCCTTCTAAATAGCAAGTCTTAGGGGGATGTATGAATGTTTTGTAACAGGAATGCAGTCGCAAAACATTTGCTGTTTACCATTAACTTCAAGTTGGAGGTAACCCATTTGCAAATGGGATGGGGTCCCCAAGGGACCCCTCCCCCTTTACAAATGTGGGGGCAAAAATTATTTAAGAGCAGGCAGTAGTCCCATGGACAGGGACCACTGCTTACTCTTAAAAAATGGGAAGAAAACTTTAAGGAAAACAGGCTGCATAACAAAACAAAAAAATGCTTTATTGAACAAACAATCCCAGCAGGCCCCTACCCCTGTGATTTTGGCCATTTCCAATGGGTCACAAATTGCAACCTGCCTCGTGAATATTGATGAGGCAGGTCCATTTGTGACCCACTGCAAATCATGTACAGTGTTAAACACACTGTTGTATCTTATTTTGTGACTTCTAATTGTGAGCCACAAAAAGTCGCAATTAGGAACTCCCAAAATGTAGCAATTGTACATGTGGCCCAAAGTCTCCACCTTACAATGTACAACATTTAGCTTTTGAAGCTCAGCAGTACTAGTATTAACTTTGAGCAAGTACAATTTGGAATTATCACTCACAAAGAAGGAACATTATTCAGTTTTAGCTTTAATGAGGGCATAGCCTGGACCAAGTCATACCAGGTGATTTGATGCAAAGTAAGGAATGGTATTGCACCATATCAAAAGTCAAGATTTCATATGTACATTGTAGGCCAACATAAGTATGTCAAACATCTTTTGTGTAGTATATATTCTTGTCCATTTGCAAAATATGAAAATGACTCAGATGTGAGGTCCAGACTAGTTATATTCTAACAGGACAGCACACACAAGGCGCATAACCAGCAGACTTGACTATTCAACATGTAACACTATATATATATATATATATATATATATATATATATATATATATATATATATATATATATAACTGAATTGATCAGACTTCACTGGTCTGTGGGTCTTTATTGCAACAGAGTGATAGCTTCATTCTGGAGGGAGATCGTTGGACATATTCAGAAGAGTGGAGATTCTCTGAGGAGCTTTTAGAGTCCATCCAATGTCGAAGCAAACTCTCAGCGGTGATTGTTGAATCCTGGGTGCAGCAGGAAGGACTTGCTGCTTTTTTGTGCAGCAGGAATGCAGTTCTCGAGCCTTGGCTCTTCTTTGTTGCTGGCCTTCTTGTGTCCTTGGAACCTGATCTCCAGGTCTAGAAGTGCCCACTAAATATTGCATTTAGTGGGTGTTTAGCGGAGTACCTAGTAGTGACCAGTGGGTCATCTACACTAGGGTGGCTACACCCAATATGTGACCACTTCCTGTGGGCAAAAGTCACTTTCCTATCCCTGATAGGCTATTTTCCTACCATGCAAGATGGAGGAAAATGAAATGGAGAGGTTACCTCACATGCAACACCTTAAGGGTGGTGCAAGCTGAGGTGGACACTCCTGTCCTTGTGCATTTTCCCGCCGTTGTTCGCACCAAAGGTGGGGCAGCCATCCGCTGCCAGCAGGGCTGGGGGTCGTGTTTCAAGGGCAGTAAGCCCTTTGAAAGTCATAGGCAGGGCTGTGCACATTCCTGGGGGAGGAGGTGTAACACCTCACCCCTAAAAAACTCTGTTCTCTGGAGTAGAAGAACAAAGGCTCTCACCCCAGGGTTCCAGAATCCTGTCTGGTAGTGGCAGACTGGTTGTGACTGGCTAACAACCATGTCAGGGAAGTTAGCTTTTGCTGGGGGTACATCTAAGGTGGTCCCTGGTTATATTTTGCAATAAATCCAATACTGGCACCAGTTTGGATTTATCATTCTGAGTTGTTTGATACCAATCAACCCAGGGTGCAGCATGGCCATCATGTAGCTGTGAAACTTGTACAGACCAGTGTCCAGCACATGCATGTAAAATGGCTGCTTTGTTCACTTACTATGTCCCAAGCTTGGCAGGGACACAGTAGGGGCATATTGCTCATGCATCTATGCCTACACATGCAGCATAGTGTACCCTGCCTTAGGACTGGAAGGCCTGCCAGAGGGGTGATTTACCTATACTGCATGTAGTGTGTTGTGGGCAGGGCATAATGTAGTGTGTTATGTCAGTTTTGCATTTTTGGATTGCATCAGGACACTCAGCCTTTAAAGGCAGTGATAGGTGCACTTGGATGCATGGTCCCTGAGAATGGCACAATCTGTGCTGCTGCCCTCAGGGGCCTAACTTTAGACCACCATGTACTGGGTATCTAATTACCATTTACTAGGGACTTATATTAGCAGCTAGAGGTGTTACCCATTGTGACAATGTTTTTGTCCATTCTAGGCTAAGAACACTGGCACTGGGGACCTGGTTAGCAGGTACCTAGTGCACTCCAGTCGAATCTGCATTCAGAAACAAGGCAAAAAGTGTGTGTGGGGGAACTGCAACAAGGAGCCAGTTTCCCACACAACCCCTCCCCCAGCCCACAGGCCAGGCGACTCAGCCAATACCTCGGAGAATCTTCCTAGTCTGTCAGGCGACGAAGAGTAGGAAAAGCAGGCTGGTTTGTTGCAAGGCCTACTCTGCCTCACATCCTGCTGAACTGACCAATCTCAACAGTGACAGGACTCAATCTGAAATGTCTTACACCTGTTCCACCAGTGTCTTTACTTTTCCCTTTTCTCTCAGGGTCAGAGGTGACCACCCCTGCTAACCTATGTTGGTCAGGGCAAACCCTATTTTTCCAAGAAGGTCACCCACAACTTGAGTAACCCCACCAAGACCAACATGTCAAGGAGCCTAATTTACTATTTGGTATGGGGTCCTACCACCATGCCAAGGACAGTGCAGCCACAAAGGATAACACCCAGGAGAGGCCGCTGGCAGCTGTCAGTGCCCAGAACCACACCTATAGCTCTTCACCCATAGGGAACAGGGCTAACTCACAGGCTTCTTTGGGTTCAGGGTGCCTGTCTGCTGTTTTGGACTAGGGGGTCTCAACATCCTGCACCCTTCTTCCACTCTCTCTTCTGCCAGCTGAGGAGTCTCCAACTCAGGCTGAACTGGTGCCTGACTAGTCAGTCAATCATAATTTACAATGTACACTGCTCACCTGTAAGGGTCTCAAGATGCTGTGGGGGTTTTTCCTCTGTGCTTCAGTTGAAGAGCCAGGTACTAACACATCAACTTACTTACTGATACAGCTACTCCCACATCAACTTGCTCTCCATACAGTCACTGATACAGCCTGTCACTTATGTATACAGTCACTCATTATCCCACTCAGTCATTTATAGAGTCACTCACTTGGCTATTCACTCAATGACACAGTCGCTCGCACACCCACTCTGTCTCCATACAAGCACTCACACACCCACTAACTCACCAATGCAGAGACACACACACACAGTGACTAATGGATATAGCTACTCACACATCTACTCACTCTCCCATAAAGCCACTGACACATCCCCACACTTATGCATAAACTCATTGATACATCCACTCAGTCACACATACAGTCACTGAGTCATCCACTCAGTGACTGATATGGTTACAAACACACTCTGTCAATCACCAATACAAGCACCCCCACACCCACTCACCTGTACAGCCACTCACACTCACACATCCATACAACCACTTGCACTCACTGTTATAGGTCATAAGTGATGTCATTAGTGATGTCATTTGAGATGTCATTAGTGATGTCACTGACCGTGGCATGAGTGATATAATATGTGAGGCCATAAGCAGTACATTGGTGACTATAGCTGCTGAATTTCACTGGTTTTGTATATGTGAAATGTGAGCCTAACTATACCATCCCTGTAACCTGTGTTCTTCTAGCAATGTTTTTAAGCACAGGATTGGGCTAGTGCCATCCTTGCAGAGCTGTAAAATGGCAAGAGCCTTTCACCACTTCAGGCACAGTATTACAGATTTGGACTGGTACAATACCATCCAAGCCAACCTGGAATGAGCAAAAACAACTCCTGACACGTTGTTTGATGTCATTACATCTCTTCAGAGAGGTTTAGCTTTGTCCAGACACAAGGGAGCCCCCAGTAGATGTCAAAACAAGCCCCCCCATGGCTGATTACAAGCCTGCCCACCATCATGCTGTTGGGAACCATGTTCCTATTAGGGTCGGCGGTCCTTTGGGTGTCTAACCACTAAAGTTGTAATCTGGCGGTCTGAAGACCACCAGACTCATAATGAGGCCATAAATCTTATGAACTCCTGAAGGGTACCCTAATTGAGGGCTTTGGATTTACTATTGAGGAATACCACATGAAATTTAGGGGGACTCAAAAATCCCAGAGTCAGTCCTGGGAATTTGTGGACTTCTGAGTAAGATGTTAAGTGGTTGGATAGAGGGCAACAAGGTACATGATTATGAAGGGCTGCACAATTTGATGATGAAAGAACACCTCTTGAGTAATTGTGTCCATGAAAAGTTGCAACACTACCTATTAGATTTAGGACTAATCCCCTGCCCCCCAAGGGTTCTAAATACTACTCACAAAACAAAAGTGGGTACCAGGGGAAAAAATGAGAGGCCACTAAGGCACGGTGCCATAACTATAAACAGACAGGGCACCACACCAGGGACACTTCTTGTCCCACAATCCAAACCATTAGTATGAGGACGGAGGTAGTTGTGTGTGGATGTACAATTGCTGTATTGGGCTATGAGTATGTGTCTGAGTTTTTGTGTGGATGATGTCATCAGGAATGTCATCAGTAAATGAATTTAATATGTCATCTGTAATGTCATCAATAATGTCACTGACCATGCCATGAGTGATGTAATATGTGAGGACATAAGCAGTACATTACAGGGGCACAAGTTAGAGTTAGCTGAGGTAACTATAGCCGTTGAATTTCACTGGTTTAGTATGTGTGAAATGTGAGCCTAACTACAGTATAACGTCCCTGTAACCTTTGTTTTTTTCAGTGAATGTCTATATTTTTTAATTCTATTTACTAACTATAAAGTCCTGGTAACCTTTGTTTTTTCAGTGAATTTCTAAGTTTTTTTTTTTTAATGTAGGTGGACAAAATAATCACGGCCACATTTCTACAGTATTTTGGTATTTTATATTACAAGTATGAAAAAAGGAATAGATAGTTTTAAGTTATGGTTAACAAAAAGGAAAATAAATAATGAGTAGGAGAGAGTAATAATAATAAAATAAAATAAAGGCTAGAATGTAAAAAAAAAGAGTTTGATAAAACAAAAAGAAAGTATTAATTATGTAGCTATAACTATATTTACTGTATTAATATATATTTTTTTAATTTTTCAGGATTCGCGGATCATCCGTAGATGTAGAAAACATGAATGGTATTCTATGGTTTTGCTCCAATCAGGTGATTGGGCTGATCTGGATTTGTGGACCCCCCAATTTTATAAGGTTAGTTTTAGTATATACAGACATCTGTTCTTTATATAGGAATCAGTGTGCACCTATACGTAAGTATATATGTTACCCTATAGTTGTTTTACTTTTAAATATGTGATTTTATGTGTTATCAGGAACTGTGGATCCAGGAAGAAAATCAAGGATCTGCCCACTCTGGAAAAAGAAATAGTTTCATTTGATTGGCTGTATTTGGATCGCACCATATTATAGTTGCAGCCACACCCTACACTAGTCATTTCTGGTTTCAACTCTGTGGAGAGAGCACTGAGATCCAGAGCACCTGTTGGATTGGCTGTTTGCTGCTGTTTACCCTTAAGCAATGGCCAGTGCTTCATCATTGGAATATCCGGAAGACCACACCATGGAGGAAGAGGAGGGAACATCTGTTGTTAAGAAGGAAAGTGAAGTGTTGAAACACTTTGCTATCGCTCCAGGGGAGAAGGTCACAAATAAATTTGTGAGCTGCAATATTTGTGGCAAACAACTTTCCCGTGGACCATCAAAAGAGTATTCACATGGGATGAGTTCCATGTGGAAACACCTTAAAACATTCATGAAAGGGGGTACAACAGAATGATGCACGAGAGGGCTGTTGGAGAAGGTCCTTCAACTTCCAGTGCTACTGAGGGACAGTCATCAAGCATTATCACAGTACCCTGGAATATGTCAGGATCTTTGAGTAATAGTGATTTACTGCGCAAAGTGTTGTGTGCCCCTTTCTGCTAAGGTCTACTCTATCTCTGAGTATTTTCATGCCTTTCTCAACCACAATTGCTAGTTATTTTTTTTATTTGAAAAACTCTGTTTTCCATTTTTGCAAAATGAAACATGTTGCTTCTTTGTTTCTTAAAACTCACTTCTGTTTTGGAGCCAGTTTCCAAAAAGTTCAGAAAACCTTTAAAGAAGACCAAAGGCTCTCATTAGAATTACTCCATTCGCTCAAAAAAGTGTGTCAGTGTTTTTTTCTCTTATGATAAGTATATACATGTATGGTTCAGTATATGTGTGGATGTATAAGTGTATGCATCAGTGTCTGTTGGGTGTGTCATTGTGTCCATAAATATGTGCCTGGGTGCCTTAATGTATGCATCAGTGTCTGTCTGGTTGTGTCACAGTGTGCCTGGTTGTGTCAGTGTACACCTGAGAATGTCAGTGTATGCATCAGCGTGTGCCTGGATGTGTCAGTGTGTGTATCACAGTATACCTGGGTGTGTCAACATATGCATCAGTGTAACCCTTGGTATGTCACTGGTGTATCAATGTGTTCCTCAGTGTGTCAATGTATATATGAGTGTGTGCCTAGATGAGTAAGTGCATGCATCAGTGTGTTTTCTAGGCATGTCACTGGCTGTGTCAGTGTGTGCCTCAGTGTGTCAATGTATGTATTAGTGTGTGCCTAGGTGTGTCATTGTATGCATCAATGTGTGCTAGGTTTGACAATGTTATTCATAAGTGTGTTCCTGGGTATATTAGTGTATGCATGAGTTTGTCCCTGGGTGTATCAGTGTTTGCCTGAGTGTGCATCAGTGTATGCATCAGTGTGTGGCTCCATAAGTGTGTGCTTGGGTGTGTCAGTGTATACATCAGTGTGTGCCTGGGTGTGTCAGTGTACTCATCTGTGTGTGATTAGGTGTATCAGTCTATGCATGAGTGTGTGCCTGGGTGTGTCAGTGTGTGCATCAGTATGTACCTGGGTGTGACAGTGTATGCGACATTGTGTGCCTGATTTTCTCAGTGTTTTTGTCAGTGTGTGCCTGGGTTTGTCATTGTTTGAGTCATGTATGTCTGGCTGTGTTAGTATATGCAGCAGTGTGTGCCTGGATGTATTAGTGTATGCATGAGTGTGGGTCTCGGTATGCCAGTGTATATGTCAAATTATACCTGGCTGTGTTAGTGTATACATCAGTGTGTGCCTAGGTGTGCCAGTGTGTGCATCAGTGTGTGCTCAGGTGTATTAGTTTATGTGTCAGTGTGTGTCTGGATTTGTTAGTACATATATAAGTATGTGCCTAGGTGTGCCAGTGTATGCATCAATGTGTGCCTGGGTGTGTCAGCATATGCATGCATCACTGTGTGCATGATTGTGTCAGTATGTGTGTCAGTGTCTGCATACGTGTGTCAGTGTATGCATCAGAGTGTGCCTGGGTGTATCACCATATCCATCACTGTGTGCCTGAGAATGTAAGTATATATATCAGTGTCTGCCTGGGTGTCTCAGTGTATGCATTAGAGTGTGCCTGAGTGTGTCAACATATGTGTCAGTGTGTGCCTGGATCTGTCAATGTATGTGTCAGAGTATGCCTAGGTGCCTTGGAGTATGCATCAGTGTGTCCCTAGGTGTGTCAGTGTATACATCAGTGTGTGCCTGACTGTGTTAGTATTTTCAGTATCAGTGTGTGCCTGTGTCTTTCAGAGTTTGCATCAGTGTGTGTATGGGTTCATAAGTGTAAGCATAAGTGTATGCATCAGTGTGTGCCTAGGTCTGTTAGTGTGTGTATAAGTGTATGGATAGGTGTGTAAGTGTATGCATCAGTGTGTTCATGGGTGTGTCAGTGCATGCATCAGTGTGTCCCTGGGTGGGGCAGTGTAAGCATCAGTGTGCCCCAGGGTATGTCACTGTGTGCATCAGTGTGTGCCTGGGTGTGTCAGTGAATGCATTGGTGTGTGTATGGGTTTGTTAATGTATGCATCAGTGTGTGCATCTGTGTTTTACTGTATGCATCAGTGTTTGCCTGGGTGAGGCAATGTATGCATATGTGTATGCTAGGGTATGCTTTAATTGGATTGTTCCAATTAAAGCACACCCTAGCAAACACATATTCATACGCTGAATGTTGTAGTATTATTAAATATTTGCACAAAATAAATGTATAGATGATGTATGAATGAAACAAGATAAAATCAGTAACCTACTTTACTGCAAAAAAGACGTCCTTTAATCTTTTAATCTGTGTTAAAAAAATTGAAAAGATTAATAAGAGTTAAAGTTTCATATTAATGTGTTATACATTAAAGCTTCATAATCTGTAATAAAAGAGTTATTGTTAATAAAAAAAGACACTAAAATGATATCCTTTTATAGCAATTATATGTATTATTTAAGCACCTCATGCCCACTGTTCTCAGCTTCTATACTTTTGCACTGTAAAGGAAGTGTGCATGAAGTATCATCAATGAACAGTGGGGGGGGCAGTGATATGGTCTGTAAAAAAACATGACTACATAGCCTGTTATTTAAAATTAACATTGACACTCACTACAAATATTTATCAAACTCTGTTAACTGTATTTGTTCAGCAATACATTTCATTTTGTAGTTTTCAATATAATTAATGTGTATGAATTATAGTGGTAGGTGAAAACTAATTTAAAAACATCACCCTTGATACAATGCATGATGTCATAAAATCTGATAATACATTCAACAGTATTATAGTATGTCACAGGTGATACGTTTTATAGTTTTCCAGCTGTTTGCCATGGTTTATACTTTGTAATCTGTCTTTCTAAATTAGTGGTATGTCTGTCGTTTCCTTGTAAGAGAATGTAGATTTACAGATTTCAAATCCATTATAAAGACATCACCCATGGTAGGCCATTTGATGTCTTAGTGTATTGTATTAGAAGTCATAAAAGTGTATTATTCCACTTTTCCACTAATCCTCCTTAACTTGTTAGTTTAAGAAAGAGAAGGTATGAATTTGGCAGTTTATGCGGTAATCTCTGTTTGCATGTAAGGTTGTTATCATTATACTCTGTCCATCCAGTATTATTTTTAAGAAGCTGTAACATTCAGTCCTTCATGGAAAATAATGGCTATACACATATGTTTTCCAGAAATAGAGATATCTCCAGCTTCAAATTAGTAACTTGAATTTCTAATTTAGTTCCATCTGCATTGCAACCCTGTAGCATTAAGATTATATATATGCTAGTTTTTCTTATGATCAAAGTTGATAGCAGATCTGACTTGCATTTTGTGAAGGTATTGTTCTGTGATGCATCTTTAAACCATTTGTTAAAACTGACTGTTTTACAAGCTGGTAGAGTTATCTAGATAAATCTTTCTGAATCTATTTCTGTTCTTGGAGAAAAGGAACAATTTTCACAATTATACTCCCATAAATAACTTAGTCCAAATAGTTCCTCAATAGAAAGCCATCTCTTTTTCTAAGATACCAAGTACGACCATAAGGTATTCTTGTGCATGTTCTTGAAACGTACAGATCCAGTGCAGAAATCAAGCAAGATCTCTAACAGATGATGTAGAATATGTTTTTATTCGATCACTGCACAATTGTTCTAACAAGGTAAGGAGTGCAGAACAGAATAGTTTATACTTTTTTTGTTTAATTTCACTAACCAGAGTTGCTAAAGAGAACAGTTCATTGAGAATTATATTGGCATAACAGTTGACTCCATAGATATTTGAGAACTGGTAGTTTACAATTTCACCATCATTTTCAGTGTTGTTTTTGTGCAATACTTCTTTCTTCTATTTTTACTTCTTCTTCTCAGTAATGTCACTATGATCCTTTAAAATCTTTTGTTTTGGTAAGATTGTATGTTTTCTGTAAACTCGGTACTGCCCTTAGTAGTAGCATACAGGCTTCTTAAACGGTTATATCAATTATACAATTGGAATCAGTATTTACTCTAGTGTCATCGAACTCCATCAGTTATAAACCGGACAAAGTTCTAACTTTTGATAAAGATACATAAGGCATGCCTTATTTGAATACAATAATACCAATATTAATAAATGCTGTATCTACACTCAGGCCTTGAGACTTATGTCTTGTTACAGCATATGCTAGAGAGATTGTAAACTGCATTATGTGAACATACAAATCTTTTACAAGTAAGAAACGTCTAACAGGCCTTGCTATCTGTTTTACACTTTCAACATCAACAAATTTAATTGCTAGGTATTAAACCTCCTTTTTGTTTGGATACAAAACTAAATCAAATATTTTTCCCATGGCTCCATTAACTAATCCTTCTTCAACATGTAAATTACACTGCAAAATCACCCTTCAGTCTTACAAGCACTTAAGCACTTGTCTAAGCCTGCAGTTTTGGAAACAGACTTTTCCAAAGAGTTGAGTTTTAATTGTACTATTTCACTCAATAGTATTTTCACTGGTTGGTGTTCAATTTTATCAGTCAATATTAGTTCCAATATGTGTTCTTTCTCCATTTGAAATAATTCTTCATTCTTTAAAAGTAGGTGTTAGTCACACAATGGATTTAGCTTGGTGAATGAGCTCAAACATAAGTTGTGCTGCAGATGTTTTTTGAAGGAAATATGTTCTTTCTAAGTGGGGATTCCAAGCAATGTTTCCCTTCTTTTGACAGTATTCTTACTCTAACATTCTTCAGAATAGTTCCATATTGCATATCAGATGCTTGTCAGATATTTCTAATAAGTGCTTTGTATTGGAAATTTAACCAAATGTTAACAATTCCTATGCTTCCTAAAGAACTACAAGTTTCAGAACACAAGAGATCTTTAAAGACAGAGGGGGTCATTCTGACCCTGGCGATAAATTCCGCCAGGGCCAACGACCGCGGGAGCACCGCCAACAGGCTGGCGGTGCTCCCTTGGGCATTCTGACCGCAGCGGTACAGCCGCGGTCAGAAACGGAAAACCGGCGGTGTACGGCTGGTTCTCCGCTGCCCTGGGGAATCCTCCATGGCGGCGCAGCTTGCTGCGCCGCCATGGGGATTCCGAGCCCCATACCGCCATCCTGTTCCCGGCGGTTTTGGCCGCCAGGAAGAGAATGGCGGTATGGGGTGTCGTGGGGCCCCTGGTGGCCCCTGCAGTGCCCATGCCAATGGCATGGGCACTGCAGGGGCCCCCGTAACAGGGCCCCACAAAGATTTTCAGTGTCTGCCATGCAGACACTGAAAATCGCGACGGGTGCAACTGCACCCGTCGCACCCCTTCCACTCCGCCGGCTCCATTCGGAGCCGGCATCCTCATGGAAGGGTGCTTCCCGCTGGGCTGGCGGGCGGCCTTCTGGCGGTCGCCCGCCAGCCCAGCGGGAAACCCAGAATACCTGCGGCGGTCTTTTGACCGCGCAGCGGTATTCTGGCGGGCCCCGCCTGGCCGGCGGCGGTCGGAATGAGGCCCAGACTGTCCTTTTACGGTGGTGAGTTGGCATAAATCACCAAAAACAATTAGATGCTTTCCTCTAAAAAAGTACATCATATTATGTGTTCAATTTCTGTTGTAGTCTTAAATGTACAAAGGCGATCATTAAGTTTGAGACCATGCTCACCTCATCAATGCTTAAAACTTTTAATTTCTTCAACACTCTTGAAACCATAAGAAAAGCATCCCCAGATAGCTTTTAGTACTCTAGTTTATTATTGTGTTCAACAGAGATCATAAGTAGACAATGTAAGGTAATTCCTTTGATATTGTGTGCAGCCAATCCAGTAGGGGCCATTAATACACATGAGAAAATTGAGTCTGTAGTATTTTGCAGATAAGTGGTTAGAACATGTATTAATAAACATTTCCCAGTGTCAGTGTGTCAGCTTCCATACAAAAGAAATTGGCTTAAAACTTGAACATTTACATTGATTCTTTTCCTGGAGGAATCCATGTAATTTTTTTCTTCCATGTACAATTATTTCTACCTTTCATTGAGTTGTTCTCCTAATTGTTCCAGGTCAACATTTTCTTACCTGGCTTGCTGCATTGCTGTCTTCACATCATTTTCTATTAAGGGCTGCCCAGGAGGATCTTGATTGAAAGGTTCAGAACTTTAGCTTCTTTAAAAACTATCCTTTGCTATCACAATTGCAATTATTTCCTCTTGTTTGATTTCTTCATGTAACATTTTCAGGTACTTCAGAAATACTGGACACTCAATAGTACCTTTTATAGCATTGACATATTCTTCATGGCATTCATACTGTCCAAGTAACTCTGTTTCAGAACTCCAAGTTATGAATAGTTGGACAATTGCTAAATAGATTTTTTTTTTCTCAACAGTTTGACAAGTACGTTTTCTATGATTTATTAAGTTACCTTTTGCATGTCAAATCAAACAACCATCGCAACCGATTACACCATATTTGCCTTCATCAATGTTTTCTTGGACCCAACACAACCCACCCACCACAACACACCGACACCAAAGACCCTCAAATGCATCCTCCTCAACATCCCCTCCTTCCATAACGCCACCAAAATCTGGGACCTCCTTGACAGCACCACCCCAGACGTCACTTACTAAGACCTGGACCAACACCACCTAAGGCCAGGACATCGCCATCGCCTTTCTCCAAGGATATAAGATCACCCGAAAAGACTGCCCGTGCCGCCCCGGGAGGGGTGGGAGGAATCGCCATCATCCACAACTCCAACATCCTTCTGAGCATACACTCCGAAATCCCACAAGCATGATTGAACACCTTCATTTCAAACTAGACTAGCCCGAAATCCACCCTCAGGAGAACCATCATCTACCACCCTCCGGGACCCCACGCACCCTTTGCCGACACCATCACTGACTGCATCTCCGCACAAGCCATCACAGCACCAACTACACCCTGCTGGGAGACCTCAACTTCGATCTCGACTACCTACAAGACCCCAACACCGCATCCCTCCTAGACAACCTCCACAGCATAGGGCTCTGACAGATCGTGGCGGAATCTATGCACTCAGCAGGACGCACCCTTGACCCCATCTTCACAACAGGAACCTCCATCTCTTTCAGCCACACCTCTGAATTTCCATGGACAGATCATCAATGCATCCATTTCACCGTCAACACTCCTACTATCCTCAGATCCCAGCACCAACCATCTCGCAGAAGCTGGGCAAGAACCATCGACAACCAGCTCACTGCCACACTCGCCAACTCCGCCCCTACATTGCAGACAATGACAACCCAAACACCGCAGCACGCACCTTTCACAAATGGATCGTCGACTGCGCCAGCATCATAGCCCCCCTCAAAAAGAACAACAGCACCCATGCCAAGAAAACCAGCTGGTTCACCTCAGAACTCCGAGAATCCAGACGGACTTGCCAACGCCTCAAGAAAATCTAGAGAAACACCAAATCCACAGAAGCCCAAAGCAACTTCAGAACCGCCACCACTGCACACCACCAACTCATCCGGAGCACCAAAAAGCAAGCAATTCAAGAGAGAATCTCCTCACATGCACCCAACAGCAAGGAGCTCTTCAGCATCGTCAAGGCGTTCGCCCAACTCAACAGTCAAACAACTGACACCCCACCCTCACAGGAACTCTCCGACAGACTCAACACTTACTTCCACCACAAAATCAAGACCATCTATGACAGCTTCAATGTGGGAAACCTACGTGCCAAACCCCCTCCTCTGAAGCTCATCACCAGCAAACCAATGGTGACCAACTGGACACTATTCAACACTGAGAAGACTCTGAAGACAATGAAGTCCACACACTCCAGGTCCCACACGGACCCATGTCCCCACCACATCTTCAACAGAGCCACTGACACTATTGCCCCCAAGCTCTGCCTCACCATCAACCGCTCCCTGGCTGACGCCTCCTTCCATGAAGACTGGAAACATACTGTGATCAACCCCCTCCTCAAGAAACACTCAGCAGACCCCACCGACCTCAAAAACTTCAAGCTCATTTCCCTGCTCCTATTTCCAGCAAAAGTAATCAAGAAAGCCATCAACAACCAACTCGCCATTTTTATTGAAGACCACAACATCCTTGACACCTCCCAATCCAGATTCAGAAAAAAACATAGCACTGAAACAGCCCTCCTGGCCGCAACTCAAGACATCTGCTCCCTGCTGGACAAGGGAGAGACGGCGGCACTCGTCCTACTTGACCTTGAGTGAGACTCGCCCCCTTCCTCTCGGACCCCAGACCGACCAACTGCAGAGTTCCCCAGGGATCCTCCCTTAACCCCACTCTGTTCAATGTCTTCATGGCCCCACTGGCCGCCATTGAATCAACATCATCTCCTATGCCGACGACACCCAACTCATCCTCTCCCCATGCACCGAACCCAACACAGCCAGACACAAATTCAGTGAAGGGATGGGAGCAGTTGCCAACTTGATGAAAAACAGCTGCCTTCAGCTCAGCATGAACAAGATAGAAGTACTCATCATGGGCCCCCAACCTGATGCATGGATGGACTCCTGTTGGCCACCCACCCTCGCAAGCCCACCGACCGTGAAGAACCAAGACAGAAAACACGGTATCATCCTGGACTCCAAACTTAACATGGACTGCCAAATCAACTCAGTCACATCCACCTGCTTCCTCACCCTCCGCCTCCTACAGAAGACCTTCAACTGGATCCCCCTCGAACATGCCCTCATCACCAGCAAACTGGACTATGGCAATGCGCTCTATGCCGGGATAGACAAAAAACTCACCCGCAAACTACAGAACATCCAAAATGCCACCGCCAGACTGGTCCTCGAACTGCCCAGACACTGCCACATTTCTCAACACCTGTGCATACTTCACTGGCTTCCAATAGAGAAAAGAATCACCTTCAAGGTCCTCATCCATGCACAAAAAAGCCCTCCACAACACCAGACCAGCCTACCTGAAGAGGCGACTCAACTTCCACGTACCCCATAGGACCCTACGAGCAGCTAAGTACCCCGCATCAGTAAAACAAGAACGGGGGACACTCTTTCTCCCCCACATTGCAGCCACAGCCTTGAATACCCTCCTGCTCCACCTCAGACAGACTACCTCCCTCCTCATCTTCACAAAGGAGCTGAAGACATGGCTTTTCTGAAGAACCAGGTGTTATTTCTGGAATTTCCATGGTGCATATATTTGCTTGCCTGACTTCTTTGATCTTGTTACCACGCGCACTAACCATTGCACACAATGGCATCCGTTTGTCACACATATTTGTTTTTATGTTTGTAAATTTTCCATTGATACATCAAGTATATATATTTATGTTTCTCTACAGCCTTGAAAAAGTCACCAGTGTGACGAAACACGTGTTGGCTGTGTTTGGAATGATGCTCTTTGCTTATTGAATACAACTTCGCCCACAATAAAGGAACTCACTTCACAAGACAAGATTCGAATACTGATGTGCCTGGTTTCTTCATCTACCTTTACTTAACCTAACATTACGAAATGTTATGACTTTTCTGTTTTACTATTGCGTATTGTGTGCTGTGATCTGTTTTTGTTCACTTTTTCTATTTGTCCACCTAATTGCAATACTTCATCATCGATACAACTCCAGTAATACCAACATGTATGTAAAAACATTATTTTCTTTCAAGCATATTGTAGCTTTTTCTTCTTACTTTATTCACATCCATTAATTCTTGCCAGACAAGTATATTGTAGCTTTTTCTTCTTACTTTATTCACATACACTAATTCTTGCCAGATTTTTCTGTCGGGAACTTCATTTACTAGAATAATGAGTGGTTCCGCTACATCTTTTTTTAACACCCACAGTCTCAAAAATGTTTTAAATGTAGTGGTAAATACTCAACTCTTCATTTAAGTCCTTTCTGTAGTTCTGTTGGTGGCTGTTTCCCTGCTTTTGTCTCCATTTGAATAATTGCTCAAAATGGGTGCACAGTTTGTATTAGAATTGATTCATACACAGTTATACATAGATTAAGGCCCTCATTATGTCATTGACATTAAAAGCCGCATACCATCGCGGCGATGGCCGCCAAAAGACCGTCGCCGTGGCTACCATCCGTCCGCCGTATTATGACAACAGCTGGGTTTCCGCCACAAGAATGGTGGAAATCCAGCTGTGGCCATACCGGTGGATGGTGGTGAGGTCGCGCTGCTGCCACCAGCAGTGCCACGCCAGTAGACCATCGCGAGCCATATTATGACCCATAATACAGCCTGGCAGTGTTCTGCTGGCGGACGCTGCTAGTGGCAGAAGCACCCTCTTCCGTCTCCTGCCAGAGGACCACGTAAACACAGGTAAGTGGGTGCTCCGACAGGGGAGGTGGGTGGGAGGTGTTATGTGTGTGTGTGGGTATGGGTGTGAATGTTTGTGCGTGCATGCAGGTGTGTTTCATGTTGAATGTGTGTGCATGTATGGAGGCGTGAGTGTGTGTATGTTGTGTTCTGTGAATACATGTCTGCGTGTATGTATGAAAGTGTGTGCAGATGTGTGTGTGAATGGATGTATGCATGTGTGGATGAATGTGGGAATGGGTGTGTGTATGCGTGTGTGCATGTGTGAGGGGGGTGTGAATGTAGGGGGGTTTGGAGAGGAAGGCGGGGGTGGGGAGAATCTGGGGAGAGGGTGGGTAAGATCTTTATCAGTGACAGGGAAGGCATTCCCTGTCACTGATAGTGTCTACCGCCATGGTTTTCGTGGTGGTCAGGAAGCCACAGGAAACCATGGAAACCATGGGGTCATAATCCCGCAGGCGGTACAGTGACGGCCGCCGGGCTGGAGGTTGATATCTCCAGCCCGTGGACGTTACCGCAGTGGCCATAATGAGGGCCTAGGCTTTTATGGAATTGGCACTATTTCTAATGTATTATGAATTATTTAGCTGGCTTTATATCATTCTCTAATTTGTTATAACAATGTTAACATATTGTTTCTTTTGTGACTAAATTAAATTGTTCTTCTACAACTATATATGCAGCAAATTCCTTCCACTCATCATTTCTGTTTTCTTCAGTTTTAGAAAATAGAACTACATTATGAGTTTGATTTTTGTAATGAGTGTGGTGACAACAAATACAAACATACTCAGGTTTCTCAGTACACAGTGTATTGAACTTTTCTATCTCCTGTGTAAATGTTTCAGTACTTATCTGTGTATCCACTTCTTCCACAGCTCTCGAAGGTTCCTCCTCACATTCTCTATTATTTTCTTTAGGTGCAAAGACACAGAACTGAATACCTTCAGTAACCTTCTCAACCTCTGCCACAATACCATGTGACAAAGCTCTATTCCTAAATCTCCTAAACATAAAGCTGGCCTTTTTTACATAAATACGTTTCTCAACTAAACTGTGCATTTTTGAATGATGCACAGCTAACATTCTTAAATGATGAAAATTGCTTCTACACACTTTCTTTGAGAGACGTGCCAATGAATGACCTCGTAAGAATGACCTCGTAATTTAGAATATTTTATAACTTTGTATGGTTCTAATTCTTGAAGCATCTTAAATTTCTGTTTGAGGCTCTTCCATGAAAATTCTCTTAGGAAATTTTTCAATTTATCAATTGATTCCTGACAAACAGTACAAATACTGCTACACTTCCACTTGTACGCAGGACCTTCTTTACATCTTTGTTGTACTTCTTCAGCTATCACTTTTTCTTTATTCCTAGGAACTGTATGTTCTTTTTCTGTGGGAGTGCCTTCCTTGACATCATCGCAATGACCACTTGTGTCAACTGCATGCACTAATGTATTCTCTTGCAAGTAGCTCTCTTTATTAAAATGGTTCTGTGCTAGATGGTGTGCACCTATTCACCTTTAAAAACTTTACAAAAATTATTTTTGTTAATAAGCCTTTTCCTAAATGTTCTTCTCCTCATGCACACTACTGTTTTGTTTAGTGTCTTCATTCTGTTCAACATTAGGACAAACGTTTTGTTTTCAAAACAAGTACTTTGTCCACTAGAGTATCAATAAGTTGTTTCTGTTTAATTATAGCACTTCTCTTTCCATACTTCTTTATCTTTTTCAGCAAAGTTTGTATTACTCTAGTTTGAAACATTTTTACTCTTATCTCCTTAAACTGTTCATGTCTCCAAGTCAACTCCTTTCGTTCCTAATTACATTTTCTACTTTTTCCAGCATGTAATCCTTCCTCTTTATCATTTGATTTATAACTCTTCTTTTCATTGGACTTTTTTTTTTTTTTTCAATTTTCAACATACTTTTTCTTAAAGTCCTAGTGCTCTTACCAGCTGTTCTTTTTTTCTTATCCACATTCTCCACCTTATCTGGCTGTTTACTGTCAGTTTGAATTGGGCAGTATTGTTTCCTCTGTTTCACTTTTCTTTCTCTTTTATTAGGCATTCCGATATGTTACTTTTCCATACAACTGAATAGCTGCAAATCAAACGAAAAATAAACTTACCGAAAACAGTATAAAATGATATGCTAGAACCAATTAACTCTGCCAGTGTTCTCTACTAAATACATGCGTCATAGTGATGATCTAATGGAGTAATACATTACTTACACTAAAAGTAGAGTTACACACTTTACAAATGTATTTATAATGTGGACTCAAGGAAGGAGTAAAAGTGCACACTCAGCCTCTGCAGTAGTGGGATTAAGTCATATTTTAAGGAGTAGTTGTCTATATTGCTGACTAGTTTGTATCAGTACCTGGCTACATGTCTGAGTGAGAGTATGAGCCCCTCATTAGTGTGCCATTAGATGTTTAAGTACATTTTAGAGTATATCACTGGTTCTTTTACTAGCTCTATAAATCTGTAAATGTGTCTCTAAGTGACTCTATGAATAAGTTACTTGGTGTGTTGGTAAGTACAATGTAATATAACTTTGTGTTCAATTCACTCTGATACTGCTGGCTAGTTAACTACTACCTAGGTATGTACTTGAATATATACATAATCATGTCACTGTCTGTTTATAATCACTATAAAACTCTGTGTGTAAGTTTGGATGTGAGACTGTCTGGATGTGAGATTGGTTGTCAGAATCTCTGGGTGTGAAAGTGGCTGTGAGAGTGTTTCCATGTAAGACTGGTTGTGACATACTCTCTCTAGGTGTGAACTGGGTGTGACAGTGTTAGTCTTGGTGTGACAGTGTGTGGGTGCGGGCATGGGTGTGAAAGTGTTAGCTTTGCTATCAGAGTGGGTGTGAGAGTGTCTATCTAAGTCTGAAAGTGGCTGAAAAGTATATGGGTGTGGAAGTGGGTGTGCAACTCTGTTTTAGTATGATACTGAGTAGTATGTTATCAATCTAGGTGTGGGAATGGGTGTAATAGTTATGCCTGGATGTGACAGTGGATGTGAGAGTGTGTCTGGGTGTGACAGTGTAGCTGAAATTCTCTGTATGAATGGGAAACTGGGTAGAAGATCTTCTGTCTGAGTGTGGGACTGGGTGTGACAGTCTTCCTCTAAGTATAATAATAGGTGTTTGAGTATTTGTGCGGATGTGAGAGTGGTTGTGAGAGTATTTGTTTAGGTGTGACAGTGAGTTTTAGATGGTATTTATATATGTGAGAGTGGGTAAAACAGTGTCTGTCTGGGCGTGACACTGCTTTTGTGAGCATGGCTCTGTAGGTGTTGGTGTGAGAGTGTGTGAGGTGGAATTTCAGGGTGTGGGAGTGGATGTTAGAGTGTGTCTCTGGGTGTGACAGTTAGTGTTTCAGTTTATCTGCCATCTTGTTTATAGCTATATCATTTCTACAATAGCCTGCACTCTGCATTTAAAACTGAGCACAGGACTCTGGAAGTGCCTTTGTAAGTTAGTGAAACTTAGAAGGCTATGTATAATTTTTTTTAACAGAAATCACCCTCCTGTAGCATCTATCTACATAGTAGCTGAGTGTTCATTATTGTGTAGTAACATGATTCTTTGGGGATTGTCAAGCAGACGTTTTAATTGATAGTCTACCTCATAGCAAAAGTGCACATTTACATTCTGCATTAGTAGGCCTGACCCATGTTTTAAGTCGTACTTGTTTAGGTAGGTGAGTAGGATCAGTCAGTATTTCTCTACGTATCTGAGAGAGTGTAGCAGTACTTCTATCAGTGTTCCATCATTATTTAAGTAAATCTGGCTTCATATATCAGTGAGATTATGAGTCCCTTTACAAGTGTACCACCAGATGTTTAAGTAAATATGCTATCCACAGGTATGTTCGTGTAATAAAGTCAATCACATAAGCACAATTGACTATTGTCTCGTTGATGTGAGATTGTGGCCCCTTGTTCTTGATGGGCTTTAAGCAGATCACTGGCTAAAGCCATTAAATTGGGGAACATTGGGGCATATTTATACTCTGTTTGTGCCGAATGTGTGTCAAACATTTTGACGCACATTCTGTGAAAACTGTGCACCATATTTAAACTTTGACGCCCGAGCCCGCGGATGTCAAAATTCCTCCGTGTGCGTCATTTTTGGGATGCGGGAAACCGCCTTGCTTTAATGACATGCAAGGTAGGCGTTCCCTCCCAAAAAATGACTTTAAGGCCTGTGTGCCTTATTTATACTCCTGCGCCATTTTGATGCACAGGAGGGGGCGAGCCTTAAAAAACAGCGCACAGCCTGATTTGCGCCATTTTTTAACACCTGGGTGAGGGCAGGCGTTAAGGGACCTGTGGGCTCACTTCCATGGTCTCTGACCATGGAAGGAGTCCAGAGGTGCCCTTCCCTGCTTCCAGGGACACCCCCTGCCACCCTCGCCCACCCCCAGAGGACACCCATGGATGGGGGGACCCATCCCTGGTAAGTACAGGTAAGTTGAGGTAAGTATTTTTTTTTTTAAGTGGCATAGGGGGGACTAATTTGGGCCCCACTACATGCCACTGTGCCCAATGACCATGCCCAGGGGACAGAAGTCCTCTGGGGATGGCCATTGGGCAAGGGGGCATGACTCCTGTCTTTGTTAAGACAGGAGTCATTTCAATGGGGGTTGTTCATCAAAAAATGGCGCAAGTCCGGTTTGAGGCATGATTTTTGCCTCAAACCTGACTTGCACCATTTTTTGACGCACAACCCCCATTTTCCCCTACGCCATCTAATGTCATTCCTTAAATAAGGTGCCCGCATGGCGCGTAGGAATGGTGTTAGCTGGCGGTAAAAAAAATGACGCAAACCAGCACCCGCGCTGGTTTGTGTCAAAAAGTATAAATATGGGCCATTGTCTCTATTAGTATGGTTAGGAAGTCTTACAAAGCAGCCATCTGCAAAGCCAAATGAGAATTAGATGAATGGTGGTGGGTACTATTAAAAGATGGCTTGCAAGAGAAAGACTTAAAGTTCTGGTCCTTGGTTGCACGTGGTTCCAACAAACGTGTGTTGGATATAGTAACAAATATTGTTGCAGCAGATTAGGACAAACACTTTAGACAACTGTATTCTGTTGACCTCTCCACTCCAGCTGGAGAGTCCCAATGGGCTTCTCCTGTCCTTATGGGTCAAATGCCAAGTTTTGCCCCATTCAGTTGCTTACACTCTCTTACATTGTGCACTACCTTGGCGCAGTCAAGCGTGGTAGGGCATCTGGCCCTGATGGAGTCAGCTGACTTATTTCTGCCCTACATTGATCTTTGGTCTGGCTACATTATTCTTATATCCAACGCAATTGCTGCCGGGGCTCCAATTCTGAGCGCATGGAAAGGAGCAGCTGTTGTTCCGATCCAAAAAAAGAAAGACAGGTCACTGCCCTGCAACTATAGGCCTACCAGTCTCTTATATTGTCAACAAAAGCTTTTTTGCCACTGGCTGTTGGGCAAGATCCAGGACTGGATGTCGGACCTTGATATTCTCAGCCCGCTTCAAGCAGGCATTCACAGGAAAATCTCTACTATAGATCAAGTCTTCAGGTTTCTGCTCCTCTATTTGAAAATGGTTTTAATTGGTGGAGGGAATTGCCACGTTGCTTTCCACGACCTAAATTCAGTCTTTGAATTAGTACCTCGTGCCAAGCTGTGGAAAGTTCTTTTAGATGTGGCAATGCCTCCCCATATTCACTTAACCGATAAAGTTCCAGTGTGAAGGGGTGTACGGCAAAGTTGTTTTTTAGCTCCCACCTTGTTCTCATTATTTGTTAACGATATTGCCTCTTTCCTGGCACAGGTAGAGACATATGCACCTTCTTTGGGGGCAGCCAAAATTCCTGTTCTGTTGTTTGCAGATGACAGTTTTTTTATCTCCAAGACCCCTAGTGGCTTGCAGAAACTTCTACTGCGTTTTGATGAGCTCTGTTCAACCAGGGGCCTGGAGATCAACTCTTCTAAAACCAAATTGATGTTGTTTAACCCGCATAAATCATTTAAAGGGAATATTGTCCTCAAAGACACCCCACTTGAGATGGTGAAATCCTTTAGTTATTTAGGCTTATCTATTTCAGAGAACATATCTTGGAAGGTTCCCATTGCCAAGGCAGCACTAAAGGATAAGCAGGTCACAGGTGTTCTTATTAAGGAGCTTGCGTCCTCTGACTTTAAACCTATTCACCTTATGAAGCTAAAGCTACAGGCTCTCCCCTTTATGGTGCAGAATTATGGGACATTGCCAATTTTCAGGACTTATCCTCAATCAAAAATACTTTTATAAGGAACCTTGTGTCTCTCCCTCAGAGTACTCCGCTGCTCCCTCTTTTCAAGAACTTGGGAGTCAGGGGAATTGGGCCTAAAGCTTGCCTGCACCTACTGCTTTATTGGAGGTGGCTTTGGACTACTCTGGAGCTCGGCCCTTATGTTGTCGCCCCCCAGGTTGTATTGAAAGCTGATCATTTTCTTACTGTCTCCTGGCTTAGAAATATCAAAGGATCATTATACCGACTTGGGTTGAGCGAGCTATGGGACTGTCCCAATGTCGCCCTTGTCCCCTCTAAAGGAGATTTTAAGAAGCACTATTGGAGGGCGGTAGACTATGATGAGTTGTGTGGTGTGGGCCTTTCTAAGCGGACACATGATTTTATTGATTTTAATGATGTGTACAAATATGAAGCCTATTGGGATGAGATTTTGGTCCCTAAAGATTGGAATCTCTACTTCCAGTTTCATGTGGGGGCTCTGCCATTAAGATAATTTACATATAAATGGTCGCCCGGGGGAGGGGGATTTGACATGTTCAGCATGTAATGCCGTCACTGAAAATCTCCCTCATGTCCTATTTGTTTGTCCTGCTTATACAGTGCCTCGCAGGAATTGGCTTGCTCCTGCTTGTAGGTCATTAGGTGTTTGTAGGTACTCAACTGCTCTTCCCATACTTAAATCAGATTCTCAACAGGTTTTAGCTGTTTCTGTCGCTAAATCCCTTGTAGCTATGTGGATCCTCAGATCAAAAAATGTATTTCACTCATCTCAATACTGCCCCTTGATTGCTAACTTTTATCTGTGTATTCGCAAATCATTTTTACTGATGTATTTATTTCTAATGTATGTGTTTTTGTATTGTACGTTTATGGCCCTGGAGGCCAAAATAATGTTTTAAGAAAGAAAGAAACTGCACATGCAACTGCCTCCAATACTATTGGGAACATAAGTGGTGTCTGGGTGTGTGCATGCAAGTATAAGCAGATCTGTATGAGCTAGACACCGCATATATATATGAGAATAAGACTCTGTAACTACATACCTAACTCAGTCAAACTTAGAAGGACCTGTTTCACCTTTCAAATATGAAGCTCCCTGGTCTATGCCCTAGCTATAGCCTACCTGAGAAGTGACCTTTCACCACCAAAATCACAAATTAGGAACTGACAAGCAGCCTTTCAAATGGGAAGTGACTACAGTGCTAGGCCTGAGCCATATTTTAAATATTACTTGTGTGGATAGTTGAGTGGTACATATCTGACTGAGTGTATCAGTACCTCTATAACCATCTCACCACATATTCAAGTATATATGGTGAGTAAAGGGGTATGTAAATGTTTGTGCAACTCCTGCCAATAATGCTGGATGTATCATTGCTATGTTGGTGTACAAATGAATGATATTTGAGGAATTAACAGGCATCCTTTGTATTGTCAAGTTCTCTTGACAGTAAAAAGGCATACACAAGGTCTACAGTAGTAGGCCTGAGGCATGTTTAAAGTAGTATTTCTGTGAATGGATGAGCAGATTATGTCAGAATTTGGTACATCTCTGAATGAGTCTATCAGTACCTCTATGAGTGTCCCACCAAATGTCTAAATAAATACAGTGAGTACAGATGTATGTATCTGTGAGTGCAACTGGCTTACTGTCCATCGGAAGCTTGACTGCTGCCTTCATAAGTGTATGAATCTAAAACCAGCCTTTTCACAGTCTGCATAGCTATGTCAGTGGCTATATCCTTTTATTAATTGATGGTTGAGTTGAAGTATGGGTGGGACACTGCTTTTATATTTGAGAATAGGAGTCTGGAGGTGTATGTTAAACTCAGCATAACTTTAATGTTTTAACCACAAAGCACCATCCTTTACCACCTACCAACAGACTTGTTAAGGGCTCAATTTACAGTAGTTAAACCACTGTTTGTGAATTCACAAGCAGCCTTTGTAATGACTACTCAAGCTGACAATAAGAGTGCACATCAATTATGTTTAAACTAGTACTTGTGTGGATAGGTAAGTGGACTGTGTCACTATTTACCTACAGATTTATCTGACTGTATCAGTATATCTATGACTGCCCCATCAGATGTAAAAGTAAATATGCTGAGGACAGGGGTATCTAACTATCAGTGCAACTGGCTCCAATACTGCTCGACACATAACTACTGTCTGGCTGTATAAATGTATGAATGTATAGGCAGTCCTCTAAGTATGTAAGTGTTATGTTGGTGGCTCTATTGTTCTGTTATTAGCAATATGAGTTGTAGTTTCTACGTCAGAGTCAATACATATGTGTGCACAATGCTCTGGAAGGTCACATAACACTCAGTGAAACTTAGAACAACATGTTTCATCTCTTAATAACAAACTACCCTGCTCTATGGGCTACCCATAGCCTACATAAGGTTTGACTTGCTGTGGTAGAAAGGAACTGTAATCTTTCTTTCCTGATTAGTATACCTTTCTTTATTTTTATCATATAGATATTATTTATATTCATTTTAGTGCTTAAGAACATACTACTCATTATCATACATCTAATATACATTTATCCCTATAGTAACACATTTTAATTTAAAAGATATTATACTACACATATCCCTTAAGTATGTTTCTTGCTCTGTATAGTTGTCTCTCAGAATTACTTTAATTCATTCTCAATTATATTAAAAAACCAAGCAGAAGAATGCCACACAACTTTCAAGTTAGTGAACAATTTTTGGCAACCTTATCAACTTTGCTTTCAAGGTTACGCATTGATAAAGCCAATCAGAATCTCTCTTTCATATGTAAGCTATGCTTTACATCTTCTGACTGGATATCATAGTAAACACTTTCAAACACTCCTCAAAAGCTAGCCCAATTCTATACCAGTTTTCCTGGTATCAGCTGATCCACAGCAGGGCTTAGTGCTGCCCCCACCGCCATGTAACTCCGCAGATGGATCAGCGGATCCATGCGGGAGGATTACATTTATTTTTAGTATATATTCTAAAATATTGCTATAGATATTCCTCTCTAAATAAACAAATGTACTGTCACCTAAACATACTTTTAAAAACTTTTTTTCCAGTGCATCTATAACTAACAAGTCACAGTTGAATCCAGTTAATAGCCTTCACCCAATGCTCCTCTAGCTGTGCTACCATGGTAACATAGTTTCTAACATTATCTTGCAGCCCAACTTCACAAGTTCATAACAGTTTCTGCAAGCACCATCCTTACTCTTAAATGAAAAATAGCAGGCATGGTTGACTTTTTAAAATAATACACATATCACAAACAGCAACAGTTTTTCATCTTTCTTAAAAGACCCATGACTATTGTCTTCTCTCACAATATCACTACCTACCTATATGTATCAACATAAACAGAACAACCTATAACAACTGTTGTTTCAAGTTTTAACTAGTACCCGTCATTTTCAACTACATTTTAGCATTTCATTTCAAAACTGCCTCATTCAGCTGTACCCTTGTCCTCTATAGTGCTCTAGCTTCCCTCCAAAATGCTCGTAGTGTGGATTGTGGTACACAGCTATGTGTTTTGGGTTACAGAGTGTGCAAGAAGGAGTAACATTGACAGGGACCTCTGTTTATCTAATGTGAACATCACTTGGATTGGCCACAGAGGGTTGAAGTGGCATCAATTGCTCCCTTTGGTTCAAAGCATTATGGATTGTCAAGCACTGTGGTTAAAGGCTTAAGATTGGAAATCCTAATGAAGGATACCTTTAGAAAATTAATGGCACTTTTCCCACACACCGCCTTGGTATCATTTGCCAAAGGCAGAATTAGACCTGAATTCTGTCCACACATAGCCAAAACCAGGAAAGATGTTAATAAAACTATTTCTGCATTGCTAAGAGACTATAACATGGGGTCTATATACCATAATAAGTTACGGTTTGATAAGGATGGTATTTATAGAAATGATGGAGTTCACATGACAGAGAAAGGCAATAGGGTGTTCCTGTAGAACTTGAGAGACTGCAGCCTATTTCATGTGTAGTGATCACCTACACATCATAATTTTAAGACTCTTTTCAGAGCCTGTCCTTTTATCATGCACATATTAATTTATGTTTAAATACTTCATTTAAAAATAAAAATCGCATCCAGATTTGCTGATCCATGCGTGGATCTTGAAAACAAAAAACATTTTTTAAATTCTTTTCCCAATAGTTCCAAATGTACCACATTTATCTGAACCCCTCTGGTAAGGGAACTCCTACCCTTACCCCTTCATAGGTTTTCCTGCACACATTTTGGCTCCAGGAACCTTTCTTTTTACAATAAAATAGCAACTACAACTTTCCATCTCAAATCACAGCCAGCCTCAGTCTCTGTCTGGGTGTGAGAGTGAATGTAAGAGGGTATGTCTTTCTGTGACAGTGTCTGTGAGAGTGTCTCTGTTGGTGTAGCAGTGGATATGAGAGTGTCTGGATGTTAGAGTTGACATGACAGTGTCTCTCTGGGTGTTACAATGGGTGTGAGAGTGTGTCTGGGTGTGACAGTGGATGTGAGACAGTATTTCTTGGTGTGAGAGAGGGTGTGAGAGTGTCTCTGTTGGTGTGCAAGTATAAGAGTGTCTCTGTTGGTGTGCAAGTGGGTGTGAGAATGTCTGTCCAGAGAGTCTCCCTGGGTGTGAGAGTGGATGTGAGAGGGTATGTCTGATGTGAGAGTTGGGTGAGAGGATGTCTCTGTTGGTGTTACATTGGATGTGACAGTATCTGCCTGGATGTGAGAGTGGGTGTGAGAGCATCTGTTATAGTGTGAGAGTGGGTGTGAGAATGTCTATCTGGGTAGGAGAGTGGGTGTGACAGGATATGCCTGGGGGTGAGAGTGGGTGTGAGAGTGTCTGGAAGTCTGCGTGTAACAGTGCCTATCTGTGTGTGAGAGTGGGTGCAAGTGTGTCTCTCTGGACATGACAGTAGGAGTGAGAGTAGCTGTCTTGGTGTGAGAGAGAGTGCAAGAGTGTCTGTGTGTGAGAGTGAGTGTGAAAGGGTCTTTCTGGTTGTAGGAGTGAATGTGAGAGGGTATGTCTTGTTATGAGAGTGGATGTGACAGTGTCTCTGTTGGTGTGAAAGTGGGTGTGAGAGTGTATGTCTGGAAGTGAGAGTGGATATGAGAGTGTATCTCTTGGTATGAGAGTGGGTGTAGGAGTATCTATCTGGGTGTGAGATTAAGTGCAACAGGGTATGTCTTGGTGTAAGAGTGTCTGTATGGATGCCTGAGCATATGCACTAATAATGTATATATTTTATTTGATGTTTTCTGAGATCGGCTGATCCATCTGTGGGGCTCAGCATGGCCTAGCAGGTGGATCCGCGAATCACAGAAATTGTAAAAAAAAAGAAAAAAATATTTTGTTCACATTTTTGTTCACAAATTATTTATAACTCAGGCACATTTACACGATCCCTCTGGAACGCCTATCCTGACGCTTTTATATGAATTGCAGCTCACATTTCAGCTCCAGGGACCCTTCCCAAGGAAACCAAATGGCAGGTCCAGTTCTCCCCAGATCTAAAATACAGGGTGGTTGAAATGAATGTAAAAGGGTCAGGGTAGGGCTTTCTTGACCCCAGAAATCCAATAAGACAAGATTTGTCAGACAATAAGTGCTGAAGCTACACACACGATCACAACTAGGACCTCTGAGTTCATCCCCTTGTCAAGGATACAAATCATGTAACCTGAATTGTTGATACTCTGGAAAGGGGACCTGGTACATGAGAGCACACATCAAATTTGGAGCAGGGGAACCCTCCTATTATAGGGTGGGAGATTGTGGATTGCATAAGCAGATACTATGACAAACGGAGAACTTATACAGAATGGCAATGTCTACTGACTCAGACAAACAAGTGAAGGCACAGGCATTATTCTCCAAACTCCCACCTCCCCCAGAGAAAGTAGTCCCATCAATGACAATACCAAGAAAGTTGGATTATATGACAAACTCAGGAGATTGGAGAAACTGAGTAAAGAAGAGGTATCCAAATGGTGGGAGGCTACCTCTCTTCAGAATTACTTGGATGTGGACATGATAACAAGAGGTCTCAGAATATACACCCTTGTATGAATCGCCTAATCCCAACATGTTAGAAGAATGGGCGTAAAATTCCAAAGCAAGCTCTATGAGAATGTTACAGATTCTGGTCAAATACACCTGGTCGGGCAAAGGGACTCTGCTTATTAATACTAAAGTTATACAGGAAGAACTGAAAAGTAGACCGGAACAGAAGACAATTGGGGAGTTCCTGGCAGCTATGAACAAATGTTTGACCAAACATGAGGAAGGGATAACTGCAAGGAAGCAGAGAAAATTACAAAGAGATTATGATGAATATGAAGGCAGGATCCACACATTCAATAGAAAGTATGATAACATTATCAAAATGGATAAAACAGTGCAGGCTAACAAAGCTGAACAGACACTGATATCAGTAACTGACACCAACACCAGTACTGGGAATGAGTCAGACACTTCAGGAACAAGTGAACAAGGAATGTCATCAGGTTGATGCAATCTCAGGTCTGTAACATGTTTAGACGAATATCGGCTCCTACATCGGTGCAGACAAACAAACCAGAACCACATGGGATCCAAGATGAGAGGATGGGGCCAAACACCAAACAGCAGATCCAGCGGAAGAGGAAGAGGCAGAGGAGGAGCACACAGAGGAAATGGAGACTCAGGCAGAAGGTCCAAAAAAGGAGGAAAAAGAGGGTGCATTGGAACCAACAGCAAGAGCCCGAGATCGGAACAACAATGATAGAGATGGACATGGAAATGGTAAATAGGTTGCTAGTGAACTTAAGTGATAGAACACTCACAGATCTTAAAACTAAAACCTTGTGCTTTGGACTATCCTTCTACCCAACTAGACATTTCAATTATGCCAAAACCAGGGTAGATCTTTTTAAGTTCATAAAAAAATGTAATTTTAAAAATGGTGTGAATCATAAAATGAGACCAGCAGGGCAGAAGGCAGTAAGGGGGACAAAGGAAAACCTATAACTAACCTAAAAATAGGGGACTTTGACTTTATTTTTTCCATGTATGCGCAGGAAAGTGAAAATGAGATGTAGGTTACCCCGTTTACTCATGTGAAACATATGGGTGGTTTGATGTTAAGGGTATTTCCCATAATCTCGCCAGTGGCAGTGGTTTCAAACCCAAGTTAATATTCTGTCCCATAATGCCACATGATAACATTGATACATGTCATGATATGGTAATAAAGGATCTTAAGAAATTGAAACACAAAAAATAATACATAAGTAGATCCAACCCAAGTAGGGAGCAAAAACAAGACAGTGAATGGTTTGCACAAGATACTGAGGTGGTCATCAGACCCTCAGATAAGGCGCAATGTAGTACTCATGACACAAGATCAATACATAACTGAGGCAATGCGACAACTCAATAATACTAGATTCTATGAGGTTATAAATAGGGAGGCCTACACAAAGAGTGTTATTGATAAACAGGACACACTGGATGGAATGAAAGGACAAGGGTACACTAGGATTTGTGTTTTCTCAAACAGGAGTATCCTAAGCTTCCAGTGTTATATATGTTACCAAACGTACAAAAGGATATAAAAAATCCACCGGGAAGATCTATTGTGTCATCAAGGAGCAGTGTCCTTGAAAATATCTCAAAATTATGTTGATTTTTTTCTAAGAGAATATGTAGTAGGTCTTACATTGTATATGCAAGAAACATGAAAGATTTTTAGGGAAGATCAACCGCTTACACTGGAATGCAGATTTTGTCCTCAAAGCCCTGGATGTAGGTTCCTTGTATACGATCATTGATCATCAGAGAGAATTAGAGGCCTGTAAACCTTTTTTGAAAACCAGATCTGTAAGTTTTTTGGACCATACTGAGATGTTATTGGATATGATTGAATACTGTTTTTTGTTTGATGGCACACTTTACAGACAGAAACTTGGAGTAGCAGTGGGCACTAGCTTTGCTCCAAATCTAGCAATTTGTTTTTGGGGTGGTGGGAGATGTCACTGTTCCAGAACACCAATAAGCTCCCATACCTTCAACGAAGAATACTGTGGCTACACTACATCGATGACCTCTTTGTGGTGTGGAAAGGGACTACAAAAGAAGCTGAACTATTTGTGGAGGAATTAAACAAAAATCCCCACAATGTGATATGCACTCAGAACATCAGTAAGAAGAGTGTGATATATCTTGATGCTGAGGTGGAAGTGATGAGCAACAAGGTTGAGACCAGGCTTCATAGAAAATCCAGTGCTGGTAACAGTCTCCTTCATGCTCTTAGCAGCCATCCTACAAATTTGAATTGGAGCATCCCGTTTGGGGAGCTACTGAGAGGGAAAAAAAACTGTAGTTGTGTAAAATCCTATTTGAAAGAGGAAGAGACCATGGTCAATAGAATAAAAGAGAGAGGATACCCCTGCTGGGTCCTAGATGAAGCCCACAAGAAGGTGATGAAAATTGAAAGAAATGAGATCTTTGTGGAGAAAGAGGGGGCCATTACTAGTGATGAGAATCAGGATGGCATGCATGCCATAATGACTTTCAGCAATGAGGCAAATTAAATCCATGGAATATTGTGCAAAAAATTGGAACATAGGGCCATATGTATGAAGAAATGGCTTAGCGAATCGCAAATAGCGATTTTTAAGAAATCGCTATTTCCGAGTCACAATAGACCATGTATCATAATTGCGATTCGGAAAAAGCGATTTCTTAAAAATCGCTATTTGTGGTTTGCGAGGCTGATTTACAGAATCGCAATTTGCATTTTCGCAAATTGCGATTCGGTAAATGAAAATCGCAAATTGCGAGAAATTGCGAGAAAGCACACCTGGAGGAGCCTGATGGCATCACAAGCAGGAAGTGAGTCATCCCAGACAGTTTCAGGTGCCACACCAAACCAGCATCCAGAGAGAGTCAGCCCAGCCACACTGAGCAACACTTTGAAGGAGCCAGCACACCAGAACAAACATGGACACCTCAGCCCAAGGAAAGGAGAAGGGAGAAAGAAAGTGGAAGCTCAAATTTAGCGAGCAAGAGCTGGAGGTGCTGACAGAGGAGGTGGTCAAGAGCCATGACCGGCTTTTTGGCACAAGCTCACTCCAGGTGCCTGAGAGTGAGAAAAGGAGACACTGGGCAGACATACAAACAAAGATCTGCGCTGTTGGAGTGGCACAGCGCTTGGTTGAAGAAATTAAGAAGAGGTGGTACAACCTGCGGTCCCGTGTGAAGGAAAGGGTGGCAAGAAGACTGCAGGAGGCCAGGAGCATAGGAGGCGGACCACCCACAGAGTCACCCTGCACCCCGTTAGAGGACCTAGTGGAGTCCACACTCCTCCCTGAAGCAGTCAGTGGGGTCACAGAGATAGACACCTCCGGCACACCAAGTACCAGCAAAGGTAAGTGCAATATTGAATTGTAACCCCATATGTGTATGCACAAAACCCCCTTAGGAATTAGCAAGTAATGTAAAAACATTGTGAGAAGTAGTCCATTCCACATCTTAGTAGCAGCACAACAATGCATTATGGGGAGTTCCTGCAGCAGAGAACATGGCGGCTGCCATGCGGGCAGTGCGCTGAGGCACTCACCAGCTCCGCGGCACGCTGCCAGCGCCTCCGTCACTTCAGAGTTCCGAATCCTGGGCGGCAAGCTAGCATTTCCCCGGTCCTTCCACATGTCGCTAGCAACCCCCGGCGCTCAGAGGCTGGATTGTTGGCATTCTCTTCCGTGTGGGGACGACTGACTCGGCTTTTTGCGCTCCCATTGTGGTGAATGGGAGTGCCTCAGCAGGAGAGAGAGGGCCTTGTGGGGGGGCCTGGTGTATCCTACGGGCTGTCCTGGTTGAGGGCCAGCCTGGAACTGGGTCGCTCCAGGCGAGCAGCTGCCAGACTCCCCTTCTGGGTCAAAGCTGGCAGAGTCAGCACTGACACAGACAGGCTGTTTAATGGAGACACAGAAGCTTCAGGCTTGATGAGAGTGGTGAGCAGCTCCAGAACCCACCCTCTCTCCAGTTTATTAGCACCTCAGAAGAAGGTAAGAGACAGTGTAAGGCAAAGTCCGCCACAAGCTAAGCTGTATACTGGGGCGGGTAGTGGAGATGGGGGTTTTAAGCCCTTTAAATGCCTTAAAAGTATAAAACCCCAGAAAAAAACAGGAAGCTCTAAATTGACTCCATCCGCAAAAACCTTTTTTAAAGCTAAATCCCCTGATAATTTGGCGATTTCGGGCAGTGAGATGGACAGGAGTGCCTCTAGGGGTCAAGAGCAGGAGGTGGAGGAGGAGGCAGGAGGGGAAGATGTCTCCCAAAGTGGGAGACATTTGCCTGGTAGCTACCTGCAATGGTCCAAGGGACTCTAGTCGACCGCCAAGAGGTTGGGAAAGACTTGGATAAGGAAGGAATTGTCCCTCAGAGTGTTTTTTCATTGGTCAATACGTCGCAGGGGAGTGAGGCTCCTGCTTCCCCCCCACAGTCTTCCAGTGCCGGCTCGGCAGGTCCTTACAGTAGTTTCAGCTCCTCTATTGAGGCCGTGCTCTCAAATCTATCAGTGGACAATAAAAAGGGCTTCACCATATCTGAAACTAATCAAGGCGAAATAAGAGAGGCCTGTGGAGCCCTGGAGAAAAAATTTGATCTTTTGGTACTAAGAACACAAGCACTGGAGGAGGCGGTGGGGGAAATAAGAGTGGAAATTAGTGACCACAAAAAAGAAATTGAATTGTTGGGACATGAGCAGGCTCTTCGGAGTAAATTGGAACGATTGGAGAACAACTCAAGAAGAAACAATCTGAGAGTGTTGAATGTGCCGGAGGATGTGGAAGGAGGAAACTTAAAAATTATTTTGAGCTCCCTTCTTAAGAACGCGATTTCACTGGAAGAGTCTCTGGAGGAAATAGCAGGGGTTTTCCAGCGAATTCATAGAGACCCCTTTAAGAAAAGGCTAGGTAGTCTTAAACACAGGAAGATTTTGATAAATGTTCAAACCTATTCTTTGAAAGAGAAAATCCTGTCCTTGGCGCTTAAAAAAAAAACCTTAAAGGGGGATCATTTTTCATTTGAGGTTAGGTCTGATTTGTCAAGTGTGACCTTAAACAGGCAGTGGGAGCTATGAAGGTGGATGGAAGAGTTCAGGAAACTTGGTGCCTCAGTACAGATGAAGTTTCCTGCCACCCTCAAGATTATGTACAATAATAAAATGTAAAACATTGGAGAGATGGAAGCAGCGGATGAGCTCCTGGGGACCATCAAAGACAGAGGCGTCGAGAAGTAATCTGCGTTGCCGAAGGAGGGCCGATCGGTGTCTCAAATTGGGTCATGGACCTGAATAATTGGGGGGTTCTCCTGGGGGGGCACAAGAGGGGGGAAGTGGGGGATGCCCAAGAGGGGGGTGGCGAGGATGTGTTTGGGTGGTGTGGAAGGAGCACGTGAGGGGGGGTGGGGAGCACAGGGTGGGGATTAGACGGGATAGATAGTGGTAAAAGAAAAAAGTCCTGTACACCTCGGTTTACTAGACAACCCACAGGACATGTATAAGGAAGAAGTAGCCCAAGGAGTTTATTCCCAGAGGAAACTTCAAATACTGTCTTGGAATGTGAATGGTTTGAGGGTGAGTGGTAGGAGAGATAGGATCATACAGTATTTGAGGGACTCGCCTGCCCAGGTTTTGATACTGCAAGAAACGCATTTAACAGGTGAAGACTGTAAAGTTTTATTTGGGAAACAGAAGTGGGTTCGTTGTTGTGTATGTACTGAACAAGGATCCCACATTAGGGGGTGGCCATAGTGTTTAAACATCAGGGCGATCCTGTAGTATTAAAAGTCAGTGTTGATACTGCAGGGAGGTGGGTAATAATTATGGCTAAGTTATTTGGTAATCCGGTCACCCTGGTTGGGTTTTATGGTCCCAATACCGATGATATTGAGCCTCTTAGGAAATTGTTTTGTCAATTGCTGGATTTTTCGGATCCAGTGTTAAAGGCAGGGGACTTCAATATTGTACTAGATAATAAATTGGACAGATCAACCAAATGTAGATCAGTAATTAATTCAAAGTCTCACCAGTTTTTGAGAAAGATGATGAAGGAAAGGGCTTTGGAGGACTTGTGGAGAGACAGTGTGGGACCTCATCAAGTTTTTTCATATAATAATAAGAAATATAATCACGCATCACATATTAATTATTTCTTGGTAGGCCAGACATGGCGTAGTGTGATAGCTAGTATTGAATATCTCCCTTCGCATTTGTTGGATCATGGAGCAGTGGTATTAAAAATGTATTTAGTGAGAGAGAAAGTGGCGAGTCAGTGGACGTTGGATCGCTCCTTATTATTAGATGAAGAAGTCAGAATTAGGCTACGTGCAGAAACGGAGGAGTTTTTTAACGTGAATATGGGTTCTGCCCCTTTTGATGTGGTTTGGGATACTTATAAGGCGGTGATACGAGGGATTCTTATTAATATTACCAGTTATAAGAACAAGCGGTGTAGGGATGAGATAGAGCTTCTGGAGGAAGAAATGAAGGTTAGTAGGGAACTCCTAATGATGACTATAGGTGAAGATGAGAAGCGGATAAGGCAGCAAAGATTGGATGTCCTGAAATCCCAAGTGGAGGCGCTTTTGCAAACAAGATTAATGCAGCGATGGGAGGCAAGTAACCTGGCACGTTTTGAAAATGGGGAAAATCCAGAGAAATTACTAGCCTGGAAAGCAAAAAGGGCCCAAGTTAGAAATGTAATTAAGGAAATTGAGGTAGAGCAGGGCCAGAGGATGAGAGAGAGAGCGCGGAAATTAAGAATGCTTTTGGACAATTCTTTTCTCAACTTTATACAGAAGAGTTTGAGGTTACTTAGCAGGCGGTTCAAAATTGGTTGGGGGAGGATACTCTTCCCGGTCTATCTGTAGAGCAGCGGCGCTGGTTAAATAGGCCTATCACCCCAGATGAAATTGCAGCTGCTTTGAGGGGAAATAAGTGGGGTAAGGCCGCAGGTCCAGATGGTCTTCCGTGAGAATTGTATAAGGTCTTAGAGCAGGCATTAATGCCCTTTTTGTTAAAGTTGTTCTCTGAGGTATTTGTGAATGACTCCCCTGTTCCGGCATCTTGGAATGAGGCAGTAATATCATTGATTTTGAAACCGGGAAAAACCCGGTTAGGTGTGAGTCATATAGACCCATTTCACTGCTGAATGCAGATTATAAGCTATTTGCAAAGGTTCTTTCAGGTAGGTTAAATTTGGTGGTGAGGGATTTAATTAATATGGACCAGAAGGGGTTTATTAAGGGTAGGTATTTACATGAGCTTACTCATACCTTGATAGGGGCAATAGATCTGGCAACCATTTATAAGACCCCTTTGGGGGTTATAGCTTTATTTACCATGAAAGCTTTCGACAGTGTCAATTGGAGTTATTTATTTCAGGTTTTGAAAAGGTATAATAGAGGGAATAATTTCTGTAAGGCCATTAAACGGATCTATTCTGACCCCTCTGCTAGAATCTTAATTAACAGAGAACTAACAAACTGCTTTAGGATATTGAGCGGAACTAGGCAGGGGTGCCCATTGTCCCCGCTCCTGTTTGATCTGTATATTGAACCTTTTGCCAGGAAAATAAGACAGTGTCCTGAAATAGTTGCTTTTAAATGGGAACTGTGGGAGAAGAAATTTGCAATCTATGCAGATGATTTAATGGTATTTACTGCTAATTTATCAACTGCCCTCCCAGCATTACGAAGATTAGCGGAGGAGTTTGGTTTGGTCTCTGGCTATAAGGTCAATACAGAGAAGTCGGAAATCATGGTATGGAATCAGGACTGGCAAGGGAAGGCTGAAATACGCTACCTAGGGTTATTAATTACACATGATATTGAGAAGCTAGTGGTGAAAAACCAAGGAGCGTTGGTGGCCGATTGCATTAAAATAATGAAGGGTTGGGCCCACTTGTCACTGACAGTACTGGGAAGGGTATACCTGGTTAAAATGTTTCTTATTCCAAACATTAATTTTATTCAGAATGCCTTACCGTTATTAATGGATGGCAGATATCTTAAGAAACTTCAACAGGCTATCACTTCTTTTATCTGGGCCTGCAAGGTATCTAGGATTGCATGGAAAAAGCTGCGGAGGAGGAAAGAGAAGGGAGGTTTATCATTGCACGACTTACAGCTATATGCATGGGCCTACCAGTTGAGGAATTCGAGAAGGTTGTTCACCTCTTTGAACGATTCAGGGGTAGGTGAATGTTTAAAGCAATGATATGTAACATTCCGGGGGCAGGGAAACAGTTTCTCTTTAAGTATGGAGACTAAATTTTTTTAAAGAAAATACGACTAAAAGTTCTGAGAGAGGGAGCTATGTGTTGGTATCAGGTGAAATCCATTATGAAGATTGATTATTATAATGAGCTAGCCCCTATTTGGGATTCCCCGGGCACTCCATAATGTTTGAAAGACGCTTTGGCTAAACCTTTAAGAGATGTTGGTTTGGAGTGCTGGGGGGATCTTATACAGGACACTTTGTTACTCTCGTGGGAAGAACTGAGTGATATGACGGGTGGCACTCTGTCTAGGTTCAAATATTTCCAATTGACTGCTTGGGTATTGTCCACTCGAGGGAGTCGTCAAGGGGAGAACCCGTTATCAAAAGATTTCTTTAACGGCTCCCCAAGGGCTGCAAGATTGCAAGGTGGTATTGGGAGATTCTGGATCAGATCGACTGAGAGTTTAAATTGCCATAACAGTTGTGGCAAGGTGTCATGACAAAAGAAACAACGCAGTTGGGATGGCAAGAATCATTGAGAACATGTTTAGAGGTGGTTAAGGCCGCCCCATTAAAGAAGAACCATTTGTATGTGATACACAGAGCTTATATCACTCCAGCGAAACTAACGAAGATAAAGAAGGGTGAGGTGGTGAGTTGCCTTAAATGTAGAGCTCCGGAGGCTGCGTACATTCATATGTTTATGGAATGCCTGGGAGTGTTTTTCTTTTGGACGGAAGTAGTGGGTGCACCATCACAGATGGTAGGAAAGGAGCTCTCTGTAAGTCTCCCTTTAATTATTTTTGGGAAGTCTGGCGATATGGTAGGGTGGTCTAGAAATAATAGGAACTTTGTGTTCTTTGCTATTTTGTTGGCCAGAAGAGAGATCTGTGTAAAATGGATGTCGGCAGCCCCACCACTATACAGGAGCTGGTTGGATATGTGTGTAAAAACAGCTAAATTAGATCTTAAGGTGGGCAGTCCAGAGCGGAGAAGGAAAAAAAGTAAATTATGGGCTCCTCTTTTGGAAGGGGTTCCTTCCTTTTCTCCCTCCCTTCTATAAGGAACATTATGTCCTATGATTTAAATTCTCCCCCTTTCTACATCTGGGCCAGCTACTGGGTCCTCCCAGGTGGGCTGAGCAGATGATACAGGGTCCTCCTTGGGCGATATGTCCACCGCTAGCCTTAAAGGCAAATAGACCTTGCTGGGGAAAAAGGTGTGACTTATCGGTGAGGTGTATGAGGACAAAAAAAAAACAAAACAATGCATTATGGGAGTGGCAGTCCAGAACCCAGAGCTGAAAGTAGCACATACAATGTAATTAAGTAGAGCGACACTCAGAAGAACACAACACAGTGAAGAGAAGTACCTGTACCTTTATTACTATTGTGTGACCATAATTGTAACAAACATAACTGACATGTTGCATATTGTCGTTGCAGGTGGACCAGACTCAGCAGCCACAGCATGTGCCAGCTTAGGGGAGACTGACACCCATCCAATTTCTGACTCCAACACGAGTGGGTCTCTGACCATTGCGCCACTCCGACGCAGGCCAAGGGCACTGCCACTGCCAGAGCTCAGTCAGGACTCCGATGAGCTGCAGGAAGGCCCACATACACCATCCCCAACTGGCCGATGCACCTAGATGCAGGATCCCAGTTTGCATCAGACCACAGCACCCGCAGGATGGCTACAAATGCAGGTGCACAGGCGTATGAGGCAGGTGAGGGAACCTCCTTCTTTGGTGGCCTTGAATCGGCTATGTTGCAGCAGCAGCGCCTGCAGAATAAAAACATCACTGCTTTACGCAAACAGATGCAGCAACATAATGCCAACATGGGGGGCCTGCATCGCCAGCTGGAGTGCCTGAATGCAAATATTGAACAGCTGCATGAGGGACAGGTGCAGGCATTGCAGGACACAAGGAAGCTCACTTCTGCTGTGCGGGAACTATGTCAGGAGCTGCGCCATGACAGGGTGAGCCACGGCAGGCAGGAGCGACGATTCATGAACATGTTCGGGGATTTAGTTTCACTGTCACAAGGCTGGCTAATTCCACCTCCCAAATTTCACATCGTGCAGTGGCTGCACAGGTGGAGGCAGCACACAGCAGCAGGGATGTGGCTCATGGACTCGTCCAAATCACAAATGTGATTGACAACATCATGGCAAACAGGTCAGCCACACCTAGTGAGCTGGGACTGGGGGACACGGAGGACACATCCAGCCTCAGCAGCCTATCTGTGCCTGCAATGGACACCAGACGGCACAGTGCAAGGCACAGCCCTGCAACAGAGGCAGACAATTGAGGTGCCGGTGAGGCAACTGGGCAACCGAGTGGCGTGCGTGGGCGTAAGAAGTGACTGTGGTGGCCAGAGGGGTAATGAGTACACAATGCAGGAATAGTGCTTTACTGTGGACTTCTTTTGTTTTTCGTTAAATTCACTTTTCTTTGTATTCCTTGGACTAACATTACCTGACATTAAGGTAATAAATTTACTCACTACAGGTACATTTGTCAGTGGATTTGTGTTGTTCATACTTACATCTGAAATGGTTGTGTGTGATGTCAGCACGCCTTTGCCTTCCCTCTGTTGCACTGGTCCTGTCTGCTGGCTGTAGGGGTGGTATGGGATCATCATCCTCATCAGATTCAGAATCACATATTTCTACAGGTATGCCCCTGGTGGTAGCTATATTGTGCAAGATTGCACAAGTAGCCACTATTCTACATGTTGTCTCTGGGCTGTACTGTAGTGCCCCTCTACTTTTGTGGAGGCACCAGAAGCGACTCTTCAGCAGGCCAAAGTTGCGCTCCACCACGTTGCGGGTCGCACTGTGTGCTGCATTGTATCTCCGTTCAGCAGGTGTTGTAGGATTTAGGGAGGACGTCATCATGTAGCTGTGCACTGTGTTTGCACTGTCTCCTGGAAGGAACAGAGGGTATATTGAGTAACTGAGCCATATGACATCAGCACGCCAACAATGTACCAGTGTACAGAGGGACAATGCCTAGTAGATATCCTTCTCCAAACTCCCCAGCTAGCAGTTTTGTGTGAATGCTGCTATGGCAAAAGATGTATGAATCATGGGTGCTCCCTGGGTACCTGGCCATGAGATCAGTTATGATGTAGGAGGCATTGCATATCACTTGTATGTTCATTGAATGTTGGTATTTACGGTTGCGGTACACATACTCTGTGGCTGATGCTGGACAAATTGCAACATGTGTCCCATCTATGGCACCTTGGACGTGGGGGAACTGTGCTATCTGGTAAAAATCTGTTTTTGTCTGCTGTATTTCCTGTGGGGTGTGGGGGAATCTGATGTACTGGTGTATCCTGCTCAGCATGGCGTTAATAAGTGCATTGAAAAATCTAGAGAGGGTACTCTGTGAGACCCCTCCAGCTGCTGCTATGACCCCTTGATAGCTCCCTGAGGCAAGTAGGTGGAGGGAGCATAATACCTGCACATGGGTGGGTATGCTATGAGTCCTATGTGTTCCGCACTACAGTATGGGTTGTAGCTCAGCTATCAGATCAAGTATCATGGGTGATTTCAACCTATACCTTTCATATATTTCCTCCTCTGTCTGGTCAAAAAGTGTGTTGCGCACTCTGAAAATGCGCTACTGTCTCCTCCTCCCTCTCCTCAAATCTGCCAAGATCCTCATCCTCCTCCCCATGACGTAGAGTGCAGCCATTGTTGAAAAAAGTCTGAGGCATTCTGGGCCTCTTTATATAGGTTGCACCTGGTTACCACCTGGTTTCACTTAGTGGTATTTTGCATGTGCAATTTTTTGGTGCATCGAATTGCGACTTGGATTTTGCGATTTGCATTTTGCTCCTCGCAGTTTCTCACTGGAAATACTGAATCGCAAAATGCGACTCTCAAAAACAGGTTGCAACACAAAAAATCGTAATTTTTGCGATTTCCTATTTTTGGTCTGCGAATGCCTTTCATGCATCACAGACCACGTTTTTGCATTCGCAATCAGTCAAATTTTGCGATTCGCAGCGTTTGCGAATGCAAAAATGTTTCATACATCTGGCCCATAGTGAGGAATGGCCCCCAAATTGGTGACGTAGATGCATTTCCCAGTATGACATACAGGAGAGGACGCACATTAAGGGACACAGTCATGCACAGTGACATTACCATTATTAATAGCATCAAGGAACATGCCCTGCAAGGTTTCTTTCCCTGTGGTCATTGTAGGGTCTGCCGGAACAGTGAGATGGTATAAAAGATGAAAAGACCCAATGGGGTGAGGAATGGGTTATCAAACAATTCCTTACCTGTAGCCCTGAATATGTGATATATCTACTAGAGTGGCCATGCCCACTGAGATACATAGGCAGCACTGCATTGATGGCCAAAAAGAGGGTAATGGAACATATGAGGGCTATAATTAATGTAGGTCCACATTATCCTGGAGCTAGACACTTTCATGTGGAACATGGTGGGAAAAGTGCCCTCTCATCTTTCTATGCTATTCAGCACATAGCACAATGTCCTAGAGGGGTTAATAGAACTCTACGACTGAGACAACAGGAATCCATATATATTTTGGAGTTCAAATCGAAGACCCCCCACAGGCCTCACTTCTGATGAGGAATTGGAAATACATATTTATGAGGAATAAGAGGGACAGTGCCCTTGTTTGCCAGAATTGTGTTTTTTAATTTGTACTGAATTTTAGAAATTATTTCATAACAATTATATTGGTGGTAGGGTTGCAATGATATCTGTTTTTTAAATTTTATTATTCCATGTTCCAGGTAGATGGAAGGGCCTATGAGAATGGATGGGTCCACATGCAGGATGGACCCTATCTCTTCCATACCCCCTCCACAGTTAGCGATGTATCAGAGAAGGCAGATAAGTTTACTTAATTTTCTGTCCCCGACAGTGTGGTTGTACTTTTTTTGTTCAAATTTTGTATCACACCATGCAGATATTTGTGACTGATTTACACAAACGAGATTCAGGAATCATGCCTGTTAATATTGTGGATTACTTGTACTTATTATGCAGCAGATTGAAGCTAAAAGTCTGAAAGCATTATGCTAGATTGGAACATTGTGCATTGGATATGGAGACTGATGTAATACACAGTCAAAGATGGCCATCACACTAAGAGTAGTGGGGAAAGTCCTTTATTTATGTTTCACATTGTTTGAAGTTCAAAATGGGAATACAACATGGTGGAATTCTTGTGATCAAGCCCTCGTGTCAGGTGAAATGTGTTATGTTCACGTTGCAGTAAATCTGCTTGCACTACAACCTTTAGTGAGTGCCTCAATTTTACAATTGAAGTTTCAAAATTTTCAGCCAGCATGCCCCACTGGCGAGGACGCTCTACTCCAGTAGGAGCCTTCATGTTTTGGTATATATAAATAGATATGGATATAGATATATATAGCTATATAAAGATATATATAGATATACATACTTACTTTGTATTGTAAAGGCAAAAGCATGCGTGGTAAAGGTATATGCATAGTAAAGGCATTGTGATGTATAAGCAATGTGTGGGAAATGGTGTGTGGTACTGCATACTCATGCCTGCATTGTAAAGGCTATTTCCGTTTTTCCTCATTGTGTCACAAGGACAATCCTATATGCCCACAGTGGTCTCTTTTAATTAAATAGGTACCCTCTTGTATCACTCAAAGGAAACAAACAATTAATGTATTACTACAACAAACCTTATGGTAAGTTCACACTTGGGTTATATTTACAAGAGTCCAGTCAGGCTGAGAAAGTTTCTGTTGCTCTTCTCAGTTCTCCTCCAATATATACGCAAATTACAGTGCAAGATATTTCACAAAAGTTCTTTTGACGCAGTGTTCATGTGTGTACATAAATACATAAAATATATACAAAGGACCATCAGTGCTCCCTGGTCCTTAACAAGGTTGTTCTAACGTACATGTGCACACAGCATAGCACAATGTGGATTATGAATAATCAGAGAACCAAGAGTGATATACCGATGTTTCAATCCCTTAAAATGTATGTGTCTCCTTTGGACAAAGTCAACTTTCTCAGTTTCAATAAGGAGTGCAATGTGTAGGATGTCAACCACATAAATCAATATGAATTTGTGGTTCCATAACTGTAATGACATTCATCACAGTCACAACACCCTCTTGTAGGCAATAAAGCTCCTCCTCAAAACGCACCTTCTACTAGTGCCATCCAAATGAACTGCTAGTGAAGATAAACCGGATCCAATTAATTACCGGTATCCAACACTTTCAGTGCTGTATCAAAAACCATTGCTTTTCTAAACAGCATGCTGGACTGGTCCTGTTCTACAATTGGTAGTTCCTCCGGATAATGACCTGTGTCCATCTACGATGCCTGCAAAAAATGTCTTGTTCACTGTAGATGGACACAGGTCACTATACAGAGGAACTAACAATAAAAGTAGCACTTGAAATATGAATTTTTTAAGAAAAAGCTGCTTGGAAGCAAAAAGTGGGAAATGGGGCCATCTGGTCACACCAGTCCGGGACAAAGCCAAAAAGTGCAGGCCAACTGCAATGGAGCACGGCCCAACTACATGGACCCAGTGAGGCCTGCTGAACAAAGTACGTTAATCCTGGAGGTGTCTATGTTAAAGACCTGGAGGGCAGCTGAAGTGATCCATTGATGTGGATCCCCACAGTGGAGGCAATGTGTTAATCTTTCCAGTGCAGTGCGAAGATGCGTAAATTTTCTCCAAGCAGCAGCAATGTGTATGGTTTGAGATGTGGCAGTTCCAAAGTCAATGCGCTGAGGTCAATCCATGCAGGAGAGGTGATGCGTTGACTCTGACCCACGGAATGGGGCTGATGCGCCGATTCCGATACATGTACCAGTGGAAATGCATCAGTATTGATTCCTGCAGTGGAATTGATGCGTCAATCTTTCCAATGCAATAGCAGAGATGCATTGAGTTTTTTCCACACAGCAATGGCAATGCATCAGATCTGAGATGTGGCAGGTCTGAAGGTGGTGTGCCAAATTTGATGCATGTAGGAGAAATGGTGATTGACTCTGACGCTGATGCGCCTGTTCCGATTCATGCAACAGGGGGCAATGTGCCAGTTCAGATCTGCACAGCCACGGTAATGCATCATTTCAACTGCAGCGACATACCTTAAACACAATTCCAAGGATCCAGGACTTGGGTGGCACCACTTGGCAGAGCTGACTCACAGATGGCAGGGTTCATGTGTAGATGTAGATGAGTTTGGCTTAAGTGATGAGGTTCCAGTCCTTCTTTTCTAGGCAAGGAAGGCAGCAGGTCAACACAGCAAGAAAGCAGTGCTTCCAGAGCAGCAGTCCAGCAGAGTAACAGTCCTGCAGCAGTCTGTCTTCAAGGCAGGGTTTCCACAGGTCCAGAAGTGTACTGAAGTGGAAGAGTCTGAGGTCCAGGTCTTATACACAGTGGTGCCTTTGAAGTGGGGGAGACTTCAAAGGAATCTTTGAAGTGCAGAGAGGTCCTCCCTTCCTGCCCTAGTTCCAGACTCACTACAAGGAGGGATGCAGCCATTTGTATGGGGGACAGGACACAGACTATGTAGCTGTAAGTGTGAGGCTGTGGTCAGCTCCTCTCCCCTTGCTGTCCTGATGCTCCATCCGGGACCATCAGGTCACATCTAAGCTCTCATTGTTTGTGACTGTCTAGAGGGAATAGACAAAGCCCAGCTGTCACCCACCCCAGGCAAGTGATCAGTGATAGGTTGTAGGCACACAGGGCTAAGGGCAGGAAAATGCCAACTTTATAAAAGTGACATTTTCAAAACTGTAACAATAAATCATATTTTACCATTAAGGAGGATTTATCATTACAATTCCATAGGTACTAAACATGACAGCTCTACCTCCTCCCAATAAGGAAATACAGCTTACTAAATGTAATAAGAAATCCTCAATGTTATCCTATAAGAGGGGTAGGCTCCACAGTAGAGAAAATGAATTTGGGAGTTTTTCACAGCCAGGGCATGTAAAACGTAAATACATGCCCAATTGAGTACCTAGGGCCTACCTTAACGGTGCCATAAATATAAATAAAGGGAAATTAAGGCTTGGCAAGTGGTTTTAAATGGCACATCTACATGGCAGTGTGACACTGCATTGAGGCTGCAATGGAAGGCCTGGGCATGTTTCAAAGGGCTACTTAAGTGGGCAGTACAATCAGTGTTGCAGCCCCACGATCAGCATTTAATTTACAGATCTTGGGCATATGTAATGCCCTTTACTTGCCAATTAGGTATATACTAATCAAACCATGTTTAGGGTGAGTGAGCACAAGCAGTTTTAAACTGGTTAGCAGTGGTGAATGCATAGAGTCCTAAGGCCTATAAAAAGAAAATTAGCAAACTCCGAGGCAAGCAGGCAACATGTTTATAGAAAGACCACCCTAAGGCTGACAGGTTTAACAGGCACACGCTCTAAAGTTGTTTACAAATATAAGAAAGGGGGGATATCACTTGAAAAGAAATATCTCTTAAGAAAGAGGATAACCAAACCCTTCGCCTTGCCTTGCACCCTGATCTCATGGCATTGCCGTAGCAACACCTCATAAGACACCATATCGAATCTGCACTTAAATCTAAAAGAGTGTAGTCGAGCCACCATCATCCACAGTTAGGTGCAAAGCCTCAGTCTGTAAGGAGAGCGGAATCCATACTATAGGAGGGTCTAAACCCATTCTGTGATGAGTCTAGCAATTTGTTCTTCTCTACAAAGTCCTTCAAAGATTCTTCACATGTTTCTCCACTACCTTCATCAGGAAGTGAGCATGGTCAATAAGTTTCCTGCTGGGCTGGGCCAAGTGAGGGCACCACTGCAATGGAGTTAGAGAGATTATGTAGCCCTAGAAATGTAAGCATAACAAACTCCTGCATTTTAAATATCAACTCAGGTTTCTCTGTGTTGTCTGTAGAGCCAGAAGTAAACTTTTCTTAGCAAGGGGATGTTGAAAGTATTGTCCAGGTCTGGCTCTCTGAGCTCACCCCCATGTGGCATGCTGCCCATCTCTAGTGCAGGGCCATCAGCCACCATACTATAAGTATTAGCAGAGAAATGGACATAAATATTGTATTTTTTTTTTTTAAATAGCCCATAAGCTTGTGGCAATTCTCCCTAAATGCCTCAGCCAACCATAAGTTATCTGCCAGCTTGATCAAGCTGTGGACCTTTGTGTAGATTTCTTTTGAGGGGTTGTTCATTTTTGTAATTTTATTGGCAAAGAAACCAGTGCAGGTCTTGTTAATCATTTTGTGGTAGACTTTGATGGCTCTCATGTAGGTGTTTTGGCTAAAGTGTCATATGATTTCCTCCAAGTGTGTTCAAGCACTTTACCTCACTTTTTTTCAGCAATCCAATTTTCATTAAACCAAGAAGCAGAACGTCTCTTTTACCGCTTGCCCGAATGTACAGGTAAAGGCATCCAAGCTGAAGTTAACTAAACCTTTGTTTTCAGCACAGTTGCCTCAATGCTCAAATCCAGTTGGGGGGGGGGGGGTTTAGCCTGAATATGGTTGCCTAATCTCTTGAAGTTTTTGCGGTTGACTTTCAGTTATAGGATTGGTAGCACTAATACCCGGGCACTTGGGATGTTCAAACCACTTGGAACCAGGAAGTGATCTAACCACACCGCTGTAATAGGTGTGGTTCCTCGGAGGTTGGGTAAATTGGGAAAGACGGGGTCCAAAAGAAGCCCCGCAATGTGCGTGTGGTCTGTCACTAGTTATATCAGTTTAATGGCTTGCAAGCCATTGGTAAGATTGTGTCCGTAGCTACCATCAGTCTGTTCAAAGTGCAAGTTTAGTGAGCCTATAATATTAAAACTGCCCAATTTCAGCAGGAGAGAAAATAAATAATCTACTGCAGTCTCCTTAAAACATTTCACTGGTCCCAGGGGTCTATAAGTCAAGAGGCCTGAGAAGGTAAAGTTTTTATTCAAATGAACCTGAAACAGTGTGCTTTTGCAGTACTGTACACAGCAAAGGACAAGGCTACACACAAAAGAATTACTATAAACTGCAATACCAACCTCCTATTGTGAGATCTGTCACACCTTTTGATGCAACAGCCAGAAAGAAGAGTGAATACTGACTCAGCGTAAGTCAACCAGCTGAGCCACGTTTCCATAAAGAATTAAACATCCGGTGACTTTTCGATGATAAAATCCAAAATTTCTGCATGATGGGGCACCTGAGAATGGTAAACATCTTGATGGTGGAGGCACTATGCCTACCCCACGGAGGCCCGCAAGCATTCTTATTAGAAAACTGTTTACAAATAGCACCCAGCTCTCTGGAACCAAAGGATAAGTGCACTCATTGCACAGCTCAGGGAGGCATGACATCAACTGGGACACAAAGTAAACAACACTCTGCCGATTCATAGGGAAAGGGTGTCATGAGACCTGTCCATAGACTCACTATAGTTATGCTTTATTTTTTTTGCACTCTAGAAGTCACAATGTCTTTGCCTTGCATTGTTGTACATTGCAAATTTTTTCCTGAGTGCTATTGTTTTGCAACACACTGTAATTTCACTTCCTGTGTAGCCACTTTCCTGGGCTATAACTACTCAGTAGGCACAACAAGTGTCAGGTGTTGTTTTCTATCAGGTCAGCAATTGTTCCCAGGCTGCTAAAGACATAACACAATAGCTTTTCAATGTATCAAGCTAATAATATAAGTTAGGTCCAGTGGTGTTATTTGTTTTTTAGAGGGGAGGATTCGAGCAGAGCTGACAAGGTAGGGAACAGATGCCCTCCTATGCATGCAGCCTGTGTAAATTGGATTTATACTTTATACCTATGAGGATCACGTGAATACGCAAACAGGGATATGCGGTTGTCTGCTCCCAGAGATCATAAATAATAATAATAAGCCTTCCTGCACATAAAATTACAGGGTAGGCTCAGGCCACTAGATTTGCATTATAGTGGCGCTATTTGTGTTATACAATTTTCTAACTGCTAGTTTGATTTCCATAATTGTTGGAAATTGGGTTATTGGTTATGGCACGTAAGTACCTACACTTAGCAATAGGCCACTAACCTCCACTTAGGTCCAATTAGGTCTCAATAAACTAAACCCAGCTCAACCCTTGGTAGCTTGGCAACAAGCGACAAGGATTAACTTAGGAGACAAAGCGTAAAGCATTCAAATATTACAAAACAGTAATGAAATAAAACACAGGAAACAGTTTAAAAATCCAAAACCAATTTACAAAAATAGGAAGTATTTTTAGATTTAAAATGATACCAAAACGAATAAAATCGGATAAGGGGGAACTGGAGAAATTAATTTTTAAAGAATAAATGCTTTTTAGCACTTAGAAACGAATAGGGGCAATCTGGTCATCTGATCACACCTTGACCAGGGCAAAGTAAAAGTTTAAGGCCGACCGCGATAGAACCCTGCTCGGCTACAGCCCACGGGAGGCCTCGGTCAAAAGGTTACCTTAGGACTTAGTTGTTTTTCTGGAGATTTTCTTCAGTGGGACCAAGTCACCAATCCAATCTAACCTCCAGGAACTCTTCCTCGGATACTCGTTGTGGGAGCCCTTGGTGGAGATTTTTATCTTCGGACTTAGGGGGTCATTACAACTTTGGCGGGCGGTGTAACTGCCGGGCAGCCGCCAATGCGGCCGCACTCCCACAGTGCCCATTTGGACATCCCCGCCGGGCCGGCGGGCGGAAACCAAGCTTCCGCCCACCGGCCCAGCGGGAATGTGTGCCGCAACATGGGAGTCGGCTCCAAATGGAGCCGGCGGTGTTGCAGCCATGCGACGGGTGCAGTTGCACCCGTCGCGCTTTTCACTGTCTGTCAGGGGGCCCCACGACTCCCCGTACCGCCAGCCTTTTCCAAGCAGCACTGCCCAGGTGGATTATCACCGCTGGGGCAAAAGTGGCGGAATACCGCCGGCCCTGGCGGTGTGACTGCGGCGCTTCCAACGCGGTCGTAATAGGCCAGGAAGCACCGCCAGCCTGTTGGCAGTGCTTCTGTCATTTTAGACCTGGCGGTCTCGGACTGCCAGGGTCAAAATGACCCCCTTAGTCATTTTTTTTAGATGAAAATCCATTGACCAAGGCAAACCTGAATCTTGATCTGACGTCCCTGGAGCCCTCTTCGGATACCCTGCCTGGGAGGTCCCGGTTCACTTTCTACGTTTGGACTAATTCACTTTTTCTGAGATTTTCTTCACTGGGACGAACCTACAAGTCAAGATCGGGTTGCGGTTGAGGCAAGATGGCTAGAGTTGCTGTAGGGGGTCAATCCCTTTATGGAGCTTTTTTCCAAAACGTCTCCAAACTTCTCCAAACTTCTGGATCTTCTTTCAGATGTTCCTTTAAGGTTGTTTTGAGGTCCACAGCTCACCCCAAGGTTCCAGAAGATCTGAGATGCTCCTTGAGGGTGTGGACCACAACTCCCACAATGCACCATGCGCAAACTCCAATTTGGCCACTGGACAGTGGTCAGTTGGTCACATTCTTCAGGAGTTGGTGCCGGGGACTCTGATTAGCAATTTTTCACCTGTAGCAAACAGGGAGTCCATCCTTGAACCCGTTGAAGCCAGGCAAAGTCCTTCTTGTGGTGAAGCCCAAGTGTGCAGCTGGTGCAGTCCTCCGGAGTTCAGTGTTGAGGTGCAGGTCAGGGGTCTAGCAGAGAAGTCCTTCTTCTACTGTAGTTCTTCCTTGTTGGAATCTGGTAGGAATCTGAGGTGTGGGTGCAGGTCTGCCAGTTTTATCCTTGCTCCTGGGTGAAAAACGGGGGGGCCCTGGTTCTCCAATCAGGTGCAGGGTCCTTTCCCCTGTGATGACCACTTCCTGGGAAGTGTGGCAAAAATCAATCCCAGGCAGCAACATTCCTCAAAGATCCATCATGGCTGAAAATTATTTTTGGAGGTTACATCTGGCTGAACCCACCCACTGGTGTGGCTACAAATCCTAAACATACCCCCCTACTGCCCTCGCCCAATCTGATCAAAGGGCACCTAATTGTCTGGGTTTGCAGGATGTGAGGGAGTTGCTGGGTTTCTCCTGTAGTGTAGCCATTTTTAATATAGCTTCATGTTAGTTTAGCATACTAGGCCGCTGTGGACTTTGCCCTAGATATATTTTATTCAACTTCGTACTGTTATTTTACAATAACCAGTTTTACGGTCTTGTTTTAATTTTTTTCTATCGCACTGTTTAGCTTAGTTAAGCACTGTGTTCTCAAATAATGCATTAGTGATCGCCCTGTGTTTCAGTCAAGGTTACAGTCTGGTACATTGCCGGTAAACGTGGTAGAAGTTTAGTCTCCACTATTCATAGAAAATACACACCCTTACGTAGGGACATTTTCTTAGAACATCTGCGTGTTAGTATAAAAACACTTCCTAGTCCTAGTACACGTCAAGAGGGAGATTCCGGCCAGGAACCTACAACTAGATGCTGAATGCCCTGTTTCACATGCTGATGCAGATTATAGGCCTTTGCTCAGGTATGAGGGTTGATGTCCTCCCGGGGGAACCTGAAAGGCAGGGTTATAGCTTCACATGCTGTGCTCGAAATATAATTTAGAGAGAAAATAATCTAGCGGCACTATGATAGCCTTACTCTTGTGCTTCACTCTTATCGTTACTATTTTAATCCTACTGTGTTGTGTAGTTCTGGTTATTGCAGCTCACGCTTTGCTATCTAAAATGCAGTTGTTTTCTTAAACCAATCTTTAAAACTTAAACTGCCTTTGTCTTTCTTATATGAGACCATACCCTGTATGAGAGAACCGGTTGTGACCTGAGTGACCACGACTTCCCTGGGAAGTGCTAAGATGTCATGCGCTCGGCTGCCCAATTGTCTCTCCCATTTGGGAGAGATGAGGCACTGCTAGTTAGCCGGAGAAAAACCCGGATTTAGAGTGACAAGTGTCCTTCACTGTGGGTCAGACTTAGTCCCCCACACTGTGAACGATCTTGACGCTCAAAATCCAGTAGTCTCATTAGGATAATGAGAGCCTACACGACACTCCAAATGTCCTTCCCTGCCTTTTAAGACCAGTTTGGCAGCCCTCCCCACTTCCTGCTTCCCTATCTGCTGAAGGAAGATTTCCTCCCCCAGGCACATCTCTTTGTGTTGAGCCAGGACACTTCACACCTCATCAAGAGCTGGCCAATCAGAGCAAAGCAGCAAAACACTGCTGGGCTGAAGTTTGCATCTTTTCAGGTAAAGTTTAAAACTCTTTCCCTGAACAAGTTATAATAAAACCAACAATTTTAAGTTGTGGGATTTATTATAACAATTAATTTGATACCAAACGTAAGGTATCTGACACTTAAAGGGACTTTAGAAATTAAAATAAAGTCTCCTGATTCTAGACTATGGAGGCCATTCACTACAGTGAGGGAAAAACAAATGTGTCTGTTTTACCTCACCAGGGCTTATACAACTATTTTCATAAGGGGCACATAGGGCACACCTTAGGGGTGACTTATATGTTATATGTAAAAAAGTATTTTTAATTCCAAAATCAAATTTGCATGTAACTTTAATTTAAAAGCAGCCAGCAAGGCAGGCCTGCCATTAAAATGACACTAGGCACCTCAGCAGTGCACCTATGGGTGCACTACGTATGCCTGTGTACCTAAACCTACGTGCCCTACAATATACTAGGGACTTCTAGGTAGGTTAATATTGCCAATTATAATTAGCCTAATCTGCATATCCACTTTACACAGAGCAATGGCCCTGGGCCTGGTAAGCAGAACCCAGGGCACAAGCAAGAGTCAGTAACCACGAGTATGTGTCCAAAATGTTTGCGGGTGACCAGGGCAAAAAGGCGGACTTTCCTAAAATAATTATTGCCATTAATGTAATCGCATCTAATTTGCTTCATAATTTACTATGTTAGTTGCAATAAATATATTGTGTACTTTTGTTTTGTCTTTTTTATTCATGCTATGGATATGTATGACTGAGATAATGTCTGAAAAGGACTGACCTGTTTTCCACTGTTCCCTGAGAGAGGGGGCTAGAGTGTTGTGCCTTTTGGGTTGGTACAGTTACTTGTCACACTGTATAATTAAAAGGGTGAGTAAGGCACTGTGAGCTAGTCAGGTATTTAGAAGTGACAGTAAGTGGTGCAGTCTCTGCATTCTGACATTCTGTTGGCCCACGGCACAGTTCTGCAAAAGCAGACTCTGTGTGACATGGGTTTATGGCCGTTGGCGCCATCCAGGCATTGACGGGCACAGACTGACTTGCCTTTGGCGTACCAGTGGCATTTGAACATCAGTCCCCTTTTCATAGTTAGTAGAACATTTGAGTTCAGACATAAGGCAACCGATTAGACCGCTAACTTCCCAGAAGCACAGCCTAGCCAAAATGGCCAATAGGAGGCGTGTTATATACAGAGAAAAGGGCTTTGCAAAGTCTGGTATGGCCTAACCCAACCACACCTTCCCCAGCCTCCAACAAACAGCTTCAAAGGCAGTTTAAAGCACTCAAGGATATAATGTAGCAAAGAATAAAGCAAGGGCTTCAATGAGTCTGTAAAAAAGATCATCAGTAGAAGCCTAGCCAAAATGGGCAACAGGAGGCTTGTTCCTTACGGGGAAAAGGGCTTTACAAAGACTCTTACGGTCCAACCCAGCTACACCTTACCCATCCTCCAAGAAACAGCCTAAAAGACAATTAAAAGCACTGAAGGATACAGTGTAGCAAAGAATAAAACAAGGGATTTAATGATTCTGTAAAAAAGATCAACAGTAGTAGTAGAGTGCGTCCACGCATCGGCCCCCTTTGTATAGTTGGTAGGGCTCTTGATTTCAGACATAAGGCAGCCCACTAGACCGCTAACTTCCCAGTAGCAAAGCCTAACTAAAATGGCCAACAGAAAGTGTGCTCCCTATGGAGAAAAACACCCTGCAAAAACAGTCATGGCCAAACCCAACGATACCTTCCCCAGACCCCAACAAACAAATTAAAAGCAGTTAACCGGTTCTGTGCCGTGGACGTATCAGTTATGTCCTGCGGCACAGTGCTGCTGTGCCAAGGATGTAACCATTACGTCCTCGGCACACAGCTCAGAGGGAGCGCTCTCGCTCCCTCTGTGTGCTTCCCCCAACCCCCCCAAGGCAGGGATGGAAGGGGAAGCCCTTCCCCTTCCACCCCCCCACCCCCCCATAATGACGTCAGCGCCCGATTGCGCGATGACTTCATTACAGGGTGCCGGTCGCACAGGAGGCCATTTGCTTCCTGTGCGCGAATGGAGGAAGAGGTGAGTTTCTCTTCCCGGTGGGTGGGGGGTTTGAAAGAAAGAGGCACAGAGGGAAAGGAAATGGTTTTCCTTTCCCCTGGTGTCTCTTTGAGCATTCCTGCTGCCCAATCGCATTGCGATCGGGCAGCAGGATTGCCCACTAGACGCCAGGGATTTTTTTTTTATGTTGATGTGTTTGTTAAGTGTCGGGGAGCCGCCCCTTGGGCAAGGGTCGCTCCCCTTTTGGGGGCAAGTTATAAACGGCCATTTCTGCCCCCCTTGGGGGCAGATTGGCCTACTATTTTAGGCTGATCTACCCCCAAGGGGGGAAGAAACCACTGGAACGCCAGGGATGTTTTTATTTTTGTTTATTTAAGTGGGGGATTCCCCCTTGGGCAAGGGGCGCCCCCCCAAAGGGGCATAGAACTGTTGGCCTTTTCTGCCCCCCTTGGGGGCAGATGGGACTATTTTTTTAAGGTCCATCTGCCCCCAAGGAGGGCAGAAGCCACTTAGGCACCAGGGATTGTGTGTTTAGTGGATGGAGGGACGGCCCCTTGGGCAAGGGTCGCTCCCCTTTGGGGGGGCAGAAACCACAGGAACGCCAGGGATGTTTTATTATTTGTTTATTTATGTGGGGGGCATTGACCTGTTGGCCATTTCTGCCCCCCTTGGGGGCAGATGGGCCTATTTTTTTAGGCCGGCAGAAGCCACTTAGACACCAGGGATAGTGTGTGTGTGTGTGTTAGTGGATGGGGGGGGCCTTGGACAAGGGTCACCCCCCCCCTTTGGGGGCACATGTACCAAGGCCATTTCTGCAACCCTTGGGGATAGATTGGCCTATTATTTTTAGGCTGATCTGCCCCCAAGGGGGGGCAGAAACCACTAGAACGCCAGGGATTTTTTTAATGTTTATTTTTGTGGGGGGCATTGACCTGTTGGCCATTTCTGCCCCCCTTGGGGCAGATGGGCCTATTTTTTTAGGCCCATCTGTCCCCAAGGGGGGCAGAAGCCACTTAGACACCAGGGATAGTGTGTGTGTGTGTTAGCGGATGGGGGGGGCCCTTGGGCAAGGGTCGCCCCCGCCCTTTGGGGGCACATGTACCAAGGCCATTTCTGCACCCCTTGGGGATAGATCGGCCTATTATTTTTAGGCTGATCTGCTCCCAAGGGGGGCAGAAACTACTAGAACGCCTGGGATTTTTTAAATGTTTATTTTTGTGGGGGGCATTGACCTGTTGGCCATTTCTGCCCCCCCTGGGGGCAGATGGGCCTATTGTTTTCGGCCCATCTGCCCCCAAGGGGGGCAGAAGCCACTTAGGCACCAGGGATAGTGTGTGTGTGTTTTTTTGTTTTTTTTGTTTGGGGCTGTCCCCTTGGGCAAGGGTCGCTCCCCATGGGGACACACTACTAAAGGTATTTTCTGCCCTCCTTGGGGCAGATAGGCCTATTTGTTTAGTAGGCCCATCTGCCCCTATGGCAGAATCCACCTAGGCACCAATTTCTAAATGTTTGATGGTGGGGTGTTTGTAAACTGATGAAGTATTTGCATTTGTGATAAAAAATGTTTTCCTCCTTTTTGATCTAGTTCAAAGCTTTTGCTTTATTTGCTGTGGCTCCTTGCGGTTTTGGCGGTGGTTGACCTGCGGTTTGCATAGTTGCATGTTTTAGGTAAGTAAAAACAATTTACTCCAAAGGAGTATTGTTGCCATGCATGAATGACATGTTTGAAGGGGGTGTACGAAATGCAGGATTGTGTGTGAAATTGTCCTTAGATTAGTGCACAATGATATTTGTTTTGTCTTATTTCTAATTTGCTCTTCTTTCCATCTTTTTAGTGGGATATCATTGGTGATTGCTGTGTCTGTGCAGAGTAGTTGCTGGTGATTCAAGCTTTTTCAGGCAAGTGAGCGGTATAGTTTTTGAGTTTATAACTCTTACTAATAAAGCTACACTTTATTACTTATCTTACACAGTGCTGGTTGTTGGTGGTGAATTTGTCCAGTTAATTTTAGTAGGAAAGATCATGGCTAGCTGCAGGATGACCGCTCAGCAGGTGGTTGGTATGCTTTTTGAGTCATTGTCTGATCATGATTATGAGACGGACTCTGCATCTGAGGCAGAGGAGGAAGTGAGAGATTCTGGCAGTGATGTTTCTGTTGGAGAGGAATCTTCTGATGAGGAAGCCACACTCAGTGCAGATGAAGGGCCTGTTTTAGAGGAGGACACTGATGTGCCATTAGTGCAGCAACCTGGGGCTGAAAGGTTTCCTGTTATAAGACCTGATCTCTGGGTTGCCCCAAACTTGGAGCAGCCAGAGTTGCCTGACTTTACTGGTCTCCTGGGGTGTAGTGCCAATACAGAGAACTTTTTTGCCTGTCAATTTCTTTGAGTTATTCATGGATGATGTGTTTTTGGAAGAGATTGTTGAGCAGACTAATTTGTATGCGGAGCAGCATTTGAGGGACAACGCTGCTAGACTTAGGCCACACTCTAGAGCTGCCCAGTGGATTCCCACAAATTTGGAGGAGATTAAAAAGTTTTTGGGTTTGACTTTTTTGATGGGGTTGATAAGGAAGCCGTCACTGGCTTCCGATTGGTCTACTAGTCCCTTGATGGCAACAGCTATATTTCCTGCGACCATGAGTCGTAATCGGTATTTGCTTCTTCTTAGGATGCTGCATTTTGTTGACAATGCATTAGCCTTCCCACAAGATCACCCTGATTCTGACCGTCTTTTTAAGATTAGGCCTGTCCTTGATCATTTTGTAGATCGGTTTTCGGAGGTCTATGTTCCAGGCAAAGAGATAAGTGTGGACGAGTCTTTGGTCCTCTTCAAGGGTCGTTTGGTTTTTAGGCAGTACATTCCTAGCACAAGGGCATGATATGGAATTAAATTGTATATGCTGTCTGAAAGTAGTACAGGATATGTGTATAGTTTCCGTGTCTACACTGGTAGAGATTCCAATATTGACCCCCCGGTTCTCCTCCCACTTTTGGAGCCACTGAGAAAATTGTGTGGGATGTTGGTAGACAACTGTTCAACAAAGGTCACCATTTGCATGTAGATAACTTCTACACTGGAGTGCAGTTGTTCAAGGAATTATTTAAAATGGACACTGTTGCTTGTGGCACAATTCGTTGTAACCGGAAAGGCTATCCAAGGGAGCTTGTTTGTAAAAAACTTGAGAGGGGACAGTGCTGTGCCTTGCTTAATGATGAGCTGCTACCTTTGAAATTTTCAGGCAAGAGGGATGTCTACATACTAAGTACCATCCATGATGAGAGTACTTCCCCCGTGACTGTTTGGGGCCAGGTTGCTGAAGTGCGCAAACCTGTGTGCATTTTAGATTATAATAAGCACATGGGCGGTCTAGATAGAGTTGATCAGAGGTTGGAACCTTATACTGCTATTCGTAAGTCTTGTGTTTGGTATAAAAAGTTAGCAATTCACCTCTTCCACTTAGCAACCTTTAATGCTTTTATTGTGTTTAAGAATAGGTCTCCAGATTCAAAGATGACATTTGTGAAATTTTAGGAGTCAGTGATAGAGAGCCTTATTGTGGTGGAACAGGCCAGAGTTCCTAGAGAAGCAGTGGTGGAGGATGTGGCTAGATTGAAAGATCACCACTTTGGTGAGCACATTCCTCCCACACCCAAAAAAGACTTCCAGCTAAGAAATGTAGAGTGTGTTTTCGAAGAGGTATCCGGAGGGAGACTCGAATGTACTGCCCAGATTGTCCTTCAAAGCCTGGGCTGTGTGTGGGTGGTTGTTTTAAGAATTACCACACCCAGAAGAATTACTGGGAACAACCATGAGTGTAAACTCATGTCTGTTTTGTATTTTCATGTGTTCAGTTTCATGGTTAGCATTTATGTCATGTACTTAGTTAGAGCGTTTGTGTTTGTAGTTTTGTAATTATTTCTACTTAGTTAGGGGTTCCTCTGTTTAAAAAAAAAAAAAATGATGCCATTGTGTGTGGAGTGGGGCTTGGCTGAGGGTGTACATAGTGTACATATTGACTTGCTGTTGGCTACTGCAACACACTGCCAGCCAAACACCAGTCCACACACTCCCATCAGCTGTTGTGATTGTTGTATCAGGCATGTGGGCGTAGGTAAGTGATGGGCCCTTGAGTGGCGCTGTCTGTCGATGTGAGTGTTGTAATGTGCTGGGCACGTGGCTGGCGGTGTAAATGGTCTTGTGCGTGTCATGTATGAAAGGTGTGTGAATGGACTGTAAAGCGGTTGGTGCCTTGTCGCGGCTTTACCGCTCACGAGCTGTGAGTCATTGGTTCAGTTTTTTGCCTTTCAGTTATTGTGATGTGTCCACGTTGTGTTTTGGGGCATTTCCTGTTGCGGGCGCTAGGCATACCCACACAAGTGAGGTATCATTTTTATCGGGAGACTTGGGGGAATGCTGGGAGGAAGGAAATTAGTGGCTCCTCTCAGATTCCAGAACTTTCTGTCACCGAAATGTGAGGGAAATGTGTTTTTTTAGCCAAATTTTGAGGTTTGCAAAGGATTCTGGGTAACAGAACCTGGTCAGAGCCGCAAAAGTCACCCCATCTTGAATTCCTCTATGTCTCTAGTTTTCAAAAATGCACAAGTCTGGTAGGTTTCCCTAGGTGCCGGCTGAACTAGAGGCCAAAATCTACAGGTAGGCACTTTGCAAAAAACAGCTCTGTTTTCTGTCAAAAAATGGGATGTGTCCACATTGTGCTTTGGGGCATTTCCTGTTGCGGGCGCTAGCCCTACCCACTCAAGTGAGGTATAATTTTTATTGGGAGACTTGGGGAAACGCTGGGTAGAAGGAAAACTGGGGCTCCTCTCAGATTCCAGAACTTTCTGTCACCGAAATCTGTGGAAAATTTGTTTTTTTTAGCCACATTTTGAGGTTTGCAAAGGATTCTGGGTAACAGGACCTGGTCAGAGCCCCACAAGTCACCCCATCTTGGATTCCCCTTGGTCTCTAGTTTTCAAAAATGCACAGGTTTGGTAGGTTTCCCTCGGTGCCGGCTGAGCTAGATGCCAAAATCTACAGGTAGGCACCTTGCAAAAAACAGCTCTGTTTTCTGTGACAAAATGGGATGTGTCCACGTTGTGTTTTGGGGCATATCCTGTCGCGGGCGCTAGGCCTACCCACACAAGTGAGGTACCATTTTTATCGGGAGACTTGGGGGAATGCTGGGTGGAAGGAATATTGTGGCTCCTCTCAGATTCCAGAACTTTCTGTCACCGAAATGACAGGAAAAAGTGTTTTTTTTAAGCCAAATTTTGAGGTTTGCATAGGATTCTGGCTAACAAAACCTGGTCAGAGCCCCACAAGTCACCCCATCTTGGATTCCCCTAGGTGTCTAGTTTTCAAAAATGAGCAGGTTTGCCAGGTTTCCCCGGGTGCCGGCTGAGCTAGAGGCCAAAATCCACAGCTAGGCACTTAGTAAAATACAGCTCTGTTTTCTTTCTGAAATGTGATGTGTCCACGTCGTGTTTTGGGGAATATCCTGACGCGGGCGCTAGGCCTACCCACACAAGTGAAGTACCATTTTTATCTGGAGACTTGGAGGAATGCTGGGTGGAAGGAAATTTGTGGCTCCTCTCAGATTCCAGAACTTTCTGTCACCGAAATGACAGAAAAAAGTGTTTTTTTGCCATATTTAGAGGTTTGCAAAGGATTATGGGTAACAGAACCTGGTCAGAGCCCCACAAGTCACCCCATCTTGGATTCCCCTAGGTCTCTAGTTTTCAAAAATGCACAGGTTTGCTAAGTTTCCCCAGGTGCCAGTTGAGCTAGAGGCCAGACTCCACAGCTAGGCACTTAGTAAAAAACAGCTCTGTATTCTTTCTGAAAATGTGAGGTTTCAACGTCGTGTTTTGGGGCATATCCTGTTAGGCCTACCCACACAAGTGAGGTACCATTTTTATCGGGAGACTTGGGGGAACGCAGAATAGCAAAACAAGTGTTATTGTTCCTTGTATTTCTCCACATTTTTTCCTTCCAAATGTAAGACAGTGTGTAAAAAAGATGTCTATTTGAGAAATGCTCTGTAATTCACATGTTGTATGGGGACCCCAGAATTCTGAGATGTGCAAATAACCACTGCTTCTCAACACCTTATCTTGTGGCCATTTTGGAAATACAAAGGTTTTCTTGATACCTATTTTTCACTTTTTATATTTCAGCAAATGAATTGCTGTATACCCGGTATAGAATGAAAACCCATTGCAAGGTGCAGCTCATTTATTGGTTCTGGGTACCTAGGGTTCTTGATGAACCTACTAGCCCATATATCCCCGCAACCAGAAGAGTCCAGCTGACGCAACGGTATATTGCTTTAAAAAATCTTACATCGCAGGAAAAAGATACAGAGTAAAACGTGGAGAAAAATTGGTGTTTTTTCCAGCTCACTTTCAATATGTTTTTATTTCAGCTGTTACTTTCTGTAGGAAATCCTTGTAGGATCTACACAAATGACCCCTTGCTGAATTCAGAATTTTGTCTACTTTTTAGAAATGTTTAGTTGTCGGGGATCCAGCATTGGTTTCACACCCATTTCTGTCACTAACTGGAAGGAGGCTGAAAGCGCAAAAATAGTAAAAATTGGGTATGTCCCAGTAAAATGCCAAAATTGTGTTGAAAAATTGGGTTTTCTGCTTCAAGTCTGCCTGTTCCTGAAAGCTGGGAAGATGGTGGTTTTGGCACCGCAAACCCTTTGTTGATGCCATTTTCAGGGGAAAAACCACAAGCCTTCTTCTGCAGCCCTTTTTTCTCATTTTGTTTACAAAACCGACATTTTTGCTGTATTTTGGTTAATTTCTTGGTCTCCTTCAGGGGAACACACAAAGTCTGCGTACCTCTAGAATCCCTAGGATGTTTAAAAAAAAGGACGCAAATTTGGGGTGGATAGCTTATGTGGAGAAAAAGTTATGAGGGCCTAAGCGCGAACTGCCCCAAATAGCCAAAAAAAGGCTCGGCACAGGAGGGAGAAAAGGCCTGGTAGCGAAGGGGTTAAAAGCACTTAAGCATAGAATGTCGCAAAGAATAAAATAAAGGCTAAAATAACTCTGTAAAAAAGATCACTGGAATCTATAGGGCTTTTGTGCGAATCTTATGAATGGGGTTTTATTGCATGTTTGAACATGGTACTCGATTGGTCAAAATGGTACACTAGATTACACTCTTTTTTACGTGATCCACCTGTCATATGTTTTGTTCTTGTGAGATCTCCTATTTAACTTGCTTCTTAAACCTGATTCCTTTCATTCAACAGATCTTTTGTTCAAAACATCTAGATGTCTAGGGCAAACAGGTCTAAACCATGGCCCATCTGCTCTCTTCTGGATGCTGTGGAAAAAGAGAGGCATGCTACTGTGTAATGGAAACAGGTGATTTTATAAATAATTACCAGTCATTCTAGTGGTTAGCTTAATTTTTCTAAAACGTTTCCAACTGTGCAACTCTGAGAATCTGTTACAACTTTGAAAAGCAATATGGGAAGTTGCCACATTTGCACATATTCGTGTAGCGTACTGCTTCCCACAGAGGAACACATCTAACGCACCGAATCTCAGGTACCTTGAAACAATAATCCAGAAGAACCTCCCATATTATTGCAGACATTCCACAAAAAGCTTTTCTGGGTGTTGCTGTAGAATAAACTGTCAGAAGGAAAATAGGATTCATGATGTGACGTCAGTCACTCCTGGCATAACGGTCAATCGACATCCATTCCCATATGCAGCGCTGTCTATATTCATCATACTGATGACTTATGCTAGCAATGACTCTTACATTCTGTTGGGTTATGCGTATATTGAGGAATGCACAGAACGATGAATCGATGTGTCTTCCAGCATTGTGAGTGGCTGGAGAATGTAATTATCTTACTGGTAACTGCATTAAGGTAATTACACTGCCTCCTCGTGACGGTGCACCAGCAAAGGTTCTCTAATGGGGAGCCTATGCGTGGAGCCTGCCTCGTAGAGTGCCAGGAAGACCCTGCAAGCAGCTGCTGCACATATGTTCCATTCTGGGGAAGCTGCTTTCAAGAGCACTCTCAAGGGTCCAGGCAATATATTTAACTCATTTCGAATATCATTAAGGTAAATATGGTCCTTCGCCCTCACAGTGCTACTAAAAGCAGATGTGTTGGTATTTCTTTGTTACCTTCTTATAGAGCAGCGTAACAACCCTGTTTCTGCTCTGCAGGCGGAAATAAAAGTTTCGAAATTCATCCTAATACTTCGCCCACCCAGTCACCATACATAGACCCACCTTTTGGCTACCACAATTATTTTCTGTCAAAAGGGCTGGGGCTTAAATTTGATAGGCTTTCATTCCCAGTCTCAGGGCATCGTGAGTACAAATGTACATAAGTAACTGCCGGCAACATTTATCTGTCTGAATGTATTATGAATTACTTATAAGTCTGAAATCAGTGGTTAGAGGCTTACATATTAAATGTAACTATTTTAAACAATTTTAGATAGTGATTTTAAGAGAATTTCAAAGGCTGGGTGATATTGGTAGAGGAAGACCTTGTAATGAGAAATCAAAATATAAGTAAGGGCACAGTATTGTTAGTTCTTTTCCTTAACCCAAAATGTGTCAGTTAAAAATATCTCACCCTCGTCATTGCCCGCCTCATTTCCAGCACTCGAATGCTTCCCTATGGTAAAGCGGTATGCTTTCCCTTATCCATTGTTCCATCTAATGCATTTTAAACTGAAATTGTGACGCTAAAGTACTGACAGACAACACATCGAAACGAGCATAGGTAGGATGTGCAATACATTCTAAATCACAGTGGAATGTGTGAACATAGCTGCCTTTCAATATAAAATTGTTTTCATAACTACATTATGCATCTATAAAAAAACTTATTGAAAGTACTTTGCACATTTTGTTCTTTTCTTAATATAGTTTCAGTTTCTGTGTCAGACAAAGGAGCCCTTTCTGCGGTTTTCATTCTATATCTTCGTTCTCCTTGGATATGGCAGCATGCTAATTAGCCTCTCTAATGGTAATCACTACTTCAGAAAGGGTGATAGGCTTGTGGTCTGGAGGCGTGAAATGCTGTGTACAGAAATAACTATTCTCTCAGACATGCTGTGACAATCACTGGTAATAGATTTATTTTTCACTCAAAGAGCCCTCGCTAAGCCACGAACAATACTGAGGTATTTGTCGGATCAGCCCCTTGGATGTAATGTAATAGTATGGTTTATCCCGCGTAGCTGCAATTTGATCTCAGTAGGCTAATGCACCAACTGCCAAATTCTCTAGCTCAAGGAGGGTCAAGTGGACACAGTAAGATATGTTGATATGGCATATAAAAATGAGAGTTGTAGATGTTTGATTATAGGGAAAGCATATATTTAACTTAACTAACCCTCGTAAATTTAATGTGAGGTGGAATTCACAGTTATATAGAGGTGATGAAGGGCCAGATGTACTTACATTAGGAATGCCGATGGTTTGTACATATGGCCCTTTAGAGTCTAAAAGTTGCACTCCCACTACACTGAGGCCCATATTTATGAGATTTTGGTGCAAGGCAGCTCAGCAAGTCACTTTGCTGCACTGCCCTGCGTCAAAGGGAATGGGCAGGAATGCACCATATTTAAACAATATGGCACGTTCCGTTCCTTTCCCCCCTGCACTGGCACTGTTTTAGCAGCCTAGCCCCAACACATGCACCCTTGAACCAAGGTACAAAGGTGTCTGCTTTGCACATTTCTGCACAAAAACAATCATGGGAGGCTGTTTTCTCTTTCTATTTGTGCTGTAATGTGATATTTCTTCGCGTTGCACCTGCTGTGGAGGCGTGAAGGGTTGGCGCATCACAAGGTTTTACATGGTCTTGGAAAACTGGGGATACATCAAAATCCATGAGTGTTGCGTGGGAACACCCACACTTGGAAGACCTACCCAGGGCAGAATAGAGCAACGCAATGACTTGCACTGTGTAGTGCTACTGCAGATTTGTAAGGCCACTCAAAGCCATCCAAAGTGGGTTTGTGTAGCTTCATATATCTGACATAGAGCCATGCATCAGGCATGTACCACTTTGTATGGTGCAAAAGTGACACAATGCTTTCATAAATATGCCCATGAGTGTACTGCAGGAGTAACACTGGGTCTTGAGTCACTGCATCGTAGTGGCAAATACATCATAGGTCACTGCAGACAACTGCATCACCAAACTCAAGTGATATAACTACGTCAAGTTGTACAAAACAAAGGAAGAGAGATGTCTGTGGGACCAGTGTCAGCTCTCAAAAAATCTTTTTACAAATATTCACAAGGACAAGGGGCCCCTTGGAAACTCATTCCCATTTGCAAATTGATTACCACCTACTTGAAGTAAGTGGTAAGCAGAGAATGTTTTACGACTGCATTTTGATTGAAAAACATTCTTACATACCACTGCAGTTCAGTATTAGCAAGGGACACCCTCAACATGCCCCTTCCTAATACCAAATCTGTATGCATTCGCAATTCCAAACTGTGATTTGGTAACATGTTAATGAGATGCAATTTGGAACTAATACATACCAAAATGCATTTTTCCGGTCGCAACCAGCCCGATTCTTTAAATCAAATCGTTTGCCACTGGAAAAATGTATGATACATCTGACCCTTAGGCTACCCCGAAGATGCATATTGTGAATACATTATTTAAGTATTTAAAAATGTAAGTAACAATAAAATGCAAAAATAAAATAGTAAGCATATGTAATGGATACAGACAGGTTAATACATTGAATAATTATACATTTTAAAAATCTATTTGAATATTAAGGTTAAGTTGTTAAATAAATTAGCAATTACTATCAGCATCAAAATTAGTTTGAGGTTTTTCCGCTGAAAACAATACAAAAGCAGATAATTTATACGTATTTAAAGCACTAAATAATTAACCCAGACATATTACATAAGACATTAAAACCAATACCATTAAGAACCATTTTATTAGAACTGTTGAACAAAAGAGCTACAATATCATTCTTTCTTAATTCATCTCATTCCAGTACTCTCCTTCACAAAATCCCTACAGGGTGTAGAAACTTAGCTAAACTACTAACAATCAATTGACTAGTATCCAATGTCAAAACCACCAAAGCTACTAAGTATTGCTTTACACCAAAAAAATCTGCAAACTGGGACTAACAATCACTTCCGTGCCGCTCATATGCCTCACAAAAAACAGCAAATGCGCTATTTTTCCCTATGCCATTTGCACACTGCACGAAGATCAGTTACTGTGCACAAGCTTCATCAGTTTAAACAGATTCCAAATCAAAAATGTAAATACAATTGCTTTGCTAAAGGCAGTGTGATACAGTCCATAATTAGCTCAACGTAATAATCTAATTTACAGTGAAAGAAACTTCCCATAAATGAAACATGTGGGATTGTAGCATAAGTATTTTAATGGGCAACATGCCAGTACCTATCTGAGAGTAATGTTTTAGATACTCTGTGTACATTCCCTCAGTTGGTCCAGAACTCCCTCAAACTTAAATTGGTTAGTTTTAAATGTATCAGGTTAAGCCAAGGGATCTTCTTTGAGGTGTTCAGATCTATAACCTCTTCAAACATGGACCGAAAATCAGTTAACTCGTTGGTACTCCACAATCCCCCCCCCCCCCCAGAATACCATCACTCTCAAATCTATTTTGTGTGCAATAGGTTTAATACCTAACTCAATGGCCACGGGTATTTGTGGTGTACTTTGTGGTAAAACCACAATGGATCACAGAAATATATTTTCCATAGATGATAGTCCATTTAACTGCTTATTTCCCCATAACTCTGCTCCATGAAGGGCTCCACCAAATGCTTACACAGTATAGATTTGTAAATCCAATGGACCTGAGAAATGAAGATTTATAAAATTCAACTATCCCTGAGGTGCTCTGCTGCAGTTTGTAATGCTGTAGTAATCAAACTCCGTTACTCTATTCAGGCTCAAATGACCCAGGGTAATCCTTCCTGGGATGATTTATGTGAATTAAGTGCCACAAATATATTCTTTGAGTAATTAATCTCTAGTTCACGGGTGTTACAACATTCCCTAATTTGTTTAACAGTTGTTGAGCTCCCCAAAGTATTTTGAAATTGAGGAATGTATCATTGGTGAATAGTAGAATAGGTATCCTACAGCGTGCCACTACAGGTGAATGATTAGTACAAGTATTAAGGTGACTGAAACATCATTAATATACAGGGAGAATAGCGAAGGTGCCATGACGCACCCCTGACATACCTTGCTCCCTATTGGGACCCCCCACACAAGTGCAATTTCCATCATACATGCATACAATGACTAATGGGTTGTTGTTTTGAACACCATCTCGCCTAGGAAAGCCAACAGTTTTTGCCGAGTAATCAAATTTCAAATTAACGAATATGACATACAAATGTCCTTTATTAAATACAACTGTCTTTCAGTAAATTAAATTAAACCTGAAGGCCTGACCAATAGTACTCACATTTTTCCTGAAGTCAACTTGTATGGGAGTCAGGATGTTATAGTGTTGTAGGCCACCTATAGCACTTAGGTTGGGCACTCTTTTTTTAGCATTAGATCCGTAGCCCGTGTCTTTTACATTCATATGCATTTTAATAATTTCATATTTTTTAGCACAGCCAGCTTTTAGTTAGTTGTTTTTATAGTTCAATCAGCATATGCTTTCGAAAAAACATAATAGTTCACACTGCAATTTTATCTGTCATCTGTACAGCATGCCCTGCCCAAGACAGTCATGTACGATACATAATATACTAACTCGTATTGCCACTCCAGAAGCTTAGGAGTCAGTCCCAATGTTTTAGACACATCAATGCGTCAGGCCTGTTCTTAGAACTCTGTATGAGTTATTATATAAACAATACATAGGCCCAAGGGGGACAGAGGGTGTACCAGTTATGGCCATCCTGGGATGCACACCATTCTACAAACAGCTTTGGTGATCCTGATGCTGACACTTCAGTTACCAGGGAGGATTGCCATCCAGACAACAGGTAGATCTTTGCCATCCTACTCAGGTAAGGTCTCAAGGTTGCCTCTTCAGATAGGGACAGACAGAAGGGTTACCACCCCTATGCTCTTAGACCTAGAGATAGGGTGTAGAAAAGAACCTCTAAACGCTCTAGAATCATACAAAATGGTTGGGCTGTTTATCCCTTTACACTGTTTGTAATGATGTTTGCAGTACTATGTTCATCTGTCTTATTGCAGTTCATGCTTTTTTTTACTAGGATGCAATTTCTTCAATAAATGCATTGAAACCCAGTTTGCATCTTGTGTTCTGTCTTGGATTGTGTGAGTCGCTGAGTAAGTGAGCAATAGGGGTATGGTCTGTTTCCACAACTACCCTGAGGAGTCAGAGTGTCAGGTTCAGGTTGCCACAAATTACCTTCTCCTTTTTAGGGTTGGTTGAGGCACTGTGGGCTAGCCAGGAGTCAGGCTGAAAGCTTCCAAATGGCATGGAGTTGACTTAGTCTCCCACACTCGGTGGTGCTGCCACCCTTAACATGCAGTCTTATTAGTATAATGGAAACCACACAACAATAAGTATCCAGCCACTCTTGTAATTTATTTAGTACTTGGTGACAGAACATTCTTTGGAGACTGTTAATTAGACCTAATGGCCAGTAGTTATAATGGTTGTCTCTATACCCCTTTTTTTTATAGATAGGGTCTGTTTCTGCACCTTTCCACATAGATGGCATCTGCCCACCACTCAAGATTGTATTAGTTAACAGGTTTATGTAGAAGGCCCAAATTCCAATTTAGATATGAAGAGATTCCTTGGGATTTTGTCAGAGCCTGGTGCCTTTCCTTGTTTTGTATCTAGGATGGATCTGACTGTTTCACTCAAATCAAGTTTCAATGATTCATAAATTGTGCTAGGGATGTTATACTCCAGAGTGCTATCTCTCATACCACTTTCAGGGGAACTTGTTAAGTGATCTACCCACATTGAAGGTTGGATATGAAAATCTATACTAGTGGGACCCACACTATATTTTTGTACAGTTAGCTGACAAAAAGCTTTATGATCTTTAACCTTAACTGCATGAAACATATAATTCCATCTATTAGTATTACAGTCTCATTTGGCTTTAAACTGTGCTGATTTGTTGATTTTCCTGCATCCAGTGATTTGATTATAGTCAACTTTCTTAAGAGGGAGGATGAGATATGTCCTCACAGATCCACATTCCCTATTGATCCAAGTGGTCTGCTTATTGGAGGCTGAATGACATTTGCTCATAGGGGTACTTCAATGAGTGCCTAGAATGTTAAATGATCTTTGTGTATTTCCATGAACTTGCCTGAGCTATTTCTTTGATTGGTATGAGTTTCCAAGAGATTAATGGTCTCCACAGCAACACTATAAATACATAGTAGTTTTTCCAATTCAATGCAACGTTTGTTATTTCTCAAAGACAATTCCTTAACCACTTGGATCCGGGTGTCGGCCACTGGCCGACGCCCGCACTACCTCCCTGGTGAAGGTCACAACCAGTGGCCGACACCAGGGAGGGGGTTAATAAATCCTCGGGTGCGTCGCACCTGAGGATTTTTTATTTTTTTTGTTCCCCGGGAGACACGGAAGCTCTTCCGTGTCTCCCCCCGCCCGACCCGCCCCTATGTGATGTCAGCGCGCCGCGAGGCGTGATGACATCACTTTGTGGATTTCACTTTGTGGATTTCCCCATCGGAGCAGAAAGCGGCCTTGCGGCCGCTTCCTGCTCCAATGGAGAAAACGGCCACAAACGGCCTTCCCCACGTTCGGGAAGGCCTCGTAAGAAAGGGCAGAGGCCTTCCTGAAAGTGTTTCCTGGCCCCCGATCACAGCTGCGATCGGGGGCCAGGAAACACTTTTTCAGGAAGGCCTCGTAAGAAAGGGGAGACTCTCCTCTTTCTTACGAGGCCTTCATGAAAGTGTTTCCAGGCCCCCGATCGCAGCACAGCTGCGATCGGGGGGCCAGGAAACACCACTAGACACCAGGGATTTCACTTGGGGGGGTCGGCCCCCTCAGAAAATGGGCCTGCCCCCCCCCCGGGGGAATATATATATTTTTTTTAAAGGTAGGTGCCCCCCCCAGGGGCTAAAATTGTTTTTTAGAAAAAAAAAGGAAAAGAAAAGAAATGGACAGGGGGTCGCCCGTGGGCAGGGCGACCCCCCGTGGGGGCAATATTTTTTTTAGTTGTTGTAGGGTTTCCCTGGGGGCCATTTTGTCCCCCAAGGAAACCATACAACTACAAAAAAAAATAAATAAAAAAATATATATATATATATATATATATATATATATATATATATATATATATATATATCTATCAATCTATATATATAGATATATCTATGTAGATATATCTATATACATGGATATATCTATAGATAGATCTATAGATATATATAGATATGTATATATATATAGATCTATCTATAGATCTATCTATGCAGATATATATATAGAGAGATAGATCTATAAATATATATATATATATATGTCACTTTTGTCAATACGTGTGTGGTTTCCCTGGGGGCTGCGATCGGCCCCCAGGAAAACGAGACCCACATATAAAAGTGATATATATATATATATATATATATATATATATATATATATATAGAGAGAGAGAGAGAGAGAGAGAGAGAGTGATTTGCCACATGTTTTCTTGCAGTTGCAGCTTGCGTCTTCAAAGCAATGCACATACTTCAACTGACGCTTTTCAACTGTAGCTTTTAGGCAGCAATAAAAAAGTCAAGTAAGTATTGTGATTATGTTTCTGCTAGAAAAGGGTCAGACTTGTCTAGTGGCAGTTTTAGTGGCATAAAGAAGTGCAGAAGGTTTATATGCCTACTGCAAAGAGCAAATCTGTATTTTATTTAAATAGCTGAGTACATTAGTAAAGTCAGCCATTACCTGCGCTATAATACAAATGAAATGTATGTGCGGGGTGGAGGGCGGCTATGGAGAGATGAAGGGCACTTTTGCTGGGTGGTAATGAGGGAATCCGAGGAGGAGGGAGTGGGAGCACCAATAATGATTGTTGGACTGGGCGCAGGAGGTGCTAAAGACGTTGACGAATGGTATGTGACAAGGTGTTTTTTGAGTGTCTTGAAAGAACGTGCTGATTGAGGGAAGAAGCGCAGGTAAGGTGGCCTCTACTGTTGCACGTATCTCACACACACCATCGATTTTGTGACTGTCTACGTAGGCTAATGTTTTAGAGCAACAGTTTAGCCAATAGCAGAGATGGCATCTTGATGGATGACTGCTGCCGTCACTCGGGTTATAGAGGACAGCTCTGAAATAGGATCAGAGACTGAGACACCAGATACTGAGACAGCATCTGAGGGATAGGACAATGGCGCAGACTCTGGGAGGGAATTTTCCATCGGAGGAGTCGCATTCGATAACTCCTCTTCCAGTAAATGATGAGGGAAGTGATAAGGACAGTCCTGCTGTCCCTTCGCAAGCAGTCTGTGCAACGGGGTAATAGTGGGTTAGTCAGGCGAATGCGGCAGCAAGCAGAGAGAGAGAGTGCTCTCTTGGGAGCTCCCCAATTTAGTTCAGCCCCAAATTCCACCGCCCAAATCGTATTGTGGAAACATCAAAATTATCTATTGCAAAACAAACTGGTTTTGTAAGGCAGGCACCTGTGTTTTTGATCCCGGGTTTGGCGGCCATATAGAGAAACACACTAAACCCAAATATTTCTGGAAACTAGACATTCGGGGGAGTCCACAGAGGTGTGACTTGTGTGGATTCCCCCAAAGTTTTCTTACCCAGAATACCCTGCAAAGCTGAAATGTTGAATAAAAACTCAATTTTTCTTGCATTTCTGTCACACAAACTACAGGAATATGCTGGGATCCACAAAATTCCTACCACCCAGTGATTCCTCACCTGTCCTGATAAAAACACTACCCCACTTGAATGCCTACAACTAGTGCCTACGTCAGGAAGGGATCACCCCAGGGTCAACAGCTACCTCATGTAAGGACCAACATTGACCGTTGTGTGATCTATTCCTGTCGCGGGCACCAGACCTACCCACACAAGTGAGGTACCATTTTTAGCGGGAGACTTGGGGGAACGCTGGGTGGAAGGCAATTTGTGGCTCCTCTCAGATTCCTGAACTTTCTGTCACCGAAATGTGAGGAAAATGTGTTTTTTTAGCCAAATTTTGAGGTTTGCAAAGGATTCTGGGTAACAGAACCTGGTCAGAGCCCCACAAGTCACCACATCTTGGATTCCCCTAGGTCTCTAGTTTTCAAAAATGCACAGGTTTGGTAGGTTTCCCTAGGTGCCGGCTGAGCTAGAGGCCAAAATCTAGAGGTAGGCACTTTGCAAAAAACACCTCTGTTTTCTGTGAAAAAATGTGATGTGTCCATGCTGTGTTTTGGGCCATTTAAATTCGTCGGCGCTAGGCCTACCCACGCAAGTGAGGTACCATTTTTATCGGGAGACTTGGGGGAACGCTGGGTGGAAGGAAATTTGTGCCTCCTCTCAGATTCCAGAACTTTCTGTCACTGAAATGTGAGGAAAATGTGTTTTTTTTGCCAAATTCTGAGGTTTGCAAAGGATTCTGGGTAACAGAACCTGGTCAGAGCACCACAAGTCACCTCATCTTGGATTCCCCTAGGTGTCTAGTTTTAAAAAATGCCAAGGTTTGCTAGGTTTCCCTAGGTGCGGGCTGAGCTAGAGGCCAAAATCTACAGCTAGGCACTTTGCAAAAAACACGTCAGATTTCAATGTAAAAATGTGATGTGTCCATGTTGCGTTTCCTGTCGCGAGCATTAGGCCTACCCACGCAAGTGAGGTACCATTTTTATCGGGAGACTTAGGGGAAAAGAAGTGCTATTGCCCCTTGTCTTTCTCTAAATTTTTTCCTTCCAAATGGAAGACAGTGTGTAAAAAAGACGTCTATTTGAGAAATGGCCTGTAATTCACAAGCTAGTATGGGCACCCCGGAATTCAGAGATGTGCAAATAACCACTGCTTCTCAACACCTTATGTTATACCCATTTTGGAAATACAAAGTTTTGCTTGATATCTATTTTTCACTCTTTATATTTCAGCAAATGAATTGCTGTATACCCGGTATTGAATGAAAACCCATTGCAAGGTGCAGCTCATTTATTGGCTCTGGGTACCTAGGGATCTTGATGAAACCTACAAACCCTATATATCCTCGCAACCAGAAGAGTCCAGAAAACGTAACGGTATATTGCTTTAAAAAATCTGACATTGCAGGAAAAAGTTCCAGAGTAAAACGTGGAGAAAAATGGCTGTTTTTTCCAGCTCACTTTCAATATTTTCATTTCAGCTGCTATTTTCTGTAGGAAAACCTTGTAGGATCTATACAAATGACCCCTTGCTGAATTCAGAATTTTGTCTACTTTTCAGAAATGTTTAGCTTTCTGGGATCCAGCATTGGTTTCCCATCCATTCCTGTCACTAACTGGAAGGAGGCTGAAAGCACCAAAAATAGTAAAAATGGGGGTATGTCCCAGTAAAATGCCAAAATTGTGTTGAAAAATGTGGTTTTCTGATTCAAGTCTGCCCGTTTCTGAAAGGTGGGAAGATGGTGATTGTAGCACCGGAAACCCTTTGTTGATGCCATTTTCAGGGGAAAAACCACAAGACTTCTTCGGCAGCCCTTTTTTCCCATTTTTTTGAAAAAAATGAAGTTTTCACTGTATTTTGGCTAATTTCTTGGTCTCCTCCTGGGGAAACCACATACTCTGAGTACCATTAGAATCCCTAGGATGTTGGAAAAAAAGGACGCAAATTTGGCGTGGATAGCTTATGTGGACAAAACGTTATGAAGGCCTAAGCGCGAACTACCCCAAATAGCCAAAAAAAGGCTCAGCACTGGGGGGGGGGGGGAAAGGCCCAGCAGCTAAGAGGTTAAAAGAATACAAAGGAGGTGTGGTAATTATTTTATAGGGAAGTGTTACAATTAAATATAAAGCATTATGATTGTTAACTGAGCATGGGATCACATATATATTCCCCAAGTATTTCCATTGTAAGAGGGCTAATACTATGTAATCAGTTGTACTCAAATGTCCGACCTAATATAAGTGTTGTTATCATCAAGGTCAGAGAATGAACGTCCATTTGCAGGCTTTAATCCTTATAGTTAAAGCCAGCATTTGAGTTGCCACACTGGATGACCTTTTCACCAGAGAAATTTCTAATAGTGGAATCTCCCAAGCCACATCTTTCCATTCTGTAACTAAAAATTATATCAAAATGTCTGGTCAAAATTCTATGGCTGGCATTCTATAAACAATTACATTAAATGGGTATAGTTAAATTAATACAATCACATACAATTGAAAGAAATAATGTAAAAAATGCAATACATTTGTCAAAACACAGTCGTTACTCTTGGATTTTTAACCCCTTAGCTGCTGGGCCTTTTTCCCCCCAGTGCTGAGCCCTTTTTTGGCTATTTGGGGTAGTTCGCGCTTAGGGCTTCATAACTTTTTGTCCACATAAGCTAACCACGCCAAATTTGCGTCCTTTTTTTCCAACATCCTAGGGATTCTAATGGTACCCAGAGTTTGTGGTTTCCCCTGGAGGAGACCAAGAAAATAGCCAAAATACAGTGAAAATGTTGTTTTTTCCAAAAAAAGTGGGAAAAAGGGCTGCCGAAGAAGGCTTGTATTTTTTTCCCTGAAAATGCCATCAACAAAGGGTTTCTGGTGCTGAAATCACTATTTTCCCACCTTTCAGGAACGGGCAGACTTGAATCAGAAAACCACATTTTCCAACACAAATTTGGCATTTTACTGGGACATACCCCATTTTTACTATTTTTGGTGCTTTCAACCTCCTTCCAGTTAGTGACAGGAATGGGTGTGAAACCAATGCTGGATCCCAGAAAGCTAAACATTTCTGAAAACTAGATACAATTCTGAATTCAGCAAGGGGTCATTTGTGTAGATCCTACAAGGTTTTCCTACAGACAATAACAGCTGAAATAAAAAAATATTGAAATTGAGCTGAAAACAACAGCCATTTTTCTTTATGTTTTACTCTGTAACTTTTTTCTGCGATGTCAGATTTCTGAAAGCAATATACCGTTGTGTCTGCTGGACTCTTCTGGTTGCGGGGATATAAAGGGCTTGTAGGTTCATCAAGAACCCTAGGTACCCAGAGCCAATAAATGAGCTGCACCCTGCAGTTGGTTTTCATTCTATACTGGGTAAACAGCAATTCATTTGCTGAAATATGAAGAGTGAAAAAGAGGTATCAAGAAAACCTTTGCATTTCCAAAATGGGATTAAGATAAGGTTTTGAGAAGCAGTGGTTATTTGCACATCTCTGAATTCCGAGGTGCCCATACTAGCATGTGAATTACAGGGCATTTCTCAAATAGACGTCTTTTTTACACACTCTCTTATATTTGGAAGGAAAAAATGTAGAGAAAGATAAGGGGCAATAACACTTGTTTTGCTATTCTATGTTCCCCCAAGTCTCCCGATAAAAATGATACCTTACTTGTGTGGGTAGGCCTAGCGCCCGCGACAGGAAATGCCCCAAAACACAACGTGGACACATCCCATTTTTTGACAAAATACAGAGCTGTTTTTTGCAAAGTGCCTACCTGTAGATTTTGGCCTCTAGCTCAGCCGGCACATAGGGAAACCCACCAAACCTGTGCATTTTTTAAAACTAGAGACCTAGGGGAATCCAAGATGGGGTGACTCGTGGGGCTCTGACCAGGTTCTGTTACCCAGAATCCTTTGCAAACCTCAAAAAGTGGCAAAAAAAAAAAATAAATCCTCACATTTCGGTGACAGAAAGTTCTGGAATCTGAGAGGAGCCACAAATTTCCTTCCACCCAGCGTTCCCCCAAGTCTCCCGATAAAAATGATACCTCACTTGTGTGGGTAGGCCTAGCGCCCGCCACAGGAAATGCCCCAAAACACAACGTGGACACATCCCATTTTTTTGACAAAATACAGAGCTGTTTTTTGCAAAGTGCCTACCTGTAGATTTTGGCCTCTAGCTCAGCCGGCACATAGGGAAACCTACCAAACCTGTGCATTTTTTAAAACTAGAGACCTAGGGGAATCCAAGATGGGGTGACTCGTGGGGCTCTGACCAGGTTCTGTTACCCAGAATCCTTTGCAAACCTCAAAAAGTGGCAAAAAAAACAAGTTTTCCTCACATTTCAGTGACAGAAAGTTCTGGAATCTGAGAGGAGCCACAAATTTCCTTCCACCCAGCGTTCCCCCAAGTCTCCCGATAAAAATGATACCTCACTTGTGTGGGTAGGCCTAGCGCCCGCCACAGGAAATGCCCCAAAACACAACGTGGACACATCCCATTTTTTGACAAAATACAGAGCTGTTTTTTGCAAAGTGCCTACCTGTAGATTTTGGCCTCTAGCTCAGCCGGCACATAGGGAAACCTACCAAACCTGTGCATTTTTGAAAACTAGAGACCTAGGGGAATCCAAGATGGGGTGACTCGTGGGGCTCTGACCAGGTTCTGTTACCCAGAATCCTTTGCAAACCTCAAAAAGTGGCAAAAAAAAACAAAATTTCCTCACATTTCGGTGACAGAAAGTTCTGGAATCTGAGAGGAGCCTCAAATTTCGTTCCACCCAGCGTTCCCCCAAGTCTCCCGATAAAAATGATACCTCACTTGTGTGGGTAGGCCTAGCGCCCGCCACAGGAAATGCCCCAAAACACAACGTGGACACATCCCATTTTTTGACAAAATACAGAGCTGTTTTTTGCAAAGTGCCTACCTGTAGATTTTGGCCTCTAGCTCAGCCGGCACATAGGGAAACCTACCAAACCTGTGCATTTTTGAAAACTAGAGACCTAGGGGAATCCAAGATGGGGTGACTCGTGGGGCTCTGTCCAGGTTCTGTTACCCAGAATCCTTTGCAAACCTCAAAAAGTGGCAAAAAAAACAAGTTTTCCTCACATTTCGGTGACAGAAAGTTCTGGAATCTGAGAGGAGCCACAAATTTCCTTCCACCCAGCGTTCCCCCAAGTCTCCCGATAAAAATGATACCTCACTTGTGTGGGTAGGCCTAGCGCCCGCCACAGGAAATGCCCCAAAACACAACGTGGACACATCCCATTTTTTGACAAAATACAGAGCTGTTTTTTGCAAAGTGCCTACCTGTAGATTTTGGCCTCTAGCTCAGCCGGCACATAGGGAAACCTACCAAACCTGTGCATTTTTTAAAACTAGAGACCTAGGGGAATCCAAGATGGGGTGACTCGTGGGGCTCTGACCAGGTTCTGTTACCCAGAATCCTTTGCAAACCTCAAAAAGTGGCAAAAAAAACAACTTTTTCCTCACATTTCGGTGACAGAAAGTTCTGGAATCTGAGAGGAGCCACAAATTTCCTTCCACCCAGCGTTCCCCCAAGTAATCCCGATAAAAATGATACCTCACTTGGGTGGGTAGGCCTAGCGCCCGCGACAGGAAATGCCCCAAAACACAACGTGGACACATCCCATTTTTTGACAAAATACAGAGCGTTTTTTTGCAATGTGCCTACCTGTAGATTTTGGCCTCTAGCTCAGCCAGCACATAGGAAAACCCACCAAACCTGTGCATTTTTGAAAATTAGCGACCTAGGGGAATCCAAGATGGGGTGACTCGTGGGGCTCTGACCAGGTTCTTTTACCCAGAATCCTTTGCAAACCTCAAAAAGTGGCAAAAAAAACAAGTTTTCCTCACATTTCGGTGACAGAAAGTTCTGGAATCTGAGAGGAGCCACAAATTTCCTTCCACCCAGCATTCCCCCAAGTCTCCCGATAAAAATGATACCTCACTTGGGTGGGTAGGCCTAGCGCCCGCGACAGGAAACGCCCCAAAACACAACGTGGACACATCCCATTTTTTGACAAAATGCAGAGCGTTTTTTTGCAAAGTGCCTACCTGTAGATTTTGGCCTCTAGCTCAGCCGGCACATAGGGAAACCTACCAAACCTGTGCATTTTTGAAAACTAGAGACCTAGGGGAATCCAAGATGGGGTGACTCGTGGAGCTCTGACCAGGTTCTGTTACCCAGAATCCTTTGCAAACCTCAAAAAGTGGCAAAAAAACAAGTTTTCCTCACATTTCGGTGACAGAAAGTTCTGGAATCTGAGAGGAGCCACAAATTTCCTTCCACCCAGCGTTCCCCCAAGTAATCCCGATAAAAATGATACCTCACTTGTGTGGGTAGGCCTAGCGCCCGCCACAGGAAATGCCCCAAAACACAACGTGGACACATCCCATTTTTTGACAAAATACAGAGCTGTTTTTTGCTAAGTGCCTACCTGTAGATTTTGGCCTCTAGCTCAGCCGGCACATAGGGAAACCCACCAAACCTGTGCATTTTTGAAAACTAGAGACCTAGGGGAATCCAAGATGGGGTGACTCGTGGGGCTCTGACCAGGTTCTGTTACCCAGAATCCTTTGCAAACCTCAAAAAGTGGCAAAAAAACAAGTTTTCCTCACATTTCGGTGACAGAAAGTTCTGGAATCTGAGAGGAGCCACAAATTTCCTTCCACCCAGCGTTCCCCCAAGTCTCCCGATAAAAATGATACCTCACTTGTGTGGGTAGGCCTAGCGCCCGCCACAGGAAATGCCCCAAAACACAACGTGGACACATCCCATTTTTTGACAAAATACAGAGCTGTTTTTTGCAAAGTGCCTACCTGTAGATTTTGGCCTCTAGCTCAGCCGGCATATAGGGAAACCTACCAAACCTGTGCATTTATGAAAACTAGAGACCTAGGGGAATCCAAGATGGAGTGACTCGTGGGGCTCTGACCAGGTTCTGTTACCCAGAATCCTTTGCAAACCTCAAAAAGTGGCAAAAAAAACAAGTTTTCCTCACATTTCGGTGACAGAAAGTTCTGGAATCTGAGAGGAGCCACAAATTTCCTTCCACCCAGCATTCCCCCAAGTCTCCCGATAAAAATGATACCTCACTTGTGTGGGTAGGCCTGGCGCCCCGACAGGAAATGACCCAAAACACAACGTGGACACATCACATTTTTTCATAGAAAACAGTGCCTACCTGTGGATTTTGGCCTCTAGCTCAGCCGGCACCTGGGGAAACCTAGCAAACCAGCACATTTTTGAAAACTAGAATCCCAGGGGAATCCAAGCTGAGGTGACTTGTGGGGCTCTGACCAGGTTCTGTTACCCAGAATCCTTTGCAAACCTCAAAATGTGGCTAAAATAACACGTTTTCCTCACATTTCGTGACAGAAAGTTCTGGAATCTGAGAGGAACCACAAATTTCCTTCCACCCAGCGTTCCGCAAAGTCTCCCGATAAATATGATACCTCACTTGTGTGGTTAGGCCTGGTGCCCGCGACAGGAATAGATCACACAACGGTCAATGTTGGTCCTTACGTGAGGCAGCTGTTGACCCTGGGGTGATCCATTCCTGACACAGGCACTAGGTGTAGGCACTCAAGTGGGGTAGTGTTTTTATCAGGACAGGTGAGGAGTCACTGGGTGGTAGGAATGTTGTGGATCCCAGCATATTCCTGTAGTTTGTGTGACAGAAATGCAAGAAAAATTGAGTTTTTTTTCCAACATTTCAGATTTGCAGGTTATTCTGGGTAAGAAAACTTTGGGGAATCCACACAAGTCACACCTCTGTGGAGTGGTAGCGACCCTTGACCCAAGGGTAGGTCGCTCCCCCTGCCGCTGCAGCTCCTCCAGGTTCCTGAGTTCCTGAGACCCACCCCACAGTAAGTACCCCCCACCTCCCAGCCCCTCGTTCTGCCCCGCGCTTCTCACCCTCTCTCCTGCTCCTGCTTCTTTTCCTCTTTCCTTCTTCTCTGTTCTTCCTCCTCGCTCCTCGTCTGTATTCTTCTTCTGTACTCCTCTTCTCCCCGTCTTCTCTCCTCTTCTCTTCTTCCTCATCTTCTGCTGTGGTATTCTGCACCCTGTTTCTTCGTTTTTTGTATCTCCCTCCGTGTTCTTCTGTGTTCTTCTGTGTTCCTCTGTCTTCTTCTGTCTTCCTCTGTCTTCTTCTGTCTTCCTCTGTGTTTTTCTGTCTTCCTCGGTGTTCTTCTGTCTCCCTCTGTGTTCTTCTGTATTCTTCTCTGTTCTTCTGTCTTCCTCTGTCTTCTTCTGTCTTCCTCTGTGTTCTTCTGTATTCTTCTCTGTTCTTCTGTACTCCTCTCTGTTCTTCTGTGTTCTTCTGTGTTCTTCTGTGTGTCTTCTGCTCTTCCGGTCTTCTGCTCTTCCGGTCTTCAGTCCTTCCGGTCTTCTGCTCTTCTGTTCTTCTTTTCTTCTGTTCTTCTTTTCTTCTTGTCTTCTGCCTTCGGCTCTTCTGCCTCCTCCGTCCTCTTCTCCCCGTGCCTGCCCTCCTGCTCCTGCCTCATCCCCCTCCCCCACTCGCATCCCCCCCTCTATCTCCCCTATCTAACTCGTTCACTTTCTACCTCCCTCACTCCTCCTATCTACCTATCTCTCCATCTCTCTATCCCACTATCCAACTCCCTCACTCTCCACCTCCTCCTATCTTCCTATCTTCCTATCTCTCTATCTTTTTCCCTATCTATCGATTTCTCTATCTACCTTTTCTCTCTACCTATTTCTCTATCTCTCCCGCCACCCCCTCTATTACCTATCTTCCTATCCCCTCACTCTACCTCTCACCCTCACGCACCTCTACAACCCCCCCTCCCCTATCTTCACAACCCTACACCTATCTTTCTCCCTAATCTCCTAAACCTTCTAACACTCTCCCCCCTCCACCCTTAAACCCCCCTCCCCCAGCTCTTCTCACTCTACCTGTCCCCCCCTCCCTCGCGCTTTCCCGCCGCGACCTCCTGCACGACCCCGCTCCCATTCGCCCCCAGCTGACCCCTCCCCCCCCTCCTACCTCATATGGCGGCCGCTGCGCCCGTCCGCGCCTGGCCCGCGCCCAGCGCCATGACCCCTGGTCCCCAGCGCTCCCAAGCCCCGATGATCCGCTATGACCCCACCACCCTCCATGCCCTCAACCCAGGACGCTCCAACACCTGCTTCCAAGCTCACCCCAAACGCACCCATGGACCCTTCGCCTGCAACTCCTGCAAACGCATCTTCCACCACGCAACAACTACGACCACAAGCCCACGCGCCATCAACCACCTCAAGTGCATCCTAGTCAACGCTCGCTCCGTTCACAAACACGCCGTTGAACTCTGGGACCTCCTAGACTCCACAGCACCGGACGTCGCCTTCATCACGGAGACCTGGATGAACGCCTCCTCTGCTCCAGACATCGCCACCGCCATCCCCGAAGGCTACAAGATCTCCAGGAAAGACCGCACCAACCAAGTAGGAGGAGGCATCGCCATCGTCTTCAAAGACTCCATCAGCGTCACCACCTCCACTGAAGACTCCCCTCTTGCCGCTGAACACCTGCATTTTCAGATTCGCACCGACCCGAGGACCACCCTCAGAGGATCCCTCGTCTACCGTCCTCCCGGACCTCGCGCCCCTTTCAGCGACACCATTGCCGACTTCATCTCCCCGCACGCCCTCGCCTCACCGGACTACATCCTCCTAGGCGACCTCAACTTCCATCTGGAACAAAACAACGACCCCAACACCACCACCCTGCTCGACAACCTCGCCAACCTCGGCCTCAAACAACTGGTGAACACTGCCACCCACATCGCCGGACACACACTCGACCCTATCTTCTCCGCCAGCAAACACGTCTTCTTCAGCCACGCCTCCGCCCTTCATTGGACCGACCACAGCTGCGTCCACTTCACATTCCGATGCGAGACCCGCCACCTCCGCACTCAACCCATCCCTCGCCGACAGTGGAACAAGATCCCTGAAGAGCAACTCTTCGCCGCACTCACCGCCAACCAACCCACCCTCACCACCGACCCCAACGTCGCAGCCCTCAACCTCACAAACTGGATCTCCAACTGCGCAGACAACCTTGCTCCCCTCAAACGCTCGCAGCGACAGAACAACACCAAGAAACCCCTCTGGTTCTCTGACACCCTCAAAGAATCAAAGAAAACTTGTCGCGCACTTGAGAAAGCCTGGCGCAAGGACCGCACCGCTGACAACATGGCCGCCCTCAAGAACGCTACCCGCAAACACCACCACCTGATCCGCACTGCCAAAAGGAATTTTTTCACCGACAGACTGGACAAAAACAGCCACAACAGCAGAGAACTCTTCAGCATCGTCAAGGAGTTCTCCAACCCCAGCGCCAACGCCAACGCCAACGCCGTCACGCCCTCACAGGATCTATGCGAATCCCTCGCCACTTTCTTCCATCGCAAGATCAGCGACCTCCACGACAGCTTCGGACACCAGACCCAACCTAACACCACCGAACCCACATCCCCGACCATCACCCTCAACAACTGGACCCACATCAGCACGGAAGAAACCAAATCCATCATGAACTCTATCCACTCCGGCGCCCCTTCGGACCCCTGCCCGCACTTCATCTTTAACAAAGCCGACAACATCATCGCCCCGCACCTCCAGACCGTCATCAACTCTTCTTTTTCTTCTGCTACCTTCCCCGAATGCTGGAAACACGCCGAAGTCAACGCCCTACTAAAGAAACCTACGGCTGACCCGAGCGACCTGAAAAACTTCCGCCCCATCTCCCTTCTGCCTTTCCCAGCCAAAGTAATAGAGAAGACCGTCAACAAACAGCTGACCACCTTCCTGGAAGACAACAACCTGCTCGACCCCTCACAGACCGGATTCCGAACCAACCACAGCACTGAAACTGCCCTCATCTCAGTCACAGACGACATCAGAACCCTGATGGACAACGGTGAAACAGTCGCCCTTATTCTTTTCGACCTCTCGGCTGCCTTTGACACCATCTGTCACCGCACCCTAATCACCCGCCTCCGCTCCACCGGGATCCAAGACCAGGCCCTGGACTGGATTGCCTCCTTCCTCGTAAACCGCTCCCAAAGAGTCTACCTCCCTCCGTTTCGCTCAGAACCCACTGAGATCATCTGCGGCGTACCTCAAGGCTCATCACTCAGCCCGACACTCTTCAATGTCTACATGAGCCCCCTCGCTAACATCGTACGCAAGCACGACATAATCATCACCTCCTACGCCGACGACACCCAACTTATACTCTCCCTCACCAAGGACCCCGCCAGCGCCAAGACCAACCTACAAGAGGGTATGAAGGACGTCGCAGATTGGATGAGGCTCAGCCGCCTAAAGCTGAACTCTGAAAAAACTGAAGTCCTCATCCTCGGCAACACCCCGTCCGCCTGGGACGACTCCTGGTGGCCCACGGCCCTCGGCACCACACCGACCCCCGCAGACCACGCCCGCAACCTCGGCTTCATCTTGGACCCCCTTCTCACCATGACCAAGCAAGTCAACGCCGTGTCCTCCGCCTGCTTCCTCACCCTCCGCCTGCTCCGCAAGATCTTCCGCTGGATCCCCGCCGACACCATAAAAACCGTGACCCACGCCCTCGTCACGAGCCGCCTGGACTACGGCAACACCCTCTACGCTGGGACCACCGCCAAACTCCAAAATCGCCTGCAACGCATTCAAAACGCCTCAGCCCGCCTCATCCTCGACGTACCCCGCAACAGCCACATCTCAGCACACCTGAGACACCTGCATTGGCTCCCAGTCAGCAAAAGGATCACCTTCCGACTTCTCACCCACGCACACAAAGCCCTCCACGACAAGGGACCGGAATACCTCAACAGACGGCTCAACTTCTACGTCCCCACCCGCCCCCTCCGCTCCTCTGGCCTCGCACTCGCCGCCGTCCCTCGCATCCGACGCTCCACGGCGGGTGGGAGATCTTTCTCCTTCCTGGCGGCCAAGACCTGGAACTCCCTCCCCACCAGCCTCAGGACCACCCAGGACCACTCCGCTTTCCGGAGACTCCTAAAGACCTGGCTGTTCGAGCAGCGATAACCACCCCCTTTGTCCCTAGCGCCTTGAGACCCGCACGGGTGAGTAGCGCGCTTTATAAATGCTAATGATTTGATTTGATTTGACTCCCCCGAATGTCTAGTTTCCAGAAATGTTTGGGTTTAGTGTGTTTCTCTATATGGCCGCCGAATCCAGGACCAAAAACACAGGTGCCTGCCTTACAAAACCAGTTTGTTTTGCCATAGATCATTTTGATGTCTCCACAATATGATTTGGGTGGTGGAATTTTGGGCTGAACTAAATTGGGGAGCTCCCAAGAGAGCACTCTCTCTCTCTCTCTCTCTCTCTCTGCTTGCCGCCGCATTCACCTGCTCTCTGGGTTGGCCAAACTATTACCCAGTTGCACAAACAGCTTGCGAAGGGACAGCAGGACTGTCCTCATCACCTCCCTCATAATGTACTGGAAGAGGAGTTATCGAATGGGACTCCTCTGACTGAAAAATCACTCCCAGAGTCTGCGCCATTGTCCTATCCCTCAGATGCTGTCTCAGTATCTGATGTCTCAGTCTCTGATCCTATGTCAGAGCGGTCCTCTATAACCCGAGTGCAGGCAGCAGTCATCCATCAAGATGCCATCTCTGCTAGTGGCTAAACTGTTGCTCTAAAACACTAGCCTACGTAGACAGTCACAAAATCGATAGTGTGTGTGAGATACGTGCAACAGTAGAGGCCACCTTACCTGCGCTTCTTCCCTCAATCAGCACGTACTTTCAAGACACTCAAAAAACACCTTGTCACATACCATTCGTCACCGTCTTTAGCACCTCCTGCGCCCAGTCCAACAATCATTATTTGTGCTCCCACTCCCTCCTCCTCGGATTCCCTCATTACCACCCAGCAAAAGTGCCCTTCATCTCTCCATAGCCGCCCTCCACCCCGCACATACATTTCATTGGTATTATAGCGCAGTAATGGCTGACTTTACTAATGTACTCATCTATTTACATAAAATACAGATTTGCTCTTTGCAATAGGCATATAAACCTTCTGCGCTTCTTTATGGCACTAAAACTGCCACTAGACAAGTCGGACCCTTTTCCCCCCAGGGAAACCACACACATATTGACAAAAGTGATATATATATGACAGCCAACCACCTGAAACTCAACTCAAGCAAAACCGAAATAATCCTCTTTGGCCCACACAAAAACACCTGTGACCCCTCATGGTGGCCCACCACGCTAGGCCCTGCACCCACCCCCGCCAACCTCAGCATCATCCTAGACTCCTCCCTCTCGATGACCCAACAAATCAACGCTCTCACCTCCTCATGCTTCAACACACTCCGTATACTGAAAAACATTCAAATGGATCCCCACAGAGACCAGAAAAACTGTCACTCACGCACTCATCAGCAGCAGGCTTGATTACGGAAACGCCCTCTACGCCGGCACCACTCTAAAACTCAAGCGCAAACTACGCGCATCCAGAACTCAGCAGCACGACTCATCCTCGACCTCCCCCGACACGAACACATCTCTCCACACCTCAAATCCCTCCACTGGCTCCCCACTGACAAAAGGATCACCTTCAAGATCCTCATCCTCACACACAAATCACTCCACAACACAGGCCCTGCCTACCTCAACGAGAGTCACCTTCCACACCCCCACACGAAACGTCCGCTCAGCTGACCTCTCTCTCGCCTCTGTCCCCCGCATCAAACACACCACCACCGGGGGCAGATCCTTCTCCTACCTTGCACCCAAAACCTGGAACGCCCTCACAACCCACCTTCACAAGACCCAAAACCTACTTCTTTTCAGGAAGGGCCTCAAAACCTGGCTTTTCGAACAGTGAACCTCCCAGCCACTTTCCCTCCCCCCGTGCCCCCCTCCAGTGCCTTGAGACCCTCACGGGTGAGTAGCGCGCTTTATAAATCTTTGATACATATATAGATCTACCTCTATACATATATATATCTACCTACATAGATATATCTATAGATATATATCAATGTACATAGATATAGCTATCTACATAGATGGCCCCCAGGGAAACCCTACAACATCTAAAAAAAAATATTGCCCCCACAGGGGGTCACCCTGCCCACGGGCGACCCCCTGTCATTTTTTTTTTTTTTTTTTGATTTTTTTTTGGGGGGGAAATAAAAAATTCCCCTGGGGGGGGGTGCGATCGCGCCCCCCCCCCCCAGGGGGCACCTACCTTTTTTTTAAATAAAAAAATATGCCCGGGGGGGCGCCCGTTTTCTGAGGGGGCCTCCCCCCCAAAGTGAAATCCCTGGCGTCTAGTGGTGTTTCCTGGCCTCCGATCGCAGCTGTGCTGCGATCGGGGGCCAGGAAACACTTTCAGAAGGCCTCGTAAGAAAGGGGAGACTCTCCCCTTTCTTACGAGGCCTTCTGAAACTGTTTCCTGGCCCCCGATCGCAACACAGCTGCGATCGGAGGCCAGGAAACAGTTTCAGGAAGGCCTCGTAAGAAAGGGGAGACTCTCCCCTTTCTCACGAGGCCTTCCGGAACGTGGGAAAGGCCGTTTTCCCCATCAAAGCATTAAGCGGCCGCAAGGCTGCTCCCTGCTTTGATGGGGAAAACACCTTTGAAACGTCAGCACGCCTCGTGGCGCGTTGACGTCACAAAGGGGCGGGTGGGGGGCGGGGGGAGACACGGAAGCTTCTGTGTCTCCCGGGGGAAGGTTTAAAAAAAAAAAATCCTCGGGTGCGACGCACCCGAGGATTTATTAATACCCTTCCTGGTGTCGGCCACTGGTCGTGGCCAGTGGCCGACGCCCGCATCCAACAGGTTAACTGACATAGAATGTGTTCATATTTCAAAATTAAGGTTGGTGCATACCTATTTAAATGATATGTAAGAATTTACGGATTTAAGGTTGGTTAATGAATTAAGTTAATTAAAATAAATTAATTTTTAGGGCTTGGTTGATTACAATTTTGTATATATTATTGAATTACCCTCAATGGTTAGGGTTATGGACCATATGCATGAAATTCTGGATTTGCGATTTCCAAATTGAAAATCCATAGATATCAACATTTTGGAATCACAAAATAGTATGTATGTACCCACTGATTACACTAATAGCAATTCATATGGATTCGCATTTGCAATTAAAAAATCTCAAATTAGAAAAAGTCAATTTTTTTATGCAGAATGATGATGTCAGACCAGGAAGTTTACATTTATAGGTTGCGGCCCACATAAGTCACAGTTACAACTATATTGTGGACAAGCATTAACCATTTATTTACACTAGCTACATACCTTTCCACCGATCACAGTCTGGATGTGTCAGGACCCATTGCATCCAAAAGGGCTCATGCTGAAATTGAGGTCACAACAGCACCATCCACTCAGCCCATCACCCCAACTCCAACTACCAGAAGACCAACCATTCAACCACTGCCATAGCTTGTGGACAGTGATGAGGAACAATGGCAGGGCATGGACCCCCCAACATTGGATGGCAGACACACAGACAACACAGAGGCCAAACATCCACAGTCCATATTCATAATGTGTCAGATGACATGTCGGAGAGGTCTCCTGTGTATCGTGGCTTGGAGAGGTCCATCATCTCCACACAGTGCCTGCAAACTAAACAAATAAGGATGGTGAATAGACATCTGCAACATATATCTACATTGATACAAGAATTAGAGAAAAGGCAGGAATAGTGGCTTGCTGCAATGGAGAAACAGAACTGTGTGCTGAGACAGAGGCACAGGCAGTATCTGGCAATGTTTGATTTATTCACACGGTCCATCAGAAGATTGGCCACTAACACACAAGCAAGGTGGACTGTGAACATACAGACTGACATGGGTCACTGCTGTCAGGACGTTGCATATGGGGCTAGTGCAGGTGACCAAAGCCCTTGAGAATATACAGAGTCACAACATCTAGATCCCCAACCTAAGAACAAAGAGGGCTCAAGCCTCAGTGGCACATTCATTAAGGAGACATGAAGTTATAGCGGTTCAAGCCAACACACTTCGGGGAGTGAAATGTCAAAAAACAGCCTAGTGCTGCTGACTAGGCACCCAAACCCAGAGGCCTAAAGAATTGAACTAGTAAACCTCCTGAGGAATGAGTCAACTTTGTTTTGTTTTACCTTACATACTTTGGGCCATATTTACAAGGACTAACAAATCTGTGCCCTAAGGCAGCGATGTCTCCAAATTACTTGTGCAGCGGCAAGACAGTGTACGACACCATGGATGCATCGTATGTACAAAACGTCGCACCATGGCATAAGGTCCAAAGGATGCATCAGAAATTCTGATTCTTCAGTAAGAAGGGTGCCACAACGCATCATCCCCAAAAGTGGAGTGTTAGAAATGGGGTCTTTGGTTGGCAATCAGGCTACCCCCCGTCCAAGCAAGGACCCTCACTCTAGTAAGATAAGTCACACATAATTCAAATTATCCTGTGCCCACCCTCTGGTAGCTTGGCAGTAAGCAGTCAGGCTTAACTTAGAAGGCAATGTGTAAAGTATGTGTTCAATGAAAACACAGTAGAACACCACAAAAATACACCACACAGTGTTTAGAAAAATATATAATATTTATCTGGATAAATACAGGTCAAAATGATTAGGACTCAAAAAGGTATGTTGAGATATCACTGTAAAAATGATAAAAAGTGTCTTCAGTCTATTAAATGCAATACATGTCCCTTGCAAGCACAAAGTACCTGGTTTGCGTTCACAATCACGCCAAGAACCACAGAGGAGGAGATGCCTGGAAAACAGTGAGATGTGCATCGATTTCTCGGGCCGCACATGGCGATGTGTCGTTTCTTTTTCATGCAGATAAGACTTCGATTTCTGGCGCTCAGTCTTGGATTCTCTTAGGGTTGTAGGGTTTTAGGACGCCCCAGGGACGATGCATTGAAATCCGGCACTGGCAGGACGAAGTCACAGGGGCTGAATCGATCTGGTGGGCGTTGCACGGAAAATTCTATCGCACTGCAGATGCTGCGTTGATTCCTCTCAGGAAGTCAGGCTGCGTCATTGCAGCTCGGCTGTGCATCGATCCAGTGGGCCGTGCATCGAATTTCTGGTCGCTATGCTGGTGCTGCATCGATCTTGTCCTTGCAAAGTCGGGCTGCGTTATTCTGGTTCGGTGTGCAGCAAATTTTTCACTGCAGTGCAGGCTGTGGGTTGTTTTCTGCCGGCTGTGTGTTGTTTTCCAACGCAAAGGGAGTTCTTCTTTCAGGAATGAAGTCTTTTTGGTCCTGGGACTTCAGGGAACAAGAGGCAAACTCTATCCAAGCCCCTGAAGAGCACTTCTCAGCACAGCCAGAGAGCAGCAAGGCAGCAGGGCAATAGCAAGGCAGCAGTCCTTCACAGAAAGCAGTCAGGTGAGTCCTTTGGGCAGCCAGGCAGTTCTTCTTGGCAGGTTGCAGGTTCTGGTTCAGGCTCTCTTCTCCACTCCAGGAAGTGTCTGTGACAAGAGTGTCTTGTCAAGAAGTGTCTGTGATGAAGTAGAGTGTATACCTCAGAAGTGTCTAAGTTGGTAGGGTCAGAAACCCTGCTTAAATGCCCAAATGTGCCTTTGAAGTGGGGGTGACTTCAAAGAGTGGCTTAGAAGTGCACAAAGTCCCCTTTCAGTTCCATCCTGTTTGCCAGAGTCCCGGTAGGGGGTCTGACAGTCCTTTGTGTGGGGGCAGGCTACTATCCTTTGACATGTAAGTGTCAGGCCCTTCTCCCTCCCAGCCCAGGAAGACCCATTCAATATGCCGATGTGTGCAAGTGTGACTGAGCATCCTGTGCTTGGAATTGTCTGAGTGAATGCACAAGGAAGCTGTCAACTAAACCTAGCCAGATGTGGATTGGAAGGCACAGAATGATTTAAGTGTAAAGAAATGCTCACTTTCTAAAAGTACCATTTCTGAAAAAAGTAATATAAAATCCAACTTCACCATTAAGCAGGATTTTATATCACCATTCTGGCCATTCTAAATATGACCTGGCAACTCCTTTCAGATCAGGATCTACCACTCAACAGTATATGAAGGTTGCCCTAATGCTGTCCTATGAAAGAAGCAGGCCTCACAGCAGTGTAAAAACAAATTCCAGAGTTTTACACTACCAGGACATGTGGAACACACATGTTCATGTCCTGCCTTTTACCTACATAGCACCCTGCCATATGGGCTACCTAGGGCCTACCTTAGGGGTGACGTATATGTGGAAAAAGGGGAGTTTAAGGCTTGGCAAGTACTTTTATATGCCAAGTCGAAGTGGCAGTGAAACTGCACACATAGGCACTGTAGAGGAAGGCCTGATTCATGGTTAGGGGGCTACTCATTGGGTGGCACAACCAGTGCTGCAGCCCACTAGTAGAATTTAATGTACAGGCCCTGTGCACATGTAGTGCACTTAACTAGGGACTTACAAGTAAATTAAATAAGCCAATTAGGTATGGGCCAATGTCATTATGTTTTAAGGGGAGAGCATATGGACTTTAGCACTGATTAGCACTGGTAAAGTGCGCAGAGTCCCAAACCCAGCACAAATGAGGTCAGAATAAGAGAAGGAAGAAGTCAAAAAGTTTGGGGGTGACCCTGCAGAAAGGCCATTTCCAACATGGAGCATTGCTAAAGGTGGGCTTACAACAATTTCTACTGTCTGTTCTAAATGACGCAATTAGTCTAATTGTGGTGACCAATGTAATAGAGTGTGAAATGGTGGAAAACTTGCCTTGGACTCTATTACATTGGGTTTGGATGTAATGCATGAGTTATGGCTATGTGTGACATTCTGGTGGGCATAGTCTACTTATGTGTGTGTAGATACTTAAGTATGTGCAACATACTGAGTGACAATTTAATGTGAGTGGATACAAGTATATGTTATAAGGTAAAGTGGCAATTTATGTTTTACCTACCTTATGTGTGCATTTACCTGTTGTGCTTTGGAGTACACTTGGCTGGACTTGGAGACCCATTCCTATATGGATAGGTGACAATCCTGGCCTGTTTCTTCCATGGAGTGCACAGTGTCATATTGCAGTGATGCAGTGGATGATAATATATCAGGTGCCATGGTCCCAGGTTTGTCAAGGGGGCCTACAACATGATTGTTGCATGTGTAGGTCTACTACTAGTTGAGGGGATGTGCTTAAATTACTTATTACAGTGTGTTAAGTGTCTTCAGCTGGTCAGATTCCTATTACATAGCCAGTGTATAATTTTCTATGCCTGGGTTACAGAAGCGTAGGAATTTTGATGAATTCCTGGCGTAAAGTGACACATCTAAAAGATGCGTCATGCATTGCCAAACTCCTAAATATCACTGTATTAGTTATAAGTGAGAATATACAAGGAAACGCCAACACTGCATACATTATATACTGTGTGGCGTAGCCGGTTCTAGCGCAGGCACTTTTTGATGCAACATCACAAAAGAAAATGATGAACGGAGTGTTGAAACATTTCAAACAGTCACCCTCAGTCACAGAGCGGGGTTTAATCCATTGTTATTTTGCTCACCACGTCACCCCAGTTTGGACCCAGCCACAGCAAATCAGTTTATTTTGTGATGCTGATATGTGTGCCCTAACTGGCTAGGGTATGCCCAGATGTGGGTCCCTTGCTTGCTGCACCACTATATTCAAGCCAGCCTGGCTGATGAGAGATGATACCCCAAAACCTGTTCTAGGATGCTTTTATCTGGTCCAGGGAGTACCCGGCTTGGAAGTTCGAGCTGGACTATTCCCATAGGGAGCAGAGTAAAAAGTGATGACTAGGTCCAAACTGCGATGGCATGGATGGCAAAATAATAATGTATTAAAGCCAGATCTCTGACTAGGATGAGTGTTTGAAAAGTTTCAACACTCCATCTATCATATTATTTTGTGATGTTACTTTTTGATGCACACCTACAAAAACTGATGCTTTGGGCCTAATGCGTTCTCTTGTAAATATGGAGTGAAGAATGCACCGTTAAGCATCAAAAATAATGACACAAAGGTAGTGCAAAGCTCCTTGTAAATATGCCCCTTTGTTGTCACACTATTACATCCACAAGGATACAGTTGATCCTTGAGTGTAACAATGTTGTTGCTACCTGTATAAAAGGTGGTCTTTGAGTTATGCACCAAGCATTACCATCAGTTGTGCTTTCTCATTATTAGATGTATTAACTACTCTTACTTCAGAAATCGTTGTTGGTAATTCCTGTGTGTTGTGCTCACCCCTCCCTTGCATGTGAATCCTCCTGCTGCAGCTGTAGGGGTGGTAAGTCATCATCAGAGTCAGAATCAGGCTCTATGAGGGTGTTGTGCAGACCCTTCACCATTGCAATATCGTGCAGAATGGCACAAGTGGCAATTATCTTTCAGCACATCCTGGTCTGTACAATAGTGCCCCACTGTTTTGTGTAGACAGCGAAACAGGGACTTCAAGATCACAAAGGTCCTCTCTATGATTGAACGCATTGGCCTATGTGCCTTGTTGCACTGCCTTTCAATTCTTGTTCTAGGAGTCAGGTATGGTGTGAATATCCTGGGACACAAGGCAAATGCACTGTTACCTTCGGAGCATGAGAAGGGAAATCATTAGGTCACATTACCCACACTGTCCTGGCCACTTTATTGATTGAGTGTGCAATTCCCTTACCTAGTTGGAAACCATCGCCAAATTCACCCCGTGAAAGTTGGTTTTGTATCTCACTGTGGCGGAACATGAATGAGTTGTGAGTGCAGCCTGGGATTCTGACCACAAGGTCTGTTATGATGCAGGAGGCATCAAACACTACCTGCACTTTGAGTGAGTGTTAGCTTTTCCTGTTCCTGTAAATGAATTTGTTTGCTGAGAGTGGAAATATGGCAATTTGTGTGCCATCAACACAGTCTCGACATTGGGGAACTGTGCTACCTGTAGAACATCAATTTGGTTTGTTGTGTAAATTGGAGGGTATTGGGAAAATATATACATTGGTTCAGTTTGCTCACCAAGATCATGTGACACCCTCCGCCACTGCTATGACCCACTGGTAACTGTCAGAAGCTAAGAGGTGTATGCAACATAATACCTGCACATGTGATGGAAATTGATTGCTTCTGAGTGTTGGAGTATATAGCGGAGGTTGTAACTCAGTAATTAAATCAAGAATTACCTGACCACTGAGTCTGTAACACTTATACATCTTATCCTCAGTCTGTTCAAAGATGGTGACTCTCACCCTAAAAATCCTCTCCTGTTTCCTCCTTCTTCTCTGCCTCCCAGCCAAAATCCTCATCCTCCTCACCAGCATGTACAAAGCCATCATTGTGAAACAGCCTGATGCACTTTGGGTGCCTTTTTATATTTTGCACCTAGTTAGCACCTGATCTGAATCAATGGGAATTGCATTTCCTAAATGCCCGTTTTGCAACTAGTTCCAACTAATTAATCCCTGGTTGCAATTTCCTACTTTGTGATTTCCTATTTTGCTATTTCTACAAGGTAGGAGTCACATTTTGCACCACCGAAAATGCCTTTCATACATAAAGAAATGACATTTTGCATTTCCTGACTGCCCGAAAATGCGCTTTGTACCATTAGGAAATGCAAAATGCCTTTTCACATATGGCACCAATTTATTAAATAGTATATTAACAGTTCAATTAAACATATATTTACAGGATAGGCTTAGGTTATTACATAAAATAATTCCAAATGTAAAGTCGACTTTGTAAAAGAAATAGGTTTACAACTGCAATTGAAATAAAAACGCATATATACACATACAGTGATTAAGTGCACACTATTGTTTTCAGTGCAGGCCATTAAGTGACCACATACCGTTTTTTTTTTTTTCTCTTCTTTGATTTGTTTCTGCTTCCTTTTTTAAGTAACATGATTAAAAAGCTGATCATATAGTTTAACGGAAAATTTGCTGTAGTGGTGAAAGATACTGTTAGGACTTGGATTTAAAAGTCCATATTAAAGTCTTCAAAACACAAACACTAATATTATGGAGGGAGTGAGACCACAAAGTGTAACAACCTCCATGTCATTAAACATCACTAAAGCATAGCCCTCCAACCAACTTAACCCGCTTACTTTATATTCATTTTTTCATTTTTCTTGCTGTAATCTGTAATTTTGCTGTGCAGATTTTTTTGTAATTTCTCATTCAAAATCAAAATCATTCTATTTAATTATGGATGACATTACAACGTATTTAAACTCAGGGCTGTCTGATCTAGAAATAAGGTCACTTATACACATAATCTCGAGGTTTGTTTTGTTATCCTCTTTCATCTGATTAAACCTAAATGAAGTATGATATATGCCCTTGCATTTTACATGGCAACATTCAGGTGGTCATTATGACATTGGTTGTCATCTGACCACCACGCTGGCAATGATGCTGTACCACACGATGGCAGTCCAGGAGCACCAACGCCAATCAAGACGATGACGCTGAGTACAGCTGTCTAGCACACAAGGGAGGGAGGGGAGAGTGACACACACACACGCACAACACACATCATACACACAAACCACAAACCAAGAACCATCTGCTGAAAAATCCCACACCAACATAATCCAGAAGGAAAGAATGCATGGACACATACCTTTGGTCCAACCACTGCAATACGTGGGTATAACAAACTCAAGATTGGAAATGCACATATTTACAGATGGGGCCATGGGCCAGTCCAAGTGAAGCACAATGGCACAGGGCAATGTCCAAGGCCCAACTTGACTCCTGACAGCCCAGTCACTCCACTGCGCAAGGGCATCATGGTAACGGTTGCCAGGCACCTCAGGTGGCAGGGGTTGGTGGGGGTGTGTGGGAGGGTTCTTTTTTGCAGGGGGGTCCTTAGGCTTGGTTTTGGGAGGGGGTGGGTCCTTGCCCTTCTGTTTAGGGGAAGAGGTGTGGGCTTGGGGCATGGGCCAGAGTGCCACTCTTGTGCCCTTAGTGGCAGCTGAAGGCTCAGGGGTTGAAACAGGGCTCAATTTTGTGCTGGAGGTACAGGGCTGGGGGGTGGGACTTTTCTCTTATGGGCAGGATGGGGAGAGGGGGAGGGAAGAGGTCAAGGCGAGAAAGGAAAAGGTTTTTAGGACCAATTGGGGCGGGTTGTGGGAGGAAGTATGGGAGTGGAGGTAGAGGAAGTGGTTGTAGGAGGAGGAGGTGTGCTAGACTTGGATGCAGGTGCATGGACAGTGTGTGTGTGTGTGTGTGAGGTGGATGGCTGCTGAGGGTCTGAGTGGGAGCATTTGTGTGTTTTTGGAGGGGACAGACAGGGTGGGGGAGGTCAAACAGGACGTGTGGATGGATGTTGAGGTGGTGTCTGCAAGTGAGGTGGGTGTGCTGCATGAGGTGGTGATGGTGCTGGTGGTGACTGTACATGTGGTGTGTGGGGTGCATGTCTGCAGGTCTGCTGTTGTGATGACTGTGCAGGATCTGGGACTGTTGATGCTGTGCATGCAGGTGTGAGTGCTGATGTGACTGTAAGGGAGGAGGAGGAGGGGGAGACAGTGGAGGCAGTGGCTGATGTTGTGTGTGCATCTGTGGGTTGATTGTGTGTGTGCTTGTGGACTGAAGTGTGTTGTTTGTGTTTGTCTATGCATGTGTTGTCTGTTGTTTTTGGTGCATGCTTGTCAGAATGTGTGTGTGGGATGGGTTGGGGGAGAGGAGACTGGGACTAGGAAGAGGTAGTTGGAGGGGGGACGGAAGAAACAGAGACACTGGCTGCCATGAGAGAAGAGGTCAGAGCAGGAAACAATCTTTGTAGGGCAACCAAGCCACCGTGAATGCCCTCCAGGAAGGCATTTCATTGCTGAATCTGGGACACCAGCCCCTGGGTGGCATTCACTATGGTTGACTGCCCTACAGAGATGGCTCTCAGGAGGTCAATAGCTGACTGGGGCAGGACCTGAGGTGCCTGGGACGAAGGAGATGCCCACCCTCCTGGGTGAGCAGGCACGGGCAAGTGGGTGGGAGGGTACTAGGAGGGTGGTGCTGGTATGTGGGGTCGCAGAAGATGAAGTAGCTGGGCCGGTCCCAGAGGGGTCTGCCACAACCAGGGGGTTCTCATCGGAAGAGGAATCAGAGTCACTTGTATCAGCTCCTGTCCCCCTGTGGTGCTCCCCTCGCCCTCCATCCCACTGGTTCCCTTGGCATTGGTGGACTCTGCCTCCTGGGTCCCGTGGGCTGCAGCTCTCTCACTCGCCGGTGCCCCTGCAACTTCGCCAGATGATGCTAATGTACACATGGACAGGATGACAAAAGAATAGGGAGAAGAAAGAAAGGGAGCACAGGGTCAATGACAGCACCAACATCACAGATGGCATACACATCACTATCACTCACTGGGACTAATTATGGGCAGTATAGACCACACTATCATACCGTTGGCTAGGTACCACAGCAGGTATAAGCCAAACACTGCCATCTGCACAGCTACTGGAACCAACTACGACCTGTCTGCCATGGAAAACCAGCTATCTAGCAATTAAAAATATGCATACCACCTAACATACCTAATCTGGACCATCCAGCAATGTCTAAACTGCCATATTGGGGCATCCACTGACCAGAACCCTGCATCCAAATCCCATGCCAGGCTACAAATGATGAATGTCACACACACTGTACTTACTCCCTCGTGGCTGCTGTGCTGCCCTCAAGCACCCATCTAGCTCTAGGTAGGTCACTGCCAGTATGAGGGCCATTAGGGGGGTCAGGCTCTGACAGGCACCCCTCCGTCATTGGGAAGCCATCCCCAGCTGGGTCTCCGTGGTCTTCCTGGCACAGCGTCTCAGGTCCTTCCACCGTTTCCTGCAGTGGGTGGTCCGCTGGCTATGGACCCCCATGTTCCACGTCACAACCCCTTCTTCTGATGGGTGTTGACCTGCAGAGGAAATACAGACAGAGGGACACCATGAACCATCTAATCCAGCCTGTCACACATATGGCCTACAGACAGCATTTGCCCCTCATCAAGCACACATATGACCCGTACCTCTTCATTCACATTGCCTGCAGCCATACCCTCCCAATGACACACTGCAAGCACACACATACATATACATGCAGCCATGTTGCGTGCAACGTCCCCATGATGTACTCACCTGTTGGTCTGGAGGCCCATAAACTGCTCATACAGGGGTAGGACCCCATCCACGAGCATCTCCATCTCTTCCAACGTGAAGGCTGGGGCCGTTTCCCCTGTAGCACGGGCCATGGCAGGTACCAGACACAGGTCACAGCAGCACACGCAGTGGAGAGGTAGTCCACTAGAATGTCAGGAATCAAGTGAAGTAGTAGGAAGAAAATGGCAGTGACTTCTGCAGCAGTGAACACCGTCACCGCCGGCATTGATCATCATTCGTTCCTGTACTCCATAGAGCCCCATGTTAGCAAATGAGGAATTGCATGGCGGTGCAGACTGCCTTCCGCCATGATGCCTAAAGTTGGCAGAGTGAGGTCACTTCCACCTGTTCCTGCATACAGGACAGGAGGTTGCCATTTCCTACTGCTAGTACCCATGTATTGATTTAAATGTGTGTCATTGGTGTCACACCTAGGCAATTCTAGTGTCCAAAATACATGCATGCTCTGTGTACTCTGATGTTGTGTGTCCATAGGTCCTGTTGTCTCTCCCTTCTTACTTTTGGGTCACTTCGGTACCAACCATTGTGGAGGAATAGGAGGAGGGGTCAAGAACCCGTTTACAGACCCGTTGTGGACTTGGCTATACTGGAGGGCAGGCACATCATACTCATCTATCATCTGGAAAGGGCCACAATCGCAGAGCTGTGTGCACAATTGGAGCCTGATCTGCTACCCGCTATCTATTGCACCACAGTACTACCCCATCTTGTGAAGGTACTATCAGTGCTCCATTTCCTGCAACAGGTTCTTTCCAGGTAACTGTGGGCTCAGCTGCAGGAATGTCACAGCCAATGTTCTCAATTGTGTTTGGAAGGGTTTTGGCTGCCTTGCTCAAACACATGTGCAGCTACATCGCATTCCCCCAGGTTGATGATTTGCCCACTGTGAACGCTGGATTCTAGGCAATGGGACACATACCACATGTGATTGGAGCCATTGATGGCACCCATATTGCCTTAGATCCCCCAGTGCCAATGAACAGGTGTACAGGAATAGGAAGAGTGTGCCTTGCTGACCAATATTTCTCCCATGTCACTGCCAAGTATCCAGGCTCTGTGCATGATGCCTTTGTCCTGAGGAATAGAAGTGTTCTACAGCTGATGGCATGACAACACAGGCACAGAGTGTGGCTTATAGGTGAGTCTGAGTCCCCACCCAACGTCTGTTAGTATATGTCTACAGGAGTCATACCCCATGCCATTGTACAAGACTAATGTATGTCCCTCACTTCTTCCAGGTGACTCCAGCTTCCCAAATCTGCCCTGGCTCTTGTCCCTGTTAGGAATCTGAGAAGAGGGGCTCAAAAAGTTACAATGATGCTCATGGGAGCACCAGGAGGATTGTTGAATGCACCTTCAGTCTCCTGAAGGCCAGGTTAAGGTGCCTCCATCTGACAGGTGGATCCCATGCTACTTCCCTGAGAAGGTCTGCAAGATTGCTGTGGTGTACTGCATGCTGCACAATTTGGCCCTCAGATGCCATGTGTCCTATCTGCAGGAGGAGGGGGGTGACAATGCACCTGTGGCATCAGTGGACATTGAGGCCAGTGAAGAGGAGGAAGAGGAGGAGGATTTGGACAACAGGAAACATCTCGTACAGCAGTACTTCCGATGACACTCAGGTAATACTGTTGAACTATTCATTTCTCCATTTGAGTGTTGTGCTGTGTGGCTGTAGTATTATGCCAGTCACTACCTTTGCATCCCAACTGACTGTCATCTATGCCTTTCCTTACTGCAGATGTTGGTGTGGTTACAACAGTGCAATGCTGTGATGTGTATAGACTGCTGAGACACATATGTAGGATGGATGAACACACTACAGGACATTTGCACAGGATCATGCAGTTCAGTACAGATCGATACATTGTACATTTCCATAAAGCACTATTACTCAAGTTGTGTCCAAGGGTGTTTATTAATACATTAGGTATACAATACAAAGTGCAATAGGGTGGGGTGATGGTTGGGAAAAGTCCAGTGTAGTGGCCCCATCTGTTTTGTAGCACAGGTCCAGTGCCCAAGGGACCATAGGAAGAGGAGCAATGGCAGTTCAAATTGGACATGGTGACACAGTGGAAAACCAGGGGGAAATTCTGGAGGGGCTCATTTTCTGGCTTTGGTCTTGGTCTTGTCAACTGTCTCTGGTGTCTGTCTGGGTTGCAGGGAAGGCTTGCAGGGTGTTTCATCTTCTGCAGGGGGAGGGGTGCTGGTAGCCTGTGGGTGCTGTGGCAGGGCCTCCTGTCCACTAGTTGGAGCAGATGTGGAGGGCTGGTCAGTACACTGGCTAGTGGTAGGGTCCCACTGGTGTGCTGTGTAATCCCTCATGAGTTTGGCCTTGTCACCCAGCATCCCTGCAATGGAGGCCATGGTGGTATTCAAGGCCTGCAATTGATGCATGACCTCCTGGTGGTGTTCCCCCTGCAGCCGCTGCTTCTCTTGCATGATATTGAGCATCTGACCCATCCTGTCCTGGGATTTTTGGTATGCCCCTAGGACATTTGTAAGTACATCCTGGGAAGTTGGTTCCCTGGGCCTGTCCTCCCCAAGGCACACAGCTGTCCTCCGACTGTCCCTGGCCCCCTGTGCCTGTGTCCTCTGAATGGTGTGCCCACTCTCACTAACACCAGGACTCTCACTGTCTTGCCCGTGTGGTATCGACTCGGGTCCCTGTACAGGTGGGCACACACTGATTGACATGTCCTGGGGACAGAGGTTTGGGGGCGTTGGCTGGCTGCTGTAGTGTTAGATTCAGAGGGGGGGGCTCTGTAGTGGACTGGCTGTGGGATGGGGTAGCCGACTGACCAGTGGTCCCACATGGGCCAGGGAGTTCATCCAGATCCAGACCTCCTGAGTTGCTGTCATCACTGGGACATCTTCTGGTGGAGGACTGGGAAGCCGTGGCACCTCCTCGCCGCTGGCATTGGCTGGGACACCTGTGGGGATGTAAGTGATGTGTTAGGGTACTTGTCTATGACATATTCCGCATTCCTAGCTTTCCCAATGATATTTGTGTTGTCCTCCCACCTTTGGTCATGTGTGGTGATGGAATGTGGGATTGGTAGTTATACATGTTGTGCATGCATTGGTGGTGGGTGTGCATGCAGAGCTGGAAGGGATGTGCTTTCAGTTGGCATGGCATGCAGAGGTTGCCATTTAGGTGTGGTATTTGGGGTGGGTCACTGCGTGAGATGGAGTGGGGTGAAGTGAGTCAGGGTGAGGGGGTGAGAAGGCATGCAGGTATGGGGGATGATAGGTTGTAAATGGTGACTCACCAGTGTCCAGTCCTCCGGCTACTCCAGTAAGTCCCTTGCCAAGACTTGCTCCTCCCATGCTGTCAGCTGTGGGGGAGGAGATGGGGATCCACCACCAGTCCTCCTGATGTGGAGCTGGTGCCTTACTGCAATGGAATGCACCTTCCCCCGAAGGTCGTTCCACATCTTCCACATGTCATCCCTTGTGTGTGGATGTCGTCCCACGACTTTCACCCTTTCCACAATTCTCCACCATAGCTTCATCTTCCTTGTAATTGAGATCTGCTGTACATGTGCTCCAAACAGCTATAGCTCTAACCTGACTATTTCCTCCACCATGACCCACAACTCCTCATCAGTGAAACTGGGTTGCCTTTGTGGGGACATGGGTATTGTGTGGTATGTGTGTTGTGCAGAGGGTGATGTGTGATGTGGTGGGGTGTGTGGTGTGTGGTGCGTGATGAATGAATGGGTAGTTGTGGTATGTGTGTGCAGTTGCCTCTGGGATTGGCGTGGCAAGTTGTGGCGGTCTTCTCGTGTTTGCAAAGGTTTGTGGGTGTTGTGTGGGTGTGCTTTATAGTGCCTTTGGTCAGTGTGTGGGGTGTGTGCAATTGTGTCAGGTTTTGTTTTTGTTCTGTTCTGGCCAATGTTGTCTTGTTTTTTTATTTGGGAGCCATTCCCGCCTTGGCGGTGTGCACTGCCAATGGTTTACCGCCGTTGAATGTCCGTTGAGGTGATTCGTGGGTCATTATTTAGAGGGTGTTGTTTTGGTGGCGTAACGGTATGGGTGCTAGTTCCGACAGTCTATCATGTTCAGTGTGTCTGGCAGATTTGTGGCTGTGGCTGGTTTCTGTTGGTTTTGTGCGTATGTGTCATAATCTGGCAGACGGATGTTCGCCTCTGCGGGGGTATGTTGCCGACAGTCACTGCGGCGGTATTCAGTACTCAATGCCAATGTCATAAAGAGGGCTTTAATGTTACACATCATGCTTTTGTATTGGTTTACTTTTATTATTTTACCTGATACAACATAGGGGTAATAGCATGTTTGTAGCTGTTCTATGCTGAGGCTTGTTTCATATGTTTTAGAGTTATTTACATATTTATTGTTTTTTTCTTGTTGTCTGCTGTTGTTGAGATTGGATCATTTCAATCCCAGCGCATGTTTGGTGTTGCTGTCCAGTGTCTGAGACTATTGCTACTAGAAAGGAAGTCCTGGGTCTTATTAATGAAAGTGCTGACTGTCACATCAAGACACTATTACTCTGTAGCAATTATGGCAATAAATGAAGTAGGACTGGATGTTGGCTGCTCATGAGGAGACAGACAGCAGTCTTTTGTTAATAAAACAAAGAGATGCTCAATTAAATTGTATACCAGCCTGAATCAACACTGACAGGGGTTATGAGATGTAATTTAATTAAATGCATGCATTGCAGTTTTGCCAGAATGCATTGATATTTCAGGCACATATCCATCTGAAATAATGCCATATGAGGATGATACAATTTTGCAGGATAAATAACAAGGATTTTGACTACACAGATTTTAAGCAATTGAATATTACACAATACAATGTAAACTGCTAATAGTTTTCTTAAATAGTAAATAAATTATTTCTGGAAAATAAAAGGCTTTGGTTTAAAATAATACTGAAGCACTGGTAGTCACCTCATAATATACATACCTCTATGTAGCGGTCAGAAATACATGGAGAAAACCTATTTTAAATCAATCACATTGCCCTCCAACTTGCTAGAACCAATCACACTGAAATGTAGTTCCCCCAGAAACTGAACAAACCTTCTCACAAAGGACAACCCCACATCTAGGTACTTGATCAATTGCTAATGTGATCTTTCCACCTCCATGATGCTGATATCCTCCTTGAAACACTTAGTGTGGCACCTAAACCCTTCAACAATCCAGTAGCTCCCTCCATACCGAGGGCATTTAATCAATTAGAAATGCTCTGTGGTAACACTCTGATCTGAATTCAAACAAATTAAAATGAAGGAAGCTAGAAAATACATGAACCATGTCCGTGTCACAAAAAGACACTCTTGCCTTCAGTACAATACATTCTCCCTGCACCCATTCCTTCAACTAAGCCAAATCAGAGCAGCCAAACACTCCACTACACCAACCTACCCCTACTACCAATCATCCATCACTCCAGAATCCAGCCAATATTAACACGTCCTTCACCCTGACCATTGAAAGAAACCAAATGCAACATCCTCAGCTTGTCTGACTTAAAACACATCTACATCCGCCCCACAGACTAACAATCAGATATTACTTTGATTGATGGTTATGATTGATATGTCTATCATTACTGGCACCTACCAACAATGATGAAGCTGACACCAAATTATTGCTCAAAGCAAAGAGAATGTATTTGTCAATAAATCCTTCCCTTAAACTAAACATCCCTTATCCCTACCATGAGCCAGAACCTATTCCCAGCAACACCGAAAATCAGACGTGTAACTCCTTCTAAAAAATATCCGCTCTCAACGTATACCCTCACAGCCTAGCAAACAATTATGAATAGTTAATTTTCCTAGCTTTCTTGATAACAGATTAGAAGTACAGCTCCAAAATCCGAAACGCAAACACAACATGGCTTCTGCTCTCCATGCATTACAAGGATAACGACCATTCAAGTTATCAATGACAACCTGAAAACTCCAGACAAGGTGAACACTATCTCACTGTCATACCCAACCTATCAGTAGCATTCAACACTGCCAACCACCACTACTACAAGATATTCACTCCACATGCATGATGATGTCCATAAACAATTTGTTTCATTCTTTCAATCAGACTGGTCAGCATGCACCCAATCAAACGCTACTATCCTAGGCATTTCAAAGTTCTATACTATTCCCTGTGACAGTGTCCATCTAAGGGTTACTAGGGTTGATTTTAGCCAATCACAGTATCGACATTCAACAGTGTGCACTTGGTATGTAACTCTATTTGTAGTTGATCTCTGAAAAGAATGTGCAGTATCTGAAAGATTGTGTGCATACCATTCTGTCTTGGATGGGCCCTGTCTAAGTAAATCTTAAATCCCACAAAATTGATTTGTATACAGAACAGTGGTAGAAAATTATTGTAGCAGATTCTTAAATTTAGTTAACAAAATGCAACAAGTCAACCTTACCCTTCACTTTCTGTCACGTTCAATATACAAGTCTGTAAGACCTAGCGTCCTTGGTGTTGTCTCCCCTGTTTTCTTGCCTCTGCTTCCTGTATTTTTGATTGTGTGATGGACTCTGTTTTCCTGTTTTTTGTACTCTGGGCACTTTACCACTGCTGACCAGTGCTAAAGTGCAAGTGCTCCCTGTGTAAATTGAATGGGAAATTAATTTGGCATATTTGATTTAATAGTGAGTTCCTAGTAAAGGCCATTAGAGGTGCACTAATGCTACTAGTGGGCCTGGAGCCCTGCTTATGCCACCCACATGATTTAGCCCTATAAACATGGCTCATACCTGCAATTACAATGTTTGTGTGTGGTTGTAAACTGCCTATTCGAGCTGCGTATGTTAAAGGTAGGACATGCACTGATGTGTTTTACCTGTACTGACAGTGAAATACTGAAATATTTGTTTTTCACTGTTGCAAGGCTCATCTCTCTAATATGTGAACCTAGGGACTTTGGGGTCTCTGAACTTTCAATTTAAAATTAAGTCTTTTGCTAAAGATGGTTTGTAGATTGTCAGTTTGAAAATGCCACTTTTAGAAAGTGGGCATTTTCTTGCTTAAACCAGTCTGTTACTCTGCCTGCTTGTTTATTTCCTGTCCGTGTCAGACTGACAGTTGGGCTGTTTTTGAATCTCCACTAGACAGTGACACAAAGGGAGCTGGGGTGTAGCCTGCATATCCTGATGAGTCATCTGGGATAGAGTGGAGGGAAGAGCTGGCACTCACACCTGAATGAGCTGTGCCTGCCCTCATACAATGCAGTCTCCAACCCCCTAGTTTTTGTCTGGGACCAGGCCTGGGCAAGGCAGGATCTTGAGAACAACAGAGACTTTCCTTTGAAGTTTGCCTATTTCAAAGGCAGAAAGGAGTATAAGTAGTGGACCCAAAACCCCAGATGTTTAGATTACTTCTGGATTACTTCTGGAACCAAGAGGAACCCCTGCGACGGAGAAGCGCTGCCCCTTTACCTGTGACTGTGCTTTGCTGGGGTGGCCTGCAATTGCTGCTTCTGCGTGAAAGAGGACAAAGACTATACTTTGTGGTATATTCTTGCTTGTGAAGCGTCTCCAAGGGCATGGACTGAGCTTGCTTCCTGTTTTGAAGTCTCAGGGCCATCAAAGACTTCCTCTGCCAGCTCTTGGACTCTCTGCTGAGACATCCCACTCTACCAAGTAGTACCCACTCCTGTCCCTGGGCCCTTGAAAGGTGTATCTGGTGGAAGCAAGGCAGAAATCCACGCACAGGAGGCGTGCAGGGAAAAATTTGACGCACCACCTGCAACCTCTGCATCAAGGCTGACAAATCAATGCACCACCTGCATTGCGGCTGGAAAATTGACGCATCAGCTGCATTAAGGCTGGAGAAATGACGCAACACCTGCTTGCAGTTGCTGAAATTGATTCTTGCGTGGGAGAAAAATGTTACATCACATACCCGACCAGAGAAGAAACTACGCACGGCCTCAATTGCGAGTAAGGAATCAACGCATCACTGACTTTTCTGACGCACACGCGCCTGTGTGCCTATATTTTAGACACAAACCTGGTACTTTGTGTAACATCAACACATCCATTGTTTTCTGTGGAGTAAGACTCTTTTTAATTTAAAAAATCCTAACTTTAATTGTGTATGTTGGATTTTTGTCATTTTGGTCTTGTTTGATTTAGCTAAATATTGGCTATTTTTCTAAACTAGTGTGGTGCACATTGTGTAGTGTTTTCACTGTATTACTGGGTGTTTGGTACAAATACTTTACACATTGCCTCTTTGATAAGCCTGACTGCTTGTGCCAAGCTACCAAGGGGGTGAGCAGGGGTTATCTGAGCTTTGTATCTCCCTTACCCTTACCCTAGAGTGAGGGTCCCTGCTTGGACAGTGTGCAGACTGACTGCCAACTAGAGACCCCATATCTAACAAAGTCCCTATGCAGCCACACTGATGAAGTCAATGCTTTACTTAAAGAACTCAGATCTGTCACTTTATACATGCTTTCTCCACTTTCAACACACTAAAAGACTCCTTTCTTGCAACTGTGTCCTAAGAACTGTTGAATTAAAATTTGACCACATGATTCAGAGAATAAGACACCTTTACATGCTTCCAATAAAAAGATGCATCAATTTGAAATTATTGTGAAACATATTTAAGGTAACATAAATCCAATGCTGTCTCTGTACAGATAGTGGCAATTTGTCAATTAAAAACCTACCCAACCTATCCAAGCCACCAGATTGACTGCCTTTGAACAAATTGATCACACAGACTACAAAAATCTATACCCAAATTCATACCTATCACAAACTCTTGCAGAACAAAAAACCTATGAACATGTTCACCTGAGAACTCTGCTTTTTTGAGCAAGGGATTATGAAACTAGGAGACAAGTTGATGATAATGGGATGTCCAGAGGATATATTGGTATGCTGATTCTGTGCAATAAAAAGACTATCAGTTAAAGTTGGAAAGAGATAAGTTATTTGCCGTGCAATCCATATAAATATACAAATAAGTAACTAACCCTGACAATGCACTTATATTTATTATAATATTTAAATATCCGTGCTAATCGCAATAATTAACAGTAACGTTTTTAATGCACCATATAAAATATTCTCACACCTTATTTTAAGTCTTGATGTGTCACAGACTCTTGAACAACTACGAGTAATCACAATTTCTTCCTATTTCCAAGGACAAATCACTCACTTCATGAATCCTCAATAACAACTCTTAACCAGAACAAATAGGTATATTGTGTAGATCAGTGGTCTGCAAACTTTTATTTAATAAGAGAATCCAATGATCAATAAAAATCTTCCTGATCTACTACTATTATTAGAGCTGTAGTAGCAAACACATCGGATACATGTACGTTAGTGGCAATAATATGTAAGATTGCTAGCAGTGATTACCTCCATGCATCAGGCACAGATGCCAGCAGTTTTGTTAAAAATGCTTTGCCAATATGGAATGCCTCTGCACGAGTAATACATAACAGCCATAGAAGCAGTGCCCGTAGCTCCAAGTTAACATTATTAGTTAATAGCATCCCCAAAAATGTTTGATTTTTTATCGCTCAAATATAAGCTTTAAATATATTTTGGAAATGTAACCATTTCTCTCCAAACATCAACTTATGCATTCTGAAAATAAAAAACATCTTCGTTTCAAACCACACTTTTCAATTTTGGAATTTAACCAAGCAAAAGGTTCTAAGTGTGCTACACATAGGAGAGCTACTTATAAGTAACAGGAAACCTACTAGTAGCTCATGAGTTGCTCACTGGAGAAGCCTGGTGTAGATATTCACATTTGTCTGCATTTTTCTGATCACAATTGCTGGCACATTTGCACCAATACACGCTGAGAAGGTACCAAACACTTCCCAATGCATGTGTTCTGATCCATAAAATCTGGTAAGTAATTGACTAACCCCAAAAAATATATGTTACTTTTAAGTAAGGTCACTGTTAAAGTGTACAAACTTTTCCCAAGCAGCATGAAAGGCAAATTGTAGGTCACAATGTACCTTTTCATCTGTCACATGAGTATTTTTAAGCACAAAGTATCTGGGTTGCCCCAGTAGTGCGAACATACTACAGCAGTCATGTGATAAAAATCTTTTTTTTTTTTTTTTTAAACAGTTTATTTTAAAGAAGGAAGTCACCTGTCAAAGTTGCTTTGTCTACAGATCCTATGTGGATAATGTCTTAAAATTAGACATTACTAGATAACTTATATTGTCTCTGCCTTAACAGAATTCTAAAATGCTACTCACTGCACAAGTTAATCTATTCTTGGCATTTGCAAAAGCCTGATTTATATATCAAATGCCATAACGCCTATCTTGACCAAGTGGCCACTTTCAAAATCCATTGGTGCTGGATTTTGGTTGCCCTTAATTATTTTATTCATTAGTGAGCCTGAATTTTCAATAGAGATCTCCCAAATATTACAAACGTTATTTGTCTCTGTCTGTGGCATGGGTGTTTATGAACTGGTTCTGCAAGGCTCTCTTCTCTCTCAGTGATTGTAATTGGATTTCCAAAGTAAACAGCTACCTGGGTATTAACCCCTTCTGTGCCGCGGACGTAGTGGTTACGTCCCGCGGCACAGTGCTGCTGTGCCGAGGACGTAACCACTACGTCCTCGGCACACAGCCCAGAGGGAGCGCTCTCGCTCCCTCTGTGTGCTTCCTCCCCACCCCCCAAAGTCAGGGATGGAAGGGGAAGCCCTTCCCCTTCCACCCCCGACCCCCCCACCCCCTCATAATGACGTCAGCGCGCGATCGCACGCTGACTTCATTATGGGATTCTCGCCGCACAGAAAGCCATTTGCTTCCTGTGCAGCGACGAGTGAAGAGGTGAGTTCCTCTTCCCGGTGGGTGGGGGGTTGGGGCTAAAGAGGCACCGGGGAAAAGGAAAGGCTTTTCCTTTTCCCCGGTGTCTCTTTGAGCATTCCTGCTGCCCGATCGCATTGCGATCGGGCAGCAGGAATGCCCACTAGACACCAGGGATTTGTTTTTTTTTGTTGTACTTTCTGTTTCTGGCTTGCGGGGAGCGGCCCCTTGGGCAAGGGTCGCTCCCCTTTAGGGGGCAATTACTTAGGCCATTTCTGCCCCCCTTGGGGGCAGATCTGGCTACTTTTTAGCCAGATCTGCCCCCAAGGGGGGCAGAAAACACTAGATCACCAGGGATTTATATTGTTGTGTGCATTTATGTGTGGGGGGGTGCCCCCTTGGGCAAGGGGCGCCCCCCCCCCAAGGGGGCAGAGAACTGTTGGCCTTTTCTGCCCCCCTTGGGGGCAGATCGGCCTATTTTTTTTAGGTCCATCTGCCCCCAAGGGGGGCAGAAGCCACTTAGGCACCAAGGATTGTGTGTGTAGTGGATGGGGGGGCGCCCCCTTGGGCAAGGGTCGCTCCCCTCTGGGGGGCATGTCTTTTAGGGCCATTTCTGCCCCCCTTGAGGGCAGATCAGCCTATTATTTTTAGGCTGATCTGCCCCAAGGGGGGGCAGAAACCACTAGAACGCCAGGGATTTTTTGTAATGTGTTTATTTTTGTGCGGGGGCGTCCCCTTGGGCACGGGGCACCCCCCCAAGGGGGGCATTGACCTGTTGGCCATTTCTGCCCCCCCTGGGGGCAGATGGGCCTATTTTTGTAGGCCCACCTGCCCCCAAGGGGGGCAGAAGCCACTTAGACACCAGGGATAGTGTGTGTGTGTGTTAGTGGATGGGGGGGGCCTTGGGCAAGGGTCGCCCCCCACTTTGGGGGCACATGTACCCAGGCCATTTCTTCACCCCTTGGAGACAGATCAGCCTATTATTTTTAGGCTGGTCTGCCCCCAAGGTGGGCAGAAACCACTAGAACGCCAGGGTTTCTTTTTTATTTGTTTATTTTTGTGGGGGGGCGTCCCCTTGGTCACGGGGTGCCCCCCCCAAGGGGGGCATTGACCTGTTGGCCATTTCTACACCCCCTGGGGACAGATGGGCCTATTATGTTAGGCCCACCTGCCCCCAAGGGGGGGCAGAAGCCACTTAGACACCAGGGATAGTGTGTGTGTGTGTGTGTGTGTGTGTGTTAGTGGATGGGGGGGGCCTTGGGCAAGGGTCGCCCCCCACTTTGGGGGCACATGTACCCAGGCCATTTCTGCACCCCTTGGAGACAGATCAGCCTATTATTTTTAGGCTGGTCTGCCCCCAAGGGGGGCAGAAACCACTAGAACGCCAGGGATTTTTTAAAATTTGTTTATTTTTGTGGGGGGCGTCCCCTTGGGCACGGGCGCCCCCACAAGGGGGGCATTAACCTGTTGGCCATTTTTACACCCCCTGGGGGCAGATGGGCCTATTTTGTAAGGCCCACCTGCCCCCAAGGGGGGCAGAAGCCACTTAGACACCAGGGATAGTGTGTGTGTGTGTGTGTGTGTTAGTGGATGGGGGGGGCCTTGGGCAAGGGTCGCCCCCCACTTTGGGGGCACATGTACCCAGGCCATTTCTGCACCCCTTGGAGACAGATCAGCCTATTATTTTTAGGCTGGTCTGCCCCCAAGGTGGGCAGAAACCACTAGAACGCCAGGGTTTTTTTTTTATTTGTTTATTTTTGTGGGGGGGCGTCCCCCTTGGTCACGGGGCGCCCCCCCAAGGGGGGCATTGACCTGTTGGCTATTTCTACACCCCCTGGGGGCAGATGGGCCTATTATGTTAGGCCCACCTGCCCCCCAAGGGGGGCAGAAGCCACTTAGACACCAGGGATAGTGTGTGTGTGTGTTAGTGGATGGGGGGGGGCTTGGGCAAGGGTCGCCCCCCACTTTGGGGGCACATGTACCCAGGCCATTTCTGCACCCCTTGGAGACAGATCAGCCTATTATTTTTAGGCTGGTCTGCCCCCAAGGTGGGCAGAAACCACTAGAACGCCAGGGTTTCTTTTTTATTTGTTTATTTTTGTGGGGGGGGTCCCCTTGGTCACGGGGCGCCCCCCCCAAGGGGGGCAGAAACCACTAGAACAGCAGGGATTTTTTTTAATTTGTTTATTTTTGTGGGGGGGGGGGGTGTCCCCTTGGTCACGGGGCGCCCCCCCAAGGGGGGCATTGACCTGTCGGCCATTTCTACACCCCCTGGGGGCAGATGGGCCTATTTTGTTAGGCCCAACTGCCCCCAAGGGGGGCAGAAGCCACTTAGACACCAGGGATAGTGTGTGTGTGTGTGTGTTAGTGGATGGGGGGGGGCCTTGGGCAAGGGTCGCCCCCCACTTTGGGGGCACATGTACCCAGGCCATTTCTGCACCTCTTGGAGACAGATCAGCCTATTATTTTTAGGCTGGTCTGCCCCCAAGGTGGGCAGAAACCACTAGAACGCCAGGGTTTTTTTTTTATTTGTTTATTTTTGTGGGGGGGCGTCCCCCTTGGTCACGGGGCGCCCCCCCAAGGGGGGCATTGACCTGTTGGCTATTTCTACACCCCCTGGGGGCAGATGGGCCTATTATGTTAGGCCCACCTGCCCCCCAAGGGGGGCAGAAGCCACTTAGACACCAGGGATAGTGTGTGTGTGTGTTAGTGGATGGGGGGGGCTTGGGCAAGGGTCGCCCCCCACTTTGGGGGCACATGTACCCAGGCCATTTCTGCACCCCTTGGAGACAGATCAGCCTATTATTTTTAGGCTGGTCTGCCCCCAAGGTGGGCAGAAACCACTAGAACGCCAGGGTTTCTTTTTGATTTGTTTATTTTTGTGGGGTGGCGTCCCCTTGGTCACGGGGCGCCCCCCCCAAGGGGGGCAGAAACCACTAGAACGCCAGGGATTTTTTAAAATTTGTTTATTTTTGTGGGGGGGGGTGTCCCCTTGGTCACGGGGCGCCCCCCCAAGGGGGGCATTGACCTGTTGGCCATTTCTACACCCCCTGGGGGCAGATGGGCCTATTTTGTTAGGCCCAACTGCCCCCAAGGGGGGCAGAAGCCACTTAGACACAGGGGATAGTGTGTGTGTGTGTGTGTGTGTTAGTGGATGGGGGGGACCTTGGGCAAGGGTCGCCCTCCACTTTGGGGGCACATGTACCCAGGCCATTTCTGCACCCCTTGGAGACAGATCAGCCTATTATTTTTAGGCTGATCTGCCTCAAGGGGGGCAGAAACCACTAGAACGCCAGGGATTTTTTTTAATGTGTTTATTTTTGTGGGGGGGCGTCCCCTTGGGCACGGGGCACCCCCCCAAGGGGGGCATTGACCTGTTGGCCATTTCTGCCCCCCCTGGGGGCAGATGGGCCTATTTTGTTAGGCCCACCTGCCCCCAAGGGGGGCAGAAGCCACTTAGACACACCAGGGATAGTGTGTGTGTGTGTGTGTTAGTGGATGGGGGGGGGGCCTTGGGCAAGGGTCGCCCCCCACTTTGGGAGCAAATGTACCCAGGCCATTTCTGCACCCCTTGGAGACAGATCAGCCTATTATTTTTAGGCTGGTCTGCCCCCAAGGGGGGCAGAAACCACTAGAACGCCAGGGATTTTTTAAAATTTGTTTATTTTTGTGGGGGGGGGCGTCCCCTTGGTCACGGGGCGCCCCCCCAAGGGGGGCATTGACCTGTTGGCCATTTCTACACCCCCTGGGGGCAGATGGGCCTATTTTGTTAGGCCCACCTGCCCCCAAGGGGGGCAGAAGCCACTTAGACACCAGGGATAGTGTGTGTGTGTGTGTGTGTGTGTTAGTGGATGGGGGGGGCCTTGGGCAAGGGTCGCCCCCCAGTTTGGGGGCACATGTACCCAGGCCATTTCTGCACCCCTTGGAGACAGATCAGCCTATTATTTTTAGGCTGGTCTGCCCCCAAGGTGGGCAGAAACCACTAGAACGCCAGGGTTTCTTTTTTATTTGTTTATTTTTGTGGGGGGGCGTCCCCTTGGTCACGGGGTGCCCCCCCAAGGGGGGCATTGACCTGTTGGCCATTTCTACACCCCCTGGGGACAGATGGGCCTATTATGTTAGGCCCACCTGCCCCCAAGGGGGGGCAGAAGCCACTTAGACACCAGGAATAGTGTGTGTGTGTGTGTGTGTGTGTGTTAGTGGATGGGGGGGGCCTTGGGCAAGGGTCGCCCCCCACTTTGGGGGCACATGTACCCAGGCCATTTCTGCACCCCTTGGAGACAGATCAGCCTATTATTTTTAGGCTGGTCTGCCCCCAAGGGGGGCAGAAACCACTAGAACGCCAGGGATTTTTTAAAATTTGTTTATTTTTGTGGGGGGCGTCCCCTTGGGCACGGGCGCCCCCACAAGGGGGGCATTAACCTGTTGGCCATTTTTACACCCCCTGGGGGCAGATGGGCCTATTTTGTAAGGCCCACCTGCCCCCAAGGGGGGCAGAAGCCACTTAGACACCAGGGATAGTGTGTGTGTGTGTGTGTGTGTTAGTGGATGGGGGGGGCCTTGGGCAAGGGTCGCCCCCCACTTTGGGGGGCACATGTACCCAGGCCATTTCTGCACCCCTTGGAGACAGATCAGCCTATTATTTTTAGGCTGGTCTGCCCCCAAGGTGGGCAGAAACCACTAGAACGCCAGGGTTTTTTTTTTATTTGTTTATTTTTGTGGGGGGGCGTCCCCCTTGGTCACGGGGCGCCCCCCCAAGGGGGGCATTGACCTGTTGGCTATTTCTACACCCCCTGGGGGCAGATGGGCCTATTATGTTAGGCCCACCTGCCCCCCAAGGGGGGCAGAAGCCACTTAGACACCAGGGATAGTGTGTGTGTGTGTTAGTGGATGAGGAGGGGCTTGGGCAAGGGTCGCCCCCCACTTTGGGGGCACATGTACCCAGGCCATTTCTGCACCCCTTGGAGACAGATCAGCCTATTATTTTTAGGCTGGTCTGCCCCCAAGGTGGGCAGAAACCACTAGAACGCCAGGGTTTCTTTTTTATTTGTTTATTTTTGTGGGGGGGGGTCCCCTTGGTCACGGGGCGCCCCCCCCAAGGGGGGCAGAAACCACTAGAACGGCAGGGATTTTTTTTAATTTGTTTATTTTTGTGGGGGGGGGGGGTGTCCCCTTGGTCACGGGGTGCCCCCCCAAGGGGGGCATTGACCTGTCGGCCATTTCTACACCCCCTGGGGGCAGATGGGCCTATTTTGTTAGGCCCAACTGCCCCCAAGGGGGGCAGAAGCCACTTAGACACCAGGGATAGTGTGTGTGTGTGTGTGTTAGTGGATGGGGGGGGGCCTTGGGCAAGGGTCGCCCCCCACTTTGGGGGCACATGTACCCAGGCCATTTCTGCACCTCTTGGAGACAGATCAGCCTATTATTTTTAGGCTGGTCTGCCCCCAAGGTGGGCAGAAACCACTAGAACGCCAGGGTTTTTTTTTTAATTTGTTTATTTTTGTGGGGGGGCGTCCCCCTTGGTCACGGGGCGCCCCCCCAAGGGGGGCATTGACCTGTTGGCTATTTCTACACCCCCTGGGGGCAGATGGGCCTATTATGTTAGGCCCACCTGCCCCCCAAGGGGGGCAGAAGCCACTTAGACACCAGGGATAGTGTGTGTGTGTGTTAGTGGATGGGGGGGGCTTGGGCAAGGGTCGCCCCCCACTTTGGGGGCACATGTACCCAGGCCATTTCTGCACCCCTTGGAGACAGATCAGCCTATTATTTTTAGGCTGGTCTGCCCCCAAGGTGGGCAGAAACCACTAGAACGCCAGGGTTTCTTTTTGATTTGTTTATTTTTGTGGGGTGGCGTCCCCTTGGTCACGGGGCGCCCCCCCCCAAGGGGGGCAGAAACCACTAGAACGCCAGGGATTTTTTAAAATTTGTTTATTTTTGTGGGGGGGGGGGGGTGTCCCCTTGGTCACGGGGCGCCCCCCCAAGGGGGGCATTGACCTGTTGGCCATTTCTACACCCCCTGGGGGCAGATGGGCCTATTTTGTTAGGCCCAACTGCCCCCAAGGGGGGCAGAAGCCACTTAGACACCGGGGATAGTGTGTGTGTGTGTGTGTGTGTGTTAGTGGATGGGGGGGACCTTGGGCAAGGGTCGCCCTCCACTTTGGGGGCACATGTACCCAGGCCATTTCTGCACCCCTTGGAGACAGATCAGCCTATTATTTTTAGGCTGATCTGCCCCAAGGGGGGCAGAAACCACTAGAACGCCAGGGATTTTTTTTAATGTGTTTATTTTTGTGGGGGGGCGTCCCCTTGGGCACGGGGCACCCCCCCAAGGGGGGCATTGACCTGTTGGCCATTTCTGCCCCCACTGGGGGCAGATGGGCCTATTTTGTTAGGCCCACCTGCCCCCAAGGGGGGCAGAAGCCACTTAGACACCAGGGATAGTGTGTGTGTGTGTGTGTTAGTGGATGGGGGGGGGGGCCTTGGGCAAGGGTCGCCCCCCACTTTGGGAGCAAATGTACCCAGGCCATTTCTGCACCCCTTGGAGACAGATCAGCCTATTATTTTTAGGCTGGTCTGCCCCCAAGGGGGGCAGAAACCACTAGAACGCCAGGGATTTTTTAAAATTTGTTTATTTTTGTGGGGGGGGGCGTCCCCTTGGTCACGGGGCGCCCCCCCAAGGGGGGCATTGACCTGTTGGCCATTTCTACACCCCCTGGGGGCAGATGGGCCTATTTTGTTAGGCCCACCTGCCCCCAAGGGGGGCAGAAGCCACTTAGACACCAGGGATAGTGTGTGTGTGTGTGTGTGTGTGTTAGTGGATGGGGGGGGCCTTGGGCAAGGGTCGCCCCCCAGTTTGGGGGCACATGTACCCAGGCCATTTCTGCACCCCTTGGAGACAGATCAGCCTATTATTTTTAGGCTGGTCTGCCCCCAAGGGGGGCAGAAACCACTAGAACGCCAGGGATTCTTTTTTATTTGTTTATTTTTGTGGGGGGGCGTCCCCTTGGTCATGGGGCGCCCCCCCTAAGGGGGGCATTGACCTGTTGGCCATTTCTACACCCCTGGGGGCAGATGGGCCTATTATGTTAGGCCCACCTGCCCCCAAGGGGGGGCAGAAGCCACTTAGACACCAGGGATAGTGTGTGTGTGTGTGTGTGTGTGTGTGTGTTAGTGGATGGGGGGGGGCCTTGGGCAAGGGTCGCCCCCCACTTTGGGGGCACATGTACCCAGGCCATTTCTGCACCCCTTGGAGACAGATCAGCCTATTATTTTTAGGCTGGTCTGCCCCCAAGGGGGGCAGAAACCACTAGAACGCCAGGGATTTTTTAAAATTTGTTTATTTTTGTGGGGGGGGGCGTCCCCTTGGGCACGGGGCGCCCCCCCAAGGGGGGCATTGACCTGTTGGCCATTTTTACACCCCCTGGGGGCAGATGGGCCTATTTTGTAAGGCCCACCTGCCCCCAAGGGGGGCAGAAGCCACTTAGACACCAGGGATAGTGTGTGTGTGTGTGTGTGTGTTAGTGGATGGGGGGGGCCTTGGGCAAGGGTCGCCCCCCACTTTGGGGGCACATGTACCCAGGCCATTTCTGCACCCCTTGGAGACAGATCAGCCTATTATTTTTGGGCTGGTCTGCCCCCAAGGTGGGCAGAAACCACTAGAACGCCAGGGTTTTTTTTTTATTTGTTTTTTTTTGTGGGGGGCGTCCCCCTTGGTCACGGGGCACCCCCCCAAGGGGGGCATTGACCTGTTGGCTATTTCTACACCCCCTGGGGGCAGATGGGCCTATTATGTTAGGCCCACCTGCCCCCCAAGGGGGGCAGAAGCCACTTAGACACCAGGGATAGTGTTTGTGTGTGTTAGTGGATGGGGGGGGCTTGGGCAAGGGTCGCCCCCCACTTTGGGGGCACATGTACCCAGGCCATTTCTGCACCCCTTGGAGACAGATCAGCCTATTATTTTTAGGCTGGTCTGCCCCCAAGGTGGGCAGAAACCACTAGAACACCAGGGTTTCTTTTTTATTTGTTTATTTTTGTGGGGGGGGCGTCCCCTTGGTCACTGGGCGCCCCCCCCAAGGGGGGCAGAAACCACTAGAACGCTAGGGATTTTTTAAAATGTGTTTATTTTTGTGGGGGGGGGGGGTGTCCCCTTGGTCACGGGGCGCCCCCCCAAGGGGGGCATTGACCTGTTGGCCATTTCTACACCCCCTGGGGGCAGATGGGCCTATTTTGTTAGGCCCAACTGCCCCCAAGGGGGGCAGAAGCCACTTAGACACCAGGGATAGTGTGTGTGTGTGTGTGTTAGTGGATGGGGGGGCCTTGGGCAAGGGTCGCCCTCCACTTTGGGGGCACATGTACCCAGGCCATTTCTGCACCCCTTGGAGACAGATCAGCCTATTATTTTTAGGCTGGTCTGCCCCCAAGGTGGGCAGAAACCACTAGAACGCCAGTTTTTTTTTTAATTTGTTTATTTTTGTGGGGGGGCGTCCCCCTTGGTCACGGGGCGCCCCCCCAAGGGGGGCATTGACCTGTTGGCTATTTCTACACCCCCTGGGGGCAGATGGGCCTATTATGTTAGGCCCACCTGCCCCTCAAGGGGGGCAGAAGCCACTTAGACACCAGGGATAGTGTGTGTGTGTGTTAGTGGATGGGGGGGGCTTGGGCAAGGGTCGCCCCCCACTTTGGGGGCACATGTACCCAGGCCATTTCTGCACCCCTTGGAGACAGATCAGCCTATTATTTTTAGGCTGGTCTGCCCCCAAGGTGGGCAGAAACCACTAGAACGCCAGGGATTCTTTTTTATTTGTTTATTTTTGTGGGGGGGGCGTCCCCTTGGTCATGGGGCGCCCCCCCCAAGGGGGGCATTGACCTGTTGGCCATTTCTACACCCCCTGGGGGCAGATGGGCCTATTTTGTAAGGCCCACCTGCCCCCAAGGGGGGCAGAAGCCACTTAGACACCAGGGATAGTGTGTGTGTGTGTGTGTGTTAGTGGATGGGGGGGGGCCTTGGGCAAGGGTCGCCCCCCACTTTGGGGGCACATGTACCCAGGCCATTTCTGCACCCCTTGGAGACAGATCAGCCTATTATTTTTAGGCTGGTCTGCCCCAAGGTGGGCAGAAACCACTAGAACGCCAGGGTTTTTTTTTTATTTGTTTTTTTTTGTGGGGGGCGTCCCCCTTGGTCACGGGGCACCCCCCCAAGGGGGGCATTGACCTGTTGGCTATTTCTACATCCCCCTGGGGGCAGATGGGCCTATTATGTTAGGCCCACCTGCCCCCCAAGGGGGGCAGAAGCCACTTAGACACCAGGGATAGTGTTTGTGTGTGTTAGTGGATGGGGGGGGCTTGGGCAAGGGTCGCCCCCCACTTTGGGGGCACATGTACCCAGGCCATTTCTGCACCCCTTGGAGACAGATCAGCCTATTATTTTTAGGCTGGTCTGCCCCCAAGGTGGGCAGAAACCACTAGAACACCAGGGTTTCTTTTCTTTATTTGTTTATTTTTGTGTGGGGGGGCGTCCCCTTGGTCACAGGGGCGCCCCCCCCCCAAGGGGGGCAGAAACCACTAGAACGCCAGGGATTTTTAAAATTTGTTTATTGTGGGGGGGGGTGTCCCCTTGGTCACGGGGCGCCCCCCCAAGGGGGGCATTGACCTGTTGGCCATTTCTACACCCCCTGGGGGCAGATGGGCCTATTTTGTTAGGCCCAACTGCCCCCAAGGGGGGCAGAAGCCACTTAGACACCAGGGATAGTGTGTGTGTGTGTGTGTGTTAGTGGATGGGGGGGCCTTGGGGCAAGGGTCGCCCTCCACTTTGGGGGCACATGTACCCAGGCCATTTCTGCACCCCTTGGAGACAGATCAGCCTATTATTTTTAGGCTGGTCTGTCCCCAAGGTGGGCAGAAACCACTAGAACGCCAGGTTTTTTTTTAAATTTGTTTATTTTTGTGGGGGGGCGTCCCCCTTGGTCACGGGGCGCCCCCCCAAGGGGGGCATTGACCTGTTGGCTATTTCTACACCCCCTGGGGGCAGATGGGCCTATTATGTTAGGCCCACCTGCCCCTCAAGGGGGGCAGAAGCCACTTAGACACCAGGGATAGTGTGTGTGTGTGTTAGTGGATGGGGGGGGGGCTTGGGCAAGGGTCGCCCCCCCACTTTGGGGGCACATGTACCCAGGCCATTTCTGCACCCCTTGGAGACAGATCAGCCTATTATTTTTAGGCTGGTCTGCCCCCCAAGGTGGGCAGAAACCACTAGAACGCCAGGGATTCTTTTTTATTGTTTATTTTTGTGGGGGGGCGTCCCCTTGGTCATGGGGCGCCCCCCCCAAGGGGGGGCATTGACCTGTTGGCCATTTCTACACCCCCTGGGGGCAGATGGGCCTATTTTGTTAGGCCCAACTGCCCCCAAGGGGGGCAGAAGCCACTTAGACACCGGGGATAGTGTGTGTGTGTGTGTGTGTGTTAGTGGATGGGGGGGGACCTTGGGTAAGGGTTGCCCTCCACTTTGGGGGGCACATGTACCCAGGCCATTTCTGCACCCCTTGGAGACAGATCAGCCTATTATTTTTAGGCTGATCTGCCCCAAGGGGGGCAGAAACCACTAGAACGCCAGGGATTCTTTTTTATTTGTTTATTTTTGTGGGGGGGCGTCCCCTTGGTCATGGGGCACCCCCCCCCAAGGGGGGCATTGACCTGTTGGCCATTTCTACACCCCCTGGGGGCAGATGGGCCTATTATGTTAGGCCCACCTGCCCCCAAGGGGGGCAGAAGCCACTTAGACACCAGGGATAGTGTGTGTGTGTGTGTGTGTGTTAGTGGATGGGGGGGGGCCTTGGGCAAGGGTCGCCCCCCCACTTTGGGGGCACATGTACCCAGGCCATTTCTGCACCCATTGGAGACAGATCAGCCTATTATTTTTAGGCTGGTCTGCCCCCAAGGGGGGCAGAAACCACTAGAACGCCAGGGATTTTTTTAAATTTGTTTATTTGTGTGGGGGGGTGTCCCCTTCGTCACGGGGCGCCCCACCAAGGGGGGCATTGACCTGTTGGCCATTTCTACACCCCCTGGGGGCAGATGGGCCTATTTTGTTAGGCCCACCTGCCCCCAAGGGGGGCAGAAGCCACTTAGACACCAGGGATAGTGTGTGTGTGTGTGTGTGTGTGTGTGTGTGTGTTAGTGGATGGGGGGGGCCTTGGGCAAGGGTCGCCCCCCACTTTAGGGGCACATGTACCCAGGCCATTTCTGCACCCCTTGGAGACAGATCAGCCTATTATTTTTAGGCTGGTCTGCCCCAAGGGGGGCAGAAACCACTAGAACGCCAGGGGATTTTTTAAAATGTGTTTATTTTTGTGGGGGGGGGCGTCCCCTTGGTCACGGAATGCCCCCCCAAGGGGGGCATTGACCTGTTGGCTATTTCTACACCCCCTGGGGGCAGATGGGCCTATTTTGTTAGGCCCACCTGCCCCCAAGGGGGGCAGAAGCCTCTTAGACACCAGGGATAGTGGTGTTGTGTGTGTTAGTGGATGGGGGGGGCCTTGGGCAAGGGTCGCCCCCCACTTTGGGGGCACATGTACCCAGGCCATTTCTGCACCCCTTGGAGACAGATCAGCCTATTATTTGAAACCACTAGAACGCCAGGGATTTTTTTTAATTTGTTTATTTTTGTGGGGGTCGTCCCCTTGGGCACGGGGCGCCCCCCCAAGGGGGCCATTGACCTGTTGGCCATTTCTGCCCCCCCCTGGGGGCAGATGGGCCTATTTTTGTAGGCCCACCTGCCCCCAAGGGGGGCAGAAGCCACTTATACACCAGGGATAGTGTGTGTGTGTATGTGTCAGTGGATGGGGGGGGGCCTTGGGCAAAGGTCGCCCCCCACTTTGGGGGGCACATGTACCCAGGCCATTTCTGCACCCCTTGGAGACAGATCAGCCTATTATTTTTAGGCTGGTCTGCCCCCAAGGTGGGCAGAAACCACTAGAACGCCAGGGATTTTTTTTTATTTGTTTATTTTTGTGGGGGGGGGGCGTCCCCTTGGTCACGGGGCGCCCCTCCAAGGGGGGGCATTGACCTGTTGGCCATTTCTACACCCCCTGGGGGCAGATGGGCCTATTTTGTTAGGCCCACCTGCCCCCAAGGGGGGCAGAAGCCACTTAGACACCAGGGATAGTGTGTGTGTGTGTTAGTGGATGGGGGGGGGCCTTGGGCAAGGGTCGCCCCCCACTTTGGGGGCACATGTAGCCAGGCCATTTCTGCACCCCTTGGAGACAGATCAGCCTATTATTTTTAGGCTTGTCTGCCCCCAAGGGGGGCAGAAACCACTAGAACGCCAGGGATTTTTTTTTATTTGTTTATTTTTGTAGGGGGGCGTCCCCTTGGGCACGGGGCGCCCCCCCCCCAAGGGGGGCATTGACCTGTTGCCCATTTCTACACCCCCTGGAGGCAGATGGGACTATTTTCTTAGGCACACCTGCCCCCAAGGGGGGCAGAAGCCACTTAGGCACCAGGGATAGTGTTGTGTGTGTTTTTTTGTTTGTTTGAGGGCTGTCCCCTTTGGCAAGGGTCGCTCTCCATGGGGACACACTACTAAAGGTATTTTCTGGCTTCCTTGGGGCAGACAGGCCTATTCTTTTAGTAGGCCCATCTGCCCCTATGGCAGAATCCACTTAGGCACCAATTTCTAAATGTTTGATGGTGGGGTGTTTGTCAACTGAAGAAGTCTTTGCATTTGTGATAAAAAAAAAAAATCCTCCTTTTTCTTCTAGTTCAAAGCTTTTGCTTTATTTGCTGTGGCTCCTTGCGGTTTTTGCGGTGGTTGACCTGCAGTTTGCACAGTTGCATGTTTTAGGTAAGTAAAAACAATTTACTCCAAAGGAGTATTGTTGCAATGCATGAATGACATGTTTGTAAGGGGTGTACTAAATGCAGGATTGTGTGTGAAATTGTCCTTAGGTTTGTGCACAATGATATTTGTTTTGTCTTATTTCTAATTTGCCTTTCTTTATTTATTTTTAGTGGGATATCATTGGTGATTGCTGTGTAGTTGCTGGTGAATCAAGCTTTTTCAGGCAAGTGAGCGGTATAGTTTGTGAGTTTATAACTCTTACTAACAAAGCTACACTTTGTTACTTGTCTTACACAGTGCTGGTTGTTGGTGGTGAATTGGTCCAGTTAATTTTAGCAGGAGAGATTATGGCTAGCCGCAGGATGACCGCTCAGCAGGTGGTTGGTATGCTTTTTGAGTCACAGTCTGATCATGACTATGAGACGGACTCTGCATCTGAGGCAGAGGAGGAAGTCAGAGATTCTGGCAGTGATGTTTCTGTTGGAGGGGAATCTTCTGATGATGAAGCCACACTCAGTGCAGATGAAGGGCCTGTTTTAGAGGAGGACATTGATGTGCCAATAGTGCAGCAACCTGGGGCTGAAAGGTTTCCCGTTATAAGACCTGATGTCTGGGTTGCCCCAAACATGGAGCAGCCAGAGTTGCCTGCCTTTACTGGTCTCCCGGGGTGTAACGCCAATACAGAGAACTTTATGCCTATCAATTTCTTTGAGTTATTCATGGATGATATGTTTTTGGAAGAGATTGTTGAGCAGACTAATTTGTATGCGGAGCAGCATTTGAGGGACAACGCTGCTAGACTTAGGCCACACTCTAGAGCTGCCCAGTGGATTCCCACAAATTTGGAGGAGTTAAAAAAGGTTTTGGGTTTTACTTTTTTGATGGGGTTGATAAGGAAGCCGTCACTGGCTTCGTATTGGTCTACTAGTCCCTTGATGGCAACAGCTATATTTCCAGCGACCATGAGTCGTAATCGGTATTTGCTTCTTCTTAGGATGCTGCATTTTGTTGACAATGCATTAGCCTTGCCACGAGATCACCCAGATTCTGACCGTCTATTTAAGATTAGGCCTGTACTTGATCATTTTGTAGATCGGTTTTCGGAGGTCTATATTCCAGGCAAAGAGTTAAGTGTGGACGAGTCTTTGGTCCTCTTCAAGGGTCGTTTGGTTTTTAGGCAGTACATTCCTAGCAAAAGGGCACGATATGGAATTAAATTGTATATGCTGTCTGAAAGTAGGACAGGATATGTGTATAGTTTCCGTGAGTACACTGGTAGGGATTCCAATATTGACCCCCCTGGTTGTCCTCCCACTTTTGGAGTTACTGAGAAAATTGTGTGGGATCTTGGTAGACGACTGTTCAACAAAGGTCACCATTTGTATGTAGATAACTTCTACACTGGTGTGCAATTGTTCAAGGAATTGTTTAGAGTGGACACAGTTGCTTGTGGCACAATCCGTTCTAACCGGAAAGGCTATCCAAGGGAGCTTGTCTGTAAAAAACTTGAGAGAGGACAGTGCTGTGCCTTGCGGAACGAGGAGCTGCTAGCTTTGAAATTTTCAGACAAGAGGGATGTCTACATGCTAAGTACCATCCATGATGAGAGTACTTCCCCTGTGACTGTTTGGGGCCAGGTTGCTGAAGTGCGCAAACCTGTGTGCATTTTAGATTATAATAAGCACATGGGAGGTGTAGATAGAGTTGACCAGAGGTTGGAACCTTATATTGCTATTCGTAAGTCTTACGTTTGGTATAAGAAGTTAGCACTTCACCTCTTCCACTTAGCAACCTTCAATGCTTTTATTGTGTTTAGGGCTAGGTCTCCAGAGCCAAAGATGACATTTGTGAAATTTCAGGAGTCAGTGATAGAGAGCCTTATTGTGGTGGAACAGGCCAGAGTTCCTAGAGAAGCAGTGATGGAGGATGTGGCTAGATTGAAAGATCGCCACTTTGCTGAGCACATTCCTCCCACACCCAAAAAAGACTTTCCAGCTAAGAAATGTAGAGTGTGTTTTCGAAGAGGTATCCGGAGGGAGACTCGAATGTACTGCCCAGATTGTCCTTCAAAGCCTGGGCTGTGTGTCGGTGCTTGTTTTAAGAATTACCACACCCAGAAGAATTTCTGGGAACAACCATGAGTGTAAACTCATGTCTGTTTTGTATTTTCATGTGTTTAGTTTCATGGTTAGCATTTCTGTCATGTTCTTAGTTAGAGCTTTTGTGTTTGTAGTTTTGTAATTCTTTCTACTTAGTTAGGGGTGCCTCTGTTAAAAAAAAAAAAAAAAATGATGCCATTGTGTGTGGAGTGGGGCTTGGCTGAGAGTGTACATATTGACTTGCTGTTGGCTACTGCAACACACTGCCAGCCAAACACCAGTCCACACACTCCCATCAGCTGGTGTGATTGTTGTATCAGGCATGTGGGCGTATGTAAGTGATGGGCCCTTGAGTGGCGCTGTCTGTCGATGTGAGTGTTGTAATGTGCTGGGCCCGTGGCTGGAGGTGTGAATGGCCTTGTGTGTGTCATGTATGAAAGTTGTGTGAATGGACTGTAAAGCGGTTGGTGCCTTGTCGCGGCTTTACAGCTCACGAGCTGTGAGTCATTGGTTCAGTTTTTTGCCTTTCAGTTACTAACTGTGCATTTCATTTTTGTGAAAGCTCTTGTTAGTAAAATTTGATCCACTGAACCATCACTCACCCTCGTGCCAAATCCAACCAGTATCTGTGGTAAAAATGACAAAACCTGCTCCGCTGTAATCAGGCGTCGCAGCACACCTGTGACACGCTAGGTGCCTCAGGTGGGACCCCAATGATGAAGCATGCCACCAACTTGGTTGGTGGGTGAGGGGTCTTTTTCACATAACCTAAGTGTGTTTCTTTTCAAAATTTTAGTGTTTGGCACATCACGGACGTATGTGGGCACATCAAAACGATATATTACAAAACTACCTGTGTTTGGGGGGGAGAGGGCACCTATGTTTTTGGTCCTGTGTGCGGCCTTCATCTAGGGAAACCTACCAAACCCAGACATTTTTTTAAACTAGACCCCCAAGGAGTCCAGGGAGGTGCGGCTTGCGTGGATCCCCCAACATTTTCTTACCCAGACTCCTCTGTAAACCTCAAAATGTGCTTAAAAAAGCATATTTTCCTTACTTTTCTTCGTAAGATCACCACTCCAGCACAAAATTCCTACTCCCCAGTGTTCCCCTCAGTCTCCCAAGTGAAATGACACCTCACTTATGTGGGTCCCCAAAGCAGAGTCAGTCTAAAGATGTATAAAAGAATATGTCCTTATAAACTTGCTGTGCTATCCCCTCTATCTCTACAAGTTTTGGGCCTTATTCTGTTGCAGGCACCTGGCCCACCCACACAAGTGAGGTATCATTTTTATCGGGAGACTTGGGGGAACGCTGGGTGGAAGGAAATTTGTGGCTCCACTCAGATTCCAGAACTCTCTGTCACCGAAATGTGTGGAAAATGTGTTTTTTTAGACAGAATTTGAGGTTTGCAAAGGATTCTGGGTAACAGAACCTGGTCAGAGCCCCGCAAGTCACCCCATCTTGGATTCCCCAAGGTCTCTAGGTTTAAAAAATGCACAGGTTTGGTAGGTTTCCCTAGGTGCCGGCTGAGCTAGAGGCCAAAATCTACAGGTAGGCACTGTTTTCAATGAAAATGTGATGTGTCCACGTTGCGTTTTGGGGTGTCTGCTGTTGCGGGCGCTAGGCCTACCCACACAAGTGAGGTATCATTTTTATCGGGAGACGTGGGGGAACGCTGGGTGGAAGGAAATTCGTGGGTCCTCTCAGATTCCAGAACTTTCTGCCACAGAAATGTGAGGAACGTGTTTTTTTAGCCAAATTTTTAGGTTTGCAAAGGATTCTGGGTAACAGAACCTGGTCCGAGCCACACAAGTCACCCCATCTTGGATTCCCCTTGGTCTCTAGTTTTCAGAAATGCACAGGTTTGGTAGGTTTCCCTAGGTGGCGGCTGAGCTACAAGCCAAAATCTACAGGTAGGCACTTTGCAAAAAACACCTCTGTTTTCCTTCACAAATTTGGATGTGTCCACGTTGTGCTTTGGGGCGTTTCCTGTCGCGGGCGCTAGGCCTACCCACACAAGTGAGGTATCATTTTTTTCGGGAGACGTGGGGGAACGCTGGGTGGAAGGAAATTTGTGGCTCCTCTCAGATTCCAGAACTTTCTGCCACAGAAATGTTAGGAACATGTGTATTTTTAGCCAAATTTTGAGGTTTGCAAAGGATTCTGGGTAACAGAACCTGGTCCGAGCCACACAAGTCACCCCATCTTGGATTCCCCTAGGTCTCTAGTTTTCAGAAATGCACAGGTTTGGTAGGTTTCCCTAGGTGGCGGCTGAGCTACAGGCCAAAATCTACAGGTAGGCACTTTGCAAAAAACACCTTTGTTTTCCTTCACAAATTTGGATGTGTCCACATTGCGCTTTGGGGCGTTTCCTGTCGCAGGCGCTAGGCCTACCCACACAAGTGAGGTATCATTTTTATCGGGAGACGTGAGGGAACGCTGGGTGGAAGGAAATTTGTGGCTCCTCTCAGATTCCAGAACTTTCTGCCACAGAAATGTTAGGAACATGTGTTTTTTTAGCCAAATTTTGAGGTTTGCAAAGGATTCTGGGTAACAGAACCTGGTCCGAGCCACACAAGTCACCACATCTTGGATTCCCTTAGGTCTCTAGTTTTCAGAAATGCACAGGTTTGGTAGGTTTCCCTAGGTGGCGGCTGAGCTACAGGCCAAAATCTACAGGTAGGCACTTTGCAAAAAACACCTCTGTTTTCCTTCACAAATTTGGATGTGTCCACGTTGCGCTTTGGGGCGTTTCCTGTCGCGGGCGCTAGGCCTACCCACACAAGTGAGGTATCATTTTTATCGGGAGACTTGGGGGAACGCGGGGTGGAAGGAAATTTGTGGCTCCTCTCAGATTCCAGAACTTTCTGCCACAGAAATGTTAGGAACATGTGTTTTTTTAGCCACATTTTGAGGTTTGCAAAGGATTCTGGGTAACAGAACGTGGTCCGAGCCACACAAGTCACCCCATCTTGGATTCCCCTTGGTCTCTAGTTTTCAGAAATGCACAGGTTTGGTAGGTTTCCCTAGGTGGCGGCTGAGCTACAAGCCAAAATCTACAGGTAGTCACTTTGCAAAAAACACCTCTGTTTTCCTTCACAAATTTGGATGTGTCCACGTTGCGCTTTGGGGCGTTTCCTGTCGCGGGTGCTAGGCCTACCCACACAAGTGAGGTATCATTTTTAACAGGAGACGTGGGGGAACGCTGGATGTAAGGAAATTCGTGGCTCCTCTCAGATTCCAGAACTTTCTGCCACATAAATGTGAGGAACATGTGTTTTTTTAGCCAAATTTTGAGGTTTGCAAAGGATGCTGGGTAACAGAACCTGGTCCGAGCCACACAAGTCACCCCATCTTGGATTCCCCTTGGTCTCTAGTTTTCAGAAATGCACAGGTTTGGTAGGTTTCCCTAGGTGGCAGCTGAGCTACAAGCCAAAATCTACAGGTAGGCACTTTGCAAAAAACACCTCTGTTTTCCTTCACAAATTTGGATGTGTCCACGTTGCGCTTTGGGGCATTTCCTGTCGCGGGCGCTAGGCCTACCCACACAAGTGAGGTATCATTTTTATCGGGAGACGTGGGGGAACGCTGGGTGGAAGGAAATTTGTGGCTCCTCTCGGATTCCAGAACTTTCTGCCACAGAAATGTTAGGAACATGTGTTTTTTTAGCCAAATTTTGAGGTTTGCAAAGGATTCTGGGTAACAGAACCTGGTCCGAGCCACACAAGTCACCCCATCTTGGATTCCCCTAGGTCTCTAGTTTTCAGAAATGCACAGGTTTGGTAGGTTTCCCTAGGTGGCGGCTGAGCTACAGGCCAAAATCTACAGGTAGGCACTTTGCAAAAAACACCTCTGTTTTCCTTCACAAATTTGGATGTGTCCACGTTGCGCTTTGGGGCGTTTCCTGTCGCGGGCGCTAGGCCTACCCACACAAGTGAGGTATCATTTTTATCGGGAGACGTGGGGGAACGCAGGGTGGAAGGAAATTTGTGGCTCCTCTCAGATTCCAGAACTTTCTGCCACAGAAATGTTAGGAACATGTGTTTTTTAAGCCAAATTTTGAGGTTTGCTAATGATTCTGGGTAACAGAACCTGGTCCGAGCCACACAAGTCACCCCATCTTGGATTCCCCTTGGTCTCTAGTTTTCAGAAATGCACAGGTTTGGTAGGTTTCCCTGGGTGGCGGCTGAGCTACAAGCCAAAATCTACAGGTAGGCACTTTGCAAAAAACACCTCTGTTTTCCTTCACAAATTTGGATGTGTCCACGTTGCGCTTTGGGGCGTTTCCTGTCGCGGGCGCTAGGCCTACCCACACAAGTGAGGTATCATTTTTATCAGGAGACGTGGGGGAACGCTGGGTGGAAGGAAATTTGTGGCTCCTCTCAGATTCCAGAACTTTCTGCCACAGAAATGTGAGGAACATGTGTTTTTTAGCCAAATTTTGAGGTTTGCAAAGGATTCTGGGTAACAGAACCTGGACCGAGCCACACAAGTCACCCCATCTTGGATTCCCCTTGGTCTCTAGTTTTCAGAAATGCACAGGTTTCGTAGGTTTCCCTAGGTTGCGGCTGAGCTACAAGCCAAAATCTACAGGTAGGCACTTTGCAAAAAACACCTCTGTTTTCCTTCACAAATTTGGATGTGTCCACGTTGCGCTTTGGGGCGTTTCCTGTCGCAGGCGCTAGGCCTACCCACACAAGTGAGGTATCATTTTTATCGGGAGACGTGGGGGAACGCTGGGTGGAAGGAAATTCGTGGCTCCTCTCAGATTCCAGAACTTCCTGCCACAAAAATGTGAGGAACATGTGTTTTTTTAGCCAAATTTTGAGGTTTGCAAAGGATTCTGGGTAACAGAACCTGGTCCGAGCCACACAAGTCACCCCATCTTGGATTCCCCTTGGTCTCTAGTTTCCAGAAATGCACAGGTTTGGTAGGTTTCCCTAGGTGGCGGCTGAGCTACAAGCCAAAATCTACAGGTAGGCACTTTGCAAAAAACACCTCTGTTTTCCTTCACAAATTTGGATGTGTCCACGTTGCGCTTTGGGGCGTTTCCTTTCGCGGGCGCTAGGCCTACCCACACAAGTGAGGTATCATTTTTATCAGGAGACGTGGGGGAACGCTGGGTGGAAGGAAATTCGTGGCTCCTCTCAGATTCCAGAAATTTCTGCCACAGAAATGTGAGGAACATGTGTTTTTTTAGCCAAATTTTGAGGTTTGCAAAGGATTCTGGGTAACAGAACCTGGTCCGAGCTACACAAGTCACCCCATCTTGGATTCCCCTAGGTCTCTAGTTTTCAGAAATGCACAGGTTTGGTAGGTTTCCCTAGGTGGCGACTGAGCTACAAGCCAAAATCTACAGGTAGGCACTTTGCAAAAAACACCTCTGTTTTCCTTCAAAAATTTGGATGTGTCCACGTTGCGCTTTGGGGCGTTTTCTGTCGCGGGCGCTAGGCCTACCCACAGAAGTGAGGTATCATTTTTATCGGGAGACGTGGGGGAACGCTGGGTGGAAGGAAATTTGTGGCTCCTCTCAGATTCCAGAACTTTCTGCCACAGAAATGTGAGGAACATGTGTTTTTTTAGCCAAATTTTGACATTTGCAAAGGATTCTGGGTAACAGAACCTGGTCCGAGCCACACAAGTCACCCCATCTTGGATTCCCCTAGGTCTCTAGTTTTCAGAAATGCACAGGTTTGGTAGGTTTCCCTAGGTGGCGGCTGAGCTACAGGCCAAAATCTACAGGTAGGCACTTTGCAAAAAACACCTCTGTTTTCCTTCACAAATTTGGATGTGTCCACGTTGCGCTTTGGGGAGTTTCCTGTCGCGGGCGCTAGGCCTACCCACACAAGTGAGGTATAATTTTTATCGGGAGACGTGGGGGAACGCTGGGTGGAAGGCAATTTGTGGCTCCTCTCAGATTCCAGAACTTTCTGCCACAGAAATGTTAGGAACATGTGTTTTATTAGCCAAATTTTGAGGTTTGCAAAGGATTCTGGGTAACAGAACCTGGTCCGAGCCACACAAGTCACCCCATCTTGGATTCCCCTTGGTCTCTAGTTTCCAGAAATGCAAAGGTTTGGTAGGTTTCCCTAGGTGGCGGCTGAGCTACAAGCCAAAATCTACAGGTAGGCACTTTGCAAAAAACACCTCTGTTTTCCTTCACAAATTTGGATGTGTCCATGTTGCGCTTTGGGGCGTTTCCTGTTGCGGGCGCTAGGCCTACCCGCACAATTGAGGTATCATTTTTATCGGGAGACGTGGGGGAACGCTGGGTGGAAGGAAATTCGTGGCTCCTCTCAGATTCCAGAAATTTCTGCCACAGAAATGTGAGGAACATGTGTTTTTTTAGCCAAATTTTGAGGTTTGCAAAGGATTCTGGGTAACAGAACCTGGTCCGAGCTACACAAGTCACCCCATCTTGGATTCCCCTAGGTCTCTAGTTTTCAGAAATGCACAGGTTTGGTAGGTTTCCCTAGTTGGCGACTAAGCTACAAGCCAAAATCTATAGGTAGGCACTTTGCAAAAAACACCTCTGTTTTCCTTCACAAATTTGGATGTGTCCACGTTGTGCTTTGGGGCGTTTCCTGTCGCCGGCGCTAGGCCTACCCACACAAGTGAGGTATCATTTTTATCGGGAGATGTGGGGCAACGCTGGGTGGAAGGAAATTCGTGGCTCCTCTCAGATTCCAGAACTTTCTGCCACAGAAATTTGAGGAACATGTGTTTTTTTAGCCAAATTTTGAGGTTTGCAAAGGATTCTGGGTAACAGAACCTGGTCCGAGCCACACAAGTCACCCCATCTTGGATTCCCCTAGGTCTCTAGTTTTCAGAAATGCACAGGTTTGGTAGGTTTCCCTAGGGGGCGGGTGAGCTACAAGCCAAAATCTACAGGTAGGCACTTTGCAAAAAACACCTCTGTTTTCCTTCACAAATTTGGATGTGTCCACGTTGCGCTTTGGGGCGTTTTCTGTCACGGGCGCTAGGCCTACCCACACAAGTGAGGTATCATTTTTATCGAGAGACGTGAGGAAACGCTAGGTGGAAGGAAATTTGTGGCTCCTCTCAGATTCCAGAACTTTCTGCCACAGAAATTTGAGGAACATGTGTTTTTTTAGCCAAATTTTGACATTTGCAAAGGATTCTGGGTACCAGAACCTGGTCCGAGCCACACAAGTCACCCCATCTTGGATTCCCCTAGGTCTCTAGTTTTCAGAAATGCACAGGTTTGGTAGGTTTCCCTAGGTGGCGGCTGAGCTACAGGCCAAAATCTACAGGTAGGCACTTTGCAAAAAAACACCTCTGTTTTCCTTCACAAATTTGGATGTGTCCACGTTGCACTTTGGGGCGTTTCCTGTCGCGGGCGCTAGGCCTACCCACAGAAGTGAGGTATCATTTTTATCGGGAGACGTGGGGGAACGCTGGGTGGAAGGAAATTCGTGGCTCCTCTGAGATTCCAGAACTTTCTGCCACAGAAATGTGAGGAACATGTGTTTTTTTAGCCAAATTTTGAGGTTTGCAAAGGATTCTGGGTAACAGAACCTGGTCCGAGCCACACAAGTCACCCCATCTTGGATTCCTCTAGGTCTCTAGTTTTTAGAAATGCACAGGTTTGGTAGGTATCCCTAGGCGGCGGCTGAGCTACAAGCCAAAATCTACAGGTAGGCACTTTGCAAAAAACACCTCTGTTTTCCTTCACAAATTTGGATGTGTCCACGTTGCGCTTTGGGGCGTTTTCTGTCACGGGCGCTAGGCCTACCCACACAAGTGAGGTATCATTTTTATCGGGAGACGTGGGGGAACGCTGGGTGGAAGGAAATTTGTGGCTCCTCTCAGATTCCAGAACTTTCTGCCACAGAAATTTGAGGAACATGTGTTTTTTTAGCCATATTTTGAGATTTGCAAAGGATTCTGGGTAACAGAACCTGGTCCGAGCCACACAAGTCACCCCATCTTGGATTCCCCTAGGTCTCTAGTTTTCAGAAATGCACAGGTTTGGTAGGTTTCCCTAGGTGGCGGCTGAGCTACAGGCCAAAATCTACATGTAGGCACTTTGCAAAAAACACCTCTGTTTTCCTTCACAAATTTGGATGTGTCCACGTTGCGCTTTGGGACGTTTCCTGTCGCGGGCGCTAGGCCTACCCACACAAGTGAGGTATCATTTTTATCGGGAGACGTGGGGGAACGCTGGGTGGAAGGAAATTTGTGGCTCCTCTCAGATTCCAGAACTTTCTGCCACAGAAATGTGAGGAACATGTGTTTTTTTAGCCAAATTTTGAGGTTTGCAAAGGATTCTGGGTAACAGAACCTGGTCCGAGCCACACAAGTCACCCCATCTTGGATTCCCCTAGGTCTCTAGTTTTCAGAAATGCACAGGTTTGGTAGGTTTCCCTAGGTGGCGGCTGAGCTACAGGCCAAAATCTACAGGTAGGCACTTTGCAAAAAACACCTTTGTTTTCCTTCACAAATTTGGATGTGTCCACATTGCGCTTTGGGGCGTTTCCTGTTGCGGGCGCTAGGCCTACCCACACAAGTGAGGTATCATTTTTATCGGGAGACGTGGGGGAACGCTGGGTGGAAGGAAATTTGTGGCTCCTCTCAGATTCCAGAACTTTCTGCCACAGAAATGTTAGGAACATGTGTTTTTTTAGCCAAATTTTGAGGTTTGCAAAGGATTCTGGGTAACAGAACCTGGTCCGAGCCACACAAGTCACCACATCTTGGATTCCCTTAGGTCTCTAGTTTTCAGAAATGCACAGGTTTGGTAGGTTTCCCTAGGTGGCGGCTGAGCTACAGGCCAAAATCTACAGGTAGGCACTTTGCAAAAAACACCTCTGTTTTCCTTCACAAATTTGGATGTGTCCACGTTGCGCTTTGGGGCGTTTCCTGTCGCGGGCGCTAGGCCTACCCACACAAGTGAGGTGTCATTTTTATCGGGAGACTTGGGGGAACGCGGGGTGGAAGGAAATTTGTGGCTCCTCTCAGATTCCAGAACTTTCTGCCACAGAAATGTGAGGAACATGTGTTTTTTTAGCCAAATTTTGAGGTTTGCAAAGGATTCTGGGTAACAGAACCTGGTCCGAGCCACACAAGTCACCCCATCTTGGATTCCCCTAGGTCTCTAGTTTTTAGAAATGCACAGGTTTGGTAGGTTTCCCTAGGTGGCGGCTGAGCTACAGGCCAAAATCTACAGGTAGGCACTTTGCAAAACACACCTCTGTTTTCCTTCACAAATTTGGATGTGTCCACGTTGCGCTTTGGGACGTTTTCTGTCGCGGGCGCTAGGCCTACCTACACAAGTGAGGTATCATTTTTATCGGGAGACATGGGGGAACGCTGGGTGGAAGGAAATTTGTGGCTCCTCTCAGATTCCAGAACTTTCTGCCACAGAAATATGAGGAACATGTGTTTTTTTAGCCAAATTTTGAGGTTTGCAAAGGATTCTGGGTAACAGAACCTGGTCCGAGCCACACAAGTCACCCCATCTTGGATTCCCCTAGGTCTCTAGTTTTCAGAAATGCACAGGTTTGGTAGGTTTCCCTAGGTGGCGGCTGAGCTAGAGGCCAAAATCTACAGGTAGGCACTTTGCTAAAAACAGCTCTGTTTTCTGTGATGTGTCCACGTTGTGTTTTGGAGCATATCCTGTCGCGGGCCCTAGGCCTACCAACACAAGTGAGGTATCATTTTTATCGGGAGACTTGGGGGAACATAGAATAGCAAAACAAGTGTTATTGCCCCTTGTCTTTCTCTACATTTTTTCCTTCCAAATGGAAGACAGTGTGTAAAAAAGACATCTATTTGAGAAATGCCCTGTAATTCACATGCTAGTATGGGCACCCCAGAATTCAGAGATGTGCAAATAACCACTGCTTCTCAACACCTTATCTTGTGCCCTTTTTTGAAATACAAAGGTTTTCTCGATAGCTATTTTTTACTCTTTATATTTCAGCAAATGAATTGCTGTATTCCCGGCATAGATTGAAAACCCACTGCAGGATGCAGGTCATTTATTGGCTCTGGGTACCTAGAGTTCTTGATGAACCTATAAGCCCTATATATCCCCGCAACCATAAGAGTCCAGCAGACGTAACGGTATATTGCTTTCGAAAATCTGACATTGCTGGAAAAAGTTACAGAGTAAAACGTAGAGAAAAATTGATGTTTTTTTCACCTCAATTTCAATATTTTTCTTTTTCAGTTGTTATTTTCTGTAGGAAACCCTTGTAGGATCTACACAAATTACCCCTTGCTGAATTCGGATTTTTGTCTACTTTTCTAAAAATCGTAAAAATGGGGTATGTCCCCGTAAAATGCCAAAATTGTCTTGAAAAATTGGGTTTTCTGATTCAAGTCTGCCTGTTCCTGAAAGCTGGGAGGCTGGTGATTTTATCACCGCAAACCCTTTGTTGATGCCTGTTAGACCTGACAGCCTTAGGGTAGTCACCCCTAACTTTTTGCCTGCCTCCCTCCACTTTGTGGACACTGTTTTTGCTGGTTTATAGACTCTGCGCACTTTACCCCTGCTAACCAGGGCTAAAGTGCATATGCTCTCTCCCCTAAAACATGGTAACCTGGAATCATACCTGATTGGACTATTTAATCTACTTATAAGTCCCTAGTAATGTGCACTACATGTACCTAGGGCCTGTAGATTAAATGCTACTAGTGGACCTGCAGCACTAGTTGTGCCACCCACTTAAGTAGCCCCCTTAACCTTGTCTCAGGCTTGCCATTGCAAGGCCTGTGTGTGCAGTTTCACTGCCACCTCGACTTGGCATTTAAAAGTACTTGCCAAGCCTAGAACTCCCCTTTTTCTACATATAAGTCACCCTTAATGTGTGCCCTAGGTAACTCCTAGAGCAGGGTGCTGTGTAGGTAAAAGGCAGGACATGTACCTGTGTAGTTATATGTCCTGGTAGTGTAAAGCTCCTAAATTCGTTTTTACACTACTGTGAGGCCTGCTCCCTTCAGAGGCTAACATTGGGGCTGCCCTCATACACTGTTGGAGTGGCAGCTGCTGATCTGAAAGGAGCAGGGAGGTCATATTTAGTATGGCCAGAATGGTAATACAAAATCCTGCTGACTGGTGAAGTCGGATTTGATATTACTATTCTAGAAATGCCACTTTTAGAAAGTGAGCATTTCTTTGCACTTAAATCTTTCTGTGCCTTACAATCCACGTCTGGCTGGGCTTGGTTGACAGCTCCTTGTGCATTCACTCAGACACACCCCAAACACAGGGTACTCAGCCTCACTTGCATACATCTGCATTTTGAATGGGTCTTCCTGGGCTGGGAGGGTGGAGGGCCTGCTCTCACACAAAGGACTGCCACACCCCCTACTGGGACCCTGGCAGACAGGATTGAACTGAAAGGGGACCTGGTGCACTTCTTAGCCACTCTTTGAAGTCTCCCCCACTTCAAAGGCACATTTGGGTATAAAACAGGGCCTCTGCCCTACCTCAGCAGACACTTGCTGGAGAAGAAACCTGAACCAGAAACTACATCCTGCCAAGAAGAACTGCCTGGCTGCTCAAAGGACTCACCTGTCTGCTTTCTACAAAGGACTGCTGCCTTGCTGTTGCCCTGCTGCCTTGCTGAACTCTTGTCTGGCTGTGAAAGTGCTCTCCAAGGGCTTGGATAGAGCTTGCCTCCTGTTCCTCGAAGTCTCAGGACCAAAAAGACTTCTCTCTTTTACTTGGACGCTCCGTGCGCCGAAAATTTTCGACGCACAGCTTGTCTCGCGGCGAGAAAAACGCCGCACTCCGACGCTGATCGACGCGACGCTCTTGGGACGATCGAAGATCCGACGCACGGCCTCGCAAGGACAACGCAAGATCGAAGTCTAGAGGAGAAATCGACGCGACGCCTGCCGTGAGATCGTAATTTCGACGCGCAGCCCCGCAGACCGACGCGCAGCCGGAGAACAAGCAGGAAAATCCACGCACAGACACGGGACATCTGGTAATCCCCGCGATCCACAGAAAGAGACTGTCCGAGCGCCGGAAAACGACGCCGACTTCCCCGCGTGGAAAATAACGACGCAAGTCCGTGTGTGCTGGGGAGAAATCGACGCACACACCCTTTTTCCACGCACCTCTTCTCTTGTGGCCCTCTGAGGAGATTTTTCCACTCCCAACCAGGTACTTGTGCTTAAAAGAGACTTTGTTTACATTCTAAAGACTTAAGACACTTTATATCACTGTCCTGTGATATGTCTACAATTTTCCATTGCAACTTTATTCTTTTTGACCTACAATTATCCTGATAAATATTATATATTTTTCTAAACACTGTGTGGTGTATTTTTGTGGTGCTATATGGTGGTATTGTATGATTTATTGCACAAATACTTTACACATTGCCTTCTAAGTTAAGCCTGACTGCTCGTGCCAAGCTACCAGAGGGTGGGCACAGGATAATCTTGGATAGTGTGTGACTTACCCTGACTAGAGTGAGGGCTTTTGCGTGGACAGAGGGTAACCTGACTGCCAACCAAAAACCCCATTTCTAACATTGGTGATCAGCGGTGAGGATAGGACTTGTATTTGTGCAGTGACATACAGTAGCTAAGTATTTCACTACCTACCCACAGTTGAAGGTCAACTTGGTTTTTATCTCTTTTTGAAAACCCGATTCTTTTCCTGACAATTTTCAAAAACTAAATCCTCACTCAACATGTCTCTGACTGGGTCTCAGACAGGGGACTTTGACCTAGTCCAGTTGGATGCATATACGGTCAAACAACTAAGAGGATTCTGCAGGGCATTGAGGGTACCCACTCAAGGAGCCGCCAGAAAGAAGGACTTTCAAGTGGCGCTGAGGGCCTGGGCAGAAGCCCATTTAGAGGATGATGAGGAAGAGGAGCCAGAACATGGTCCCTCAGAGGAATTTGCACTATCGGTAGATGGTGTTACCACTGCAATTGTGCACCCTTCCAGACAAGGGAGCAGTGTCTCCATGCAAAGCCTGACCGCAGAGGAAAGGAAAGAGGAAAGGGAGTTCCAATTGCAAATGGCAAAACTGAAAATTGAGGCTCAACAGGAGGAGAGGAGGGCAGAGAGAGAAGCCAAACAAGCTGAGGCTGAAAGAGCAGCCAAACAGATTGAAGCTGAAAGAACAGCCAAACAAATTCAAGCAGAAGCTGAGAGGGCAGCCAAACAAGCGGAAGCTGAAAGAGCAGCCAAACAAGTGGAAGCTGAAAGAGCTTTGGCTGAAAAGAAACTATTGTTGGCTCATGAACTGAGTCTCAAGGAGCTGGAGATCAAGGCAAGACAGTCTGAATCCAGCAATAATGGTGGCAGCATACAGACAGGACCTGCTGGAGAAAAGAAGGTTCGTATACCCAAAAATGTGGTGCCCAGTTTTGTGGTGGGAGATGACATAGATAAATGGTTAGCTGCTTATGAAGTTGCACTAAGGGCTCATGAGGTTCCTGAAGGGCAATGGGGGGTAGCTATGTGGGGTTATGTGCCGCCATTGGGGAGGGACACACTTCTCACATTGGATCCACCGGATCAAAACACATACCCACTTCAGAAAGCCACTTTACTTGCCAAGTTTGGGCTGACCCCTGAGGGATACCGTCAGAGGTTCAGGGACAGCACCAAACAAACCACACAAACATGGGTAGATTTCTTTGATTTCTCCAGTAAGGCACTGAATGGATGGGTGCGGGGCAACAAAGTAGCAGATTATAAAGGTTTATATGACTTGATTCTGAGAGAGCATCTGCTTAATGTTACTTATACAGATTTGCGCCAGCACCTAGTGGATAGTAAGCTGACTGATCCCAGGAAGCTTGCTGAGGAGGCGGACCTCTGGGTTAGCACCAGAGTGTCCAAGAAGGTACCTGGGGGGGACTCCCACAAAGGTGGTCAGGGTTCCCAACAGAAGAAAGAGGGGGGAGATAAACTTGCAGATAAGGAACTCTCTAAAGGCCCCCAAAAGAATTCCCAGGGAGGGGGTGGCAACCCTTCCTTTTCTAAATTTGGGAAAAAGCCAGGGACATATGACAAGTCAGGGAAATCTAGCCCCAAATGCATGGAGTGTTACCAATATGGTCACTACAAAGGCGATCCACAGTGCCCCAAGAGGGCACCGTCCACTACCGGACAGGCACCTGGGTTGACTAGTGTAGCGCTCGGGGGGGAGATGGACCCAACTAGCTTTGGGGAGCAGGTAGAGATTTCCCTAGTGTCCCTGGGAGAAGGAGAAACGGTGCCCAAGGCCCACATGCCCAGGAATACTTCCAAGTATCGGCAGTGGGTCACCATTGATGGGCAGAAGGTGGAGGCTCTGCGTGACACAGGAGCCAGTATGACTACTATCAAGAGTCAGCTGGTGTCAACAGAGCAGATAGTACCTAATACATTCCACCAGGTCAGAGTCGCTGACAATTGCGAGAGTCACCTACCGGTGGCTCTGGTTCCCTTTGAGTGGGGGGGGGGTCTCTGGTACTCTGAAAGTAGCTGTGAGTCCTGCCATGCCTGTAGATTGTCTGTTAGGCAATGACCTTGAGCACACTGCTTGGAAACAAGTGGAGCTCAGGTCTCACCTGGAGATGTTAGGGTTACCTGAGTGGGTCTGCATGACCACACGGTCCATGGCTGACCGAGAGGGAGGTCAAGGGCATCTGGAGCCTGGAACGATGGCCCAGAGAGCTGCCAGGAGGAGGGACCAGGGGTGCGGGAAACCGGCCCCAGCAGTTCCCACAGTGGCTGACGGGGCTCCTGAGGAGGAGGCTCCCGAGCCAACTGGGGAAGACATTGGTGCCCTGGGTGACTTACCTGAGCTTGCTGGCTGGCAAGTTGAGGGTGGACCCACCAGGGAGGAATTCTGCAAGGCGCAGAAAGAATGTCCCACTCTGGAAGGTTTGAGGAAACAAGCCTCAAACCAGGCAGCAGGCGATGCCTCTGGCGATCACCACCTATATTGGGAGAATGATCTCCTCTACAGTGAGCCTAAGGTTCCGGGCTTTGGGGCAGCACGTATCCTGGTGGTCCCCCAATGTTACCGAACCTTCCTACTGGGTCTGGCTCACGACATTCCCCTGGCAGGACATTTGGGGCAGGGCAAGACCTTTAACAGGCTTGTCACCCACTTTTACTGGCCCAAAATGAGGACACACTCAGATAAGTTCTGCATATCCTGTCCTACCTGCCAGGCCAGTGGTAAAGCAGGAAAAAGGGTTAAAACCCCCCTGATTCCACTTCCTGTCGTTGGCACTCCCTTTGAAAGGGTGGGCATCGACATTGTTGGTCCCTTGGACCCCAAAACTGCCTTAGGCAACAGGTTCATCCTGGTTTTGGTGGACCATGCCACCCGTTACCCAGAGGCAATCCCTCTGAGGACCGTAACTGCACAGGTGGTGGCCAGAACCCTGATGGGGATATTTACCCGTGTAGGCTTCCCCAAGGAAATAGTGTCTGACAGAGGCACTAACTTCATGTCTGCATACATGAAGTCTCTGTGGGATGCGTGTGGTGTAACTTACAAGTTCACCACACCCTATCACCCCCAGTCTAATGGTCTTGTGGAGAGATTCAACAAGACCCTGAAAGGCATGATTGGTGGCCTCCCTGAGGCCATGAGGCGTAAGTGGAACGTCCTCTTACCATGCCTTCTCTTTGCTTACAGAGAGGTCCCCCAGAGGGGGGTAGGGTTCAGTCCCTTTGAACTTCTCTACGGGTACCCTGTCAGGGGACCCTTAAGCATTGTCCAGGAGGGATTGGAGAAAGCTCCAAAGACACCCCCTCAGGATGTGGTCAGCTATATGTTGGCCCTCCGCAACCAGATGACCCGCTTCTGGAAAGAAGCCCAAGATAACCTTGAGGCCAGTCAAGAGGTGATGAAACAATGGTATGACCAGAAGGCCACCCTGGTAGAGTTTCAACCTGGAGACAAAGTGTGGGTAATGGAGCCAGTAGAGCCCAGAGCTCTCCAGGACCGCTGGTCTGGCCTATTTGAAGTAAAGGAGTGGAAAGGGGAGGCCACTTACCTAGTGGACCTCCAAACCAAGTAGCTGTGAGTCCTGCCATGCCTGTAGATTGTCTGTTAGGCAATGACCTTGAGCACACTGCTTGGAAAGAAGTGGAGCTCAGGTCTCACCTGGAGATGTTAGGGTTACCTGAGTGGGTCTGCATGACCACACGGTCCATGGCTGACCGAGAGGGAGGTCAAGGGCATCTGGAGCCTGGAACGATGGCCCAGAGAGCTGCCAGGAGTAGGGACCAGGGGTGCGGGAAACCGGCCCCAGCAGTTCCCACAGTGGCTGACGGGGCTCCTGAGGAGGAGGCTCCCGAGCCAACTGGGGAAGACCTTGGTGCCCTGGGTGACTTACCTGAGCTTGCTGGCTGGCAAGTTGAGGGTGGACCCACCAGGGAGGAATTCTGCAAGGCGCATAAAGAATGTCCCACTCTGGAAGGTTTGAGGAAACAAGCCTCAAACCAGGCAGCAGGCGACGCCTCTGGCGATCACCACCTATATTGGGAGAATGATCTCCTCTACAGTGAGCCTAAGGTTCCGGGCTTTGGGGCAGCACGTATGCTGGTGGTCCCCCAATGTTACCGAACCTTCCTACTGGGTCTGGCTCACGACATTCCCCTGGCAGGACATTTGGGGCAGGGCAAGACCTTTAACAGGCTTGTCACCCACTTTTACTGGCCCAAAATGAGGACACACTCAGATAAGTTCTGCAGATCCTGTCCTACCTGCCAGGCCAGTGGTAAAGCAGGAAAAAGGGTTAAAACCCCCCTGATTCCACTTCCTGTCGTTGGCACTCCCTTTGAAAGGGTGGGCATCGACATTGTTGGTCCCTTGGACCCCAAAACTGCCTTAGGCAACAGGTTCATCCTGGTTTTGGTGGACCATGCCACCCGTTACCCAGAGGCAATCCCTCTGAGGACCGTAACTGCACAGGTGGTGGCCAGAACCCTGATGGGGATATTTACCCGTGTAGGCTTCCCCAAGGAAATAGTGTCTGACAGAGGCACTAACTTCATGTCTGCATACATAAAGTCTCTGTGGGATGCGTGTGGTGTAACTTACAAGTTCACCACACCCTATCACCCCCAGTCTAATGGTCTTGTGGAGAGATTCAACAAGACCCTGAAAGGCATGATTGGTGGCCTCCCTGAGGCCATGAGGCGTAAGTGGAACGTCCTCTTACCATGCCTTCTCTTTGCTTACAGAGAGGTCCCCCAGAGGGGGGTAGGGTTCAGTCCCTTTGAACTTCTCTACGGGTACCCTGTCAGGGGACCCTTAAGCATTGTCCAGGAGGGATTGGAGAAAGCTCCAAAGACACCCCCTCAGGATGTGGTCAGCTATATGTTGGCCCTCCGCAACCAGATGACCCGCTTCTGGAAAGAAGCCCAAGATAACCTTGAGGCCAGTCAAGAGGTGATGAAACAATGGTATGACCAGAAGGCCACCCTGGTAGAGTTTCAACCTGGAGACAAAGTGTGGGTAATGGAGCCAGTAGAGCCCAGAGCTCTCCAGGACCGCTGGTCTGGCCCATTTGAAGTAAAGGAGTGGAAAGGGGAGGCCACTTACCTAGTGGACCTCCAAACCCCTGGGAATCCCCTAAGGGTGCTCCATGTGAACCGACTAAAAGCTCATTTTGAGAGGTCGGAGATCAACATGCTCCTGGTCACAGATGAAGGAACAGAAGAGGAGAGTGAACCTCTCCCCGACCTCCTCTCTGCCCAAGAAGGTGATGGGTCAGTAAGCGGGGTCATTCTGTCTGACTCCCTGACTCTAAATCAGAAAGGAGACTGCTATGAGCTGTTGGAGCAGTTCTCCCCCCTGTTCTCCCTTACTCCTGGACTGACCCACCTCTGTGTTCATGATATTGACACTGGTGACAGTCTCCCTGTGAAAAACAAAATTTACAGGTTGTCGGATAAGGTGAAGGCCAGCATCAAGGAGGAGGTCTCCAAGATGTTGACTCCAGGGGTTATTGAGAAATCCAGTAGTCCCTGGGCCAGCCCAGTGGTGTTGGTCCCTAAGGCTACTGCCCCAGGTGCGAAGCCAGAACTCCGGTTCTGTGTGGACTACCGGGGTCTCAACTCAGTCACACGGACTGATGCTCACCCCATCCCCCGAGCTGATGAGCTCGTGGACAGACTAGGCGCTGCCAAGTTCCTGAGTACGTTTGATCTTACTTCAGGGTACTGGCAGATCGCCCTGACTGAGGGGGCCAAGGAAAGATCCGCATTCTCAACCCCTGATGGCCATTACCAGTTCCGGGTGATGCCGTTTGGGTTGAAAAATGCCCCCGCTACCTTCCAACGGTTGGTTAACGGGGTCCTAGCTGGCAAGGATGCCTTCTGTGCAGCCTACCTGGATGACATAGCTGTCTACAGTTCCAGCTGGGAGGAACACCTGCTTCACCTCAAAGAGGTGCTTCAGGCCCTGCAACAGGCAGGTCTGACCATCAAGGCCAGTAAGTGCCAGATTGGGCAGGGTTCCGTGGTGTACTTGGGACACCTAGTGGGTGGTGGCAAGGTGCAGCCACTCCAGGCCAAGATTGAAACTATCAAGGCCTGGCAACCCCCACGAACACAGACTGAGGTGAGAGCCTTTCTAGGCCTCACAGGATACTACCGCAGGTTTGTCAAGGGCTATGGTACCATTGTAACACCCTTGACAGAACTCACTTCCAAGAAACAACCTAGGTTGGTGAACTGGACAGAGGCTTGTCAGAAAGCCTTTGACGCCCTGAAGGAAGCCATGTGCACGGCCCCCGTACTCATGGCCCCTGACTACTCCCAGGAATTTATCGTGCAGACAGACGCTTCAGAGCATGGCATAGGGGCAGTCCTAGCACAGCTGAATGAGGAGGGCAGAGATCAACCGGTAGTCTTTATTAGCAGAAGGCTATTACCACGGGAACAGAGGTGGAGTGCTATTGAGAGAGAAGCTTTTGCTGTGGTCTGGGCACTGAAGAAGCTAAGACCCTACCTGTTTGGGACTCACTTCCGGGTTCAGACAGACCACAGGCCCCTCAGATGGCTCATGCAGATGAGGGGTGAGAATCCAAAACTCTTGAGGTGGTCCATTTCCCTACAGGGGATGGACTTTACGGTGGAACATCGCCCAGGGGTTGACCACGCCAATGCTGATGGTCTCTCCAGGTACTTCCGCCTTAGCGATGAGAGCTCCCAGGAGGTCGGGTAGCTCTCCCCACTTTCAGCTGGGGGGGACATATGTTAGACCTGACAGCCTTAGGGTAGTCACCCCTAACTTTTTGCCTGCCTCCCTCCACTTTGTGGACACTGTTTTTGCTGGTTTATAGACTCTGCGCACTTTACCCCTGCTAACCAGGGCTAAAGTGCATATGCTCTCTCCCCTAAAACATGGTAACCTGGAATCATACCTGATTGGACTATTTAATCTACTTATAAGTCCCTAGTAATGTGCACTACATGTACCTAGGGCCTGTAGATTAAATGCTACTAGTGGACCTGCAGCACTAGTTGTGCCACCCACTTAAGTAGCCCCCTTAACCTTGTCTCAGGCTTGCCATTGCAAGGCCTGTGTGTGCAGTTTCACTGCCACCTCGACTTGGCATTTAAAAGTACTTGCCAAGCCTAGAACTCCCCTTTTTCTACATATAAGTCACCCTTAATGTGTGCCCTAGGTAACTCCTAGAGCAGGGTGCTGTGTAGGTAAAAGGCAGGACATGTACCTGTGTAGTTATATGTCCTGGTAGTGTAAAGCTCCTAAATTCGTTTTTACACTACTGTGAGGCCTGCTCCCTTCATAGGCTAACATTGGGGCTGCCCTCATACACTGTTGGAGTGGCAGCTGCTGATCTGAAAGGAGCAGGGAGGTCATATTTAGTATGGCCAGAATGGTAATACAAAATCCTGCTGACTGGTGAAGTCGGATTTGATATTACTATTCTAGAAATGGCACTTTTAGAAAGTGAGTATTTCTTTGCACTTAAATCTTTCTGTGCCTTACAATCCACGTCTGGCTGGGCTTGGTTGACAGCTCCTTGTGCATTCACTCAGACACACCCCAAACACAGGGTACTCAGCCTCACTTGCATACATCTGCATTTTGAATGGGTCTTCCTGGGCTGGGAGGGTGGAGGGCCTGCTCTCACACAAAGGACTGCCACACCCCCTACTGGGACCCTGGCAGACAGGATTGAACTGAAAGGGGACCTGGTGCACTTCTTAGCCACTCTTTGAAGTCTCCCCCACTTCAAAGGCGCATTTGGGAATAAAACAGGGCCTCTGCCCTACCTCAGCAGACACTTGCTGGAGAAGAAACCTGAACCAGAAACTACATCCTGCCAAGAAGAACTGCCTTGCTGCTCAAAGGACTCACCTGTCTGCTTTCTACAAAGGACTGCTGCCTTGCTGTTGCCCTGCTGCCTTGCTGAACTCTTGTCTGGCTGTGAAAGTGCTCTCCAAGGGCTTGGATAGAGCTTGCCTCCTGTTCCTTGAAGTCTCAGGACCAAAAAGACTTCTCTCTTTTACTTGGACGCTCCGTGCGCCGGAAATTTCGACGCACAGCTTGTCTCGCGGCGAGAAAAACGCCGCACTCCGACGCTGATCGACGCGACGCTCTTGGGACGATCGAAGATCCGACGCACGGCCTCGCAAGGACAACGCTGCCCGACCTCTAGAGGAGAAATCGACACCACGCCTGCCGTGAGATCGTAATTTCAACGCGCAGCCCCGCAGATCGAAGTCTAGAGGAGAAATCGACGCGACACCTGCCGTGAGATCGTAATTTTGACGCGCAGCCCCACAGACCGACGCGCAGCCGGAGAACAAGCAGGAAAATCCACGCACAGACCCGGGACATCTGGTAATCCCCGCGATCCACAGAAAGAGACTGTCCGAGCGCCGGAAAACGACGCCGACTTCCCCGCGTGGAAAATAACGACGCAAGTCCGTGTGTGCTGGGGAGAAATCGACGCACACACCCTTTTTCCACGCACCTCTTCTCTTGTGGCCCTCTGAGGAGATTTTTCCACTCCCAACCAGGTACTTGTGCTTAAAAGAGACTTTGTTTACATTCTAAAGACTTAAGACACTTTATATCACTGTCCTGTGATATGTCTACAATTTTCCATTGCAACTTTATTCTTTTTGACCTACAATTATCCTGATAAATATTATATATTTTTCTAAACACTGTGTGGTGTATTTTTGTGGTGCTATATGGTGGTATTGTATGATTTATTGCACAAATACTTTACACATTGCCTTCTAAGTTAAGCCTGACTGCTCGTGCCAAGCTACCAGAGGGTGGGCACAGGATAATCTTGGATAGTGTGTGACTTACCCTGACTAGAGTGAGGGCTTTTGCGTGGACAGAGGGTAACCTGACTGCCAACCAAAAACCCCATTTCTAACAATGCCCTTTTCAGGGAAAAAACCACAAGCCTTCTTCTGCAGCCCATTTTTCCAATTTTTTTGAAAAAAACGAAATTTTCACCGTTTTTTGGCTAATTTCTTGGCCTCCTTCTGGGGAACCCACAAAGTCTGGGTACCTCTAGAATCCCTAGGATGTTGGAAAAAAAGGACGCAAATTTGGCGTGGGTAGCTTATGTGAACAAAAAGTTATGAGGGCCTAAGCGTGAACTGCTCCAAATAGCCAAAAAAAGGCTCAGCACTGGAGGGGGAAAAGGCCTGGCAGCAAAGGGGTTAATTTGAACACCACTGTTCAGGGTTTTCAAAGTAAAAAAAAAAACTAAGGGCCTTTTTACATCAGCTGCATTGCTAGAGGAGTCCTGGCAGGAAGACAGATGAGGGTTAACTACAGGCACACCAACAGACACTTAATTGAGGAAAGTTGGGAAAGGGGTGATAAAAGTTGATACAAAATGACTCACAAAAATGCCAAGAAAGGTGGTTGAGCACGCAAGGGGTAAGTGACCCTCAAGAACGATGGGCACGTTGGCTGCCTGTAGCCGGAGCACAAAAGAGGGGACTCTGAGTATAGACCGAAACTCTGTTAAAAGGACACTCTTCAGGGATTGCCAGCGTAGTCATGGGACTAGTTGTCATGAACCTGTGCTTCTGCTGAGGGAGTGCCATGGAGACAAGGTATTGCTAATCCAAGATTGAACCTCCCAACTTGCTGAACCCAGTAATGAGTCAACACTAAGGTACCAACCAGTAGAGCAGGGAAAATGAGGTGTAGGTGTGTAGTGAGAAAGGGAAGGTGATGGTCCTCACAGGGCTCTGTCTCTGAAGGAGTTGTCAGAACTGGCCATTTAGTCACAGTGTTGCTTAATCTGGATGCACTTGTCGCAGTAAAAATAAAAACTCTTTCAGTATATTTTCTCCCCAAATACTATTCCTCCCTTACTAAACTTGATTTGTATTTCCTATCCCTTTTCCTTAGCTTATGTTCATGCCCGATACATCCCTGTGTCCCACTGACTGAATGAGGTGCAGCTTTTGTGTGTACCTAGGGCCGTATTTATACTCCGTTTGCGCCGAATTTGCGTCGTTTTTTTCGACGCAAATTCGACGCTAAACTAACGCCAACTAACGCCATATTTATACTATGGCGTTAGAGGCGAATAGCGCCAAAGTTCCCGGAATGTGCGTCATTTTTTAGCGTGAACCCCTTCCTTGCGTTAATGATATGCAAGGGAGGCGTTCCCGTCTAAAAAATGACTCCCAGGCCTTTACGTGGTATTTATACTCCCGGGCAAAAGAGACGCCCGGGAGTGGGCGTGGCTAAAAACGGCGCATTTGCGCCGCTTTTTAACGCCTGGGTCAGGCATGGCGTTAAGGGACAAGTGGGCTCAAAATGAGCCCAGAGTGCCCTCCCCTGCCCCCAGGGACCCCCCCTGCCACCCTTGCCCACCCCAGGAGGACCCCCAAGGACGGAGGGACCCATCCCATGGACATTCAGGTAAGTATTTTTTTTTTTTTTTTAATAATTTTTTTTGGCATAGGGGGGCCTGATTTGTGCCCCCCTACATGCCACTATGCCCAATGACCATGCCCAGGGGACAGAAGTCCCCTGGGCATGGCCATTGGGCAAGGGGGCATGACTCCTATCTTTACAATGATAGGAGTCATGTTGATGGGGGATGGGCGTCGAAAATAAATGGCGCAAGTCGGGTTACGACGATTTTTTCGACGTAACCTGACTTGCCCCATTTTAAGACGCCCATGCGCCATTTTCCCCCTACGCCGGCGCTGCCTGGTGTACGTGGTTTTTCTCGCGCACACCAGGCAGCGCCGGTCTGCTTGCGCCGGCTAACGCCATTCAATAAATACGGCGCCCGCATGGCGCTTCAGAATGGCGTTAGCCGGCGCAAAACTTTTTGACGCTAAACTGCGTTAGCGCAGTTTAGCGTCAAAAAGTATAAATATGGGCCCTAGTTCTGGAGAACAGAAACGTTAGTCCTACAATCTGCACTTTTATTGTTTTCACTAAGTATGAGTTCATTCTAAGCACTGCCTGAACACATCACACTACTATTGTAGCCTCTTACATTCTATCCGAGTAAAATTTACAGCCCCAACAATAACGGTATTGACTTTTTAGTCACTTGTTTGCTGCCCTGGAAAGGCTATGTGAGGTTTTAGTGAAAACTTTGTCCCACTGTTCGATCCAAAGGGAATATTACAGAACAACTGGGCTTATGCACAGGCCTGGCTTTTGGAAAGGGGGAGTTAGGGTCAGCGGAGGCCCACGATGCTGATCTTCAGAGGGGCAAACCGAGCTGTCTGCATTAGGGTTCTGCAAACAGCAGCACCTCTTTCTCATTGCTCTAGTTATTTGGTGTAAAGTATCAACCTTCGTTGCCGTTCCATCTTTCTCTCTCACTTGCTAGCACCACAAAGCAACAACCCTCTTCTTTCCCCCCTCAAACAACTTGGGGGCATATTTAAATAAAGCGGTGCTGCACCTACTGCATTGCCACTTTCCTTGAGCCCCTTAGCACCCCCCTACTGCCACCATGTGTGTGCCGTATCTAAGATACAGTGCACCATGGCGCAGGGTAGGTGCAATAGCATCATTTTAATTGATGCAATTGATGTACTCTGCAGGAGTGGCACCAAAATATTGGTGCTACTCCTGTAGAGTACATAGGGGCCCATTATAAATAATCAAAACCCCGTTTTAACGCCTGCTCTGAGCAAGCATTAAAAGTGCTATAAAAAATGATACAAGGAAATCTGTTAGATTTCCTTGCTCCATTTTTTGGGCCCTCCTAATGGGGGAAAGACCCCTCTGTATACATTATGCATGGCACAGGCATAAAGTAGTGCAAAGGGTTACAAAGTGGCGCAATGCGTGCATTGTGCCACTTTGTCAATATGGCGCCAGTATTTTGGCCTCGGTCCCCATTAGCGTAAGAAAAAATTACGCTAATTTTGTGCAAGGTGGCACGAGGGGCTTATGAATATGCCCCTTGGCATCAGCATTATGTAGCTAATCTGTGGGTGATTCAAATGAGCTGGGGGCGGAGTTTGAAGGTGTTTGTGTTCAGATGCCAGTGACTGCTTTATTTAGCACACTAAAGTGCCCCCCTTTGTGAAGTCAAAGTTTGCAGGTAAGACTTTATTTGAAGATACAACATATAATATACAGCATGACTTCGTAATACATGTTTCTCCCTGTCCAACTGCTTTCCACAAGATTCTACAATCCCCTTTCTTACCTTAACATTCCTTAACCTTTGTAACTTGACATTCCACTGTATGATTAAGTCCCAACACATCCTTCTCTTTATGATTTGAAACAAAAGATACAATATGTGTAAAATATACAACTACAACTTATATACAAAAAAAGTTAAACGTTATTGACTAAATAATATACAGCCCAATATGATGAGACTAAACACAGGAAATAAAAAATGCAAAGGACGAATTACACATCATACAAAAAGATTCATCTTTAAAGCTCAAAAAGTTCAAATGTGAATTCCACTCATAGATGATTCTCAACTAAATCTTAATTAAGAATATTATCATGAAATTTGTTTGGCATTTTATTTAGTACTGAGAGTTTGCATCCTCTATCATTCTTGTTATTACTCGCTTAGATACCTTTATAAATGGAATGCAATGTCTGTCATCTTCACCATCATTCACCTCTACCTCCTCGTGATTTTGCCTTTTTTATTGGATGGTAAATCTTCTCTAACTTGTCAATGATCTATTGCTATTTTATCTTTATTCTACCTTTATTTTTCCATCCTCTAACTTCACCACCCTTTCTCTCACATCTACCACCTGCTTAGGTGTAGAGAATTTGGAATCGCCCATTGGTAATAATCTGAAAAATTTAATTCTCACATAATCTTCCACTGCTACTTTACCCTTCTTCTACACTTGTCAACATATTTGTTCTGCACTTGTAACTTTTTCCTTTCTACTTCTTCTACCTTGGTCCTAGATACAGGAAACTCTCCCATCCATGATTTTAACATCTTGGATGCTGGTGGTCTTCCTCTTAGTAACACAAAGAGTGACATAATAGTAGCTGTGTTTGGCATGGTACATGCAGCCCCTAGCAGCTTCCTCAACTCCACTACACAATTCAAATGATTGATCTTAGCTAGTTGCACATTTCCCTTTATAACTCATTTAAATCTCTCAATGAAACTATTACTCCTGGGATGATATAAGGAGGTTTTAGTGTGCTTAACTCCTAAAAACCTTAACAACTCTGTAAATTACCTGGAGGTGAATTGGCACCCATTTTTCAAAGACAGATTTTTTGAAAATTCTATAACCTTTTGACTATTGGGTACTTTCACAAAATTCACGTTTGGCCTACGGCTGTGATAATCTATGATTACTTTGCCATACTCTGGAATGCTTCCAGTTAATACCATTGGACCAATGATGTCAGTCGTCAATTTGCTGCATGCCTTTTAGGTACTTTTATAGCCTTAATAGGACTGAGAGCTGGTACCTGCGATTTGCCACTTATTGCACAATTCATGCATAATATTCCACATTCTTCTCTAATCCTGGCCACCACAAATTCTCTTCATGGTCCACACACTTATAAGCCCCTCATGAGCTAAGGCTAGTACTTTATTCCTCACCCCCTCGGGCAACACAAAAGATCCAATCAGAGTAAAAGACCATTCACAGTAGATAAGTCCTCAAAAACATGTTTGTATTATTCACAAGATTTATTTTCAGGTTTCTATCTAGACCATCCTTGGAGAATCTCATTTATAAACTCATTCAGTTCCTTGTCAGAATCACATGCTGCTATCCATTCCTCATGCATCATGGCATCCTGAGAGTGATTTTTAATTGGACAAATAAATCTGCTTCATCATCCCACAATTCTTTTTCCTTCATGTCTTGCTCAAAGACTGAAATGCAGGAAAGACAATCAGCCAAAACATATTTGGCTCCTGGAACATATTCAACTCACTAATTGTACTCATGGAGCCTATACTGCCATTTGGCAATTCTTGGAATAGCTTTCACCCCTCTTTTAGTGGTAAACAAATGTACCAGTGGCTTATGATCAACAAGTACAGTAAAGTGTGTGTCCCATAGGTAAGGTTTGAAGTGGATGATACCCCACCAGCACACATCTCTGTATATTACTGAGTATGATAACTTAGCACCTCTCAATAATTCAATACAAAGTAGTACAATAAATAGCAGCACACAGCATCACCTGAAAAAACAAGAAAAAAGAACAGAAAACAGATAAAGTAATACAAAAATATCTAAAACAGATTCTCATAGAAATAGGTTAGCCCAGACACTATATAACTGCCCTTGAGCCTTATGGTCCCTAGCATTTTGAATAATTGTCTCAAGCTGATAGATCTGGGAGAACAATAGCCATCATTCAGAAGCTGTGGGAGGAGTAGGGTGTACCCATGCCCTTGCAATACATAGGCAGGCTGTAATAAACGCAATTGACACTACTGAAATTACTCTCAGATTAATATTATGCTTATGACCCATCATAATATCTTTAACCGACCACCCAAGAGGAAAGACAGCAGCTGCACAACACCAGACCAGAATGTTTTAAGTGCAGGGCATTCAATAAACATATGAGTAATATTAGCACCATGTTGGTGACAGTTGGGGCAATGCATCTTATAATTCTGATTATTTCTAGACCATAGACAGATCCTATCTGGGGTGTAATATAGCATGTATAATGTATGAAATTGTTGCAATTTAAGACTGACTGAGCTTACTGACCATCAAAAGCAGCTGAGATTTCATCCGCTGAGATCACCTGCCAAACATAGGACTCCATTTGGTAGCTAAAACAGACCTATCATCTGCCCTATCAGCCATCATAATACAATACAGGACCCTGATTGAAGGTTGACAAAGTAGGCCAAATTATCGTGATCACTATCCCCAGCCATAAAGACTAAATTGAATGTAAGAAAATCATGAACCTGTAAATATTTTTTAAAAGACTCATGGGGAAGATTATACAATGTTTGGAATGATGTGAAAGCACATTTACCATCCAAGTTGAAAAGCTGGCCAGCAGTTGTGATGCCCCACCTCACCTATATAAGAAAGACTGACTCCTGAAAAATAGATGGAAAAGTAGGGTTACCCCAGAATGGTGTAAGTTGGTGAATTGCCTGCAGGGAATACCTGGCACCAAGTTAATGTCAGACCCTAAAGGCATCTCTAATAATCTTAAACTGTACCCTCTTAAAACAATTACGGGAGCTGCATTGGCTCAGAAAGAATAAAAAATTATGCACAAAAGCCAGTTTGTACCCAAATGCATAGCAATTGGGCTCACGATTCGTAAGGATATTTTAAAGGTATGAGTCAAAGGCAGCCCACAAGTACAGCTTAAAATCAGGGAGAGAGGAGCCACCTTTGTTAGGCAGAAGTTTCGAAAGACTGATTGCCCTTCTAACCCTCCAATACCCCCAGATAAAACTGCCAATTGACCCCTCGAGATGCCAAAAGAAATGATCAAGAAGCTGCAATCGAATAGCCCAAAAGAGATAGAAAATTTGGGTAAAGTATTCATCTTAACAATATTACAGCATCCTAAAATGCTGGTTCGAAGGTGGTTCCAGGACCGAATCTTTGCTATTCCTAATTTTAGAAGAAGTTCATAGTTTAAGGAAACAATTCACTCCACATTGGCACAAAGCTTAACCCTGAGATACGTAGCAGAGCTGACTGAATCTGTAATCAGAAAGTTGGACAGAAAATTTAAAATAACCTGCATTTTGGATGAATTTAGTTTGTATCCGGAAACGACCCCAAACATTTCAGCTTGCATTGCAACCTGCTCCTTTGCTGTCTCAGGATCTGCAAGTTAAATTGCAATACCACTGGCATATGCACTCATTTTCAGCTCCACACCATTGAATTCTGCAGGAGAAATCAAGCTACTTCCATAAAGATACTGTAGATAGAGTTCAATATAGAGTGAACATAGCAGAGAATAAATTGTGCTTCCCTTTCGCATGCCCCAGCAGATACTGAATGAGGAAGAAGAGCACCCATCCAGAAAGAGCCAAACCATCTGCAACTGATAAAAAGAGACCTAACCAGGGCAATAAACTGATTATCAATCCAGTATGCAGATAAAACGGACAAAACAAAGGAGAAGACACTCTGTCAAAAGCCTTCTTGACTTCCAACAGAATCATACAGAGCTGGTTTCAGGTGCTCCTTGCCATATTAAAAATAGCCATGTTAATGTGCCTCTTTGTATCATGGCCTGGCACAAAGCATTGTTGTTGCAACAAGACTAAGGAGTGAGTTAAAGGTGCAAGGGGCACCTCCAAGACCTTGGCAAAAATCTTGGTGTCTGAATGAATCAACAAGATCAGTCAATAAGATCCCCTATTTTCTGGAGGCTCTTCTTTTTTAAGAAACATAATATTATTAGTAAGATTCCAAGAAGCCGGAACCGCAGATGCGTTCTCAATGCTAGTAACGAAGCCCATAAATAGAGGAAGTATAGTATGCAGAAATGTCTTGTGAAATTCCAAAGGAATAGCATCCTTCCTGCCTTCCCAGTTGGTAATGCTCTGATAGCCCTTTTGATTTCCTGAACAATTATACTCTCCTCTAATTCTTTACTTTGTGTAACATCCAGAGAGAGCAGCCATGCCCCCTGAATATACCCATCCACAGCAGATTGTTTGGCATATGAAAAATAGCCATAAAGTTCCTTATAAAAATCGGCAAACTGTTCAGCTATAGTGAGGGTGCCATAATAAAAAGTACCATCATTGCCCTTAATACTGATCAGATTCTTATTTCTCTTCTCCAGATTTTTCAGGGCCACAACCCACCCGATACTTTCCCATATTCATATTGAACTGCCCTATGTTTTAAGTACTAAGCAGCCGTCTTATCCAACAGCTGTCAGTACAGCATGCAGAAAAGCTCCACAATCAATGAATAAATAAGCATCTCATTTGCAGTTTTATCCTTAATTGTCTGGGAATGTTGGTATTCATCTTCACAGAGCTGGGCACCTAATCGTGAAGCCTAGTCCAGTGATAGCTCCATCTGCCAAATATACTGAAAAGTGCTACCATGAAGAAAGACGACCTTTGCCTCCCATATAATATGTGGGGCAGCCAATTCAGTGTTACTAAAAATAAATTAATTTAAAGAATCCTGCATCCTGCCAATACAAATAGAATTAGCTAACAAAGATCTTGAGGATGTAAATGTCCATCTTGCCTTATTGATATCTGGAAGACACATATATGGTCTGAAGTAATCTTGTGGCACATTTCCATAGTAGCATATTGAATCAACCTCCAGCTAATGCACAGAAAGTCAATAGATGAGTAATGTCTGTGTGGTACAGAGAAAAAAGTACAACCAGGAACGTTATGATAAAGAGTACACCAGAGATCAACCAGACCAGGAACTCGTGACAGATCTTGGGTGGCAGCCTTTTTCTTGATCATTCAAGGATGCACCACCAAATTGGTAGTATCAATTGTATAATGCAGTTGAAATCCCAAGGAGCACTAGCTCCTCAGACCATACTGATATAAATTCAGCCAATCAAATAGAGCAGGATTGCCAAGATTACGCTCATAGAGTGCTGCTACTATAAACTGCCTCACCAAGACATCCAGCTTAGCAATAGCCTATTTACCCTTAGAGTCAGATGCCGTTCTCTGCACTGTAAAATCCAAGCAGAGAAACACCACTCCACATGTGGAAATTGCTTGGATAGTACATATGATAAGGTCAACCCCAGCTGCTTATACGATGATTGGTCTTCATATACCAAGTGAGTCTCAGTAAATCAAACAGTAGTTGGCTTATAAAGCAGAATCTCTTCCTTAACCACTTAAGAGGGCGATTGAGGCCAACATAAACCTTAGATGTGACATGATAGTTGATTAAACCCACAGGTCATGATAGTATGATTTGATTCATGTGTACTATATGGAGAGATGCTCATGACTGCAGCAACAATTTTCACCAGCTCTGACCTCCATCCCACACCCCCATCCCACTGCCTGCCCATTCTTGAACCCCCAAAGCTAAAAACTTTAAGAGAAAAAAAGTAGAAAAAAAAGAAACAATTGGCCCACCCACATCCTGGGGAAACATCATCCCTCCCTCAAGCTGTCAGGACCCTCAGACAGCCATACTGTGCGACCAAACTATCTGCCCCACCCCGATTCCCTGTGCCCTACAGTGAATAAACACAAATATAGACCAGTAAACATTGACTGTGATAGCACAACACCCACAGCCAAAGCTTCTAGAGGAAACATCCCATACAAACCATTGGTTGATATCCAGGTAAGTAAGCAAGCATACAATTATTGGACAGGTAAGCCTTATCCTTCTTATCCTGTCAATTCTTAAGCACTTTTGACACACCAGTTTCTGGCTAGCTGTATCAGACATCGCCATCCCTTAGGATATTCAATTGAGCAGGTTCTTGAAGAAACACCTGGGCACCAACTGCTTCCACAGGATTGATAAAGTGCTGCATTTGCCATCACCTCATCATTGTAGAGTTGCAGAAAGATGGGTGGAAATAGAAAGACACTGAGTCCACAGTGATAGGAGCTGCTGGCCAAGTCTTCAAGAAGATTGCCTGAAGAGGCAGGAAGTTGCCTATGTAAATCAGAAAGGGTTGAGGACGTGCATTATCTGTCTTGGCATTATTCTGCTTTATCAGAAGATGATGAGCCCACTGTATTTGACAATCAATGTCCCAATCCAACAGCCCCAGGAAAGCATTGCCAAATAATTGAATTATGAAATGTTGAGGGTCATCTCCTTCCCGACCTTCCAAAATCCCAAACACTCTTAAATAATTCTGTCACTGTTGGTTCTCTAAATCTTCAATCTTAGCTTTTAGCTAAAAGAGACAGCCCTCATGATCTTGGACTGACCTACCCAAGGCAGATGCTACCTCTTATGTGTCAACAACTCACTGTTGAATATTGAAAACCTGTGATGTGAGAGTAGAGACTTTGCCAGTCATTTCAACGACAGACTGTTGGAGCTGTACATCATCACTCTTTAATCGAGCATAGTGTTGTGGGCCTTCACTCGCTGTACCTGCATTAGCTGATTAATTGTGGCAAAAGATGGCTCAGAAGAAGAGGAGTCAACAATTGAGGCAATCCCACCATCCACATGTGACAGCCCACCAAATGAGTTAGCTAGCTTGTCAGGAAGAAGTATAAACAGGGCTCCCCAGGTTCACATTTGGCACTCAGTGAGAGTTGGCTAGCCACCAGCATATCAGCCACAGAACCTGTTGAATCAAAGTCTCAGGCCTGTGTACTGCTAAGGTAAGACACTGAAGTGTCAAGCTTATTGTCCCCTTTCTCCATGGTCTGACCTCTATTCAAGAACTAATCACTGGCACTAGGGGGAACACAAGGTTTAAATTCTGCTTCACTTTGACCCACTGCTGTAAAAGACGAGCATGGGGAGACAGATGTCCAGGTTTATTTCTTTTAGCATTGGCCCTCTTTTAACCTCAGTTGCTCTTGAATAAATGAAATCCATAACCACAGCGAGACAGGACACCTGGGATGATGACACAATACCAGTTGACTCAGTAGGGGACCGATCAATTGCATAGTTACTATTGTTAGATGGACACAACTCCCCTTCCTCAAAATGTAGATCATTGTCATTTGTCAAGGTTCGTAAAGGGGAAGCAACATCGCCATCAGATAAGGGCCAATTCATTTCTATCATTAGCGCGCACTGCTGAGAACTCGGTGTCAGCTCAATAGCTTTGTCAACGTCATTAGTACTGCTACCCTTAGCAAGACATGAACATCAGCATCGGGAACAGATGACAGTGTAAAGTCATGCATCAGGGAAGTAACGATACCTGTGGACATTGTCATTGTGGCACTTCCTCCTTTAAAGATACATTGTTACAGTAATCCTGTAATTGACTGACAACAGAGAGGAAAGATGTGGTGAGGCCAGATGGAGAAACAGAAAATGCAGAAGGTAATATGTCCTTTTTGGGAGATGCTTGTTTGAGAGCTTTGACCAGCATTGCCCCGACCAGAGACGATATAGCAGGGAGCGGTGAAGAAGACTCTCCATTGGCAGGCTCCGTGGCGAGCAGAGAGGAGGCAAAGGTACTAGTCAGCAGCTTTGCTACAGTTCGGCCGATTGCGATGCTGGCACCCAAGCTTTTGAGAACTACAGGACAACCTAACATTTGCCCACAGAACTGGGTATAATCTACTCAAAAACATACGTTTGTGGAGAAATTATTACCAAACTACTAATAAATGAATCTTTACAATCAATGTATCAATGAAAAAAGAAAGAAAAATGACAAAGAAAAATTAGATGGATGAAGCAAAAAACAAGCATGTTTATGTCCAACAATAAAATGTTTTATATGTAATTAAGCTATCCAAACACCTAAATGATTTCATGCAACAGTACACAGAAATAAATTCTACAGAAAGATGCACTTGCGTCCCCTATGATGTCCCAAAACACTTTCACAGGAGTTCAATAGGTGGACAATTTCCTTTCTACAAGAACATACAAGTTACACCGCCCTTTGTAGTATTTTTCATAATATTCCAAACATTTTGAGATGGACTAGGTCAATTTTATGCAGTCAATTCTGTCATGGAGGACATACAGTTGACATTTCGGTCTCAAAAGACAATCCACAAAACCATCATCAGGACTCAGTGTCAACATGAAATAATGCCTGAAAGTACTGCTAAAATGTATCACATAACCATCAATCCACAATACACAACATTACAAAAGTTAAAAACAACATGCAAGACATGTCGTATATCGTCCACTCACAAAACATCTGTGAACCAGTTCCAAACACTAACCAAATAGAGCGTGAAGTGTACACCATAGATCCAAACATCATAAAACAAAAAAGCATAGTAACCCAAAATGTGCTCCACTAATCTCAATTAAAACTCAAACTCTCATCCCAGTAGTATCAAGGAATCACAACCAAGGCATCAATACATATCAATAAAAAAAACATGCAATAGGAAGACATGTACAAAATATACCTGCATATATAGACACATATCACACGTAATCCAATCTGGAGCACAGGTTAAAACAAAGAAAGAGAGGAAGAAAAAGAAAAAGAAATTTAAGGAATGGGGCTACACTGAAAAGATAACCGACCTGATGGATCACCGCCTATCGTCTCACAGTGTAGTATAACTAATCATGTGGTATCGCATCTCAACATGACTCCTTCTTTCCAGGTGTATAACGGGACCAAAAAACTCCAAAGATGAAAAAAATATTATACTAATCTTAAAAGTCCCATACATCACTAGAGCCATTCCAATCTGTCACTCAATAACTGCTGTAGGCACACAGGCAATAAGCTCTACACTACTATGTAATAAATAACCTAAGTAACAGATAAGTCTAAAATGTAGCCAGAACTTGCCACTCCACCTGTAGCTTAAACCCCTTTCAAACGGAGTGTGCCAACCAGATCCGCTTACTCTCATGATTTGTGAGCATACGATCCACATCATGTCTGTGGTTAGAACATTTTATCACTTCCAGTACAAACCACATCTTCGTATTGTGTGCATGTGACATTTCCAAATAATGTTCCACCAATTGGGTATTCTGTACTCTACATCGAATCCGGGTTTGATGTTGTATGATTCTTTTCACACCTCTGAGTAGTTTTGCCGATGTGAATCAGTGCACAAGGACACTCTATGCAATAGACTACATTCTTGGAAGCACAATTAGAATCAGAGTCCAACTTCTATCATTAATCATACAAGTAATAACCACTGTCATAGTAGTACATGCAGTACAACTACCACAGGGGTAATGTCCTGTCACAGGTTCTAATCCCCATAGATGTCGAAGTGATGCTGGTTTAGGGTCATTATATGCTCGGGTTAAACTGTCCTTCAGATTGTTACCTCTTTTGAAGGCAAGCATAAGTTTCTCCTGAAAAACATCGGATATAATAAGAATATGCCAGTTTTTCAAAATTATGCTTCTGATTCTATTGGATTCTCTGCCAAAAGTTGTAACGCATGTAAACCTTCTCTTAGCCTGTCTTTCTTTCACCATCAGCACGGCACCAGAGCTGGAGCTCTTCCCCGCCAATTGCTGCTGTATGATGCCACTAACATGAGCCAGGTTGCCTGCTTGGATGGGGGCCTTCCCCCACAAGTGCCAGAATTCTTATTGGGCTCCATTACAGCCCAAAAAACAACACGGGTAGAAATGAACCGCAGCTGAGGATGTGACGTAGAGCAACAAGCCACATCAGCAACTGAGATAGTAAAGATGCTCCTTCACTCTCTGATGAAACTGCTACAGAAATACGTGACGTCCTCTCCGCTTACTGCTTTCTACAGCCGCTATGCTGTTACTGATGTGCCGTTATCATGTCTCAGGCATCTCTGTAGGAATCCAGCAACCACTTTCCATTTGCAAACAGAAACAGAGTGACAGCCTTACAACAGTCAACAGTCAAAGCAATAGCCACAAAGATAATGGACATATTGTAATAGCACTAGAGAGCTGAGCGATCACGGCAGGAGGGGAGCACACATAAGGCAAACCAACCCATCTTAATCTTTTTCCGTGCCTCTCTCGAACTAGGGCCCCCCCTCAAGCGAAAAATATATATTTTTAAAATGCTTAAACAAGATTTCCACTACCCTTTGAAATATGGCTGATGCCAACGATAGCCAGAAGTGCATGCTCTTCCATTGAAATAAACCTTTTGGTGTTTCGAAGGCAGTATAATTTAGCGACTCAGGATACAAGTTGATCTGGTGGTCTGCTGAGCCAATGTTGAGCAAACTGAAAACCTTGCCTCCCTTAAGAGTGGATAAAGTCTCTGTGATGTAAGGAGAAGGGCAATAATCAACCCAAATCTAATCATTTACATTTTGAAAATATATACTCATACAAATGGACCCATTGGCTTTTCAAGCCAAAACAATTGGAGCTTTCTAATCAGAACTCCCTATGGGTTCTATTATTGACTACATAATGTGTTAAATTCCTTTCTTCAGCTCTGGTTGTAAGGCCAAAGGCACCGTCCAGACTTAGGCCCCCATTACAACATTGGCGGTAAAAGGCGCTTACCGCCGTGCAGAAGACCGCCAATACACCGCCGCGGCCGTGGAATTCCGCCACAGCTATTATGACACACAGCTCGGAATCCGCCGAAATTCAGACACCCACACAACACCGCCACACCAAAGGTAAGTGATAAACTGGCGGGAACCAATCCTCCACCTCCAAGCCAACAGAAACACGCCCATGCTATTACGACCCACGAATCCATGTGGCGGTCTTTCAACCGCGGTATTCCATTGGCGGTACACACCGCCGTGCTCAAAATACACACACATCTCCAAAACACCGCCACATTGGACAAATACACACACCTGATACACATACACACACCACTCCCACACACCCAACACAATATAAAACACACACCCACATCACCCACAAACCCCTACGACCAAAAAATCACGAACGAAGGCCAGAGAGAGAGCACAGAATAGACAACCCCATCACACAGAGGCACACAACACCATCACCCACACAACATCCACGCACAAAACACCACTACACTCACCACTCTCATCACCACATACACCACCCCACACATCACACACACCACCCCATGGCACGACAAAGACACCACCGCTTCTCCGAGGAGGAGCTCAGGGTCATGGTGGAGGAAATCGTCCGGGTAGAGCCACAGCAATTTGGCTCACAGGTACAGCACACATCAATAGCCAGGAAGATGGAGTTATGGTGCAGAATAGTGGACATGGTGAACGCGTGGGACAGCACCCAAGAAATAGGGAGGACATCAGGAAGAGGTGGAACAACCTACGGGGGAAGATGCATTAATCGGTCTCCAGGCACAACATCGTGGTACAGCAGACTGGCGGCGGACCCCCACCTCCTCCCCCACAACTAACAACATGGGAGGAGCAAGTCTTGACCATCATGGCCAGAGGGCCTCAGAGGAGTCGGTGGAGGATGGGACACTGGTAAGTCAATTCGTAACTATCATATCCCCCACCCTACCTGCATGATATCACACACCCCCACCCTCACCCCCTCCCCTATCACTCCAAATCCTCACTAATCTACCCATAACACAAACCACCCATCCCAACACCAAGCCCATCATCACACAAACCCACACACAGGAATGCTTGCACTGGGGTACACAAACACCCACCCATTGCACACCATTACACACACACATGCAATAATCATGCTCTTATGCCCCTGCAGGAACACGAAGGACCGTCACCACACCAGAGGGTCCAGACAACACCACTCCACCCACAGAAGAGGCCCATAGTGACGAGAGGAGCTCTACCCTACTGGATCCTGATGACCAACCCGGACCATCGTGGGCCTCGGGACAGTCGGTTCCCCTTGCACAGGCACAGCCCAACACCGACCTTCCACCCTCTGGTAACACCAGCACAGCACCCACCCAGCGGGCCCAAACCTCCCTACCCAGGACAGGTCAATCAGCGGTGTGTCCACCACTACAGGGAACCCAGGATAACCCGCCACACCAACAACAGCAGGGACCTGGTGGCAGTGGTAGTGGGCACACGGTCCAGGGAATGGAGGCACAGGAACACAGGGGAACTGGGAGGGCTGCTGTGCGACAGGGGGTGGACAGGCCAAAGGAACCCACTCTCCACGAGGCCCTCACCTCCATCATGGGAGCATACCACCACTCCCAGGAGACGATGGCCACGGTCCTGGACAAGTTGCAGGAGACCCTGCGCCTGCAGGACGAACTGTATTTGGGGTTCAGGGAGGAGCTCAGGACCATCAGCTCTGCCCTGGCCACCATCGTAGGAGTGCTGAAGGACATACAGCAGACCTTGAGGGACACCGTGGCACTCCAAGGGGCCCCTGACACTAGCCAGGACGATGATTTGCCCACCACCTCCACCGGCGCTAGTGGACAGGACGCCCCGCCACAGGACCAACACACCAGCACCCCTCACCCTGCAGACGGACAACCACCACGCAAGCGGGCCCTGAAATCCAGGAACAGGACAGTCAAGATGGCAAGACCCCCGCCAGGAAGTGAGACCACCCTGATTGTCACCCCACTGTCCCACTTTGTTACCCTGTCCATACTTACACTGCACCAGCTCCACTTCCTATGCCCAGATGGGCAGTGCACCTGTGAGACAAATAGACTGGACTCTGCCATGGAAATTCCTCCACCATCACCCATCCTCATTTTACAAACCCCTCACATTTCAGAGCACTTCAATAAACACCCTTGAACCACAAAACAATCTGGAGTCAGTCTGTGATTTACTAAATATGTATTATCAATGACAGTGTCATAATGGGTTTACCGTCACACATCACAAGCACTTGAAGGATGCAAGCAGTTGACACGTAGGTAACCACACCTGTGAAACCGTAATGGAAGGGTACAACTCAGTTTCCAAATAATGATTTAAATCGAGAAACAGGATAGAGGTAGACGTGTAAAAGTTAATATAATGGTAAAAATGAAATTTTTCTCACCTGTGTCTCACTGGAAATATTGCTGTATGACTGACTCCCTGTTGTCGTTGTCTTCTTCCTCAGCATCATCCTCATCACTGTCCACAGGCTCCACAGACTCCACAGCTGCTACAACACCGTCATCTGGATCATCCTCCTGCAGAAAAGGCACCTGGTGTCGCAATGCCAAATTATGGAGCATGGAGCAGGCGATGATGATGTCGCACACCTTCTTCGGTGAGTAGAATAGGGATCCACCTGTCATATGGAGGCACCTGAACCTTGCCTTCAGGAGGCCGAAGGTGCGTTCGATCACCCTCCTAGTCCGCCCATGGGCCTCATTGTACCGTTCCTCTGCCCTGGTCCTGGGATTCCTCACTAGGGTCAATAGCCAGGACAGGTTGGGGTAACCAGAGTCCCCCAATAGCCATACACAGTGCCTGTGGAGTTGACCCATCATATCAGGGATGCTGCTATTCCGCAGGATGTAGGCGTCATGCACTGAGCCAGGGAGCATAGCATTTACCTGCGAGATGTACTGGTCTGCCAAACATACCATCTGGACATTCATTGAATGATAACTCTTCCTGTTCCTGTACACCTGTTCACTCCTGTGGGGGGGGACCAGAGCTACATGGGTCCCATCAATGGCACCGATGACGTTGGGGATATGTCCAAGGGCATAGAAGTCACCTTTCACTGTAGGCAAATCCTCCACCTGAGGGAAAATGATGTATCTCCTTACGTGTTTCCGCAGGGCAAACAACACTCTGGACAACACGTTGGAAACAATAGGCTGGGACATCCCTGATGCCATGGCCACTGTTGTCTGAAAAGACCCGCTTGCAAGGAAATGGAGCACTGACAGCACCTGCACGTCAGGGGGGATTCTAGTCGGATGGCGGATTGGTGACATCAGGTCTGGCTCCAACTGGGTACATAGTTCCTGGATTGTGGCACGGTCAAACCGGTAGGTGACGATGACATGTCTCTCTTCCATTGTCAACAGGTCCACCAGCGGTCGGTACACCGGAGGATTCCACCATCTTCTCATATGTCCCAGCTGACGGTGCCTACGAAGGACAACAGCGAAGAACCAGTCAGTATTCCTCCAGGTATGTACCCACAGTTACACACAAGACTACACCACTCACAAAACCCTTCCTGTATGTGTGTAGAGTGTAGGCCTAGCTATGTGTGACGCAGTAGTAATTGAAGCCATGTGGGCCCCTGAAATGGCAGCTGCCTGACCTCTAAACTGGGACAATTGGATTGTGGGGTAACAGCGCTGGCGTTGCACACCGTCGCGGTAGGCGGTCGTAGACCGCGGCGCAATGCTGCATTGGTTAACATTGGACCCTATGGGTCCCAGGAGCCAATGAACAGGTGCGCCGGCGGTGATGATGCGCCCCGCCACGGACGTCACCGGCGCGGACGTCACCGCCATTTTCTATCTGTTCAATCACTAGATACCTGACCTTCGACAGGAGAGGAGCTACACTGCAAGGGCTTCTGTGACCTCAGTCTGGAAGCGACGATGGCTGCTGCGTCTGGGGAAAGGGCCCCTGCCTTCACTGCACAGGAGTTGGAGAAACTGGTAGACGGGGTCCTCCCCCAGTACACGCTACTCTACGGTCCTCCAGACCAACAGGTTAGTACACAGGGAGCACGTTGTATGGGCTAGGCCTGGGTGGAGAGGGCTGGTTGGAAGAGGGAAGGGGGCAGAGTTCAGGGAACATTAAGGCATGTACCAAATGGCAAGGGTAGGGAGGGGGGACACTTACATCTACGGTGCAGTTGGTAATGGCTTCTCTTCTTCCCTTGTGCATGTCATGTAGGTCAACGCCCACCAGAAGAGGGACATTTGGCGTGCCATCGCCAAGGAGGTCTGGACCCTGGGGGCCCACCAGAGACGGGGCACCCACTGCCATAAGAGATGGGAGGACATTCGCCGCTGCAGCAAGAAGACGGCGGAGGCTCAGCTGGGGGTGGCCTCCCAACGTGGGAGGGGTGCCCGTCGCACCATGACCCCACTGATGTTCTGGATCCTGGCGGTGGCCTACCCGGAGTTGGATGGGCGCTTGAGGGCATTACAGCAGACACAAGGGGGTGAGAACAACCTCATTCTGCTGACTTTGCGCGTAGTGGAGGGGTCTGGGTGGGGGAGGTGGGCTGTGGGTGTCCCTAGGCCAGGGCAAGTTCGGTAGGCAAGGCCCCACGGTAATGTAGGCCATGTGGCACTCTACCCCACCTCAGCAGAGTGCCAAGTCGAGGTACAGTTGTTCCTGTGGCATCCATGTGCGCAGATGTCCACCATTGCCATGTAGGTCATATCTCAGAAATTGCATGTGCCGAGGGCAGGAGCACGGCGTATTGCAGGGGGCTGCTGCGTCTGTCTTGTCCGCCAACGGTAGCGGTAATCCATGCACTAAAACTCTCTTTCTTCTGTCTCCCCCCCTTTTTCCGCTCTCCCTGTCCTTTTGTTCATCAGCATCAACAGGCGGAGGTACAGTGGCACCGGAGCACGAGGGAGCTGCATCCCACATGGCCATGGAGGGCCACACCACAGACTCTGAATGCACCAGTGGGACGGAGGGCGAGGGGAGCTTCACGTCGGCCACCGGATCACCAAGCAGCGACATGGACTCGTCCGCCAATGGGGGCTCCCTTGTGGTGGCGGCACCATCTGTGCCCCCCACCTCTACAGGTACAGCCGCCCCTACCAGCCCCGCCCTCCCAGCAGCCCCTCAGCGTTCGCCCCGTGCCCGCTCACCCAGGAGGGTTGGCATCACCTTCGCCCCAGGCACCTCAGGCCCTGCGCCAGTCACCCCTGCTGCCCTCAGTGAGGAGGCCATTGACCTCCTCAGGGCACTCACTGTTGGGCAGTCTACCATTGTGAATGCCATCCAGGGTGTAGAACGAGAGTTGCAACACGGTAATGCATTCCTGGAGGGCATTCATTCTGGTCAGGCTGTCCTTCAGCGAACCCTGCAATCTCTGGCCTCAGCACTGATGTCAGCCATTGTCCCTGTCTCTAGTCTCCCCCCTTCAACTTCCTCCACCCAGACCCAATCTCCTGTACCCCAGCCCATCTCAAGCACACCTACAGACCAGCATGCACACAAGTCAACACACCCAAGTAGCTCAAGCAAACATAGGCACCACACACACCACAGGCACTCATGCAAGCCTCACCCACGTACAGACACAGCAACATCCACTGCCTCCACTGTGTCCCCCTCCTCCTCTTCTCCCTCCTCCCTCCCAGTCTCGTCTACACACACACCTGCATGCACCACATCTACAGGCACCATGAATCGCACAAGGACACCCAGCACCACAAGCCGCTCACCTGCACTCACTACCTCCACTGCCATTTACACGTCCCCTGTGTCCTCTCCCAGTGTGTCTGTGACGCACCCTCCCAAAGTACCCAAACGCCGGCAATCACTCACCCAACATCCATCCACCTCACAACAGCCTCCAGTACCTGCACCTGCACCCAAAACACCTAAATTGACACCTCCGACAACCACCTCCTCTTCCTCCACTCCCAGACCCCCTCCAACTACCCATTCCAGTGTTCATCAGAAACTGTCCCTCTGTAAAGTTGACCTTTTTGCCCCCACCCCACCCCCTCCAATTCATCAGTCCTATCGTAGCGCCTCAGCCAAAAAGCCTCCAATTCCAGTGGTGCCTGTTCAAGGTTTGTGGGCAGGCAGTAGGACCCGGAGCCAAGGCACTGGCAGCCCACCCCCTGTAAAGGCTCTAAAATTGGAGTGTGGACGACGGGACCGTGTTAAGACTTCTGGTGGGAAAACAACTGACATGGGTTCCGAGGGGATTGGAGAGTCAGCTGTGACTCCACCAAAGTTGTGGAAGAGCCAGAGGAAGTCTGCCCAGCCTGTTGTGAATGTCATGGCGGAGAAGTGCGCCATCATTTCCGGCGGTCGAGACACAACCACCAGCACCGTCGTCACTGGTCAGGAGACCACCGCCTGAGTCACAGCCCAGGAGGGCCCAAGTATCGTCACTGGTCAGGAGACCACCGCCAGAGTCACAGCCCAGGAGGGCCCAAGTATCGTCACTGGTCAGGAGACCACCGACGGAGTCAGTGCCCTGGAGGGCCCCGGCTGCCACAGCCCTGCTGGGCAATGATGGAACGTCATTTCACACACCAATGCCCAGTGTAGAGAACGTCATGCCACACACCAATGTCCATAGCAGAACCGCCATGGCAAAGCACCGCTGAACAGGGCAAAGACCGCCATGGCAATGCACCACTGAACAGGGCAAAGACCGCCATGGCAAAGCACCGCTGAACAGGGCAAAGACCGCCATGGCAATGCACCGCTGAACAGGGCAAAGACCGCCATGGCAAAGCACCGCTGAACAGGGCAAAGACCGCCATGGCAATGCACCGCTGAACAGGGCAAAGACCACCATGGCAAAGCACCGCTGAACAGGGCAAAGACCGCCATGGCAAAGCACCGCTGAACAGGGCAAAGACCGCCATGGCAATGCACCGCTGAACAGGACAAAGACCGCCATGGCAAAGCACCGCTGAACAGGGCAAAGACCGCCATGGCAAAGCACCGCTGAACAGGGCAAAGACCGCCATGGAAAAGCACCGCTGAACAGGGCAAAGACCGCCATGGCAAAGCACCGCTGAACAGGGCAAGCACCGGGTAGGAATGAATGGGCTGCCACATCAGGCATCCTTATCCCATGTGCAGCTGGAACAGTGACAGGACAGGAACTTTCACGGGGAGACTCATCCAGTCTGGGCACCAGTCCCCCCCAGTACCACTAGAGACCTGCATCTACTTGAGTGACTGTGGCTTTGCACTCCCCAGGATGGAACAGTGGTCACCCCACCCACTGTAGAGACTTGAGAGACTGTGACTTTGCACTCCCCAGGATACATCAATGGAGCCCTGTCGTGTATCTGGCTTTGCAGTCATCCGGCTGAGGTGCCCCCCCTTCCCTTCCCCCTGAGGTGCCTGTAGTATTTCTATCTGATGCCCCAGCAGTGTTCTCTCCGATTGTGGTCAGGTATCCTTTGTGGGCCTCGCTCATGGATTTTTGGACTGTTGGTGCACGGACATTGTTGTGTACATATCTGTACTACTTCTCGTATTGTATATAATTCTGACTGATTTTCAAATATATATCTGTATATTTTTGTATGACATGTATATTGCCACATTACAATGTTTGACCGAATTTCGCATTGTCTTTTCATTCTTCCGGGGGGATTGTGGGTTGTTACTGTGATTTTTGTGAATGCATTGGTGTGTATGTTGTAATATGCGAGGGTGGGGGTGGGGGTGTTTGGTGGGTGTCCCCCTAACTTTTGCCTCCCCCCTCCCCTATGTCATAGGTGCAGTACTCACCGTTGTCTTCGGCGCCTACGTAGCTGTTGGTCGTAGAGGAGCAGAAACACAAGGGCAGGTAGTATTTGGAGTTCCGGCTCCATGGAGTCCTCGTTCCTCGTGGGATGTGTTCAGGTGAGCGTTTTCCCATAGCAAAAGCTGTTTCCGCCGTGTTTTTATCCACGGAGAATCCGCCCCGGAAAAGGTGGCGGATTGGTGGGTTGTAATACTGTGGGCGGTACATTGTCTCCCGCCTGTCTGTTGACAGGGACCGCCGCGCTGCTTGTTTGCACCGCCGTGGCGGGCGGTGTGTTAAAGTGGCTGTCTTTGTTGGCGGTTTCCGCCAGGGTCATAATTCCCTTTTTTGGTCCGCCGGCATGTTTGCGGTGTTTCCGCAGCTTTAACACCGTCCGCCAGGGTTGTAATGACCCCCTTAATGTACTATTAGATGTGCTCTATCCATTAATCTCACTTTATGCAAGAAGCCTTTAAATAAACCTAAGTTTTCTTGGAAAACTTCAGTATAATCCTCCTCCCACTTACTCTTTTTTATTCATGGAATTTGGACATAATCTTTCCTTAATGTTAGCTGAACAGGTTTGTTAGGATCTAACAATATCTCCAACTTCTTTTGGTTGTGTCATCTCAATAAACAAGAATTGTATTTAACCATGCATACAATGCCTTCTGTCTTGTTTTTAAAATAAAATTCCACTTCAAACTCTCCCATCACCTCAATGAGTTTGCCTCCGTAACCTACAGACTGGATAACAGATCTTGTCAATTGAATTCCACACTCACTAACGCCTCTTTCCACTTCTTTTCGCTCAACAAAGTGAACGGAGATCCAGATTCTGCCATCACTTTTACTTTTACTCTCTTCATCTTTAACATACACAAACGTCTTTTTATCAAATTCAAAGATACATCACACACTTTCTGCTTACAATCATGCTGATTATGATCATCCAGTGCTACCTCTTTAATAGTTAAATTTTCAACTTTGTCACTAGTGGATAGGTCATTTTCCCTTATTTTCCTAGACTCAACCTTGTGTATTTTACTACAATGTGATTTGCTTGTCGACCTGCACACTCTTGCAAAATGCCCCATTTTCATGCATTTAGCATAGGAACGATATTCAGCCGGGCACATGCTAGCATTTCCTAAGTGGGACGTCCTTTCACATCAGTAACACACTAACATTTTAAATGGTTGTTTGTTGTATACTTTTTCAGTTGTGCTAGATTTATCAGACAATGTTTCAATTTCATCCTTCTTTTTCCCTTTCTTCTATTTACTTTTAATAGCTAATAGATTCTAAGGATGAGACTTTGTTTCTGAAACAGTCAAGTGTTCCATGTATGAGGTTGTGCTTTCAATTCTAGTTACACTTACCATTGCTTTCAGTAATGTTAAATTAGGTGTTGACAATAAAGTCTCTTGGAGGTTTTTGTTCTTTATTTTATCCACAAATTGTTGATTGATCATTTCTTCTTCAAAGGCTTTACACTAGGGAATAAGGGGACCAGCACAGACCACTGACAGCTTGTTGTGTGAAAAAGGCTGCTTTATTGAAACAGGTGCACATCACAACATTTACCTGACCTCAAGTCTTACAAAACTAAACCACACTATGGGGGTCATTCTAACCCTGGCGGTCGACGAGCGCCAGGGCTAAAATGACGGGAGCACCGCCAACAGGCTGGCGGTGCTCCCATGGGCATTCTGACCGCGGCGGTAGAGCCGTGGTCAGAAACGGGAAACCGGCGGTGTCCCGCCGGTTTCCCGCTGCCCTAGGGAATCCTCCACGGCGGCGCTGCAAGCAGCGCCGCCATGGGGATTCCGAACCCCTTCCGAATCCTGTTCCTGCCGGTTTTCACTGCCAGGAACAGGATGGCGGTAACGGGTGTTGTGGGGCCCCCTAACAGGGTCCCACTAGGATTTTCAGTGTCTGCATAGCAGACACTGAAAATCGCGACGGGTGCAACTGCACCCATCGCACCCTTCCCACTCTGCCGGCTCCATTCGGAGCCGGCATCCTTGTGGGAAGGGGTTTCCCGCTGGGCGGGCGGGCGGCCTTCTGGCAGTCGCCCGCCCGCCCAGCGGGAAACTCAGAATAACCGCGGCGGTCTTTTGACCGCGCAGCGGTATTCTGACGGTTCCCGCTTGGCGGGCGGCTCCCGCCGCCCGCCAAGCTCAGAATGACCCCCTATATGCTTCATTATCTAATTCTCCCGCTATTCCCTCCCCTACAAATGTCCCTACCTCGTAACTTAAACTGCAAAGCTGTACTTCCTGCTTTGGGTTAAAGTTCCTCCTTTGAGGCTTTCATCCTCCCATCCCATTTAACTGTAACAATTAAACTTGTAACTAACAGGAGTGCTCATGCATACCCATTCCCTTTCCATTTGAATCATTGCTGCCAACAACAATAAGCTCGGCTAACCCATGCAAACTTCTCTGTGAAACCGCCACCCAGAAAAAGTGAAACTTTGCTTCCCCTTTTTCTGCCCCCAACCCCTCTTATTTTGCCACCACCTCCCGAAGGGGATAAAGAGCCTGTAGCTATCCTTACCTATGTGTCACCTCCCAGGGTATGTTCAACGTCGGTGTCACCACATCCAGAATGTGCAGGAGGTACAAGTCCATTCCCATGAATGATAGGTGTACTCCATCCCCTTGAAAAACCTCCATTGCCCTATAAGACAAATCCCTGTGTTCTATTCTGCCTACCTTATTCCTCCTGTAGAACATCCTCATCTCTTTCTTTATCTTCCACCTATTTATTTCTATTGCGGCCAGTTTTACAGCTCCTTTCCATTCCCTGCACACAATAAACTCTGTCTAAATTACATGGTCCCTGACCACTGTTTTTTTATTTCAAAAAGGTCGTCCTTCATTTCCCTCATCAGTGCTACTCCCTTCTCAAACACTAGATCAGTCTCCGAGGTGAATTAACAACAAATCAAAACATGGCTCCTGGATCAAAAGTCTGTTTAAACAGTGCAAAAGTTCCTTGCATCTCATGCCCCCTTTTCCATGCCATCGAAACTTTAACAATGCTGAGTCAAATCCTGGGTTGACACCATGGTTACTCTCCTTCGCATGCCTTACTGCCCATTTTACAAATGAATGGCACACAATCCAAACTGAGAGAGCTGGCACATCTAGGCCTGGCACAGGCCTGAAAAACACAAGAACAAATATAAGCCAACCTTCCTCATTGAAATTCCTCCTCTTCCCAAACATAATACTGAAAGCAGTCGGATGTCCACTTCCCTAACTTCTGAATGCTCCCACTCCACCTCCCCTCTGAGCCAGTCATGTTGCTACTCCGATCCTAAATGAATGCGTGCCATAATATGTAGCCTCAACCCTGATGTTCATCAGCCCTTTCCATAAAATGGCTAACAGTTGATATGCTGAGACTATGCTACCAGACAGATGCAAGAAAACCTCACCCTCCATTTCTGCCCTCCTTCCTCTGAGCCGTGAGCCCATCTTACCGGGCACACTGCTTCTGCCAGGTACAAACGCAATACTATTTCTTTGTCCTGTCCCCTCTGATCAGTCTAGAACCTATGCAACCATACCCGCACCCTTTGTCCGCTCCAAGACACCTCATCCCACCTTATTTCTTTCTTCGTCTTATTGCCCAACAATTCTGACATTCAGAGAGCATCAAAAAACATACACCCCATCAATGTGGAAAATAAGATCATCTCATCTTCCCCTTGATATGTCGCAGGTAAACATCTCAGCACTGAACAAAATAACCTCCATGTCAATGTTTTTTATCTAGGACCTTGAGCCCCCCCACCCGTGAACCCACCCCTCCAATAGGCGTGCTCCAAGCTCACCCGTTGATGGAGTATATCCCCAAATCAGCTTGCCCATTAATGAAATACCAGCCAGTTTCCCAGCTATGGTCACCCAAGACTGCTACTTTTCAATTAATGTCATAATAAGCTGAACTGCATCTTCTGTTCTGCCCCATGCACCCCCTCTCCATTGAGTCCCACTCTCCAAAAACTCCTGCAAATCCTGACTGAACGCTTGTCTTGTCAACCCCGCCAAGGAATGTCAGACCAGTTGTAGCATCTTTTTCCACCTGCTTTCCACAGCTTGAGTTGTATCCTGTTTGTGATCTTCTTGATGGCCATATACAACCCACGGAACCTCTTCCACTGTAAACAAGACAAAGCATCCGCAATGTCATTGTCCACACATGCTTTTTGAGACGCACCCTGAGTGCACTATCATATTTTAGGCATTGCCACCCAAAAATCCTCATTAACTTCAACACCTGTGGATCCCTGGCTGATTGTCTATTGACCACTTGTACAACTGCCATGTTGTCAATATTAAACAATATTGCCTTATGTGCCAGCCGATGTCCCCATAATGTCACAGCTACGACCAGAGGAAAGAATTCCAAAAAGGCAATGCTCCTCCCTCCTCGCTTCCATGCCGTGGGCCACTCTTCTGCACACCATTCACCCTGCCAATAAAACCCAAACCCACTCCCCCCAGCCGCATCAGAGTACACTTGTGCATCCCAGCTCCGTTAAAGACAGTAGTGGCATTCCATTGAAAGATTAAAAAAATACCCCTACATTCATAAATCCTCTTCAGTTCCGGCTGACAGTCAAAAATGGTGATGCGGCAAGGCCTTGCCTGACAATGCAAAGCCCAGTCTCCTATAGAAAGTTCTCCCAGCCCTAATTACCGGGCATGCAAAGTTGAGATGTCCTAGTAGTATTTGAACCTCTTTAACTGTCACCTTATCTTTGTTCAACATGGAGTCTAGTAACAACTTAATTGTCAGTTGTTTTTTTTCTCCATTGGTAAATGAGCTTCCATGGCCCTTGAATCAATCTCAATGCCCAAGAAAGACACCACTGTGCTGTGTCCTACTGTTTTCCCTGGTGCTAAGGAAACCCTACGGTCCCCCATAATATCTTGGCAGTTAAGCAACATGTCCTTGCACTCTGTCATTCCTGACTTCCCCACAAAGAAAAAGTCATCCAAATAGTGTGTCACCTGTGCCTGGCCTGTCGCCTATGTAAATGCCCACTGCAGGAATGTGCTAAAATGCTCAAACAAAGCACAAGATATCGAGCATCCCATCGGAAGAGCCAGACTCTATGTCACTTTTAGCCATCAATGCTACGCTTCCCACTCTCTCCACCATGGCAAATGTCACATCAACCGAAGAATAGTTGACCGAATATAGCTCTTCCTCAATATAATCATTGACTGATTACCCTTCTGGTCACAAAAGATGATGAATCAGGTGGAATTGTCCTTTCTTTTTTTTAGGTACCACCCCATAGGAGAAACTATCAAGTGTGCTAGGGGTCAATGGTCAAATGGACTTGCCATCCTTCCCTCCCTGACCTCCTTTAATAGCTTGTCCCACACAAACACCTTCAAGGAGGCCACTGATTTCAAATTATTAGCCCGCCTCCTTGTTCTGGGCCCCTCATACCCCAAGTGAAAGCCCCAAATGAACCCCTCCTACAGAATACTACTGTCCTCAGTCCTGTCAACTGTCCTCCGTGACCTCCCCTGAAGCCCAAATGTTGCGGAGGCTGCTGATGAATGGCTGAACCCTGCGTTGGTGCCATGTTTCCCCAGTGCCATAGCAGTGCACCAAGGCATGCCTATCCACGCACTTAGTGCTTTCGTGTCAAAACCTGGAGTATTCCCTCATGCAAAAACTTTTATTGAAAACCCCCCCTTGCCCAGCCTGCCCTTTTGCTGTGGTCCCCACCCCTCCCCGAGTGGGGCACCCCTGGAAGGGCCTACAAACAATGGGAAACCCACTGGCCGTGAAAATAGCCTTCCCAAACTTAGATGGCCCCATTGTGTGGTGCCACAAGTCCAAGTGAACCTCCCCCACTGAATGTCAGGGTCCAACGCCATTCGCAGGCGACATTTGGCATCATATTGAGCCTTGGCGTAACCCCCATAGTTAATCTGAGCTTTCCTAATTGTGTCCATAGATTTAAAGATTGCCACACACCTCTCTGGTTATTTTTCGCACAATATGCTAGAACAAATCAGAAAGGCTGAGGTCCAATTCTCATTCACCAATGGGACCTTTGACCGCTTAGCCAATTCAACTTCTTCCTCCTTTGATCCTTCCTTTGTCCGCAATTCCCTGTGGATAAGTTTCAGCATCTCCACATACTCCTGTTCCAAATTTGTTCTTTTGTTGCTTGCCTGAGTTGTGCCCCCAGAGGCTTCGATACCCCCATATACAGCAGATTTTTAAACCTAAGCTTTTTGCTTTACGTTGGCGCTACCTGTTCATCTGTTTGTCCTTCCCTCCTGCCATCTCAACCCCTTTCACGTTTGGATGATTTTGCAACGTCTTCTTGCCTGTCACCTCCATCCCCCATCACTGTTCCACTGTCCTGTTTATTTTCTTGACCCTCGATCCCTTTATCCGCCTCCTGAGTACCTTGTGCTTCCGTGCCTACCCCCCATGGCCTTCACATAACTTCTCCTTTGCAGTCGCAATTTACCTTCATTCCATTCTGTCGTATTCACCCCGATTGAAACCATGACCACCCTTTTGTCTGCCTCGGCACCAGTCTTACGTGGCATCAGAAGTGGCACCCTTACCCGAGCCCTCCTCTTTGCCATCTGGTCCAACCTAGTGTTCCGTATTCGCTCCTGTGAGGATGCCTCCATTGCCTGCTGGTCCTGCAACATATGAACTGAAGAGCCATGAGATTCCCCCCGCCTTGTGCTCCTTGGGCCCACCAGGCTTCCACCTCCCCCTCCTGATCCTCATCGTCAACTAATTCTCCCTCCTCTAAACTGTCCTCATCGTAATCTAATGTAACCTATTCTTCCTCCTGCTCACATGCCATTCCTGTTGCAGTGTGCGCCGCCTGCCACTGAAGTCTTGGGTATAACAGACCTCTCATGCTGCTAGCCTCCTTATGAGGGTGGGCAGTACCTTGCCCTCCCTCGTATTCCTTGCCAGGAGCTGTACCATGCTTTCTGGCTTGGTGCGCTGCTGAGATCGTGCCAGGCCTTTGTACGGCAGCAATACTGACATCCCTTGTCAGTGTCTGGCTGGCCTTCTCTTCCTCTCAGGGTCTTGGTGCCGTACTGGGCCCTAGTGCCATAGCAGTTCGGAGTCTGAAAAACAAGGGTCAAACCTGGTGTACTGACCATCAAGTTGCGCTGTACCGGGCGTGCTTCTCCCCTTATTCTCTCCCTGTGTATTACCCTACCCTCCTCGTCAACCCCCCCTCCCAACTTTGCCCTATTTCACCTTTTTGGTAGCGTACATTCTCAATGGTTTATTACCCAGTCCCCTCTCCTCCACTCTACCATCACCTAATTTGACTCCCTTACACTGTTTCCACCTATCCTCTTCTTCCTCCTCTACACTCCACTCGAAATCCTGTAAGTGTCCCCTTAACAACCCTCTTGAATTTGTAACCCAGGGCATTTATAGAATATTGGTGGCCAACTGCTCCCCCCCCCCCCCCCCCCAGACACCCTCTCTCCGTCGGATGCACTCCCCTCCCTGCTCTGCTGCCTCCTTCCTATCCCCTTGCAAGTCCTCCTCACCTGTACTATCATCATCCTGTTGTATAGCTATTATAGCCATGTTTTAGACACGTTGTTTTATGTTAACTAGGCCTGCCACTGTGCGATTTAGCCCTGTTACATTTTATTTAGTATTGCTTTATTTTCCTAGCAAAAGCAACACTTGCGGTGCTGTTTTATTTTTTTTATCTCATTGTACATTCGCCTAGGAAAGCATTGCGTTCTTAGTAAGACATTTTATTCACTTTGTGCTTTCTCCAAGGCTACAGTCAGATAGGGTTGCTGACGAACGTGGTATGCTGTGTCTCCAACATTCACAGAAAGCACACACTCATACGTGGGGACTGTTTCCTAGAATGTCAGCTATTTTATTGTAAAAAAATCTTTGTCCCAGACATGTTAGAGGGAGATTCCAGCCAGATGACCACGACTACATACAGATTTCTGACCGCTTCGCTGCAGCTACCTGTCTAGACGGCCAGAACCCTGCTCCACATAGGGACAGTGTCTCTCTAGACCACAGGCTTCTTCCTTCAGGTATGAGGGAAGATGTACCCCCGGGGGGAAACCTGAAGGGCAGATTAGGCTTATAACGCTGTGCTCAAACATAGTTTAGGTAGGTGAAACATATACATCACTCCTGGTGACAGTATGGTAGAACTATTCTTGTGTTTTACTCTGTTAGCCACATATTTGCTTTCATTGCGTTTTATCACCCTAGTTATTGCAATACATGCCTTTTTATCTAAGATGAAGTTACTTCAATAAATCCTTCTTGAACTATATTCTGCCTCTGTTGTCTGCCTGTATGAAACTCTTTGCTAACTGAGAGAAGGGGATGGGATCGGATTGACCACAATACCCTTGAGGAGTCTTCTTGTCATGTGCCCGGTTGCCACAATCATCTCGGCCAGATATGAGGCACTGCTAGTTAGCCAAAGAACCTGGATTAGGTCGATAGGCGTCATGTGGTGTGGGATCATACTTAGTACCCACCATCCATGTGATCCTGTTTCCTAAATCCAGTAGCCTCATTAGCATAATGAGAACCTACGCGACAATCCCTGACCCTAAACTTATTGCCTCCACCTGCCTGCTCTTCACCCATGTCAGCCTGTGGGTACCCTTCTCTCCTCCCCCCCCTAACTATCCATTGTCCCTGCCCTCCCCTGATCACCCTCTTGGTCACCCCCACCATTACTCTGCCCCGGGGGCTCTATTCCTCACATTTACCACCCCAGTTCTGTATTGACTTCTATTCAGTGAGAAGCTCACTGTCAGCGCTGTTCGCCGCTTTTGGGTGCATTTTTTGACCAGGAGCCATCCCGGCCGAATCTGTCTCATCAAGCCCCACCCCCAAGGCCTCCCATCACTCCCCTCAGCCTCCGTGAGGCCTATGGGGTCCTCACAATACCTCACCTATGGTCCCAGTGGCACCTAGCCCCACTCCCTGCCTTGTCACCCGCTTTGTCGAGGCCGCCCTACGCACACATGAGCGGCCTCTATTACTTACCTCCCTCTCTCTGGCAAATGGGCGCCACATGCCTGACCACCACTGCCACCCCGGTGCTCCCGACCAACAGATCAAGGCACCCAGTCTCCCTCAGCAACTCCACAGCCTGTGCTACCCGATCATCGCCTATCAAGGCCACCGTGGTAAGTACAGCGCCTCCTTATTCCCTGTCACTATGGAGTCAAATAAGCCTATTAAGGCATTATTAAACCTCATTCCACACCTTAAATTCTCTATAGAAAAAACAGTTCCTAAACTACAGACAACCACTAGAATACTTATTCTAAAATGGTGGCTGGCTCAACAAAATGGCCAACCTGCCAGCTCAAACATAGCCCAATGCAGCCCAAGAGCCCACGGAGGCAGCGCTGGGCTGCTCCATTCTCCAAACAAACCTGGGGGCTGACCTCCCGGTGGTTGGCTGTCTGCAAGTCCCCCTTTTCAGGACACTGTTCAAATACTCAAGGTTCCTACAAAACTTGTTGCTGATTCTCCAGCAATTTGTACTCTTTTGTAGAATTTGTGCCTATGCATAATGACAATCTTACATGCCTTAAACCTTACATCCAAGGACTTTATAGTAGATACATACTCATCCACACCCTTATCATCTTCGCCATCACCTTGTCCTAGAAGAACTATTTCTCTAGGAATATGCTTCAAAATGTTTCGACCATCTGGATCTAAACAATGTTGTAGCATGGCAAATTTCTTCTTATGTGAGAATGACTCTCCCTCTAATGCATAGAGATATGTCTCAAAACCTTCTTTCTATTTCTCCCAGTCTGACTCAAGAGCTGTTGCCTTAGGAGAAAAGGGAGGTGGTGGTACTATTGACTTCTGCATTTTGTGTCTGTATGTAGCTTTATGGTAACTTTACAATTGCAATTTACTTGTCAGAGATTCTTGCATTACAATAACTAATTGCCTAAAGAGCAAGTACAATGTTGCCTGTGAACTACGCCTGCACTTCCGAAAGATCACGATGCAACAGTGTGCACGTTGTAGTGTTTGGGCCCTAGGCCCCCATGCTACTAAAAAGATAGGACACAGACACAGTTTCTTGGTGGGTGGAACTGGCCCTGGGCACGTGCGCCCGGCCCCTTTTATTGCCAGGGTCACCTGACCGGTGACGCCTGTGTTGGGTGGGTTTTGGGTGTATGTGGGAGGCCAGCCCTCAGCAGAGAGGCTGGCCAAACACTAGAACGTGTCCAGCAGGACACTACATTCCTCCAAAACTTTAAGGAACAAAAACAAAGTCCAACCTGCAAGAGAAAAAACACGGTAACACAACACCACCATCAGTCTCTCGGCCTCGAGAAGGCAGGCCGCAGGATTGCCCTGGGCAGGTGCAGCTGGGCGCACCCGGATCCTTCTGCACGAGTTCATGATTTAACCAGTCACAGCCGGGCACGAACACAGTGTGGAAGAAATCCGGACTCTGACAGTCAGATGGTTGGACAAGTGTCCACTGATGCACCGTGCTTCAGTCCTGTGGGCACTCGTGGCGAGGCTGGTGGTGTTTACAGTTCAATTTGTTCAAATAGGACGTATCATTCGAATTGGGTGTGTCATTCAAATTTGGTGCATCACCCGAATTGGGTGCATCACGAGCATTGGTGGAGCCCACTGTGAATCTGCTTGCCGAGACATCCTGGCTTCACGAAGGCCAATCCCTTGAAGACGGATGACATCTGTGATGCCTTGAGGTCCTCCTCTGAATCCTTTGTATGTTCTGACCCTCTGATGGCAGAGCTGCTTCCAGACCACCGCTCAGTTTTGGATTCTTCACTATGCAACTTCCTCAAGGCCTTTTCGATGGGTTTGCCACGGGATTGGCATGGACTGTGCTGGGCTGCATGTGGGCCATCTGCCGGCCGCTGCAGGCTCTCCGACAGGAGCCATGGTCAAATCATCCGTGCAACCACAAGGGTGGATGTTCCATGGTCAGGGCGCTTGCTGACATGGATCAGGTGCATGCGGGCTTTCAGACGGTCTCAGGGCAATTGTCTATCACGTCGCCAGGAGGGTGTCTAGTTGGTGTCATGTTAGTTCACTGAAGACAGTCTTGGTGTGCTGTGACCTGTTGGGAGTCTCCATTGAAAAGCCCAGTTTGTCTCTTTGACTTCATCGGTGGGGCAATGTCCAGTCCTCTCTCAAACTTGAGAGGCCCCTTGTCTGGGTTGTCACAGGACTGCTTGTGGTTTGCGCTGGGGCTGCTTGTGTGCCACATAGGGCAGCTGCCTGACCTCCTAGGAGCCACTTCCTAGTCTCATGCAATTACAGGGATAGATGGGTCTAGGTCACGACTTTGCTCTTGCCACCGAGAGCAGGATACAGACAGGGCGAGCAGTTGGTCATTGGTTGACTGGTTCTTCAGAGCATTAAAGCAGAGGTGCAGGACTCCAGTCTGGTTGTTTAACTGCTCCTTTGATGAATACCGTAATGCACATGGCAATGATGATGTTTGCCGTTTGGAGACCTGGACGACAAGTGATGTTGCTGGAGTAAGGGTGATTGGAGTAACTTCGTCACAGCGAGTGCAGTCTTTTTTGTGCTCATGTGCAGATGCTAGCAGTGGTGCCCTCTGCTTCAAGCAGCCGATGACAGGTGGCTTGGATGGTCACCTTTGACATGTGGGGTAAGTACGCAGTTCGCGCATGGCGTCTTACATTTGGCACTCCTGCCGTGCTGTCTCCAGTGACGTCACCGCACCCTGGTGGCTGTCTTGTCTATGGGTGCACTCTTCCTTTGTTGTGTGAGTCCTCCATCTGTCCACCCTGTTGATCTTCCATTCTTGTTCTTCTGTGGTTGTCAGGTGTTGCAGTGTGACAAGTGATGTCACACACTCTCCTTTCTTTGTTGCAGTGTAACAGGTGATGTCACACAGTCTCCTTTCTTCCTTCTTCATAGCGTGATGCTACGCCACGCTTTCTTCTCCTTTGTTGTGGCGTCTGGCCACTTGTCTCCCTTTCGTGTGGACCTTCCGGAGGACCTGTCCTGCAGAAGGACTAGGCATTTCTCAGTGTTACTGGGTGGCATCATGCCACTTGGGGTGTGCGACTCTCCTCTTGCCTGTTGTGGGTCACTGCCGACTCCGTCTTGAGGCAGTGTGGGGGAGGACATTCCTTGTTGAGTCTCTGGCCCGTTGCAGGGCAGTGACGGCGGGTCACTTTCTTTTCCGCTTCTTCTTCATTGGAGGACGCAGTGCTTGCGCCTTAAGGCAGTGCCTTCTCGGCACTGGGTCCTGCTTGAAGTCTTTGTGTGCTTTGCAGGGTTGGTCGCTTCTGATGACCTTCTGTGTGATGGGCCAACGGTGGCCATCTTGTGTTGCAGAAAGGCCAGCTGGCACGGCCTCTTGTCCCGTGCGTTACGTCACGCTCTCGGGTGCTCTCTCCAATATTGTGGGTGCTTTTCCATGTCGTCACGTTCTCTGGTGCAGCTCTCTGCACATGTGACATAGGGAGTCATTCCTACATTGGCGGGCGGCGGTCGCCGCCCGCCAAGCGGGAACCAGCACTTGGAGCCGGCGGTGTTGCAGGGGTGCGACGGGTGCAGTTGCACACGTCGCGATTTTCACTGTCTGCTAAGCAGACAGTGAAAATCATGCTGGGGCCCTGTTAGGAGGCCCCTGCACTGTCCATGCCAGTGGAATGCCAGTGGCATGGGCAGTGCAGGGGCCCCACGACACCCGTTCCCGCCATCCTGTTCCTGGCGGTAAAAACCGCCAGGAACAGGATGGCGGGAAGGGGGTCGGAATCTCCATGGCGGCGCTGCTTGCAGCGCCGCCATGGAGATTCAGCCCAGACAGGGGAAATTCGGTGGGAAACCGCCAGATCCCCTTTTCTGACCACGGCTTTACCGCCGCGGTCAGAATGGGCAGGGAAGCACCGCCAGCCTGTTGGCGGTGCTTCCGTCATTTTAGCCCTGGCGGTCGTGGACCGCCAGGGTTAGAATGACCCCCATAGTCTGTTTTCTTTTCTGGGCATCCTTTGTTATTGCCTGGCATGTCCCTTTCTTGTCCTGCGGTGATGTCCATCACCGCTGGGGCATGTGGCGTGCTTTCGGCGGTGGTGGCGGACGGCTTGCAGGGGCTGCGCAGTCCATGCGCGCTCTCCTCGTGCCTCGCATGGCACTTGCGTCCATTTCTCGTCGTTGCAGCTTGGCTGGGACAGCTGCAGTCTTCTCCTTCCCTTTTCAGCGTCGTCCGCGTCGCTTCCTTCTTCCTCGCCGTTTCTGTCTTCTGCGCCATTTCTGTCCACGGGCGCACTCTTGTGTGGAGCAGTCACTTTCTGAAGGTGCTGCTGTAAACTTGCCTTCATCCAAACTTGTTTTCCTTTAAAACAGAAATAGGGTGCAGTGCCACCTTTGGCCACTGGATGTCAGTAGTGCGCTTCTTTCATGCTTGAAAGACACTCTTTCTTCCTCTTGTGCCTCTTTTGTTGGAGACAGACACCGGAGAGGATCCAGGCTGGAGGGGGCTCTGGAGGGGGCTGCAGAAGCTGCAGGTAAGTATCTTTTCCTTTCTTTTCCACTTTTCTGTCTTCTTTTTTTTCCAAAAGGTTTTTTTTCTTTTAGCCTCATTGAAAGAGGCTGTCAGACACTACGAAGTTTTCAGTGGTGGGTTTAGGGGCTCCGGGCACTGTTCTCTGTGGGTGCGTGTAAGCACCTCACATCTTTATTCATTTCTTGGAGGTGGGGGCGCGGTCTTTGGCAATTCTCTTGTGTTTGGTGCGTGTCAGCAGCATGTATTTCAAATTTTTGGTGCGTGTCTGCACCGATGTTCTCTGTGACCACGCAGCAGCTGGGGGGCGGCTCTGTGCACTTTGCTTCTTTCTTGTGCGCGGCCCCAGCAGACTTGTGAAGGCTGGGGGCGCGCTTCAGCTGACAGGTGGGGGGCAGCTCCGGGCATTTTCACTCGGTGCACAACAGCACCATTTTCTTCACACGCGGCCGCACACTTCTGGCGCTATTTGTAAAAAGGGGGCGGGGGCGGCCCTGGGCAATTTCTTCGGTGCGCGAGAGCACCTTTATTGAAAAAGGAAAAGGGGCGACCGGCCCCAACCACAATTTGGCACCTTCGCTCTCCTTCTCCTCACGGCGCGCAACAGCGCCAACTTAAAGGAGAGAGGGGGGACACGGCCCCTGGTCGTCTTCTTTATTCCTGGTGCCCGATCGCACCATGTACTTCAAACGCGGCCGCAGCTTCTTTGATGCACGCTGCGGGTTGCGCGCTTCTGGCACTATCTTTAAAGGAGGGGGGGTGGCCCTGGGCATTTTCTTCGTTTTCTTTGGTGCGTGGGAGCACCATTATTTCCGAGTAAAACGGGCGACGGCCCCAACCATTCTTCTGGCACTTTAATTTCTTCACGGCGCGCAACAGCGCCTTTTGCCCATGTGCTGCGCGGACCGCTGCGCTCTATCCGACTCTGGGGGGGGCCTGGGCATTTTCCCCGGGGCACGGGGAACAGCATCATTCACCCCCTCATTGACACCGGTGGGGGTAGGGCTGGGGCTGCGACAGTCTTCTTCTCCCCCAGCACTTCGCAGAAGATGCTCCTTGCCACGTGGGATAGGACCCTCTCGTCCCCAATGTAGTGTGGGGGCCCTAGGCCCCCATGCTACTAAAAAGATAGGACACAGACACACTTTCTTGGTGGGTGGTACTGGCCCTGGTCACGTGCGCCCGGCCCCTTTTATTGCCAGGGTCACCTGACGGGTGACGCCTGTGTTGGGTGGGTGTGGGGTGTATGTGGGAGGCCAGCCCTCAGCAGAGAGGCTGGCCAAACACTAGAACGTGTCCAGCAGGACACTACACACGTCACCGCCGACGCACAACAATGGAGTGTCAACAGCCAGTTCCCTGTACGATAATATGGTGGCTCAAGCCTAAAGACCAACAGTATAAATACTGAACAGCTGACACTTCCTCACCGGTATTTATTGAGAATATGATAGTGGTGTCATGGTGTGCGAATCACCACATTTTATCAATTGTTAATTGATTTATAGATCTGCCATTGGTGTGCGAATCCCCGTATTTGTTAAAATTCCATTATTCCTGTTTTTCGCAATTGGTGTGTGAATCACCGCAAATTGGCATTTAGTTTTATGAGTAAAATTTGATGATTCTGGTGGCGGCATGTAAATGTGGCAAAATCTTTTTGAAATTGATTTTGAAATAACTTGGGCCATATTTATAATTTTCGACGCACAACTGCGCCAACCATGCGGGTGCCGTATTTATTCAATGACGTTAGCCGGCGTTAGCCGGCGGCGCTGCCTAGTGTGCATGAAAAAAAATGACGTACACCAGGCAGCGCCGGCGTAGGGGAATATGGAGCTTGGGCGCCAAAAAATGGGGCAAGTCAGGCTGAGGCAAAATTATCGCCTCAACCTGATTTGCGCCATTTTTTTCGACTCCCAACCCCCATTGAAATGACTCCTGTCTTAGCAAAGACAGGAGTCATGCCCCCTTGCCCAATGGCCATGCCCAGGGGACTTCTGTCCCCTGGGCATGGTCATTGGGCATAGTGGCATGTAGGGGGGCACAAATCAGGCACCCCTATGCCACAAAAAAAAAAAAAATGACTTACCTGAACTTACCTTATGTTCCCTGGGATGGGTCCCTCCATCCTTAGGCGTCCTCCTGGGGTGGGCAAGGGTGACAGGGGTGTCCCTGGGGGCATGGGAGGGCGCTAAAAAATGACGCAAAAGCGGCTGGACGTCATTTTATTTGACCCGCCCACTCCCGGGCGTGATTTTTGCCCGGGAGTGTAAATACGGCGCACATGCCTCGGAGTCAATTTTTTAGACGGGAACGCCTACCTTGCATATCATTAACGCAAAGTAGGTGTCCACGCTAAAAAGTGACGCAAACTCCATGGACTTTGGCGCTAGACGCGTCTAACGCCAGAGTATAAATATGGAGTTAGTTTTGCGTCGAATTTGCGTAAAAAAAAACAACGCAAATCCGGCGCAAACGGAGTATAAATATGCCCCCTTGTGTTTCAATGGTGGCGCAACTTCAGAAATAGCCAAAATAAGAGGCGTGTGCATCACTAATTAACGAGCAATGACAAATGAGCAAATTTCTACAGACGATAGTGCCAATTCAATATGGCAGCACGTGTAGTATTTGACAAGGCACACATCACAATCTGGTGGACTTGTGCTAGATGTTATGAATGCCTCGCACACTAATACGTGCCAGAAATGTTTAAGCATGTTGTAAGTGGCACACTTTATATTTATTAAAAACAATACCTTTTGGAGGTAAATAATCCCCAGGTCTTGGTGTCATGGCGGCGACAGCCAGTACAGACAGTCTTGTATGCTGTTTAAGACTTAACAGCCTTCATTCCTTCAATTTATGCAGCTTATGTGAACCGATTGTAAAATGCCGGAATCACGCATGGAGATCTTCTTTGTCTTTCTGTATGTTTAGAACCAACTCATCGCCCTTATAAAGTTGTAATTTGCAGGTAATACTTCATTTGAAGATAGAGCATATGATATACAGCAGGACGTCTTAATACATTCTGCATTCCCTTTTCTTACCTTAACGTTCCTCCATCATGCAAACTATGACATTCTACTCCATGGTTAAGTCCCAACTCTCTGCTGCTTCATTTTATTCAGCACTGAGGGCACCACATATCTGTCCTCCCGGGGCTTTATCGTAGCAAGGGCCAACTCTAGATATGTGCACAAAATACAGCTTTCAAAACTTTTTAAATTGTATCTTTCTTTGACAGAGTTATGGCCTCTTAACTCAGGTCTTGAGGAGCGTCACTGCTATGCCTTTGCATCAACAGGGTCACCTGAACCTTACCTTGTTTCCTCTTCTGATCATGAATCAGAACTCACGATGTTCCTTTGTTTTCTCTTAAAGGGCCTCAAAACTCAGCCTCAGATGTTCTGGACAGGTACCTAATGCAGGCAAAACATACAGGTAAGCCTTATGGAGTTTTTTTTGTGCGTGAAGAATGAGGAGTTCCTCCGAGACCCTGGGTAACAAGCAGGGGAAGAGATTATAGGTGTGGTGATTTCTGAGCCTCCCACAAAATTGATGTCATGTTCACAAGGCGGCAAAGTCTTCTAAGACCGTCTACCTTTCCGCCTATGCACAAATGCACAAGAGAACAACACAGAAAGTGAACTCCCAAGATCCCCTGGAGTCTTGTACTAAATACTTAGGGGGTCATTCTGACCGCGGCGGTCATTCTGGGTTTCCCACTGGGCTGGCGGGCGACCGCCAAAAGGCCGCCCGCCAGCCCAGTGGGAAACACCCTTCCACGAGGAAGCGGGCTCCGAATGGAGCCGACGGAGTGGAAGGTGTGCGACGGGTGCAGTAGCACCTGTCGCGAATTTCAGTGTCTGCTAAGCAGACACTGAAATTCAAAGTGGGGCCCTCTTACGGGGGCCCCTGCAGTGCCCATGCCATTGGCATGGACACTGCAGGGTCCCCCAGGGGCCCCACGACACCCCTCACCGCCATCCTGTTCCTGGCGGTCGAAACCGCCAGGAACAGGATGGCGGTGAGGGGGTCGAAATCCCCCATGGCGGCGCAGCAAGCTGCGCCGCCATGGGGGATTCCTCAGGGCAGCGGAAAACCGGCGGGACACCGCCGGTTTTCCGGTTCTGACCGCGGCCATACCGCCGCGGTCAGAATGCCCTCAGGAGCACAGCCAGCCTGTTGGCGGTGCTTCCGCCGACCCCGGCCCCGGCGGTCCCCTTAACCTCTTTCAGGCCCTGATATTGAAAGCTTTTCATCTCCCATTGTGAAGTCGAGGTTAAGCACTCACAACTGAGCACACTTGGTAAGTCCTTTAGCACACAAGCACCTCTCCTTTTGTTTTTAACGTTGTTTTCCATTTCGTTTTTTTGGGCAAGATAGTGTTAAAGCGCATTTGTACCAAATACTCTTGGGAAACTGACCTGGATCCTAACACTAGGGAATCTATCAGTGGGGAAATGAAGTAGGATTTAGGGGGTCATTCTGACCCTGGCGGCCGGTGATAAGGCGGCGGCCAACCCGCCAACAGGCAGGCGGTCAAAAAAAAGGTATTCTGACCCTGGCGGGAACCGCCAACACAGGCCGCCACTTTAACACTCCGCCCGCCACGGCGGGACAGACAAACAGCTCGGCGGTCACCGCCAACAGCCAGGCGGCAGACAATGTAACGCCCACCCTATCACAACTCACCAATCCGCCACCTTTTCCGGGGCGGGAGCCCCGCCGATAAAAACACGGCAGAAACAGACTACGAACGGGAAAACGCTCACCTATACACACTCCACGAGGAAGGAGGACAGCATGGAGCCCGAATTACACATCCTACCGGCTATTGTCTACCTGCTCATCTACCACGAGTACGAACGCCGGCGCAGACGACAACGGTGAGTACTGCACCTACGACACAGGGGAGGGGGGAGGAGGAAAGCTTACGGGCACATACATATGCGACCCCCCCCAACTATCTACACACCAATGCAGAGCACCAAGTCACAGTGACACCACCCAAACCCCCCGTAATAATGCAAAGACATAATTAAAGTGAGAAACAACATTTATGTATATAAGAGGTTCTTTGAAGTCATGGTAAAATAGCAATATGAATAGTAAAAAAACAAGTAAGAAAATAACGAAACCGATAAACATAGGCAATAAGTCCTGCACAGTCACCTAAATTTCCACTGTCCGTGGGCCAAAGTGGATCAACACATGGGCAAAGCCCACACAGGAGACCTGAGTCCGTTGGAGAGAACACTGCTGGGGCATCAGATGACAAAACTACAGGCACCTCAGGGGGAAGGGAAGGGGGGGCACCTCAGCCACATGAGTCCACGACGCCAGATCCACGAAGGGTCCACCATGCCCACTGTGCCATCCTGGGGAGTGCAAAGCCACAGTCTCACAAGTCTCTACAGTGGGTGGGTTGCCCACCGTGCCATCCTGGGGAGTGCAAAGCCACAGTCTCACAAGTCTCTACAGTGGGTGGGTTGCCCACCGTGCCATCCTGGGGAGTGCAAAGCCACAGTCTCACAAGTCTCTACAGTGGGTGGATTGCCCACTGTTACATCCTGGGGAGTGCAAAGCCACAGTCCATCAGGTGGATTACAGAGACCACTGGTCATGGAGGAGGCATGGTGGGCAGAGTGCGTCGTGAAGGCCTGCCCGACACAGAACCAGGACTGCCAATGGGCCAGCGGTGCTTGACAGGAAGGGCCCAGCAGAGCGGTGCTTGACAGGAAGGGCCCAGCGGAGCGGTGCTTGAGACGGCGGGGCCCAGTGGAGCGGTGCTTGACAGGAAGGGCCCAGCGGAGCTGTGCTTGACAGGAAGGGCCCAGCGGAGCGGTGCTTGAGACGGCGGGGCCCAGCGGAGCGGTGCTTGAGACGGCGGGGCCCAGCGGAGCGGTGCTTGACAGGAAGGGCCCAGCGAAGCGGTGCTTGACAGGAACGGCCCAGCGGAGCGGTGCTTGAGACGGCGGGGCCCAGCGGAGCAGTGCTTGAGACGGCGGGGCCCAGCGGAGCGGTGCATGAGACGGCGTGGCCCAGCGGAGCGGTGCTTGACAGGAAGGGCCCAGCGGAGCGGTGCTTGCGACGGCGGGGCCCAGCGGAGCGTTGCTTGACAGGAAGGGCCCAGCGGAGCGGTGCTTGACAGGAAGTCCCAGCGGAGCGGTGCTTGACAGGAAGGGCCCAGCGGAGCGGTGCTTGAGATGGCGGGGCCCAGCGGAGCGGTGCTTGAGACAGCGGGGCCCAGCGGAGCGGTGCTTGACAGGAAGGGCCCAGCGGAGCGGTGCTTGACAGGAAGGGCCCAGCGGAACGGTGCTTGAGACGGCGGGGCCCAGCGGAGCGGTGCTTGACAGGAAGGGCCCAGCGGAGCGGTGCTTGACAGGAAGGGCCCAGCGGAGCGGTGCTTGAGACGGCGGGGCCCAGCGGAGCGGTGCTTGACAGGAAGGGCCCAGCGGAGCGGTGCTTGACAGGAAGGGCCCAGCGGAGCGGTGCTTGACAGGAAGGGCCCAGCGGAGCAGTGCTTGAGACGGCGGGGCCCAGCAGAGGGGTGCTTGAGACGGCGGGGCCCTCTTCAGCGGTGTCTTTCTGCACGGCGGGGCCCACTTCAGCGGTGTCTTTCTGCACGGCGGGGCCCTCTTGAGCGGTGCCTCTCTGCACGGCGGGGCCCTCTTCAGCTGTGTCTTTCTGCACGGCGGGGCCCTCTTCAGCGGTGTCTTTCTGCACGGCGGGGCCCTCTTCAGCGGTGCTTGTCCAGTCATCCAAGGGAGCCAGACCTGGCCAGGACTCCCTGCTTAGTCGCCCTCCGACCGTGCAGTTGCTGGACCCTTCTGTGACGGAGTCCAGGGCCCGTGGGTGTCCTCCCTCACACCCGGGATGGGGCTTGTGGGGCCCTCCTGGTCCGCGCCCCTGCTGGCTGACTTCTCGGCCCTGCTGCCCTTGCCCTCCTTCGATGAGGCTCTCTGGCCCTTGCCTCCCCTGGATGTTGTGGCAGGTGAGGGCCCAGGACTTCGCTCCTTGGGGGCAGCTGTGTCAGTCTTCTCGCGGCGGCCCCTGATTTTACGGGTCCTCTTCCCAGGGGGGGGGGGGCTGGCTGTTCCCTTGCTGCTGCCCGATGTATCTGTGCTGGGAAAGGGTGGACTCCAAAACCCCTGCACAATAGTGACACTTGAAGCAGGGCTGGTGGAGGCTGAGGTGCTCTTGGGACTCTTAGCAGATGGAGGGGGTGGGTCAGGTGGGGCAAAGAGGTTAAGTTTGGAGAGGTAAAGTTTTTTAGGACCAATGTAAAGGGTAGGTGTAGTGGGTATGGGAGTGGAGGAAGAGGATGTGGTTGTAGGAGAGTCAGGTGTGCTGTCTTTGGGTGCAGGTGCTTGTGACGTAGGCTGTCGTGAGGTGGTTGGCTGTTGGGTGGGTGGCTGTCTGCGTTTGTGTGTCTTGGAAGAGGGGGTGACAGACACAGTGGGAGAGGACACAGGGGACGTGTAAATGGCAGTGGGGGTGGTGACTGCACGTGTGCGGACTGTACTGGAGGGTGTGCTGGTGATGGAAGTACTGGCTGATGGTGGTGTGCATGCAGGTGTGAGTGGAGACGTCACAGGGAGGGAGGAGGGAGACGAGGAGGTGGGGGACACAGGGGTGGTAGTGACTGTTGGCATGTCTGCATCTGGGTGTTGCTTGGGTGAATGCTTGTGTGATCTGTGGTGCTTATGTCTGGATGAGCTGCCCTTGGGTGTTGAGGTGTGTGCAGGCTGGTCTGATGGTGTGGATGGGATAGGCTGAGGAACAGGAGACAGAGACAGGGTGGTGGCAGATAGAAGAGGGAGGCTGGAAACAGGGACAATGGCTGCCGTCAGTGCTGAGGCCAGAGCATTGAACGATCGTTGATGGGCAGCCTGACTCGAATGAATGCCCTCCAGGTATGCATTGCTCCGATGCACCTCCCTCTCTAGCCCCTGGATGGCATTCAAAAGGGTAGACTGCCCAACAATGATGGTCTGTAGGAGGTCAATGACCTCCGCACTGAGGGCAGCAGGGGTAACAGGGGCTGGGCCTGAGGTGCCAGGGGCGAAGGAGATGCCCGCCTTCTTGGGCGAGCGGGCACGGAGCGAAGGCTGAGGGGCTGCTGGGAGGGCGGAGCTGGTGCGCTGGGTGGGGGCTGTACCTGTAGAGGCGGGGGGCCCGGATGTTGCCGCCACCGCTAGGGAGCTCCCTTCCGAGGACGTGTCGGTGTCGCTGGTGTCACCACGGGTCCCCGTTGTGGTGCTCCCCTCGCCCTCCGTATCACTGGTGACCTCGGTGTCTGTAGCATGGCCCACCGGGGCCTTGTGAGTTGCAGCTCCCTCGTGCTCCGATGCCAATTCTCCTCCACCTGATGATGCTAATGCACACATGCACAAGAAGACAAAGAAAAAGGGTGGAGGGAGAAATAAAAACAGGTTGAGTGCATGCATTGTCAACACCGTTGGCGGAGAGGACAGACACAGGAGCCTCATGCACTACGCCGCGCAATCGGGGTACACTACTCAGTACTTGTGACTAGGCCAACAGGTCTATGGACAACATATGCGCACATGGGTGATGCAGGACCATGGATTGCTGTACTTGGCACCCTACAGAGGTGGGGGGCGGGGGCACAGGGCCATGCCTAAAGGAGGGGACTACACTACAGAAAGCGCCCTGGCCTAATGTCACCCACAGCCCTCCTCCCCCACCCAGGCACCTCCACTGCGCGTAAAGATAGCAGTATGTGCTGGTACTCACCCCCTTGTGTCTGCTGTGATGTCCTCACGCGCCCATCCAATTCGGGGTAGGCCACCGCCAGGATCCGGGACATCAGGGGGGTCAAGGTATGACTGGCACCCCTCCTACGTTGGGAGGCCATCCCCAGCAGTGACTCGGCGGTCTTCCTGGTCCCGCGGCGGATGTCCTCCCACCTCTTTCGGCAGTGGGTGCCCCGTCTTGTGTGGACCCCCAGGGCCCGGACTTCCTTGGCGATGGCACGCCAAATGTCGACTTTCTGATGGGCGCTGACCTATTTGACATGTACAGGGTGGGAAAGGAAATTTCAACATTTTTCTGCATGTTAGATGTGATTGCCCCCACCTCCCCAACCCTGCCATGTGGCACATGCTCTCATCTGTCGTGCCTTGCACTCCTCATTCGCTCCCCACTCCACCATCTTACATCCACCATACACAACCCAGGCATAGCCCATTCAACGTGCACCCAGTGTACTTACCTGTTGATCTGGAGGACCGTAGAGTAGCGCATACTGGGGTAGGACCCCATCCACAAGTTTCTCCAACTCTTCTGAAGTGAAGGCAGGGGCCCTTTCCCCAGTCGCAGCAGCCATTGTCTCTTCCAGACCGAGGTCACAGCAGCACTTGCAGTATAGGTCCTCTCCTGTGGATGATCAGGTCTCGAGTGATTAAGCAGATAGAAAATGATGGTCAGCCCGCGGCGGTCACGCCCGCGGCGGTGCGTACCGCGACCGCCAGCGCACATCGTCATTGGCTCCTGAGACCCATAGGGTTCAATGTTAACCAATGCTGCTTTGCCCCGCGGTCTTCGACCGCCTACCGCCACGGTGAGCCACGCCAGCGCAGTGACCTCACATCCCACTGTCACACTTCACAGGTCAGGCAGCCGCCATTTCAAGGGCCCACATGGCCTGATTTCTACTGCGTCACACAGGCCTAGGCCTTGCATTGCCACTCATACAAGCCATTCAATGCATAGCGAATCGTGTAATGTGCAAGCTGTGGGAACGAACCTGAGGGTTGCTTGACTCTGTGCTCCATGTTGTCCTTCCTAGGCACCGTCCGCTGGGACTTGCGAGGAGAAGGATGAATCCTCTTGTGTACCGACCGCTGGTGGACCTGTCGACAATGGAAGAACGACATATTATACTTCGATACCGACTTGACAGAGCCACTATACATGAACTGTGTGCCCAGCTGGAGCCAGACCTGATGTCCCCCATCCGCCAACCCACAGGAATTCCCCCTCTGGTGCAGGTGCTGTCAGTACTCCATTTTTTGGCAAGTGGGTCTTTTCAGACAACAGTGGCCATGTCATCAGGGATGTCTCAGCCTATGTTTTCTAAGGTTTTGTCCAGAGTGTTGTCTGCCCTGATGAAATACATGCGGAGGTACATTGTTTTCCCTGAGGAGGGTGATTTGGCCACTGTGAAGGGTGATTTCTATGCCCTTGGACATATCCCCAACATCATTGGTGCCATTGATGGGACCCATGTGGCTTTAGTACCCCCAAAAGACAATGAGCAGGTGTACAGAAATAGAAAAAGTTACCATTCGATGAATGTCCAGGTGGTCTGTTTGGCTGACCAGTACATCTCCCATCTAAATGCCAAGTTCCCTGGGTCAGTGCATGACGCGTATGTCATGCGAAATAGCAGCATCCCTTATGTGATGGAACAGCTACAGAGACACCGTGTGTGGCTAATAGGTGACTCTGGTTACCCCAACCTGCCTTGGCTATTGACCCCAGTGAGGAATCCCCGGACCAGAGCAGAGGAACGGTACAATGAGGCCCATGGGCGAACTAGGAGGATTATAGAACGGACCCTCGGGGTCCTGAAGGCCAGGTTTAGGTGCCTGCATATGACAGGGGGATCCTTCATGTACTCACCAAAGAAGGTGTGTCATTTCATCGTGGCCTGCTGTATGCTTCACAACCTGGCTTTGTGACGCCAGGTGCCTTTCCTGCAGGAGGATGGTCCAGATGGTGGTGTTGTAGCAGCTGTGGAGCCTGTGGAGCGTGAAGAGGAGGAAGACGACGGGGACGACACGGACAACAGGGACACAGTTATACAACAGTATTTTCAGTAGCACCCAGGTAAGAATCACCCACGCCATTTTACATTTACTTCTGGCCTCCTGCATCTCTACTTTCTGTGTTTCCCCCCAGTTCCTTTTCACTGAATTTTGACTTTCCCTTCCCTTTTCAGAGCTGTATGACCCACAGCGTGACTTCTGCTTTGTTTGCCCATGGACTAATGCTTATTGACACTGGTATGTTGTCATCACAATGTAAATGAACATTATTGCACCGTTATGTGTAATACATTTGTAAAGAATACAAGCAGACTCCTGACATTTGAAGTGCAATTGGTGATTTATTTTAAGTGCTGCGTATAGGTCCGTGATAGTAAAACGGTGATGGGTGGGGGTGGAGTAATGTCCATGGCAGAGTCCAGTTCTCAGTAGCACAGGTGCAATGTCCATATGCCTGTGGAAGGATGGAGCAGGGGCAGTTCAAGGTTGGACAGGGTGACAATGTGGGACAGTGGGATGACATCAGGAGGTATCTTAGGCTGGCGGGGGTCTTGGCATCCTACTCTGTCTTCTTGTGTGATCTCAGGTTCCGCTTGCGGGGTGGTTGATCTTCAGCAGGAGGTGGGGTTCTGGTGGCCTGTCGGGGTGTGGGGGCCTCCTGTCCACTTGCGCCGGCGGAGGTGGTAGGCTGTTCGTCGTCCGGGCTGGTGACAGGGGCCCTTTGGGGTGCCACATGGTCCCGCAATGTGGTGACTATCTGGTTGAGGGCCAGGACGATGGTCCCCATTGAGGTCCTGATGTGCCGGAGTTTGTCTCTGAACCCCATGTACCGTTCCCCCTGCTGTGCCTGGATCTCCTGGAACCTGGCCAGTACCGTCGCCATCGTCTCCTGGGAGCGGTGGTATGCTCCCATGATGGTGGTGAGGGCCTCTTGGAGAGTGGGTTCCCTGGGCCGGTCAACCCCCTCTGGCACAGCAGCCCTCCCAGTTGCCCTGTTTCCCCGGGCCTCTGTCCCCTGGACGGTATGCCCACTACCACTGCCCCCAGGTCCCTGTTGTTGTTGGGGTGGTGGGTCAGCCTGGGTGCCCTGTAGTGGCGGACACACCGCTGATTGACGCGTCCTGGAGACAGTGGCATGGGCCCGCTGGGTGGGAGCTGTGCTGGTATTCCCAGAGGGGGTTGGGTCTGCTGCGGCCTGTGTCTGTGTGTGGGGAACCGACTGTCCAGAGGTCCCCGATGGTCCGGGCTGGTCATCAGGTTCCAGGTCGACAGAGCGGCTGTCATCACTGGGGGCCTGTTCTGGGGGCGGGATGGACAAATCTGGACCCTCCTGGCCGGTGTGTTGGCGTTCGGGCCCTGCAGGGGTAAAAGAGTATGGTTATTGCTTCTGTGTGTGCCATGGCGTGCGATTTGTGGGTGCCCTTGTCCCCCAGTGCTGGCATTCCCTTGTGGGAGGGGTTGTGAGGGTGGTTTGGGGGGGGGGGGTTGGGTATGTGCAGTGGTCATGCTTGGGTGATGGGTGTCCATGGTTTGTGTTGGCATTCAGGGATTGGTGTTGTGTTGGGTGGGTTGTGCTGGTGAGACATTGGCAGGGTGGAAGTGTGCTGGGGGGTTGGGGGTGAGGGTGGGGGTGCGGGTTGGCATGCTGGTGGTTGGGGGGGTGAAGTATTTGGGATTAGACTTACCAGAGTCCATTCCTCCGCCTACTCCAGCGAGGCCCGCAGGATGCAGGATGTTCAAGACCTCTTGCTCCCATGATGTGAATTCGGGTGGAGTGGGTGGGGGTCCGCCGCCAGTCTTCTGCACAGCGATGTTGTGTCTTGACACCATCGACCGCACCTTCCCCCGTAGGTCGTTCCAGCGCTTTCGGATGTCTTCCCGGTTTCTGGGATGCTGTCCCACAGCGTTGACCCTGTCGACGATCCTTTGCCATAGCTCCGCCTTCCTGGCTATTGTGGTGTGCTGCACCTATGTGCCGAATAGCTGGGGCTCTACCCTGATTATTTCCTCCACCATTACCCTGAGTTCTTGGTCCGAGAACCTGGGGTGTCTTTGGGGTGCCATGGGGTGGTGTGGGGTGGTGTTTGTGGTGATGAGTGTGGTGTGTGTGGTGGTGTGTGGTGTTTTGTGCGTGGATGTGGTGTGGGTGATGATGTTATGTTCCTCTGTGTGTTGGGGTTTGCGATAGCTGTGCTCTCTCTCTCTCTCACTCTCGTCTTCTCTCCGAATTTCTAGTAGTGGGGGTTTGTGGGTGATGTGGGTGTGTGTTTTATAGTTGATTGGATGTGTGGGTGTGGTGTGTGTATGTGTATCAGGTGCGTGTATTTCGAATTGTCCAATGTGGCTGTGTTTTGTAAAGGTGTGTGTATTTTGACCACGGCGGTGTGTACCGCAAATGGAATACCGCGGTTGAAAGACCGCCACGTGATTCGTGGGTCGTAATGGCATGGGCGTGTTCGTGTTGGCGTGACGGTGGAGGTTTGGTCATCTCCAGTTTATCGCTGACCGCTGATGAGGCGGCCTTCCGTGGATGTCGGGTTTTTGGCGGTTTGGAAGTTGTGGGTCAGAATGACCGTGGCGGTTTGCCGCGGCGGTAGAATGGCAGACTTCTGACCGGCGGTAAGAGCCTTTTACCGCCGAGGTCAGAATGACCCCCTTAGTGTCTCTTATCTGGGAAGTAGAGAAGTTGTGATATCCGAGGTTTCTGAAATGTAGCTTAAGGAGACCTCAGTTAATGTGGTCCTTATGAATGCACTATGGGATACCTGTGCCAGCCGGTCTGGTTGGTTCCCCAGAACAGTACTGGAGGGACAGATTTACTGGGTAAACAATAAGAATGCCCATTGGGAAGAGCATGACAGCCCTGTAGCTATGGTTACTATGTAATGGGAGGGGGGAGGTTTAAAGAGAGGAGGCAGCTATTTCCTCAAGTTTACCTGAAGCTACCATCCTAAGCACTGAACTACCATAGGTGGGAGGGTAACCTAATAGTGCAAGCACCAAGTTTGCATTACTGTAGGTTTCTAAGGATAGTGCTGCTGAGACTAGTATTCCAAGCTCTAACAGGAGAGTAAGGTGACACAATTGGGCCAGGATTTGCTTTTTATGACATGAGAATGTCCCTAGTTGGACCACTTCTGCTCTGTAAGAGGTTCCTGTTTTTTGTAGAGAGATAGGAAACCGAGACCAGGCTAACTCTTTCATCATACAAATAATTTGACAACCTCGAGGGTTTGGCCTTAATGTCAACCATGACAGTCCTGCACTGGCAGGCATATATTTAGTCTCAAAGCATATCCTTGAGCTTCATTAGATTGCATTTCTGAAATCAATGCCAAAAATATAGTGACAGAGATATTTTTTCTAAATATTTTTGCCACAATATCATCTCATTTGAAATAGATAATATATTAACTCCAATGTGGCTATATTTTCATGTTCAATATATTTATGTTACATGATGATCTGGCTCAGATATTCTGGTACACTGAAATTCCCACTCCAAAGTGTGATCCCTGAAATGGCAGATGTGGATGTGGAAGAAGTGTGCCAGCAGCTTAAGGTTGTGTCCCCTTCCACTCTGAGAACACCAGGAGACCCGAGAAGCCTCAGCAGGTTCAATTGGCCAGTGGCTTAAGAACAGGAGAATAGGATCACTGGCTCAGGGGGAGTGAGGTCAGGAGTTGCATGCACGGTCTTCACTGCAGATTTTTATGGACTTAATGTACTAACTAGTCTAGAAGTGTTTCTAGGAAGCACTATTCTTTCAGAGGAGAATGACAGAGCAGAAAACACAAGAGTGTACTAGTGGGGGGGGTCACCTTAGAAGCAGACACCCAGTTCACTAGAAGCTGTGGTCAGTCCTTTAGCTTCTGCAGAAGCAGCGTTAAAACATAGTCTTGTCGTAGTTGGACTCTTGCTCTGGGCAAGACTGCTGGTTCAAGGATGACAGTACTTACATTTGTAGGCGACTGTGCATATCCTACAACAAGTTGATACTGTAGTCCCAACCCTTCCGGCTCACTAGCAGTACCTCACCAGGAACCCAAACAGTTAAAGGTGATTTGTGGCAGCCTTTACACATGGACTCAGAAGTATGACATCTCAGGGAGTGTCGTGGTTAAACGGAGATTACCCCTTTCTCACAGATACATCATGTCTCAACCAAACACAGGCAATAATGAAGATGCAGTAAGGTTTTAAAGGTTTGTATTTAACACAATCTGCAATCTACGGTAAATCGCATGGGCTGCAATGATTAGGATAATGAACAGTGCAAGAAATAGAATTGTAAAGATAAGAGTCATGATTATGAAGACCCCCACCATCTTGCAGTAACATAAGAAGACATAGAGTGTATAATAGGTCCTAGTACCCTAACATAATATGCCTAGCCTGCTGCTACCTAGAGGAGAGCTGAGTATGTTGAACCTAATCTGCCAATGCCATGTCCCTGGAAGGAGCCCCCAACCCTCGTTACCATGGAATGAGGTCTCGAGCTCAGACTCTGTAGGAACACGAAGTCCGGGTCAGCGTCAAGGCGACGTGCAGCATCGATAGCAGCGATGGTATCTGGTCGGAATGCCTCTGATTATCTGTCTAAAGTGTGATGTATTTACACAGATCTACTCGGACCCCTGACGTAGGTTCTTCCCATACAATAGATAACACACCATGCTTGGGACGGTAATATAAACAATTCCCTCAAAAGCGTGAAGAGGGAAAGTACCTAATGTGAATACCTACAGTTTGTTTGTCTTTGTCGCATGAGTTGACGCCTTAGCGCAGTGGCAGTCATAACATCAAGCTAAACAAAATGGCCTAACTATAAACAAGGCAGTCATCTTAGAAGAATTAATTAAATAAATGGGCTAAGACAGAGCAAGCTAAGTAGGTTAAAAGTCACTAGGTGATGGGGGCACGAGTCTGCAAGCCAAAGGCAAAGCTAACTCCTGTTATCCCATTAAAACAAACTAGGATTCACTACACCCTGAGGTTTTGATTGTGGAACTCGTGATCCAGTAACTGTTCTGAGAGTGTGCGTTTAGTGCACAGCAACCCCTAGATAAAATGGAGAGCAGAATAGCCATTTTGCATAAAGCAAGGATTGCCTGACAGTCACTTTCCCACAGGACCCCCATGTGGTCATTGTAGCAACAGAGGAAGACACATTTAGACAGAATGCCTACCTCTGCCCTAAAATCTTTAATAGCAATTCTAATTGGGCCAAGTGTACAAAACTTTTTAGCGGTCCCATACTATCCAATTTGCAGAATCAGGGTGTTTGCAACCGCTAAAAAGCATTCTGGCATGTACAAAGCAGTATTTGCGATTCAGTAACCTATTACAGAAGTGCAAATAGGGCTGTGATTTGGTATTAGGAAGGGTTGTGTTAAGGGCATTCCTTCCTAATAGCAACTCGCAGTGGGATGTAAGAACGTTTTGTAACCGAAATGTGGTTGCAAAACATTCCCAGTTTACCACCAACTTCAAGTTGGTGGTAACCCATTTACAAATGGTAAAAGGTCCCCAATGGATCCTTCCCTTTTATGGATGAGAGTGAAAACATTTGTAAGAGCAGGCAGTGGTCCCATGAAAAGAAAACTTTTCGCATTCCATTTCCCTTTAAGTAATCCGGCTGCATTTAAAAACATTTTTTTTTAAAGTAATCACACCCAGCAATATGCAAATCAGTCTTGACCCTGTTCCACATGGGAACAGCCCAGCCCAAACTGCCAAGCCAGGTCCTCCCTGGACCAGAAACAAGCATCCTGGGACCGGTTTCAGGGTATCACCCTTCTTCAGCCAGGCTAGCTTGATTCCAGTGGCACAGTGAGCAAGGGACCCACGTCTGGGCATACCCTTCCCATTTAGGGCAACGTTAGCAACACAAAAGGATGATGGAAGGAGTGCTGACAATGCAAACACTCACCCCCAGTCACAGATCTAGGTTTAATCCATCTTGTTTGGGGTCAAGGGCAACAAGTTTTTATGTTTACTTTGTCCTTGGGACAAGTAGGCCCAACCCTCTGCAGCACAAACCCTTTGGCTGCTTGTTTACAGAGAGTGTAACTCTCTACAGTTGAGGTAATGTGTTTCCAAAAGATAATGCTGTTCGAACTTGTATTTATGGTTCATTATTTGAAAACCTTCAATATTAGGGTGAGTGCTGTAAATAAATGTTTTAAGGTCACACTTCACTACTGACGTTGGTTCCAGTACAAATAAAAAAAACGTGTATACACATGTTTGAAAAGTTTAGGCTATGAGGCTAAGTATAATGCTCCCAGAATGCTCTCTGATTAGATGCAAATGAGGTGTCATTTAGTAAAATGTTTTGATGCATGCTAGTATTTCCCAAAAATATTTCTAATGGAAAATCAGTGTAACCATTTTCAACACGATTATGGGAAGCATGAAAATAAACAAACACTGACAAAGCCAACTGATCTGACATATTTGTATAAGTCTTTTAGTTTCATCAATGCGTGTCTTGTTTTGACATGGCTTTTGTAACACTTTATTGTTGTGGGAGCTACCAGGCCCTCAACATTGTAACAAACACTGGCAAAAAAAAAAAAAAAAACATTTTTGAACTCTAAAAGCACACGTTGCCACCAGTGGCATAACAAAGGCCCCACAGCTGCCCTCCAGGGGGCCCCTTCAGCACGGCACCTGCCCTGAGTGAGTCTGGAGAGGGGGCTCCTCCATGTTCTTTGCAAAGGGGCACCCTCCAGTTTCGTTACGTCACTGATTGCCACTGTAGTTCCTGACACTGAACAAAACTACTTTGTGTGGCAATATGCTCCTTGTGGAAGAGAAGAATGCGATCACTCACAGTAATGCCAGCCGAAAGAGAGAGAAATAGAAGTTTAATAAAAACAAAATGTCTTTAACACCAGACCTAATTAGGGACCAAGACCCACATGTAGGTAGCTTTTTGCATGTCGCAAACAACGACTTTCGCTGTTTGCGACGTGCAAAAAGCACATTGCGATGCACAAACCCAGTTTTGCGATTCAGTAACCTGGTTACCGAATCGCAAAACGGGTTTGCGACTCGCAATTAGGAAGGGGTGTTCCCTTCCTAATTGCGACTCGCAGTGCAATGTAGGATTGTTTTGCGAACGCGGGCGCAAACCAATCGCAGTTTGCACCCATTTCAAATGGGTTCTAAAACTTTCCCAAAAGGGAAGGGGTCCCCCTGGGACCCCTTCCCCATTGTGAATGTCACTGTAAAAAAAAATTCAGAGCAGGCAGTGGTCCGCAGGACCACTGCCTGCTCTGAAAAAATGAAACGAAAACGTTTAATTTTTTGTTTTTTTAATGCATCTCGTTTTCCTTTAAGGAAAACAGGCTGCATTACAAAAAACTGCTTTATTGAAAAGCAGTCACAGACATGGTGGTCTGCTGTCTCCAGCAGGCCACCATCCCTGTGAGGCCGCCATTCGCAAGGGGGTCGCAAATTGCGACCCACCTCATGATTATTCATGAGGTGTGCATTTGCGAAGCCCTTGCGAATCACAGATTGTGTCAGGGACACCATCCTACATTCGGATTTGCGACTCGCAATTTGCGGGTCCCAAATCTGAACCTACCTACATGTGGCCCCAAATTCTTAAAGAAAGTCACAAAAGTGCACCCATGGTATATGTCGTACCCCTATAAAATATTTGTGAACTGTATTTCAGCATGGGTAAATACGCATGTGTAGATTTGCTCATGTGAAAATCTATTGAGCATTTGCAAGTTCATTTTCCCTCCAGCCACTTTCTTCCCAACCCTGGAAGAAGTTATAATTCTGCCATTGTCAGGAGTAAATGTCCAACCTTTCTTATTATGGGAAAATATTAGAGAGAAGCTGGTGAAGATCTTTAAAACATGCAGGTTAGTAGGTATGCAGACTCAAAGGCATTCCAGCCCTGGAACTATTGCTTACTGCTTCCTCCAGCCCCAGTATGCAGATCTGTACAAAGGTGGAAAAATAAGGAAATTGCTACAGTAGGGATTGAAATTGCAAGTATTCAAGCCCTACTATGGTAGTAGCCCTGGCATAATCAGAGAGGCTATTATCAGAGCTCTTACATAATGAGATTGCTGCCATAATTTGGCGCCACACTACATGGCACCAAAGGGACAAGTAGATCTTTTTACAGGACAAGTAGATTTGAGAAGCAACCTGTCCCGTGGACAAGTAGATATTTTAATAAATTCTACACCCCTGATGCCGAAGAGCTCTTTGTTGTTGTGGGCGTTGGCGTCTATTCGGCTTTTGTAGTTGGTTCTTTTGGTAGTGCAGATCAGCTGGTGATGTTTGCGGATGGCAGTCTTGAGGGCGGTGTGGTTGGATTCTGTGGGTGCAAGGTGCCAGGTCTTCTCCATTATTAGACATTCCCGTTTGGGGCTTGCAGGTCAGGGGTGAACCAGCTAGCCTTGGGTTGTGGTGGGAGTCTGAGGGTTGTTTGAGTGGCGCGAGGGTGTTGGTGCAGTCTTCTAGCCATTTGTGCAGGCAGGTGGCGGCTGTGCTGGGTTCCCGGGTCCTGGGAGGGGGTGCCTGGGTGAGGGTGGAGATCAGCTGTTCTGTTGAGATTCTGTTCCAATAGCGGAGGGGGGGTTTCGTGGTGAGGTGGTGAGTGACCGGCTTCTGAAAGCAGAAATGGATGCAGCAATGGTCGGTCCATAGGAGTTCGGTGGTGTGGCTGAAGGAGACGTGGTTGCTGGCTGAGAAGATGGGGTCAAGTGTGTGTCCTGTGGTGTGGGTGGGTGACGTGATGAGTTGCTTGAGGCCGAGGTTGTCGAGGTTGTCAATTAGGTTGGTGGTGTTGATATTGTTGTTGTTTTCTAGGTGGAAATTCAGGTCACCGAGGAGGATATAGTCCGTTGAGGCGAGGGCTTGGGAGCTGATGGCTTCGGTGATGTCATCGCAGAACTGCGGTCTGGGGTTTGGGGGTCTATAGACCAGTGTTCCTCTGAGGGTGGTGTTGGCGTTGATGTGGATTTTGAAATGGAGGTGCTCGGTGGATTTGATGGTGTCGTGGGAGCTGGTGGAGACTCTTATGGTGTTTTTGTGGACTATGGCGATTCCTCCTCCTGGTTTGTTGCTGCGGTCTCTTCTCCTGATCTTGTAGTTTTCTGGTATTGCTATGGCTATGTCTGGTTCCGAGGCCGAATTCATCCAAGTTTCGGTGAGGAATGCGACGTAGGGCGAGAATGTGTTCAGTAGGTCCCAGAGTTCGATTGCATGCTTGTGGACGGAGCGGGTGTTAAGCAGGATGCATCTTAGGCGGCTGTCTGAGGCTTTGAGTTGGGGCTTGGAGGTTAGGTTGCAGGTGAAATTGCAGGCTTTGAAGGAGAAGGGTCCTTTGGTGCGCGTCGGAGTGGACTGGAAGCAGATAGAGGAGTGTCCTGGATTAAGGGCGGGGAGGTCGTTGGCAGTGTAGTGGTGATTGGAGGTACGGGGCGGGTTGGCTTGGGGTCTGGTGCTGGGCGCCGTCTTGGTGCGGACGGGCTCAGACGGGCTTGCCCCAGCGGCGCGTCCGCGCTGCGGCCGGCATAAGAGGGGAGGTGGAAGGGAGAGGCAGCTGGGAGGAGGGAGAGATCTTCCAATGGGAGAACAGGGGGGCGGGGCAGCAGGGCTCTGAGACGGGAAGAGGGAATGGAATGGAGAATCGAGGTGGAGGGAGGGGGGCGGGAACGCAGCGGAGAGACAGAAACCTAAAAACGGGGAAATTACAAAAAAGAATGGCACCTGAGTGGAGCAGTGGTGAGGAGGAAGCGACCTGCCTGCCAGAAGCAGGGTCAGAGATGAGGCCTGCTTCCTCTTGCTATTTTTTTCATCAGTGGTACAGGTGTGCAAAGGGATAGTATGGAGGAAGATCCAAGGTGCCACGGGACCCTGCTTTCACAGAAAACGGGTGCTGAAATGGCCCCTCACCAGGATGCCAGAAGGTACCACAGTGTTCTCTATTTGCTCAAAAAGACACTCCCAGCTCGACAATCTGTGGATGCTAGGTACGAATCGCCGTCATATTGTGTCTTAAGCAGTGAGTAAATTCCATATGCCAGTCTTTCGTAACGAGGCCTAAAATCTCTAGAAGTCATTTGATCTATATTTCTTAATGCTAAATCTGTAACTGCAATACTCTGCAAGAACACGCTGTGCTGAACGACTACTGTATAATTAAAGAAAATGTGTGCTGTTACTCATGGCGACAGCAAACGTTGAGCTGTTTAAATCTGCTTAGCAATATCCCAGTATGTTTCACACTTCAGCAGGAAGAGAAGGCACACTATCGGATAATGACTAATTTACAGACTAGTCTCACGGCGCATCACTGCGGAGGAGGATGGGCTATGTGACGAGATAAACGTACATTTGCAGCCAGTTTACATCGTTCTAATTAGGCGTCCTCAAGATTCCTAATTAAGCTTTGGGACAGAGAACGATAAACCATAGGTTTGCAAGCTATATGGACTTGCGGTATCAGCGCGCCTTTTAGAAGTCTTAAGAACAGGAAGCACATGTGCTAAAAAATGTACGCCCCCATATTCTCCAACGAGCCAGTGAGCTGTCGGTGGGTAAATGCCACGGCTGCAGTTTGTGTCTACGTTTATTAAAGCAAAAATTAGAACTTCTTCGGTGAGTATTTGCATGATCCTCGTACGTAAATTCAGATTCAGGGGAGGAAGAGATCATGAAAAAGTTCGCCTTCCTACCCATAAGTGAAGAAGACATTTTGACATTCAGCGTGTATGATGTGTGCCAAAAATTCATACCTCATAGTAATAATGTTTTTTTTTTTTTTTAAATAGAAAACTAATGAGAAGATAACCTGTAAGTAGTTTACTGCGGCATGGAAGTAAACAGATTTTGCGGTTTATGCATATGTTTGCCTGTCTGTAGGATTGTGAGAACTCTAATCTACTTAGCTGCTAATTATATGTAAAAGCTCGTAAGCATTTTCTTCTATATAATTGTAACTGGGATTGTTTTAGAGCAAACGTTATGTTGCAGGGAAATATACGAACGTTTTGTGTGGGCAGCATATTGATATAAGTGGTCGAGGCAAAAAGACGATTGCATATAATGAGTACCGAGGAGGTTATAATGCCTGGAAATAGACTCGTGTAGTGGTAACAAGTGAAAAAAGCGGTAACACAAGCCCTCTTCCATCAGCCCTAATCGAGCTTCAATAATTCATGGGCTCAATTTGCTTTTATTGTGCATTGCAACAAAAGTGCTAGACAAAGCTTGACGAACAAAACCTCCATTCAATATTTACCATGATGAAAGGGAAAGGCGACAATGGTGTTTGTTGTAGGGAGTGACAGTCGGCGGAAGTGTAAAATTGGGCGGAATGAAATGGGACATAATGTAAGAAGCGGTAGGAGACTAAATTAACCTGTGCTCCGCCCTCTGGTAACTGAGCACATAAGCAGGCAGGCTTAACTTAGAGGCAATGTGTAAGGTATTAATGCAGCACAGAAACAGTAACAAAGTGAAGACACACCACAAGAAACCAATTTAGAAAAATGAATTCAACTTTAATAAATTATTTGACACAAAAACGACACCAATCCAGTCAATGGAACTGGAGATATGCAATTTTAAATGATTTGGAGACTTCAAGCACTATGTAGCAAAAAGTGGCAACCATGGTTATGTGGTCGCAGCGGACTGGGTCGGAATCACAAGTTCAGACCGACCGCGATGGAGCGTGCGCCAGATGCAGACAGGACTAAGCTCGTTCCACTGACAAAGTACCTTGTGGCCTGGGAGTCGAGATGCAGAGTCCTTAAATGGAGCTGTGCTGGGCAGCATCGAGGAGTCATCAACGAGGAACTGTGAGGCGAGATCTGGCATCGAGCTGCATCGTGCAGCGGCGGAGTCAATGAAGCCATCGAGGGGAGCTTCTGATGCGAGGCCCTGTGTCGTGCCTATTGTCATTGTCGAGAAGATGTCAGCAGGGCCTTGTGGTGCCTTGTGCATCAATGCGTTGGTGCCTAGGATGAGACGTGTCATGCTGGGCCAGTGTCACTGGTGAGTACATTGAAATATGTAGAGTTATATCGATATTGAAAAAAACTCTTATGTCCCTATGGCTCTGAACAGAGGGCCAGCTGACTGACTCTTGCAGACTCTCCTGAGTCTTGGGTCCACACAGGCAGGCTGGATTCAGCAGGGCAGCTACCATCAGCAGAAGAGTCCTGATGCAGCAACAGCAGGCTTTGGGTAGGAGAGCAGTCCTTGATCAGCAAAGCAGAGCTTGGGCAGTAGAGCACACTTCACAGCTGGAAGGCCACTATCCAGAAGTGATCTGAAAAGTGAGTCAGAGATTCCCCTTATAATTCCTGATGCCTTCTTTGAAGTAAGCAAAGCTTCTGGCGATTCCCCCTATAGAGGTGTCTGGAATTTCCTGCTTCGTGGTCCCAGTCTGTCTCAGGGCAGTATAGGCTGGTGTGAAATCATTGTGTGTGAACTGAGCAAGTGCCTTTGAAATGCAAGTGTGGTAAGTGACAACTCCACCCACCTATCAAGTTAGGGATGGGCCACCCTGCCAACACTTAGACCCTCCTTTGTGATACTGTCTAGGAGGAATAACAAAAGGCCAACTAACAACTACACCTAGCTGTGTGAACCAGAAACACAGCACAGTCACCAAATGGTTAGGACAAGAACGTGCCAACTTTCTAAAGGTAGCATTTTTAGAATTGTGACTTAAAATGCAATTTTGCTGTTAAAGAGAGCTTTAAGCTACAATTTCCCAGACAACAAACATGACTTGCCCACCTGCTCTCAATCACTTATTTAATGTAATGAGGTAACCCAATGCTACCTTATTGGAGAAGTAGGCCTCACGGTACTGAAAAATGAATTTAGAAGTTTTTCACTACAAGGACATGTAAAACTTAAAAGTACATTTTCAACTTTTTAAAACACTGAGGGGGTGATTCTCACCCTGGCGGGCGGCGGAGGCCGCCCGCCAGTGTTCCCCCCTCCAGAATACCGCACCGCGGTCATTAGACCGCTGCGGGTATTCTGGGTTTTACACTGGGCTGGCGGGCGACCGCCAAAAGGCCGCCCGCCAGCCCAGTGTAAAACAACCTTCCCACAAGGACGCCGGCTCCGAATGGAGCCGGCGGAGTGGGAAGGTGCGACGGGTGCAGTGGCACCCGTCGCGAATTTCACTGTCTGCAATGCAGACAGTGAAATTCTTTGTGGGGCCCTCTTACGGGGGCCACTGCAGTGCCCATGCCACTGGCATGGGCACTGCAGGGGCCCCCAGGGGCCCACGACAACCCATACCGCCATCCTGTTCCTGGCGGGCGAACCGCCAGGAACAGGATGGCGGTATGGGCTGTCAGAATCCCCCATGGCGGCGCAGCGAGCTGCGCCGCCATGGGGGATTCAAATGGGCAGCGGAAAACCGGCGGGAGACCGCCGGTTTTCCACTTCTGACCGCGGTCAAACCGCCGCGGTCAGAATGCCCAGCGGGGCACCGCCAGCCTGTTGGCGGTGCCCCCGTCATTTTAGCCCTGGCGGTCTTGGACCGCCAGGGTTAGAATGACCCCCTGAATCCCTTCCCTATGGGCTGTTTGGGTCTAATCTAGGGGTGTCTTATATGTCACTATAACTCATGCCTTTGCCATGCACTGCTAATTACTCCATATATTGTGTCATTGATGAGACCTTGTATGCCATTTTTTATATCACTGCAACGTTGGCAATAACATTATTGATAAGGAAATTGTGCCTAGCAAGGGCACGAGTTATAATTACTTTAGCGTGCGAGTTATAGTTACCGTCCCTGTAACCCTTAGTTTTTTCTGTAAATATATATATATATATATATATATATATATATATATATATATATATATATGTACCTGTTCATGTGTGTCAGCAATTATCCACATTGTGGGCCATTTGACCTACTCCTACGAGTATGTGGTATGTGCCCTAGGGGCCTCTTTATGAGCTTGACGGTCCCTCCACAGGACATCCAAACTCACGGGGAGGACACCATCATGATGGCGGTGGCGTTCTCCCCAATTGTGTTACAGTGTTCCCTCTGGGAACATAGTTATCTGCGTTCCGGCCGGGCTGCCCGGCAGGAACAGTGTTATGATATTGGCCTCTGCTCCTTTAAGGGAGCTGAGGCCAATATCCTAACACACCAGCACCCTCGGAATGTGAAATGTCTGCTGTGCAGACAGTGCATATTCTGATGGAGCTGGGCTGGGGGGCCCTGCACTGCCCATGCCATGGGCATGTGCAATGCAGGGGCCACCCTGTGGCCCCTGGAACTGGCTTTAAAAGGCTGGAGGAAAGAAGGGTTGTAATTAACCAGGTGGCACTGAGTTTAGCACCACTATGGCTAGTTACAAGCCCAAGTGCCGTCACCCTGGTCTTTAGGCAGGTCTGCCTGCCAAACTTGTAATGTGGTGGTCGGACTGCCACAGCTGCAGTAGTCCAACCGCTAGCCTCGTAATCAGCATCTAAGACTTTCATATTGCGACTGTGTGGAGGGGTGCTTTTTGAACAAATGACTATCTTCTTAGTATCACTTCCCCAGGCACGAGTGAGAACCTAAGAAAAAATGGGATGATGAGCTGAGAGAGCTGCATGTTAGAAATTACTTACATGTCTAAAAATGACAAGCACTCATACATTTTCAGTAACTATGGAAGGTGTAATAACGTATTTGCCATCAGGGACTGTATTTGAAACAAGGGGTGCCATTCTGGATATCACACAGAGCTGACCACACAAATATGGCTGGTCATGGCGGTGTCTCCGCCATGAAAAGGTTGTCCGAAAGGCAGGTCAGAATACACACAGTTGTACCAATGCTGGCACCTCCACCATTGACCACAGCTGTTCCTACCACTGCCACTGAAGTAGCTCAAATGTCCTGACAGCATTAAGATGGTCATCCCCCAACTTTTTGCCTGCCTCCCTCCACTTTTCTGACACTGTTTTTGCTGGTTTTAGGACTCTGTGCGTTTTACCATTGCTAACCAGTGCTAAAGTGCCTATGCTCTCTCCTTTAAACATAGTAACATTGGTTCATCCCCATTTGGCATATTTGGTTTACTCATAAGTCCCTAGTAAAGTGCACTACATGTGTCCAGGGCCTGTAAATTAAATGCTACTAGTGGGCCTGCAACACTGATTGTGCCACCTACATAAGTAGCCCCTTAACCATGTCTCAGGCCTGCCATTGCAAGGCCTGTGTGTGCAGTTTCACTACCAATTCGACTAGGCATTTAAAAGTACTTGGCATGCCTTAAAATCCCCATTTTCTACATATAAGTCACCCCTAAGGTAGGCCCTAGGTAACCCATAGGACAAGGTGCTACATAGGTAAAAGGCAGAACATGTACATTGTGTTTTACATGTCCTGGTAGTGTAAAACTCCTAAATTCTTTTTCCACTGCTGCAAGACCTGCTCCTTTGCTAGACTAGCAAAAAGGGGTAACCAGGTCATATTTAGTATGGCCATAATGGAAAATCCTGATTATTGGTGAGGATGGATTTTATATTACTATTTTAGAAATGCCACTTTCAGAAAGCGAGCATTTCTCTGCACTTAAAACCATCTGTGCCCTGCAGCCTGTCTCCAATCAACTTCTGGTCTGTGCTGGTTGACAGCTCCCTTGTGTATTTCACCCAGACAACCACAACCACAGGACACTCAGTCACATCTGCATTCATCTGCATATTAAATGGGTCTTCCTGGGCTGGAAGGGTGGAGGGCCTGACACTTACATTTCAAAGGCCAGTGACCTGCCTTCACCCAAAAGCCTGATAACCGCCCACTGGGACCCTGGCAGATAGGACTGGGCTGAAAGGGGAACCTGTGCACTTCAAAACCCCTCTTTGAAGTCTCACCCACTTCAAAGGCATTTTGGGGTATATAATCTGGGTCTCTGACCCCCCAAATCATACACTTCTAGACCTGCACCTGCACCCTGTCAGATGAGCTGCCTGGCTGCCCAAAGAACTCATCTAGATTGCTTTGCTGGAAAGGACTGCTGCACTGCTGGTCTCTGACTTTGCTGGAAGGACTCTGCCTTCTCCTAAAGTATTCTCCAAGGGCTTGGAATGAGCTTGCCTCCTGTTTCTGGAGTCTCAGGGCCAACAAAGAATTCACCTCTTCAAAAAACTCCCTGTGTGTTGAAAATCAACGCAAAACCTGCAGAAATCGATGCAAAGCCTGCATTGCGGCTGAGAAATCGCTGCGTAGCTGACTGGAACGACACAGCACTGGCTTCCCAACTGGAAATTCGACGCAGCACCTACCTTGCAACGGAAAATTAGATGCATCGCCTACCAGATCGACTCAGCACCTGCTCCTTCTTCCAGAGCATCAAGGATTTTCAACTCATCGTCCCTGGGCATCAAAATATCCCCGCATTGCAGTGATGAACTAAGACTGCTCACCGAAAAATGATGCAAACCCCTTGCAGATGGAAAGAAACAATGCATCGTCTGTTTGTGTTGGAAAATCCGATGCAACACCATATTTTTCCACGTGTCTCCTACTCTGCGGTCTCCGTGCATCAATATTTTTTATGCATTCCAGGTACTGTGTGTAACAAAGAGACAACTGTTTATTTTTAAGGATTGAGACACTTTTAAAACGTTTTAAAAGTGACTTTTCAACCTGTGCTTATTGGGTCTATATTGATTTGGCCTTATTTTATTCAGATAAATATTATCTATTTTTCTAAACCTGTGTAGTGTAATTTTGTGGTGTTTTCACTGTGTTACTGTATGATGTATTACACAAATTCTGTACACATTGCCTTCTAAGTTAATCCGGACGGCTCGGTGCCAAGCTACCAGAGGGTGGGCACAAGATAATTTAAATTTTGTTGTGATTTTTTCTGACTAGGATTGTGGTCCCTACTTGGACAAGGGTGTATACCTCTGCCAACTAGAGACCCCATTTCTAACATTGGTGATCAGTGGTGAGGATAGGACTTGTGTTTATGCAGTGCCATACAATAGCTATGTGCACACTACCCACCCACAGTCAAAGAACAATCTGATTTGTTTCTTTTTTCTGCAAATGATTATCTTCTTGATGTGTTTTAATCTGTATCCTACACATCATGTCTCCTGCTGTGCCAAAAGGTGGAGCTGGAGAGTTTTGACCGAGACAAGCTGGAGGCGAATACCGTTAACCAGCTGACTAGTTTCTGCAAAGGGATGGGGGTTACCCAATGAGCCTCCTATAAGGAGGAGAACCAAAAGGCACTGAGGGCACTGAGGGCCTGGGAAGAAGCCCGCTCACAAGAGCATGATGAGTTGGGAGAGCAAGTGGATGGCTCTCTCTGAAGGATCTACCAACAGTAGTGGGGGGTGACACCCTTGGATTTGTGCCCCCTGAGAAACCAGGGAGCAGTGTCTCAAATCACAACCTGACCACAGAGGAAAGGAAAGAGAATTCAGGCTGCAGTTGCCCAGATGACAAATGGAGGCAGAGGATAGGAAGGCTGAAAGAGCCTTGGCAGAAAAGAAACTACTTCTAACTCATGAGCTGAGTATAAAAGAGCTGGAGCTCAAGTCTACGCAGTCTGAGTCCAGCAGTGTATCGACCTGCTCGATACAAAAAGGTTTGTATGCCCAAGGATTTGGTGCCATGGTATGTGGTGAGAGATGACATTGATAATTGGTTTTCTGCTTATGAAGTTGTACTAAGGGCACATGGGGTTCCTGAAGAGCAACGGGGGCGGGCTTGTCGAAACATGTGCCAAGACTTGGGAGGGACACACGTCTTACACTAGAGGTTGGGGACCAGACCAAGTATGCCCCAATGAAGACCCTTTTAATTGCCAAATTTGGACTGAACCCTGAGAAGTATCACCAAAAATTCAAGGACAGTAGCAAGCTCCCCAACCAATCCTAGGTAGACTTTATTGTTTTTTCCAGTAAGGCACTGAATGGCAGGGTATGGGGAGCAAAGTCAGTGATTATGTTGGGTTGTACAATTTGATCCTGAGAGAGTATATGCTCAGTATTTGCTTTACAGAGTTGCACCAGCAACTAATTGACAGTAAGCTGACTGATCCCAGAGGAGGCGGACTTCTGGGCTAGCACCAGAGTGACCAAAAAGGTATCTGGGGGGACACCCACAAAGGTGGTCAGGGTTCCCACCAGAAGAAAGACGGGGGAGAAAAACCTAAACATAAGGAGTTCTCAAAAGGCCCCAAAATAACTTCTAAGGGAATAGTGGTAACCAGTCCCAATCTGATTCTAAAGAGAAAAGTTTATTTGACCATAAAACAGGAAGGTTTGTATGCCAATGTGCAGAGTGCTCCAAGTATGGTCACTCCAAGGGTGACCCAAATGCCCAAACAGGGCACAGCCCCACATAGGTGGGCAGACACCTGGGTTGGCTAGTGTAGTGCTAGGGGAGGAGGTAGTCCCAGTTAGTTTTGGGGAACAGATAGAGGTAACCCTAGTATCCCTGGGGCATGCAGGGATGGTGCCAAAAGCCCACATGCATGCGAATATCCAAGTACAGGCAGTGGATCACCATTAACGAACAATGGATGGAGTCTGTGTGTGACGCAGAAGCCAGCATGACCACTGTCAAGGGTCACTTAGTATCAGCAGAGCAGGTCCTGCCGAACACCTTCCAGCAAGTCATAGTCACTGACAATCGTGAGAGCATCTACAAGTGGCTCTGGTTCCCTTTGAGTGTGGTGGGGAGTCTCTGGTACTCTGAAAGTAGCTGTGAGTCCTGCCCTGCCTGTAGATTGTCTGTTAGGCAATGACCTTGAGCAGACTTCCTGGAGGGAGGTAGGGCTAAGGACTCACTTGGAAATTATGGGATTGCCTGAGTGGGTCTGCTTGACCACAAGGTCCATGGCTCGTCCGAGAGAAGTCAAGGGCATCTGGAGCCTGGAACAATGGCCTAGACAGCTGCCAAGGAGAGGGGTAAGGAGCGTGGGAAACCGGTCTCAGAAATTCCCACAATGGAGGTTGATGAGGTCCCTGAGGAGGAGGCCCCTATGACAACCGGGGAAGACATTGCTGTGCTGGGTGACTTACCTGAGCTTGCTGGCTGGCAAGTTGAGGGTGAGTCAATCAGGGAAGAATTCTACAAGGTGCAGAAAGAGTGTCACACTCTTCAGTGCTTGAGGCAACAGCCCTCAGCCCAAGCAGCAGGTAAAGCATCTGGGGATCACCTTATCTACTGGGAGAGTGATCTCCTCTACAGTGAGCCTAAGGTTCCGGGTACTGGGGCAGCACGTGTGCTGGTGGTCCCCCAGTGTTACCGGGCCTTCCTCCTGGGTCTGGCCCATGACACATCCCTGGCAGGACATTATGGCCAAGACGAGACCTTTGCCAGGCTTGTCACTCCCTTTTATTGGCCCCGAATGCAGACAGCCTCAGATAAATTCTGTAGGTCCTGTCCTACTTGCCAGGCCAGTGGGAAGACTGAGAAAAAGCTCAAGATTCCACTGATCGCACTTCCCGTCTTTGGCACCCCCTTTGAAAGGGTGGGCATCAACATCATTGGTCCATTGGACCCCAAAACTGCCCAAAGCAACTGGTTTATTATGGTTTTGGTAGACCATGCCCACGCTACCCAGAGGCAATCTCTCTGAGGATGGTGACTGCACTGGTGGTGACCAGAACTCTGATGGGGATCATTACTCGTGAGGTGTTCCCCAAAGATATAGGGCCTGATTATAACTTTGGCAGAGGGGGTTAATCCGTCCCAAATGTGACAGAGATCCTGCCCACCGTATTACGAGTTCCATAAGATATAATGGACTCGTAATACGGCGGCGGGATATCCGTCACATTTGGGACGGATTAACCCCCTTCCACCAAAGTTGTAATCAGGCCCATGGTGTCTGACAGAGACACTAACCTCATGTCTGCATACATGAAGTCCATGTGGGATGCATGTGGGGTGACCTACAAGTTTACCACACCCTATCATCCTCAATCCAATGGTCTTGTTGAGAGATTCAACATGACCTTGAAGGGCATGATCACAGGCCTGTCTGAGGCCATGTGGCGTAAGTGGGATGTTCTCTTGTCTTGCCTTCTCTTTGCTTATAGAGAGGTACCCCAGAAGGGGGTAGAGTTCAGTCCCTGTGAGCTTCTCTATGGGTACCCTGTTGGGGGGCTCCTAAGCATTGTCAAAGAGGGGTGGAGAAAGCTCTCAAGAACCCCCTCCAGGATGTGGTCAGCTACATGTTGGCCCTCTGCAGCCAGATGCACCGCTTCTTGAAAAAGTCCAAGAGCAACCTCAAGGCCAGTCAAAAGGTTGTGAAACGCTGGTATGACCAGAAGGCCACCCTGGTGGAGTTTCATTCTGGGGACAAAGTATAGGTTATGGACCCAGTAGAGCCTAGAGCTCTCCAGTATCTCTGGACTGGCCCATATGAGATCAAGAACCAGAAGGGGGAGGCCACTTACGTAGTGGACCTCCAGTCCCCTAGGAACCCCCTCAGGGTGCTCCATGTGAAAAGACTGAAGCCTCATTTTGAGAGGTCTGAAGTCAACATGCTTCTGGTGACAGATGAGGGGATGGAGGAGGAGAGTGAACCTCTCCCTGACCTCCTATCTGCACAGGATGGTGGAGGTCAGTGTAGGGTGTCAACCTCTCTGACTCCCTGACCCTGGACCAGCGAGGTGGCTGTTACCAGTTACTGGAGCAGTACTCCTCTCTGTTTTCCCTCACCCCTGGACTCACACACCTGTGTGTCCATGACATTGATGCAAGAGACAGTCCCCCTGTGTGTCTGTCTGTCATAGTGGTGTCTGCGGGTATGCTGGATGTGGTGGATGTCTTTGTGTCTCTTTGGGTGGTGTCTGTGGGTATGGCGATTGTGGTGGATGTCTATGTGTCTGTTGGGGTGGTGTCTGCTGGGTTACTGGGTGTGATGGGTGTGTCACTGATTGTTGTGGTCGTACCTGTGGGTACTCTTGATATCATGTGTGGGTAGGTGGAGGTGGTGGGGGTGTCTGGGGAAGTGGTGGCTTATACTGTGTGTGGTGGTGGTGTCTGTTGTTTGCTTGCGTGCCGGTGCGTATTGTGGTGCTTGTGTCTGTGTCCTCTGCTCTTGTGTGTTGAGGTGGGTGCGTACAGATGGGTCTCTGTGTTTGGGGTAGGTAGGGGAATGGGAGATTTGAATTGGGAAGAGGGAGGTGGAGGTGGAGGGGAACAGAAGGTGGGGGCTGGCTGGCTGCCATGAGTGTGGAGGCTAGAGCCTGAAAATATCTCTGTAGGCCAGATAGTGCACCATGAATGCCTTCCAGGATTGCATTAGTCTGCTGCATTTGGGTTGCCAATCCCTAGATGGCATCCACAATAACTGTCTTACCAACAGAGATACTTCTTGGGAGGCCAATAGCCTCCTCCCTGAAGGCAGCAGGAGTAACAGGGGCTGGGGAAGGGGTGCATCCGGCAAAGGAGATGCCCACCCTTGTGGGTGAACAGGTACGCCCAACTGGGTGAGGAGCAACAGGGAGGGTGGTGGTAGAACCGGGGATTGCAGACGAAGATGATACAGGGGTATGGCCCGATGTGTCCCCTACCACTAGGAAGTATCCACTGGAGGAAAATTCAGATTTTGAAGATGATGTTCCAGTCTCGCCAGTGGCAGTCTCCTCATCCTTCAGGCCTCTGGGTCCCTCTGTGTCTGTGGTGTGTTGACTCAAATACCCGTGGCCAGATGTGGCCCCACTCGGCTGTGCCCTGTCTCCATCACTTCCCTGGCTAATGCTGCAAATACAAATAGAAATAAGGTCATCACATGTCTATGATCACACTTGAACAACAGCTCTAATTAGCAAACATTACCATGATGTCAAATAGAACTCAGGAATAAACTCCACCTAAGTGACCCATACATTTGCCATACCATATGCATGCATGCCATCTGAACTGCCAACAGTTGTCCCCTGTTAAATCAGGATCTCAGACAACTACAAATGCTTGGCTGAAGTTGTGCAACCACAGTAACAATTGAACTAGCAGGAGACCTCATCACCCTCAAAGCTTTGCCCATGGAGCATTCCTCAGTTACCTGTTGTCATACAATAGTATGCCAATACCAAGTCCATTCCCACAGAACCCACACAAGGTCACACACACATCTATTTGTCACATATAAAATGACCCAACAATAAGAAATGATGCTCCAAAAATCTGCCATGTTCCTGCCAAAAGTACAATAGCCTGGAGAACGTGACATGGAAATGCTCATGTCACACTGGAAGCAATTCCACAATGCACACTTCACCAAGTGGTATTTGGCTCAGATAGGCCATACATGTGGCATGGAAATGGACACTGGTGACATCATGTGTAATAGGTCAGGAAGAGATGTCCCCAAAAATCCACAACACAATGAATCAGCAAGCCCCAGGGTAATCACCACTGATGTCTGGCCCCCCTTACATTGACATGCTCTGAGTGCATCAGTGCATCAGTAGACATCATTAGTCCCTTGGATGTTGGGTGAGACCCAGAGATTTGCAAGTACTTGTAGAAGGCCCTCAATGTGTTGCCTGTGAGGATTGGAAGCTACATCATTATCTCATTTTGGTCCTGCAAATTCAGATGTCCGTGGGTGAATGTTTTTACCCAAACACACATGATTTCAAATATCACATACTTCCTAAAAATAGGGCCCTAGCTGAGTCATAATCCATTTGGCTGTGACTCATAGGTTGGATGAATACATATTCGTCATATAGAAATACATTTTAGTATTCATACACAGAAATCAATCAATGTTGAATTAAAACAGTAATTCATAGGATTTTAGCTGAAGACAGAAAAGGCAGTCCCAGAGATTAAGGAGACATAAAAAAAAAAAGAAAAAACGCAACACTATAGCAATCCGAAAATTACCTCAATAGTCCCGACAACTAGCTAAAGACTGGGGCCCATAGCCTCAGACCCCATTTCTTTTTGTGAGCCTTCTTACATTCTTAGAATGAAGTCTCCATATGGTAGATTGACAGAAACCTAGCTCTCCATGACAGAAAGGTGGGGGTATCAGGACTAAGCCACCGATTAGTAATGCATAGTCAGGCAACTGCCATTGCCACATAAAAGCCCTGCATTGCATTTCAGTCCCTCATTGCCCTCAATGGAATAGACCACCCCGAGTATCATCAGCGCTGGGGTAATATAGAGAGGAGGCCCCCATTATTTTTCCCAGGAAGCATTAATTGTCTGACACAAAATCCTGCAATTTAAAACAGAAGTAGATCATGTGCACGGAGTTTGCCACCTTGGCTCCACATCGATTGCATCTGTCACCTTTACCCCTAAATCTGCCACCACATTTAGCAACCTTTGCCGGGGTATAACAGAGGTTAAAAATTGTCATAAAATGTTGGCTTCTTAAATATGCGGTTAACAAAACCCTGTTCCCCAGCTCGAGTGATTCCTGTAACCAAGGCCCTTCTATACGCAGCTGAATCTCCCACTTGAAAATTTATGCCTCAAGGTCATCAAAAAATACCTGCAAGAGGACACCATATATTACGCCAATCCTGACTTTCTGCCTAATGGCTTCAAGCAAGGGGATCTTAGTCACCGATGTACAATCTCTCAGGTGTTTCCTCAAAAAATCCTGTAACTGCAGAAATTAAAAAAATTAATCTACAGGGAGATTGAACCACTCCTGAAGTTCTGTGAATGCACAAATATGCCCAACAAAGTCACCTCTAACTGAGCCCATTTAGTTGCAACAAAGTCCTGAAATACTGGTGGAAGCAAAGGGTCAGCAGTCATGGATGTATATAGATTAAACTTTGGAATACCCACCAGCCACTTAACCTGAGGCCAGCCCCTAAATGCAGCCTTCACAATTTTGAATTTAGTCTTTTTGAAATAGCTGGGCTCTAGATTCTGACCAAAAAAGCAGTTGGCTTGAATCAAGCTTATCTCATAGATTGTAGGTGATTTAGCAAAATTAACACTCTTCAGCATGTTGGAGAGCAGGATACCCATGTGCTGCAACATGCAGGACCAGTAATACAAATTGAAACTGGGAACTCCCCATCCCCCCTGAAGGTGGGGTAGGATCAACCACTTACCCGCTCTCCTAAGGTATCCTATGGTACCCCAAGAAAAACCTACTACAGATGCTTTCTATGCCACAAAGCCAGCATTTGCTAAATTCTACTGGAATTGTTCTAAAAAATATAACACTTTTGGAAGAATGCTAATTTTCAGTATGTTGGCCCTCCCAAAGATTGTCAAATGCAGGCGATCAACCCTTTCCAAATCGGACTTAATTTTACTTAATGTGGGTGCCATATTTAGCTCGACAATCCTACCAACATCAGTAGTGAGGCTGACCCCCAAATATACAGCCTCTGTAACTACTCAAGAATCCTTAAAATTAACGCCATTGTGCATAGTATTTGTGCTTTTGATTTTTTAGAGTATAGCCCGAATGGGATCCAAATAGACGCACCTGTGTCTCAATCTCGGGGTGCACCATGCATGAGTCCATTGTGAGGATGGCGATATCATCTGCATATGCCAGAGTCTTATACTGAGTTTGATGAACTATAACAGGTTTAATACTGGGGCACTCCCTCAGCTTCTGTAAAAAGGGATCAATATATAGCGCAAATAGGAGTGGGGTGCATGGACAGCCTTGTCTTGTCCTCCTTGAGATAATAAAGCTGTCTGACTGTTAACCCATTAACCTAATCCTAGCGCTAGGAGTCCTATACATAGCTCTGATTGATTGAATGAACTTAATACGAATGCCTTTCCAATGTAACACTGCCCATAAAAACTGCTATGATACGCAATCAAACGCTTTCTCTGCATCAATTAATGCAAGGTCCAGGGGCATTCCTACTGCAGATGTAGTATCACAAGGCACAATCACTCTGCGGACGTGGTCAGTTGTGCTTCTACCGGGAATAAACCTGTGTTGGTGCAGAGATACTAAGGGGGGCAATCACTCGCTCAGTCTAATGGCCAATGCCTTTGCATAGATTTTGCCATCACAAAAAATTTGGGCCATTGGCCTATATGAGCCTAGCATTTCCAGAGGTTTCCCCTTCTTTCTGAACACTACAATGCTACTAGCATCCCATGATCCCAGAGTCCTCCCTAGTTGAGGCTGTAAAAAACTGTCCAAAATATTCTGTTGAATCTAAAAAAAAAGTTTATAGAACTCAAATGGAATCAAATCCGGGCCTTGGGCCTTCCCATATGCCAGCACACAGATTGCTTCATAAACCCCCTCTGTGGTTATGGAAATGTCTAGCAAAGCCTTCGCCTCTATATCGACCTTGGGTGTAGGGAGCTCACAACGAAAATCTGCAGTACAGGCCCCTGAGATTTGTTGAACTCTTGTGTACAAAACAGCATAAAAATCCCTAATGGCCCTCAGGATGGGAGATTCACACCGGAGGCCAGAATGATCTTCTGTAGTCACAGTCCGGTTGCCCACCTCTCTCTGTCTGATTCGTTTTGCCAGGCGTCTCACCATACCCTCGCACAATTCATAACATTGCTTTTTGCATAAATGGTACTTAACTGCTGCCTTATCTTCGAAGCGTCTGTTGATTAGTGACTTAAGTATTGATGCCTCCCACTGTAAGTGGAGTGGATTCTGCCCACCCTGAATGCATTTAGTGACCTCACTTAATATAATAACATAATACGGAAGTCATCTAGCTTTACCTATTGTCGATACATAGAAAAGCTAAGGGTTTCCCTCCTCACCCAGCTTTAAAAGCGTCTTAGACTGAACCTACTGAGGCCATCCCTCTACTATTGACAAAATAATCAATAATCCATTTAGACATATAGGCCCTCATTACAACCCTGGCAGTCGGTGATAAAGAGGCTGTAACATCGCCAACAGGCCGGCAGTAAAAAAAATGGTATCATGACCACGGTGGAAACTGCCAACACAAACAGCCACTTTAACACACCGACCGCCACGCAGTAGCAACAAACACCGCAGTGGTAACCCCCAACAGCCAGGCGGAAGACAATGTACCGCCCACAGCATTACAACACGCCTATCCTCCTACTTTTCCGGGGCGGTACCAACGCCATCAAAAGCACAGCAGAAACAGAACACTGAAGGGAAACGACTCACCTCTCGACACTCAAGGAAGAACCACGACGCCATGGAGCAAGAGCTGCACTTTTTCCCCAATGCTGGTGTACCTTCTCATACACCAGGAACACGAACGCCGGTGAAGATGACCACGGTGAGTACTGCACCTAGCACACAAGGGAGGGGGGAAGGAAAAAGAGAGTGACACACACACGCAACACGCAACACCCCCACCCCCAACACCATACACACAAACAGATGCAACAACATTACATATATACCCCGTAACCCTCAGGAATAACACAAGGACAAAAGGGATGGATTAAAATCAGTGTAATAGTACAATTTTAGATAAATAAGTCTTTAAACAATAAACAGTTTGTACAATATATACAATATAAACAAGAGGAGGGACAATGCCCACTCCAAAATGTCCGTGGCCCACTGGGCCATAACACATAGGCCAAGGCCACACTTGACTCCTGCCTCAACACAGAGAGAACACTGCAGGGGCATCAGGTCGAAAACACACAGGCACCTTAGGGGGATGAAGAATGGGGGGGCACCTCAGCCGGAAGGTGGTACAATGCCACTGGCATGGAGGGGGCTCCATGCCCACTGCTTGCTCCTGGGGAGTGCAAAGCCACAGTCTCTCAAGTGGGTGGTTTGCCCACTGCTTGGTCCTGGGGAGTGCAAAGCCACAGTCTCTCAAGTGGGCGGTCTGCCCATTGCTTGGTCCAGGGGAGTGCAATGCCACAGTCTCTCAAGTGGATGCCTTCTTCCATTGGTTCTTGAGGGGGCCTTGTGCCCAGTGTGCTTCATCCTGGCAAGGAGGGGCTGAGTGGATGGATTCTTCCACTGGTTCTGGAGGGGGCCTTGCGCCCAGTGAGCTTCATCCTGGCAAGGAGGGGCTGAGTGGATGGCTTCTTTCACTGGTTCTGGAGGGGGCCTTGTGCCCAATGTGCTTCATCCTGGCAAGGAGGGGCTGAGTGGATGGCTTCTTCCACTGGTTCTGGAGGGGGCCTTGTGCCCAATGTGCTTCATCCTGGCAAGGAGGGGCTGAGTGAATGCCTTCTTCCACTGGTTTTGGAGGGGGCCTTGTGCCCAGTGTGCTCCACCCTGGCAAGGAGGGGCTGAGTGGATGGCTTCTTCCATTGGTTCTGGAGGGGGCCTTGTGCCCAGTGTGCTTCATCCTGGATGGTGCAAGGTCACAGTCTCTCACCTGGGTGCCACACCGACAGGTGTTGCAGGGGCCTGGACGCACTGCAGACCATATAGTCACCACTACACACTGCTCGCCGGCGGTGACGGCTGCTCAGTGGATGCCAGTTGCGCTGGAGGTGGCGGTGCTGGCAGTGGTGGTGGTAGCCTCCGGGCCTTCACCTGCAGCCGCGGACGGCTGCCCACTGGGGCTGCTACTGCTGGCAGTGGTGCTGCTGGCGGCGGTGCAGGTGGCGGCGGTGCAGGTGACGGTGCTGGCAGTGGTGGTGGTAGCCTCCAGGCCTTCACCTGCAGCCTCGGACAGCTGAAATGCCATGGCTTGTGATGTGTGCCCCTTCCTACCCTTTTCAGATGGTGGTGCCTCCTTGCTTCTGCCAGCTGGTGTCTTTTTCTTGCCCTTGCTGGCTGATGGTGCCTCCTTCCCCTTGCTGGCTGGTGTCCCCTTCTTGCTCTTGCTAGGTGGCAGACCCTTCTTGGCCTTGGCAGATGGTGCTGGCACACTGGCTGGGCTGACGGGTGCCTCCTTGGAGCCTCTCACACCTGCAGTTGCTGCAGAAACCACAGTGGCCATGGACTGGGTTGCTGTGGTGCTGGGCTGGGTTCTGGCCACCCTGGCCCGAGGTGAAGGACGGGGGGGTAGTGGCAGGGAAGAGGAAAAGCTTCTGAGGGACACTGGGTTGGGAAGAGGGTGAAGGTTTGGGTGTGGAGGAAGAGGGAGTGGTTGTAGGAGGTGTTTGCCATGTCCACTCTTGTGTGTTGTACTGGGTGCCTGCTCGTCTGTCTGTGTGCTTGGGATAGGTAGGGGATGAGGGGAATGGGATTGGGAAGAGGAAGTTGGAGGGGGAGGGTGAAAACAGGGACAGTGGCTGCCATACACAACACAGTCACACACAGGGAACAGCCCTACGCATTAGGCAATGCACTACCAGTCACAATGCTAGTCACCAGCCTATGGATAGGGAAACCTAACGCAAATTGCAGCATGCCTGAGACCCACAGACCCCTGCCCAGTAGTGGATGCCTACTAGCTTGTTTGGAGGACTTTCACATCAGAATCCTGCCCAACATGGGACCTACTCTGGCAATGCTAGGCCTGGCCTAGGGGCACCCACAGGGCCCCCACCCAGATACCACCCCACCGGCCATAAGTTGTAAATTAGGGCACTGTACTCACCCCCTTGTGGCTGCTGTGATGCCCCCAAGCGCCCATCTAGCTCCGGATAGGCCACCGCCAGAATGCGGGCCAACAGGGAGGTCAGGGTCGATGGGCACCCCTTGCTTGTTGGGTGGCGATCCCCAGCTGGGCCTCCACCATCTTCCGTGCCCAGCGTCTCAGGCCCCTCCACTGTTTCCGACAGTGGGTGCTCCGCCTGCAGTAGACCCCCAGGGTCCGCACGTCCTTGGCGATGGCACGCCGTATACCCTTCTTTTGATGGGCGCTGACCTGCAGAGGAATTACACAAAAGGAAAGGTATTAGTCTAACTGTTCTGCCTGTTACTCTTATGGCCAACCATGCCCCTTCCCATCCCCATTAGCACAGACATGGCCCAGCATACATGATGCATGCTGCCCAAGGCCCATCCACCAACCCCCCCCACATGATGCCTTCACACACAGCACTCACATTCACGCCCCATGCATTGTACTCACGGTGTACTCACCTGTTGGTCTTTAGGGCCATACAGCAGTCGGTACTGGGGTAGGACCCCATCCACCAGTCGCTCCAACTTCGCTGAGGTGAAGGCAGGGTCCCTTTCCCCAGTAACACAATCCATGGTCGGTTCCAGACACAGGTCACAGCAGCACTTGCAGTGTAGGTACACCGCCGGCGTACATCACCATTGGCCACTGTACCCCATAGGTCCAATGATAAGCAATGAGGAGTTAAACAGTGGTTCTCGGCCGCCTCCCGCAACTGCGCACAACGTCAGCGGAATTACCTCATTTCCACCTGTCCCTCCATACAGGACAGGCGGACGCCATTTTACGGGGGGGGCAGGACATGGATCCTAACTGCATCACAGTACACAAATGCACTATTTGGACATCTCCAACAAAATAATGTTACACTCACAATATGCATTGAACTGTAGGGGTTGGACTGTACAGATAATGACCAGCTGCTCACTATTTTGCCCCATAGATTGCAACCGTTGCAGATGAATAGGAGATGGAGACAACCCCCGTGTACAGACCCCTGGTGGACTTGGCAATAATGGAGGCAGGCACATTATCCTCACCTATAGACTTGACAGGGTCACAATTACACAGCTGTATGCCCAATTGGAGCCTGGCATAATATCTGCTATCCGTCACCCCACCCGTATCCCCCTCTTGTGCACTTCTATCAGTGCTCCATTTCCTGGCAACTGGTTCTTTCCAAGTGACCGTGGGCTTGGCAGCAGGAATGTCACAGCCAATGTTCTCAATAGTGCTGACAAGAGTGTTGTCTGCCCAGATTCAACATGTGCAGCTGCATCATTTTCCCCCAGGTGGAGGAACTGGTCACAGTGAAAGCTGACTTCTATGCATTAGGACATATCCCTAACATCATTTGGGCAATCGATGGAACACACATTATATTTGTCCCCCCAACCCCAGCAAAATGAACAGGTGTTCAGAAATCGAAAGAGTTTTCACTCCATGAATGTTCAGATGGTGTGCCTGGCGGACCAGTACATCTCCCATGTCAATGGAAAGTATCCTGGGTCTGTGCAGGATGCCTTTATCCTGAGGAATAGCAGCATCCCAAATGTGATGGCCCAACTCCAGAGGCACAGGGTGTGGCTAGTAGGTGAGCCCTGGTTCCCGCCCAGTGGATGTTGGTGTATGAGTATGGTGTGGGCCCTAAGGGTGACTGTGTGGCTAACAGTTCTCCCTCGATATTTGCAGATGACTCTGGTTACCTCAACCTCTCATGGCTACTGACCCCTGTGAGGAATGCCAGGACAAGGGCAGAGGAACGTTACAATGAGGCACATGGGCAAACAAGAAGGATTATAGAATGGATCTTCGGCCTCCTGAAGGCCAGGTTTCGTTGCCTCCATCTAACAGGTGGATCCCTGAGCTACTCACCCAAGAAGGTCTGTCAGATCATCTTGGCAATCTGTATGTTGACCAACCTTGCCTTGCGATGCCATGTGCTTTTTCTGCAGGAGGAGGTGGCTGGATATGGCCGTGTGGCAGCAGTGGACCCTGTGGACAGTGAAGATGAGGAGGCAGAGGATGACGATGAGAACAACAGAATTGCAATTATTTGTCAATACTTTCAATGAGACACAGGTACAACAGTGTTAATACACATATAATTGACAGTTTTATGTGTGACATTGTCACTGGCAGGCTGGGTATTCCAACTTCTATGGCCACTCACTGTACCCTTTGGCATCTCTTTTTGCAGATGTTGGTGCGCCACCCTTGTTCCTGGTGTGTTCAGTGCAGCCAACTACAGGTCTTTCCTATGTAAACATTACTGTACAGTTGAATTGCAATGTTTGAACCTGGTTAAATAAATAAATTTTGAAAACATTTGACATACGCCATACGTGCACTTGCTCAAACTATGTTTAATGCAGTGCTCTAAAGAGGAGGGGGTAGTGCAAAGGGCTCGGGTGAGGACGGAGGAAAGTCCAGTTAGAGACCAGTCTATTTGTATCACAGGTGCATTGTCCAAGGGGGCATAGGGAGGAGAACAATGGCAGTTCAAGGTGGACAGGGTGACAGAGTGGGACACAAGGGTGACATTCAGAAGAGTCTTATTTCCTGGCAGGGGTCTTGGCAATAGTCTCTGGCTTCTGCCTGGACGGCAGGGAACGTTTATGGGGTGGTTCTCCTTCTGCGGGGGAGAGGTGCTGGTGGCCTGTTGGTCCTGTGGCGGGCCTCCTATCCACTAGCGGCAGCGGAGGTGGAGGGCTGTTCAGTTGTTTGGCTAGTGTCAGGGGCACGCTGTTTTGGCACTGCCTCCCTCATACTGTTGGCCATGTCTGCAAGCACCCCTGCAATGGAGACATGGGTGGTGTTGATGTCCTTCAAGTCCCCCTTGATCCACAGGTACTGTCCCTCCTGCAGCCGCATATTCTCCTGCAACTTGTCCAGGATCCTGCCCAGCATATCCTGGGAATGTTGGTATGCTCCCAGGATCGCAGTGAGTGCCTCCTGGAGGGTGTGAGTGTGCTTGGGTAACCGACTGTCCGGAGGTCCCTCATGGGCCAGGTTGGTCATCCAGATCCAGGCGACCAGAGCTGCTATCATCACTGTGGGCCTCTTCTGTGGGGAGACTGGATGTTGCTGGCACCTCTTCGCCGATGACATTTGCTACATGATCCCTCATTAATGGAATAGAAATGCACATTGTGGTTCAAAACCTTAGGCCTACCTGTGATGTCACTCATTGTTACTGGAGTTGTTCATGCCAAATGACACGCCATGACACATGAGGAAATGTGTCAGTCAATAAACAATGTTGACTCACTCCTGTATGTAGCACAGGTTGCCATGCACATATATGTGAGGAAATACAGGCCTCATCCCATCAACACAGGTAGACAATGCATGACGCAGCAGCTTTCAAATGTTTTGCTAATGAGAAACAGACACATGCTGATGTGTAGGAACAAGGAATGTTGTCAAAAGTGCCACAGCCTAGACTAGGTCCCATACTGGGAAATACATTTGATAGGACCTGGTCTATGCAGGATGAGCTAAGAGAACCTGCATGACACACCATTCCCATCACTTCCTTGCATGGCAGTACATCATGTAGCCAATAGCAATTTGTCATGTGTATGTGGCAAACTGTAGAGTACAGTGACTCATGTTATGCCTTCCACACAACAGTTTAGCAAGGGCAGATTTGGTCTGAAAGATCTGTGGCACTATACAGATTGCTCACATGACCCTCAAATGATTCATACAACATGCATACCCAGCTCATGTTGGCATGCACCATGTAAGTTGCATGACATTTACCACAATCATGAGGAATGAGATGTCTGTGGATGGCAATACTGTCTTCTTACCTAGTTATGTGCATGCAACACAAGGAGGATCTACGACCCCAATAACCTCACACAACACAATGTGACTGAACTTAACAGATGGCACTGGCTACCAGTACCCGCACATTGCCCATCCCATTGATGCCACGCAGACTGCAACAACAGGCAAACTAGTAGTCTAAAAGGCACACATACTAGCCAGTTAGGAAGGAAAGGATGGTGAAGTACAGAGAAAATTGTGCACATGAGGTACTTACCTGCTCCTCTGGTGAGCGATAGAGCTGGTCATACAGGTATAGGACCTCATTAACTAGCCTTTCCAGGGGCCATATCACTTGCAGAATGTGACATGATTGCTCCCAGAGGCGGCACACAGCAGCTCAGGTCATGGAGGTGTTGCTGGCAGCAGTGTCAGGGGTCAAGTGAGTAAATGCGCAGAACATGACGGTCACGTCCACCAAGTATGTGGTTGTCACGTCATAGAGACACAGCTATTGGCCTGCAACCGCCACTGGCAACAACGTTAACCTATGGCTGTGTCCCCCAAGTTGGCAACCGCCCACTGCCATGACAACTTCTGCCAGCAGTCACAGATAGTTCCTAATGTCCAGTGGGGTAGGTTAGGCAGCTGCCATTTTGGCAGCCTGAAATGCTGTATTTGGCTTTATAAACTGTGTCCACCCTCAAAATAGGATTTTTGACCTCACAAACATGCTTATCCTGTCTTGTCATGTAACTCCTACTACTCAAACATCATTGTAGTATGTTGCAGGGCACAGGTATTTAACAGTGGGGCACAGTTCTCCGCCGCCGCCAGTCATTTTGATGGTAGAGATATCCAGTCACATTTTGAGGGGCAATTTTTTTTGCACATCTTTTAGTTTGGTCCATATACATGTTGTGGCCTCATGTGAGGAAAAGCATGGGGTCACATGTGCCCCTTGTGTTATTTGCAGCTGTAATATGTACTTGTTGCCATGCCTATCCATTCTGAAAGATCTTGTCACATGATTTCATTGACATGCATCAATGTTTCAAATCATGTCTTGTCATACATAGGTACCCAGGGAGAGGGAGGATGCAGCAACCTCCTGTCTACTGTTCACTTCCAGACCTTCAGGCCAAGGAGCAACACCACATAAAACATTTTACTGCCTGGATAGGCAAACAATAGTGGTCTTATGTCGTCAGTTCGAGTCAGATCTGATGCTAGCTATTAGTTATCCAACCAGCATAGCACCCATTGTACAGGTCATGTCAGTATTGCTCTTTCTAGCCACAGGTATGTTCTTTCCAACATATAGGTGGTCATTCCAACATCGGCGGTAAAATGCACTTACCGCCAGACAGAAGACCATCAAAATGGGGAGCACCCTGTCTTCCATTCCAGCATTTGTGACCCCAAGGCATCATGGTAAATGCAGTCATTAGCACGAATTTGAATAGAGTTTTGAAAGTTTTTCACCATAAGTTGGTGCGGCGAGTGCCGTATCTTCGGACACGTGTTTCTGGCTATTTGGCCGTCATCAGCGAAGAGCAACGTGTACCTGGCGGGGTTGCTTGAAATGCCGCCTTGAAAGTATTCACAGGTTTAAGTACCACTCAAGAAGGCGCACAGGTGCTTCACCCGAGCTCGTCAGCTCAGAGGCTCACGGGAGCCTTAATTACAACAGGCAAAATGGGGAGCACCCTGTCTTCCATTCCAGCATTTGTGACCCCAAGGCATCATGGTAAATGCAGTCATTAGCACAAATTTGAATAGAGTTTTGAAAGTTTTTCACCATAAGTTGGTGCGGCGAGTGCCGTATCTTCGGACACGTGTTTCTGGCTATTTGGCCGTCATCAGCGAAGAGCAACGTATAGCTGGCGGGGTTGCTTGAAATGCCGCCTTGAAAGTATTCACAGGTTTAAGTACCACTCAAGAAGGCGCACAGGTGCTTCACCCGAGCTCGTCAGCTCAGAGGCTCACGGGAGCCTTAATTACAACAGTCAAAATGGGGAGCACCCTGTCTTCCATTCCAGCATTTGTGACCCCAAGGCATCATGGTAAATGCAGTCATTAGCACGAATTTGAATAGAGTTTTGAAAGTTTTTCACCATAAGTTGGTGCGGCGGGTGCCGTATCTTCGGACACGTGTTTCTGGCTATTTGGCCGTCATCAGCGAAGAGCAACGTGTAGCTGGCGGGGTTGCTTGAAATGCCGCCTTGAAAGTATTCACAGGTTTAAGTACCACTCAAGAAGGCGCACAGGTGCTTCACCCGAGCTCGTCAGCTCAGAGGCTCACGGGAGCCTTAATTACAACACTCAAAATGGGGAGCACCCTGTCTTCCATTCCACCATTTGTGACCCCAAGGCATCATGGTAAATGCAGTCATTAGCACGAATTTGAATAGAGTTTTGAAAGTTTTTCACCATAAGTTGGTGCGGCGAGTGCCGTATCTTCGGACACGTGTTTCTGGCTATTTGTCCGTCATCAGCGAAGAGCAACGTGTAGCTGGCGGGGTTGCTTGAAATGCCGCCTTGAAAGTATTCACAGGTTTAAGTACCACTCAAGAAGGCGCACAGGTGCTTCACCCGAGCTCGTCAGCTCAGAGGCTCACGGGAGCCTTAATTACAACAGTCAAAATGGGGAGCACCCTGTCTTCCATTCCAGCATTTGTGACCCCAAGGCATCATGGTAAATGCAGTCATTAGCACGAATTTGAATAGAGTTTTGAAAGTTTTTCACCATAAGTTGGTGCGGCGAGTGCCGTATCTTAGGACACGTGTTTCTGGCTATTTGGCCGTCATCAGCGAAGAGCAACGTGTAGCTGGCGGGGTTGCTTGAAATGCCGCCTTGAAAGTATTCACAGGTTTAAGTACCACTCAAGAAGGCGCACAGGTGCTTCACCCGAGCTCGTCAGCTCAGAGGCTCACGGGAGCCTTAATTACAACAGTCAAAATGGGGAGCACCCTGTCTTCCATTCCAGCATTTGTGACCCCAAGGCATCATGGTAAATGCAGTCATTAGCACGAATTTGAATAGAGTTTTGAAAGTTTTTCACCATAAGTTGGTGCGGCGAGTGCCGTATCTTCGGACACGTGTTTCTGGCTATTTGGCCGTCATCAGCGAAGAGCAACGTGTAGCTGGCGGGGTTGCTTGAAATGCCGCCTTGAAAGTATTCACAGGTTTAAGTACCACTCAAGAAGGCGCACAGGTGCTTCACCCGAGCTCGTCAGCTCAGAGGCTCACGGGAGCCTTAATTACAACAGTCAAAATGGGGAGCACCCTGTCTTCCATTCCAGCATTTGTGACCCCAAGGCATCATGGTAAATGCAGTCATTAGCACGAATTTGAATAGAGTTTTGAAAGTTTTTCACCATAAGTTGGTGCGGCGAGTGCCGTATCTTAGGACACGTGTTTCTGGCTATTTGGCCGTCATCAGCGAAGAGCAACGTGTAGCTGGCGGGGTTGCTTGAAATGCCGCCTTGAAAGTATTCACAGGTTTAAGTACCACTCAAGAAGGCGCACAGGTGCTTCACCCGAGCTCGTCAGCTCAGAGGCTCACGGGAGCCTTAATTACAACAGTCAAAATGGGGAGCACCCTGTCTTCCATTCCAGCATTTGTGACCCCAAGGCATCATGGTAAATGCAGTCATTAGCACGAATTTGAATAGAGTTTTGAAAGTTTTTCACCATAAGTTGGTGCGGCGAGTGCCGTATCTTCGGACACGTGTTTCTGGCTATTTGTCCGTCATCAGCGAAGAGCAACGTGTAGCTGGCGGGGTTGCTTGAAATGCCGCCTTGAAAGTATTCACAGGTTTAAGTACTACTCAAGAAGGCGCACAGGTGCTTCACCCGAGCTCGTCAGCTCAGAGGCTCACGGGAGCCTTAATTGCAACAGGCAAAATGGGGAGCACCCTGTCTTCCATTCCAGCTTTTGTGACCCCAAGGCATCATGGTAAATGCAGTCATTAGCACGAATTTGAATAGAGTTTTGAAAGTTTTTCACCATAAGTTGGTGCGGCGAGTGCCGTATCTTCGGACACGTGTTTCTGGCTATTTGGCCGTCATCAGCGAAGAGCAACGTGTAGCTGGCGGGGTTGCTTGAAATGCCGCCTTGAAAGTATTCACAGGTTTAAGTACCACTCAAGAAGGCGCACAGGTGCTTCACCCGAGCTCGTCAGCTCAGAGGCTCACGGGAGCCTTAATTACAACAGTCAAAATGGGGAGCACCCTGTCTTCCATTCCAGCATTTGTGACCCCAAGGCATCATGGTAAATGCAGTCATTAGCACGAATTTGAATAGAGTTTTGAAAGTTTTTCACCATAAGTTGGTGCGGCGAGTGCCGTATCTTCGGACACGTGTTTCTGGCTATTTGTCCGTCATCAGCGAAGAGCAACGTGTAGCTGGCAGGGTTGCTTGAAATGCCGCCTTGAAAGTATTCACAGGTTTAAGTACCACTCAAGAAGGCACACAAGTGCTTCACCCGAGCTCGTCAGCTCAGAGGCTCACGGGAGCCTTAATTACAACAGTCAAAATGGGGAGCACCCTGTCTTCCATTCCACCATTTGTGACCCCAAGGCATCATGGTAAATGCAGTCATTAGCACGAATTTGAATAGAGTTTTGAAAGTTTTTCACCATAAGTTGGTGCGGCGGGTGCCGTATCTTCAGACACGTGTTTCTGGCTATTTGGCCGTCATCAGCGAAGAGCAACGTGTAGCTGGCGGGGTTGCTTGAAATGCCGCCTTGAAAGTATTCACAGGTTTAAGTACCACTCAAGAAGGCGCACAGGTGCTTCACCCGAGCTCGTCAGCTCAGAGGCTCACGGGAGCCTTAATTACAACAGTCAAAATGGGGAGCACCCTGTCTTCCATTCCACCATTTGTGACCCCAAGGCATCATGGTAAATGCAGTCATTAGCACGAATTTGAATAGAGTTTTGAAAGTTTTTCACCATAAGTTGGTGCGGCGAGTGCCGTATCTTCGGACACGTGTTTCTGGCTATTTGTCCGTCATCAGCGAAGAGCAACGTGTAGCTGGCGGGGTTGCTTGAAATGCCGCCTTGAAAGTATTCACAGGTTTAAGTACCACTCAAGAAGGCGCACAGGTGCTTCACCCGAGCTCGTCAGCTCAGAGGCTCACGGGAGCCTTAATTACAACAGTCAAAATGGGGAGCACCCTGTCTTCCATTCCAGCATTTGTGACCCCAAGGCATCATGGTAAATGCAGTCATTAGCACGAATTTGAATAGAGTTTTGAAAGTTTTTCACCATAAGTTGGTGCGGCGAGTGCCGTATCTTCGGACACGTGTTTCTGGCTATTTGGCCGTCATCAGCGAAGAGCAACGTGTAGCTGGCGGGGTTGCTTGAAATGCCGCCTTGAAAGTATTCACAGGTTTAAGTACCACTCAAGAAGGCGCACAGGTGCTTCACCCGAGCTCGTCAGCTCAGAGGCTCACGGGAGCCTTAATTACAACAGTCAAAATGGGGAGCACCCTGTCTTCCATTCCAGCATTTGTGACCCCAAGGCATCATGGTAAATGCAGTCATTAGCACGAATTTGAATAGAGTTTTGAAAGTTTTTCACCATAAGTTGGTGCGGCGAGTGCTGTATCTTAGGACACGTGTTTCTGGCTATTTGGCCGTCATCAGCGAAGAGCAACGTGTAGCTGGCGGGGCTGCTTGAAATGCCGCCTTGAAAGTATTCACAGGTTTAAGTACCACTCAAGAAGGCGCACAGGTGCTTCACCCGAGCTCGTCAGCTCAGAGGCTCACGGGAGCCTTAATTACAACAGTCAAAATGGGGAGCACCCTGTCTTCCATTCCAGCATTTGTGACCCCAAGGCATCATGGTAAATGCAGTCATTAGCACGAATTTGAATAGAGTTTTGAAAGTTTTTCACCATAAGTTGGTGCGGCGAGTGCCGTATCTTCGGACACGTGTTTCTGGCTATTTGGCCGTCATCAGCGAAGAGCAACGTGTAGCTGGCGGGGTTGCTTGAAATGCCGCCTTGAAAGTATTCACAGGTTTAAGTACTACTCAAGAAGGCGCACAGGTGCTTCACCCGAGCTCGTCAGCTCAGAGGCTCACGGGAGCCTTAATTGCAACAGGCAAAATGGGGAGCACCCTGTCTTCCATTCCAGCTTTTGTGACCCCAAGGCATCATGGTAAATGCAGTCATTAGCACGAATTTGAATAGAGTTTTGAAAGTTTTTCACCATAAGTTGGTGCGGCGAGTGCCGTATCTTCGGACACGTGTTTCTGGCTATTTGGCCGTCATCAGCGAAGAGCAACGTGTAGCTGGCGGGGCTGCTTGAAATGCCGCCTTGAAAGTATTCACAGGTTTAAGTACCACTCAAGAAGGCGCACAGGTGCTTCACCCGAGCTCGTCAGCTCAGAGGCTCACGGGAGCCTTAATTACAACAGTCAAAATGGGGAGCACCCTGTCTTCCATTCCAGCATTTGTGACCCCAAGGCATCATGGTAAATGCAGTCATTAGCACGAATTTGAATAGAGTTTTGAAAGTTTTTCACCATAAGTTGGTGCGGCGAGTGCCGTATCTTCGGACACGTGTTTCTGGCTATTTGGCCGTCATCAGCGAAGAGCAACGTGTAGCTGGCGGGGTTGCTTGAAATGCCGCCTTGAAAGTATTCACAGGTTTAAGTACTACTCAAGAAGGCGCACAGGTGCTTCACCCGAGCTCGTCAGCTCAGAGGCTCACGGGAGCCTTAATTGCAACAGGCAAAATGGGGAGCACCCTGTCTTCCATTCCAGCTTTTGTGACCCCAAGGCATCATGGTAAATGCAGTCATTAGCACGAATTTGAATAGAGTTTTGAAAGTTTTTCACCATAAGTTGGTGCGGCGAGTGCCGTATCTTCGGACACGTGTTTCTGGCTATTTGGCCGTCATCAGCGAAGAGCAACGTGTAGCTGGCGGGGTTGCTTGAAATGCCGCCTTGAAAGTATTCACAGGTTTAAGTACCACTCAAGAAGGCGCACAGGTGCTTCACCCGAGCTCGTCAGCTCAGAGGCTCACGGGAGCCTTAATTACAACAGTCAAAATGGGGAGCACCCTGTCTTCCATTCCAGCATTTGTGACCCCAAGGCATCATGGTAAATGCAGTCATTAGCACGAATTTGAATAGAGTTTTGAAAGTTTTTCACCATAAGTTGGTGCGGCGAGTGCCGTATCTTCGGACACGTGTTTCTGGCTATTTGGCCGTCATCAGCGAAGAGCAACGTGTAGCTGGCGGGGTTGCTTGAAATGCCGCCTTGAAAGTATTCACAGGTTTAAGTACAACTCAAGAAGGCGCACAGGTGCTTCACCCGAGCTCGTCAGCTCAGAGGCTCACGGGAGCCTTAATTACAACAGTCAAAATGGGGAGCACCCTGTCTTCCATTCCAGCATTTGTGACCCCAAGGCATCATGGTAAATGCAGTCATTAGCACAAATTTGAATAGAGTTTTGAAAGTTTTTCACCATAAGTTGGTGCGGCGAGTGCCGTATCTTCGGACACGTGTTTCTGGCTATTTGGCCGTCATCAGCGAAGAGCAACGTGTAGCTGGCGGGGTTGCTTGAAATGCCGCCTTGAAAGTATTCACAGGTTTAAGTACCACTCAAGAAGGCGCACAGGTGCTTCACCCGAGCTCGTCAGCTCAGAGGCTCACGGGAGCCTTAATTACAACAGTCAAAATGGGGAGCACCCTGTCTTCCATTCCAGCATTTGTGACCCCAAGGCATCATGGTAAATGCAGTCATTAGCACGAATTTGAATAGAGTTTTGAAAGTTTTTCACCATAAGTTGGTGCGGCGAGTGCCGTATCTTCGGACACGTGTTTCTGGCTATTTGGCCGTCATCAGCGAAGAGCAACGTGTAGCTGGCGGGGTTGCTTGAAATGCCGCCTTGAAAGTATTCACAGGTTTAAGTACCACTCAAGAAGGCGCACAGGTGCTTCACCCGAGCTCGTCAGCTCAGAGGCTCACGGGAGCCTTAATTACAACAGTCAAAATGGGGAGCACCCTGTCTTCCATTCCAGCATTTGTGACCCCAAGGCATCATGGTAAATGCAGTCATTAGCACGAATTTGAATAGAGTTTTGAAAGTTTTTCACCATAAGTTGGTGCGGCGAGTGCCGTATCTTCGTAGATGACAGATTTACAGATGTAAAGCGCTCTTGGCACGGCAATTCAAGCGCTTCAGTTCACAGATGTAAAGCGCTCTTGGCACGGCAATTCAAGCGCTTCAGTTCATAGATGTAAAGCACTCTTGGCACTGCAATTCAAGTGCTTCAGTCCACAGATGTAAAGTGCTTTTGGCACGGCAATTAAAGTGTTTCAATCCACAGGAGTAAAAGGTTCTTGGCACAACAATCAAAGTGATTCAGGCCACATGAGCAAAGTGTCCCCTTAGCATAACAAGCTTAGCGTCTCAGGCAAGATAAGTAAAAGCGCTTCCTGGTATTATAAGTAAAGTGCTTCAAGTTCAATGAGTAAAAACTGTTTGGCCTTTATAGTTGTGAATGTGAAAGTATTTCTGGAGATTAACAAATCATCGTTTTTTCATTGTTTTTGGGAAAACATAATGGGGGTCATTCTGACCTCGGCGGTAAAAGGCGCTTACCGCCGGTCAGAAGACCGCCATAACACCGCCGCGGTCGCGGTAAACCGCCACGGTCATTCTGACCCACAACAGGCAAACCGCCAAAATACCGACATCCACAAAAGTCCGCCACACCAAAGGTCAGTGATAAACTGGCGATGACCAAACCTCCACCGTCACGCCAACAGAAATACGCCCATGCCATTACGACCCACGAATCCACGTGGCGGTCTTTCAACCGCGGTATTCTATTGGCGGTACACACCGCTGCGGTCGAAATACACATACTCGTACAAAACACTACCACATTGGACAATTCGAAATACACACACCTGATACACATACACACACCCAATACAATATAAAACACACACCCACATCACCCACAAACCCCTACGACCAGAAATTATGAGAGAAGGCCAGAGAGAGACACCACAGTCAACTACCAAGCATCCACAGGCACACAATACCAATACCCACAGAGCTTCCACGCACCTCACACAACACACCACTAAATAGCACCCCACCTATCACTACACACTACACTCCACACATCATCCACACCACCCCATGGCACCTCAAAGACACCCCAGGTTCTCAGATGATGAACTCAGGGTCATGGTGGAGGAAATCATACGAGTAGAGCCCCAGCTGTTCGGGACACAGGTGCAGCACACCACCATTGCCAGGAAGATGGAGCTATGGAGCAGAATAGTCGACAGGGTCAACGCTGTGGGACAGCACCCAAGAAATAGGGACGACATCAGGAAGCGGTGGAATGACCTACGGGGGAAGGTGCGTTCCATGGTATCAAGGCACAACATCGCGGTACAGCGGACTGGCGGCGGACCCCCACCTCCTCCCCCAGAATTTACAACATGGGAGGAGCAAGTCTTGAACATCCTGCATCCTGAGGGCCTCGCAGGAGTCGGTGGAGGAATGGACTCTGGTAAGTCTCATCTTCACTACTTCATCCACCCCACCTGCATGCCAACTCATACCCCCACCCCCATCACAACTACCCCTTGCAAATGTCTCACCATCACAACCCACCCATCTAAAAAACTTAGCCCTGCATGCGGCCCCAAAGCATGGACACCCATCACCAAAGCATGCCCAATGCACATACCCATCACCCCCCCCCAAAACACCATCACAACAGCTCCCACAAAGGAATGCCAGCACTGGGGTACACGGGCACCCACCCATTGCACGCCATTGGCACACACAGAAGCAGTAACCATACTTTTATAGCCCCTGCAGGACCCGAACGCCAGGTCACCGCGCAGGAGGGTCCACAAATGTCCACTCCACCCCCAGAAGAGGCCCACAGTGATGACAGCAGCTCTGTCTCCCTGGATCTAGATGACCAGCCCAGTCCATTGGGGACCTCGGGACAGTCGGTTCCCCTCAGATAGGCACAGGCCACAGCAGACCTTCCCCCCTCTGGGAACACCAGCACAGCACCCACCCAGCGGGCCCATACCTCTGTCCCCAGGACACGTCAATCAGCGGTGTGTCCACCACTACAGGGAACCCAGGCTAACCCACCACCCCAACAACAACAGGGACCTGGGGGCAGTGGTAGTGGGCACACGGTCCAGGGGACGGAGGCCCAGGGAAACAGGGGAACTGGGAGGGCTGCTGTGCGACAGGGGGGGGACAGGCCAAGGGAACCCACTCTCCACGAGGCCCTCTCCTCCATCATGGGAGCATACCACCGCTCCCAGGAGACGATGGCGACGGTCCTGGCCAGGTTTCAGGAAATCCAGCTTCTGCAGGAGCAACAGTATATGGGGTTCAGGGAGGAACTAAGAAACATCAGTTCCGCCATGGGTACCATCGTAGTGGCCCTGAATGAGTTAATCACCACATTGCGGTACACTGTGACACCTCAAAGGGCCCCTGTCACTAGCATGGACCAAGAACTGGCTACCACCTCCGCCGGCGCTAGTGGACAGGAGGCCCCGACACAAGACCAACAGGCCACCAGAACCCCACTCCCTGCAGAAGGAGAACCACCCCGCAAGCGGGCCCTGAGATCAAGGAAGAAGACAGAGTAACATGTCAAGACCCCCGTCAGCAAAGGATACCGCCCTGATTGTCATCCCACTGTCCCACATTGTCACCCTGTCCAACCTTAAACTGCCCCTGCTCCACTTCCCAGAGGCATTTGGACAATGCACCTGTGAACCTGATAGTCTGGACTCTGCCATGGACAATCCTCCACCATCACCCCTCACCGATTTGCAACCACCCATCCAAATTAGAGCACTTGAATAAACACACTTATTGCACATAAACAATCTGGAGTCTGTCTGTGATTTTAACAAATGTATTAGACATGACAGTGCCAAAAATTTTATTCACATTGTGATGCCCACAAACCGCTGTCACACAGCTGTAGTCCATGGGGAAACAAAGCAGATGTCACGCAGTGGGGCCCACAGCTCTGAAAACGGAAGGGAAAGTCACAACACAGTTACCATACACTGGGGGAAAAAGTCAGACAGTAGAGAGGTAGGAGTATTTAAGTAAATGTAATATGCCGGTGTGTACTCTTACCTGTGTGTCACTGAAAATATTGCTCTATTACTGTGTTCCTGTTGTCTATGTCGTCCTCTTCGGCTTCCTCTTCTTCACTCTCCACAGGCTCCACAGCTGCTACAACACCACCATCTGGACCAGCCTCCTGCAGAAAAGGCACCTGGCGGCGCAAAGCCAGGTTGTGAAGCATACAGCAGGCCACGATGATCTGGCACACCTTCTTTGGTGAGTACATTAGGGATCCACCTGTCATATGGAGGCACCTGAACCTGGCCTTCAGGAGGCCAAAGGTTCGCTCGATCACCCTCCTACTCTGCCCATGGGCCTCATTGTAGCGTTCCTCTGCCCTGGTCCTGGGATTCCTCACTGGGGTCAGTAGCCAGGACAGGTTAGGGTAACCAGAGTCCCCTAATAGCCACACCCGGTGCCTCTGGAGTAGACCCATCACATACGGGATGCTGCTATTCCGCAGGATGTAGGCGTCATGCACTGAGCCAGGTAACTTGGCATTAACATGGGAGATGTACTGGTCTGCCAAACAGACCATCTGTACATTCATCGAATGATAACTTTTCCTGTTCCTGTACACCTGTTCACTCCTGCTGGGGGGGATCAAAGCAACATGTGTCCCATCAATGGCACCTATGATGTTGGGGATATGTCCAAGGGCATAGAAATCACCCTTCACTGTAGGTAAATCCCCCACCTCAGGGAAAACGATGTAGCTCCGCATGTGTTTCAGCAGGGCAGACAACACTCTGGACAACACCTTGGAAAACATAGGTTGAGACATCCCTGACGATATGGCCACTGTTGTTTGAAATGACCCACTTGCTAAGAAATGGAGTACTGACAGCACCTGCACTAGAGGGGGGATCCCTGTGGGTTGGCGGATGGGTGACATCAGGTCTGCCTCCATCTGGGCACACAGTTCATGAATAGTGGCTCGGTCAAGCCTGTATGTCAGTATGACATGTCTTTCCTCCATTGTCGACAGGTCCACCAGCGGTCTGTACACGGGAAGATTCCTCCATCTCCTCGCATTGCCCAGCGGAGGGTGCCTAGGAAGGAAAACAGCGAGCACAGAGTCAATCAACCCACAGGTACGTTCCCACAGCTTGCACACAACACGATTCACTATGCATTGAATGGTTTGTATGAGTGTTGAGGAAAGGCCTAGGTATGTGTGACGCAGTAGAATTTAAGCCATGTGGGCCCTTGAAATGGCGGCTGCCTGACCTGTGAAGTGTGACAATGGGATGTGAGGTCAATGCGCTGGCGTGGCACACCGTGGCGGTAGGCGGTCGAAGACCGCAGCGCAAAGCCGCATTGGTTAACATTGAAGCCTATGGGTTTCACGAGCCAATGACGATGAGCGCCGGCGGTCGCGGTACGCACCGCCGCGGTACGCACTGCCGCGGGCGTGACCGCCATTTTCTAACTGCTTAATCACTCGATACCTGATCTTCCACAGGAGAGGACCTACACTGCAAGTGCTGCTGTGACCTCGGTCTGGAAGAGACAATGGCTGCTGCGACTGGGGAAAGGGCCCCTGCCTTCACTTCTGAAGAATTGGAGAAACTCGTGGATGGGGTCCTCCCCCAGTATGCGCTACTCTACGGTCCTCCAGACCAACAGGTAAGTACACTGGGACCATGCTTTGTGGCCAATGCCTGGGTTGAGTCGGGTGATTGAAAGATGGTGGGGAGGGGAGCGATTGAGGCATGCATCAGACGACAGATGAGAGCATGTGCCACATGGCAAGGGTGGGGATGGGGGGCCACTCACATCGAGCATGCAGAAGGTGATGACAATTTTTCTCTCCCTGTACATGTCACATAGGTCAGCACCCACCAGAAAGTCGCGATTTGGCATGCCATCGCCAAGGACGTCCGGACCCTGGGGGTCCACAACAGACGGGGCACCCACTGCCGGAAGAGGTGGGAGGACATCCGACGCGGGAGCAGGAAGACGGCGGAGGCTCTGCTGGGGATGGCCTCCCAACGTAGGATGGGTGCCAGTCGTCAATTGACCCCCCTGATGTCCCGGATCCTGGCGGTGGCCTACCCCGATTTGGATGGGCGCGTGAGGACATCACAGCAGACACAAGGGGATGAGTACATTCTCATTTTGCTGACTTTGCGCGCAGTGGAGGGGTCTGGGTGGGGGAGGAGGACTGTGGGTATCCCTAGGCCAGGGCGATTTCTGTAGGCTAGGCCCCACCGTAAGGCATGGCCCTGTGCCCCCGTCCCCCACCTCTGTAGGGTGCCAAGTACAGGTATCCATGGCCCTGTGTCATCTATGTGTGCAGTTGACGTCCATAGGCTTGTAGGCCATGTCCTACGGATTGCGTAGTGGAGCCCAAGTGCGCGGCGTAGTGCAGGGGCCTTCTGTGTCTGTCTTGTCCGCCAACGGTAGCGGTAATCCATGCACTCAACATGTCTTTATTTCTCCTCCCCCCCTTTTTTTGTGGTCTTCCTGTTCATGTGTGCATTAGCATCATCAGGCGGAGGAGAGGTGGCATCGGAGCACGAGGGAGCTGCATCTCACATGGCCATTGCGGGCCATGCAACTGACTCGGATTTCACCAGTGAGACGGAGGGCGAGGGGAGCTCCACAGCGGGGACTCGTGCTGATGTCAGTGGCAGCGACTCGTCCTCTGAAGGGAGCTCCCTTGTGGTGGCGGCAACATCCGTGCCCCCCCGCAACAACAGGTACAGCCGCCACCCAGCACACCAGCACCGCCCTCCCAGCAGCCCCTCAGCGTTTGCCCCGTGCCCGCTCACCAAGGAAGGGGGGCATCTCCTTCGCCCCAGGCACCTCAGGCCCTGCCCCTGTCACCCCTGCTGCCCTCAGTGAGGAGGTCATTGACCTCCTGAGGACCATCATTGTTGGGCAGTCTACCCTTTTGAATGCCATCCAGGGTGAAGAAAGGGAGGTGCACCAGAGTAATGCATACCTGGAGGGCATTCATTCGGGTCAGGCTGCCCATCAGCGATCGTTCAACGCTCTGGCCTCAGCACTGACGGCAGCAATTGTCCCTGTCTCTAGCCTCCCCCCTCCAACCTCCTCCACCCAGACCTAATCCCCTGTACCTCTGCCCATCCCAGACACACCATCAGACCAGCCTCCACACACCTCAACACCCAAGGGAAGCTCATCCAGACATAAGCACCACACATCACACAAGCATTCACCCAAGCAACATCCACATGCAGACATGCCAACAGCCACTGCCTCCTCTGTGTCCCCCTCCTCCTCGTCTCCCTCCTCCCTCCCTGTGACGTCTCCACTCACACTTGCATGAACAACATCTTCAGCCACTACGTCCATCACCAGCACACCCACCAGAACACTCTGCACACGTGCAGTCACCACCCCCACTACCATTTACACGTCCCCTGTGTCCTCTCCCAGTGTGTCTGTCACCCCCTCTTCCAAACCACACAAACGCAGGCAGCCACCCACCCAACAGCCATCCACCTCACGACAGCCTCCAGCACAAGCACCTGCACCCAAAGACACCAGACTTGACTCTCCTACAACCACATCCTCTTCCTCCACTCCCATACCCACTACAACTACCCGTCCCTGTCTTTCTAAATTGATTTTCCTTTCCAACCTTGACCTCTTTCCAACAACTGACCCACCCCCTCCATCTCATAAGACTCCAATCAGCACCTCAGCCACCACAAAACCTGGACCTACAAAGACAATAGTCCAAGGATTTTGGAGTCCACCACCTTCAAGGCCAGCTACTTCGGCTAGGAGTAAAGAGACGGCCAGCCCACCCCCTGAAAAAAAAGCCAAGAAAGCCAGTGCCCGGCGCGAGAGGCCAAAGACAGCAGGCTCCAAAAGCACTACCCTGGCACCGTCAGGGAGTGGGGTGCCACCTGGCACACCGCCAAAGGGAGGAAAGGCCACAGACGAGCAGGGAAGGGTGGCAAGGGCAGCACGCCCGACAAGTCCGGCAGCAGGCGAGCTGCCCAGGAGGGCCCCACCAGCCCCATTCCAGGTGTGCAGGAGGACACCCACGGGCCCGGGACGGCAGCACAAGAGGGCCCCGCAAGCGAGAAGACAGATGTGCACGAAGGGCCCGGCAGACACATGTCAGGTGGCGAGTGAAGTCCATGTCATGGCCGGATCTGGTGACCTGGACACACATGTCAAGCACCGCTGAACAGGGCCCTTCAAGTCAAGAACCGCTGAACAGGGCCCTATAAGTCAAGCACCGCTGAACAGGGCCCTTCAAGTCAAGAACCGCTGAACAGGGCCCTTCAAGTCAAGAAGCGCTCCGCTGGGCCCTTCAACTCAAGCACCGCTGAACAGGGCACCGCCGTCTCAAGAACCGCTGAACAGGGCCCTTCAAGTCAAGCACCGCTGAACAGGGCCCTTCAAGTCAAGCACCGCTGAACAGGGCCCTTCAAGTCAAGAACCGCTGAACAGGGCCCTTCAAGTCAAGAACCGCTCCGCTGGGCCCTTCAACTCAAGCACCGCTGAACAGGGCCCTCCAAGTCAAGAACCGCTGAACAGGGCACCGCCGTCTCAAGAACCGCTGAACAGGGCCCTTCAAGTCAAGCACCGCTGAACAGGGCCCTTCAACTCAAGCACCGCTGAACAGGGCCCTTCAAGTCAAGAACCGCTGAACAGGGCCCTTCAAGTCAAGAACCGCTCCGCTGGGCCCTTCAACTCAAGCACCGCTGAACAGGGCCCTTCAAGTCAAGCACCGCTGAACAGGGCCCTTCAAGTCAAGCACCGCTGAACAGGGCACCGCCGTCTCAAGAACCGCTGAACAGGGCCCTTCAAGTCAAGCACCGCTGAACAGGGCCCTTCAAGTCAAGCACAGCTGAACAGGGCCCTTCAAGTCAAGCACCGCTGAACAGGACCCTTCAAGTCAAGCACCGCTCCGCTGGGCACCGCCGTCTCTGCACCGCTCCGCTGGGCCCTTCATCTCAAGCACCGCTCCGTTGGGCACCGCCGTCTCTGCACTGCTCCGCTGGGCCCTTCAACTCAAGCACTGCTCCGCTGGGCACCGCAGTCTCTGCACCGCTCCGCTGTGCCCTTCATCTCAAGCACCGCTCTGCTGGGCACTGCCGTCTCTGCACCGCTCCGCTGGGCCCTTCAACTCAAGCACCGCTCCGCTGGGCACCGCCGTCTCTGCACCGCTCCGCTGGGCACCGCCGTCTCAAGCACCGCTGGCCCATTGGCAGAAGGGGCAGGTCCGCATCTGTGTCGGGCAGGGCTGCACGAAGCACTCTGGGCACCATGCCTCCTCCAGAACCAGTGGAGTCTGTAATCCACTTGTGAGACTGTGGCTTTGCACTCCCCAGGATGGCACAGTGGGCAATCCACCCACTGTAGAGACTTATGAGACTGTGGCTTTGCACTCCCCAGGATGGCACAGTGGGCAATCCACCCACTGTAGAGACTTGTGAGACTGTGGCTTTGCACTCCCCAGGATTGAACAGTGGCCATGGAGGCCCCTCGTGGATCTGGCGTCGTGGACTCATCTGGCTGAGGTGCCCCCCCTTCCCTTCCCCCTGAGGTGCCTGTAGTTTTGCTATCTGATGCCCCTGCAGTGTTCTCTCCATTGGAGTCGGGTATCCTGTGTGGGCTTTGCCCATGTGTTTAGGCCCATTGGCCCATGAACAATGGCTGATACCCAATTTGGACAGGACAATTTACATATGTATATATAGTTATAGATGTTTGATATATTTTTTTTACTTAGCCGTACAATATACTTCAAATTTCATGATAATTTTGTTTTGTCTTTGCATTCTTCCGGGGGGTTTGGGGGTGTCACTCTGAGTTGTTGCTCTGCATTGATGTGTATGTAGTTGTGGGTGAGGGTGAGGGTGGGTGTGTCGCGTATGTGTGTCAACGTAATTTTTTGCCTCCCCTGTGTCGTAGGTGCAGTACTCACCGTTGTCTTCTGCGCCGGCGTTCGTGCTCCTGGTAGAGGAGCAGGAAGACAATAGCTGGTAGGATGTGTAGTTCGGGTTCCATGCTGTCCAGATTCCTCGTGGGGTGTATGGAGGTGAGCGTTTTCTGTTTGAAATGTCTGTTTCCGCCGTGTTTTTATCGGCGGGGCTACCGCCCCAGAAAAGGTGGCGGATTGGTGGGTTGTGATAGGGTGGGTGGTACATTGACTCCCGCCTGTCTGTTGGCGGTGACCGCCGCGCTGTTTGTTTGTCCCGCCGTGGCGGTCGGAGTGTTAATGTGGCGGTCTCTGTTGGCGGTTTCCGCCAGGGTCAGAATGTGCTTGCACTCACCCCCTTGTGTCCTCACGCGCCCATCCAAATCGGGGTAGGCCACCGCCAGGATCCGGGACACAGGGGGGTCAAAGTACGACTGGCACCCCTCCTACGTTGGGAGGCCATCCCCAGCAGAGCCTCCGCGGTCTTCCTGCTCCCGCGGCGGATGTCCTCCCACCTCTTCCGGCAGTGGGTGCCCCGTCTGTTGTGGACCCCCAGGGTCCGGACGTCCTTGGCGATGGCACGCCAAATGTTGATTTTCTGATGGGCGCCGACCTATGTGACATGTGCAGGGGGAGAAAAAAAAAAAACAGCACCTTCTGCATGCTCGATGTGAGTGACCCCCCATCCCCACCCTTGCCATGTGGCACATGCTCTCATCTGTCATTTGATGCATGCCTCATTCGCTCCCCTCCCCACCATCTTTCATTCACCCCACTCAACCCAGGCATTGGCCACAAAGCATGGTCCCAGTGTACTTACCTGTTGGTCTGGAGGACCGTAGAGTAGCGCATACTGGGGGAGGACCCCATCCACAAGTTTCTCCAATTCTTCAGAAGTGAAGGCAGGGGCCCTTTCCCCAGTCGCAGCAGCCATTGTCTCTTCCAGACCGAGGTCACAGCAGCACTTGCAGTATAGGTCCTCTCCTGTGGATGATCAGGTATCGAGTGATTAAGCAGATAGAAAATGGCGGTCACGCCCGCGGCGGTGCGTACCGCGGCGGTGCGTACCGCGACCGCCGGCGCACATCGTCATTGGCTCCTGAAACCCATAGGGTTCAATGTTGACCAATGCGGCTTTGCGCGGCGGTCTTCGACCGCCTACCGCCACGGTGTGCCACGCCAGCGCATTGACCTCACATCCCACTGTCGCACTTCACAGGTCAGGCAGCCGCCATTTCAAGGGCCCCCATATCTTAATTTCTACTGCGTCACACATACCTAGGCCTTGCATCAACACTCATACAAGCCATTCAATGCATTGAGAATCGTGTACTGTGCAAGCTGTGGGAACGTGCCTGTGGGTTGATTGACTCTGTGCTCCATGTTGTCCTTCCTAGGCACCGTCCGCTGGGACTTGCGAAGAGATGGAGGAATCTTCCCGTGTACAGACCGCTGGTGGACCTGTCGACAATGGAAGAAAGACATGTCATACTGACACACAGGCTTGACAGAGCCACTATACAGGAACTGTGTGCCCAGCTGGAGCCAGACCTGATGTCACCCATCCGCCAACCCACAGGGATCCCCCCTCTAGTGCAGGTTCTGTCAGTACTTCATTTTTGGCAAGTGGGTCATTTCAAACAACAGTGGCCATTTCATCAGGGATGTCTCAGCCTATGTTTTCCAAGGTGTTGTCTAGAGTGTTGTCTGCCCTGCTGAAATACATGCAGAGCTACATTGTTTTCCCTGAGGTGGGCGATTTGGCTACAGTGAAGGGTGATTTCTATGCGCTTGGACATATTCCCAACATCATTGGTGCAATTGACACATGTTGCTTTGGCCCCCCCAGCACGAGTGAACAGGTGTACAGGAACAGAAAAAGTTATCATTCCATGAATGTCCAGGTGGTCTGTTTGGCTGACCAGTACATCTCCCATTTAAATGCCAAGTTCCCTGTGTCAGTGCATGACGCGTACATCATGCGAAATAGCAGCATCCCCTACGTGATGGAACTACTTCAGAGACACCGTGTGTGGCTAATTGGTGACTCTGGTTACCCCAACCTGTCATGGCTACTGACCCCAGTGAGGAATCCCAGGACAAGGGCAGAGGAATGGTACAATGAGGCCCATGGGCGTACTAGGAGGGTGATCGAGCGGACCTTCGGCCTCCTGAAGGCTAGGTTTAGGTGCCTCCATATGACAGGTGGATCCCTAATGTACTCACCAAAGAAGGTGTGCTCAATTTTGGGTAATGGTTGCAATTCGGTGATGGGTGATGGTGGAGGAATGTCCATGGCAGAGTCCAGATTTTCAGTCTCACAAGTGCATTGTCCATATGCCTGTGGAAGGTGGAGCAGGGGCAGTTTAAGGTTGGACAGGGTGACAATGTGGTACAGTGGGATGACAATCAGGGGGTATCCTTTCCTGGCGGGGGTCTTGGCATCTTACTCTGTCTTCTTCCTAGATCTCAGGCCCCGCTTGCGGGGTGGTTCTCCTTCTGCAGGGGGTGGGGTTCTGGTGGTCTGTTGTTCTTGTGTCGGGGCCTCCTGTCCACTAGCGCCGGCGGAGGTGGTAGCCTGTTCTTGGTCCATGCTAGTGACAGGGGCCCTTTGTGGTGCCACATGGTCCCGCAATGTGCTGACAATCTGATTGAGAGCCACAACGATGGTGCCCATTGCGGAACTGATGTTTCTGAGTTCTTCCCTGAACCCCATAAACTGTTCCTCCTGCAGTACCTGGATCTCCTGGAACCTGGCCAGGACCGTCGCCATCGTCTCCTGGGAGTGGTGGTATGCTCCCATGATGGAGGATAGGGCCTCATGGAGAGTGGGTTCCCTGGGCCTGTCCCCCCCCGTCGCACAGTAGCCATCCCAGTTCCCCTGTTTCCCTGGGCCTCTATCCCCTGGACCGTGTGCCCACTACCACTGCCCCCAGGTCCCTGTTGTTGTTGGGGTGGTGGGTTAACCTGGGTGCCCTTTAGTGGTGGACACACCGCTGCTTGACGTGTCCTGGAGACAGAGGCATGGGCCCGCTGGGTGGGTGCTGTGCTGGTGTTCCCAGAGGGGGGTAGGTCTGCTGTGGCCTGTGGCTGTCTGAGGGGAACCGACTGTCCCGAGATCCCCGATGGGCCGGGCTGGTCATCTGGGTCCAGGGAGACAGAGCTGCTGTCATCACTGTGGGCCTCTTCTGGGGGTGGAATGGACATTTCTGGACCCTCCTGGGCAGTGTCGTGGCATTCGGGTCCTGCAGGGGTATAAGAGTATGGTTATTGCTTCTGTGTGTGCCATAGCGTGCAATGGGTGGGTGCCCGTGTACCCCAGTACTGGCATTCCCTTGTGGGGGCTGTTGTGACGGTGGTTTGGGGGGGATGGGTATGTGCAGTGGGCATGCTTAGGTGATGGGTGTCCATGGTTTGTGGTCGCATGCAGGGCTTGGTGTTGGGATGGGTGGGTTGTGATGGTGAGACATTAGCAAGGAGGATGTGTGATGGGGTGGGAGGGGACGGTGGGGTTATGATTTGGCATGCCGGTGGGTGGGGGGGGGATGAAGTAGTTGAGATTAGACTTACCAGAGTCCATTCCTCCGCCTACTCCTGCGAGGCCCTCAGGATGCAGGATCACCAAGACCTGTTCCTCCCATGTTGTAAATTCTGGGGGTTGAGGTGGGGGTCTGCCGCCCGTCTTCTGCACCGCGATGTTGTGTCTGGATACCATGGAACGCACCTTCCCCCGTAGGTCGTTCCACCGCTTCCTGATGTCGTCCTGATTTCGTGGATGTTGACCCACAGCGTTGACCCTGTCCACTAATCTTTGCCATAGCTCCATCTTCCTGGCAATGGTGGTGTTCTGTACCTGTGTCCCGAAGAGCTGGGGCTCTACCCGAACTATTTCCTCCACCATGACCCTGAGTTCAGCGTCTGAAAACCTGGGGTGTCTTTGGGGTGCCATGGGGTGGTGTGGATGAGGTGTGGGGTGGTGTTTGTGGTGATGAGTGTGGTGAGTGTGGTGGTGTGTGGTGTTTTGTGCGTGGATGTTGTGTGAGTGATTGTGTTATGTGCCTGTGAATGCTCTGTACTAGCTGGTGGTGTCTCTCTCTGGCCTTAGTCAATAAATGGTGGTCGTAGGGGTTTGTGGGTGATGTGGGTGTGTGTTTTATATTGTGTTGGGTGTGTGGGAGTGGTGTTTGTATGTGTATCAGGTGTGTGTATTTCAAAATGTCCAATGTGGCAGTGTTTTGGAGCTGTGTGTGTATTTTGACCGCGCGGTGTGTACCACCAATGGAATACCGTGGTTGAAAGACCGCCGCGTGGATTCGTGTGTCGGAATGGAATGGGCGTATTTCTGTTGGCGTGACGGTGGAGGTTTGGTCATTGCCAGTTTTTCGCTGGCCGTTGGTGTGGCGAACTTTTGTGGATGTTGGGTTTTTGGCGGTTTGCCTGTTGCGGGTCAGAATGACTGTGGCGGTTTCCCGTGCCCGCGGCGGTGTTATGGCGGTCTTCTGACCGGTGGTAAGCGCCTTTTACCGCCGAGGTCAGAATGACCCCCATTATGTTTTCCCAAAAACAATGAAAAAACTATGATTTGTTAATCTCCAGAAATACTTTCACATTCACAACTATAAAGGCCAAACAGTTTTTACTCATTGAACTTGAAGCACTTTACTTATAATACCAGGAAGCGCTTTTACTTATCTTGCCTGAGACGCTACGCTTGTTATGCTAAGGGGACACTTTGCTCATGTGGCCTGAATCACTTTGATTGTTGTGCCAAGAACCTTTTACTCCTGTGGATTGAAACACTTTAATTGCCGTGCCAAGAGCACTTTACATCTGTGGACTGAAGCACTTGAATTGCAGTGCCAAGAGTGCTTTACATCTATGAACTGAAGCGCTTGAATTGCCGTGCCAAGAGCGCTTTACATCTGTGAACTGAAGCGCTTGAATTGCCGTGCCAAGAGCGCTTTACATCTGTGAACTGAAACACTTTGAATTGCCGGGCCAAGAGCACTTTACATCTGTGAACTGAAACACTTTGAATTGCCATGCCAAGAGCGCTTTACATCTGTGAACTGAAGCGTTTTGAATTGCCGTGCCAAGAGCGCTTTACATCTGTGAACTGAAGCGCTTTGAATTGCCGTGCCAAGAGCGCTTTACATCTGTGTACTGAAGCGCTTTGAATTGCCGTGCCAAGAGCGCCTTACACCTGTGAACTGAAGCACTTTGATTTGCCGTGCCAAGATCGCTTTACATCTGTGAACTGAAGCGCTTTGAATTGTCGTGCCTAGAGAGCTTTACATCTGTGGACTGAAACGCGTTGAATTGTCGAACCTAGAGAGCTTTACAACTTTGAACTAAAATGCTTGAATTGCTGTGCAAAGAGCCCTTTACACCTGTGCACTGAAAAGCCTTTGATCATCGTGCCAAGGCCGCTGTACTCTTGAAACTGAAAACGCTTTGCTTCTGGAAGTAACGACTTCCTCAAAAATTGGATTAATCAAGGCCTTACTGCTACAAGTACGACCTACTCGTTTTTTTGAAATCACTATGGAAACAAGGATACTTCGATTGGATGTCGCTCTGCCATCCAGGAACTCTGCTCTTCTTCAGAGAATCCACGAGGTCTGACTGCATCGAAGTCTTCAAAACAGTGAGCAACATGCTTGGGTGTGGCTGGGCTTTATAGGCCTGCCACACCCCAAGATGGCTGCTGCCTCTAAAAACATGGGAATTGTAGTCCCTTCATGGAATAGCACTGATGAGTGCATCTTGTCCACCAATGTCCTGAACCTGCAGCTCTATGAGCTTTGCCACAGGACAGACAACGCTGATGCCCACCTTTGGAGCAAGAGGGGAAGACAAGTGGTGCGCAGAAAGTGCTGCAGAGCCGCGCAGCGGAGTTTCAGGCGGGACCTGGACTGCGCATGGTCTTATTCCTGACATATAGTGCCCACATCTGTTGGTATATCCCAACCTATGTTCAGTCTGGTGTTGAAGGATGTCCTCTCAGCAATGTTGAAACACCTGGACAGCTATGTCCCCGACATGAGGATTTAGCCCATGTGACGGCTGACTTTTATGGTTTTGCACATATTCCACATTTGGTGGGGGCCAATGATGGCACACGTGTTGGCTTGGTCCCACCACAGGTCAATGAACAAGTATATTGCAACAGAAAGAATTTCCATTCCATCAACATGCAAGTTGTCTGTTTGGTGGATCTCTACATTTCACATGTCTTTGCCCGTTATTCGGGTTCAGTCCATGATTCCCTCATAACACAGAACAGCACCAAACCCCAGCTGATGTCACAATTATACCCAAAGAGGGTCTGGTTGGTTGGTAAGTCACATCTGTGTGTGTGCATTGTCTAGTGCTAAAATCATGAAGTGAGTGACTCATTGTTGCATATATGTCCCATTACTTAATAGGAGACTGCATATTCAAACCGTCCTTGGTTGTTGACGCCACTAAGGAAATATGTAGTCATTGATTGCAAGCAAGCCATTCATCCTTCACATTGGGTAAACACTATTCTTCTATGACCTGTATTTAGCTGTAGATGTGTTACATCATTTCAGGCCACAGTGCCTCTGCCACAACAATGACATATGTTTGTATCATACCACCAGATGCGTGGTCATTGGATTATGATGTACTTGTGATCAGGAACTATTGTACTACCACCTGTCTGTAGCTTGCATATATGTGATGTTGGATTACTTTGATGTGGTATGTGATAAGACTCAAGCTGCTGACATCATCCACTTTAACGTTTACCTTTTCTACAGGACAGAGTCTGACAGATCCCTTCCTTCTGTGTTCTGAAGGGATTTACCCTGAAATATGTACTTTGACTCAGTATGAGTCACACATTCTTATGTCACAAAGGTACAGGCATTTGGACAGCATATGTGCTGTACACTTGAATAAAATGTTTGGTGTGATTAGACACTTGTACTGATATGTTTGTGTGTAATGGTTGTAATCCTGAGCAGGACACCGTGTACCTGTAAGTCATCACTCCTTGCACAAGTAAGTTATGTCTTCGTCATATGGTTCACATGATCTTACATCTCTACATAGCAAAATGTTGAAATTAAGGAGACAGAAAATGAGTTTGTGATGTGTGAATTTATTACAGTGCTGATGCAGTAAATTAAATTTTGACAGAAAAGTAGAAAAATAATAAAGTGTAGGTGTCAGTCATGGTAAATGAAATTACTGCAGTGGATGCCACACCATTGGGAGTCCAAAGTCCAGAGTACTCCTCTCATTGGAACTGGTGGATAGTTCATTATCAGTCAACAGAGTGAATTGCTGGCAATGGTGGGTGTCTTGCCATCCGCACCTCCTGGATTCTTTGCATGATGTCCACGCTTGTGTGGTCGGAGTGGATCTGCTGCTACAGAGGCAGGGGTGCCTGGGGCAGTAAATTAAATAATCAATTTAAAATGAAAATCAATTGCCATTCAATATAATTTATTACATTTTAAATAACTTCCCAACCTATTTCCATACATTCACTACAACCTGCCACTATACATTAAATAAATAATAAAAATTTTAAAAAATTATTATAAAACCTAAAACTACAAACTGTAAAGCAAAAAATTGAATAACAATTACAACTACAATACTAACATCTAAAATTAGTACATTTACTAAAACACATTATGGGGGTCATTCCGACTCCCGCTGGTGGCGGTAACCGCACGCCCGGCGGGAGCCGCCGAATGACCGCGGCGGCCATCCTGGCTTTCCCGCTGGGCTGGCGGGCGACTGCCAGAAGGCCGCCCGCCGGCCCAGCGGGAAAGCGCCTTCAACGAGGAAGCCGGCTCCGAACGGAGCCGGCGGAGTTGAAGGCGTGCGACAGGTGCAGTGGCACCCGTCGCGATTTTCAGTGTCTGCTTGGCAGACACTGAAAATCAATGTGGGGCCCTGTTAGGGGGCCCCTGCAGTGCCCATGCCATAGGCATGGGCACTGCAGGGGCCCCCAGGGGCCCCACGACACCCGTTACCGCCATCCTGTTCCTGGCGGTGAAAGCCGCCAGGAACAGGGTGGCGGTAAGGGGGTCGGAATCCCCATGGCGGCGCTGCTTGCAGCGCCACCGTGGAGGATTCCCTGGGGCAGCGGGAAACCGGTGGGACACCGCCGGTTTCCCGTTGCTGACCGCGGCTGTACCGCCGCGGTCAGAATGCCCATGGAAGCACCGCCAGCCTGTTGGCGGTGCTTCCGCGGTCGTTGGCCCTGGCGGTCGGTGACCGCCAGGGTCAGAATGACCCCCTATATTATTAAAAACAATACTTTAAATACTATATTTAAAAATATATTAAAGAACAAATGTATTCTTGACAACAATATTATTTACCAAAAATCATTTCCTTTCAGACAATATTGTATATCGTCATATTTTTGGATCATATTTATATACCTTGATATTTAAAACTCAATATTCTATCCAAATACCATAGCAGTCATGTTATCCACAGCTAAGATCTTTCTAGTCAGTAAGCCCCTTGTTGCACCTCCAAAGTCCTTTAAAGTCTCTGCAAAGCAGCCTGATGTGCTTTATGTGGGTAAAATTGGGGCCTTGTGGCTTTGCTGCCTTGTCATCTTTTTTATTAAAACCTAGGGCCAGATTTATGAGAAGTGACACAACTCTGAGTTGCGGTATCATTGCATCAAAAAAACGTGTGCTTTGGTGCGACATTTCCTTGCAACATAGATACGCCATATCTATGGAATGTCCTACGGTCAGATGCTGCATCAAAAACTTTGATGCACCAAAACCAAAAAAATTACACAACGTGACAGAAGGTAACTGCTCCTTCCATTTTGCAAACTTGGTTTGGATGTCGTAAAGCACTTGGAAGTGCTGCAAAACAGCAATGCGACACAAAGGAGTGTGCTGCATCATGGGATGCATAAAAAAAGTGACGCATTTAAAAAATCTGAATAGCAAGAAAAACAAATGTATGAAATGACGGCAACAGCATCTACAATTCAGGAGGGCAACAACCCTAACCCCAGCTAAGATGACCAGACAGCAGGCCATGGGGAGGAGGGAGAAACAGAGGGATTTCAGTGAGGAGATGAACTGAATATTAATAGATAAGTTGGCAAAAAATGAACACCTTCTCTTTGTCACCTCCAAATTGCTATTACGAAAGAAAGAAGCCATTTGGCAGTGCATAGTGTTTAGGATCAACAGTGTATGCTAAGCAAAAAAGACAGTGTTGGAGCTGAAAAAAAGGTGGCATGACTATAAGTGCAGGACCAAGGCGAAACTTGCCAAGAATATGAGGGCAGCCAGCAGGACCAGTAGAGACCAGGAGGAGTTGGACCCATTGGAGGAGCACGTGGCATCACTCATCCTACCTCAGTTTTTGGCAGGAGTTGCCAGACCGAACACTGCGGGGTTTAAGGACCAGGATGCGCTACCAGGTAAGTGTCATCAAAGAACAATACATTTAAACATGTCTTGCAATGCAGTGCAGCAACACACTTTGCTACGCTGCACTGCACTGTGGGCAAGGGAAAATACACAAATGTCTAACATGTCAACCAATACATTTCATAAATGTTAGTTTCTTGTCCAATGGCAATTTGTCCATGCCAGTCTAGCTTTGCCAAGTTTCTCATGTCTATGTGTGATGTGCTGACCAAGTCCAGGTTGTCCTTTCGATACTGAAACTTGTGGTATGTTGTTTAACATGGCTGCCCAGGACTACAAGTCCCACAATACAAAACAAAAAGCCTGTACTGGAGCAGCACATCATGCAAGGACAATACATTATTGTGATAATACAGGGCCACTTGCACCATGAGGCTAATATGTTGGTCTTTGAGCTATGCAGCCAAAATGGGAGTGTGAACTAACAGAATGGAATGGGGTAGCCAGAGGATTAACTTTTCAGTAGAGATGGGATCCAGGGGTTGAGTATGTGTTCTAACTCCAAGTAGGATCATGTGAAGAGCTGTGTTTACAGTCACTAGCATGACACCAAATTGCACACACCTGTCCTGATGTGCTGGGTCAGTTCTCACAGCCATTGCCTGCCATGTTAGAGACCAAACTACCTCCTGTCTTGTGCAAATGAATATTGGTGGTGGGAGTTATTGCAAGTGATGCACACCAGAAGTTGATTAGTGTTTGTATGAAGCATAGATTATGTGTGAGGTTGGTGCTTCCATGGTAGTGCAGTGCCAGGTAGTTGTGGCTGAGCATAATGAACTGGCACTGTGCTGGGTCAGATCTCACAGCTGTTGCCTGCCATGTTAGAGACCAAACTACCTCCTGTCTTGTGCAAATGAATATTGGTGGTGGGAGTGAATAAGGATCCATTGGATCTCAAGGAGGAGAGGGGTGATGTTTGTGCTGCAGGGTAACCTGAGTGACAGTCATGCACTGCTGATTTTTGATAGTGCTGTACATGTGTAGTAGCTGTTAAGGGATCAAGCAGAATAGGGCATTAGTGCACCATACTTGACATGTGATGTGGGCCTGACAGAGGGTATAGCATGTGTCAGGAGTGAGGCCTAAGAAGAAAAGTCAGACTGTGCCACATATGTCAAAGCAGGAGCATGTTAAACAGGGAATTGTGAAGTGACAGGATGATGCAGGTGCCAGGGATGATGGGCAGGTTTTGGGGATGGTTGGAGAGTGAGATGTCTTAGCCTAGGTGAATGGGCAACCAGAGTAGGTACATTTTGCCGATTAACATCACTACTCTCTTGTGTGGTTCAGCATGAGCCGTAGCTCACACATATAGGTAGGCATGTTGGTCAGTTGCATATTGGAACTAATGTAGGTGGTGTTTGTGTCTCCTTAAAGTCAATGCATGATCTGGGTACCATCAGTGTTTGATAGTAAGTCCTAGCCTTGGGCCAAGACGATGACTGTCAGCGGAGTGATGTATAGGTACAAGTGAGCAGGGCTGAGTGAAAAGATTTGTAATACTCTGCAAAGTGCCGACTTGGGTAAGGATGAAATGAGGTGAGCCTCAGTGGTTCCATATTTCCTAGTTTGACTGTGCGTGTCCCCTTCAGAGATGATTCAGAGTGCCTATTGGTCCAGACTCTGGAGTTGACTGTGTGTTAGGAAATCACAGGAGTACACATGGAATGTACATGCCTTAACTCATAGATGCACTGTATCAAGGCTACTTGCTGTGTGGATGTGTGTCAAACATGGGCCCTTAGCCACATGAATGCACACATTGCATGCAATATAGCACTGCAAGGCAGATTGGAGTGATGTACTGTGTGAAAGGCAGAGTGATGGACCAAAAGCGAATAGGTAACCAAACTAACATCACTTTGCCAGGAGCTGTAGGCTAGGTAGTGGCTAGAGGAAATGCAGGCATCCTACTACTGAGGACATGGTGCAATGTCCTTAGTAGTAGTATCAATAAGTCAACCTTACATTAATATAGCCATGATATGAAAATAAGTCTGAAACATGGTAAATGGGGTCCTTACATGCTCTCACCCTTTCGGCCAGGACATGCCAGCAAGCAGCGTAACTGCCTTGCGATGTGTGCTTTGACACAAAAATGCCCCCCTTGTCACACAGCAGTTGTGTAAACAATGTACGGATATTGTCATTTGCAAAACTAAACTAGTGTAACCTGCCCTCATTTACTGTTAGTAACACATGCTCAATACATCTGTGTGTAAGATAAAGTGAATGAGAATAATGTGTTTGTCAGCAAAATTAATAATGACAACATCTATCATAGATCATCATTAAAATATTACGAATTCATTGCAGATGGACAAACAAGATCTCCTGTCCTGTTAAAAGGGAAGGCTCTAACTTATACCTTATGTCTGTTAGAAAAAGACTTGGACAGCTCATCCTTTCAGCCTCTGTTAGCAGTAATCTCAGGAAAACTGCTCCCTTCAGTCACTCATGTAAGTGCAGCTTTGAGAGGACAAGATGCAGTCCTCTTGGACAAATTGCAGACCAGCGCATACAAGCAAACATTCTCTCTGCCACAAACATCTTCACCGGCACAAATTCACCTTGAGTTTGGCCTTAAAAAACAAGACCAGGAGAAAAGAGCTACTACAACTAAATGTTGGATCAAAAAAGGTCAATCGTAGGACACTTCATGAAATAGTGCCTTATGAGCAGCCAATGCAAAGCGTTGTACAATCAGCTTATCAAAAATATTTAGATAATTTCATCATGAGTTTGGACTTGACTGACCTATGGACCATGAACATGATACATGCTACCTTTAAAAAGGCAGTCAACAAAGCAGTTAAAGAACACTCAAGCCTGGCAGATAAAATCAATTTCAGAGCCCGATCTCATGCCTGGACAGTGATCATCAGCTATGGCATCCTGAAACCAGCAGCGTATCTGAGCATCCCCTATCTAGCTGATATAAAAAACAACTTCGGCTGCATTCTGGCATTGGCCAGCCGACCTAAATGAGAATACAGTGGACCTACAGAATGCAGATTTTGTAAAGCAACAAGGGAAGACTTCATCCACCTAATCTGCATTTGTCCTACTCTGTGTCCCCACCAAACAAAGCTACTAAAAAAAGCTTTCAATGACAGAAGCATCCGCTCATGCAGAGGTGCTATAATAGCGAACCTCAACTCTGACACCCCACAAATAAGTTGCTGATTGGGTAAATACCTGCTCATGGTGCATTTTTGATCCCTCCACATAGCAACCACTAACAACTATGCAGGAGTCTGAGAGATCAATCCTAGATATTTGGAGGGTGCTTAGAGGGTGCAGCACTTGCATATATTTGCCTCCATAGTATGTGTGATTCCCTAGTTGACATTTCTGGTGTCATTAGGCAGAGGCACAAACCGGTCCCAGGATGCCTTTTTCTGGTCCAGGGAGGACCTGGCCTGACAGTTTGGCCTAGACTGTTTCCATCAGGAACAGAGTCAAGATTGATTTGAATATGTATGGGTTCAATCTTGGGTGGCATGGTGAGCAAAAGACCAATGTGTTTAACCCAGATCTTTGACTTGGAGTGTTTGAAAAGTTTTAGCACTACATCTACCATTGTTTTGTGTTGCTAAAGCAGAGGCAACAACAACAGGCCTCAATATCTGTCACCACTGAGGTTGCCACCAACCTGGGGACCATCATTAATATCATGGCATATATGGAGCACAAGTTGGACACCTAAATAGCAGCAACCGGTGCCCTCCATAAAGACATGATTGCATTGCTGAGAAGCCATCATGCACAGACAAATACTGGTGGGAACAGCGGGCCACATCTTTTGTCCCTGATATATGTGTGTGCTTCACATGCCACACACACAAACACCACTAACAGCAGAGGAGGCACAACACTCATGAGAGGAGGAAGATGTGGACTTCTCCAATTTCCATTGGAGAACTGTCAGGTAACATTTGTCTGTGTCCCCTGGACAGTTCCCCAGTGGTTATATGTCTATAATCATGCCACCTCTTTTGTTAGCGAGTACTGCCCCTTTTTGTTTGTGCACCTGTTTATCTTATCCACTTGTGGACTGTTGAAGTGGCCTACATTCCCTAATGGCAGTTTGAATCCCCCACTTAAATTCTCATCACTTCTACATGTCACATGAAGTGTTTCTCAAATGGACATCCTTTGCTCACTTTCAGTATTGGTGTTGTTGCACCAAACAATGCAAAAATGCTCATGCTGGCCAATTCACTCTTATAAATGTGAATGTTGTATGTCTGTTGCAGAAAGGACTACTTATACCATGCTGGATATGTATTTGCAAAAGAAGGAGATTTAGCTAAAGTCACTATCACCTACTCTTGTTGTATATGTCCAAACATCATGTACATCCATTTCCATGGCATTATGCAGAATGTCTTGTCTACCAATTGAATATGTCTTTGATTTTCCAGTGAAACTAGTTGGCTAGCCTGCCACAGACGTCTTGAGATGGAGGGATGCTTGACGTTTCTGATTGGGGTTTGGCAAACTCTTTGACCATGGTAAAGAGCTCTTTGGATTTGTGAGTCGTGGCACCGATACGGTCCTACAGGGCAGCTTTCCTGGTCAATCTGATGAGGTGGTGAAGGTATCTGGTGGCAGCTTTGAAAGCCTTGAAGTCTTCCGGAGACTTGCTGTTCCTCCATCTTTTCTCTAGCTGTCTGCAGGTGCGCCTGGAGTCTTGGAGTGCAGGGGAAAACCAGCTGACCTTCTTGAGGTGTGTTTGGCTGGGGTCTTACGGAGAGCTGCTTGGGTATTGGCAAATTTGCTAGGGTGTTGACATATGTGGTCCTCGATCCCTCTTGTGTTGGGTGCAATTATTATGTGCATCCAACACAAGGAGGATCTAGGTCCCCAAAAACCTCACATAACATGATGTGACTGAACTTAACCTATTGCACTGGCCACCAACACCTGCACATTGTACATCCCATTGCTGCCACACAGACTGCAACTACAGGCACACAAGATATCTAACTGGCACACAGGGGCACACTGTAGCCTGTCAGGAAGGAAAGGATGATGAGAGAACATTGTACACATGAGGTACTTACCTGCTCCTCTGGTGAGACATATAGCTGTCCATATGGAGGTAGGACTCATTGACAAGCCTCTACAGCTCCTCTGCAGAGAAGGCACGGTCCCTATCACTGGCTGCACATGGCATGATTGTTCCCAAGACACCACACAACAGCTCAGGTCGTGGAGGTGTTGCTGGCAGCAGTGTCAGGAGTCGAGTGAGTGATTGTGCACAATACCTGCCAACGTACAGAGCCACTGGGTCGCAACCACCATTGTCAACAACTTTAGACTATGGCTGTGTCCGCCGTGGTTGCAGTTGCCTACTGCCATGACAATCTCCGCTGTTGGTCGTAGGTGGTTTTTAATGCCCAGTGAAGTAGGTCAGGCATCTGCCAATTTGGTGGCCTGAAATGCTGTATTGGGCTTTCGAAACTGCACCACTCCTACAATACGTGTTTTGTTGCATTACAAACATCCTTATCATGTCTTGTCATGTAAGTCCTTCTACTCAACCACCGTTGAAGTATGTTGCAGGGCACAGATGGCATTTTACAGTGGTGCACGCTCCACCACTGCCGATGGTCATTTTGGCTGTTGGAATATACGGTAAAATTATGAGGTGCAGTTGTGTTGCACATCTGTGAGTTTTGTCTGGATCCATGTTTTAGACAAGTGTTGACAACCATGGGGGGGGGGCACATGTGACTCTTGTGTAGTTGGCAGCTATGATGTGCACTGGGTGTCATGTCTATCCAGTCAGAAATGCTTTGTCCTATAATAACATTGGCATACATCATGTACGTTGCTGTAGACACACTGACTAATATCACAGCTTGTCTTGTCACACAGAGGTACTCTGGAAAAGGGAGGATGTGACAACCTCCTGTCTACCGTCCATTGCAAGACCTTCAGACCATGGAAAAACACTATGCGGGTCATTCCGACCCTGGCGGTCGGTGGCCGCCAGGGCCACCGACCACGGGAGCACCGCCAACAGGCTGGCGGTGCTCCTACGAGCATTCTGACCGCGGCGGTTTAGCCGCGGTCAGACGCGGAAAGCCAGCGGTCTCCCGCTGACTTTCCGCCGCTCGTAGGAATCCTCCATGGCTGCGGAGCGCGCTCCGCAGCCATGGAGGATTCCGACTCCCCCTCCCGCCATCCAGTTCCTGGCGGTTCTCCCGCCGGGAACCGGATGGCGGGAGGGGGAGTCGCGGGGCCCCTGGGGGCCCCTGCCGTGCCCATGCCTATGGCATGGGCACGGCAGGGGCCCCCGTAAGAGGGCCCCTAAAAGTATTTCAGTGTCTGCAAAGCAGACACTGAAATACGCGACGGGTGCAACTGCACCCGTCGCACCTTCCCACTCCGCCGGCTCTATTACGAGCCGGCGTCATCGTGGGAAGGGAGTTTTCCCCTGGGCTGGCGGGCGGTCTTGCGAAGACCGCCCGCCAGCCCAGGGGAAAACTCGGAATACCCTCCGCGGTCTTTCGACCGCGGAGCGGTATTTCGGAGGGGGGAAGTCTGGCGGGCGGCCTCCGCCGCCCGTCAGACTCAGAATGAGGGCCTATATCATAATCTACTGCAGCCTGGATAGACAAACATAGTGGACTTTTGCTGTCAGTTGGAGCCAGATCTGATGCCAGTTCTTAATTACCCAACCTGCATACTGCCCATCTTATCAGTCATGTCAGCACTGTGCTTCGTAGCCACAGGATCCTTCCTACAATGGCCCGATATGGTGGTATGTTCAGTGTAGTTTTGAAGGATTTCCTCACAGCAATACTGAAGCACATTGACAGCTATATCAGGTTCCCCAGACGTGAGAATTTAGCCAATGTGAAGGCTGACTTCTATGTTTTTGGATGTCTCCCACATGTGGTGGGGGCCATTGATGACACACTGTAGGAGGCTGGACCTCTGTGTAGTGTGTAAAGCTGTGCATGGAGTCCAAGCAACCACACATTGGTTTACGGAGGTAAAAACTAGACCACCTAATCCTCTAAATGTTTTGGTAGCTTGGTTGAGCAGTTAGGCTAATCTTGGAGAAGTGCACAGCATTTGTTGTACTCACAGTATCAATAAATCAAGACAAACACTCAAAAGAATAACTCAAGACCAATTTACAAAAATACTTCATATTTTTATACATTTTTTAAAACCAAGATAATTCAGATCAGGTAAGTACTTTTGAGTTATACATTTTTAAGTTTTAATAAAGTTAGTTGTTTTGTTAGTAATTATGCGCCATAGGAATCAAAGGAGATTAGTTGGAAAATTCACAGTAAATCAGGCAATGCATTTACCAGTATCTCCTTTTGCAGGTACGTCAAGGTCATCGTTGGGTACCTTTGACCAGCTGGAGAAGTTCAGGTGACTCCCAGTTCCTGTGGGAGCAGCTGCAGACAGTCGATGGAGTTGGTGCAAGGCCACTGCGGGGGACCACTTGGAAAAGCACTGCACAGGCGGACTTAAAGTTAAATCTGCATGGTCACCTTGGGGTGTTGAGGTCACTAGAGGTGAGGGACCCTTTGGTCTGGATCTTTGGTGCAGGGCTCAGGGCGGCCGGGTGCAGAGTGAATTGGTGAGCCAGGAGCTGTGTGCAAAGATGCCCTTGAAAGCAGGAGGGAAGTCACTTTGAGGGTCATTTACAGGTCAGCAGCAGCACTCTGGTGGGAGGTCCAGGCGGTTGCTGAGGTCTTTTGACTGGGGTTTCCTTCTGATCCTTTTTCAGCCTGGATTGGACTGTCTATTTGGGTGTCTGACGTAAGGTGACCAGCAAATAGGGCTTATTGCACCATCTCGCCACCGGAGGGTGCAGTGCCACCAAACTTGGCCCACTAGTAGGTTTTGTCCTCATGGTCAAATGGACAAAGTTTGGTCCGGCAGTGGAGTCTGGTTTGGTGGTCCGCAGCTGGTCAGTAAAGTGGCCTTCACTGGGTCTTTGGTTCCTTGGGTTGCAGAGAGATGCCTTCACTCTGGAGGGAATTCTTTGGTGATTTTCAAAGAGTGGAGGTTCTCTGGAGGTTTGTAGAGTCTGTCCGATGTCCAAGCAACCACTCAGCGGCGATTGTTGAGTCCTGGGTGCAGCAGGCAGGGTTTGGCACCTTTTCTTGTTGCAGCACGATCTCAGTTCTTGAGCCTTGGGTCTTCTTTGTTGCTGGTCTTCTTTTGTCCTTAGAAATTGATTTCCCTGGTCTAGGAATGCCCACTAAATACAGTATGTAGTATGATTTTTATGGAGTACCTTGTAGTGACCAATAGGTCATTTACTTTAGGGTGGCTACACCCATTATGTGACCACTTCCTGTGGGCAGAGGTCACTTCCCTACACCTGATTGCCTATTTTCCTTCCATGCAAGATGGAGGAAAATTAAATGGAGAGGTCATCTGAAAGACAACACCTTAGGGGTGTTGTAAGCAGGGGCTGACCACTCCTCCTGGCCTTTGCATGCTTTCCCACCATTGCTTCCGCCAAAAGTGGGGTTTGCAACAGGGGAGGCCATCTGCTGCTAGCAGCAGGCTGGCTTGGGGTCAAGTTTCAAGGGCAGTAAGCCCTTTGAAGCTCTTACACAGAGATGTGCACATTCCTGGGTTCAGATTAGCCATCATGTAACTGGGAAACTTGTACTGACCAGTCTCCAGCACGTGCATTTAAAATGGCTGCTCTTTTCACTTATTATATCCTAGGTTTGGCAAGAACACATTAGGAGCATATTGCTAATGCAACTAGGCCCCTGCACATAGTACAGTATACCCTGGCTTAGGCAAGTAGACCTGCCAGAGGGGTGACTTATCTATATTGCATGCAGTGTACAGGCTGTGTGCCATGTCAAGTTTGCATTTTGAGATTGCACCAGGACACTCAACCTGCGATGGCAGTGCTGGGTGCATCTGGATGCATGGCCCTAAAGGGCGGCACCATCTGTGCTGCTGCCTTCAGGGGCTTACCATTACTACCCCATGCCCTGGGTAGCTAAGTACATTTACTAGGGACTTACAATGGCAGCTAAAGTTGTTGCCAATTGAATCAATACCTTTGCAGTTGTTAGGGAGAGAACACTGGCATTGGAGACCTGATTAGCAGAATCCCAGTGTACTCGAGTCCAATTTGCACCCAGAAACTAGGCAAAAAGTGGGTAGGGGTACAACAACAAGGTGCCAGTTTCCCACACACACATGTTGGATTGGTGCCACTGCAGGCCACTTAAAAGTCTATCGCAAAAGAAAGAACTTCCATTCCATCAACATGCAAGTTGTCTGTTTGGTAGATCTCTACATTTTAAATGTCTGTGCCCGTTATCTGGGTTCATCCCATGATTTCATCATTATGTAAAACAGCACCATACCCCAGCTGATTGCACCCATAGTGGACCTGGCTGGTTGGTATGTCATGTCTGTCCTGATTGTGTGTGTGAGAAATGCCAGGTGCTACAATCATGAAGTGAGTGTCTCATTGTTGCACTTCTGTCCCATTCCTTGACAGGAGACTCAGTATATCCAAACCGTCCTTGGTTATTGATGCTATTGAAGAATACAACTATGCCAGGGGAAGACCACTTAAATAAGGCCCATGGAAGAACACAGAGGCCAGTGGAGCAGGCTTTTAGGCTCGTGAAGGCCAGATTTTGCTGTCTTGATTGGACTGGTGGAGCACTCCTCTACTCACCTGGAAAAGTGTGTCAGATCACTTTGGCATGCTCCATGCTCCACAAGATTGCCCTGTGGAGGAATATCTCATTCATCCTAAGAGGAGGGGGAGCCTGCAGTGCCATTGGGTGAGACTCCTAAATTGCCGAGTGAGGATGACAGTGGTGAAGAGGAAGACTTGCAGGAAGATCTCATCAACAGCTACTTTTCATGAGTGTAAGTATGTCATGTGATGTCATGTCTGTGACTGCAATGAACTGTAGTTGTGAGAATGTGTGGATTTGAGTTTATGGAAACCGCTAGGGAGCTGATATCCTGCAATATTCTGCCAAAGGATGCTTGGTAAGATAGCTTTTGACACACACCCACTTTGATGATGTTGCTTTGTGTGTGTCAGTTTCCTTGCAGTGAGCTTTGTTTTCCATTTGCTTGCTATGTGACTTGTGCCATAGGTATGGTTTATAGCCTATACTCCTTGTTTTGTTCTATGTACAGGTGCATTCACCATGTCACCTTCATGTGGGCATTTCAGAGTTGTGACATTGGCAGGTATCTCATGCTGGTCTTACATACAACGTGGTCATAGATTGTTTCAGGTAGTGCAGGTGGCAGAGTTTGGATGTATGAGACCTGCACCAAGAGAGTTTGCACAGTGTTTGGATTGAGGTACAGAAGTGCATATTGGACTTTTTTTTGTTTCTAGTGGCGAGCCTGATGCATTATTTGTGTCATCAAGTGGTCATAGGATATATAGTCCTAGCTTTTGACCAGGTCATTTTACCTTCACATTGGCTAAACACTCTTTTTTTCTCTGACCTGTATGTAGCTGTAGATGTGTGTCATCATTGCAGGACACCATGCTTGTGCCACAACACTGACATATGTTTGTGTCATAACACCATATGAATGATCATTGGATTATGATGGACCTGTGATCAGAGACTTTTGTACTGCCTTCTGTCTGTATGTTGGATAATGTGATGTTGGATTACGTTGGTGTGGTATGTGGCAAGGCTCAAACTGGTGACATCAACCACTTTAATGTTTCCTATTCTACAGGACAAAGTCTGACAAATCCCTTTCTTTTGATGATCTCGGGGTCGGCACCTTGAAATATGTATTTTGACTCAGTAATGTGTTTCTGTGTAATTGGTATACTCCTGAGCTGGACAGTGTATATCTGTAACATATCCCTCCATCCGCAAGTAGCTTGTTTCTTCATCATATAGTTCACACGGTCTCACATCTCAAAATACTAAAAAAGTTGAAAGCAGACAATGAGTTTGTGATGGGTGAATTCATTACAATGGTAACGCAGAAGATAAAATAGGGTCATGAGGAAAAAAAAAAGTAAAGTGGAGGGGTCGGTCATGGTGAATGAAATCAGTGGAGTGGATGCCACACCACTGGGAGTCCAAAGTCCAGAGTACTCCTCCCATTGGAAAAGGTAGGTCATTCAAGATCAGTCAACAAAGTGAATGCATGGCACACAAAGGAGGTCCTGTAGGAAGAGGTCACTTGCTGGCAATGGTGGGTGTCTTGCCATCCTCACCTCCCGGATTCTTTCCTGGACATCTTCACATGGATGGTGGGGGGATCTGCAGCTACTGAGGCAGGGGTGTCTGGGGCTGGTTCTTTCTCTGGCAGGGCCTCCCTTCCATTAGCTGGCACTAATGTGGATGTGCCTTGTGTTGATAAGCCAAAGGAAGGGGTAGACTGTTGTTGAAAAGCTATGCTCAGTGTGGTGTGAATATCCCTCAACACCCCTGTTGGGGAGGCCATGTTGGTATTGTGGGCCTCCCTCTGTTCTAGCATGCCTCTGTGCATGTCCCCCTGTAGGTGTTTGAGTTCCCAGAGTTTGCTTAAGACCTGGCTCATCACGCCTTGGGCCTCCTGGTAGACTCCCAAGATGTAGCTAATGATGTCTTGGCCAGGAGAAGCCCAAGTGACCTCACCTGGCTGGTCCACAGCATCCCTCCCATGCACCTTATCCATCACTGGCATGTGCCAGAGCCCTTCTCCACATCCAGACATCCAGGAGTGTCTTCTTCACTGAGGGCTTCATCTATGGTGGTAGTGGCAGTCTCTTCTGTGACCTCTGTCCAGCGGCAGCTGGACCTCTTTATGTTTAGTTTTACAGCAAGCAAATACCTTGGACAAAGTTAAGTTGTAGTTAATCCTACTGTGGCAAGTACCCATAGTATTGGTTGTATTAACATGGCATATGCTCACGTATGAAGGGGACTCTTCTGAGGCCAAAGCGGCTTTTGCTGCCTGTGTGTCGGCCATGTTGGATTTATTGAAGGATAATAAGTTGCAATGTAACCCTGATAAAATAGAAGTTTTACTATTTGGTCGCAACCCTCTTCCTGGGTAGACTGGAGCATGGCCCAAGACTAGGCCTGTCCCTCCTTCTCTTAAGCTACGGCTAAAAATTTGGGGTGCATATTTGATACCCAACATTCATCTGGGTCTCAGGTGGCAGCTGTGGTTAAATCTTGATATTCTTTTTTTTATTATGCTGAAAACATTTCTCCAGTTCCTTCCACATTCTGCCCAGATGAAATTGATCAGGGCATTGATCATTTCAAGGCTGGATTTTGGCAACAGTCTCAACTTGGTGCTACTAGACTACCTTCCCAAACAATTACCAGTGATGCAAAATATGGCGGTTCACCTTTTGTTTTAAATTCCCAAGGTTGCCGTGGTGTCCCCCTTTTGTGAAAAATTGCAATGGCTGCCAGTGCGGCAATGCATAATCTTTGAAGCCTTAATGCTGGTTGACCAAGGTTTCCAAGCTGAGGGGCCAAACTACATTAATAAGGGGGTGATGGAACATCTTCCATCACACCCATTTCGGTCCAGTAAGGTGGGCCTAATGGCAGTCCTTCTCTTTAAAAGACAGTGACGTGGAGGTTCCCCTTTCACAGTGAGGGCTGCCATGCTGTGGAATCACCATTACGGCCAAATATATACAATTTTTGTTCAAGAGATAGAGGAGGTTGGCCTCAGTGTACTTCACTTTGCCCCATGTCAGTATCTTAAGTGCTGGGGCACTCAGCATGAGTAGCTGTGCGCTATTTAAGGAAAGTACATTCATTCATGATTTTTGTGAAGCATGACAATTCCATTCAAGTCAAGCAGCTGCTGAAATTTGCAGATCATTAGCACCTGGGAGGATGGCCTATGAATGCCATCTTGCCACCAGTGCAGGCAAAACAGTGACATGAAAAGATATGACTTTGGACAATTTGAACCCTAGTTGATTGTGATACAGGCAGATAGAACGCTTTGTTGTATCGGTGACTGGCATCATCATGGGGTCAATGCAGTGTGAATGTGTCTGCTGCTAATACCGTTCTGGTTATGGGATCATTGTTCTGCACACTGGGTAAGAAGTAATTTCTGTCCTCAAATATTTCATCTTGGGTTAGCAAGTCAAAATGGAGCTGTATTGATAGATACATCTGTGATTTGGGCATGATCTGTGCTTGATCTCTCCCAGGTGAGTATACTTCATTTGAGAGCTGACAAACAGATGTATTATAGCATGTGACCACTGTGCTGTTGGCTGGAGTTAGAGAAACAGTGCCTCCTGGGAGTTGCAGTCATGTCACTCTCCATACTACACACACTTGACAAATGTTATCCTCCCATGTTAGTAAACTTCATTTGACAGTTAACAAACATGTGTATTTAGGCAAGTGAACACTGGGGTGGTGGTTGGAGTTAGAGAAATAGTGCCTCCTGGGAGTTGCAGACATGTCACTCTCCATACTATACAGACGTGCCAACTATTTTCCTCCCAGGTGAGTGGACTTAATTTGAGAGTTAACAAACAGGTGAATTTAGGCAAATGACGAGTATGCTGGTGGTTAGAGTTACAGAAACAGTGCCTCCTGGGAGTTGCAATCAGGTCACTCCCCTACTTCTCACCACTTGATGATTGGCATCCTCCTAGGTGAGTAAACTTTATTTGAGAGTTCACTAACAAATAGATTTGAACGAGTAAACAGTGTGCTAGTGGTTGGAGTTAGAGAAACAGGGCCTATTGCACTTTGCATTAAGGTCACTCCATCCACTTCCCACCACTATACAAATGGTATCCTCCCAGGTAGGTGAGTAAACGTCATTTGAGAGTTCACTAACACATACATTTGGACAAGTGAACCCTGATCAGGTGTTTTGAGTTACAGACACAGGGCCTCCTGGCCTTGAAGCAGACTGGTCTAGTATGTAGTGGGTACCTATGGTACTTACACCTTGTACCAGGTCCTGATATCCCTTATTAGTGTAGTGTAGGCAGTGTCTGGAAGCCAGGCTCTCTAGAGGTAGCTGTGGATGAGCAGCCAAGGCTTATCTAGGATACATGTAAAGTTCATGCAATACCGCTGTAGTCACACAGTACTCACATACATGAAAGAAACACTCAGTGTTACAAAAATAAAGGTACTTTATTTTGGTGACACAAATACTAAAAATACCATAGAGACTCTACTCCCTTAGGAGGCAAGTAATACACAAATGACAAACAGTAGTATGCAGAAATAGGCATAAAAACTGTTAGAAAACAGTGCAATTAGGGAAAATCATAATAGTTCAAATTGGGCCTAGGGGAAGCACAAACTATATACTAAGAAAGTGGAATGAGAAAGCTGGCCCCCCCACCTAGGCAAGTGTAGTGTGTAGAGGGGAGCTGGGAGTACTAAGAATACCCAAAGGTAGGTACCACAACCCACCCCAGTGACCAGGAAAACATGAGTAAGTCACAATAATGTTCCCAGAACACACACAGAGAAGAAAAGAATTATGCAAAACCCATAAGAGACTGCAAGACACCAACAGTGGACTCCTGGATAAGTAGACCTGTGGAAGAAAGGGACCAAGTCCAAGAAGCACAGAAGAGGCCGGGAAGAGCAGGATGAAGGTGCAAAAGGTGAACCACTGGTGAAGAAGAAAAGTCAGCACTGTACCCAAGAAGACAAAGTCGGGTTTCTGGAGGGTGCAAGTGATGTCCCACGCCGGATGGAGCATTGCAGTCCAGTTTGCATTGTCGGAGTCTGCTAACGAGCCTTGGCACACGCAAACCTTGTGGTTAGTGGAAAATGGCGCTGGACCAGGAAGGTCCAGGTGGACTCTACCCAGGATGGGGAGTCAGAAGGGACCCTCAGCAACTCAGAGACCTCACAGAAGACCAAACAGCCTTCACAGGAGTCCCACAGGACAGGGACAAGAAAGTTGCAGAAGAGGCCCACGCAGCACTACTACAAAGGCTCCCATACCGCTGGAGAACCACTCAGGAAGTTGTGAGTCATAGGATAGAGTGCTCGGGGTAGGAGCTTCAAGATGCATGAAGATGCCAATGAGCTTTGGCAGTTGCAAAACATGCAGTGCACGGGGGGACTGTCTTGTGTGGGGGGACAAGGTCTTACCTCCACCAATGTTGGACAGCTGGAAGAGAGGACTATTGGGACAACTTCAGTCTACCACCCGTGATGCAGGATTCACACAGCTGTGTAGGAGAGGGGAGCCACACAGCCGATTGTTGTCGCAGTTGGTGCCTGCAGAAGCAGGGGAGTGACTCCTTCACCCCAAGGGAGATTCCTTCTCCGTTCTGACACAGGCTGAAGAATGGCTTTCCTCAGTGGATGCACAACCAGGGAAATGTTACTTTTGCTGGAAGGAGACAGCATCTTGGTTCTTTGTTTCAGCTTGTGGGGTCCTGAAGAGTCCAGATGCAGTATCTTTGGTGAGAAGTCAAAGTGGAGGATGCAGAGGATTCCTGCTGGAGTCTTGAAATCTGAATCTGAAGAACCACCCAAAGGAGAGACCCTAAATAGCCCTGGAAGGAGGATTCATCACCTAGCTGAGTGACCACCTATCAGGAAAGGGCTCTGACGTAACCTGCTGGCACTGGCCACTCAGATGCTCCCAGAGTTCCCTGACAACCTTGAATTCAAGATGGCAAAACCCAGGGACCCTCTGAAGGAGCTCTGAGCACCACCCTGGGTTGGTGATGGACAGGGGATTGGTAACTCCCCTTTCCTTTGTCCAGTTTCATGCCAGAGCAGGGACTGGGGGTCACTGAACCGGTGTAGAGTTGTTCACGCAAGGAGGGCACCATATGTGCCCTTCAAAGTATTTCCAGTGGCCTGGGAGGCTAACCCCCCCCCCCCAAGCCTACAACACCTATTTCCAAAGGGAGGGGGTATAACACCCCTCTCCCAAAATAAATCCTTTATTCTGCCTTCCTGGGCTCAAGCTTCTCAAGCAACAGGAGGGCAGAAACCTGTCTAGGAGGTGGCAGCAGCTTGGGCTGCCTGGAAACCCTCAGAAGGCTGAAATGGCAATACTGGCGATCATCTAAGGAGCCCCCAAAGTGCATGGAATCATACAACCAATGCTTGCAAAAACCATGGGGTATGATTTCAACATGTTTGATACCAAACATGCCTATGTTTGGAGTTGCCATTATGTAGCTGGACATAGGTAGTGACGTATGTCCAGTACACATGAAAAATGGCATCCCTGCACTCACAAAGTCTGGAAAAATGGGCCTGGAGTTTTCAGGGGCAACTCTGCTAGTGCAGGAGTGCCCTCACACACAGGTACTTTGCCCTCTTCCCTCTGGGCTAGAAGACCTGCCATAGGGGTGACTTATAAGTGACCTGGTGTAGTGAAAAATGGCAGAGAAAGAGTGCTTGCACCTTTTCACACAGGCTGCAATGGCAGTCCTGCAGAAGGCTTTGCATGGGCTCCCTTTGGGTGGCAAAATATATGCTGCAGCCCATATGAATCACTGGGAACCCCAATGCCCTGGGTACCTAGGTACCACATATTAGGGACTTATAAGGGGGCACCAGTTTGCCAATTGTGGGTGAAATACAGAGTTTTGGGAGAGAGAGCATAATTACTGGGATCCTGGTTAGCAGGATCCAGGGAACACAGTCAAGCACACTAACATCAGTCAGAAAAAGGCGGTGACCATGCCAAGAAAGAGGGTACTTTCCTACAGGCCTTAACAGTCATGTCAGTCCCTGTACTACACACTATACACATTTTATCTCCAAAGTACATTTTATTCGTGGGTTACCAACCAATGGTATTTGAAGATGAGAACACAGGTCTGGTGAGTGGAGTAACAGTAACAGAACCTCCAGGCCTTAACAGTTGTCACTCCCTGCACGGCACATACTATACATATGTTATCACCCCAGATGAGTCCACTTCATTTGAGAGTTACCAAACAGGTATATTTGGCAAGTGACCACTGTGCTGGTGTTTGGAGTTACAGGAACAGGGCCTCCTGGGAGTTGAAGTCAGGTCAGTCCCTGTACTACACACACTATACATATGGTATTCTCCAAGGTGAGTACACTGCAATTAAGAGATAACAAACGGGAGTATTTGGAGAAGAGAACACTGGTCTGATATTTGGAGTTATAGAAACAGTGCCTCCTGGGAGTTGCAGTCATGTCAGTCCCAGTGCTACACACTCTATACAAATGTTATCTCCCCAGGTCTGTACACCTCAATTGGAAGTTGCCAAACAGGGGCCTTTGGACAAGTGAATTCTAGGCTGGGCAGTGGAGTAACAGTAAAAATGGCAGAAGGTGATTTTTTGTGTTGTGACTTAGCAGACTCTACTCCTGCAGGAATTCCTGTCAAGCCCTCAGGATGCAGGATGTTCAATACCTTCTCCTCCCAGGTAAAGAGATTTAATGGGGCACTGGGAGGGCCACCAACAGTCTTCATGGCCTGCAGCTGTTGCCTGGAAAGCAGGAATGCACCTTGCCCCTCAGGGCCACCTCTACCTGGTGTAGTCATTTGTGCGTAGGGTTAGGCCTATAGAATTCACTCTGTCAAAGATCCTGACCCACATTTCCATTTTCCTACTGAGAGAAGTATGCTGGACATATGCTCCAAATAGTTATGGCTCTACTCTTATGATTTCATCCACCAAGACTCAACTAAACTTCTGAATAATGGTGATTTTTAGAACGTGACATGGTGGAAAAATATACCACTGGTGACTGTGACTCACTAAACAGGGGAAGTGTAAAAGGGTGTGAATGGACAAAAGTGTATGCAGGGTGTTCTATGGGATGGTAAAAAAAGCTGTGCCTATTCTATGGAGTGTTTGAGAAACATTTTGCTCTGGCTTCTGTCTGTTGCGTTAGGAATGCAAATGATTGTGTCCTGTGAAAGGGTGTGTTTTCTAGTGTTTTTAGTATGTGTGGCAATGTGTCAGCTGTGTTGTTTTCAAATTCATCCAATGTGCAGTTGTCTGTTGTTCTGCTGACCACGACTCGCTGTGGTTTAGACCACCATTAGCCTACCTCCATGGGGGACCGCCACAGAGACTGTGTGCTTGTAATATGTTGATGGTTGATCGCAGTGCTGTCGGCTCTGGAGGTCGGATTGCCTATATGCAGACAGCCGCGCCACTGGCAGATTGCCATTTTTGCTTGCCATTCTGCAGCCCTGCCTGTATAACTCATAATATGGTGGTCTGAAAGACCACCAACTTGCAGTCTTTTTGGGACCGCCAACATGGTGGTCTGATGGTCTGACCGCCAAACTTGTAAATATGTCCTTAGTGTTATTATTATTATTCTAGTTCTGTAAAGTGCGCTGCTACCCGCAAGGGGTTTCCTGGTGCTGAGCTTTCACATTATCAGAGAGTGATGGAATAATTTATTGAACAGACAGGTTTCAAAATATAAGAGACTGACAGGTATCTCAGTGATTGTGGCACTGTGTTCCATGTTTTGGGCCCTGTGTACACATTTCTGTATTCTTCAGCTGTTGTGATGTTTGCAAAAACCATCTCCCTTGATCATCTGCTCATATTGTTGTGTTACAGAACTTTGAGTTTCATCACATTGCTGTACAATGCTGTGAAATGTGTATTTTGACAACTGTAGCCTGAAGTGGTATATGTGACAATGTGGCCAGGAATTGACTTGTGATTTTTTTAGGATCCCCAGATATGCATGCAAACATTCTGTACAAACAACATTTTAGCTTGTACACATCATACTTGGCCTGTGCCCATGGCAACAAACACTATGTGACAGTATGTGGTACTAACTTTGCTCCAGCAAAGTGCTGCCATTCAGCATTCTATCACATTGGGGAGACACACTATACGAGTGGTATGTCTCAGTAATGTGCATATTGGGTGATTTGTGTTGCAACATTCACTGCGTACCATAAGAAACATAATTTGCTGCTGCAGAACACAGCAAAACTGCTGGTTGTGCAGCAGTACTTTGCTTGAGAGTTTGAGGACAGAAATGTACTATTTAGATGTAAATATATGGCAAGCCTGGCCTGACCCTTATATATATATATTACACTGCATCACATCGCATTGCTGCGTTGGTTGACTGAATATTTTGAGACATGGCCCGATGTTGCTCATCACGTCTGACAACATGATTGATACATGTTTAGGTCTACTTCTGGTTGAGAAGATATGATTGACTTGATGTTTATATTGACTGTGACGTACAGACAACACAATGAATGACTTCAAACATTTATTTTCATGTAGTACATTGAATCAGAAATGTTGTCTATTGTGGAAATAATTAGTAAAAGAAATTAAACACAATGGTATCATGTTGCTAATATCCTGCCATCGTGTGGTGAAGGTCTCCAACATTGCCCTCCTCCTTCTCCATTGGATCACTCTCCTCTGGGTCAAAGTCCCATGGGCCATTTGTCTAGACACAAGTGTTGTGTAAAATGGCAAATACCAAGGTAATTTTGCACACCAGGGGGGGGTAGAGCAACCTTCCCCCAGACATGTCCAGGTGCCGAAACCTGGACTTCAGAACCCCAAACATCTGTTCCACCATGTTCTGAGTCTTGGTCAGCACCTGATTTTAACATTTTTTGGGCTCCATCTGAGGATGTGGGAATGGGTTCATGACCTATGACTGGAGACTTTATCCTTAGTCAGTTGAAAGTAGAAAAGTAAATTTGTTAGTTATTATGCACATTGTTACACAGACATACCTAACCATATGTGTCATTTAAAATGACTAATTGTTAGATATTTGTTAACAGTAAGGGTTAAAATAAGTTCACCATGGTTTGGCATGTGTCTTCCTGTTATCTGTATCAATGGTAATGTTGGTCATGTCTACCACATGCTGACTTTCATGTTCAGAGAGTAGATTTCTGAGATAGGTATTTGTGACATTTGTGGACAACTCTATGTTCTATGCACTTACTACCTATGCACAGAGACAAAGTAGTGATCCAATTTGGTATCATATATTCAGCGCTGGGTTGGATTGGACAGTGGCAACCTGTTTGGCACTCACACATACATACGTCCTCTTGAAAAATCAGAATGTTGTTGCTTGGCTATATAACTTTGACCCAGCCTTTGGTGTGTTCACTTACTTTAATGTTGAACTTGCTGCATACATGCATTGAATTTGCAACATATGACATGGTTACTTGTGCATTTGTTGGCAGCACTCATCTAGTGCTTGTTGTCAAACAAGTAATGCTGAACGTATATGGACACATAGCTCTGGCAATGTGGCCCATTAGTATGTAGGACACACTGGTGTAGATACAAGTAGCTTTCTACTACAGACCAAGACACAATACTTTATTTTTTTACCATATATGCATATGATTCTACCTTGTAGTGGAATCAGTACTTCTATGCCTTGATTCTATCATCATTGATGTGGCTTTAGAATGTTGAGATTGGGATGGAGGGTACATTAGGATACCTTGCCCTGGTTGCATTTCTTTCCATTCTAGTTACTCATGTATGACATGTTTGACAGCATTGTGTTTGAGTTTGTGAGTTGAACATAGACAGCTTCATTTGCTGGGAATTTGGTCTAGTTACTAAAAACAAGGGTGATGTATCACGTTTGTTAAATATGTCAATGTGGCTTGATATATATGTATATGGGTGTACCTAGACTATCAATGTTGCGGAGAAATATGTGTGTTTTGTGTAATATTGACTCTCACATTAGTACGCTTAACTGACTTTTACACATGACTGTGGACTACACTTTCATAAGGAATTTACAACTAGTTCTTCCAGAGTTGCTCAAGGAACTATGGGCAACATACATGTCTTTAACCATGTGTGGCTTAATTTTTTTGAAGTTTAACTGATACAGAGACAGGGTGCACCATTGACCAATCACTCATCCTACACTTAGACATCATGTGCAGTTTGTACTTATATTAATTTGTCTTGGGTATTACATGATTATTACATAGATTTGTCAACTAGTGCAGATGATGTGGTTCAGTCCATTCAGACAGAGGTAGATGAGACAATACTACATAAAGATGTTCTATTGCTACTGCCATTACAGGATTTGTGAGGATATGACAAAATGGGAAATCATTGTCTACACATTTTTGTAAGTTGTTCACACTATTTGCATGTGACACTAGGCACCAGATATTTGACAAAGTGGCATAGTGCAGCACAGCAAGTGATCTTGCTGTGCTTCACTGCGTCAATGGGAAAGGGCGGGAATGCACAGTATTTAATCCATAATGGTATTTCCCTGTCCTTTCACCATGCAGTGGCACACAATGAGCTGCCTAGCACAAACACTGGCACTCTTGCATCATGGAGCAAGGGGGCCTGTGTTGCATGCATGATTGTTTTAATGCAAGAAGGGGCACCTTCTGGCTCATAAACAATCCTTAGGGGCATGTTTCTCTATTTATGTGTGCCACAGGATACTACACAAATAGGAAGCGGAAGTGACTTGGACAATTTACGTCATTGATCCTTGTTACGCATCACCTGAGAAGGCATATTTAGTTTAGGCATTTCCAGGTTTACCACATTTGGTATATACGACATGTGTCATCAAAGATGGAAGTTGCATAGATACACCCACAAAACGTGCATGGAACACCTCCCTTAGGCACACATGCAACACAGCATGTGTTGCATGACTCCAGATTTAGCATGACATTCCAAACCACAAAAAGTGGCTTGGAATGTCTGCAGATATCTGACTTATGAGTTTGCATCACACATGTATCACAGTGCATGGTGCAAGTATGGTGCACACCACTCTTACATATGCCCCAAGCTCCATCAATAGACTAAAAGATGGCTATTATGTCATACGTTTCTACATGTTTGTTGGTATGTTGAGTACTTCAGATTTACTTACCAACAAGTAGGCCATTCTCATACCGGCCATTCTGAAAGTGCTTGTTGATAATACTGTGCTGGAAGATGTAGGCATCATGAGCACTTCCAGGGTGTTTGACCAGCATATTGATGAACATCCCCAGACAGTTCACGATGGCCTGAATGTTTATTGAGTAGATATATTTGCAATTCCGGAACAGGTGTGCTGTTTCTGCTAGGGGAACCTATTGCACATGTGGGCAATCCATACTACCCAAGACATATGGAAACTCTGTAATGGCATAGAAGCCTTGATTGTGCTCCAGCTTTTGTTGGTGGGTCTTGGGGAACAGGAGGTACTGGGGTGTGAGGCAATTTATGTCATCCAGGACAGAGGGTAAAAAGGCAGAAAAGTATGCCTAGGATGTTCCCACTACTCTTGCTGTTGTGACATAGAGTAATTCAGAGGCCAGCATGTGGAGCACAGCCATCAGTTTCAACTGGGGAGGAATCTTGGTGGGCCTGGCAGTTAGTAGCAGAACTTGGCCCAGTCTCTCGGAGCAATTCTACTATGGACTTCCTTCTGAGCCTATAGAATTTTAAGACCTCATCTTCCTGAGGGAGATACGCTGCTGAAACACATGCTGCCTCCTCCTTGACTGCCGTGGTGGTGGTCTCCTTGCAGTGCTAAGCTGCAGGATCACAACCACCATAGTGTAGTTGAGCTTGCCAAAGTGTTTTTGGATGTTCAGGTTTATATAACACAGCCCCTGTGTCATTTCCTACTCCTGGGTTACAGATGCACAGAATGTTTGGTGCATTTCAAGCTTTGCGTGCCGCATCCATACAATGGGACACAGATTGCAAAACCTATGAATCTCACTGCATTAGTTTGCATAAAATTTAACGGGTGAACATCTAGCCTACATATTTTAATTTGTGCTTGGCGTAGCTGGTTTAGGTGCAGTTTTTGCCCTATGCAAGCATTGAAAAATCACACATTTGGATAAATATAGATATGGAGTAGTGCTTGTGCTGCTGTTGCGTATAAAGGTTTGGTGCAATGGCGGCTCATGTCCCACATAAATATGACCCCTAGTGTGGATACTTTGGGGGTCATTCCAACCTCGGCGGTAAAATGCGCTTACCGCCAGACAGAAGACCGCCATAACACCGCCGCGGTAGCGGTAAACCGCCACGGTCATTCTGACCCACAACAGGCAAACCGCCAAAATACCGACATCCACAAAAGTCCGCCACACCAAAGGTCAGCGATAAACTGGCGATGACCAAACCTCCACCGTCACGCCAACAGAAATACGCCCATGCCATTATGACCCACGAATCCACGCGGCGGTCTTTCAACCGCGGTATTCTATTGGCGGTACACACCGCCGCGGTCGAAATACACATACTCGTACAAAACACTACCACATTGGACAATTCGAAATACACATACCTGATACACATACACACACCACTCCCACACACCCAATACAATATAAAACACACACCCACATCACCCACAAACCCCTACGACCAGAAATTCTGAGAGAAGGCCAGAGAGAGACACCACAGTCAACTACCAAGCATCCACAGGCACACAATACCAATACCCACAGAACTTCCACGCACCTCACACAACACACCACTAAATAGCACCCCACCTATCACTACACACTCCACCCCACACATCATCCACACCACCCCATGGCACCTCAAAGACACCCCAGGTTCTCAGATGATGAACTCAGGGTCATGGTGGAGAAAATCATACGAGTAGAGCCCCAGCTGTTCGGGACACAGGTGCAGCACACCACCATTGCCAGGAAGATGGAGCTATGGAGCAGAATAGTTGACAGGGTCAACGCTGTGGGACAGCACCCAAGAAATAGGGACGACATCAGGAAGCGGTGGAACGACCTACGGGGGAAGGTGCGTTCCATGGTATCAAGGCACAACACTGCGGTACAGCGGACTGGCGGCGGACCCCTACCTCCTCCCCCAGAATTTACAACATGGGAGGAGCAAGTCTTGAACATCCTGCATCCTGAGGGCCTCGCAGGAGTCGGTGGAGGAATGGACTCTGGTAAGTCTCATCTTCACTACTTCATCCCCCCACCCCACCTGCATGCCAACTCATACCCCCACCCCCATCACAACTACCCCTTGCAAATGTCTCACCATCACAACCCACCCATCCCAAAACTTAGCCCTGCATGCGGCCCCAAAGCATGGACACCCATCACCAAAGCATGCCCAATGCACATACCCATCACCCCCCCCCAAAACACCGTCACAACAGCCCCCACAAAGGAATGCCAGCACTGGGGTACACGGGCACCCACCCATTGCACGCCATTGGCACACACAGAAGCAATAACCATACTTTTATACCCCTGCAGGACCCGAACGCCAGGTCACCGCGCAGGAGGGTCCACAAATGTCCACTCCACCCCCAGAAGAGGCCCACAGTGATGACAGCAGCTCTGTCTCCCTGGATCTAGATGACCAGCCCGGTCCATCGGGGACCTCAGGACAGTCGGTTCCCCTCAGACAGGCACAGGCCACAGCAGACCTTCCCCCCTCTGGGAACACCAGCACAGCACCCACCCAGCGGGCCCATACCTCTATCCCCAGGACACGTCAATCAGCGGTGTGTCCACCACTACAGGGAACCCAGGCTAACCCACCACCCCAACAACAACAGGGACCTGGGGGCAGTGGTAGTGGGCACACGGTCCAGGGGACGGAGGCCCAGGAAACAGGGGAACTGAGAGGGCAGCTGTGCGACAGGGGGGGGGACAGGCCAAGGGAACCCACTCTCCACGAGGCCCTCTCCTCCATCATGGAGCATACCACCGCTCCAAGGAGACGATGGCGACGGTCCTGGCCAGGTTTCAGGAAATCCAGCTTCTGCAGGAGCAACAGTATATGGGGTTCAGGGAGGAACTAAGAAACATCAGTTCCGCCATGGGTACCATCGTAGTGGCCCTGAATGAGTTAATCACCACATTGCTGAACACTGTGGCACCTCAAAGGGCCCCTGTCACTAGCATGGACCAAGAACTGGCTACCACATCCGCCGGCGCTAGTGGACAGGAGGCCCCGACAAAAGACCAACAGGCCACCAGAACCTCACCCCCTGCAGGAGGAGAACCACCCCGCAAGCGGGCCCTGAGATCCAGGAAGAAGACAGAGTAACATGTCAAGACTCCCGCCAGCAAAGGATACCGCCCTGATTGTCATCCCACTGTCCCACTTTGTCACCCTGTCCAACCTTAAACTGCCCCTGCTCCACTTCCCACAGGCATTTGGACAATGCACCTGTGAACCTGATAGTCTGGACTCTGCCATGGACAATCCTCCACCATCACCCCTCACCGATTTGCAACCACCCATCCAAATTAGAGCACTTGAATAAACACACTTATTGCACATAAACAATCTGGAGTCTGTCTGTGATTTTAACAAATGTATTAGACATGACAGTGCCAACATTTTTATTCACATTGTGATGCCAACAAACCGCTGTCACACAGCTGTAGTCCATGGGGAAACAAAGCAGATGTCACGCAGTGGGGCCCACAGCTCTGAAAACGGAAGGGAAAGTCACAACACAGTTACCATACACATTAGGGGAAAAAGTCAGACAGTAGAGAGGTAGGAGTCTTTAAGTAAATGTAATATGCCGGTGTGTACTCTTACCTGTGTGTCACTGAAAATATTGATCTATTACTGTGTTCCTGTTGTCTATATCGTCCTCTTCGGCTTCCTCTTCTTCACTCTCCACAGGCTCCACAGCTGCTACAACACCACCATCTGGACCATCCTCCTGCAGAAAAGGCACCTGGCGGCGCAAAGCCAGGTTGTGAAGCATACAGCAGGCCATGATGATCTGGCACACCTTCTTTGGTGAGTACATTAGGAATCCACCTGTCATATGGAGGCACCTGAACCTGGCCTTCAGGAGGCCAAAGGTTTGCTCGATCACCCTCCTACTCCGCCCATGGGCCTCAATGTAGCGTTCCTCTGCCCTGGTCCTGGGATTCCTCACTGGGGTCAGTAGCCAGGACAGGTTGGGGTAACCAGAGTCCCCTAATAGCCACACCCGGTGCCTCTGGAGTAGACCCATCACATACGGGATGCTGCTATTCCGCAGGATGTAGGCGTCATGCATTGAGCCAGGGAACTTGGCATTAACATGGGAGATGTACTGGTCTGCCAAACACACCATCTGTACATTCATCGAATGATAACTTTTCCTGTTCCTGTACACCTGTTCACTCCTGCTGGGGGGGACCAAAGCAACATGTGTCCCATCAATGGCACCTATGATGTTGGGGATATGTCCAAGGGCATAGAAATCACCCTTCACTGTAGGCAAATCCCCCACCTCAGGGAAAACGATGTAGCTCCGCATGTGTTTCAGCAGGGCAGACAACACTCTGGACAACACCTTGGAAAACATAGGTTGAGACATCCCTGATGATATGGCCACTGTTGTTTAAAATGACCCACTTGCTAAGAAATAGAGTACTGACAGCACCTGCACTAGAGGGGGGATCCCTGTGGGTTGGCGGATGGGTGACAGGTCTGCCTCCAGCTGGGCACTACCCACTACCCACTACGATCCTACCCCGATTTGGATGGGCGCGTGAGGACATCACAGCAGACACAAGGGGGTGAGTACATTCTCATTCTGCTGACTTTGCTCGCAGTGGAGGGGTCTGGATTGGGGAGGAGGGCTGTGGGTATCCCTAGGCCAGGGCGATTTCTGTAGGCTAGGCCCCTCCGTAAGGCATGGCCCTGTGCCCCCGCCCCCCACCTCTGTAGGGTGCCAAGTACAGGTATCCATGGCCCTGTGTCATCTATGTGTGCAGTTGTCGTCCATAGGCTTGTAGGCCATGTCCCACGGATTGCGTAGTGGAGCCCAAGTGCGCGGCGTAGTGCAGGGGCCTTCTGTGTCTGTCTTGTCTGCCAACGGTAGCGGTAATCCATGCACTCAACATGTCTTTATTTCTCCTCCCCCCCTTTTTTTGTGGTCTTCCTGTTCATGTGTGCATTAGCATCATCAGGCGGAGGAGAAATGGCATCGGAGCACGAGGGAGCTGCATCTCACATGGCCATTGCGGGCCATGCAACTGACTCGGATTTCACCAGTGAGACGGAGGGCGAGGGGAGCTCCACAGCGGGGACTCGTGCTGATGTCAGTGGCAGCGACTCGTCCTCTGAAGGGAGCTCCCTTGTGGTGGCGGCAACATCCGTGCCCCCCGCAACAACAGGTACAGCCGCCACCCAGCACACCAGCACCGCCCTCCCAGCAGCCCCTCAGCGTTTGCCCCATGCCCGCTCACCCAGGAAGGGGGGGCATCTCCTTCGCCCCAGGCACCTCAGGCCCTGCCCCTGTCACCCCTGCTGCCCTCAGTGAGGAGGTCATTGACCTCCTGAGGACCATCATTGTTGGGCACTCTACCCTTTTGAATGCCATCCAGGGTGAAGAAAGGGAGGTGCACCAGAGTAATGCATACCTGGAGGGCATTCATTCGGGTCAGGCTGCCCATCAGCGATCGTTCAACGCTCTGGCCTCAGCACTGACGGCAGCAATTGTCCCTGTCTCTAGCCTCCCCCCTCCAACCTCCTCCACCCAGACCCAATCCCCTGTACCTCTGCCTATCCCAGACACACCATCAGACCAGCCTGCACACACTTCAACACCCAAGGGAAGCTCATCCAGACATAAGCACCACACATCACACAAGCATTCACACAAGCAACATCCACATGCAGACACAGCAACACCCACTGCCTCCTCTGTGTCCCCCTCCTCCTCGTCTCCCTCCTCCCTCCCTGTGACGTCTCCACTCACACTTGCATGCACAACATCTTCAGCCACTACGTCCATCACCAGCACACCCACCAGAACACTCCGCACACGTGCAGTCACCACCCCCACTACCATTTACACGTCCCCTGTGTCCTCTCCCAATGTGTCTGTCACCACCTCTTCCAAACCACACAAACGCAGGCAGCCACCCACCCAACAGCCATCCACCTCACGACAGCCTCCAGCCCAAGCACCTGCACCCAAAGACACCAGACTTCACACTCCTACAACCACATCCTCTTCCTCCACTCCCATACCCACTACACCTACCCGTCCCTCTCTTTCCAAATTGATTTTCCTTTCCAAACTTGACCTCTTTCCAACAACTCCCCCACCCCGTCCATCTCATAAGACTGCAATCAGCACCTCAGCCACCACCAAACCAGGACCGATCAGGACTGTTGTCCAAGGACTGTGGAGTCCCCCACCCTCAAGGGCAACTAGTTCTGCTAGGAGCCAAGGCACGGCCAGCCCACCCCCGGAAAAACACCCAAAAATAACCAGTGCCCGGCGCGAGAGGCCAAGGACACCAGGGACCAAAATCCCTACCCTGGCTCCGGCTGGAAGTGGGATGCCACCTGGCACACCGCCAAAGGTGGGAAAGGGCCACAGACAACCAGGGAAGGGTGGGAAGGGCAGCACGCCCGACAAGTCCGGCAGCAGGCCAGCTGCCCAGGAGGGCCCCACCAGCCCCATCCCAGGTGTGCAGGAGGACACCCAGAGGCCCGGTACGGCAGCCCCGGAGGGCTCTGCCAGCCCCAGCCCAGCTGCCCAGGAGAGCCCCACCAGCCACAGCCCAGCTCCCCAGGAGGGCCCCGCCAGCCACAGCCCAGCTGCCCAGGAGGGCCCCGCCAGCCACAGCCCAGCTGGGCAATGAAGGAGCGCCAACTCAAGCACCGCTGAACATGGCAAGGACTGCCAAGGCAAGCACTGCTGAACAGGGCAAGGCCCGCTGATCATGGCAAGGACCGCCAAGGCAAGCACCGCTGAACATGGCAAGGACCGCCAAGGCAAGCACCGCTGAACAGGGCAAGGCCCGCTGAACAGGGCAAGGACCGCCAAGGCAAGCACCGCTGAACATGGCAAGGACCGCCAAGGCAAGCACCGCTGAACAGGGCAAGGACCGCTGAACAGGGCAAGGACCGCCAAGGCAAGCACCACTGAACATGGCAAGGACCGCCAAGGCAAGCACCGCTGAACTGGGCCCTTCATCTCAAGCACCGCTGCACTGGGCCCTTCATCTCAAGCACCGCTCCGCTGGGCCCTTCATCTCAAGCACCGCTCCGCTGGCCACCGCCGTCTCAAGAATCGCAGAACTGGGCCCTTCATCTCAAGCACCGCTGCACTGGGCCCTTCATCTCAAGCACCGCTCCGCTGGGCGCTTCATCTCAAGCACCGCTCCGCTGGCCACCGCCGTCTCAAGCACCACTCCGCTGGGCCCTTCATCTCAAGCACCGCTGAACTGGGCCCTTCATCTAAAGCACCGCTGCACTGGGCCCTTCATCTCAAGCACCGCTCCGCTGGGCCCTTCATCTCATGCACCGCTCCACTGGCCACTGCTGTCTCAAGCACCGCTCCACTGGGCCCTTCATCTCAAGCACCGCTGAACTGGGCCCTTCATCTCAAGCACCGCTGCACTGGGCCCTTCATCTCAAGCACCGCTGGCCCATTGGCGGAAGGGGCAGTGCCGCATCTGTGTCGGGCAGGGCTGCACGAAGCACTCTGGGTACCAGTCCCCCTCCAGAACCAGTGGACACTGTCATCCACTTGAGAGACTGTGGCTTTGCACTCCCCAGGATGTAACAGTGGGCAAACCACCCACTGTATGGACTTGAGAGACTGTGGCTTTGCACTTCCCAGGATGGGACAGTGGGCAAACCACCCACTGTATGGACTTGAGAGACTGTGGCTTTGCACTCCCCAGGATGGGACAGTGGGCAAACCACCCACTGTATGGACTTGAGAGACTGTGGCTTTGCACTCCCCAGGATGGGACAGTGGCCATGGAGGCCCCTCGTGGATCTGGCGTAGTGTACTCATGTGGCTGAGGTGCCCCCCCTTCCCTTCCCCCTGAGGTGCCTGTAGTTTTTCTATCTGATGCCCCTGCAGTGTTATCTCCGTTGGTGTCAGGTATCCTGTGTGGGCCTTGCCCATGTGATTTGGGCCCAGTGGTCCACGGACAATGACAGCTAAAATTATCGGACTTTTAATATTTATGTCTATATTAGTTGAAAATGTGTGATATTTTTATATGCCGATAATACAATATATTCGACTGTTTATGATCATTTCATTTTGTCTTTGCATTCTTCCGGGGGGTTTGGGGTTGTAACAGTGATGTATTGCTATGCATTGATGTGTGTGTTGTAGGGGGTGAGGGTGGTGGTGGGTGTGTAGCGTATGTGTGCCCGTAACATTTTCTCCTACCCCCTCCCCTGTGTCGTAGGTGCAGTACTCACCGTAGTCTTCTGCGCCGGCGTTCGTGCTCCTGGTAGAGGAGCAGGAATACAATAGCTGGTAGGATGTGTAGTTCGGGTTCCATGCTGTCCAGATTTCTCGTGGGGTGTATGGAGGTGAGCGTTTTCTGTTTGAAATGTCTGTTTCCGCTGTGTTTTTATCGGCGGGGCTACTGCCCCGGAAAAGGTGGCGGATTGGTGGGTTGTGATAGGGTGGGCGGTACATTGACTCCCGCCTGTCTGTTGGCGGTGACCGCCGCGCTGTTTGTTTGTCCCGCCGTGGCGGTCGGAGTGTTAAAGTGGCGGTCTCTGTTGGCGGTTTCCGCCAGGGTCAGAATTCCATTTTTTAAACTGCCAGCCTGTTGGCGGGTTACCCGCCGCTTTAACACCGACCGCCAGGGTTGGAATGACCCCCTGAGTCTCCTTGATGGAAGAGGGAGATGGCCAGTCCAATATAGCTTGCACCTTGTCTGAATCCATGGCGACCCACGTTTGGTTAATGCAATATCCCAAGTATTTTACTTCTGTCTGATCAAACTCGCACTTTTCGGGTTTACAAAATAAATGGTGTTGTCTGAGTCTCTCTAGAAGTTGGAGAACATGCTTAGAGTGTTGCACTGGGTGGACAGAAAATATTAAAATGTCGTCGAGATAAATAGCCACTGTTTGTTGTAGAAGATCGGAAAAAATAGAATCCAGGAACCTTAGAAAAATGGAAGGGGCATTGGTGAGTCCGAATGGCATTACTCGATATTCGTAGTGACCGAAGGGTGTTCTAAAAGCGGTCTTCCACTCATCACCTTCTTTGATCCTTAAAAGATCGTATGCTCCTCGGAGATCCAGCTTGGTGAATCTCTTTGCCCCTCTGACTGCTTCTAGGATGTCCTTAATAAGGGGTAACGGGTACCGATCCCTAATAGTGATCTTGTTTAATCCTCTGAAATCAATACAGGGATGCAAATCTTTTGTCTTCTTAGGCACAAAGAAGAGAGGAGCCCCTGCAGGTGAAGAGGAGGGAGCAATCAATCCGCTCTGTATGTTCTCATCAAGGTATTCCTTAAGAATCTGCTTCTCAGGTTCTGTTAGAGAGTACATTCGCCCGAAAGGAACCACTGTATCTGGTTCTAAAGGAATGGCGCAATCGTATTCTCTATGGGGTGGCAGTTCAGGTCTTTCTGGCTTCTGGAATACATCGGCATATTCTTGATAATGACTGGGTACTCCCTGTAGGACGTTAATAGAGCATCTGACTTTAGGGGGTGCTGCTGAGAGACCTTTTGGGGACCAATAATCTCCTGCTAGGTAGCAGTGGTGTAGGCAGAAGTGAGAGGATAAAGAAATATTTCTTGTTTCCCAGTTGATGTAAGGGTTGTGCCGTGTGAGCCATGGAATTCCCAGGATCATGACGTGGTGTGGTGAGGAAATTAAATCAAACAAAAGATTTTCTTGGTGTTTCCCAAACTGGAGACAGAAAGCAGGGGTGGTATACTGTACGGGTCCTGAGGCCAAGAGTGACCCATCCACCGTGTGGACTTGCTCTGGGACTTCCTTAGGTATTTGTGCTATCTGTCGTTCTTTGGCCCATGCTTCATCTAAATAGATGCCACTGGCTCCGCAGTCCAATAAAGCCAGGGTTCTTTCTTCCCGGCCATCAGTTAAGTGAAGGACAACTGGTAAAAGAAAAAGAGCAGTTCCTTCCTCCTTGGAAGAACAAATGGAAGGTATTTCGCGATATCCCGTCCTCACCCTTCTCACTGAGGACGGGAGTTGGCGTTTCCCAAAGGCTTGGTTGGACGAAAGGGGCAGGTGCGAATTAGGTGACCAGCTGCACCACAATACAGACAAAGGGGGTCATTACAAGCTTGGCGGGCGGCTACTGCCGCCCGCCAAGCGGTAACCGTCGTGCGGCCGCACTCCCGTGGACCCCATTACAACATCCCCGCTGGGCCGGCGGGCGCAAACCTAGTTTACGCCCGCTGGCCCAGCGGGGATGCAGCCGCAACATAGGAGCCGGCTCCTAATGGAGCCGGCGGTGTTGCGGCCATGCGACGGGTGCAGTAGCACCCGTCGCGCTTTTCACTGTCTGCTATGCAGACAGTGAAAAGCTGCATGGGGCCCTGTTAGGGGGCCCCTGGACTCCCCTTACCGCCAGTCTCTTCCTGGCGGTGCAAACCGCCAGAAACAGGCCGGCGGTAGGGGAGTCATAATCCCCAGGACAGCGCTGCGATTATCACCGCCGGGGCTAAAACCGCGGGAAACTGTCGTGCGGCCGCACTCATGTGGACCCCATTACAACATCCCCGCTGGGCCGGCGGGCGCAAACCTAGTTTACGCCCGCTGGCCCAGCGGGGATGCAGCCGCAACATAGGAGCCGGCTCCTAATGGAGCCGGCGGTGTTGCGGCCATGCGACGGGTGCAGTAGCACCCGTCGCGCTTTTCACTGTCTGCTATGCAGACAGTGAAAAGCTGCATGGGGCCCTGTTAGGGTGCCCCTGCACTGCCCATGCCAGTGGCATGGGCAGTGCAGGGGCCCCAGGGGCCCCAGGACTCCCCTTACCGCCAGCCTCTTCCTGGCGGTGCAAACCGCCAGAAACAGGCCGGCGGTAGGGGAGTCATAATCCCCAGAACAGCGCTGCGATTATCACCGCCGGGGCTAAAACGGTGGGAAACCCGGTGCGACCGCAGCGCTACCGCTGCTGTTGTAATACGGGTCTCCGTACCGCCAGCCTGTTAGCGGTACGGACGCCATTAGGGTCGTAATGACCCCTAAAGTCCCTTCCTTCTTCTATGTTCTCTTTCACTAGCTGATAAAGGTCCTCGAGCCATATCAATTTGCATCAGCTCTTCCTCGGTAGCCCCCTTAGGTTCAGGACGGACTTCTTCAGTACGATGAGGGAAGGTGCGAGACGTCACCGAGTGTGATGGCAAACGATTCTTCCTTTTCTCCATTCTTCGCTCATTCAACCAATATTCTATTGTCAGGGTCTGGTCCATCAATCCTTTAAGGTTCTCTATTCTAGCAGAGTGCACCAGTTCATCCTTAATGTCCTCTCTGAGACCCCTGCGGAACAGTGTCACCAAGGTACGTTCCACCCAAGATGTTTCTGCTGCTAACTGTCTGAAACGAGTGATGTATTGTAATACATCTTGATTTCCTTGTTGGATATCGCAGAGAGCTTCTTCTGCTGTAGACTCGAGTCCAGGGCGCTCAAACATCTGTTTAAAGGTAGTGACAAAGTTGGAATAATTAGACAGGCAGGGGTCATTTCTGGTCACTAAAGGAGTGGCCCAAGCCAAGGCTGGCGCTGATAAAGCGCTAATCAAATACCCCACCTTGGTCTTGTCTTGCACAAATTGTGAGGGGCGAAAAGTGAAATAAACCGTCAAGGCATCCAGGAATTCTCTCAATTTGTTAGGATCCCCGGAGAAACGAGGTGTAGTGGCAGATACTGAGGGGACGTCAGTGGTCCTGGATGCAAAGGCTTGTCGATAGACGGTGTTTTCAGTACGTAGCTGTTGGAGTTCTTGAGCCTGTTGTTGTATAATCATGAGCAGGGTCTGGCTGGTGGGTTCTGTATTCGCCACTGGATTATCCATGGTTCCGGACTGCAACTGAATCTTTGGGCGTTGCAATCTGTCACGGTTTTCACTGGGCTTACTGTCGACGTTGATGAGAGTTGGGGAACGACCCCGGTTCCGGCAGGTTCTGCTCGGGCCGAGGTAGGGGCGACCCCTTCCGGTTTCCACGGTGCTGTTTGACAATAGCAAGCTACTACAGTCCGTGCCCTCCAGAAGGAGTCCCAGAGTAAAAAACCTCCAACAGGAACTCCCTGAAACAGAAGGAGGACACAAGGACGTTAGAACTGAAGATCCGAGAGTACAGGAAAACTGGAGATGAAGATAGGTCAGGAATAACTGGATCCACGAGAGGAAACCAGCCGGAGCGTGACTACCACCAAAGGAGTGTTGCAACGCAATGAGCAAGAAGCTGAATTCCCCTTATAAACCCATAGACAGGAAGTAGAAACACCACCATCTTGGATTGGGGAAGAGATTATAAGAATGAATAAAGAACATGCGTCCAAACAAAGAGAAACAATGCATGCTGGGAAGAGAGGAAGTGAGCAGCATGCTGGGAAAGAGAAGGACATGTATAAAAGAGAATCATGTGCAAACATCCGGCTTTTGCTGGTATGGCCGGTAAGTGGTGGAAAAAGAGGGTTTCCTAATAAGCCAAATGTGCCAGAATGTTAAGCGCACTAAATGCGCTATGCGCGGCAGGTTCGAGTGCCGCGACCCCTGGCCGGACTCGCGGCCCGCGGCTTGCTCGCGGGCCGCGGTGTTTACCGAATGCCGTGCCGTGGCGGCCCGTGCTTGCGGTCGCACCGCCGCGGCACCACAGAAATAACTGTATTGGTAGATCTGCTAATTAATACATGAATTGCGGTTGATCTGCTACTCATGATAAACGTGGGGAAGTTCACAAAAAGTGTTGAGATAATAAAGAATGTTCAATAAAAGTGCTAAATTTTCCTTATTTGGACTGGAATGAGGATGAAGGTATCGACATGTACTAGGAGCAAGCATCAGTACATGCTGGTGCTGCACTAGACTTTACTGACCATACTAATGAGACAATACTACAGCCTGGAATACAGAAATTGTAATCTGGGAGAGCAGTGGAATAGGTGACCGGAACCAGGTGATATGTGATGATAGCCTTGACGAGGTCATTAAGAACAGGACAATTGACAATGCTGCCATTAGAGAATTAGAAACACAGCTGTTCCAGAACTGTGATGGGAGCTGTGATAGCCTTGTTGCTACCTGAACCATCTTAAGGAGTAATAAGTGCAGGGAAAGACTGTTCTTGCAGCTTCCCAGTTTGATAGAGACCCCAAGATGTGATGCTTCCCAAAGGACTCAAGGAAGACGAGCTTGACTTATATAAGAAGACTTGAAAAGGAGAGACATTTTTCTAGGAATATCCTTCGAAAAGCTATTGACTTTAAACATATGAAGTAAGCAGGTCCAAGTTAAAACAATTCTGAATGTTACAAGCAAAAAATTGAAATATTTAACTAAGAATTAACTTTGAAAGTTGAGCAAAGAGTCCAAGAGATCGCTATTGTACAATGGTTGAAAGAGATAGTATGAGCGCGATTAAATCTAGATTTGAAATCAGCAACAATAATGAATGATAGAACATCAACCTCAAATATAAACCAAAGAAAAATATATTTTGCCTATCCATAGAGCAACAAGTGAAAGTTCCAGAAACAGATAAATGTTAAATTGACAATATGCTGAGGACAACCTGAGGTCAGAGAGGCAAATCTGTTTATCTAAGTTTAAATGAGAAGATGTATCTGCAGCTCTCCTCGACATATGACAAAGTTCTATCTTGCAGACAAAAAGTTACGGCCAAAGACTTCTGGACAAACAGGATAGGAGCCTGTATGGGAATTTGAAAGTCCCAAAAAAGAATGAAGATGAAAGAGATGAAAAACTGCAAAAAAAATAAAAATATTTCGATTACATATCGGTGTGGAATGAAACTATTGAGTAAGACATTAAGGGACTCATTACGAGTTTGGCAGTCGGACCGTCAGACCGTCAGACCGCCATGTTGGTGGCCACAAAAAGACCACCATGTTGGTGGTCATACAGACCGCCGTATTTCTAGTCACTCAGGTAGGACTGCCAAAACCTAGCCACAAATGCGACCCTCCCAGGCCTCTGGAGGGTAGGAAATAGGCGGTCCGATGACTGGCACCGCCAGCCCGTCAACCAACCACTGACTGTAGTATAAGTCAAAAATCGCAATGGAAGTCCCACCATGGCGGTCTTCCAGTGGTGGTGCAAACCGCGGCAGTCGACGGTCACCACAGTAATACACAACATCACATCAGCTGCATTTGAAAACAACACAGCAGGCACACATTCACATACTAGATACACCTACAAACCACACTACAAAACACAATCCTTCACGCATCACAATCCTTTGGATCTCCACGCCGAACACAAGCCAGAGCACTGTCCAAAACCTCACCAACCATAGATTAGGCACCCCTCAAACTTCCACTAAGCACATATCCCACACCATCAACACACACCCACCAGACATATTTGCACTTTTACACTACATGTACTCCCTGTCACCTCCTCATTACACAGCACCTAACTGACATATCTAGTTTTTAAGTTTTTTTCCACCACCACATCACCACAGAATAATCCCTGTTTCACAGATGACGAGTTAAGTCATAGTAGATAAAATGATCAGATTATCAATTATTTGGAGCCCACGTCCAGCAAACTACTATTACTTGGAAAATGGAAATGTGACAAAGGATAGTCTACAGAGTGAAATCTGAAGGCAACTACCGGTGCTCAAGGGACAACATCAGGAAGAGGTAGAACAACCTTAGGGGGATAGTTCGTACCATGTCATTCAGACACCTGCTGCGGTCCTGAAGGCTGGGGGTGGTCCCCCACTTCCTCCTCTACAACTAACATCATGGGAGGCAAAGGTCTTGACCATTCTGCATCCTGAAAGTTTTGACAGGAATACCTGGGAGAGTGGAGTCGGGTAATTCACAACAGCAAAAATGGCACCATAATGTATTTGCATGCATGCTCACTGATAACACCTTGCCACCTATTATGTCACCTCACTCAACAGCCTAGTGTCCACCTGTGCATAGACCCCTGTCTGGCATATCAAATAGACTCATCTGGGGGAAAAACGTCTTTGTATAGTGGGTTTAGTACAGGGATTGACAAGACTACAAGTCCCAGCATGCATTGTTCCACCATCACTAAAACCAGAACATTGTAGCCTGATCAAATTTACCTTTTTTTGTCATATCCCCATTGGCAAGTCCTCACCTGATGGGATCTCAACTGTATAGTGTGTGGATAGGACAGGCAATGACAGGAATGCTAAATACTAAGGCGGTCATTCTGACCGCCGCGGTCGGCGGTCGCCGCCCGCCAAGCGGTTCCCGCCGAAAGACCGCTCCGCGGTCAAAAGACCTCGGTGGCCATTCCGGCTTTCCCGCTGGGCCGGCGGGTGACCGCCAGAAGACCGCCGGCCGGCCCAGCGGGAAAGCCCCTTCAACAATGAAGCCGGCTCGGAATGGAGCCGGCGGAGTTGAAGGGGTGCGACGGGTGCAGTGGCACCCGTCGCGATTTTCACTGTCTGCGCAGCAGACAGTGAAAATCTTTGTGGGGCCCTGTTAGGGGGCCCCTGCACTGCCCATGTCAGTGGCATGGGCAGTGCAGGGGCCCCCAGGGGCCCCACAGCAGCCGTTCCCGCCATCCTGGTTCCGGCGGTGGACACCGCCAGAAACAGGCTGGCGGGAAGGCGCTCGGAATCCCCATGGCGGTGCTGCAAGCAGCGCCGCCATGGCGGATTCCCTGGGCCAGCGGGAAACCGGCGGGAAACCGCCGGCTCCCCTTTTCTGACCGCGGCTTTACCGCCGCGGTCAGAATCGCCCAGGAAGCACCGCCAGCCTGTTGGCGGTGCTTCCGCCGCCCTCCGCAATGGCGGTCATGGACCGCCAAGGTCAGAATGACCCCCTAAGTGGTAAGGCATTGGGACTCTCAGCACACTCAGCAACAACTGTGTGATCTGCTACTATGACTATTCTCCTTTCTATCTAATCAGCCTCTGACATGTAGACAACTGATAGGAGGACAACTCTACAGAGGGTGAAATACAGTGAGTGAAATGGTTAGTGCTCATAGGAGGATGCCTTACTCACCTCCAAGCAACACCTGCAAAAATACCTTTACCTGAAAAAACACTGATGACGTGTACACACCTAAGAGAGTCTAATTGAAAAAATGCATGTAGTACAGAGAGTCACATTCCTGCTGCGGCTAGGAGGCTCTGTCTACCCAATCCAATTACCGAATCCACTCTGCATATGGTCAATTATCCCTGTTGGCATACTTGTTATGAAAGTCCACTCACCTCAGAGGACAGGTGATGTGAGCTGCGTCAATAGTGATGTCTGAATAAATTAACATGGAGGACCACGCCTTGTGGCCCAAAACACCAGACCACTGTCTAGATGACATTGTGCCACAGTCCCTGAACCCACAATGAATGTGAGACACATGGGACGGAAAAGGATACAGGTCATGGCACACCCTGTGATGTGGCAACACACCCAGATCCATCTTGAGCTGACATGCCAAGATGAAAATAGTGTAGACAGGAAGGACATCTCAAATTGTCTGGAAGGAACTTCCCAAAGAGATCAAAGGCCCCAAAATGTGTCTTTGGGATGGCATTGCCAGCAGTCACATCCACAGTGCACTGACCACAGAATGAAAAGTATTACATCGCATCCAAGGTTCTGACAATGTCTGCATGACAAACAAATTGCTTTCACAGTGAGTCAAGCAACACCCTGCCCAGCTAATGTCCTGCCTGCACTGCTTGCAAGATATGAGTCTGTTACCATCCCTCCAACAGCTACGGATTCCAGACAATCTGAGGCTAGGTCACTGAACAGGAATTGGTATGTGGCTACAAACTCAGCTCATTACAAATGACACTGTGTACCAGTCACATGAGGGAAATCAGCAAATATAATGTGAACATGGCCCTAGCCCATAGTCACTGTAAACTATTAGAGGTAGATGTCACAATACAACCACTAACATTATGGCCCTCATTATGACCCTGGTGGTGAGTGATAAAGTGGTGCTAATAACGCCTACAGGCTGGCAGTAAGTTCCACCAAATTATGACATTGGTGGTGATAACTCCCATAGACAGCCAATGTACCACACCAACCGCCAGGGCGGTAACAACACTCACCACAGCGGAAGACAAAGTACTGCCCACCATAATAAGACACTGAAAACCTCAACCTTTTCCAGGGCGGTAGCAACGCCAACAAAAGCCTGGAGGAAACAGAGCTCAGAAGTGAAAGGACTCACCATTGGAGACACAGGGAAGAACTACGCTACCATGGAACCCAAACTGCAAGTCTTCCCGATGATCTTCTACGGAATGCTCCACCTGGAACACCAACACCGACGAAGACGACGACGGTGAGTACAGCCGCCTAGTACACAAGGGAGGGAGGAAAACGAGAGTGACACAAATACACATGACACACACCTGACACACACACACACACCATACACATAACCAGCTGCTCACGTCAACCAAGAGCACACGACACACAGCATAATAAAACACAGACCAAATTGCTGAAGTACTGATGATGTATTAGCATAGCAAAACCCACCAGATGAACCAAATATATTTACAGATGTCCCTAAAGAGCCAATGCCCAGTCCAAAGTCATAAGGGCACATAAGGCCACAGAGCAAAGTCCAGGGTCCAACCTGTATCCTGACATACTGAGAGAACACTGTAGGGGCATCATTTTGCAAGTTGGAAGGCACCTCAGGGGGATGGGGTGGGAGGGCACCTCAGCCAAATACGGGACCTTTCCCACTGTTTCTGGAGGGGGCAACGTGCCCATTGCTTTGTCCTGGGGAGTGCAAGGCCACAGTCTCTGGAGAAGGTGACTTCCCCACTGGTTCTGGAGGGGGCAACTTGCCCATTGCTCTGTCCTGGGGAGTGCAAGGCCACAGTCTCTCAGGTAGGTGACTTCCCCACTGGTTCTGCAGGGGGCAACTTGCCCATTGCTCTTCCTGGGGAGTGCAAAGCCACAGTCTCTGGAGTGGGTGACTTCCCCACTGGTTCTGGAGGGGGCAACTTGCCCATTGCTCTGTCCTGGTGAGTGCAAGGCCACAGTCTCTCAAATGGGTGACTTCCCCACTGGTTCTGAAGGGGGCAACTCGCACATCAGGCCCTGGAGTGTGGCCTACATGGTGTGTGCTGGCGGTGACAGCTGCAGTGTGGTGGTGGATGGAGGAGCGTCTTGGGCAGCCTCTGCACTGTCTGATGGGTACATTGTGGTGGTGGATGGAACAGCCTCCTGGGCAGCCTCTGCACTGTCTGATGGCTGCACTTCCACAGCTGGCGGTGGTGTCCCCGTGACAGCTGGTGGTGGTAGAGGTGTCAGTCTGACAGCCTCCGCTAGCGTAAAGTGCTTTGTCTCGTCCAGTACATGGGGTGTGGATCCCTTAGTCTTCCTGGCTGGGGTGGATGGGCTCTTCCCCTCTCTGCCTGGTGGTGCAGGCTCCTTCCTCTTCTTTCCAGGTGGTGCAGGCTCCTTCCCCTTCTTTCCAGGTGGTGCAGACTCCTTTCCCTTCTTTCCAGGTGGTGCAGGCCCCTTCCCCTTCTTTTCTGGTGGTGCTGGCCCCTTCCTCTTCTTTCCTGGTGGTGCTGACTCCTTTCCCTTCTTCGATGGAGGTGTGGTATCCTACCCACCACAAGTAGGTGGTGCTACCACTGTCCTGTGGACTATTTGGCTGAGGTGCTGTGTCCTTGGTACCCTACCTATAAGGGTAGGACTGGGCCGGAGGGATAGGAAAGAGGTCATATTGGGAAAGGAAAAGCTTTTTAGGGACGGTGGGGCAGGAGGAGGGAGGAGCAATGGGAGTGGAGGATGAGGGAGTGGTTGGAGGAGGTGTATGTCTGCTGGATTTGGGTGCAGGTGCATGGGCAGTATGCTGATGTGAGGTTGATGGCTGTTGGGTTTGTGAATGCTTGCATTTGTGTCCTTTGGGGGGGCAGACAGGGTGGGAGAGGACAGAGGGGATACACTCATGGCTGTTATGGGAGTGTCTGCCAGTGCGGTGTGTGTTCGGCTTGGTGTGGTGATGCTGGTGGTGGATGTTGATGTAGTGCATGCAGGGTGTGGACATGACTAGGAGGGAGGTGGTGGAGGAGGAGCAGAGGGAGACAGTGGGGGCAGTGGATGTTGTCATGTCTGCAACTATATGGTGTTTGCGTGAGTGCTTGTGTGATGAAGTGTGGTGCTTGTGTTTGCCTTTGCCACTCTTTGGGTGTTGTCTTGTGTGCATGCTCGTCTGTATGTGTGCCTGGGATGGGTTGGGGTTGAGGAGAATGGGACTGAGAAGTGGTAGTTGGAGGGGGGATGGTAGAAACAGGGACAATGGCTGCCATCAGAGAGAGGGCCAGAGCCTGAATCAATCTCTGTTGGGCCGCCAATCCACTGTGAATGCCCTCCAGGAATGCATTGCATTGCTGCATTTGGGATTCTAGCCCCTGGATGGCATTCACAATGGTTTACTGCTCTACAGAGATGGATCTCAGGAGGTCAATAGCATCCTCACTCAGGGCAGCAGGGCTCACTGGGGCAGGCCTGAGGTGCCTGGGCTGAAGGAGATGCCCACACTCCTGGGTGAGTGGGCACATTCAACTTGCTGAGGGGCTACTGGGAGGGCGGTGCTGGTACAAAGTGTGGCGGCTGTACCTGCAGATGGGGTGGTCACAGAGGTGTCCGCCACCACCAGGGAGCTCCCATCGGAGGAGGTATCAGAGTTTGTGTTGTCTCTTCCAGTCTCCGCTGTTGTGCTCCCCTCGCCCTCCATCCCACTGGTTCCCTCTGCGTCAGTGGACTCTGCCTCCAGGGTCTTGTGAGATGCAACTCCCTCTGTGCCCCTGCTCCTCCGCCGGATGATGATAATACACACAAGGACACGATGACAAAACAAGAAAGGGGGAGACAAAGGATACACTTGGTCAATGACTGCACCAACACTACCATTGGCATGCACACCACCGTCACACACAGGAAACAGGCTTAAGCACTATGCATTACACTACCATTGATATGGCTAATCACTAAGGCAAGATGAGGACCACACACCGCCAACTGCAGCACACCTGGGACCCACGATGAAATGGACTACTAACAAGCTAGGTTACCTGTATTTGCCATGCAACCATTACCCTTCAGATGACCCATGCTGCAATGTCTGGCCTGGTCTTAGGGGCACCCACTAGCACACATCCACCACCCGGATACCACCCCACCAGCCAAAATATGTAATGAAACCCACTGTACTCATCCCCTTGTGGCTGCTGTGATTTCCTCAAGCGCCCACCCAGCTCAGGGTAGGCCACCAGTATGTGGGCTATCAGGGGGGGTCAAGGTCTTAGGGGCCCCCCTTCCTCGTTGGGAGGCCATCCCCAGCTGGGCCTCCATGGTCTTCCTGCCCAGCGTCACAGGTCATCCCACCATTTCTGACAGTGGATGCTCCACCTGCCACAGACCCCCAGTGCCTGCACGTCCTTGTAGATAGCACGCCGTAATCCCTTCTTTTGATGGGTGCTGACATGCATATGTAATACATACAGGAGAACTCCATTAAACTAAGCCTGTCACACACATGGCCCTCCATACCCATTTCCACCCCCTTTGGCACACACATAGGCCAGCTCACAACATGTACACTGCCAACAGACAATCCCCCCTCCCCTCGACCAACCTTACACGATGCCTTCACACACATCTCCATGCATCCATGCCACATGCACTGGGCCCAAAGTGTACTCACCTGTTGGTCTGGAGGCCCATACAGCTGTCCGTACTAGGGTAACACCCCATCTACCAGTCTATCCAACTCCTCCAAAGTGAAGGCTGGGGCCCTTTCCCCAGTCACACGGGCCATGGCAGGTTTCTGACGCAGGTCACAACAGTACACGCAGTGTAGTTCTTCCCCAGGTGATGGTCAGGAAACAAGTTAGGATTGAGTTAGAAAATGGCAGTCACGTCCTCAGCGGTGTACACTGTCACTGATGGCATACATTCTCATTGGCCACTGTACTCCATAGGGCCCTATATTATCCAATGAGGAATTGCACGGTGGTGCAAGACCGCCTACTGCCACAATGCCAAACGTCAGCGGAATTACCTCACTTTCACCTGTCCCTCCATACAGGACAGCCGGTCGCCATTTCAGGGGGGGAACTGGCCTATCGAAAATTACTGCGTCACAGGCTACATAATCACATACTTCGACCTTTACACTGTCCCCATACATAAGTACACCATGAGCACTGATGTTGTGGTTTAGTTGTTCAAATTGTGACAGCCTACTCACTCTTGTGTCCCCTAGATACCTATAGCTGTGGATGAACAGGAGGTGGAGGCAAACCCCCGTGTACAGACCCCTGGTGGACTTAGCTACACTGGAAGACAGGCACATTATCCTCACCTAGAGACTGGACAGGGCCACAATCACAGAGCTGTATGCCCATTTAGAGCCTAACCTGATATCTGATATCCGTCATCCAACTGGGATCCCACCTATTGTGCAAGTGCTATCAGTGCTCCATTTCCTGGTGACAGGTTCTTTCCAAGTGACAGTGGGCTTGGTAGCAGGAATGTCACAGCCAATGTTCTCAATCGTGCTGGGAAGAGTGTTGTCTGCCCTGGTAAAACGCATGTGCAGCTACATAGCTTTTCCCCAGGTGGAAGATTTGGCCATAGTGAAGGACGGATTCTATGCAATGGGTTCATATACCCAATATTTTGGGGCATTTGATGGGTCACATATTGCGTTTGTCCCCCCCGCCAGAACGAACAGGAGTACAGGAATCATAATAGTTTCCACTCCATGAATGTGCAGATGGTGTGCCTGGCGGACCAGTACATCTCCCACATCAATGCTAATTATCCTGGGTCAGTGCATGATGCCTTTGTCCTGATGAATAGCAGCATCCCAAATGTGATGGCCCAACTACAGACGCACAGGGTGTGGCTAATAGGTGAGCCTTGGTCCCCATCCAGTGTATGTTAATGTATGCCTCTGGTGTTAACCTCATGAGATAGTGTGTGGCTAAATGTTGTCCCTCAATACCTGCAGGTGACTCTGGCTACCCAAACCTATTGTGGCTGCTGACCCCTGTGAGGAATGCAAGGACAAGGGCTGAAGAACGTTACAATGAGGCACATTGGCGAACCAGAAGGGTCTTCGAGAGAACCTTCGGCCTCCTGAAGGCCAGGTTCAGGTGCCTCCATCTGACAGGTGGTGTGCTACTCACCTGAGAATGTCTGCCAGATAGTCGTGGCATGCTGCATGTTGCACAACCTGGGCCTCAGACGCCATGTACATTTTCTGCAGGAGGAGGAGACTGGAGATGCCCTTGTGGCTGCAGTAGACGCTGATGACATTGAGACATTGAGGATGAAGAAGCTGAAGATGAGGATGAGAACATCAGAACATCGGTTATCCGTTAGTACTTCCAATGACACACAGGTGAGTCAGTGCAACTTCACATTTCTATGACTATTGGTGTATTCTGTGTGGCTGTGGCATGATGCCATTACACACTTTTTACCTCTACTTATTGTCACCTATGGATTATCATTTTACAGATGACAACTGTGTACTGATGTTCTGACTACAGTAAGCTACAGGTCATTATTTCTATGCTCTCATACTGTACAGTTCATTTGCAATGGATGTAACTGTTTCCATTAATGCACTGTTTCAACACATGACAAAAAAGTATTTGAGTTGTGTTCAAGGGTGTTTATTGGAGTGCTAAGAAATTGAGGGTTCAGTGCAATGGAATGGGGTAATGATGGAGGGAAGTCCAGGGTACTCTTCCAGTCTGTTTGTAGCACAGGTGCAGTGTCCAAGTGGCCATAGGAAGGGGAGCAAAGGCAGTTCAAGGTGGACATGGTGACAGTGTGGGACACAAGGTGGACAATCACGAGAGTCTTATTTCCTGGCGATGGTCTTGGCAATTGTCTGTGACTTCTGTCTGGGTCACAGGGAATGTTTGCAGGGTGGTTCACCTTCTGCAGGGGGAAGGATGCTGGTTGCCTGTGGGTCCTGTGACGGGGCCTCCTGGCCACTAGTGGCAGCGGAAGTGGAGGGCTGTTCAGTTCACTGGCTAGTGGTAGGTGCCCGCTGATGTGCTGTTGCCTCCCTCATGATGTTGGCCATGTCTGCCAGCACCATTGCTATGGAGATCAGGGTTGTGTTGATGGCCTGCAAGTCCTCCTTGATCCCCTGATACAGACCCTCTTGAAGCCGCCTGTTCTCCTGCACGTTGCCAACGATCTGGCCCATCATATCCTGGGAATGTTGGTAGGCTCCCAGGATCTCGGAAAGTGCCTCCTGGAGAGTCGCTTCCCTGGTCCTGTCCTCCCCCTGGCGCACAGAAGTCCTCCCAGTGTCCCTGTTGGGCTGTGCCCCTGTCCCCTTAACAGTGTGCCCACTGCCACTGACCCCAGGTCTCTGATTGTCTTGGGGATGAGGTGTGGCCTGGGCTCCCTGTACAGGTGATTGACGTGTCCCGGGGACAGAGGTTTGGGTACGCTGGTGGGAGCTGTGGTGTTGGATCCTGATAGGGAGGCTCTGTGGTGGACTGTGATTGTGCTTGGGTGACCGGCTGTCCAGTGGTCCCAGATGGGCCAGGTAGGTCATCCAGATCCTGAAATCCAGAGTTACTGTCATCACTGGGGGCATCTTCTGTTGGGGGACTGGATAGTTGTGGCACCTCCTCTCCACTGACATTGGCTGGGGTACCTGTGGTGATGTAAGTGATGTATTATGCTTTATGTGTGTGACATATTGTACATCCCTGGCTTCCCCTCGATCGTTGGTGTTGCCCTGCCACCTTTTGCTTGTTTATGGTGATGTATTGTGGGAATGTTAGTTTCCCTATGCTGTGCATGCTTTAGTAATTGGTGTCCATGCAGAGCTGGGAGGGGTGCCCATGCATTGGTATAGCAAGCAGGGATTGGCATTGGGGTTAGTCATATGTGTAAGTGCAGTGCATGGGATGTAGTGGAGTGAGGGGAGTGAGGGTGAGGGGGTGTGATGGCATGCAGGTATAGGAGGTGATAATTGTAAAATGTGGACTCACCAGTGTCCAGTACTCCGGCTACTCCAGCGAGTCCCTCAGGATGCAGTATTGCCAGTACTTGCTCCTCCCATGCTATGAGCTGTGGGGGAGGAGGTGGGGTCCACTGCCAGTCCTCTGTATGGCGAGCTGGTGCCTTGCTTCTATGGAACGTACCTTCCCCCGTAGGTCGTTCCACCTCTTCCTGATGTCGTCCCTTGTTCTTGGATGCTGTCCCACAGCGTTCACCCTGTCCACGATTCCCCGCCATAGCTCCATCTTCCTGGCAATGGAAATGTGCTGTACCTGTGCTCCAAAGAGCTGTGGCTCTAACCTGACAATTGCCTCCACCATGACCCTTAACTCCTCCTCAGTGAAACTGGGGTGCTGTTGTGGTGCCATGGGTGTTGTGTGGTGTGTGTTGGTGAGTGTGTGTTGAGTAATGTGGTGGGGTGTGTCTAGTTGTCTCTGTGCTGTTCGTGTCAATCTCCTGGAAGTAATCATTGTTGATAAAGGGTTGTGGGTAATGTTGGTGTGTGTTTTATAGTGGAGTGGGTGTGTGGGTGTGGTGTGTGTATGGGTGTCAGGTGTGTGTTTTTGGTATTGGCCAATGCTGTGTTTTTTTGTATGTGGGTGTCCATTCTGACCTCGCCAGTGTGTACTGCCAGTGGTTTACCGCCGTTGAATGTCCGCCGTGGTGATTCGTGGGTCATAATGTGATGCGTGTTGTATTGTTGGCGTAACAGTATGAGTTTTGGGACTGGCAGTTTATCACTGACCTTTGGTCTGGTGGATTTGTGGCTGTATTCTGTCGGATTCGTGTATGTGTGTCATAATATGATAAATGGATATCCGCCAACGTGGCAGTATGTTGACGGCCGTCAGCGTGGCGGTAGGCGGCATTTACCGCCAGTGTCATAATGAGGGCCAATATCTCCACAGCAACAGGTTGTGCTGCCACTGTAACTGGGAATGATACTACTGATACCACAGAAGAGTCTGCCACTACCCCCATAGATGAAGCTCTCAGTGAAATAAACACTCCTGGACCTGTGGACATTAAGTACGGTTCTGGCCCATCTGGGCAACCTGGAGAGATGCCACTGGTCAGCCTCAGTCTGACCACATCGACTCCTCCCAGCCCCCTGGCCTCAACATCGCAGGCAGCTAGTAGCCCCCAGATCTGCATCCCTACAAAATTCTCCTATATCTTGTGCCCCCCAGTCCAGGTTCCTGAGTCACAACCTGCCAACCCTGACAATGGCAAACCTGGATCCAGTGGAAGGGGGTAGGCTGCACCAAGGGCAAAGGTACATGGGGGTAGGGTGCATGGGAGGGATGGTGTGGCCCAGCGGCAAGAGGCTGCTGGTGATGCCCCAGACCAGGATACCATCAGCCAGGTCTTGGGTGCATACCAACTTTTCCAAGGTGTGATGGGCCAAGTACTGAATTAACTCAGGGAAATCAAGGAACTACAGAGGGATTTCCATCATGAGATGCGGGAACAGTGGGAGGCACACAATTTCAACATGGCCACCCTATCAGGGGTGCTGAGGGACATGAACAGTACCCTGAGCAGGGATAGGCAATAATATCACACCCCTTCCTATGGCGCATCCACACCAGGCCCTTCATCAGTGCAGGCCACTGGAAGGGGGCCCTGCCATGGGAAGCACCTGCATCAGACACCCCTGCCTCTGTAGTTACTGAGCCCCCTCACAAGCAGGGACATCCAGCCAAGCATCCAGGAGATGCGGGTTGCATGACACCAACCACTGCTAGCAACTGACCACTTCTTGATATCATTCCTTTGTGTGACACAGACTCACTCTGTTGACTGAACCTTAACCATTTTCCATATTCCATGCTAGTAGGACACTGGACTCTGGACCCCAAATGGTGTGGCCCCTACTTTATTGATTGCATCCACCATGACTGATCCCCTCGCCGTAAGTATTGTTTTTTATCCAGTATCACTATTCATTTTTATTGTAATGTAAATAAACACCCTATCGCTAAAACACTGCCTACTACCTCTCTTTTTTATCTGTCTGAAATGTTGAATGCTAATCACATGTAATCTACATGCTTAAGAAATCAGAAGACAATGGATGGAGGGAGATGTCTCAGGCAGTGTCATGCTCAGGATGACTAGCAACACAATGTCACAAGTGTGTGGTCACATCAAACATTTTATTGTACTGTATTGCACATAAGGTGTTAAGAATGTCTACACGGTCATAGCCAAGAATGTCCCAGCCATATGGAGTCAGGCCAGATATCCTATTACTAACGTGCAGCAGACTACACCAGAAAGGGCACATAAGACCTTGTCCCATAGATTAGGCAAAGAGAGTATGGGATTTTGTCTCCAGTTTGACCCTTATCACATACTAAAACCAGACCTGCAAACTTAACATAGACCATGGCACAGACAGAGGGCAGTACAACAGAGCCTGAGCCCAGGCCCATCCCATAACAATGAGCAAGCACCTGGTGGAATGTCAAAAACCTGTTTCAGTGTTGTGGCACAGGCACACTGGCCTGCAATGAGGAAACATATTGACAGCCACTAACAGGTCATACAGGATCAATGTTAACACATTGTGAAGGTAGAAGGAATTGATTGCACAGGGTGACGTTACAAGGCCACATGATCACACACATGAGACCATTGGACCAATACACCTCGGCAAATAGGTCTATTGATTAGCCCAGATTCCTGCCAGACTGGGCATAGGACTCATACACCTCAAAATCTGCGACAAACAGTACCTGGATCAATCCATGTCCACTTCACATATCAGACCAGCAACAGCCACCTGCCAATGACACAACTCTGAAATGACCACATGAGGATGGCATAGTGAAGAGAACTGGGAGGAATAAGTGACATACAAGGAGTGTAAGCAGGTATATGCATACATAATACACAAACCTCATTTCAAACTTCAGTTGTTTCACTGACAGTACAATGTGACTGCCCCAAACAAAGGAGATCCTCAAGAGAGTCACATCTTAAAGCCTGATGTAGCCAGCAGACCAGGGCTGTATGATGCGTAACATGAGATGCCCTGACTCATGGTGACAGATACCCTTCTCAACAAATACTGACCCCTACAGTATACCATGAAGTCACACTAATCACAGAACATCACATACTTACACTCATGTGAAGTACTGATGGATGAGGTTTGCCCGCAAGTCTCCACCTTCATCCTCATCACTGTCATCCTCACTTGGCCTTTCAGGAGGCACGCCCAGTGGCACTACTAGCTCCCCCTCATCAGGGATGAATGGGATGTTTCTCCTCAGGGCAAGGTTGTGGAGCAATCACACCTCTTCCAGCAAGTCATAGGGCCCGCCTTGTCATCAGAAGAACTCGAGAAGCTTCTGGATGAGGTCCTACCACTGTATGAACAGCTCTATGGTGCACTAGAGGAGAAGGTAAGTACCCCATGTGCACACTTTTCTCTGTACCTCTAGTTATCTTAGCTTTAGTTAGCCTAGGCTTAAGCCCAATTTGTCAGATTGTGTCCTCAAAGTCCTGTGGGGACTGACAGCGTGCAATAATGGTTGAATCAATGGGCATGTATCTATGTCAAGTGACATGTTTAGAGTCCTGAGGCAATGTGGTGAGTGTATATTGGGTGTTCCTTGCCCCATATTGTGTTGGATGCACATGACTAAGTGAGGTGTCATGACAGTCATCCCCAGGCAATTCTTGCCAAAAATGATATGATTGCATGAAAGGAGGAGGTGTGAATTCATGTTGTATGTGTCGGTTGATCGCTATTTGAGCTCTTTCTGTGTTTGCACAGTGATCTCTGGCCCCATATGGCCGTGTTGGACTGTTCGTCTGCAGCCAGGTAATGATTCACAATGCCCCTCAGCTCTGTACATAGACACCCAATGGCAATTGGCTGCAGGCTACATGATGTACTGTAATGCATGTGTTTTGTCGGGTATGGTGTTTTATGTAGGGTTGTCTGCTCAGCCTGCAGAGACTCAAAAACTAGTCTGGTATTAATTTTCTTTTGCAATGCAAGTGTGACAATGTGCCCACACCCTTTATCCTTGCACAGCATGTGATGTTGCCAAATCATGCCTCACTGCCAATATGCAGCTTCCTGAGCCTCTGTCCACTGATTACTATGGGAATTGAATTAGGGCAGGCTGGTGATCTATGACTGATGTGCTCTTTTCAACTATGACAATGTGTGTCATATAACCTTGAGAGGTCCCTTGATCCCACAGCCCTGTTGTCTCTTTCATCTAGCTCTGATGTGTCCTGTGCATGCTCCTTGCATGTTGGACACTGCATATCTGCAAACAGTGTGTTATTAACTGATGTGTCATGATATCGGACTCTGTGGTTTGGGTATTAAGTGGGACATGTTCAATGCATGGCTAGGTTTCTCTTAAGGTACTCTAGGTTTAATGAACACATGTGTGGAAGTGTGTATTGTAATGCTGATGTGACACAGACCCTCAGGAGCCTGCATCTGTATCTGCACATGTCTACAAATGGACGGGCTTGACTCTTTGCTTGTTCAACATGTCACTCCCTTCATTGTGGTTCAAGCGCAATGGGTAATTCTTTAGGCTGCCTGCGACCTGTAGGGACTGTATGCAGTGGGTGACATTCATAGGTAGCGGATGTTTGTGTACATTCTTTACTGAGTGGTTTACGTGTCACTTGCTACTTTGTGTGATGTGTTCCTGGTCAATGTCATGTGGCTAGCTCATGCCCAACAGAAGTCACACTTGGACTACCTGGTCAGTGTGGGACCCGTCACCCTATTGAGGCGTGTTTGTAGTCATGTCCTGTGTCTAATGACTGCTATGCGCCACAGGTGGACAGGATGGTCAAGGCAGGATGTTATTAGCTTGGTGCACTGACATATATGTGACTCAGCCTTTTTGTATGGGACTTGTGGACATAATATTGTGTCTTGCCATTTGCATTCATGCAGGTCAATGCCCATCAAAAGAAGGGGATCTGGAGAGCCATCAATAAGAAGGTGCTGGCTCTGGGAGTCCACAGCCTGCAGAGTGCCCACTGTCGGAAGAGGTGAGAGGACCTACTATGCTGGGCCCAGAAGACCACAGAGGCCCAGCTGGGGCTGTCCTCCCAATGAGGACAGGCTGCCCATCGGACCATGACCCCACCAATGGCCGGCATTTTGGCGGTGGCCAACCCAGAGTTGGTGGGGCATTCAAGGGCAGCAGAGCAGCCACAAGGGTGTGAGTAAAAGGCAAATTCATGCCTCATCCTTTGCCAGGCGTTTGGATGAGGGAGAGACTGTTCTTCCTGACAATGTGGGATGTGTCATGTGTCCGGATCATCTGGGATCAAATTGGTGTAGACAGGCCATGTGTTTCCAAATGGTGTGCTCATACTTTTGGAGCTGGGATCTTGGACTAAACTGTTGGGAACCCTCAGTCCAATTGCACAGCAAGGAGCACACATAACTGTTTAGTCTAGAAATACTTTTCTTCACCTACTCTGGTGGGTGTTAGTTTCCACCAACAGATCACTCATCCCAAATGTCACAGTCCAAAGGTAGGTAGAATGTGTCTCACTGTCCACTGCCGTTTATCTGGTGATATAACTGGATGATGTCTGGAACCTCTAACATATATGTCCATGGGGTCCTGTTGTCATTAAGGTACATATGCAGTGGTTGTTCATTTACTGACAGACAGGACAGTGTCACCTTCATATGTTGTCAGACATACATTCATGCCTCATAGTATGTAATTAGTCATGTGTAACTGGAGTAGCCATGATGGGTATGACAGGTAGGGCCAAGGTGTGGATCCACTTCATGATAATTTGTACCTTTGATGTGGAATGTTGGATGTAGGTGCACAGCACCTGTGCGTTGATTGGCAATTGTGCCCTGACTTTTGGGATGCATCATGGATGGACTTGCTGTGATGTTTATATCACATGTGTTTGGGCTCAGGGATTCATCCACAGACAGATGCCATTTTTGCCATGTCTGATATGTGGGTATTGATGTAACTTCTCATTGTACAACAATTCTGTGTCCTTCAACTAGTGGTTGCAAGGTCTGTGTCCCTCCTTCCTCCACAGTATATTTGTCTGCTACAAACACACTCAGAATTAAACATGTAAATGGGTGTGAGACACTGGTGGGGGCTATCCTGGGCCTTACAGGGCTATTGTTGTGTGTATTCCGGAGACATTGCACCATGATGTTTAGGATCTGACTTCATTGTTGTTCCTTGCAACACCACATGTGGGGCACTACTGAGTGGCTTGCTACTACCTCCTGAACTTATTTTGGGCAGGTGTCACTTGTATCACTATACATTGTTGGGATGTGTCCATAGTGACATAGATGTTTCCATGTCTCCTAATCCAGCTATGGCATGTTTGTACCAGAATTGCTGCATTTCCTTAGCAACATCTGTTATTGTTGATACATTACATCAGTGCAAGTTGGATGTGTGCATAGGCTTTTGTCTGTGTAATCGGTAGGGTATCTTACAATGGGATCCACTTGTTGGCTACTGGTTCACTGGGGTGTGCTGTATGTGGCACGGTTTTGGGGTAGAGTGGTCACCTAGTTGTGGTATGGTTAGTGTGGTAGCTAGACTTCATCCATGCTGTTGTAGTTTCTGAGCCCAAGATTTGATCTTGTGTTACCTTTGCAATTCCAGATGGCATGCATGGTTTTATATTGGCACATGATGGTGTAACTTTGTGGGGGGGCACTTGACATGATGATATGTTGTGTCTCTCAGAGTTGTGATTGAAGTGTTTTCTTCTCCTTGTTATGACCCTACTTCACTTCCTTTTGGTACATCAGCACCGACAGACAAAGTAGAAGGGGCCAAGCTGAGTGGGGAAGCACCTGGCCACGGGATCTCGGTCAAGACACCACCGACACAGAGGGAGTCAGTGGCCCGGAGGGTGAGGGGAGTGCCACGGGTTAGACCGGATCTGAATCTACATCCTTGGATTCCTCCTCCAGTTGCCACTGCCTAGTGGTGACGGACCTATCAAGGACCACCCCACTATTATCCTTGTCTGCCAACCTGTTCTATCACTGCCCTCCCTGTTGCTCCTCACCTAGTTGGTCGTGCCCGCTCACCCAAGAGTTTGAGTGTCTCCTTTGCCGCAGGTGCCTCTGCCCCAGCCCCCATTACCCCTGCTGCCCTCAGTGAGGAGGCTATTGAACTCCTAAAGTCGATCTCTGTGGATCAGTCCACCATGGTGAATGCCATCCAGGGACTGGCAATTCAGGTCCAGCAGAGCAATGCATTCCTTGAGGGTATTCACAGTGCAATGGCTGGCCTACAGAGATCTTTTCAGGCTCTGGCCTCCACACTGACAGCAGCCATTCACCCCTTGTCTTCCGTACCCCCTCCAACTTCCTCTTCCCAGTCCAAATTCCCCCTTTCCTGAACCATCCAAAGCACACAGACAGACTCACATGCATCCTCCTCAACAGACAAGGTAGGTTATACAAACACAAGCACCACACGACACACTGGCACACACAGAGAAAACATCCACCTTCATATGCAACAAAAGTCAAGACTTGTCCTGACACCCACCCCACCCCCAGCATCACACACACAACATCTGGCACACCTACAGACACCACATCAATAGTCACTGATATAGCCATCACACCCATCCTCCACATGGACACAATCCCAGTAAACCCTCAGACATCCACGCCAGTCACCACACCCGCCGACACCACATCCACAGACACACCTATACGCAGCACATTCACCATACCTGCAGTCACCACCCCAACAGACACCCACCCACACACCATGGCATCCCCCCACACTGCCCCCTCAGCTCTAAACACATATACACCCTCACTCATCCACCCAACAGAAACCCACCTCGCACAATCACACCTCCTACAAACACACACCCAAGACATCCACAACTACACGTCACACAACCACTCCCTCAACCTCAAAATCCCAACCCCCTTCTGATGCCTGTCCTTGTGTGTCTAAGAAAGTTTTTCTTTGCAAGCTTCACCTTACCCCGGTTCACCCCCTGTACCAACCCCAATATGACCATTTCCCTCCCAAAGGCCAGCACTTCCACCTCCCAGGCCTCCCCTCCCCCATGCAAGCACCCATGCCCCTCCCCCACCAAGAAGAAGCCCCACCTCCCCAGGAAGCTCCCCCAAACCCCTGTCCCCCGCCCCACCAGATCAACCCTGAGGTACCTGCCTACCCCCTTAATGCCCCTACTTGTGGAGGCCACATGGCAGTCAGGTGTAACGTAGAAGCCCAACACTGTGCCTTTTGGCCCAAGAATGTTGGACTAGCCTATGGCCTTGGACCTTGGTTAAGAGACATTCTTTTATAATAAAGCCAACCAGTTGTTGATTTATTGGATACACCTTTGCTCTTCATTTCCTTCCCTAGCTTTCTGTGGTTCCTGAGTGACATTGGTTGTGTGCCTGTAGTTGTCTGTGTTTGGGCTGCTTGCTGCTCCATGTGGTGTGTTATGCAGTATGTGAGTTTGTGTGCAGTGCTGTTGTCCCCCAAGGGAAGGGTGTGTGTTGTCTGATGGGAATGTTATGTGTTTCTTTTTATGTTGTGCGATGTGGGCATGTATAGTGTATGACTTGTTCCACTGATATGGCTATTGTCTACATGCGGTATGTGTGTTCTTGAGTTTTGTCAGTGCAGGCATGAAGTGTGTTTTTCAGTTGTGCTAGTTTGCTTTGCATTTGAGTGTGCATGTGTCTATTTAGGTGTGTGTCCCTTGCAGCTGGTTGGTGTATTGGTCTGTCCCAAGGAATGTGAGTTGTGTGTGCTTTGATCCCTTGTCCTTCCCCATTGTGTGACTCTGCATGACAATTGGAATTGGTATTGCTTGATCCTTGGAGCCAATAGGGGCCAATTCCTGTGTGCATGTTGTTTGTGGCCTCCTTCCATGTAATATCCTGATGCTTTCATTCTAGCTGTGCCGGTATTGTTGTGGTGGTGCACTTTGTGTTTTTGGCTATTTCTCTCTGTGTGTATTGTGCATGGCATTGTGCTTCCATTGTGTTATGTGTGTGTGTGATGTGTGTGTCGATTGCAGGGTTGTTTGATGGTGCTGTTGTGCGTGTGCCATGGCTCCTAGAAGTGTATGGGTGTTGTATGTGTGGCCAGTCCATGGCCTCTGTTGTGTGTGAGTGTGCAGAATGTATTTGTAAATGTGCAGTAGTTGTGTTGTTTCTGTCTTTGTGAATGTTGTGTGGCCTTCTATGTCCTTAAGCCTGTGCTGTGTAGCCATGCAGAAATGGGTAGCATTGCCATGCAGTGTATGTGTACTGGCTGAAGTGTGCATGTTGTGAAGGTGTGGGTGTCCGCGTTGCAGTATGTGAGTGTGTGTTGAAGGTTAGGTGTAGCTGCTGCCCATGTCGTCCCCCTTATGATATGTTTGCTGGCGGTGCAAGTTTTTTGGTAATATCAAAAAGACAGGTAGGTGTTTGTACTTATGGTTGCTGTTGTCCACGTCGGCACTGAATCTGTTGTCATATGGCTGTCTGTGGGTGAATATCTCCTTTTATACTGTCAGCTTTAACCTTCTGCTACCTGGTGGTTGGACCGCCATGGTCACATTGGTAGTGTGAAACCTCCTAATAGGTCTGACGCAAACATGGTCTCTCCTGGGCTGTTTGTGCTTCCAAGGGACCCCGGTGGTCTGTGCTGCCTGCCGGTAGTGGAGGATCGCTGACAGTCTTCTATTTGCTCGACCACCAAACTCATAATACAGCGGTCCACTCTGCCAGCCCATTGGCGGTTGGACCACCACCGTCAACAGGACTGCTCTCGGACTGCCAAACTCATAATCAGGCCCAAACATTGGATAAGACATTGCCTTAGAAACTATAACAGAAGTGAAAAGAGTGACACAAGCAAAGCTAAACCAAGAGAAGTAATACGAGCAGAAGGAGGGTGAAACTATTGACCTAGACGGATTTGTAGTAGAACAAATATATCTGAGGTCTCAAGCACTGGATGTTAATGATGGTAGTGTGTTAGAAAGTGATTATAATGGAATGTGAATCTTCTTCAGGAAACACATTCACAGACCTATGGATAAGACCTCTAAATTCTGAGTTAAAGCTGCTATAAATTTATAACTCGTGTGCTTCGCACATTCACTAGAGTCACTTGAAAATAACCCCAAGGCTATAATGAAGATGGATGCTGGGATGTTTACAGAACTTGAGGCAAAAATTAAATGCAGGTATGGGAGATATAGAGAAAATAAAATGGACTTAGGGCATAATAGGATAAAAGAACATGGAACCTGAATCAATATGCTCACAAAATCAATATGAAAGTTTTGGAAATCGGTCAAGCAATGTAGGGATTATTGGCATGACAGAAATTAAAGAAGGTGCTGCATATACAGAGCTATTTAAAATCCAAAGCAAAGAGAGCTCACAGAATACCCAAAGAGCCACTAAGAACCCAGACGTAAAAGCCACCAAGATCCAGTCTGAACTAAACAACAAAAGGATGCATTGGGTGTCATATGAAAAAGTTATAAAATGTTATTTTTTTAATATAGTCCGAGCACTATACTGTCACTTGTCAGTAAAGGAGGAGTTGGCCCAATATCTAAAAAAGTGTTGCATTATTGATAAAAACTAAAGGTCTTGAATAGTAAGGAGGATCAATATATGTTTAACTGAATGGTGCGAACAAAACAGCTGTGGATAGCAAAGAAAGACCAATAAATAATGAGCAGAATATACAAGGGTCGCCAAAGGCAAATAGATGGCTGGCCATAGTACATACTGATATACTATGCTCCTGTATGGAGCAAGATGAAGAAGGGGAAGGAAATAAGGAAATGGGATAGATACACACAATAGAAAAAGGGATCTTGGGGATTTGTTTCTCAAAAAAGAGCATAAAGTGCATGGGAAGAGACAATTATAGAGCCAAGGAATACCACTTAGTTTGAAATTTATTGTTCTAAATTATGGAGGAAAAGGGAGTTGAAGAGTTATGGAAGAAAAGGGAATGTCAGAGGAGGAACGACTATATAGTTAGTATCCTAGGGGCCTAATTACAAGTGGATTTACGCATGGGTCAGAATGACGAGTTTGAGGGCATTTAAGGCATTGAATAATTATCGGTTGCGGGAAACAGCTCAACCCTTGTTCAATTTTGGCAGATCAAACTTGCAGGAATTTAAAGAGGAAAGCATAAGGGATTTACTGTATTATGCGCACCTTGGAGCATTAAACAGCAAAATAAGCATGTTATTCCCTACAAACTTGCAATAGGTGTTATATATTGTCCCCTGATAAATAACATACCCTGTGGTATTGTTACTTATAAGGTGTGTTAAATAACACCTACACTCATAATCATACCCTAAGAGTATTGGTGAAATGTTGAGTGATTAAGGTCAAGACAGTGAGGTGGAATGCAAATGGGCCGTATGATGAATATGAAAGACGGATAACATGCGGTCTCTAATGAGAAGAATATAGGTATCATGACACTGTAGGAGAGAAGTCTATCTGTGATAGATTTAAAATTAATGAATGCCAGTTCTGTAAATGTGACAGCCTATTCAAAACCCTGGGCATGACATTGGGTGTGGTGCTCATTGTATAAGGTATATAGCAGGTTTGATGTAAAGCATGTTACTAAAGGGGTTGGTGAAATACATTAGTCAATTCATGGCAATAAATAATGCAAGTGGGATTTTATGTCACTCATCAAGATTATGAGACCCCTGCTTATGATTTCAGAAAGAATTAAAAAAATCTGTTGAGCTGAATAGATATATCTTCCTTTTTAGTCGGAAGGGCTTTCTGATTTGGGCTTGAGGGCTTTAGTGACTCATTATAAATTGTAAATAGAAGGCAGTTTCAATAGTCGTAGGAGACAATAAATATCCTCAAAGGAAAGATTCTCCTATTCCATTCCTATTTGATCCACTTGGTTGACGTTGTTACATTGGCGCGCTTGGTGCCAGGGAACATCCCCCCCCCCCCTACTTTCGTCTCAAAAACCACCCACGCGCTGGTGAGACACCATCCCTTTCTCACCTCTCGAGGTCAACTAGATCTTTGGACTTGGCAAAGTGTAGTTGTCAGAATCATTCAATCACAAATCAATGACATTATATCATAAACAATACTAAAAGCCATAAACAATTTAACACTAAATCAAACTCCAAACTGTATAAAGTTTCAAAGCTTTATTACAATCCCAAAATCAATGTCACATATATGATGTGCAAAATTAAGTTATGAACATACATAAAAACCATAGGCTGACCAAAGCATCTAAGAAGATTCACCCTACTGAACATCAATACTGTCAAATACTCCAAAAGAATAATATAGATTAGCAACAACACAACATGCACATTATTATGAGAATTCAAAGCAGATGATGGTGACATCAGTAAATCATCAAAATACAGTTTTCCACAATCCCATTTAGAGTTCATATTTCAGAGCTGGGCCATTCCTATCACTAAGAAGAATTTAGACTTGCAAGTGTAGGAACGGGCTAACACATGCAGGCAAAAGAAAAATAGAAGAAAGACAAAATATTTTGGAAAATCATATGTCTAGGGCAATCCACTATAAAATTTATGCTGGTATAAGTACCTACCTGAAAAGTAAACAAGAAACCACATTTAGTTATACCTTTCCTCATGGGACAGCATACAGTGATGATTTATCAAGCAGGGCTGTCACCTTCTTCCGGTGTCAGATGACAGCAGCATCAGGACGGTGCAGAACACGGGCTGCATGTACGACAGATCAGCTGTTCAGAATTAGTTGGGTTTATTAGAACTGAACCATATAACAGACCAGGACAATTATGACATAGATGAGAAAACTGATCTGGGGACTTGGCGAATAGGAGGGTGAGAGCAGACTTAAGCAGACCCAGACAGAGTTCTAAACAGCATTCAAGCAGGGGAGAACACAAACCAACTCCAACAGGAACTAACTCCAAATTATTTCAAAGTCTCTCACTAATTAAAAATATGCACAATCCATTCATTGGTCCGTCAGATGGGCTTACTTCGGACGTCAGATTCGAGATTCAGTGGCTACAGATGGCACCATCGAAGTTGCAACCATTCCAAATCTTCTCAGTAAAAGTGCATTGTCAATTCCATGATTTCATATAATCTCGACAAAATATTACATTCTTTAATAGCTTCTTACTTGAGAGTTTTCTCTCACAGAACTAAACCTGTTTTATGTATAATCATGAATTTTCTGTCCTGTTCAACAGCTAGAATAAATAATGCAACATTGTTGATTTTGAAACATGTTTCTCGCCTTCAATACAATAGAACATTCCACATTATATTAACATCCTAGGTAAAGAATTCAGGTCAGAGGGGCAGAATAAACAAGTGATTTTCCATTACTACTGCAATATGAATCTTTCAGACCTAGACAAGCTGATTAATAAACCTGTGCTCACCTTACCGTTCATATCAAATATGCAAAACAAAATATTTAATTGCAAATTTATTACATGTAAGAACTAATTTAAACATGCATTTATTTTTCTGCTAACGTAGCTCACGATAATAAAATTATTTCAATCAATACAAGTGTGATTAATTCATATTAATTTAATACTTTCAATAACACTCTTAATATTAATTCACATTAGTACTTAATATAAATGCAAACTTTCATGTTAAAATGTAATGCACAATACGAATGGTGGCCACATGGTTCATATATATTTGTGCACATTTTACAACTCATGTTATTTTCTCTGTTAGGCTTTTAAATGCAAGTTAATTAATCACCAAATGCTAACTTCTGTGCCACTAATATATTAATAAATGTGATCTCTCTCAGTTCCTTTCCCTGAAGTTCATGACTTGATGGGTAAAATGTGGATGTGCAACTGCAACCTGCATCTATATATGAACAGCACATTTTTTGTGCAACCACAAATTATAAATTGTCATTCACAAATTGCTTTTTAGTTTGTACTAAGTTAGGGCTCCGTCTACGGATTTGCTTTTTGCTTCTTAAAATTCACTTGCCAAGTTCTGCAAGCAGTGCTTTATGAGGAATAAAATTTCATGTCTTGAAACCAAAGAATTCCTAAGCTCAACAGTGTTGTCAGTGCATTTTAGTGTATCCATTAGGGCTCATCAGTAAGTTTTTGTGAAGCATATGCTATTAGAATTGATACTTTTAATGTCTTTACATCGTCATAAAACAAGAAATGTCCCTGCTAAGCAGTTTTCACTGGCCATATGCTAACCTATTTTATTGCTTGTCCTCTAATGAGTTCTACCGCTTCCAACTGGTAATACAATTTGCCTTTCTGATGGTGCCCTATGGCAATAATAAAAAATGAACTAGAGAGACTTCAATGTCTGCTGGTCTGCACATGTTGAGAAACTGCTCTTTTTTCTTCGATGCAAATGCATATGCAAATATGTTAGCAAATGTTCCTTCACAAATAATAGCAGAAAGTAGCAAACCTTTTTTGCGGGATTCATCAGAAAAGGGTAGTGCTTAGCTGCAAGAGAAAAAATTATTTGTAAACTAACATGTTATTTTAGAGATGGGTTACAAGTTGAAACAAGGATAATACGTTTGTAATTGCACAGTTTTAGATTCACATATCATTTTCTGTGACTACTTTGTAATTTACTGCTCACTTAAATCTAAATTACAACTGATATTCAGGCCTATTTCACAATGCATTTTCAGTTAGTAGCAGAGTTATGTTATGCAGATTGTAGAAAACATTATCAATTGGGAGGATATCCTTTCACTGAGTAGGTGAGAGTCTGGCCAAATATAGGACTTACGGGACTACTCAGAAAGCCAGGTCTTCAGCTTCCTGCACAATTCAAGAAGTGAAGTGGAGGCTCGTAAGTGTGGTGGCAGGTCGTTCCAGGCTTTAGGAGCAATGTAGGAGAAGGCCCAAACACAGGATCTGGTTTTACATATAAATGGAATGTTTGAAAGTAGGAGTCCAGATGATCTGAGATGCCTGGAAGGTATGTGAAAGTAGAAGGGATTGTTAGGCATGCTAAGCTAAAGTTATGTAGAGCCTTGAAATTGTGGGTGAGGAGTTAGAATTGTGCTCGCCTGTGTATGTGTGGTCAGTGGAGCTCCTTCAGGTCTGGTGTGATGCGAGTGCAGCATGAGGGGTAGAGAGTGATTGTGGCCACAGAGGTCTGAATGGTCTACAACCTCCTGATGAGCTTTTTGTTGATCTTGGCAAAGAGGGTGGTCCTGTAGTCCAGCTTGCATGTGTCCAAGGCATGCATGATGGTGTTTCTAGTGTTGTTTGGGAGCTATTCGAAAATCTGCATCAGCATCTGCAAGGTATGGAGACCTCAGGTGATGATGACATTGGCTATCATGTTGCGTTTGCTGTTGATGGCGAGCCCAAGGTTCTTGCATGGGTGGTGGGGGTGGGTGTCCGTCTTAGTTCTGTTGCCCTCCAGATAGAGGCCCACAGTGAAATGTTCTTCCTGAAGATCACAATTTCAGTCTAGTTAAGATCCAGTTTACAAGTGACAATCCAGTGCAACTTTTCATACAGGTTTATTAGTCGTTCACATCAACTGACCACCAACCCGCATTGGCAGCTCCAGGACAGCAACTAACTGACAATTATTCAAACCTTGGAACATAGTCAGTGTACATAGCTGTGTGCTGTCATAGATGACATAGGTAATATTACAACAACAATGCATCCTAAGCCACAACAGGTCTTGTAGGTGTTCAGCTTTAGACAGTTGGTCTTCATCCAGTGGAAGATGTCAGCCATGCTGGCATTGGACCAAGTTCTAGGTGTCTTATCTGTTAGGGAGAGAATGAGTTGTGTCATCGGTGTAGCAGAGGATGTTGATATCGTGAGAATGATGCTGGCTAGGGGGATCATGTATGCATTGATGATGGATGGGTTCAAGGTGAATCCTTGCGGAAATCTGCAGACGAGGTTGCAAGCATCCAAGGTGTACACTATGGTGCCAGAGTGACTGACTGCATCCCTTCAGTCAGGAAGCAGCAAATTTGTTGGAGTGCATGTCTTTGGATTTTGATGATGTCTTAGCATTGGATAAGGATGGGGTGGGAGACCGTGTCAAATGGTGCAGTGAGGTCCATGAGAATGAGGGCCACTGTGCCTCCTCTGTCCAGACACATACAGGCGATGATGTGATTGTATCTGAAATCAGATTGGGTAATGTTGAAGAGATGGTGCTCAGTAAGGCATTCAGTAAAGCATCTGTTGATGATTTGCTCCAAGATCTTGGATGGAAATGTTAGCAAGTAGATCGGTCTATGATTCTTGAGCATTGAGTGGTCTGTGGACAGTTTCTTCTGTGATGTAATCATGAATTTGTAGAGCTATGTGTTCTACTGGTTGAAGGTTAGTTTTTTCTTGAAGAACAGAGCCAAAAGTGAGATTTTAGAATTAGGAACAACTGACCTCAACTCTAAGCCCTCCAACTGGCCACGAGATTTTGGGATTAGTCCACCAACCTCCCGGAGAGTAAAGAACCTGGGGCATTTTTTTGCAATTGTTTGCACCTTACTTCAACACGGTATTTGTGTGGTCCTCAATTTAACACAGTGATTGAGGGTATCAATTCACATCTCTTGCTACTCTGAAAAACCTATAATTATGCCAAGCAGATCAGTGGACGAGTTCACAAAAGCATTTCAAGGCTAGACTGGGTACTGATTCAGGAAGCCAGAATGTGCCTAAAACGTAGACAATGTAAACACATCAAACCCAATCAAACCGAATTACAAGGCCTCTCAGTAGATACAGGACTAAATCTAAAGTTATCCATGGTATTCATGAAGTGTACTGGGAGCAAAGTCAAGAATACCTCTGGAAAATTTAATCTCACTATGCTCAAATCAGATAGTTACATTCAGCACATATCCACATTATTCTTCAAGAGTATGGAACAGTGAGACAAATCCCTGAGAACTGAAGCACAGGAGATTAGAAGGGGGTTGGGTTGGTATACTTAGTCCTAATTTGTGATCTGAACCCAAGCACAAGTGGTTCAGAAAGTTTTGAAAACTAGACTACTTGGACTTGCTGACTAAACTCTACACTGGTGAGGTTTGTAAACTACAATGGTCAGAAATGGTTGCCTACCTATCCATTCATGCTCTAGCTTTCCCCAACCTCTTCTTAAACTGAATTTAAAGATGATTTTCAGCTCTTCCATATAACTGAATGGCTACGTTCAGCACTTGTCACAAACATCGTCTGTTCTGTCCTCTGTCATAACTTAGCTGTCATTATTTGGAATCTGAACTTAGCTGTCACAACTTATAATTTTTCGTACTGATGCCCCTATTTATACTTTTTACGCGAAACTATGCAAACGCAGATTAGTGTAAAAAAGTATAGCGCCAGCTTGCGTCATTCCCGAACACCAGCCGGGCACCATATTTATGGAACCCAGCAAGCTGGCACAAAGGATGGGCTAGTGTTTGGGGAAATGACGTTAGCCGGGTGGGGGTGGCGGTATGAGGGAAGGGAGTCTTGCAACAAAAAATGATGTTAGGCTGGTTAGAGGACAACAAAAATGCCTCTAACCAGCCTAGTGTCATTTCCTGATGCAAAACCATCCATACCACATGACTCCTGTCTTAGAAAAGACAGAAGTCATGCCCACCATCCCAATGGCCAGCACATAGGACAAGCGTCCCCTGGGCTTGGCCCCTGCCCCTAGTGCCATGCAGAGGGGCTCATATCCGTAGTTACCTCTACTTACCCTACTTACCTGGGATAGGTTCCCCCATCCTCTGGTGGCCCTCTGGTGTGGGTGGGTGTAGGAAGGTAGCCTCTTTCTAGCCTTGTTACACCCACTTTTGGCCTGTTTGTGAATATATGTCAGGGTGTTTTTACTGTCTCACTGGGATCCTGCTAGCCAGGGCCCAGTGCTCATAGCGAAAACCCTATGTTGTCAGTATGTCTGATATGTGTCACTGGGAATCTGCTAGCCAGGAACCCAGTGCTCATAAGTTTGTGGCCTGTATGTGTTCCCTGTGTGGTGCCTAACTGTAGCACTGAGGCTCTGCTAACCAGAACCTCAGTGTTTATGCTCTCTCTACTTTTAAAATTGTCAATACAGGCTAGTGAGTAATTTTACCAATTCTGATTGGCATACTGGAACACCCTTATAATTCCCTAGTATATAGTACCGAGGTACCCAGGGTATTGGGGTTCCAGGAGATCCCTATGGGCTGCAGCATTTCTTTTGCCACCCATAGGGAGCTCAGACAATTCTTAGACAGGACTGCCACTGCAGCCTGAGTGAAATAACATCCACGTTATTTCACAGCCATTTTACACTGCACTTAAGTAACTTATAAGTCACCTATATGTCTAAACTTCACTTAGTGAAGGTTAGGTGCAAAGTTACTTAGTATGAGGGCACCCTGGCACTAGCCAAGGTGCCCCCACATTGTTCAGGGCAATTTCCCTGGACTTTGTGAGTGCGGGGACACCATTACACGCGTGCACTAAATATAGGTCAATACCTATATGTAGCGTCACCATGGTAACTCCGAACATGGCCATGTAACATGTCTAGGATCCTGGAACTGTCATCCCAATACCATTCTGGTATTGGGGGGACAATTCCATGCATCCCAGGGGCTCCAGCATAGAGCCCGGGTACTGCCAAACTAACTTTCCGGGGTTTTCTTGCAGCTACCGCTGCTGCCAACCCTCAGACAGGTTTCTGCCCCCCAGGGGACTGGGAAGCCCAGTTCCAGGAAGGCAGAACAAAGGATTTCCTCTGAGATAGGTTGTCACACCCTCTCCCTTTGAAAATAGGTGTGAAGGGCCTGAGAGGAGTAGCCTCTCCTGGCCTCTGAAAATGCTTTGAAGGGCACAGATGGTGCCCTCCTTGCATAAGCCATTCTACACTGGTTCAGGGATCCCCCAGCCCTGTTCTGGCACGAAACTGGACAAAGGAAAGGGGAGTGACCACTCCCCTGACCAGCACCTCCCAAGGGGAGGTGCCCAGAGCTCCTCCAGTGTGTCCCAGACCTCTGCCATCTTGGATGCAGAGGTGTGAGGGCACAATGGACACCTCTGAGTGGCCAGTGCCAGCAGGTGATGTCAGAGACCCCTCCTGATAGGTGCTTACCTTTCTCTGTAGCCAATCCTCCTCTGAGGGCTATTTAGGGTCTCTCCTGTGGGTATCTCATCAGATAACGAATGCAAGAGCTCACCAGCGTTCCTCTGCACTTCCCTCGTCGACTTCTGCCAAGGATCGACTGCTGACTGCTCCAGGACGCCTGCAAGACCGCAACAAAGTAGCAAGAAGACTACCAGCAACATTGTAGCGCCTCATCCTGCCGGCTTTCTTGACTGTTTCCTGGTGGTGCATGCTCTGAGGGCTGTCTGCCTTCACCCTGCACTGGAAGCCAAGAAGAAATCTCCTGTGGGTCGACGGAATCTTCCCCCTGCCAACGCACACACCAAACTTCTGCATCACAGGTACTCTGGGTCCCCTCTCATCTTGACGAGCGTGGTCCCTGGAACACAGGAGCTGGACCCAAGTGTTCCCGATAGTCCAGTGGCCCTTCTGTCCAGACTTGGTGGAGGTAAGTCCTTGCCTCCCCACGCCAGACAGTAATCCTGTGAACTGTGTGAATTGCAACTGCTCGGGCTTCTATGCACTTTTGCAAGACTTCCTTCGTGCACAGCCTAGCGCAGGTCCTCAGCACTCTGTCCTGCATTGACCAACTCGCTGAGTTGGACTCCGACTTTGTGGGACCCTCTTTTGTTGTGCTGAGTCGACCGTCAAGCTCAGATCTTCTGAATGCGTGTTCAGGTGCTTTTGTGGGTGCTGCCTGCTTCTGCATGGGCTCTCTGTGTTGCTGAGCGCCCCCTCTGTCTCCTCTTCCAAGAGGCGACCTCCTGGTCCTTCCTGGGCCCTGGCAGCACCCAAAATCCTTTAACACGACTCTTGCAGCTAGCAAGGCTTGTTTGTGGTCTTTCTGCGTAGAAACTACTATGCATCCTCCAGCATGCCGTGGGACATCTTCTGACCAAAGGAGAAGTTCCTGGCACCTTCCGTTGTTGCAGAATCTTTGGCTTCTTCCACCCAGAGGCAGCCCTTTTGCACCTTCATCCGGGGTTTAGTGGGCTCCTGCCCCCCCGGACACTTGCGTGATGCTTGGAGTTGGTCCCCTTCCTTTACAGGTCCTCAGGTCCAGGAATCTGTCTTCAGTGCTTTGCAGTCAGTTGTTGTCTTTGCAGAATCCCCTATGTCAACTTTACTGCATTTCTAGGGTAGTAGGGTAACTTTACTCCTACTTTTCAGGGTCTTGGGGTGGGGTATCTTGGACACCCTTAGTGTTGTCTTACACTCCCAGTGACCCTCTACACACTACACTAGGCCTGGGGTCCATTCGTGGTTCACATTCCACTTTTGGGGTATATGGTTTGTGTTGCCCCTAGGCCTATTGTCTCCTATTGCATTCTATTGTGTTCTACAGTGTTTGTACTACTTTTCTAACTGTTTACTTACCTGATTTTGGTTTGTGTGTATATTATGTGTATTCTACTTACCTCCTAAGGGAGTATATCCTCTGAGATACTTTTGGCATATTGTCACTAAAATAAAGTACCTTTATTTTTAGTAACTCTGAGTATTGTGTTTTCTTATGATATAGTGCTAAGTGATATAAGTGGTATAGTAAGAGCTTTGCATGTCTCCTAGTTCAGCCTAAGCTGCTCTGCTATAGCTACCTCTGTTAGCCTAAGCTGCTAGAATACTTCTAATCTACTAATAAAGGATAACTGGACCTGGCACAAGGTGTAAGTACTACAAGATACCCACTATAAGCCAGGCCAGCCTCCTACATTGGTGGTGAAGCAGTGGGATAAGTACTTGTAACTGCTTTACCACTTTGTTATTGGTGCTTTTCATTAGAAAAACATATACCAAATACTTCAGAATATACACAGTAACCTAAACAGTTTAACTTTCCTTCTCTAAAACTTTCTAAAAAGTTTCTGAAAACTTTCAAAAGTTTGAAAAAGTTTGAAAAAGTTTTTCTCTGTTCTTTTAAAAGTTCCAAAAACTTTTTTCTCTCTCTGTCCTAAACCTTTTCTATCATGTCTGCAGTAGAACTTACTCCCACAGTTGTCCAGGCAACATATGGGAATCTAAACTTTAAAGGTTTGAGGGGTCTCTGCATAGAAAGAGGTTTAGCAATTGGAAAGAATCCTACAAAAGATCTTCTCCTCAGCCTTCTCCTAGAAAGTGACCAGAACCAGTCTGGCCCATCCCAGGATCAGGAGGTAGGTGTTGGGGGTACCCAGTCAGATTCAGAGGAGTCCCCTGAGGTTGCTGGGGAGGGTTCTCCCAAGTATCTGTCAGCTAGCAGGCCACCTAGTGACACTGGTAGTGGGAGGGGGTCGCACATTAGTAGGGCACCTTTCACTCCAAAAGGCCGGGTTACTAGGGTCCAGTCAGTTAGGGACAGGTCCAACTCTGCCAATTCCCACATAACTTCTGTGTCTCACAATTTCCAAGCCTCCCACCCTGAGGATAACTTAATGGAAAGGGAACTCAGAAAGCTGAGGTTGGAAGAGGCCAGGCTGAAGCTTAAACAGCAACAGCTGGCCTTAGACAGGGAATCTCTGGATGTGGAAAGGGAAAGGCAGAGGGTGGGGTTAGTTCCCCATGGTGGCAGCAGCGGTGTTTTTGATAATAAACCTGTTAGAGACCAAGATTCCAGAAACCTGCATAAGATAGTCCCCCCTTACAAGGAGGGGGATGACATTAACAAGTGGTTTGCTGCACTTGAGAGGGCCTGTATGGTAAAGTTGGTCCCTCAAATGCAGCGGGCCGCTATCTTGTGGCTATCTTTCACTGGTAAGGGTAGGGATAGACTCCTTACTGTCAGAGAAAGTGATGCTAATAACTACAAAGTTTTGAAGGATGTACTCTTGGATGGATTTGGCTCAACCACTGAACAATACAGGATTAAGTTCAGAGACATCAGAAAAGAGTCCTCTCAAGATTGGACAGACTTTGTAGACTGTTCAGTAAAGGCTTTGGAGGGTTGGTTACATGGCAGTAAGGTGACTGACTACGAAAGCCTGTATAATCTAATCCTGAGAGATCATATTTTGTACTATTGTGTGTTTGATTTGTTGCACCAGTACTTGGTAGACTCAGATCGGACCTCTCCCCAAGAATTGGGAAAGAAGGCAGACAAATGGGTCAGAACAAGAGTGAACAGAAAAGTTCATACAGGAGGTGACAAGGATGGCAAGAAGAAAGATGGTGAGAAATCTCAGGATAAGCATGGGGATAAGGGCAGATTAAAGATCCTTCTTCAAATCCTAAACACTCTTCAGGGGGTGGGGATAAATCAACTTATTCCTCTTCTTCACAATTCACAGACATTAAAAAGTCTTGGTGCTATGTGTGTAAAAATAAAGGCCATAGGCCAGGGGATAAGTCCTGCCCAGGTAAACCCCCTGAACCTATTACCACTAATACATCAAACTGTAGTGCCCCTACCAGTAGTGGTAATAGTGGTGGGACTGCTTGCAACAGTCAAAATAAGGGTGTAGTTGGGTTCACTTTTGGGTCCATCATAGAAACTGGGGTTGTCAGTCCCAAGACAGTTTCTGTCACACCTGGTGGCACTGGCCTTGCCACACTGGCTGCTTGTCCCCTTACAATGGATAAGTACAGGCAGACAGTTCCCATAAATGGTGTTGAGGCTCAGGCCTACAGGGACACAGGTGCCAGTATCACTTTGGTGACTGAAAACCTAGTGTCTCCTGCACAACACATTATTGGACAACAGTACAAGATTATTGATGTCCATAACTCCACTAAGTTCCTTCCCTTAGTTATAATTCAGTTTAGTTGGGGTGGAGTTACTGGCCCTAAGCAGGTGGTAGTATCACCTAGCTTACCTGTAGACTGTCTCCTAGGTAATGACCTAGAGGCCTCAGGTTGGGCTGAGGTAGAGTTTAATACCCAGGCAGCCATGCTGGGTATCCCTGCGGAATTGCTTCCTCTCATTTCATGCTGGAATGAAAAAGCAAAGGAGAGAAAAAGGCCTGAAAACTCAGGATCCTTCTCCAACAACAGGTGAAAAGGGCATCAGAGTATCCCCTATCCACCCTGCCATTCAGGATACCATTCCTGTGGTGGGAGAAACCTCTACTGGGATGGCACCTGTACCAAGGGAGATATCAGCTAGCACAGCTGTACTCCCTGAGGTGGAAGTACCTCTCTGTGAGATAACTAATATTGGTGAGAAAAAGTGCACCATTTTAGTTAACATGGAGCATCCCTCCAACCCTCCCAGAGAAACTTTAGTGCAGCAACCCTGCACTGCCACACAACACTTAGGACAGCGGCCCTGCCCTAGTGTGGAGCTCACAGGACAACATCCCTGCCCTGCTCCAACTCAAGAGAAACAGCAACCCTGTTCTCTCTTACAGCCATATGGACAAAGTTTTTGCCCAGCCAAGGCTTTACTGAGACAGCATCCCTGTCTGGCATTCTCAACATTTGATATAGGTCCAGTGGACAATTCTCACTGCTCTAAACTTAAACATACTAATAGGAACTCTGAGAATATAACTTCACATTGTTGGCTAGCTAAAAAACTTCAAACAGAGTGGTTTGCATCCCCACAGGGAAGTAACCATATAGTGGATTATAAAGGGAGTAACCAATCTATTGCAGAGCTACTCTTCAATTATCACCACTCAGACAATAAAGACTCAGCTGGCCACGGTTTGCCTTATTGTCCTTCGTTTGGGGGGGAGGGGGATGTGTAGGAAGGTAGCCTCTTTCTAGCCTTATTACCCCCACTTTTGGCCTGTTTGTGAGTATATGTCAGGGTGTTTTTTACTGTCTCACTGGGATCCTGCTAGCCAGGGCCCAGTGCTCATAGTGAAAACCCTATGTTGTCAGTATGTCTGATATGTGTCACTGGGATCCTGCTAGCCAGGACCCCAGTGCTCGTAGGTTTGTGGCCTGTATGTGTTCCCTGTGTGGTGCCTAACTGTAGCACTGAGGCTCTGCTAACCAGAACCTCAGTGTTTATGCTCTCTCTGCTTTTAAAATTGTCACTGCAGGCTAGTGACTCATTTTACCAATTCTGATTGGCACACTGGAACACCCTTATAATTCCCTAGTATATGGTACCTCGGTACCCAGGGTATTTGGATTCCAGGAGATCCCTATGGGTTGCAGCATTTCTTCTGCCACCCATGGGGAGCTCAGACAATTCTTACACAGGACTGCCACTGCAGCCTGAGTGAAATAACGTCCATGTTATTTCACAGCCATTTTATACTGCACTTAAGTAACTTATGTCACCTATATGTCTAACCTTCACTTAGTGAAGGTTAGGTGCAAAGTTACTTAGTGTGAGGGCACCCTGGCACTAGCCAAGGTGCCCCCACAATGTTCAGGGCAATTTCCCCGGACTTTGTGAGTGCGGGGAGACCATCACACACGTGCACTACCTATAGATCAATACCTATATGTAGCGTCACCATGGTAACTCCAAACATGGCCATGTAACATGTCTAGGATCATGGAATTGTCACCCCAACACCATTCTGGTATTGGGGCGACAATTCCATGCATCCCAGGGGCTCCAGCATAGAGCCCGGGGACTGCAAAACTAACTTTCTGGGGTTTTCTCTGCAGCTACTGCTGCTGCCAGCCATCAGACAGGTTTCTGCCCCCCTGGGGCCTGGGCAGCCCAGTCCCAGGAAGGCAGAACAAAGGATTTCCTCTAAGAGAGGGTGTCACACCCTCTCCCTTTGGAGATAGGTGTGAAGGGCCTGAGAGGAGTAGCCTCTCCTAGCCTCTGGAAATGCTTTGAAGGGCACAGATGGTGCCCTCCTTGCATAAGCCAGCCTACACCGGTTCAGGGATCCCCCCTGCCCTGGTCTGGCGTGAAACTGGACAAAGGAAAGGGGAGTGACCACTCCCCTGACCAGCACCTCCCAAGGGGATGTGCCAAGAGCTCCTCCAGTGTGTCCCAGACCTCTGCCATCTTGGAAGCAGAGGTGTGAGGGCACAATGGACACCTCTGAGTGGCCAGTGCCAGCAGGTGACGTCGGAGACCCATCCTGATAGGTGCTTACCTTTCTCTATAGCCAATCCTCCTCTGAGGGCTATTTAGGGTCTCTCCTGTGGGTATCTCATCAGATACCGAATGCAAGAGCTCACCAGAGTTCCTCTGCACTTCCCTCTTTGACTTCTGCCAAAGATCGACCGCTGACTGCTACAGGACGCCTGCAAAACCACAACAAAGTAGCAGGAAGACTACCAGCAACATTGTAGCACCTCATCTTGCCGGCTTTCGCTACTGTTTCCTGGTTGTGCATGCTCTGAGGGCTGTCTGCCTTCACCCTGCACTGGAAGCCAAGAAGAAATCCCCTGTGGGTCGACAGAATCTTCCCCCTGCCAACGCAGGCACCAAACTTCTGCATCACCAGTCCTCTGGGTCCCCTCTCATCTTGACGAGCGTGGTCCCTGGAACACAGGAGCTAGATCCAAGTGTCCCGACAGTCCAGTGGCCCCTCTGTCCAAATTTGGTGGAGGTAAGTCCTTGCCTACCCACGCCAGACAGTGATCCCGTGTACTGCGTGAACTGCAGCTGCTCGGGCTTCTGTCTACTTTTGGAAGACTTCCTTCATGCACAGCCTAGCCCAGGTCCCCAGCATTCTGGCCTGCAGTGCCCAACTCACTGAGTTGGACTCCGAATTTGTGGGACCCTCTTTTGTTGTGCTGAGTCGACCGTCGTGCTCAGATCTTCTGAACGCCTGTTCAGGTGCTTCTGTGGGTGCTGCCTGCTTCTGCATGGGCTCTCCGTGTTTTGCGGAGCACCCCCTCTGTCTCCTCTTCCAAGGGGGGACCTCCTGGTCCTTCTTGGGCCCTGGCAGCACCCAAAATCCTCTACTGTGACTCTTGCAGCTAGCAACGCTTGTTTGCAGTCTTTCTGCGTTGAAACAACTCTGCATCCGCCAGCACGCCGTGGGATATCTTCTGACCAAAGGAGAAGTTCCTGGCACCTTCCGTTGTTGCAAAATCTTTGGCTTCTTCCACCCAGAGGCAGCCTTTTTGCACCTTCATCCGGGGTTTAGTGGGCTACTGCCCCCCGGACACTTGCGTGAATCTTGGACTTGGTCCCCTTCCATTGCAGGTCCTCAGGTCCAGGAATCCATCTTCAGTGCTTTGCACTCAGTTGTTGTCTTTGCAGAATCCCCTATCTCGACTTTACTGTCTTTCTTGGGTGGTAGGGTAACTTTACCTCTACTTTTCAGGGTCTTGGGGTGGGGTATCTTGGACACCCTTAGTGTTTTCTTACAATCCCAGCGACCCTTTACACACTACACTAGGCCTGGGGTCCATTCGTGTTTCGCATTCCACTTTTGGAGTGTATGGTTTGTGTTGCCCCTATGCCTATTGTCTCCTATTGCATTCTCTTGTGTTCCATAGTGTTTGCACTACTTTTCTAACTGTTTACTTACCTGATTTTGGTTTGTGTGTATATTTTGTGTATTCTACTTACCTCCTAAGGGAGTATATCCTCGGAGAGACTTTTGGCATATTGTCACTAAAATAAAGTACCTTTATTTTTAGTAACTCTGAGTATTGTGTTTTCGTATGATATGGTACTAAGTGATATAAGTGGTATAGTAGGAGCTTTGCATGTCTCCTAGTTCAGCCTAAGCTGCTCTGCTATAGCTACCTCTATCAGCCTAAGCTGCTAGAACACTTTTAATCTACTAATAAGGGATAACTGGACCTGGCACAAGGTGTAAGTACTACAAGGTACCCACTATAAGCCAGGCCAGCCTCCTACAGTGTGGGTGTTCCTGGGACTTGGGGTGGGCACCTGTGGGCTCTTTGACCATGGAAATGGGCCCCATGGTGTTTGACCATGGAAATGGGTCCACAGGTCCCCTAACACCTGCCCTGACCCAGGCGTTAAATAATGGTGCTAAGCATGCTTGGCACCATTATTTAGGCCCACCTCCCCCCACCGTGCACCATTTTTGCACAGAAGGATAAATAAGGCACTAGGGGCTTTGAGTCATTTTTTGGACGGAAACACTTACCTTGCATCTCATTGATGCATGATGATTTCACGCATCCAAAAAATTACTTTAACTCCAATATAAATATGGAGTTAAGTTTGCCCTGAATTTGCATAAAACAAATGAGGCAAATTCAGCACAAAGAAAGTACAAATATGCCTCTGAGAGTCTGCAACATTGATGGATGACCCTCCATGTTCCATCCACTACTTCCATCACATGCTTAATCCAGTGTTCATGTTTGGTGAAAATTGGCAGTTGGACCTTCAAAAAAAACCTGTTCCATCTGCCATTTTTAGCATATTTTGCCAACTGGTGGAAGCATAGTGGAAATAGCCTATACCTAGTGTAGAGGAAATAAACTATAAATATTCAAACCACACCACAAGCAACAGAAGCAAGATGCCCCTGCTAAAGGGGGCCTTGCAAATGCACCTTCAATTATTTGCTGAGCCACTGTTAACTCCTCTGGAAAACCAAAGGTAAGTGTACACAAAACATACCATTAAAAACAGTTAAAATGTATACTTTACAAACTGCTAAATCTACAAACATTTATCATAAAAATGAATTAATGCCTCTAAACAGCTGACACATTAAAAACACACTAAAGTTCAAACATATGTTAATGTGACCCGGTGATGTGTCCCCAGACTCATATAAGGTGCTTAGCCCACAGTTTATCCATTCCTCATAAAACATTATATCACCTTTGATATGCTTTAATGTTGTAAGCAGTTAAAACAATTGTGAAAATATAAAAATTCTAGTCTGCTCACCATATCATAAGTAAGGAAGTGTACATCAATATTCTGTGTCACTATAAGCACCAAATGCCTGTTGTTAACTTTCTGCCTTCATAAATCATACTTTTCTGGCATATATCTACTATCTGGACATATATAATGACACAAACTACCTATACCACAAAAAACCTACCCACCAACTAATTTCACTTTATTCTGTTAGTGGAAAGAAGAGAGGTGGGACAGAGGGGAGGAAAGGCAGTCTGGATCCCATCAGCCCATACCATCTCCCATCCTACCTTACCAACAGAAGAAATACATCAGGACGTGGGGATTGGATTGGGATAGATCAGAATTGTTTCTGGTCTCTTTCCTATCAATCCCCAATTCTTGGTTCCATTTCACACAATATTTTGTTTCACAATTCTTCTTTCACTATGAGAAGCATTGTGAAGCAAAGGAGCTATGCGTCTGTGCTTCAGCAAAGAGGTGTACACTGTTTGGATGTGTTATCAGGCTACCTAATATGCCAAACAGTGTTTAACTCCTTCCTGGGACACAGGCAAGCAGTTCTGTGCCCTAGCAAGGACTCATGTGCAAGTTTTGTTTTCACTAGTGAGTGAAGAGGTTATATTTTTATGCCATAACAAGGAGTCTGGGCTGCTTGTGCCCAACAAGAGGTCAGATTTTCTCATACCCTAACGACAAATGGAACCAGCATCTGTCTTGTTTGACTGTAGCAGTGTACAGAATTAAATTTGACCTGTCAAAATAAACCCTATTTGACAGGTCAGAACCTTATTAAAAAAAAAAAAAAAATCACACCAATGTAGAACCTATACCCCATAAAGTGGAATGCATGGCTTTTAAAAGTAGCACATCTAGGAATGTAATTAAAACATGCCCTTACAGTAACTAGCTGCCAAATGTTGATTTGACTGTAGCAAGACTGGCTGTTCCATACACAATAGGGTGCACAATTTAATAATGAAATCATCAGCTAGGAAACAGCTGGAAACATAAATCAATAATGTATTTCAATATTTATTAAAGGTCAAATTCAATGATGAATTTGGATTATGATACATATTAGGGAAAAGGTACTTTTAGAAAGTGACTTTTCCCCTTGCTAAAACCTCTGGTAGCAATTTGCATTAGTCTCCAGCTGAAGCCTTCCCTGTAGGGAAGTTCTTCCTCTGACAGGATGCCCAGTTGGACTGTTCCTAGGAAGTTGATTCACTTCAAAGGGGCCTCATTTGTTTCTAACTGCCTAGCCAATGAGTTCCAACTGGACCTGCCTTGAACCCTTCTGGTGGCTGCTGTTGGAGAGAGTCCTGACTCCCAAGTACTGTTCATGAGGTCCTGGAATCCTTGGCTGTGTCTGGCTGGACTTCGAACCCCCTCTTGAAAATCTTGGACTTGGACATTCAGCTCCACCGCCAACTGTGGGTAAGCCATAGCCACGATCTGATACATGTTATTTTCCCTGTAGCAAGGGTGGCTCTTCCATAGACAAACACTGGGATGCAATATTTAATAATTATATCTTCAGCTTGGCAACTGATAGAAATATAGATCACTAACTTATTTTGATATTTAAAGAAGGTCCAATTCAATGATGTAGTTCGATTTTGATAAATATTAGGGAACACGTTCTTATAGAAAGTTACCTTTCTTTGTGATGGTTTACATCCCTTTGCATGAATTGTGATGCCACAGAGTCTTGTAAATCTGTCTCTTGTGTTTAAACATCGTAACTCCAGCACAGAGATACAGTGACAGCCTTGTAGTAAAAGGATTAATGAATAGTGACACTTAACTCTCTGCAACTGCTCCTTCACTGCTCCTTCACATTCAGCTGGTAACTCTGAGTTAAACATCACCAAGATCTGCCACATGAGAGTGTTTATAGGGTAATGCATCTTTTTCTTTTGATCGGTGGACTTCTGCAGCCAGTGCAAGCATGTGAGTCACATACAGTAACAGATCATTTCCTGCAGCTGATGCTGCTGCACCTCTAGACCCACATGTGGCAGATTTATTTTAGCAATAGATTGTCAAATTTAATTTCTTTCGTGTGATGGGTGAACTAACCATTTGAAAAAAAGAAATATTTCTGTTAAGTGTGTTGTCAAAGTCTGAGCAGGCACAACTAATGTTCTCAAGATTAATTCATGACCCATGACATACACATTGCAAAAAATATATTTTAAAATGTTAATTAAAATATCTATTGCCTTTTTAATATTCTAACAAAATGTTAATTACCAATGTAACTATGTAGCCTAATGCCAAAATCCAAACCTGTGTTGCCTAAGGCCTAAAGTAAGGATGAGCTCAAAACTCTCATCACATTTTGACCTAAGGATATGCCTGTACGATTGAAGTGTTCTGTTATATTGGCTCACATCTTGTGAGAAGGGTGCGATTTTGGATGTTCATGCACATTAGACTACAAGTTTTTATTGCAACTTAGTGAGTGATCTAGAAATTATTTTAGAATATTGCAGATTTTTACTTCACCAAACAAATGGCTGAAATTGTTCTCACCATATTTAGAGTGCCATAGGAAATAATGTACACTAAATATATAATGGATGCAACATACAAAAATGTTGTGGTTGATGTCCTAATCAAACGAGGTTGAAATAATGTCCATATGCATTTGTATAAGCAGGTCATCTTTAACAAATGAATTAATGTTCAATAAACTCTATAAAAAAAATCAAAATAACCAGTATTGTTCCCTGACAAGTAGGTGTCAAAATCAATTTGTAGCATTTGTTTCTCCTCTGTGGGGGGGACTCACTGGCCTCTGCTACCACAGTGTGCATGAAATCAAGTGAACAACTGAAAATATCTCCTAGGTTATCATTGAAACAGCTATGTTAACCTAGGCCTACAAGTTCAACATGTCATAATTTTTGACTCTCCTGCTTGTGGGTGGCACCATATAAATTGCATTTTTTGGCCAGAGCCCTTTCTGTCTGGGTCTGAAAATTCTTAGTAGTAAAGTTGAGGGTCCTTTGGCTTCCACACCTAGCCATTTTCAGGAAAAGGGGAACAGTTGTGCAGCAGCACTGGAAAAGGTATGTTAAGGTGGATGGTGGCAAGGTAAGTGCACATTGCTGAGGCTAGTTCCAAAAATGATATGTATTGGAATTCTACAAGCAGACAATGGACAGCAGGCAGATGAATTTCTGTCAGTCAGTCACTCATTTCAGCAATGAAAGTGCACCTCAGCTGCAGGAAGATTGACCTTCATTGACGCTGATGCCCAATATACATGGGGGACGAGTAGACCGTCTGCCATGGTGAACCCGCCATTGTAAACAATCGCTTTCACAATGGGTAATATCTGACATCATACTGATATGTACAATGTCAATCGTGGTTAGAGCACCAGCGAAGGCGGACACAAACAGTACATGCATATGTTGTGCTCCACACATTGAAGCACTGTGGGGCTAGTAGTGTGGTATGTTGACATGTAAAATTGTTTTTTAATATTATGTATGCAGATTAAGGAGGTGGGGCCAATACACAATCAAGCTGGAAGTGCTCTGATTGAGCTCACAATTACTCAATTAACCACATTTCCTTGCCCCATCTCTTCACTTTGTCAAATTCTCTTGTGAATCGTGTGGTTTTGTGGTGGGGAATGCTGCTGCAAACTGTCTGGATTGTGGTGATCTCTGATGTCTAGGGCACACTGCGCAGCCTGCAAAGTGGCCATGTGACTCCAACATGGCAGTTATTTGTGGAAAGACAGTGCTGGTGTTGGAGGGAAGGGCTGAGGACACAGAGGGCAGATCACATAGTAACAATGTACAAATTGTAGGCTTGCTGGAGGGAAAAGAGGGACACAACATGACATGCCTGGATCACTGCATTTTGGATTCTGTGGCACCAGCTGGATTGCCAGAACATTATGTTATTGAATTAGCACACAGAGTGCCAGTTAAACCATATATATCAATGGAAGCACTTAAGTCCTATAAAAATGTTAATGAAAGCCAAAATCAAAGTCCAAAGTTTCATTATGAGTATCCATCATCTTCTTCAATGTTTTCCTTTTAACAGTCACATCCAAGCCAACACGTGTTTCGTCTGGGTAAACATCTCCCCACAGACTTCCTCAGGGCTTCTCTTAACTGTTAATAATACATAGTATCTAATTAGTCTAATATTCAGACTCTTAATACATCCAAAATATTAATAATTATCTTATTTCCTATACACCCAGTGATGCATAGTTATATTCTATATGGTGGAAATCTATTACATAGTGATATTATTTCATCCAAGTATTGGTAATTTTTATACAAACAAACTCACATGCACCAACAAGTCACGTATCCAATATCAGAAGAACCTGTATGTAACCATCTAGTTGCAAAAAGTGAAAAGAGAAAACTGTTAGTTTTACCTGGTGTAAATGCTCCGTTTGTATCTCTATATCAAAATCTAGCATAATCATATCTGTAGATGTAAACAAATTAAAAACAAGAGAAGTTCAAACACTTTCTCTTATGTCATTTTAAATCATATTTAGAAAAGTATATTGTCAATGTCCAATACTGTATTTGCGCCAAGTTGTTCAAGTCCATAATTAGCGAGAGTATTTCCTATGTCCATCTGTAGAGAGAGAGAAACACTCTCTTGGGCACATAAAAATTATGCATCATTGCTGTTGCTCGATATCGCGTTTTTGAAATTATATATTACCTCTTATAATTGAAATATCCTGGAGGTCATCACAAAACTGCTTCCAGTACGCCATCACGCCACCTCGAATATCTTATTTGATAACAGTGTCAAAGTATTGAGACATCTTCCCCACCGTGAGTACGCGAAAGGAAAGTCCGTCACTAGTTAGTCTGTTTTTATTCACTTCCTCATAAACATAAATAACAGACTTCCCGTTCTTCTTTACTGCAACAGTCTCAATAGAAAGAGGACTGTAGTTCCCCTAAAGAGTATGATTGAACTAGTACTAATAAACACAAATAAAGGACTTGAATTGTTATTTTACCATCTGGACATGTACCGATTACCCTCATAAATATTTATCTTGTAAATTCCAATATTCTATCAGGTTAATTAGACCTCTAATTATAATAGTAACAACCAAACCCAATTTACACAGATCTAACATTTAATTACAATTCTTCATATTTATACTTATCATTAGTTCTGTAGAAATAACCCATGTTATGTCCAATATTGAAAGGCTAATCAAATGTATATGTACTATGTGTACCCTTAGTTAGAATGCATGCATTACTTAATGGTTCTCTGATATTAAGGCCGCACCTATCTGTGCAAGTGATTATCTATTATAAAGTACACCACTCATTTAGCTAACTTAGTTTCACAAAAAATATTCAAGTTCGTAATCTGAGTTTAAGCCTTGTTCTACTGCCATTAATCTAATAATCCAACGTGATTCTCTTCGTCTTAAAGCAAGTTCTCTATTTCCTCCCCTTGGGTCTATTTTCACGTGGTCAAATCCAAAAAATGTAAACTCTTTCTGTGTATCTTGCTTATCACAATTTTGCATATGTACAGCAATAGGAAATTTATCATCATTCTGTTTAATAGCTCTCCAATGCTCTCCAATCCTTATTTTCAGTGGGCAGATGGTATTCCCTATATATATATATATATACGATTACATTTGCATACCAACATGTAAACAACATAGCTAGTATTACAGTTTATAAATGCTTGTATTGGATATCTCTTATTGTTTCCCATTCCAACAAAATCTCTTTGTCCCTGACATGCTCATATACATACATTGCAATTACCACATTAAAAAAAAACTCTACGTTCTTGATCTAACCAACTAATATTAGTATGTAATCTAGGATAACTAGGACATAATATGTTACTGAGAGTCTTCCTGTTACGGTGAACAACTGTAGGTCTTTTTTCTAGATGTTTTTCAAGAGTTCCATCTTGTGTTAAAATATGCCAATACTTCTTCATACTTTTCAGTAGTAGTGCGGAACAGACCATATAGTTTAGAACTATCCGGATTTGCCGTTCCCGCGACTCTACTTTCTTAATATCTTTAAGTGTACTATCACAAGTTATTTTCTTAATTCTACATACAGAGTCATCAACTAATTTGTTTTGGTATCCTCTACTAATAAATCTTTTACTTATGTCATCTACACAAGACTCAAAATGTTCATCCAAACTACAATTCCTCCTTGCTCGAATCATTTCCCCAAACGGTATTGCTCTTATTTGACTAGCTGGGTGGGCACTTGTGGCATGTAACACTGAGTTGCATGACGTCAATTTCCTATACAGTCTGCTCTCTATTTTATTCTCCTTTATGAACAGTTCAACATCTAAAAATTCAATGTGTGTGTCGCTATAATGATATGTGAATCTCATATTAACAGCATTACTATTCAAATAATCACAAAATGTGTGTAAACTATCCAGAGTTCCTGTCCAGAGTAAGAGACAAGCGTCTATATATCTGCCCCAATACAGGATGTGTGTGTGCCATTCCGCCACTCCATGTCCCCATAACCGTGTTTCCTCAAGCCATCCCATGAATAAATTTGCATATGATGGTGAAAATTTGGACCCCATAGCGACAACTTGTTTTTGTCTGAACCATTCATTCTTGAAAAGAAAAAAAATTATGTTTCAAGATTAAATCCATCATTTCAATTAGCATCTCAGTATGTTCTGATAAACTTGCCGATCTTTTACCTAATACATGTGTTATAGCTTGTAATCCTGACTCGTGTCTAATATTTGTATACAGAGTCTCTACATCCAGGGTCACCATATACGTATTAGGTTCCCATGATATATCATTTAGCATTCCCAATAGGTGTTTTGTGTCTCTAATAAACAAAGGCATATTACATACAAAAGGCTGCAAAAATATGTCAACAAACTCTGCTAATCTTTCAGTAGGACCTCCGATCCCAGATACAATAGGTCTCCCCGGTGGAAAAGCAAGATTCTTATGTATTTTTGTCAAAGTATAAATACATGGAAATTTCGGACGATTTACATGCAGATATTTATATTTATCCATGTCTAAAATACATCTCTCAAACCATTCACGAAGTCTCTGGTTAATTAAGTTGGTTAAATAATATATAGGATTTGTTTTCAATTTCTCATAGTATATCTCATTGTTTAATTGTGTATACATTTCATTTTCATATTCCTGTCTGTTTAAAATTACCACATTTCCCCCCTTATCCGCTCTTTTAATTATTATATTCTTGTCTGTCTGGAGAGATTTAAGTGTCTGATGTTGTTGATAATCTAAATTATAATTCATCTTGCATTTTTTAACTGATAGAAATTCAAATCCTCGTTAACTAATTTATAGAATACTTCTATATTGTTATCTAGAGAGACTCTTGGTGTCCAAGTTGATTGCAGTTTCAAACCACTACTTATATGTGTATCCGAAACTATATTCAAATCTTGTAAAATTCTAGACATTATAGCAGGAGATTCTTCTTGATCCGTAATCAATAAAATTGCCGCTGTATCCCTAATGTCTTGTATAGAGAGTAAACTCATATTCTTAGTAGATTGTTGACCTGTTCCATTATTGGGATTCATAGATTTCAATTCAAAGTGTTTCTTTAATTTTAACTTTCTCACAAACTTAAAAAGATCTATCTTAGATTGACAGATGTTTCCCTGGCTTGTAGGACAAAAGCCTAATCCTTTGTTTAAAAGACTAAGGGGGTCATTCCAACATTGGCGGTAAAAGGTGCATACCGCTGTCAGAAGACCGCCAACATCCCGCCGCGGTAAACCGCCACGGTCATTCTGACCCACAACACGCAACCCGCCAAAATACAGACACCCACAAAAGTCCGCCACACCAAAGGCTAGCGAGAAATTGGCGATAACCAAACCGACACCGTCACGGCAACAGAAATACGCCCACACTATCACGACACACGAATCCACGCGGCAGTCTTTCAAACGCGGTATTCCATTGGCGGTACACACCGCCGCGCTCAAAATACACACACACTTACAAAACACTGCCACATTGGACAATTCCAAATACACACACCTGATACACATACGCACACCACTCCCACACACCCAATTAAATATAAAACACACACCCACATCACCCACAAACCCCCACTCCTAAAAAATTGGGACCACGCACAGAGAAATAGAGAACCGAGCACCCAGACGCGCATATTACAATCACCCAGCAATATTACCACGCACTTCACACAACACACCAATACACATCACCACACTTAGCACCACACAATCCACCCCACACATCACCTACACCACCCCATGGCACCACAAAGACACCCCAGGTTTTCTGAGGATGAACTCAGGGTCATGGTGGAGGAAATCGTACGGGTAGAGCCACAGCTATTCGGAACACAGGTGCAGCAGACGTCCATTGCCAGGAAGATGGAGCTATGGAGCAGAATAGTCGACAGGGTCAACGCTGTGGGACAGCACCCAAGAAATAGGGATGACATCAGGAAGCGGTGGAACGACCTACGGGGGAAGGTGCGTTCCGTGGTATCCAGGCACCGCCTTGCAGTGCAGAGGACTGGCGGCGGACCCCCACCTCCTCCCCCAGAATTTACAACATGGGAGGAGCAGGTCTTGGCGATCCTGCATCCTGAGGGCCTCGGCGGAGTATCTGGAGGAATGGACTCTGGTAAGTCTCATCTTCACTACTTCATCCCCCCCACCCCACCAGCATGCCAACTCACACCCCCACCCTCACCCCCATCACTCCTACTCCTTGCAAATGTCTCACCATCACAACCCACCCATCCCAACACCAAGCCCTGCATGTGACCACAAAGCATGGACACCCATCACCAAAGCATGCCCACTGCACATACCCATCCCCCCCCAAACCACCGTCACAAAGCCCCCACACAGGAATGCAAGCACTGGGGTACACGGGCACCCACCCATTGCACACCATGGCACACACAGATGCAATAATCATGGTTTTATACCCCTGCAGGACCCGAACGCCACGTCACCGCGCAGCAGGGTCCACAAATGTCCACTCCACCCCCAGAAGAGGCCCACAGTGATGACAGCAGCTCTGTCGACCTGGATCTAGATGACCAGCCCGGCCCATCGGGGACCTCTGGACAGTCGGTTCCCCTCAGACAGCCACAGGCCACAGCAGAATTTTCCCCCTCTGGGAACACCAGCACAGCACCCACACAGCGGGCCCATACCTCTGTCCCGAGGACACGTCAATCAGCGGTGTGTCCACCACTACAGGGCACCCAGGTTAACCCACCACCCCAACAACAACAGGGACCTGGGGGCAGTGGCAGTGGGCACATGGTCCAGGGGATAGAGGCCCAGGGAAACAGGGGAACTGGGAGGGCTGCTGTGCGACAGGAGGGGGACAGGCCCAGGGAACCCACTCTCCATGAGGCCCTCTCCAACATCATGGGAGCGTACCATCATTCCCAGGAGACGAAGGCAACAGTACTGGCCAGGTTTCAGGAGACCCAGCTCCTGCAGGAGGACCAGTATTTGGGGTTCAGGGAGGAACTACGAACCATCAGTTCCGCCCTGGGCACCATCGTAGGGGTTCTGAATCTGGTAGTCACCACATTGCGGGACACTGTGGCACCACAAAGGGCCCCTGACACTAGCATGGACCAAGAACTGCCTACCACCTCCGCCGGCGCTAGTGGACAGGAGGCCCCGCCACAGGACCAACAGGCCACCAGCACCCCACCCCCTGCAGAAGGAGAACCACCCCGCAAGCGGTCCCTGAGATCCAGGAAGAAGACAGATTAAGATGCCAAGACCCCCGCCAGGAAAGGATACCTCCCTGATTGTAATCCCACTGTCCCACATTGTCACCCTGTCCATCCTTAAACTGCCCCAGCTTCACTTTCCACAGGCATTTGGACAATGCACCTGTGATACTAATAGTCTGGACTCTGCCATGGACATTCCTCCACCATCACCCCTCACCAATTTGCAACCACCCACCAATATAGAGCACTGTAATAAACACAGTTATTGCACAAAACAATCAGGAGTCTGGCTGTGATTTTGAACAAATGTATTAGACATTACTGTGCCAAAATGCTTATTTACATTGTGATGCCAACATACCAATGTCACACAGCTGTAGTCCATGAGGAAACAAAGCAGATGTCACACAGTGGGGCCCACATCTCTGAAATCGGAAGGGAAAGTCACAACTTAGTTACCATACACTAGGTGAAAAGGACAGACAGTAGAGAGGTAGTAGTGTTTAAGTACATGTAGTATGCCGGTGTGTATTCTTACCTGTGTGTCATTGGAAATATTGCTGTATTACTGTGTTCCTGTTGTCTATGTCGTCTTCTTCGGCTTCCTCGTCTTCACTCTCCACAGGCTCCACAGCTGCTACAACACCACCATCTGGACCATCCTCCTGCAGAAAAGGCACCTGTTGTCGCAAAGCCAAGTTGTGAAGCATACAGCAGGCCACGATGATCTGGCACACCTTCTTTGGTGAGTAGAATAGGGATCCACCTGTCATATGGAGGCAGCGGAACCTGGCCTTCAGGAGGCCGAAGGTCCGCTCGATCACCCTCCAAGTTCGCCCATGGGCCTCATTGTAGCGTTCCTCTGCCCTTGTCCTGGGATTCCTCACTGGGGTCAGTAGCCATGACAGGTTGGGGTAACCAGAGTCACCAATTAGCCACACATGGTGCCTCTGGAGTTGTCCCATCACGTAAGGGATGCTGCTATTCCGCATGATGTACGCGTCATGCACTGAGCCAGGGAACTTGGCATTAACATGGGAGATGTACTGGTCTGCCAAACATACCATCTGGACATTCATGGAATGATAACTCTTCCTGTTTCTGTACACCTGTTCACTCCTGTGGGGGGGGACCAAAGCCACATGGGTCCCATCAATGGCACCTATGATGTTGGGGATATGTCCAAGGGCATAGAAATCACCCTTCACTGTAGGCAAATCCCCCACCTCAGGGAAAACGATGTAGCTCCGCATGTGTTTCAGCAGGGCAGACAACACTCTGGACAACACCTTGGAAAACATAGGCTGGGACATCCCTGATGATATGGCCACTGTTGTTTAAAATGACCCACTTGCTAGGAAATGGAGCACTGATAGCACCTGCACTTGAGGGGGGATTCCTGTGGATTGGCGGATAGCTGACATCAGGTCTGGCTCCAGCTGGGCACACAGTTCCTGAATAGTGGCACGGTCAAGCCTGTATGTTAGTATGACATGTCTCTTCTCCATTGTCGTCAGGTCCACCAGTGGTCTGTACACCGGAGGATGCCTCCATCTCCTCGCATGTCCCAGCGGACAGTGCCTAAGAAGGACAACAGCGAGCACAGAGTCAATCAACCCACAGGTACGTAACCACAGCTTGCACAGAACACGATTCTTAATCCATAGAATGGCTTGTATGAGTGTTGATGCAAGGCCTAGGTATGTGTGACGCAGTAAAAAGTAAGCCATGTGGGCCCCTGAAATGGCGGCTGCCTGACCTGTAAAGTGCGACAATGGGATGTGAGGTAACTGCGCTGGCGTTGCACACCGTGGTGGTAGGCGGTCGAAGACCGCGGCGCAATGCAGCATTGGTTAACATTGAACCCTATGGGTCTCAGGAGCCAATGACGATGTGCGCCGGCGGTCGCAGTACGCACCTCCGCAGCCGTGACCGCCATTTTCTATCTGCTTAATCACTCGATACCTGATCTTCGACAGGAGAGGACCTACACTGCAAGTGCTGCTGTGACCTCGGTCTGGAAGAGACAATGGCTCATGCGACTGGGAAAGGGCCCCTGCCTTCACTGCGGAGGAGTTGGATAAACTTGTGGATGGTTTCCTCCCCAGTACGCGCTACTCTACGGTCCTCCAGACAAACAGGTAAATACACTGGGAGCATGCTTTATGGGCTATGCCTGTGTTGAGTGGGGTGGATGAAAGATGGGGGGGAGGGGAGCGATTGAGGCATGCATCAAACGATGGTGAGAGCTTGTGCCACATGGCAATGGTAGGGATGGGGGGCCACTCACATTGAGGGTGCAGAAGGTAATGACTATTCTTCTCCCCATGGACATTTCATATAGGTCAGCGCCCACCAGAAGATCGATATTTGGCGTGCCATTGCCAAGGACGTCTGGACCCTGGGGGTCCACCACAGACGGGGCACCCACTGCCGGAAGAGATGGGAGGACATCCGCCGCTGGAGCAGGAAGACGGCGGAGGCTCAGCTGGGGATGGCCTCCCAACGTGGGAGGGGTGCCAGTCGGACTTTGACCCTCCTGATGTCCCGGATCCTGGCAGTGGGCTACCCCGATTTGGATGGGCGCGTGAGGGCATCACAGCAGACACAAGGGGGTGAGTACACTCTCATTCTGCTGACTTTGCGCGCAGTGGAGGTGTCTGGGTGGGGGAGGAGGGCTGTGGGTATCCCTAGGCCAGGGCGATTTCTGTAGGCTAGGCTCCTCCGTAAGGCATGGCCCTGAGCCCCCGCCCCCCACCTCTGTAGGGTGCCAAGTACAGGTATCCATGGCCCTGTGTCATCTATGTGTGCAGATGTCGTCCATGGGCTTGTAGGCCATGTCCCAGGGATTGAGTAGTCGACCCCAAGTGCGCGGCGTAGTGCAGGGGGCTTCTGTGTCTGTCCTGTTCCTCCAACGGTGTCGCCAATGCATGCACTCAACATGTCTATATTCTGTCCCCCCCCCCTTTTTTGTGGTCTTCCTGTTCATGTGTGCATTAGCATCATCAGGCGTAGGAGAAGTGGCATCGGAGCACGAGGGAGCTGCATCCCACATGGCCATGGAGGACCACGCAACGGACTCCGAATTCACCAGTGGGACGGAGGGCGAGGGGAGCTCCACAGCGGGGACTCGGGCAGACATCAGTGACACCGACTCGTCCTCTGAAGGGAGCTCCCTTGTGGTGGCGGCAACTTCTGTGCCCCCCGCAACAACAGGTACAGCCGCCACCCACCGCACCAGCACCGCCCTCCCAGCAGCCCCTCAGCGTTTGGCCCGTACCCACTCACCCAGGAAGGTGGGCATCTCCTTCGCCCCCGGCACCTCAGGCCCTGCCCCAGTCACCCCTGCTGCCCTCAGTGAGGAGGTCATTGACCTCCTGAGGACGCTCACTGTTGGGCAGGCTACCATTTTGAATGCCATCCAGGGTGTAGAAAGGGAGGTGCACCAGAGTAATGCATACCTGGAGGGCATTCATTCTGGTCAGGCGGCCCTTCAGCGATCATTCCAGACTCTGGCCTCGGCACTGATGGCAGCCATTGTCCCTGTCTCTAGCCTCCCCCCTCCAACTTCCTCCACCCATACCCTATCACCTGTACCTCTGCCTATCCCAGACACACCATCAGACCAGCCTGCACACACCTCAACACCCAAGGGAAGCTCAGCCAGACATAAGCACCACACATCCCACAGGCAGTCACACAAGCAACATCCACATACAGACATACCAACACCCACTGCCCACACTCTGTCCCCCTCCTCCACATCTCCCTCCTCCCTCCCTGTCACCTCTCCCTTCACACCTGCATGCACAACATCTTCAGCCACTACGTCCCTCAGCAGCACACACACCAGAACCCCCCGCACACGTGCAGTCACCACCCCCACTGCCATTTACACGTCCCCTGTGTCCTCTCCTAGTGTATCTGTGACCCCCTCTTCCAAGATACACAAACGCAGGCAGCCACCCACCCAACAGCCATTCACCTCACGACAGCCTCCAGCCCAAGCACCTGCACCCAAAGCCACCAGACTTACAACTCCTACAACTACAACCTCTTCCTCCACTCCCATACCCACTACACCTACCCGTCCCACTGCTCCAAAAAAGTTTTTCCTGGCTAAACTCAACCTCTTTCCACCAACTCCCCCACCCCGTCCATGTCATAGGACTACAGTCAGCACCTTAGCCACGACAAAACCGGCCCCTGTCATCACAGTTTGCCATGGACAGTGGAGTGCCCCACCCACCAGGGCAGCCAGTTTGGTGCGAAGCCAAGGCATGGGCAGCCCACCCCCGGAGAAACATCCCAAGATAGGCAGTGGCCGGCGGGAGAGGGTGAAAACACCAGGGACTAAAACCCCTACCAGGTCTCCGGCAGGGAGTGTGGAGACAGCTGGCACAACGCCCAAGGTGGGGAAGGGCCACAGGCGATCAGGGAAGGCTGGGAAGGGCAGCACGCCTGACAACACCGCCATCAGCCCAGCTGGCCAGGAGGGCCTTGCCAGCCCCATCCCAGGTGGGCAGGAGGCCACCAACAGCCCCGGCACAGCTGCCCAGGATGGCCCCGCCAGCCACAAGACAGATGGGCAGGAGGGCCCCACCAGCCACAGGACAGGTGGCAAATGACCTCCCCGCCATGGCAGGAACCGCTGAACTGGGCACCGCCGTCTCAAGCACCGCTGAACTGGGCACCGCCGTCTCAAGCACCGCTGAACTGGGCCCTTCATCTCAAGTACCGCTGAACTGGGCACCGCCGTCTCAAGCACCGCTGAACTGGGCACCGCCGTCTCAAGCACCGCTGAACTGGGCACCGCCGTCTCAAGCACCGCTGAACTGGGCATCGCCGTCTCAAGCACCGCTGAACAGGGCACCGCCGTCTCAAGCACCGCTGAACAGGGCACCACCGTCTCAAGCACCGCTGAACTGGGCCCTTCATCTCAAGCACAGCTGAACTGGGCCCTTCATCTCAAGCACCGCTGAACTGGGCCCTTCATCTCAAGCACCGCTACACTGGGCACCACCGTCTCAAGCACCGCTGAACTGTGCCCTCCATCTCAAGCACCGCTGAACTGGGCCCTTCATCTCAAGCACCGCTGAACTGGGCACCGCCGTCTCAAGCACCGCTGCACTGGGCACCGCCGTCTCAAGCACCGCTGAACTGGGCACCGCCATCTCAAGCACCGCTGCACTGGGCACCGCCATATCAAGCACCGCTGAACTGGGCTCCGCCGTCTCAAGCACCGCTGAACTGGGCACCGCCGTCTCAAGCACCGCTGAACAGGGCACCGCCGTCTCAAGCACCGCTGAACAGAGCACTGCCGTCTCAAGCACCGCTGAACTGGGCCCTTCATCTCAAGCACCGCTGAACTGGGCACCGCCGTCTCAAGCACCGCTGAACCGGGCTCTTCATCTCAAGCACCGCTGAACTGGGCACCGCCGTCTCAAGCACCGCTGAACTGGGCACCGCCGTCTCAAGCACCGCTACACTGGGCACCGCCGTCTCAAGCACCGCTGAACAGGGCACCACCGTCTCAAGCACCGCTGAACTGGGCCCTTCATCTCAAGCATAGCCGAACTGGGCCCTTCATCTCAAGCACCGCTGAACTGGGCCCTTCATCTCAAGCACAGCTGAACTGGGTACCGCCGTCTCAAGCACCGCAGCACTGGGCACCGCCGTCTCAAGCACCGCTGAACTGGGCACCGCCATCTCAAGCACCGCTGAACTGGGCCCTTCATCTCAAGCACCGCTGAACTGGGCACCGCCGTCTCAAGCACCGCTACACTGGGCACCGCCGTCTCAAGCACCGCTGAACTGGGCTCCGCCGTCTCAAGCACCGCTGAACTGGGCCCTTCATCTCAAGCACCGCTGCACTGGACCCTTCATCTCAAGCACCGCTACACTGGGCACCGCCGTCTCAAGCACCGCTACACTGGGCACCGCCGTCTCAAGCACCGCTGAACAGGGCACCGCCATCTCAAGCACCGCTGCACTGGCCACTCCATCGCAGGCACCGCTGGCCCATGAGCGGCAGGGGCTGGGCCGCATCTGTGTCGGGCAGGGCTGCACAAGGCACTCTGGGCACCAGGCCCCCTCTAGAACCAGTGGAGACTGTTATCCACTTGTGAGACTGTGGCTTTGCACTCCCCAGGATTGAGCAGTGGGCAGCCCACCCACTGTATAGACTTGTGAGACTGTGGCTTTGCACTCCCCAGGATTGAACAGTGGGCTTGGAGGCCCCTCGTGGATCTGGCGTCGTGCACTCATCTGGCTGAGGTGCCCCCCTTCCCTTCCCCCTGAGGTGCCTGTAGTTTTGCCATCTGATGCCCCTGCAGTGTTCTCTCCGTTAGAGTCAGGTATCCTGTGCGGGCTTTGCCCATGTGATTTGGGCCCAGTTGTCCACGGACAATGCATGCTACAATGCTCGGACTTGTACAATTCTGTATATAAGAGTTTTTGATGTGTATATATATTTTTTTGGCAGTATTGCAATATATTTCAATGTTTAGAATCATTTCCTTTTGTCTTTGCATTCTTCTGGGGGTATGGGGGGTGTAACTGTGATGTATTGCTATGCATTGATGTGTGTGTTGTAGTGGGTGAGGGTGGGGGTGGGTGTGTCGCGTATGTGTGTCCCCGTCATTTTTTCCCTCCCCCCTCCCCTGTGTCGTAGGTGCAGTACTCACCGTTGTCTTCTGCGCCGGCGTTCGTGCTCCTGGTACAGGAGCAGGAAGACTATCGCTGGGAGTATGTGGAATTCGGGTTCGAAGCTGTCCTGATTCCTCGTGGGGTGTATGGAGGTGAGCATTTTCCCTTCGAAATGGCTGTTTCCGCCGTGTTTTTATCGGCGGGGCTACCGCCCCGGAAAAGGTGGCGAATTGGTAGGTTGTGATACTGTGGGCGGTACATTGACTCCCGCCTGTCTGTTGGTGGGGACCGCTGCGCTGTTTGTTTGTACTGCCGTGGCAGGCTGTGTGTTAATGTGGCGGTCTCTGTTGGCGGTTACCGCATCGGTCGGAATTCCATTTTTTTTACCGCCAGCCTGTTGGCGGTTTTGTCGCCGCTTTAACACCGATCGCCAGGGTTGGAATGACCACCTAAGTTCATCCTTGGATAACCATTTATCTCACTTATTCATAACAATATTAGTAAGGTTAAGATCTTCATTTACGTCTTTCTGTGCCACGATCTTATGTTCATACTTGTATCTTTTTCTGGCATGTTTTCCCCGCCGACCTCTCCTTGTTTTATATCTCGACTTTTTCTCGTAATTTGATCCCGATTTCCTTGTTGAATTCTCCACATCTCTTGTAAAAAAGAGCTCTTATCTGTACTGGTAGTTGGTAATGATCTTTCTGTGCTTCCCCTATCCCTTTCATTTTCCCTTGAGGAGAGTGTACTCCTCACTGAAGTATTCGAATTCATCGAAGTATTAGATGGTGTTCTTGGGAGGGTATCCTGAACCAAATGATCGTATCTCTTTGAGAATGTAAAAATTCTACCCTTAGCATAATCTAGTTAATCTCTCTTAAGTTTCCTGGCCTTTCTCTCTTTAATACTGTCCTGAAATGTAATTATAACATCGTTAAGAATTTCATAGTTCTTGTCCGTAGCCTGTTAAGATCCAATTCTAGAATTTCTTTCTCTAATTTAGCAATCTCTGATTGTAATTTGGAGACCTGTCTCTCAGCATTCTCTATAAGTATGTCCATGAGTTTAAATGAACTCGTATTAAGTTCCTCTTCCCATCTAGTTAACAAATCCGGATCTAAATTATCATATGTAGGAAACATATGAGATCTAAGACCTCTAGGGATCCTGTCAGTAGAACCACGTATGTCTAAGCATCTCCACAGCCTGTTGTCGCCAACTTGCTCAATTATCAGGACAGAGGTGTGATCCTGCAGGCAGCAACACAACTGGGCTCTCTGACAGTTGGGAAGCATAGAATATTCATTTTTCCTGATTACACACTCGTCGTGTAATCCAAACGACATGTTTTCATGGAGGTGAAACTGAGGCATAGGCAGGTGGATATTGAATATATGTTACCATTCCCCACGAATATGAAGTTAATATTGCCAGATGACTTGCTTTTTATCACCAACGTATGTAAGGCATTGGACTGGACAACTAAATGGGCATCAGAACGAGGTGTAACATTGCCTGTGCAGCTTCCTCAATGGACAAGCAGATCTAGGCAAAGGAACACCATCAAGAAATCAGGCCACTTCTGCCTCACCAAGGAGCAAAAAACAGCATCACAACAAGATGCTTTAAAGACCACAAGCAACTGGGTTCCGAGGCAGTCTTTATCCCGTACCACTGCCAAAAAGTCTGTCTCTGATAAAATTGCTGATATGGAAGACCTGGCGCTCATGAATGTGATGCCCATGACTTCAGATGATCTAGTATCTTAACTGATTTGGAAGATCTTGTTGTTCCTTTATTGATGTTATCATGGATGTATGATTACCAGTCTCTTTTCTTTTTGCTGCTCAGTGTGAACGTATGCCACTAACATATCCATAAAAAAAACTCATGTGTTGTGGTTTAGGGATACCGCTCCTTCTCTAAACTCCAGCGATCTCTTATTCGTGTGGATGGGGTGATTTGGGGCTTTTTTGCGTACACTATTTTATGTAGTTCATCATATTGCTAGTTTTTAGGTGGAGGGTGAGATTATTTCTCATTCTTCCTATGAATTCCCCTCACCTCACTTGTGCTATCTTTTGTGCAGGTAGTTAGGAGACACATCTTGGGTTATGAAGGGCAGGAGTGTGTTTTTACTGGGCCCTGGGTGGGTGTTATTTGGAGGCATTGTGGTTTGTTTGTTGTCTTCCTTTATGCATGACTAAGCACTCATTCTAGTTGTTATGCAATTGCACTGGTACTTTAGTATTTAGCTGATCAGAGGTACTTGTGGGGAGGGTATTTTTATCCCTTGTTGTTGATAGAGCAGTGCCCTCCCTTTGCTGTTGCTTATGTACGTTGTAAATGCTTGGTAATCAACGTTTTAATTTTCTAACTTGGAGGTGTGGGGTATCCCCTCAAAGAGGCAGAGGTTGTATGCATACATTAAGAAATGCGGCATTCATATGGCCTTTTTTCAGGAAACCCACCTGGATGTCACTGAGATGAGTAAGTTGGGATGTGGGTGGAGAGAAGTGGTACATGGTTCAACTTCTTCTTCTTATGCTAGAGCTACATAATTCTGGTTGGATCTTCAGATCCCTTTTGAGATGCCAGAACCCCAGAATGAAAAAGAGGGTAGATATAAAGTTCTTAAATGTAGATTGGATGGTTGCCATTTAGGTTTCTGAATATATATGTGACTAAAGCAATGCAATTGGACTTCCTAGAGTCTCTTGCCGAAGTTCTAGTGGACTTGGATTGCTTTACTCTCTTGAGGGGTTGTTTAACTGTGCCACATCAGTGAAAATGAAAAAACCCTGGTTAACCTTAAGGGTACATAGTCAACCTTGTTGATGACCATATTTAGGCACTGTCTGGGTATATGTATGGTATGCAATGCATCCCATAGCAAGGGATTTGTTTTGCTATTACGCATGTGCACCTGCTCTGCACATAAATTGATGCATTTTTGTGTCATGTATGATTTCAGAGAGAGATACTGCATACAGAATACTTTGGCAAGTTCCTGTGTGATCATAGTCCAAGAAACTCACCCTGAGATGGAGAGTTTTTGTCTGTAAAATACCATTATGCCAATTGCAGGCTATGGCCCTTGCCGATGCTCATTAAAAGGAATCACTTCCTTCAAGCGTAGTTCACTGTTCCATGACAGTGATGGCTCTGCTTGGGGTGCAGCTATTGTGTGGAAAGTATTTAAGTTCACTATGAGAGGTACCTATTTGGGAATGACAAAAGAAGCATGTAAAGACCTAGGGCCTGATTCACAAAGCTAAACCTAAAACAAAAGTCAAGGTTTAGACCTAAAGTATAACTTTACTAGTAGTGAAGTTAGACTTTAGTCTAAATTTAGACTTTTAGACTTTTAGTAAAGTTAGACGTTTTGTCAATGTTTAGACTTTTGGTCGAAGTTTAGACCAAAAGTCTAAAGTTCGACCAAAAGTTTAAACTTAGACCAAAAGTCTACCTTTACTACTAGTAAAGGTAGACTTTTGGTCTAAGTTTACCTTTGTGAATCAGGCCACACAAGCGCAGTGTAATCAAATTGGAAAATGAGCTGAAATTGCAGGACACCATAGTAGTTGGCATTTTCTTGAGGTGCTCCCAGTCAAAATAGGCTAGAATGGACTATTAAGATACTCTGGACAGGCTTGGTGTACAACATCATGGAGTGAATGTTACTAGGAGGCATAGTGATATTTATAAAGCTGTTAGATTACTAGCTAGACTGATTACACCATACCATTGCAGCCATCGACACGTGGAATGGAGATGTAGTCAATATACAGCTTGCAATCAATAGAGTAATATATGACTATTACTCAGCTCTACAATCAGGGACAGGCACAACTGGTTTGGAGAAGCAGCTATGATATGTGCAATCCACATTTAGTGTGAAGAAAACACTACCTCCACCATGATTAAGGCAATCATTGTAATTCACTGAAACCAGAAATGGGTCTCCTACCAGTCTTTATCCATGTGAAACCTCACCTACATGATTCTTTCCAAGTTGTTTACCAACCAATTGTCCCCACTGATGTCTGATATTTTACAACATGATCAATCAGGTTTTATTCAAGGCAGCAATACTTCACCTATTATATGTAGGCTTTACCACAAACTTAATAATCTTCTCTTGGGTCCTGGAATTTCAGTGGCAGCAGCAATAGAAATGGGAAAGGCATTTGATACCCTGGATTGGGGCTACCCACTGGTGGCAATGGAGGAAATGGGTTTTGGTGTGGTCTTTAAGGGCTGGGTGCATCTACTTTACACAAATCCTATGACAAGAGTGTGGACTGGCAGAACAGTTTTAGAGCCACTGGGGGGTCAGTGGGGTACCCTTCAAAGGTATCCCCTTTCCTTCTTCCTATTTGTGAGAGCCATGGAACTTATGGCAGCAATACTTAGGCTACAGGAGTCTTCTAGGGTGAAGCCTATCTAGGTGCATACACATATACTCTCCCTGTATACTTATAATGTCCTTATATATTTGAGTGATTCCCTGGGGGACCCCCATATACTAGGAATGTTAAAGTAGCCATTTCATATCTTACATTTTGTAAAAAAAAAAAAGGACTAAAGGTGTATAATTGTCTGGTGTGTCATCAAATAACATAATTAGACTACAATGTTGACTTACTGGCCATGTTGTAGCAAGAAATGATTCAATGGCCTGGTAAGTGCTTCATAGGCAAACTGACGATGCTGATGCCTGTCAATTATTGACACTGTCAATCTAACTTTATATATAACTTGCAAAGAAAAGGTAGACAAAACAGATGAGGTTGTGAGTGTCGCCACAGGTAGATGTAGATTATACAATGCTGGTAATAGGTGAGTGAGACAAGGTACTATAGGCTGCTGCTGTGCTATTGTTATTTTGGAAGAAGGGATTGCAGGTATGAGCATAGTGCTTCATATTCTGTTTCAGTCACACCTGTGAGTATCCTGCTCTCACTAAAGGCATGCAGTGTTTTTTCATTCGATAGAGTGAACAGGAGTGAGATAGGACATGTAAAACCTAAAATACATATCTAATCATTTTATGCAAAGCACCCTGCCCTTGGGCTACATAGGGCCTACTTTAGGGTTGACTTAGAAGTAATAAAACCAGAGTTTAAGGCTTGGCAAGGGGGGCTTAGTGCTGACCACCTTCCTGGAAGACAACAACCTGCTCGACCCCTCACAAACCGGATTCCGAACCAACCACAGCACGGAAACCGCCCTCATCTCAGTCACAGACGACATCAGAACCCTGATGGACAACGGTGAAACAGTCGCCCTCATTCTCCTCGACCTCTCGGCTGCCTTTGACACCGTCTGTCACCGCACCCTAATCACCCGCCTACGCTCCACCGGGATCCAAGGCCAGGCCCTGGACTGGATCGCCTCCTTCCTCGCTAACCGCTCCCAAAGAGTTTACCTCCCTCCGTTTCGCTCAGAACCCACCAAGATCATCTGCGGCGTACCTCAAGGCTCATCGCTCAGCCCGACACTCTTCAATGTCTACATGAGCCCCCTCGCCGACATCGTACGCAAGCACGACATCATCATCACCTCCTACGCCGACGACACCCAACTTGTACTCTCCCTCACCAAGGACCCCGCCAGCGCCAAGACCAACCTACAAGAGGGTATGAAGGACGTCGCAGATTGGATGAGGCTCAGCCGCCTAAAGCTGAACTCTGAAAAAACGGAAGTCCTCATCCTCGGCAACACCCCGTCCGCCTGGGACGACTCCTGGTGGCCCACGGCCCTCGGCACCGCACCGACCCCCGCAGACCACGCCCGCAACCTCGGCTTCATCTTGGACCCTCTTCTCACCATGACCAAGCAAGTCAACGCCGTGTCCTCCGCCTGCTTCCTCACTCTCCGCATGCTCCGTAAGATCTTCCGCTGGATCCCCGCCGACACCAGAAAAACCGTGACCCACGCCCCCGTCACAAGCCGCCTGGACTACGGCAACACCCTCTACGCCGGGACCACAGCCAAACTCCAAAACCGCCTGCAACGCATCCAAAACGCCTCGGCCCGCCTCATCCTCGACGTACCCCGCAACAGCCACATCTCCGCCCACCTGAGACACCTGCATTGGCTCCCAGTCAGCAAAAGGATCACCTTCCGTCTTCTCACCCACGCACACAAAGCCCTCCACAACAAGGGACCGGAATACCTCAACAGACGCCTCAGCTTCTACGTCCCCACCCGCCCCCTCCGCTCCGCTGGCCTCGCACTTGCTGCCGTCCCTCGCACCCGCCGCTCCACGGCGGGTGGGAGATCTTTCTCCTTCCTGGCGGCCAAGACCTGGAACTCCCTCCCCACCAGCCTCAGGACCACCCAGGACCACTCCGCTTTCCGGAGACTCCTAAAGACTTGGCTGTTCGAGCAGCGATAACCCCCCCTTTCCCCCCTAGCGCCTTGAGACCCGCACGGGTGAGTAGCGCGCTTTATAAATGTTAATGATTTGATTTGATTTGAAGTTGACAATACAGTTTAAAACTGCATTCAGGCTGAGTTGGCAGCCCTGATACATGTTTAAGGTGCTACTTACTTGTGTTGCACAATAAGTGCTGCAGGCCAACTGGTAGCATTTCATTTACAGGCCATGGGTATATGGTACACCACTCTGCAAGGAACTTATAAGCAAGTAAATTAAATATGCCAATTAGGTATATGCCAATCAAACCATGTTTAGGGGATTTAACACAATCGCTTTAGCACTGCTTAGCAATGGTAAAGTGCTAAATCCAACAAAGAAATGAATTTCAGAACGAAGATGCCCTCGATGCCCATGATCGAGTATGGAGCAGTGTGTCTACCAGTGGCCTGACCTCAGAGGAGCCAGAGGACAGGAAAGAGAAGAGGAAGCTCAAGTTGGAGCTGGCCACGTCAAAACTATGGAGAAGACTGAGAGACCCTTAGAAGAAAAGAGACTGGTCATGGAGAAGAGTAGGATGGCTTATGAGCTCAGTCTCAAGGAGCTTCCCATAAGAGCAAAGCATATTGAGTCCAGCAGTATTGGTGGCAGTGTACCAGCAGTGCCCACTGGAGAAGTGAGGGTCCGTACACCCAAGGACCTGCTGCCCAGCTATGTGATGGGAGATTATATTGATGAAGGGTTCTTAGCATATGAAGTAGCTCTTAGGGTACACAAGGTTCCAGAGGAGTACTGGGGGGGGCGGTAGCTTGTGGAGGTACATGCCCATTGTAAGGATTAGCACACTGCTTGCACTAGAGGTAGAGGATCACATCAAGTATGCCCCCAAGAAGGTCAGGCTTCTTTCCAATTTTCAGCTGACCCCTGAGAAATGTCATCAGAGGGACAGCCACAAACTCCCAAACTAGTACTGGGTGGTCTTCTTAGATTATTCCAGAAAGGCACTGAAGGGCTGGGTGAGAGGTAGCAACGTGGATGTTTGTGTTGGGCTGTACAGCCTAATACTGAGGGAGAACATGCTCAATATCTGTTTTATAGAGCTTTGCCAACATCTGGTAGACAGCAAGCGGATTGACCCCTTAAAGCTTGATGAGGAGGCGGAACTCTGGGTCAACACCATAGTGTCCAAAAAGGACTCCCAAATGGATGGTCAGGATTCCCCCCAGAAGAAAGAGTACTCTTAAGGTTCCCAACAGAGAATTTTTTTGCAGATGTTACTGTGATATTATCATTGATGTCATAGAAGATGTCATGAGTGATGTAATATCTGGGGTAATTAGCAGTGCATGGCAAGGGCTTGAGTTATAGTTACCCCAGGGCAAGAGTTATAGCTACTTGAAATAACTATAAAAGTTGAATTTCTGTGGTCTTGTGAGTTTAAAATCTGAACCTAACTATAACGTCCCTGTAACCATTGTTTTTTAAAGTGAATTTCTAAAGTTTCTTTATTCTATTCCCTAACTATAACATCCATGTAACTTTTTTAGTTTACAGTGATTTTCTAGGGCTTTTTAATGTTAAGTAAGATTCCCATAAAAATGTACATTGGGGCTGTGGGGTGTGTGTGGGTGCAGGACATGGCATGGCATTGGCCTCTGATGCCTGAGTGCATGTCCCTGCTTTCCCCATTTTGCCCACCATGTTCCATGGAACTGCTATTGCCCATCCTACCTACTCTGAGTGTTCTCTTGGGAATTGCCACTGTCCCTCTAACCTACCTAGCATGGTCAGTTGGCTGCCCCTATCCTCTCCCTCCTGCCTTGTCTAGTCCGTTGTCATGCCCCTGCCCCCTCCCTTCTGCCCCTCATGGTGTGTTATGCTGCAACTGTCCCTTGTGTCCGGATATAACTGTCCCTCCGGTGATATATATCTATGGAAAGCACAAATGGCCCTAACTCCTGGGCTTGGCAAAGGCAAAGCAAGTGTGTTTTCTTCCCGATTCCAAATTGAAAGATGATCTGAAATCTTTTGTGAAGATAAATGCATCTTTTGGAGTGCAAGCACACAATCTCACACCCACATAGACCTTTTCACACCCACTTTCACACCCAGACAGACACTCTCACACCCATAGAAACCCTTTCACATTTATTCTCACACTCAGAGACCCCGCAGGCAAAAAAAAACACTTTTGAAAAAAAAATCTTATTGCAAAATCATGATGCGGTCATGAATCTGCAGTAAAAAAAAAAGCACAAAAAAATAAGTGCAGTCTCCTGAACCTGTTTTAAAAAAGCCCCTGGGTCAATCAGGTCCCCAGGGCACGTTAAAAATGGGGGTGCATGGGGCCCCTCTCCTGGGCTTACCTATGCCCTGGGGACCACCACGTCCCTGTGGCAAATATTAAATTACATGCAGGGTGCCTTGTAGACCCCCTCCAGCCCTGGGGACTACCACCTCCCTGTGGCAAATATTGAATTAAATGTGGGTGAGCTGCACAGCCCTCCACAGTACTGGGGACTGTCGCTTCCCCAGGGCAAATATTGAATTACATGCAGGGGGGGCCACACACCCCACTAGCCCTGGGGACCTCCACCTCCCGGGGGCTAAAGTAACAATGAATGCAGGGGCTGTGTGCCCCACCCCTGCAGCCCCAGGGACGGCCACCTCCCCAGGGAAAATATTGAGTTACATGCAGGGAGGCCACGCAGCCACCACATAGCCCTGGGGAGCGCCATCTCGCCTGGCTAAAATAAAAAAATGATGGGGTCCATTGTGCATCCCGGGAACCAACCCCCCCGATGCAAATACAAAGTTGGAGGGGGCCTTGTGGAGCCATAGATGGCCCTGGGGACCGTCACCCTCCAGGGCCTGTTCCTACTATGTCCCATGGCGCCCACCCCCTGGACATAGCTGTTTGCTCTTAATTGGCGGGAGCTTTGACAGCTCCCACCCAGTCAGAGAAAACACTCAGATTCCACTCACTCAGAGAAAACACTCAGATTCCAGCAAGTGAGAACTGTCAAACAGCTTGCTGGAAGCAGATGATTCCTTTGTTCTTCTCCTGAAGAAGTGCAGGCAGAGGAAACAACTTGTCTCACAGAGAGGGAGTTACATGTTTAGCAGCTCCCTGTCTGTTACAGCAGTGCCAGCTCCTGTAGGAGGCAGGGAGTCGGCTGGTGCCATGGAGACCTTCAGGTTCCTCCTATGGTCCCATTGCACACTGGGTACTCTGCGGGACAACCAGGAGAGATGACAGGGCCCCGGACCTGGGTTCCACAGGACTGAGGTTTGCTGGGGTTAAAGGGGCTGTGCAGCTCCCTCCCAAAGTAAAAAAAAAGTTGAAGCAAAGCCCCAGAGGATGGGGTCCCTGAGGCAGAAATTTGCCCTAGGGAGTGGGGACCACATGGCCCTCCAAATGAATTGTAGTGGGCCCCAGGGGATGGGGTCCCCCGGGGCCAAAATCAGCCAGGGGAGGGTGGCCACACAACTCCCCTCCCCACTCTGGACATTGAACCAACAAGGTAGCACTAACTCACCAGTAGAAAGTGCTACAGCTGGATAGACGTTTTGTGCAAAACTGGACTCTTGTTGGATAATCTAGCAGGTGAGCTTCCGTTGTAGCCATGATGCTCATTTCACAGAAATTAAACCTCAACAGGAAGCACTTACAAATATAAATGTAGCTGGTATCCCAGTTGAAGCTCCACTTCTAGAAAGCACAAATGATGCTAACTCCTTGGCTTAGCAAGGGCAAAGCAAGTGGGTTTACTCACCAATTCCAAATTGAAAGATGATCTGAAATCCTTTGTGAAGGTGAATGCATCTTTCATCTTTTGGAATGCAATCATACACTCTCACACCCACTTTCACACCCACATAGACACTTTCACACCCACTCTCACATCCAGACAGACACTCACACAGCCACTGTCACACCCAGAGACACACTCTCATATCTATTCTCACACGCACAGAGACAGGCCCTGCAGCCCATTCCCACCGCACACAGCCAAAGGCCATGTGCAGGGTGGGGTTGGGTGATTAGGGTGGTTGGCCGCAGGAAGTGGACACAGGTGGTCACCTAAAACAACCAAAGGATACAGGGATATTATAGATAGGTTCTGAAACTGGGGTTGGGTGGTCACGTAAAAAACGAAGGTTACAGGGACGTTATAGTAAGGTTCTGAATTTACTCTCACAAAACCTGAGAAATTCAGCAGTTATAGTTAGAGTTATTTCAAATAACTCTAACTCGTAGCCTAAGGTAACTATGACTCATGCCCTTGCCATGCACTGCTAATTAGCTCAGATATTACAGCACTCATGACAACTTTTATAAAGTTTGTAAAAATATCAGTGAAACATTAGAAGTAAAATTATTGAAGAAAAACTGTGCATGATGGGGGCACAAGATTTAGCTACCTTAGGCCATGGATATATAAACACACAACTGGAAGAGTCCTATATTGTGCAGCTGTGTCGGTGTTTCTGTGGAGTGCACTGTGTTGGATATATATATATTATATATATATTATCTACAGGCAGCCACCAGTAGGTAGTTATTGTTAGGGTCTAGTTTCCATAGGGAGAGCATTTTTGTTTTGCCTATAACTTTGGCTCTATTTGACGTAGCTTAACAAAATTTTCCAGATGTATACTTTCATCGGTTCAGCTGCTGTCTTGAGAGTTTTGCGGCAATCCATCAAGAGGGTCGAGAAAAAGGGGGGGTCCCAAAATGTGTTTTCTCCATTCATTTTCCCATAGGGATTGTGAACATGACTACAGCCCAAACTGCTGGACGGAAACTCACTAAATTTGGCAGAAAGCTAGCTGTTGATCGAGAAAGCCTACTTTTCATGATTTGGTGTAAATCCTTTCAGAAGTTTCTGTGATATTGGAGGTTAACAAATTTAGATATCTAGGGATGCAGATCCTCCACAGATCTACTCGTGGGTCAATCAGCGGCTCCATGTGCCATAGGAAGTATCTCATTGGCTGTCCATAACCTGACAGGCAAGTTGCAGCCGCCATTTTGTTTCATCGGGGAAAGGGTGCCTGGGGTAGAGGTTCCCTGACCCCTTAGGGGTAATATAAATGTGATAAAGCAGTAAATAATGGGCTTGAAATGTGTAGAAATAATGTTTGGGACGGTTTCCAAAATTCACAAATCCACTCTCAGCATGACCCCCAATGTAACGCTGTATATATATATATATATATATATATATGTACATATATATATATATATATATATATACTTTCACACCCACTCTCATACCCAACCACATCCTCTCACAACCAGACACTCTCACAGCCGCTATCCCACCCAGAGACTCACTCTCACACCCAGTCAGACACCTAGTGACACCCGCACACACCTACTCTCACACCCAGACACTCTCACACCCACCCTCAGACCCAGACACACCCTCTCACACCCACTCTCACAACCAAAGACTCTCACAGCCACTCACACCCAGAGACCCACTTTCACACCCTGTCAGACACCCAGCAACACCCTCTCACACCTATTCTCACACCCAGAGAGACAATCTCACACCCATATACGACCTCTCACAAACACTCTCACACCCAGATAAACACTCTGACACCCACTGTCGGACCCAGATGGACACTCTTACACCCCCTCTCATACCAAGGTATACACTTTCACACTCCCTGTGACTCACCCACAACCACTCTCACACCCAGTCAGACACCTAGTGACACCAGCACACACCTACTCTCACACACAGCCTCACACCCACTCTCAGACCCAGACACACCCTCTCACACCCACTCTCACAACCAGACAGACACTCTCACAGCCACTCACACCCAGAGACCCACTCTCACACACAGCAATACCCTCTCACACCTACTCTCACACCCAGAGAGACAATCTCACACCCACTCTCACACCCATATACAGCCTCTCACAAACACTCTCACACCCAGATAAACACTCTGACACCCACTGTCGAACACAGATAGACACTCTTACACCCCTCTCATACCGAGGTATACACTTTCACACCCGCTGTGACTCCTAGACATACACTCTCACACTCAACACCAATCTCACACCCGGAAACACCCTCTTACACCCACTCTCACAATCAGACACTCTCATACCCACTCTCACACCCAGAGACTCACTGTCACATACAGACACCCAGTGATACCCTCTCACTCTTAGTCTCACACCCAGACACACTCTCACATCCAGACACACCCTCTCACACCCACTCTCACAACCAGACACTCTCAGAGCCACTCTCACTCCCAGAGACCCACTCTAAGATGCAGTCAGACACCCAGTGACACCCTCAAACACCTAATCTCCCACCCAGACATAAACTCTTACACCCACTCTCACACCCACACACACTCTTGCAGCTAGACACATCCTCTCAAACCCAAATACTTTCACACTCATTCTCACAATCAGATAGACACTCTCACACCCCCTCTCACACCCAGGTGCACACTCTTAAACTCACTCTCAAACCCACATAGATCCTCTCACACCCACTTTCACACCCAGAGACCCTCACACTAACTCTCACACCCAGAGACACCCTCTCTCATCCTCTTTCAGAGCCAGACAGACACTCTCACACCCAGTCTCACACTCAGACCAACACTTTCACACCCACTTGTACACACCCAGACAGATACTCTTGCAGCCCCTCTCATATCCACTCACACACTCTCGTAAACACTCTCATAGTCAAACGGATAGTCATACTGTTTGACCTGGCATCCTTGTCATAGTCTTCCCTGTCTTTTTTGCCTCTGCTTCCCATGTTTTGACTGTGTGCTGTTTTTGATACTCTGGGCACTTTACCACCGCTGACCAGTGCTAAAGTGCAAGTGCTCCCTGTGTAAATTGTATGTATATTTGGCTTTTCCAGGATTGGCATATTTGATTTACTAGTAAGTCCCTAGTAAAATGCACTAGAGGTACCCAGGGCCTGTAAATCAAATGCTTCTATTGGGTCTGCAGCACTGATTGTGCCACCCACATTAGTAGCACAGTAAACATGGCTCAGACTTGCCACCGCAGTGTCTGCGTGTGAAGTTGTAAGCTGCCAATTTGACGTGGTAAGTGTACCCACTTGCTAGGCCCAAACCTTCCCATTTTTATACATGTATGGCACCCCTAAAGTAGACCCAAGGTAGCCCCTTAGGCAGGGTGCAATGTTTGTTAAAGGTGGGACATGTACCGATGTGTTTTACATGTCCTAACAGTGAAATACTGCCATATTCGGTTATCACTTTTACAAGGGCAATGTGCAGTTTTCCTTTGAGAGCAGATAAAGATTAGGAGTTTGGGGTCTCTGAACTCACAATTTAAAAATACATTGTTTGGTAAAGTTGGTTTTCAGATTGTCAGTTTGAAAATGCAACTTTTAATAAGTGGGCATTTTCTTGCTTAAACCATTTTGTGACTCTGTCTGCTTGTGTATTCCCTGTCTGGCTCAGACTGACAGTTGGGCTGTTTGTGAATCCCCTCTAGACAGTGACAGAAAGGGAGCTGGAGTGTAGCCTGCATATCCTGATGAGCCATATGGGCTAGAGTGGAGGGAGGAGTCGTCACTTACACTTGAATGTGCTGTGCCTGCCCTCACACAATGCAGTCTTCAACCCCTGGTGTGTGTCTGGGGCCAGACCTGGGTAAGGCAGGATCCTGTGAACAACAGAGACTTTCCTTTGAAGTTTGCCTGCTTCAAAGGCAGAAATGAGTATAAGTAGTGGACCCAAAGCCCCAGATTTTTAGATTTGCTTCTGGAACCAAGAGGAACCTCTGCCAAGGAGAAGAGCTGAAGAGCTGAGGAGAAGTGCTGCCCCTACCTGGGACTGTGCTTTGTTGGGCTATCCTGCAGTTGGTGCTTCTGGCTGTGAAAGGGGACACAGACTGGACTTCGTGGTATATTCTTGCTTGCGAAGAATCTCCAAGGGCTTGGATTGAACTTTCCTCCTGTTCTGAAGTCTCAGGGCCATCAAAAACTTCCTCTGCCTGCACCTGGATTCTCTGCAGAGACTCCTACCCTGCCAAGTGGTACCCTATCCAGTCCCTGGGCCTTTGAAAGGTGAAGCTGGTAGAACAAGGACAGAAATTCACACACAGGGAGCCGTGTGGGGAAAAGTTGGATCCACCACCTGCAAGCAGTGGTAAAAACATTGTGCCACCCGCCTCACAGCTGATTTCAATGCATTACCTCCTTTGTTGCTGAAGAAGCAATGCAATACCCACTTGCAACTGCATAAAATGACACACACCCCATGCACTGCGGATTACATCACTGTGTGACCTGGATTTCTCATGCATCGTCACTAGGTGTCAAAGTCATTGTGAACCTGCACGGATCCGAGTTGCCCTGTCCGGAAATTGACGCTCCGCTCTCTTGCGGGGGAGAAAAACAATGCATCACCTAATGGATTGGAGAAGGAATGGCGCACGTCATTTTGGTCTTGTTTGATTTAGATACATATTGGCTACTTTTCTAAACTGGAGTGGTATCCATTTTGTAGTGTTTTTTACTGTATTATTGTGTGTGTTGGTACAAATGCTTCACACATTTTCTTTGAGATAATCCTGCCTGCTTGTGCCAAGCTACCAAGGGGTGAGCAGGGGCTATCTAAGTTTGTATCTGGATTGCCCTGACTAGAGTGAGGGTCCCTGCTTGGACAGAGTGCAAACTAACTGCCAACCAGAGACCCTATTTATAACACATACAGCCTTCGGTGGCTGTGACCTGAGAGGCAGAGTTGTGGCTGCCATTTTGTTCTAACGGGAAAGGGTTCTTGGTCTGAAATGTGGGGAGTAATGCATATGAAGGGGTCAGGATAGAAGTTCCCTGATCCACATGGGTTGACATAAATGTGGCACATTAGGAATAAATGGGCACAGAATGCCAATAATTGGTTAGTTAGGAAATAGAATTTAAAAAGATCAGAGAAATTCACTTAGAAAAGCAAGGTTACAGGGATTTTATAGTCAGGTTCTGAATTTACTCATATAAAACCATAGAAATTCATCAGTTATAGTTAGAGTTATTTCAAGTAATTATAACTCGCGCCCTAAGTAACTATAATTCATGATCTCACCATGCACTGATATTTACCCCAGATATTATAGCAATCATGACAACTTTTATAGTGTGATTCAAAATGCCAATGAAGCATTAGCAGTCAAATTAATGAAGAAAAACTGTGCACTGAGGAGGACCGAGTTATAGTTACCTTAGGCATGAGTTGTAGTTACTTGAAATAACTATAACTGCTGAATTTCTATGGTTTTGTACGAGTAAATTCAGAAACTAACTATAACGTCTCTGAAACCTTTCTGTTTTTTTAGTGAAAAAAAATATATATATATACATACATTTATATACATAAATAAAAAAGATAATTGGTGCTTTTGAATTCAATATGCAAAGAGTACGGAATGCGTTTTGGGAGTGAATAATGGAGTGGATAAGAAGAAATAAGCTCAGCTTCCAGCATTTCTCTTTCGATCACGTGGGGGAGGCCCGGAGAGGCTTCAAAGGGAAGGAAATGTATTTCCTTTCCTTTTAAGTCTCTCCCAGCGTTTCAAAAGCCGGATTGCTTGCAATCCGGCTTTTGAAATGCCCACTAGACACCAGGGATTTTTATTTATTTTTTTAAACTGGCATAAGGGAGCGACCCCTTGGGCAAGGGTCGCTCCCAATGGGGGGCATTTTTTAGGAAGACCTCTAGGCGCCAGGGATAATTTATTTATTTTTTTTTTTTTTAGTTGGGGAGCGACCCCTTAGGCAAGGGTCGCTCCCCTGGGGGGGGGGGGGGATTATTTTAGGCCATTTTTGCCCCCCCCTGGGGGCAGAAACCTCTAGGCGCCAGGGCAAATTTTTTGTTTGTGTTTTTTTTTTTTTTGTTTGTTTTTTTAGAGATGGGGAGCAACCCAGTAGGCAAGGGTCGCTCCCCTGGGGGGCAAATTGTATTTAGACCATTTCGGCAGATTGGCCGATTTTAGGTCAATCTGCCCCCAAGGGGGCAGAAACCACTAGGCACCGGGGATTTTTCTTTTGGCGCCAATGTCACGCGGGGGAGCGACCCCGTAGGCAAGGGTCGCTCCCGCGGGGGGTTGGGGGGGTGGGGGAGCAAATTTATTTTAGGCCATTTCTGCCCACCCTGGGGGCAGATCGGCCTATTATTAGGCCGATCTGCCCCCAGGGGGGGCAGAAACCTTTAGGCGCCAGGGCAATTTTTTTTTTGGTTTGTTTTTGGTTTGTTTGCTTTTTTAGAGATGGGGAGCGACCCATTAGGCAAGGGTCGCACCCCTGGGGGGCAAATTGTATTTAGACCATTTCTGCTGATGTGTCCACGTTGTGTTTTGGGGCATTTCCTTTCGTGGGCGCTAGGCCTACCCACACAAGTGAGGTACCATTTTTATCGAGAGACTTGAGGGAACGCTGAGTGGAAGGAAATTTGTGGCTCCTCTCAGATTCCAGAACTTTCTGTCACCGAAATGAGAGGAAAAAGTGTTTTTTTGGCCAAATTTTGATGTTTGCAAAGGATTCTGGGTAACAGAACCTGGTCAGAGCCCCACAAGTCACCCCATCTTTGATTCCCCTGGGTTTCTAGTTTTCAAAAATGCACTGGTGTGCTAGGTTTCCCCAGGTGCTGGCTGAGCTAGAGGCCAAAATCTACAGGTAGGCACTGTTTTCTATGAAAAAATGTGATATGTCCACGTTGCGTTTTGGGGCGTTTCCTGTCGCGGTCGCTAGGCCTACCCACACAAGTGAGGTATCATTTTTATCGGGAGACTTGGGGGAACACTGGGTGGAAGGAAATTCGTGGCTCCTCTCTGATGCCAGAACTTTCTGTCACCAAAATGTGATGAAAATGTGTTTTTTTAGCCAAATTTTGAGGTTTGCAAAGGATTCTGGGTAACAGAACCTGGTCAGAACCCCACAAGTCACCCCATCTTGGATTCCCCTAGGTCTCTAGTTTTAAAAAATGCACAGGTTTGGTAGGTTTCCCTAGGTGCCGGCTGAGCTAGAGGCTAAAATCTACAGGTAGGCACTTTGCAAAAAACACCTCTGTTTTCTTTAAAAAAAATTGATGTGTCCATGTTGCGTTTTGGGGCGTTTCCTGTTGCGGGCGCTAGGCCTACCCACACTAGTGAGGTATCATTTTTATCGAAGGACTTGGGGGAACGCTGGGTGTAAGGAAATTTGTGGCTCCTCTCTGATTCCAGAACTTTCCGTCACCAAAATGTGAGGAAAATGTGTTTTTTTAGCCAAATTTTGAGGTTTGCAAAGGATTCTGGGTAACAGAACCTGGTCAGAGCCCCACAAGTCAACCCATCTTGGATTCCCCTAGGTCTCAAGTTTTCAAAAATGCACAGGTTTGATAGGTTTCCCTAGGTGCTGACTGAGCTAGAGGCCAAAATATACAGGTAGGCACTTTGCAAAAACACCTCTGTTTTCTTTTAAAAAATGTGATGTGTCCACATTGCGTTTTGGGGCATTTCCTGTCGCGGGCGCTAGGCCTACCCACACAAGTGAGGTATCAATTTTATTCTTGATGAACCTACAAGCCCTATATATCCCCGCAACCAGAGGAGTCCAGCAGACGTAACGGTATATTGCTTTCGGAAATCTGACATTGCAGGAAAAAGTTACAGAGTAAAACGTAGAGAAAATTTGCTCTTTTTTTCACCTCAATTTCATTATTTTTCTTTCTCAGTTGTTATTTTCTGTAGGAAACCCTTGTAGGATCTACACAAATGACCCCTTGCTGAATTCAGAATTTTGTCTACTTTTCAGAAATGGTTAGGTTTCTGAGATCCAGCATTGGTTTCATGCCCATTTCTGTCACTGACTAGAAGGAGGCTGAAAGCACAAAAAATGGGGTATGTCCCAGTAAAATGCCAAATTTGTGTTGAAAAATTGGGTTTTCTGATTCAAGTATGACTGTTCCTGAAAGCTGGGAAGCTGGTGATTGTAGCACCGCAAAGCCTTTGTTGATGCCATTTTCAGGGAAAAAACCACAAGCCTTCTTCTGCAGCCACTTTTTCCAATTTTTTGAAAAAAACGAAATTTTCACTGTGTTTTGGCTAATTTCTTGGCCTCCTTCAGGGGAACCCACAAAGTCTGGGTACCTCTAGAATCCCTAGGATGTTGGAAAAAAAGGACGCAAATTTGGCTTGGCTAGCTTATGTGGACAAAAAGTTATGAGGGCCTAAGCGCAAACTGCCCCAAATAGCCAAAAAAAGGCCTGGCACAGGAGGGGGAAAAGGCCTGGCAGCGAAAGGGTTAAATGGACGAGCACCAGCAGAAAGAGCGCGCTGTTTTTCATGACCAGTTTGTTTGGAATTGTTTATTTTAATGGCGCAGAGTGAAGGACATTTTGAAACATCAAAATCCCAGCAGAGGAAAAAAAATGGGATACTAATCTTGGCGTGTGCACTAAACACTTGAAGACGAGGACAGCCTGGATAGGCACACTCTTCAAATGTGCTTGTGTACCTCTACAATGGAGAAATCGGGACAGTGTCATGCAATACGGTGAGCAGATGTCCTTGAAAATAATATCTTTCATTCCGATGCGATCCCAGAAATGTTTGGGGTCCGGGGGCTCTTTCAGCTCTACATGGCATATAACACCAGTGATTTCCCAAGGAGAAAGACTGGGATATGGCAAATAGTCATGTAAAAATCAGAATTGGTGCTTTTGAATTCAATATGCAAAGAGTACTGAATGCGTTTTGGGAGTGAATAATGGAGTGGATAAGAAGAAAAATGATTTTTTTTAGCATTTGAGTAAATAAATTAATCTTTGCCTTTCCATGTAACCTACTGATAACATTCATGAGACGCACATGTGGCATGAATTTTAAATGGACGAGCATCGGAACTGTTAGGATGAAATAATGACTACAAGTACCATAATTCCTGCCAGGACATGAAGGTATGACAATGGAGATCACATGTCTTGTAGACTCAGCTACCGTGAACAAGGCCACAATGGCTGAAATGTGTTGGGATAATGCTGCTGTCAATTAAATGAATTTGAAAATGTAAAGCCCCCGGGAATACAGTGTATTAACTTTGGTGTTGTAATCTATTTGGGGAGATTGGTCATATCCCCACCACTGCACCAGCAGAAAGAGCCCGCTGTTTTTCATGACCAGTTTGTTTGGAGATATATATATATATATATATATATATATATATATATATATATATATTTATATATATAGATATAGATATATATATATATATATATCATCTTCATCTTCATGATGATACGCTCTTATGCCCTTCTAATGAACATGACCCTTAGCAGGCCTTTGCTACTGTTAAGAATGTATTTATGTCTCTTTGAGTCATGCTGTGATATCTGGATGTGTACTACACACTCAGCTGTAATATCACAACCTCCAGGCTTTCTGATATAGGAACAGTGTTTTTTTAAGCCTTCATTATTTTTTTGCTCCCAAGTACCGAAAGCTGTACATAGGCTTTTTAATGACTTGAAGTGTCAGCTCCTCTGTGCTCTCAGTCATTTGTTTCTAAGACAACAGATGCCATCTAATTAATTAAATGTCCAATATAGTCTCCCTAATCTTCAAGTACTGGGAGCAGTTCTGGAATAGTAAAGAGAACGACTTCCAAATAAAATATGGTGTTATCTGCAGAAGTAAGATTTTGTCTCCAGTCCTGTCTCCCATCTTCAATCCATGTACTCCTGTGTGTGCTCTGTTCCAGCATGACAGATGGTTCATCAATATTGCAAATAAGGGGAGTGAAAGTTGATGTTTCTGCTTTGTGTCTCTGGCTGTCAAGCACTAACCTGTTTGTCCCACCGAGACACAATGTTGACCAAGTTGTTTATTCCCAATTCATCCTAGATGTTACGTGCCTCCCAGTTAAATGTACATGATCAGCATTGTAATGCCCCAGGGGAAAGGAGATGGATGAAACAGAGAGAGACACTGGAGCCACAGGTTCTAATCTGAACCACTGATAATAGTTCTTGAAGAATCGCGATTTCCTGTGATAAATTACATATCAGTCAAACAGCTCATTACTCGTGACCATGTATGTATTATTCCTTGACTGCTATGTGCAAGCTAGGTGCACCTGTTAGGTTCACCTTTCCCCCTTTAGATGGCTCTCCCTATCTCTAGGAATTTTCAGAAAATGATGTGGATTACCTGTAATTAAATAAGAATCTTGAACCTCCTATAATATCTATGACTACTCCCACTGTGATCCCAGATTGATCCTACATCATCTTAATTAATGCCTACCGAAATGAGCTTGAAGTTCCTTGGATATCTTGTTTGATGGCCTTGCTATTATATCCTAAGATGCTGACTAACTCGCCTCCATAGACATTTAAATAGGTAACAAATAATGACAATACATTTTCAAGTAACTAGGTGTGCATACATTCATGGGTTAGTTTACGCACTGTACTTAGAATTCAAAGGGACACTCATTTGTTGTCTTTTGATCACGTTAGCGTTACCTTAGTGTTATTTTTTATGATGCTAAAGTGGCGCTAACTTAACTCCATATTTATATTTTTAAGCTGGTCTCATCTAGCATCAAGAGTTAGCCTCATTTTCTGGAAGCAACAACCCACCTTGCGTCTCATTGAGACAATGATATGCAAGGTAGGCATTCCCTTCCAAAAAAAGATGCTAGCCCTCTAGCGCCATATTTATCTCCCGATGCGAAAACGATGCACAATTAGGAAGCGGACTGCAAAAATGGCGCTTAGCTCAATTAGTGTCAAATTTAACGCCTGGTCAGACCCGGTGTTAAAAAGAGGCCCACACACCACCACTTAAGGAAAACACACAGAAGGAGTATTTGCAACCTCCAGGACAACATCGAAGTGGTACTGCTCCAACTTGGCACATGCCGCAAATGTCAGCGAAGACAACAGGTCCCTCCACCAATATCTCAGCGACCCCAAACACCAGCACAGCAGCCACAAAGGTAGCACAGAAGGCGGTAGAGGATCTTCAGACAGCAGACAACCATCCTTGGGCTCAGGGAACAAGATGTCATCAGGATGTACTGACTGAACTGGGAGTCCATTGTACACCTGCTGCACCACATTGCACCACACAGCAAGGATGGAAACTCCTGCAACTATTCCACCCATGGCAAAACTCCTTGCTGTCCTTCATATGCTGGCGTTTGGATCTTGTCCGACAATGGGCGCACAAGTGGGTGGTATCTCCCAGGAATCCTTCTCAGTCTTCCTACCTAAGGTCCTGGATGCAATCATACGCCTCACACCCCACCACATCTGCTTCCCAAACCTCCACCAACTGCAGCAGGAGACCAAGCAAGGTTTCTACCAAATTACTGGGTTCCCGCATGTGCTGGAAGCAATGGACTGCATGTATGTCCAACTAGTGCCACCTGCAGCAACTGAACATCTATATAGGAAATGCAAAACACCCATTCGATCAATGTGCAGGCCAATGTGGACCACCGTGGGCTCTTCACTAACATCCTAGCAAAAATCCCGCCAGCGTCCATGATACCTACGTATTCCGCCATTCCACTATCAACGAGTCGTGCCAGGATGGGCAATATGGCAATGGGCTACTTGTAGGTAAGCCACCATACCAATCAGTACACACTCAACACACCAACCATGTAGGACCAACACGACATACATCACACCAAATACACATGGGCGGGGAACACAGATGTACAGGCAACAACACATATGCAACATGCCATACTACACTGCAATCATTGCACATCACAAACACATACACCCACATGTTCATAACTTCGCCACAACCTGACTGCCACACCATGTGAAGACAAGTGGAGCTATGTCCCCTTTGCATACAGAAACTGCCCACAAACCACTACAAGTGACCACTGGTTGACAACTAAATAAAGATTCCACACACATTTCACCAAACAAAGAATAGCTCAGCTATTGCTCTACATGGCCATGCAGAGAAAGTCACACATAGGTACAGCCCAACATAAATTATGGTGTGCAAGCCTCTGGCAGCACGTATATCAAATGCCACCCAAGTGGTGTCATTACCAACTACATATCATCTACACATACCTGACATACATGTAGTGTGCACATACACCTGTCTGCTGCATTTTGTTGCACACATAGGAATACAAATTAACTTGCCATGAAAGACCTTGGGGCAGAATTATGAGCAATGGTACTGCACCTACTCCAGTGCCTCTTCACATGCGCCCCTTAGCACCCTATAACACCACCATGTGTGTTCCATATACAAGAAACGGTCCACCATGGTGCAGAGTTTGTGCTAAACAGTTAAGTCCATGGATGCCATAGAAGGACTCTGTAGGAATATAGAGGACATACCTGACCTTTCATGCACCGTACATAGGGACCCATGTGTAAAACAGGTGTGCCCCTTCCCAAAGCCTACACTGTGCATGAGTTCAAAGTGTCTGTGCTAAATCATGTATTGGAAGCTAGGAGTTTCTACTGCACCAAATTAAGGGGGTCATTACAACCTCGGCGGTCTGCAAGGCAGACCGCCGAGGTTGCGGGAGCCAGAATACCGCCATGATATGGCTGGCTCCGTATTTTGACTTTTCCACTGGGCCAGCGGACGGTAATAGAGTTATCATCCGCTGGCCCAGCGGAAAAGTCACATCAACATTGCCGCTGGCTCGTAATTGAGCCGGCAGCAATGCTGATGTGCAGCGGGTGCAGTAGCACCTGTCGCGCATTTCACTGCCCGAAATTCGGGCAGTGAAATGCGCGACGGGGCTCTGCCTGGGAGCCCCTGCACTGCCCATGCCAAGTGCATGGGCAGTGCAGGGGCCCCCAGGGGCCCCCTGAGTCCCCTTACCGCCAGCCTCTTCCTGGCGGTGCAAACCGCCAGAAACAGGCTGGCGGTAGGGGAGTCATAATCCCCAGGGCAGCGCTGCTTGCAGCGCTGCCCTGGCAGATTATCACCGCGGGGGCAAAAATGGCGGAATACCGCCGCGTCAAAATATGGGTTTTCGTACCGCCAGCCTGTTGGCGGTACGAATGCCACTTTAACCCTGGCGGTCACCGACCGCCAGGGTTGTAATGACCCCCTAAATCATCCTAAAAATTTGTGATTCACACTCTCATACACTTGATGGCTGGCACAACCATCATAAACCACAAAGGGTCACTAAGCATCGCACTGCATGCGTAGTGCCACATGGTAACATGGAGGGCACAGTTTGGTTTTGTAGGGCTACTATGGTGTCTCTACATCTAACAACACTGTGGTGCAAGGAGGTGGTAGGTTCCATCCAACAATAGGACACTGCCTCAAATATGGACTACACAACACATCTTTGAAATGGAACATACACTATACTACAAGCAAGTCTGATTCGGCAATCCACCTACAAATAACAACGGCCATGGTATATTCCAACCCACGATCAAGCTGTGGCCCTGATAGGAGGAAGCCTCTTGTATGCTCCACCACTGGAATGTTAAATCATACCGGCGTGTGCAATCCTCCATAACGTGTATAAGAACAAATGCTCTCTAGGATGAACAGGTTGACATCCCCAATGAGGAGGAGGATGATAATGGTGCAGCTAATTTGGAGGGGGAACAGCAGAACACTGCTGCAGGAGTTAGCAAGAGACTCCACATAGTACAGAACTTTTATACATAGTGAATGGACTATCATCATCACATTGTAAATAGCACCAATAAAATACCTTGCACCTGAATCTCCTTGTTCTACTCATTCTCCACTACATATACCTTTGGAATGTAACTCAAACCTCGGGGAGCAGGTAAGAAACACAATAGTTACAAGTATCGTAGCAACGTCGTTTGTGATGTAAGAGTGTCTACTCCCTTGGTCGCTCCTCGCACTGCAGGCCCGCACCACCTCCACTTGGCTGTTCCCTTCTGCTTGAAATCCCCGCCGCTGCGTCCCCGCAACCCCTCCCGCCTCCCCCCTCCTCCTCACCGTCCTTTTTCCAATCTTCCAATCTTTCTCTCCTTTCCCCTTCCGCTGCGTCCCGCGGCCCCTCCCACCTCCCCCAACCTCCTCACCGTCCTTTTTCCAATCTTCCAATCTTTCTCTCCTTTCCCCTGCCGCTGCTTCACCGCGGCCCCTCCCACCTCCCCCCACCTCCTCACCGTCCTTTTTCCAATCTTCAAATTTTTCTCTCCTTTCCCCTGCTGCTGCGTCCCCGCGGCCCCTCCCGCCTCCACCCACCTCCTCACCGTCTTCGTTTTTCCTTTTGTTTTTTTCCCACCGGGCTAATCCCTGTGGCCCCACCCACCCAGCCTTCCCATTCGCCCAGACCTCCCTCCTCCCAGCTGCCAATCCCTCCCTCCTCCCCATTTATGGCAGCCACGGTGCGAACGCGCCACTGGCGTGCCGAAGGCAAGCCCGTCTGAGCCCGTCCGCGCCAAGACCGCGCCCAGCGCCAGTTCTCCTGGCCCCCTCAGACAAATCTACTCCCCCCTCACCCTCCATTCACTCAACCCAGGCCCTCACCCAACCTGCACCCTTTCCAGCCCCACACACACTCATGGCCCCTTCACCTGCCACACCTGTCATTTCTCCTTCTCCTCATCCCTCACACCACACACTAACCATAGCGACCCCCCGACAACAAACACAACACCCCCAACACAATACACACCTGCTCTGCCCCCACCAACCAGCCCTGCAGCACGACACCCCACAACCAGAACACACCCCACAACAACACCCTCATGCACCACACAAACACCACCCACCACAACCACCTCAACTGCCTGCTCCTCAACACCCGCTCCCTTCACAAACATGCCATAGAACTCTGGGACCTCATCACATCACACTCACCTGACATCGCCTTCCTCACAGAAACCTGGACCAACCGCTCCTCGGAACCCGACATAGCCATCGCCACCCCCAAGGGATACAAACTCCAACGCAAAGACCGCCTCAACAGGCCAGGTGGTGGCATTGCCATCCTACACAGGGACACCATCAAAGTCACCACCAGCTCCCACGACACTATTGACAACACAGAACACATGCACTTACTAATCCACATTAACAACAACTGCACCCTCAGAGGTACACTAATCTACAGACCACCAGGATCACGCCCCGCCTTCTGCGACACCGTCGCCGACACCGTCAGCTCGCACGTCCTCACCTCAACAGACAACATCCTCCTCGGTGATTTCAACTTTCACTTGGAGAACCTTCAAGACCACAACTCTACCTCCCTCATAGACAACCTCACCAACCTCGGACTCAAACAACTGGTCACCACACCCACCCACTCAGCAGGACACACGCTCAACGCAATTTTCACCTTAAGCCAACACACAGCCTACACTCATACCACCGAACTTCTCTGGACTGACCACCACTGCGTCCACTTCTCCTTCACAAAACCCCCCACACACCACCATCAACACACCACACCCTACCGCATGTGGGACAAGATCCCCACAGAACCCCTGAACTCCCAACTGGCTCACAACCTCCCGCCCACACTAACGACCCCAATGCAGGAGCACACAACCTCTCTAAATGGATCACTACCTGCGCAGACACACTAGCCCCCCTCAGAAAACACATCGCCACCCGCAACATCAAGAACGCCCCATGGTTCACCCCCGAACTCCAAGACTCCAAGCGCAAATGCCGCAAAGCGGAGAAAATATGGTGACAAGAACCCTCTACAACCAACTTCTCCACCCTCAAAGCCACCATTCGCACCCATCACCAACTCATACGCACCGCCAAAAGAGATCACTACAAGACACACCTTGACAACAACTCTCAAAACAGCAAATAACTCTTCACCATCATTAAAGAGCTAGCCAAACCCAAAGCCAGCAACATAGACCCCACACACACACAGCCCCTATGTGACGCCCTCGCCAACCACTTCCACCACAAAATCCTGGACATCCAAAACAGCTTCATACCACACACACCCACCACACACACCCCTCACTCACCCAACTCAACCCCCACTCACGACCCCCCCACCACACTCACAACCTGGGCCCCCATCACACATGAAGAAACCGAAAAAACCATGAACTCCATCCACTCCGGATCCCCCTCCGACCCCTGTCCACATTGCATCTACAACAAAGCCAGCCCAGCCATCGCCCCCATACTCTGCGACATAATAAACTCCTCTTTCGACACCGCCACCTACCCAGACCCCTGGAAGCATGTGGAAATCCCCGCTCTTCTAAAAAAAAACACTCCAACTATCGCTCCATCTCCCTCCTCCCTTTCCCCGCCAAGGTTGCTGAGAAACTAGTCAAAGCCCGCCTATCCCACTTCCTCGAAGAAAACAACACTCTTGACTCCTCACAATCTGGGTTCCGCAAGAACCACAGCACGGAAACCGCCCTCATCGCATGCACTGACGACAACAGGACCAAAGTCGACAAAGGCGAGACAGACGCACTCATCCTCCGAGACCTCTCAGCAGCCTTTGACACTGTCTGCCACCACACACTCCGCACACGCCTCCACAACATAGGAATTTTCTACAAAGCCTTAGACTGGCTCACCTCCTTCCTCACCGACAGGACCCAGAGAGTCTGTCTTCCACCTTTCCACTCCACCGCTACCAAGATCATCTGCGGAGTCCCTCAAGGGTCCTCCCTCAGCCCCACACTCTTCAACATTTACATGATCCCCCTAGACAACATCCTCTGACCACACGGAATCACTATCCTCTCCTACGCAGATGACACCCAACTCATCGTCTCCCTCACCCGCAACCCCACCACCGCCAAAACCAACCTACACGCTGCTCTCCTTGACACCGCGAACTGGATGACAACTAACCACCTCAAGCTTAACTCCAACAAAACCGAGATCATCATCTTCAGCCCCAACAAAACCACATGGGATGACTCCTGGTGGCCCACCGCCCTAGGCCCTACACCCACCCCCACAAACCACGCACGCAACCTCAGCATCATCCTGGACCCCTCCCTCTCCATGACACAACAAATTGATGCACTAACCTCCTCCTGCTTCCACACACTCCGCACTCTAAAACAATCCTTCAAATGGATTCCCCCAGAGACCAGGAAGACAGTCATCCATGCACTTGACTACGGTAACGCCCTCTATGCCGGCACCACACTCAAACTCAAACGCAAACTCCAGAGAACCCAGAACACAGCCACACACCTCGTCCTTGGCCTCCCCCGCCGCGAACAAATCTCACCACACCTCAAATCTCTTCACTGGCTCCCCATAGACAAGAGAATCACTTTCAAGATCCTCATCCACACACACAAATCCCTCCACAACACCGGCCCGACCTACCTCAACCAAAGAGTGAACTTCCACAATCCCACCCGCAACCTCCGATCTGCCGACCTCGCACTAGCCACAGTCCGCCACATCCACCGAACCACCACAGGAGGCAGGGCCTTCTCCTACCTCACCCCCACAACCTGGAACTCCCTCCCCACCAACCTCCGCAAAACCAAAGACCAAAGACCTACTCTTCAGAAAAAACCTCAAGACATGGCTGTTCGAACAGTAACCCCACCTCACCCTTCCCCACTAGCGCCTTGAAACCCTCACAGGTGAGTAGCGCACTCTATACATTTTTTTGATTGATTGATTACTCCCTCCATTTCACATATAAGTGACATGCAATTCACTGGCATGTGACTCCTGAGGGCCTAGATCCATGCACCACAACATATATTGTGCTTTCAAGTGGGCAAGGTGCTAATTCCTAGCCCTTTCCCCACATCATCACTATGCCTACCAGGATGTATGCAAGGGGGGCACACATAAGGTAGGGCCTGTGATCAAATGGTGTTTAAGTAATGTAGGAACTGAACATTGTCACGTCTCATGGTGATTGTTGCTGTGCCTACACCGCGAATGTGTGACAAGCTAACAGTTGACCTGTAATTGTGCAGGGATTGTAACCAATGTTAGAGGCAGAGCCTACACTGTGTATCCATGGGATTATGTCCTGGCACTGCCATTGGGCACAACCCTGACACATAGTGGGCTGTACCTCACTTATGGTACACACACGTTGGTTGTGGAGTGCCCTATGGGTTGACAGACAAATGAAGCAGCTATGGGTGCTGAATCATTATCCAAACATATGAACCATTGTCAGGATCTAAGAATTAAATGGGACAATGCACCACCAAATAATTGTCTGGGTGTTACACTCCCTATGTACATAAAATGCACACTTGTCACAAAAACCTGCTGTCTTGACACATGCCTATAGCAATTCCAGATAAATATGTGAAGACTAATGTACAGGTGTATGTCCCAGGTAGCTAAGGGTTTGCTAGTACCAACAATGCATGACATGTGTCAGCATGGTTACCTAGTATGCTCTGTATAACAACATCATACAGCCCATAGCTATACACACCACTCATTGTCACTCACATGCCATAACAAATGCAAGGTAGCAATAGTTACAAACTATCCCATATATGTTTTGGGCTCCAACATGGCAATCAGGTGTTGAATGTGCAACTATGTCCAGCAATGACCAAAAATGTCAGAGACCCATCAAAAACATTAATGGGAGTAGAAGTAGCCGAAAAAAGCAACACTTACATGATTTCACACATCAACATTATTCTGTCATGGGAAGAGTTACCGAGGTTGTGGCGTGCTAGAATAAATGCATACCCCATGTTCAATGAGGGATATAGATGGACAGCTGAAAGATACCCACAGATACTTGCAAATACAACATGGGAGGTCACTTGGAGACAACACAAGTGCTGTGGCAGGTGTAATGTTGTGTGTGTGTGGCACTCTATAATGTAGCCAGTAGTAGAAGATGTGTACATCGACACTTTACACAAGTCACATGTTACATCCTGTCCATGTATGACCAGAGAATGTTGCTGTAGAAGATGTGTACAAAGTACAAGCAGCCTAAAGAATGGGAGCAATGTAGGAGACAATATATACCTTACAAGTAATGCGGTAAAACATGGAGAAGGAACACACGTATACCAATGCTGATTCTGCAACAGAACAATGTCTACATGTGAACATTTAATATATGTACAGAGAGGGTGGCCAGATCAGTACATATCCCAGTCATGATGCATGTGCACAGTGGCCTGAGTAATCTGGAGCTCCATAAACCTGCCCCTTCACATGCAACCATGGGTTTGTGTTGCCATATAAACTCCCACAGTAGTGATGAAGAGTAAGCTGCCATCTATGCCAGGCTGGTATCTATGCCAGACTGCAGCACAGCTACACAGTGCTAACAGTCATAATAAACATGATGTGGATGAATGTGAGTGCCTAGTTGGTGGCATGCCCACATATACCACATATCTCAGCACACATGTAGTACTTAAATGGCTCAAGCATTGTAATTTCTTTAGGATTCTGAACAAAAGGCAACCTACCACAGATCTTAGGGAATATGTAATACAAGATCACTGACTGAAAGAAAATACCTTCACATGTGTTCCGACATACGGAAACATAGGTGGAACTCATATGACTGCACAGGCTTTTGTCAATGTTCAGCATGTGTCCATGCAGGAAGATAGTTATGTGAGGTTTCACAGCCCATGAACACACCACATTGGTCATATGTTACTGAAATGACACTACACATATCTTTACACACACATAGCATATAACACCCTTCAGTGACACATGTGTACATACCATCTCCTGCAACTAAGATGCATTGGAAACTATATGTGACACGTGTAGCAGAGCATCATGAAGGCAAAACCAACAACACACCGCAGAGTGGTCACACATGCACACGCAAATTGCCAGGGGTAACGTGATGTCAACCCAGTCCTAGTCCACTGCATTCTCTGAATACAAATTATCATGGCTGTCATATGCCTTATCATCTTTTTGGACATAGGCCATCATATATTTTGTGTTGTTGGTATGGGTACATTTGTATATCAGACATACCAATGTAATACTCCCACAAATAAGTGTTCAAGCACTTATGTACACTCATAGTACACATTTGCTAACAGGTATGTGGACACAGTGCTGCTACACATGCACATATGCACATGGTATGAGTAATCACATGCAGCACACACATAAACAAACCTATAGGTTCAACATACTTATGTACACTGTAAAGATATGAATGCATAGTTACACACATGTAGCCATACCATAATTACAACATTGTTGCATAGCCCATGTGACATGGTAAATTAATCTGGGTGCACTTAAGGCCTACATTGCAATATTCCACGCATTTCCATCATGCATCAAAAATTAATGACACAAACGGCTCAAATCTATGCTCTGCAATGCCAGAAAAATTGTGCCTGGTCCCTGAGCGTCTATCACACGTCCACAGGCCTTTTAATGCACAATGGGGGAAAATCAATGCATGACCATCATGCATCAAAAATGTAGACGCACCACGCCGAAACCTCATACTTTTCTCCACAGCTAAAAGACATCTGGACCCTGATCTATCGCACGTCTGCAGGCCTTTTCACGCAAAATGGGGAAAATAGCAATGCATGACAGGAAACATGACGCACAGGCCCATTAAGTGATGTCAGAGGACATCCTGCCTACATACATGGTAAGTCCACTTTCACTTTCACTTCACAGCCTTATAGCCTGTGACTATGTAAGGTTGAGTGGAGCTGGTGCTGTTGCTGATTTGGAGTATTTGGAGTGTTTTTGTGCAGTATCTTGTAGCTGTTGTGTATTTTTGTTGTCTTTTAATCTGTCTTTTGTATCGGAATTGTTCTGTATCTGTCACTGTATTGTGGGGTGTTTGTCTGGGGAAGGATAGTTTGTTGAGTATTTGGGGTAGTGTTAGGGCATTTTTTTTTCTGCCAACTGCATTTGCAGTGCATGATGTCAGGGAAAGGGAGGATGGCCACGATGTTGGCCGATGAGCTGGGGGGCTTCATTTGGTACAACAACCTGGCCTTGATGCTGGTACTGTGGGGCCATCTGATTCAGGGCTACCCCACAGAGGCCAGGAAGCTGTGGTGGGGCAAGGTGCTCCATCACCTGACTAGAGTTTTTGCCACCGGAAGGAATGACCACCATTTGGAACACCGTTGGCCTGACCTCATCATAAGGGAGCAAGATCTGCTGGATCACCTGCACACCGAGATTGGTGAAGCAGTTGGTAAGTATCCCATTTCCATGCCGATTCCATTATTTGCATGTGCATGATAGGTGCCGATACAGATGAGTGCAGATTGTCATGAGAAAGGATCTGGATATGTCAGGGGCTGCCTGTATGAAGAGCCCCGCCACAACCTTAGGGCTGCCATTCTAATGTACAATAATGAAGCAGAGGCAGGGCAGATGTGCCATTACAAAGTGTTGTGATGCATGATATTGAAACCCGGTTTTGAGCAGCACACCCTGATAAATAGATCTCAGCAGAATTCACAACATGGTCCTGCCCCATGATATTTGTGAGTGAAGTAGGTCGCATCACGTGCATATGATGTGAATGTTGAGGGCATATTGGGTACTTTAATGATGTCTGACATGCATGTGCACATGATGTTCAATATATAAGAATACTGTTGCAGCACCCAGTGCAGTGCCAAACTCACTGTGGGCCTAAGGGCACCCATACAGCTCCCATGTGTGTGCTGTTTTACACATGTAGCACAACATAGCACAGGGAAGGGGGCATTAGTTCTGTAATATGTAGACCAATTTCATGTGCCGGACAGGCTTTGCCCAAACTTTCTCGGGACATAGCATTATTTGTTCATGTGGCAACATCCTGGACAATGGTGTGCTCCCTTGTAACGTATGCTCAGGCCAGGTCTTAAACCAGGACACATGAATCATTATTTACCAAACCTTAGAATAATCGGTGGGAAGTTTGCAGGCCCCCTTTCAGATAGCCCCCACCGTGTATCCATGATGGCTGGGCAAGCCTTGATATTTCACCCGGGGTGTTAAAGTCATGGATTTCACACAAAGGCCCCCCTTATGGACAAGGACACAGGAAATCCAGTCTTGCTGGGGCAAGTGATCCTCATAGTCATAGATGAGGAGTGTGTGGTGGACTGCATGTGTCATCTGCAGATGCAGCGTACTTTAAGGCCTTCATTAATACATTGGTGGTAAATCCCACTTACCGCCATGCTGACTGCCACCAACATACCCCCGCCACGGCAGATATCCGTTCACCACATTATGACACACACACACACTAATGTGTCACCATTCAGCCACAGACACAAGTCCGCCACACCAGAGGTCAGTGATAAAATGGCGGTATCCAAACCCACAGATTACGCCAACTGAGCTACACCTATCACACTATGACCCACGCATCACTACTGCGGACATTAAACTGAGGTAAACCATTTGTGGTACATACCGCTGCGCTCAAAATACACACACACATACAAAACAACATTACATTGGTCAATTTAAATAACACACACCTGACACCCGTACACACACCACACCCACCCACTCACACCACTATAAAACACACACCCACATTACCCACAACCCTTTACAACTACAAATAATTGCCACCAGAGACAGCAAGACCACAGACACAACCAGAGCCACATGCCACACACACCGATACACCACTCATGCACCACACATCACACACCCAAAACCATTACCCTACACACCCTCACCTACACACCTTACACAACACCCATGGCACCACAAAGACACCCCGATTCTCAGAGGAGGAGCTAAGGGTCATAGTGGAGGAAATCATCAGGGTGGAGCCACAGCTATTTGGAACACAGGTGCAGCAGACATCTATAGCTAGGAAGATGGAGCTATGGCGGAGAATCGTGGACAGGGTCAACGCCATGGGAAAGCACCCAAGAACTAGGGATGACATCAGGAAAAGGTGGAACGACCCATGGGGGAAGGTACGTTCCATTGCAGCAAGACACCAGCTCACTGTACAGAGGACTGGTGGTGGACCCCAACCTCCTCCCCCACAACTCTAGCAACATGGGAGGAGCAAGTCTTGGCAATCATGCATCCTGAGGGCCTGGCCAGAGAAGGAGGAGGACTGGACTCTGGTAAGTCAACTCTATACTACTACTACCCCCCTACCTGAATGCCATCAAATACCCTCACCCTCACTTCCATCACTCCACCACCTCTTACACACCCCACCATCACATCCCACTCATTCCAATGCCAAGCCCTGCATGCACTACCAATGCATGGACAACACTCACAGCCCTGCATGAACACCCATCACCAAAGCATGCACACTAGAGAGAATCTCAAGTGAAATCTGCCAGGGCAAATACAACCAAATAGGGCAACCCACTGATACACAATATGTCACACACAGAAACAATAACACATCATTTACATCCCCACAGGTATTCCAGCCAATGTCACCGGAGAAGAGGTGCCAGCACTATCCAGTCCCCCAACAGAAGAGGCCCACAGTGGTGACAGCAACTCTGGTCGCCTGGATCTGGATGACCATTCTTGCCCATCAGGGACCTCTGGACAGTCGATTACCCAGGACCAGTCACACACCACCACAGAGCCTCCCCCATCTGGAAACACCACCACAGCACCCACCCAGCGTACCCACACCTCTGTCCCCAGGACACGTCAATCAGCAGTGTGTCCACTGCTACAGGGACCCCAGGACACACCTCATACCCAAGACAATCAGGGACCTGGGGTCAGTGGCAGTGGGCACACAGTTCAGGGGACAGAGGCGCAGGACAACAGGGAAACTAGAAGGAGTGCTATGCGCCAGGGGGAGTACAGGCCCAGGGAACCGACTCTCCAGGAGGCACTCACTGTGATCCTGGGAGCATATCAACATTCCCAGGACACGATGGGCCAGATCCTGGACAACGTAGAGGAGAACAGGTGTTTGCAGCAGGGACAGTACCTAGGGATCAGGGAGGACTTGCAGGCCATCAACACCACCCTGGTCTCCATTGCAGGGGTGCTGGCAGACATGACCAACATTATTAGGGAGGCAGTCACACAACAGTGGGCCCCTGCCACTAGCTGGACATCTGAATTGCCTTCCACCTCTGCTGCCGCTAGTGGACAGGAGGCCCCGCCACAGGACCAACAGGCCACAAGCACCCCTCCCCTGCAGAAGGAGAACTACTCCGCAAACATTCCCTGCGATCCAGGCTGAAGCCAGAGACTATTGCCAAGATCCTCACCAGGAAATGAGACTCTCCTAATTGTCACACCTCTGTCCCACTCTGTCACCCTGTCCACCTTGAACTGACATTGCTCCACTTCCTATGTCCCCTTGGACAATGCACCTGAGCTACAAATAGACTGGAACAATACCCTGGACTTTCCTCCATCATCAACCCATCCCAATGCACTTGCCCTTCTCCTTCTTAGCACTTCAATAAACACCCTTGGAAAAAAAGCAAGTATGGAGTTTGTTACATTTTTAAAGTATGTATTGGTTTAACCAGGTTCAAACATTGCAATTCAACTGTACAGTAATGTTCAAATAGGAAAGACCTGTAGTTGGCTGCAGTGATCACACCAGGAGCGATAGTGGGGCACCAACATCTGTAAAATGAATTGCCAAAGGGTACAGTAAGTGGGCATAGAAGTGGGAAATAACAGCATGCCAGTGCCAAAGATGTACAAAATAATGACAATTAAATGTGAAGTAACACTTTCTTACCTGTGTGTCATTGGACGTATTTCCATATCACTATCACTGCTGTTCTGTTGTCCTCATCCTCTGCCTCCCCATCCTCACTGTCCACAGGGTCCACTGCTGCCACACGGGCATCTCCAGCCTCCTCCTCCTACAGAAAAGGCACATGGCATTTCAAGGCATGATTGTGCAACATGCAGGATGCCACGATTATCTGGCAGACCTTCTTGGGTGAGTAGCACAGTGATCCACCTGTTAGATGGAGGCACCGGAACTTGGCCTTCAGGAGGCCAAAGGTTCTTTAGATTATCCCTCTTGTTCACCCATGTGCGTCATTGTAACGTTCTTCTGCCTTTGTCCTGGCATTCCTCACAGGGGTCAGTAGCCATGATAGGTTGGGGTAACCAGATTCACCTGCAAATATCGAGGGACAACATTTAGCCATACACTATCCCATATGGCCCACACCATACCCATACACCAATACCTACTGGGCGGGAACCAGTGCTCACCTATTAGCCACACCCTGTGCCTCTGTAGTTGGGTCATCACATTGGGGATGCTGCTATTCCTCAGGATAAAGACATCATGCACCAACCCAGGATACTTAGCATTGACATGGGAGATGTACTCATCTGCCAAGCACACAATCTGTACATTCATGGAATGGACACTCTTACGATTTCTGAACACCTGTTCATTGGGGGGGGGGGGGGGGAGTGCAATATAAGTTCCATCAATCACCCAAATTATGTTGGGGATATGTCCCATTGCATAGAAGTCATCCCTCACTGTGGCCAAATCCTGCACCTGGGGGAAAACACTGTACTAGCACATGTGTTAAATCAGGGCAGATACTACTCTTGTCAGCACTATTGAGAACGTTGGCTGTGACATATCTGCTGCCAAGCCCACTGTCACTTGGAAAGAACCATTTGCAGGAAATGGAGCACTGATAGAATTTGCTCAAGAGGGGGAATTATAGTGGGGTGACGGATAGCAGATATCAGGTCAGGCTCCAATTGGGCACACAGCTCTGTGATTGTGGCCCTGTCAAGTCTATAGGTGAGGATAATGTGCCTGTCCTCCAGTGTTGCCAAGCCCACAAGGGGTCTGTACACAGGGGTATGTCTCCATCTCCTATTCATCTGCAGCGGTAGCAATCTAAGGGATGAAGGAGCTAGGAGCCGGTCACAAACTGAACATTGAAGCCACAACAGTACAATTCATGATGTCAATTTGTAATAGGTAAGTGGGATTTGTCCTGTACGTCCAAATTTTAACTGTGACGCAGTTGTTATCCAGGGACTGCCCTGTCCCCCTGAAATGTCGTCCGCTTGTCCTGTGTGAACAGACAGGTGGAAGTGAGGTAATTCCGCTGACGTTGTGCGCCAGGTGGTGGGGAACTGCAGTGCAACTCCTCTTTGGTTAACATTGGGCCCTATGGGGTACAGTGGCCAATGGTAATGTACGCCGGCGTTGACGGTATACACCGCCGCAGACGTGACCGCCAAATTCTATCTGATCACTCACTTGCTACCTGACCTTCGCCAGGAGGGGACCTACACTGCATGTGCTACTGTGAGTTGTATCTGCAACCTACCATGGCCCATGTGAATGGGGAAAGGGCCCCTGCCTTCACCTCAGCGGATTTGGAATGACTGGTGGATGGGGTCCTACCCCAGTACGGACTGCTGTATGGGCCTCCAAACCAACAGGTGAGTACACTGTGAGCACAATGCATGTGACATGAATGCATAGAGTGGTGTGTGTGAAGGCCTCATGTAAGGGGGGTGGGTGGATGTCCTCTGGGCGGCGTATTGGTTGTATGCAGGGCAATGTGTGATGTGAAGGGGTATGGTGGGCCGTAAGTGTAACAAGCAGGACTGTCTGACTGATACTATTTTCCTGTGTGTATTACCTCTGCAGGTCAGCGCCCATCAAAAGAAGGGTGTATGGCATGCCATCGCCAAGGACGTGTGGACCCTGGGGAGCTACGGCAGGCAGAGCACCCACTGTCAGAAACTTTGGGAGGACCTGAGATGCTGGGAACGGAAGATGGCGGAGGCCCAGCTGGGAAATGGCCTCCCAATGAGGAAGGGGTGCCCATCGAACCCTGACCCCCCTGATGACCCACATACTGGCGGTAGCCTATCCTGAGCTGGATGGGCACTTGAGGGCATCACAGCAGCCACAAGGGGATGAGTAAAGTGGCCATCATTACAACTTACGCATGGTAGGGTGGTATCCTGGTGGGGGATGTGTGTCAGTGGGTGCCCCTAGCCCAGGCCTGACATTGCAGAGTAGGTCCCCTGGTGGCAAGGGTCCTGAAGGGATAATCCTGCTACCTAGCTTGTAGGCATCCACAACTGGTCAGGGCTGCATGGGTCCCAGGTGTTCTGCACTTGGCGGTGTGTGCCTCTCCCCATGCCTTGGTGGCTAGCAAAATAACTGGTAGTGCAATGCATAGTGCGTAGGGATGTTCCCTGTGTCTGAGAGTGGTGTGTAAGCCAAACGTGGTGTTCGTACAGCCATTGACCAGGTATATCCTTTGTCTCTCCCCCCCTTTTTGTTTTGTCACCCTGTCCTTATGTGCGTTAGCATCATCTGGTGGAGGAGCAGAGGCACCGGCGAAAGAGGGAGCTGCATCCCACAGGACCCAGGAGGCAGAGTCCACCGACGGTGAGGGCACCAGCGGCACGGACGGCAAGGGCAGCACCACGGCGGAGACTGGAGGGGACGGTTCAAACACTGATACCTCCTCCGATGGAAGCTCCCTGGTCATGGCGGACACCTCTATGACCACCCCAGCTACAGGTACAGCCTCCACCCCCATACCAGCACTGCCCTCCCAGCAGCCCCTCATCGAATTGCCCCTGCCTGCTCACCCAGGAGGGTGGGCATCTCCTTCACCCCAGGCACCTCAGGCCCTGCCCCAGTGAGCCCTGCTGCCCTGAGTGAGGAGGCTATTGACCTCCTGTGATCCATCTCTGTAGGGCAGTCAACCATTGTGAATGTCATCCAGGGGCTGGCAGCCCAAATGCAACAAACTAATACATTTCAGGAGGGCATTCACACTAGATTGGCGGCACAACAGAGATCGATCCAGGCTCTGGCCTCCTTTCTGATGGCAGCAATTGTCCCTGTTTCCACCCTCCCCCTCCAACTTCCTCTTCCCAGTCCCATTCCCCTCAACCCCAACCTATCCCAAGCACACAGGCAGACGAGCATGCACCCAAGACAAAAAACAAGAGTGGCACTGGCAAACACAAGCACCACACATCATCCCACAGGCTCCCACACAAACACCATCCAGATGCAGACATACCAACATCCACAATTTCCACTGTCTCCACCTCCTCATCCTCCTCCTCCTCCACCTCCATTTTAGTTCCATGCCATGCACACGTCCCGTGTCATCTCCCACTGTGTCTGTCCCCCCCTAAAGTACACAGACGCAAGCACTCAGACACCCAACAGCCATCCACCTCACAATAGCATCCAGCCCATGCACCTGCTCCCAAACTCAGCAGATACCTCCTACAACCTCTCCCTCTTCCTCCACTCCTGCACCTTCTCCCTCTTCCCCCCTGAATGTCCCTAAGAAGCTTTTCCTCTCACCATTGACCTCTTTTCTACCCCTCCCCCATCCTTCACGTCTGGCCAGGGTGGCAAAAACCCAGGCAAGCACCTCAGCCTCCCAGTTCATGGGCCCAGTAGTCTCCACACCCACTTGTGATAGGAAAGGATCCAGGGCACTTGTGCAGAGGGTGAAGGAGCCTGCATCAGGCAGCCTCAAAGAAAGGGTGCCTGCCCCAGCTGCTGCCCGGAAGGACAAGGAGCCAGCCACTGCTGCTGCCAGGAAGGGCAAGGAGCCAGCCCCAGCTGCTGCCAGGAAGGGCAAGGAGCCAGCACCAGCTGCAGCCAGGAAGCACAAGGAGCCAGCACCAGCTGTAGCCAGGAAGGGCAAGGACCCAGCACCAGCAGGCAGGAAGGACAAGGGGCCTGTGTCAGGGACTCAGATGGGGCCCCTACCACCAACCATGGTTGTGCAGCCGTCCGAGGCTGCAGGGGATGGGCCGGAGCCTCCCCCCAGCAACAGCAGCTGTCCGAGGCTGCAGGGGATGGGCTGGAGCCTCCCCCCCACCAGCAGCAGCAGCACAACTACCACCACTGGGCAGCCATCACTGCCGGCGGACTGTATGTAATCCTGCCTCCATGGGCTGCTGTGCGGCCTGCCCCCTGCAAATCCTGTAGGTATGACACCCATCCTGAGAGACTGTGACCTTGCACTCCCTTGCACGATGCCCCCTCCAGAACCAGTGGGTAAGACACCCACCAACCCCAGCCTCCTCAGGATCTGGAGCAAAGGGAATGATGCCCCCTCCAGAACCAGTTGGTAAGACACCCACCAACCCCAGCCTCCCCAGGATCAAGAGCACAGAGCATAATGCCTCCTCCAGAACCAGTGGGTAAGACACCCACTAACCCAAGCCTCCCCAGGATCAAGAGCACAGGGCATGTTACCCCCTCCAAAGCATGTGGGCAAGTCACCCACTTGAGAGACTGTGGCCTTGCACTCCCCAGGACCAAGCACAGGGCATGTTGCCCCCTACAGAACCAGTGGTCTTGTTCCATCTGCTGGCTGAGGTGCCTCCCGTTCCCCACCCTCTGAGGTGCCTGCCTATTTTCCAAATGATGCCCTTGCAGTGTTCTCTCCGTGTTGTTGCAGGTGACAAGTGGGGCCTTGGACTTTGGCCTGTGGCCCTGTGGCCCACGCACACTGGGGACTGAGCAGTATCAGTTGAACTGCACATTTGTATATACCAGTTACATTGCATATTTCTTATTTATATTGTGTTGATTTTATTACACTCACTTTAGTAAATTTCTGTTGTCCTTGCATCATTCATCCGAGGTACAGGGCATATATGTTTTATTACTGCAGCTAATTGTGTGCATGGTGTTCGGGGTATGGGTGGGGGTGTTGTATGTGTGTGTCACTCTCTTTTTCCTCCCCCCTCCCTTGTGTGCTATGTGGCTGTACTCACCATCATCGTCTTCACCGTCGTTGGTGTTCGTGGTGGAGCAGCACGTAGAAAATCATTGGGAAGACATGCAGCTCGGGCTCCATGGCGGCATGGTTGTTCCCTGTGTCTCCAATAGTGAGTCATTTCACTTCTGTGTAGTGTTTCCACCACGGTTTTGATGTTGTTGGTACCACCCCGGAAAAGGTGGCGGATTGCAGGGTCTTAATACAGTGGGCGGGACATTGTCTTCCGCCTGGCTTTAGGCGGCTACCACCGTGGTGGCTGTTGTTTCCTCCCTGATGGTCGGTGTGGTAAAATGTCTGTCTATCTGAGTTCTCACCGCAATGGTAATAATTTGCCGGTAATTACCGCCAGCCTGTTGGTGGTATTACTGCTACTTTATCACTGACCGCCAGGGTTGTAATGAGGGCCTATATGTCTGTTCAACCTCCACCCAATGCTGTATGTGATGTTTGATTCTCCTCATTTTTCAGCTGTCAGTATGATACCTGACCAAAGGCATGCATTCCACAAAAGGGCTGAAAGGTACAGGCACATTGTGGAATACCCTGATACCCCAGGATGGGAACAAGGTTCTGCAAAGGAAAGGTCACTGGGGAATGGCATGCATTTGCATATGGGGGACCTCCACAGCAGCCGCAGCAACAGAAGGACAATGTGGGCAAAACATCAGGGGTGCAGGGGGCCTCTGCAGGTCCAATACCCTCTATGTCAGCTACACCTGTTAAAAGCCAGGCACCTGTGCAACCACCTACTGCGGTCATGAGCAGCCAATTTGAAAGGGACATGAGACAGGACACGGCCAACATAATGGCTAGACTGGACAGACTGGAGAAGGAGAGTGCCAACAACAACAAGATCTTCAAGTTTATTAGGAAAAAACTGAAAACAAATGTAGAACGCTTGTTCCACAGACTTCCAATTCCTTCCGCTCCCTTTCACTGTTGTACATTGTTTTAGACTGGATTTTAGATGGGTAGTATTAGGTTAGTGTAGGGTCGGCATAGGTTAGATTAAGTTTATGGCAGGTTTTTGCACATTTTTGTTATTGTGGGACTGGGTGGGGGGTCATATTGGGGTGTTTGTGTATCAAAAATAATTAAAAAATAAAAAATATTTATTAATAAAAAAACAAAAAAATATATGTTTGTTTAGGCCATAGGTTAGGTTACTACATGTGTAGTCATAAGTTATGTTGTCCTACTTGTATCTTGTCTTTTAAGGGGAGTCGGGGGACAATGTTGAGAGTGTGGTTACATGTGTAAGATAAGTTTAGAATAGGTTAGATAGGTGTAGTTGTACGTTAAGTTAGTTTAGGCTAGTTTAGTGTAGGGTAGTGTTTAGGTTAGTAGAGGGTATATGGTTGTTAAAATTGTACTATAAATCCTGTTTCTTGAAGTTTTTTTTCAAAGTTGATGGTGTATCTGGGGTTCTCATGTGTGCATTGGCCAAGGTGGAGAAATGGCCTAGGGTATGCTTACTGTCTTGATTTCCAACCATTACCATGTGCATCCCCAATGACCAAGGAGCTGTCAGATTGGCTGCTAAATAACATCAACTAGTTCATACATTTGCCACCCACTGTTCCAGCAATTCACAATGTGGATGTATTCTTTATCTTGTACAGGTAGGTGTGGATCTTCAAATGTCATTGGTGGGGTCTTGCAGTTTCATTGGTGGCAAGTGTGGCACATCTGACAACAGGCAAAATTGGAACTGTATCCTGCAACACTGACAGGTGCCCATCACTGATAAGGTTAGCTTCTTCTGTACCACACAAATTAGTTGTACTGGTACTTCCATCTGGGTAAATTACCATTGACTTGGTTCTGAGCCATACATGCTGTATGTCAACTTCAAAGGATATCTGATCTGTATTTGTATATACTACTAAGTAAGTTGGTTGTAGCTGACAAAATCATCATTCACCTTTCTCATGTTAGGATCCTAGAGTGTGGCTTCGTGTGTGACAGTAATGCATTCATGTACTGATTTTCTGTACCCATTGACATGGATTTACACAATGCAATCATTTAGCTGAGTAGAGGGATCAGAGTAAACATAGAAATGCTACATGTATACAAGGTGCTATATTTACAGGTGCAAGTGTATTTTCAAATGCTATACAATGTCCAGTTCACAGGCTCCATGAGTGAACATTAGCCTTATGTAGCACAATCACAGTCTAGGGTTTAGGGACTTGTCATGAGACATGGTTAGGAGTAGCGCACATCAGTGAGGAGGTTAAAAAATGCCAATTGGCAAGAATGGAGACAATGACAATACATAGCAGACAAGTCAACAGTGGTTAGATGAAGAGATCACATTTCCTACTGTCACAATACTGGCATGATCTTAAGCCCAGAACTAAGGAGATACTGTCCATGTGGCCCAGACTGGTGCACCCGGGTGCTTTTCCTTGTGACAGTTATTCCTTACACATCTTCATCCTCTGATGTGTGTAGTGCCTCCTGTGCCGTGGCTGGTGCTGTTGTAGAGGTAGAGGTGGCCACAAACACTTCAGGGGATAGAGATGTGGAGTCAAAGGCCCCGGCAGCTGCTATTTGTGGAACAAATGAGGCATCACTGCAGCAGGGAGGAACTGCTGATTTTTCAACACTGCAGCAACATCACGGTGGTAGGCAGCCATGTTTTCCCAGATGGAGGCCACTTCCTGCTGTATGGACTGCAGGTTATTCTGCATAGCCCCCAGCCTATTGTCTGTTATGCTGTTGCCAGTTTGGGTGGGTAAATGTTGTAGCATCTGCCTCATGACAGCAGCTATGTTGGCCAGGGACTGCTGGAGTCCATGTTACGGGGAGTGGGTGCCTCTGGTGGCAGCTGAATTGTCCTTATTTGGACTGAGGCACCCCTGCACTCCCTCTAGGCTGCCTGACATGGTCTTCATCCCCACCTGTACCTGCTTGACCAGCTCCCACTGGACTCCTACCACTGTCCTCTGAAAGGTGATCTCTGGGTCCTCGGAGTCCAGGGCTGTGTCAGTAGGTGCTAGTGGTGTGTGTTGGTAGCTGGGTGGCTCATGTGGTTCATGTGAAGACCCTGCAATGCTCTGTGTCCTCCCTGTGACTGGAGGTGGTGTCTGGAGGGATCCTTGTATATCCTGGAGAGTCTGTTCATTGATGGTTGGCAGCTGGTCATCTATGTCATCTGTAAAATCCAGTACAGGCCGCTCAGCAGTAGGTAAGCCATCATCCTCTGCAATGAGATAGTGTAAAGTCAATCTTAGATTGTTGTGGCTGTTGACATAGCACATCATTTATGTGCTACTGGAGGCTCAGTGACATGTTATTGACCCAAGGTTGTAGTTGTACATTATGGTGGTCATTACAACCCTGGCGGACGGTGTTAAAGCGGCGGTAAGACCGCCAACAGGCCGGCGGTAAATTTTTTGGAATTATGACTGTGGCGGAAACCGCCAACAAAGACAGCCACTTTAACACTCCAACCGCCACGGCGGTACAGACAAACAGCGCAGCGGTCACCGCCAACAGACAGGCGGGAGACAATGTACCGCCCACACTATTATGACAGGCCAATCCGCCACCTTTTGCGGGGTGGATTCACCGCAGATAAAAACATGGCGAAAACAGGCATTTCGAAGGAAAAACGCTCACCTCTACACACTCCATGAGGAAGGAGGACACCATGGAGCCGGAACTTCATATTCTCCCTGCGCTAGTCTTCCTGCTCCTCTACCAGGAGCACCAACGCCGGCGACGAAGACCACAGTGAGTACTGCACCTACGACATAGGGGAGGGGGGAGGGAAAAAACAGGGACACACACACGCAACACCCCAACCCCCACCCTCACCCACTACAACACACACACCAATGCATATCTATACATTACAGTAACACCCCCCAACACCCCCGGAAGAATGCAAAGACAAAAGAAAATGAGTGTAACTATTGTAATATATCAAAAATCAGTAAGCAAAAAAAAAAAAATATACATATACACTATTAACAAAATATACACCACAATTAGTAGTCCAGGTATTGCACCATTCATAGTCCGTGGACCACTGAGCCCAAAATGCATGGGCGAGGCCCACACAAGATACCCGAACATGACGGAGAGAACACTGAAGGGGCATCAGATAGAAATACAACAGGCACCTCAGGGGGAAGGGGGGGCACCTCAGCCGGATGAGTGCACGACGCCAGATCCACGAGGGGGCTCCATGCCCATTGATGTATCCTGGGGAGTGCAAAGCCACAGTCTCTCAAGTCTCTACAGTGGGTGGGTTGCCCACTGTTACATCCTGGGGAGTGCAAAGCCACAGTCTCTCAAGTCTCTACAGTGGGTGGGTTGCCCACTGTTACATCCTGGGGAGTGCAAAGCCACAGTCTCTCAAGTCTCTACAGTGGGTGGGTTGCCCACTGTTACATCCTGGGGAGTGCAAAGCCACAGTCTCTCAAGTCTCTACAGTAGTGGGTTGCCCACTGTTACATCCTGGGCAGTGCAAAGCCACAGTCTCTCAAGTCTCACAAGTGGGTGGCTTGCCCACTGTTCAATCCTGGGGAGTGCAAAGCCACAGTCTCTGAAGTCCCTACAGTGGGTGGTTTGCCCACTGCTGCATCCTGGGGAGTGCAAAGCCACAGTCTCTGAAGTCCCTACAGTGGGTGGTTTGCCCACTGCTGCATCCTGGGGAGTGTAAAGCCACAGTCTCTCAAGTTCCTACAGTGGGTGGATTGCCCACTGTACCATCCTGGGGAGTGCAAAGCCACAGTCTCTCAAGTGGATGCATGTCTCCACTGGTTCTGAAGGGGGACTGGTGCCCAGAGTGCTTCATCCTGCCAAGGACAGAGGTAGTGGGTGCTGTTCTCCACTGGTTCTGGAGGGGGACTGGTGCCCAGAGTGCTTCATCCTGCCAAGGACTGAGGTAGTGGATGCTGTTCTCCACTGGTTCTGGAGGGGGACTGGTGCCCAGAGTACTTCATCCTGTGCAGGACTGAGGTAGGGGATGCTGTTCTCCACTGGTTCTGGAGGGGGACTGGTGCCCAGAGTGCTTCATCCTGTGCAGGACTGAGGTAGTGGATGCTATTCTCCACTGGTTCTGGAGGGGGACTGGTGCCCAGAGTGCTTCATCCTGTGCAGGACAGAGGTAGTGGATGTTGTTCTCCACTAGTTCTGGAGGGGGACTGGTGCCCACAGTGCATCACTCACCCTGTTACGGTCCCAGTTGCGTCACTGCCCCTGCTGCTCATGGGCTAGCGGTCCTTGAGTTGGCGGGCCTTGCCCTGTTCAGCGGTGCTTGCCCTGTTCAGCGGTGCTTGCCATGTTCAGCGGTGCTTGCCTTGGCAGTCTTTGCCCTGTTCAGCGGTGCTTGCCTTGGTGGTCTCTGCCCTGTTCAGCGGTGCTTGCCCTGTTCAGCGGTGCTTGCCTTGGCGGTCTTTGCCCTGTTCAGCGGTGCTTGCCCTGTTCAGCAGTGCTTGCCTTGGCGGTCTTTGCCCTGTTCAGCGGTGCTTGCCTTGGCGTTCTCTGCCCTGTTCAGCGGTGCTTGCCCTGTTCAGCGGTGCTTGCCTTGGCGGTCTTTGCCCTGTTCAGCGGTGCTTGCCCTGTTCAGCGGTGCTTGCCCTGTTCAGCGGTTCTTGCCTTGGCGGTCTTTGCCCTGTTGAGCGGTGCTTGCCCTGTTCAGCGGTGCTTGCCCTGGAGGTCCCTCATTGCCCAGCTGGGCTGTGGCTGGCGGTCCTTCATTGGTCAGATGGGCTGTGGCTGGCGGGGCCCTCCTGGGCAGCTGGGCTGTGGCTGGCGGGGCCCTCCTGGGAAGCTGGGCTGTGGCTGGCGGGGCCCTCCTGGGCAGGTGGGCTGTGGCTGGCGGGGGCCTCCTGGGCAGCTGGCCGTGGCTGGTGGGGGCCTCCTGCGCAGCGACGATGGGGCTGGCGGGGGCCTCCTGGGCAGCGACGATGGGGCTGGCGGGGCCCTCCTGGCCAGCGGGGATGAAGGCGGTCTTCTCCGCCCTGCTGCTCCTCCCAGACTTTGCAGGTTTCTTCTGCCCCTTCCCCACCTTGGGAGGAGTCACAGCTGAGTCCACACTCCCCCCGGGACCCCTGTGAGTGGCTTGGCTGGCTGGAGTCTTCCCCCTCTCCCGCCGGGCACTGGCCAACTTCTGGTGCTTCACAGGGGGGGGACTGGCTGTGCTGTGGCTCCGTGACAGACTGGCTGGCCTGGTGGCCGGTGCACTCCACATACCTGTGACATCAGGCACTTTTGTGGCTGAGGTGCCAGTATGGGACCTATGAGTTGGACGGGGGTGGTGGGAAATAGGTTAAGGGTGGACAGGAAAAGTTGTTTGGAGACACTGGGACGGGTAGCTGGAGGGGGTTTGGGAGTGGAGGAAGAGGTGGTGGTTGTAGGAGGTGTACGTTTTGTGGCTTAGGGTGCAGGTGCATGCGCTGGAGGCTGTTGTGAGGTGGATGTATGTTGGGTGGGTGTGTGCCTGCGTTTGTGTATCTTCAGAGCGGGCGTCACAGACACACTGGGAGAGGACACAGTGGACGTGTAAATGGTAGTGGGGGTGGGGACTGCACATGAGCGGGGTGTGGTGATGGGTGTGCTGGTGCGGGACGTAGTGGCTGTAGTGGTAGTGCATGCAGGTGTGAGTGTAGACGAGACTGGGAGGGAGGAGGGAGACGAGGAGGAGGGGGACACAGTGGAGGCAGTGGATGTTGGTGTGTCTGTGTGTGTGTGATGCTTGTGTGAGTGCCTGTGGGATGTGTGGTGCTTATGTTTGCCTGAGCTTCCCTTGTGTGGTGAGGTGTGTGCAGGCTGGTCTGATGGTGTGCTTGGGATAGGCAGAGGTACAGGGGATTGGGTCTGGGTGGAGGAAGTGGGAGGGGGGAGGCTAGACACAGGGACAATGACTGCCATCAGTGCTGAGGCCAGAGTTTGAAAGGTTCGATGAAGGGCAGCCTGACCAGAATGAATGCCCTCCAGGAATGCATTGGTTTGTTGCAACTCCCTTTCTACACCCTGGATGGCATTCAAAATGGTAGACTGCCCAACTGTGAGGGACCTGAGGAGGTCAATGGCCTCCTCACTGAGGGCAGCAGAGGTGACAGAGGCAGGGGCTGAGGTGCCTGGGGCGAAGGTGATGCCCACCCTCCTGGGTGAGCGGGCACGGGGCGAAGGCTGAGGGGCTACTGGGAGGGCGGTGCTGGTAGGGGCGTGGCGGCTGTACCTGTAGAAGTGGGGGGCACAGATGTTGCCGCCACCACAAGGGAGCTCCCATCGGAGGACGAGTCCGTGTCGCTGGTTGCAGATCCTGTGACCGCTGTGGTGCTCCCCTCGCCCTCCGTCCCACTTGTGTATTCAGAGTCCGTAGTGTGGGCCTCCATGCCCATGTGGGATGCAGCTCCCTCGTGCTCCGGTGCCACTGCACCTCCGCCTGATGATGCTGATGCATATAAGAACAGGGAGACCGCAAAAAAAGGGGAGGGGGACAGAAGAAAGAAAGGTTGAGTGCATGGCTTACTGCTACCGTTGGCGGACAAGACAGACACAGCAGCCCCCTGCACTACGTCACGCTGTTGGGCTCTACAGTGCAATTCCTGGGAAATGGCCTACAAGGCTATGGACGACATCTGCACACATAGATGACACAGGTGCATGAATAGCTGTACTTGGCACTCTACAGAGGTGGGGTGGGGGGGCCACAGGGGCATGCCTTACGAAGGGGCCTAGCCTACGGAACTCGCCCTGGCCTAGGGAAACCCACAGCCCTCCTCCCCCACCCAGACCTCTCCACTGCGCATAAAGTCAGCAGAATGAGAGTGTACTCACCCCCTTGTGTCTGCTGTGATGCCCTCAAGCCCCATCCAACTCAGGGTAGGCCACCGCCAGGATCCGGAACATCAGGGGGGTCATGGTTCGACAGGCACCCCTCCTACGTTGGGAGGCCATCCCCAGCTGAGCCTCCGCCGTCTTCTTGCTCCAGCGGCGAATGTCCTCCCATCTCTTCCGGCAGTGGGTGCTCCGTCTGTGGTGGACCCCAAGGGTCCAGACTTCCTTGGCGATGGCACGCCAAATATCCTTCTTCTGGTGGGCGCTGACCTACATGAAATGTACAGGGGAAGAAGAGAAGTCATTACCAAGTGCACCGTCAAAGTGAGTGGCCCCCATCCCTACCCTTGCCATGTGGCACATGCACCCACCGTCTTTCATGCACGCAGAACTCTGCCCCCTTCCTTCTTGCAACCAGCCCTCTCCACACAGGCATAGCCCATACAACATGCTCCCTGTGTACTTACCTGTTGGTCTGGAGGACCGTAGAGTAGCGTGTACTGGGGGAGGACCCCATCCACGAGTTTCTCCAACTCCTCCGTGGTGAAGGCAGGGGCCCCTTCCCCAGATGCACGAGCCATTGTCTCTTCCAGACCGAGGTCACAGCAGCACTTGCAGTGTAGGCCCTCTCCTGTCGAAGACCAGGTATCGAGTGATTCAACGAATAGAAAATGGCGGTCACGTCCGCAGCGGTCACGTCCGTGGCGGTGCGTACCATCACCGCCGGCGTACATTGTCATTGGCTCCTGGGATCCATAGGGTCCAATGTTAACCAATGCAGCATTGCGCCACGGTCTTCGACCGCCTACCGCGACGGTGTACAATGCCAGCGCAGTTACCTCACATCCCATTGTCCCGCTTTAGAGGTCAGGCAGTCGCCATTTCAGGGGCCCACATGGCATAATTACCAACTGCGTCACACATACCTAGGCCTACTCTCAACACACATACAGGCCCGATTTTGTGTATGAATTGTGTTCTGTGTAGACTGTGGGTACATACCTCTGAGTTGTTTGACTCTGTACTCGCTGTTGTCCTTCATAGGCACCGTCCGCTGGGACATGTGAGGAGATGGCGGAATCCTCCGGTGTACCGACCGCTGGTGGACCTGTCGACAATGGAGGAAAGAAATTTGATAATCACCTACAGGTTTGACCGTGCCACAATCCAGGAACTGTGTACCCAGTTGGAGCCAGACCTGATGTCAGCAATCCGCCATCCCACAGGAATCCCCCCTCAAGTGCAGGTGCTATCAGTGCTCCATTTCCTTGCAAGTGGGTCTTTTCAAACAACTGTGGCCATGGCATCAGGGATGTCCCAGCCTATGTTTTCCAACGTATTGTCCAGAGTGTTGTCTGCCCTGCTGAGACACATGCAGAGCTACATCGTTTTCCCTCAGGTGGAGCACTTGCCTACAGTGAAAGGTGACTTCTATGCCCTTGGACATATCCCCAACATCATAGGTGCCATTGATGGGACCCATGTGGCTTTGGTCCCCCCCAACAGGAGTGAACAGGTGTACAGGAACCGGAAGAGTTATCATTCGATGAATGTACAGATGGTATGTTTGGCAGACCAGTACATATCCTATCTGAATGCCATGTTCCTTGGCTCAGTGCATGACGCCTACATCATGCGGAATAGCAGCATCCCTTATGTGATGGGTCAACTACAGAGGCACCGTGTGTGGCTATTAGGTGACTCTGGTTACCCCAACCTGTCATGGCTACTGACCCCAGTGAGGAATCCCAGGACCAGGGCAGAGGAACGCTACAATGAGGCCCATGGGTGGACTAGGAGGGTGATCGAACGCACCTTCGGCCTCCTGAACGCCAGGTTTAGGTGCCTCCATATGACAGGTGGATCCCTATTCTACTCACCAAAGAAGGTGTGCCAGATCATCGTGGCCTGCTGTATGCTTCATAACTTGGCTTTGCAACGACAGGTGCCTTTTCTGCAGGAGGATGGTCCAGATGGCGGTGTTGTGGCAGCTGTGGAGCCTGTGGACAGTGATGAGGAGGAAGCAGAGGAAGAAGACATTGACAACAGGGACTCAGTCATCCAGCAATATTTCCAGTGAAACACAGGTGAGAATACATTCCTGCCTACTACAAGTACTTTTACACTTCTACCTCTATCCTGTCTGTCGATTTCACCCAGTGTATGGTCACTGAGTTGTCACTTTCCCTTACGGTTTCACAGGTGTGGGTCCCAACGTGTGTCATCTGCTTAGATTCCTCATGGACTACAGCTGTGTGACATAGGTATGTTGACATTACTAATTCCTGGAAATTGGGTCACTGTAATTGCAAATACACTATTTCGAAATCACAGACAGACTCCAGATCTTTTGGTGCTTTAGGTGTGTTTATTTACATACAAAATATTGGAGGGGGAAGTGAAATGGTGAGGGGTCATGGCGGAGGAGTGTCCATGGCAGAGTCCAGTTTAATAGTCTCACAGGTGAATTGCCCATAAGGGCATAGGAAGTGGAGCTGGGGCAGTTTTATTATGGACAGGGTGACAAAGTGGGACAGTGGGATGACAATCAGGGTGGTCTCATTTCTTGGAGGGGGTCTTGGCATCGTGCTCTGTCTTGTTCCTGGATCTCAGGGACCGTTTGCGGGGTGGTTCTCTGTCTGCAGGGGGTGGGGTGCTGGTGTGGTGGCCCTGTGGTGGTGCCTCCTGTCCACTGGGGCCGGCGGAGGTGGTGGGCAGTTCATCGTCCATGCTAGTGTCAGGGGCCCCTTGTAGTGCCACAGTGTCCCTCCTGGTGTTGAGTATTTCCTTCAGCACCCCTACGATGGTGCGCAGGGCGGAGCTGATGGTTCTGAGTTCCTCCCTGAACCCCAAATACTGTTCCTCCTGCATGCGCTGGGTCTCCTGAAACTTGGCTAGGACCGTTGCCATGGTCTCCTGGGAGTGGTGGTATGCTCCCATGATGGAGGAGAGGGCCTCGTGGAGAGTGGGTTCCCTTGGCCTGTCCGACCCCTGTCGCACAGCAGCCCTCCCAGTTCCCCCGTGTTCCTGGGCCTCCGTCCCCTGGCCCGTGTGCCCACTACCACTGCCCCCAGGTCCCTGTTGTTGTTGGGGTGGTGGGTTATCCTGGGTTCCCTGTAGTGGTGGACACACAGCTGATTGACATGTCCTGGGGACGGAGGTATGGGCCCGCTGGGTGGATGCTGTGCTGGTGTTCCCAGAGGGGGGAAGGTCTGTGGTGGCCTGTGCCTGTGTGAGGGGAACCGACTGTCCCGAGGCCCACGATGGTCCGGGCTGGTCATCTAGATCCAGTTGGACAGAGCTGCTGTCATCACTGTGGGCCTCTTCTGTGGGTGGAGTGGAGATGTCTGGACCCTCCTGTCTGGTGACGTTGGGTAGTGGTCCTGCAGGGGTGGAAAAGCATGATTTTTGCATCTGTGTGTGTCATGGTGTGCAATGGGTGGGTGACTGTGTACCCCAGTGCTGGCATTCCTGTGTGGGGGCTTGTGTGATGATGGTTTAGGGGGGTGTATGGGTATGTGCAGTGGACATGCTTTAGTGATGGGTGTCCATGCGTTGTTGTTGCATGCAGGGCCTGGTGTTGGGATGGGTGGTTTGTGATATTGGTACATTTGTGAGGAGTTGGAGTGATAGGGGTGGGGGCGAGGGTGGGGGTATGTGATAGCATGCAGTTAGGGTGGGGGATGTAATAGTTAAGATTTGACTTACCAGAGTCCATTCCTCCACCGACTCCTGCGAGGACCTCAGGATGCAGAATCGCCAAGACCTGCTCCTCCCATGTTGTTAGTTGTGGGTGAGGAGGTGGGGGTCTGCCGCCAGTCCGCTGAACCGCCTGGTGGTGTCTTGAGACCACAGAACGCACCTTCCCCCGTAGGTCGTTCCACCTCTTCCTGATGTCGTCCCAATTTCTTGGGTGTTGTCCCACTGCGTTGACCCTGTCGACTATTCTTCGCCATAGCTCCATCTTCCTTGCAATTGAGGTGTGCTGCACCTGTGCTCCAAATAGCTGTGGCTCTACCTGGACGATTTCCTCCACCATGACCCTGAGCTCCTCCTCCGAAAACCTGGGGTGTCTTTGCCGTGCCATGGGGTGGTGTAGGTGATGTGTGGGATGGTGTGTGTGGTGATAAGTGTGGTGATATGTAGTGGTGTCTGGTGTTTTGTGCGTGGAAGTTGTGTGGGTGATGGTGTTGTGTGCCTGTAGCTGCTAGTTTGTGGATGGTGGTGTCTCTCTCTGGCCTTCTCTCTGTAAATGTGGTCGTAAGGGTTTGTGGGTGATGTGGGTGTGTGTTTTATATTGTATTGAATGTGTGGGAGTGGTGTGTGTATGTGTATCAGGTGTGTGTATTTCAAATTGTCCAATGTGGCTGTGTTTTGGAGATGTGTGTGTATTTTGAGCACGGCGGTGTGTACCGCCAATGGAATACCGCGGTTGAAAGACCGCCGCGTGGATTCGTGTGTCGTGATAGTGTGGGCGTATTTCTGTTGGCGTGACGGTGGAGGTTTTGTTTTCGCCAGTTTATCACTGACCTTTGGTGTGGCGGACTTGTGTGGGTGTCTGAGTTTTGGCGGATTCCGAGATGTGGGTCATAATAGCTGTGGCGGAATTCCGCGGCTGCGGCTGTGTGTTGGCGGTAAGCGGCTTTTACCGCCAATGTTGTAATGACCCCCTATGTGTTGCATTATGCATCGCACATGGATCATGCTCACAAGGTATTTTGGGGCATATCAAGTGCCCTGAGCGCCACCTGAGTTTCACTTTTGGTGAGGCTCCGGTGGCGCAATGCCCTGCACCATATTTACAAGGTGGCAAAAAGCCACTTTTTGTAGCTTAATGCCACCTTGTAAATACAGCCCCTTCACACGCTGCACTTTGTGTGGAAGGTGCATGCAATGGGTGTTCCTGTGGGCATGCCACAGCAACACCCATTGTGTTTTGACACGGCCTCAGTTTTCATAAACTGAAAGCAGCACCAAAATCTAATGCCAGCCCAGGGGTGGGGTTGGCATAGCAAAACAAGGAGAAATTATTACATTTCTCCTTGTTTTTTGCTTTTTTCTATAAGGTTTCCTTCCTGCACAAAAACAATCTACCCTTCAATGCAGCCATCCTTGCACTATAGTGCAAGGGTGGCTGCGTAGGCGCACTATAGATAATTTACTGCTGGCACTGGGGGAAGTACAGGGGTGCGCAGTATTCTTATTAATAAGGCGCATCCCTGCGCTTAGAAAATGACGGTGCGTAATGCTACCTAATTTGGCACAGATGGTGAGATTGCAGTTGCTTGTACAGCTGCACACATAGGGCCTCATTCCAACCCTGGCGGTCATAGACCGCCAGGGTGGCTGTCCACGGAAGCACCGCCAACAGGCTGGCGGTGCTTCATGTGGAATTCCGACCGCGGCAGCCGGGTCCGGCGGTTTCCCGACGGATTAGCCCCGGCTGGGAGAATCCTCCATGGCGACGCTGCAAGCAGCGCCACCATGGGGATTCCGACCCCTTTCCCGCCAGCCTGTTTCTGGCGGTTTTCACCGCCAGAAACAGGATGGCGGGAACGGGTGTCGTAGGGCCCCTGGGGGCCCCTGCACTGCCCATGCCACTGGCATGGGCAGTACAGGGGCCCCCTAACAGGGCCCCAGCATGATTTTCACTGTCTGCATAGCAGACAGTGAAAATCGCGACGGGTGCAACTGCACCCGTCGCACCCCTGCAACACCGCCGGCTCCATTCGGAGCTGGCTTCTGTGTTGCAGGGCCTTTCTCGCTGGGCCGGCAGGCGCTCCGTTGGCGGGCGACCGCCGGCCCAGCGGGAAAGTCTGAATGGCCTCCGCGGTCTTTTAACCGCGGAGCGGCCAATTGGCGGTTTCCGCTTGCCAGGCGGCGCCCACCGCCCGCCGAAATCGGAATGACCCCCATAATGTTCACAGACATGGTCCATGTGTTGTGCGTGTTTTACTTTGTGGCCATTCCCATATGGCACATATGGATGTCTCTGAGTTGTTGTGGTTTCACCCTGAGTGGGTTGTGTTTCACAAGTTGCCAGCTTTAGGGCACATTTGCTCTCAAGTGGCACTGCTCAGGGCAGCAGCAATATGTGTTGCACGACACTGCACCAGTCTAGATACACAGGCTGGTGCCATGTTTACTTGGATACAATACAGCCCTGCAATTCCCCCTGTGCCTGCACAGATTTGTTCTCCCTGCACCAACACAGGCAGTGTTGCAGCATGATGAAGGGGTGCCTGCTCTGAGGGGATGATTTGTTTATCTGCAGGGATGTGTCCCTTCCTGCACATGTACAAGCTATTTTTTCTAAGGTGGCATTTCAATGTGTGCTGCAAGATGCAGAACACATGAGAAGGTTTAATGCGGCAAGGAGGAAGGGAAGCATTTTGGCCAGATACACCACCCTGACACCACCCCCGGGGTGGTATTGACTTCTGTCCTAGTCTCTGATGTCTAAGCTGTATAGGTACAGGGGCTTTGACAATATGCAATGGGTGTTGTCATGGTACAGCCACACTATTTGCACATCTCTTCCAGGCAATGTGCTGCATTTACATGGTGGAGTATAGCTATAGTGAGTGGCCTATGTCCACTTTGTGTATATGTTGGAGTGCATAGCATAACCAAAGCTTCAGTACATGTGCGACTTCGGTGGGGATGGCGTGTCTTGATTTAGGGCCTATGTGTCCTGATGCAACCGTTTAGCATGCATTGAGTGTGTGCTATGTGCCTGCCTCTTCTGCCATTTGTGGAATTCCAGCTATTCCCCTGCAATATACCCTGCATTTGTGGTGGTTCTTGAAAATCTGCACTGTCCTATCCTGCAATTCCAGTGACCAGCTCCTGCGGGATGACTGCTGCAACCATCTCCTCCAGCTCATCCAAGTCCACCTGTGGTGCAGGACTTCCACCTCCAGTCTGCAGTGCTGCTTTTTTGGTTCCTGACCAGTTTCTCCTAAGTCCTGCGCTTGCAATCGTGCCAGCGCTTCTTGCACTTGGTGACAGTCCTCTTCACCTCTGGCACACTGTTGACTTTATCTACTATTGCCTGCCATAGTTTGTCTCTTCTGCCAGCTGCCAAATTGGAGGTGACGAAGAGCTGCTGTTGATGGTCTGTCACCTCTGTGACCAGGATGTCATGTTCTTCCTCACTAAAGCGACACTGGTGTTTTATCTTCTACATCTCCTGGGACTTTTTCTGGACCCTCCTGGCAGGTACTTGGGTGATGCGGGTCTCTCTGGTGTCTCTCTTTGCCTGAAAACTCTATCTTCTTTTCAAATTGCAATTTTCCTGCTTGTGCATTTTGTTTTGAAGCTAATGCGGTAAAAAATGGCACTAACCAGTTTTGCGACATATATACGGGCCGCAAAATGGTCTAGCACCATTTTTGCAGCATTAACATCATATTTCCTTACAGCATGTCATAATGGCTAACGTCATTTAATTTTACGCTAATGATTCCTTAGCGCCATCGTGCTTCATTTCTTAAATATGGTGCACGGATGGTGCTAGGGAATGACATTAGCTTGTGTTAAAAAAAAGATGCACAACTGCGTGTTTTTCTGACTCTGCACACTGCTAAACAGTCCCAGGGCCTGTGCTCTGACTAAAAAGGTGTATGCAAATTAGGCTAATTATAATTGGCTGTACCAACCTACCTATAAGTCCCAAGTATAGGTAGGGTATGTAGGTTTAGGGGCCCCAGCATAGGTAGCATGCTGTGGTGTCCAGTGTTATTTTAAAGGAGACCTGTCTTGCTGGCTGCGTTTAAGTTCAAGTTAACCCCAAATTCGACTTTGGTAAGGTACATATAAGTCACCCCTAAGGTATTCCCTAAGTGTCCTCAGGGTTGGGTGCAGTGTAACTATAAGCAGGGACTTTATAAAACGATGTTTAGTAATCCCTGGTGATGGAAAAATTGCCAAATTCATTTTCCCCATTGTAATGAATGGGATCTATAGGCTAACACGAGGAGGCTTTATTTTAAAATAATAAAGTCTTATTTTCCATGGGAAGGAGCTAAATATAGCAGGTTTAGTATAAAATTAAAAGATATAATAAATCCAACAACTTGCCACTGTTGAATTTAATATAAATTGTACCTAGAAAGAGTTTTAGAACTCTTGCTAAAAGTTACCAACTTCAGCCTTTTAGTGCCCTTCTCTGATTGGTCAGCCTCTAGCAGCCTGAGCCAGGCTGCCTTGAGGTATGAAGTGCCTGGACTGACACAAAGGAAGCATCTGGTGGGAGGAGATGTGCCTCAGAAGATGGTAGAACAGGATGGAGGGAGACCAGCCAAACTGGATATCAAAGGAGGGAAGGATAGTTGGGACAGCAACTGTACCTCCTCCATTTCCTGTAGCCCTAGACAACCAGGTGCCCCCTGATTAAATTAGGAGAGGGCTGGAAAGAGGTGTGTTGAGGGAAGCTTAGCTACACCGGTGGGTGGGCTCTGCCAGATCTAAACTCTAAGATCAAAAGTGTGCCCTCTTGGATTTTGCAGCAATGTTGCTCCCTGGGATTGATTTTTGCCACACTTCCCAGGAAGTGGTCAATCAAGAGGGTTGTGGCCTGCATGTGATTGGACAGGAGTATCCCTCTGCTTGCCTCACCAGAAGCAAAGATCAAATTGGCAGAGCTGCTCCACACTTCAGATCTCTACTGGGGGTCGACTTGGTCCAGGACAAATATTTCCGTGCTAAAAAAGTTTCTAAGTCCAAATGTAGGAACCTGGACTGTATCCGAAGAAGGCTCCAGCGAGGTTGGCCTCAACTTGTGACTTTGTCACTGTAGAGAAAAAATCTACAAGAAAACGACTAAGTGTGAAGGTAAAACTTTAACTGAGGCCTCCTGCTCAGTGTAGGCGAACAGGTCTCCATAGCGGTCAGCTTCAACTTTTAACTTTGTCCTGGTCGAGTGCGACCAGATGTCCAGATTGTAGCTTTTGATTTCAAAGTGCTAGAAAACATTGAGGCCCTCATTATGAACTTGGCGGCAATCACCGCTGACTGCCATAGCGACAGTAAACAGAAGACCGCCAGTGGCGGAAAACTCGACACCGCCACATTATGATGCCAAAAGTCAAACCTCCAAAAATCCTGCAACCTCCATCCACCGTCAGGCCCACAACGGAGGAAAGGCAGTACACCCAACCCCACCAACTCCACCGCCATGCAGACAAATCCTCCGCCCACTAAATAATGAAGCACAAATCAGCGTGGCGGATAATGGATGCCGAACGACCATTGCGGTACGGACCTTCACGGCCAACAATGGGACCCACCAACATCGAATGCATACATTGACAACTTTAAAACCCACACACCCGCCACACATCCACAACATTATAAAACACTCACATACACACCCCACAATCCTTTGCATCACCAACAGCACAACTGAGATTGACAACAAACATGCATACACTGAACACAACATAACACAAGTCACACGCACAAAAACACCACCAAAACACATACAAACCCAAAACACCTTTCCAAGCCACACACACAACCACACAACAGCACCCTCACCAATACAGCCACAACACACACAATGGCCCCCCTAAACACCTGCTTCACAGATAGGGAGCTAAGGACCATGGTGGATGAAATACTCAGGGTCGAACCACAACTATTTGGGGCACACGTGCAGCAGACACCGGTGGCCAGGAAGATGGAGCTATGGCAGACGATTGTCAACAAGGTCAACACAGTGGGAAGCCATCCATGCACAAGGGATAACATCCGGAAGAGATGGAACGACCTGAATGGGAAGATTCGGTCAATGGCATCCAGGCACAACATCGCCGTACAAAAGACTGGTGGGGGTCCCCCACCTACACCCCCCGAATACACCAACTGCGATGAGAAGGTCCTGCATATCCTGCACCCGGAGGGCCTCACCGGACTCACTGGAGGACTGGACTCGGTTAAGTCAATTACAATACCTTGACAGTCACCCCACTTATAATGCATGTATCACCCCACCCCTCTCAATCTCACCAGGACCCCATCCCAGGCCAGTCCACAACACCATATCCAACTACCCTGCATGCCTACAATCCCACAAACAGACTGCCATCCAGCCCCCTGTCCCTGCACAGTCACCTACCCCTGCATGGATTCCCTGTGGCACTACAGCACCTACAATGCACCTCCACCCCCACATAAAATGCAAAGATATGTACACAAAGGGACCTTGCATGCCACAACAGGGGAATATAAGCACAAAATAGAGCAGAGCAGTGCATCAATTGCCAAAAAAGTACCTGACACCCACATGTCCAATCCCCTCCCACAGGCACCACCACCCATGCCACCTGGGTGGAAATGCCAAGGAGTACCAGCGCCCCACACAAAGACAGAGGCCCGACTCAGGAGAGTGCAGAGGGATGTATGAAAATTGAGGAATACCCTGGCCCATCACACAGTCCTCGACTGTCACCCTCCAGCAGCCCCACCTAGGATACCACTGGCAGCCCTACTACTCAGCCACCATCATCAGCTCTAGCCAAATGACCCCACACCAGTGTCTCCTGGCCACAGACTGGTGGCCCACATGTACAGAGGCCACAGTATCCACCCACCAACAGGCAGGATGATGAAGGGCTCAGTGCAAGTGGGACTGCCAGACCTGTGCAGGGGACAAAAGCACAAGGGGCTTGGGCCAGTGGGAGGACATCAGTGGCCGAGGGGGGTGGCCAAAGGCTGGATGCAGCAGCCCAGGAGGTGATATCTGAGGTCATCGGAGCATACCACCATACCCAGGAGAGGATGGGCCAGATCCTGGCCACCTTGGACCAGAATCAGAGACTGCAGATAGTGTACCACCAGGAGGCCATGGGGCAATTGAAACAGCTCAATGCCACCATTACAGGGGTGCTGCAGCTCCAGTACCACTGCCAGTCTGAGACCTCCACCCACCTGCACGACCCTAACACTAACCAGGACACTGCCCTGTCATCTACATCTGCAGCAGTTACTGGACTGGTGGCACTGCCAGAGGACACCCAGGAAACCAGCAACTCTGCCCCTGCAGCCCAGCTCCAGCCTCGCAAACATGCCCTCAAACCCAGACTTGCCACTGAAACACCAGCCAAGACCAAGCCCACCGCTAGGAAGTGACTGTGCCCTGAACTGTCTCCCTTGTGTGTTACTGTGCTCCCTTGTTGACTTGCCACTGCCATCACACCATCTACCAATGGCCACATGGAACAAAACCCAGTGCTACCAACAGCTGAGCAAATTTACCTGAGTATGGTTATACACCATGTGCCTCCTCCCTATCACTGTCCCCCGAAATATGTATATTTTGTCACTTAATAAATACACCTATGCACTCAAATCGTATGTCCCTCATCAATACGAGATATCAATTGTGAGTGTGTATGCATTAGCCAGTCAATTTCATAATCATACCTTTATTGCAGGAGGGGATCCAATGCTTTGTAGTGTCTGAAGTATGTCACACCGTACCAAATATTGGGTTACCTGGCACATGCCACTTCAGTCATCAGTTAACAGTGTCAATGACTATAGACACCATATTACCAATTACATGAGTCAGACTGAAACTATGCAGTGAAGACATCAGCATCATTGAACAGTACCTTGGAGTCACTGGAAGTATATGTGGATCAGCTGGTTCCTGGAGTTGATATCTTCCCCCTCTTCTTCCTCACCATCACTCTCATCTCCTCTCTGAGGTTGCTGGGGTGGTTGGACAGCACCCTCCTCTTCCAGAAGGGGGATAGCTTTCCTCACAGCCAAGTTGTGTAGCATGCAGCAGGCCACCACTATCTTACACACCTTGTCAGGGCCATAGCACAGGGATCCCCCAGAGAGATGGAGGCAATGAAATCTAGCCTTCAGGAGACCTATAGTGCGCTCAATCACCCTCCTAGTACGTCCATGTGCCTCATTATAATTCCTCTCTGCATCTTTTATGGGACTCCTCACAGGTGTCAGGAGCCATTGCAAGTTGAGGTAGCCAGAATCACCTGCAAAAATGGGTGAAACAGGACCTTAAGAAACTGACTTTACATGCACATTGGCTGGCTGTCAGCTATGTACAGATCCAATGTCATACACACTCACCTATAAGCCATCCTCTGTCCCCTTGTAGTTGTTCCATCAAGTGTGGTACACTGCTGTTTCTCAGGACAAAGAAATCATGGACTGAGCCTGGGAACCTGGCATAACATGTGAAATTTACTGGTCAGCAGTACAGACCAATTGTATATTTATGGAGTGATAGTTCTTCCGATTTCTGTACACCTGTTCATTTACTCCTGTGGGTATGAGAGCTATGTGGGTTCCATCAATGGCACCAATCATATGTGGGATGTTAGCAAAGGCATAAAATCCAGATTTGACGGCAGGAAGTTCAGCCCTTGGGGAAACTGGAAATATGTTTGCAGGTGTTGGGCAAATGCATCCAGGAATTTTGACAGGATGAGGCTGAACATTGGCTGTGAGACCCCTGCACCCATGCCCACTGTCACCTGAAATGAGCCTTTAGCCAAAAAATGGAGTACAGATAGCAGGTGCACAGTTGTAGGGATGGCATGCTCATTCCAATTAGCCAGTTTCAGTACAGGATCCATTAATACACAGGGGTCATGGACGTAAGCTCTATTGAGTCTGTAGGTGACAATGATGTGACATTCCTCCATAGTTCCTAAATCAACCAGAGGTCTGTAAGCAGACGGGGCCCTCCCTCGCCACATGGGTCTGTACCTATAGGGGAGGAAAGAACACATTTTGGGTGTCAAAATACATCTGCAACACATGATGTCACTGTATCTTTGTAAGTGCTACACGTAGGTAACACACATAGACGCAAAGTATGAAGTACACTGTCAGGCATATGTGTGCTGAGTTAACTCTGTAATAATGTAATCGCAGTGTGGACACAATTCCAATGATGGGTGCATGTGAGGATCCTAAAGTCAGTAAGCGACTAACGTTGGAGATTTTGAGGCCCTGGATGAGGCCCCTGGCCAGGCTATGGTGATGTGGTGATAGCAAAATGACAGCCTCCTGCCAACCAGGTATGAGGGAGTGGACGTGACTTCATTCCACTGCCGTTATTCATCATGGCGGAAGGCTGAGTTCATCGCTGTGCACCCGATCATTGGATTACATTGTTGTCAATGGGGAACCTGGGCCAATCATGATCGCTGACGGCGGTGACGGAACATACCGCCGCAGTACCTATGCCATTTTGTCGGACCCTTGACACTTGCTCCTGATTCCCGTGTAGGGTAGTACTCCACTGCATGTGCTGCTGTGTCCTGACTCTGGGCGGGCCCGGCCTTCACCGCGGAAGAGCTGGAGAAGCTGGTGGACGGGGTCCTACCCCTGTATGCCAAGTTGTATGGGTGACCAGAGGAATAGGTGAGCTGGCGTCTGTCATGCTTAGATGTGTGTGATTGTGGCGGATGCCTGTATGCATGTGAGTTCTATTTGTGACTGCCCAGCCGTAGACTGTCTGGCATGTACTGCATGTGAGTTGCTAACATGGCTTTCAACAATGGCCGTTCCATCTGTATTCGGTGCACACATACTGACGTCTGTTTCTTTGCTCTGTGTGTCCCATGCAACTCAGCGCCCATCAAAAGAAAGGCCTGTGGCAAGCCATCACCAAGGAGGTGCGGACCTTGGGGTTCTACAACCGGCGGAGCACCCACTGCAAGAAGCGGTGGGAGGACCTGAGGTGCTAGGCCAGGAAGACCAGAGAGGCCCAGCTGGGGAAGGCCTCCCAATGAGGAAGGGGTGCCCATCAGACCCAGACCCCCCCAAATGGCCTGCATTCTGGTGGTGTCCTATCTGGATTTGGATGGGCGCTTGAAGTCAGCACAGCAACTACAAGGGGGTGAGTACCAACACTGTTGTGATACTGCTTTGATGGATGTATGTTGGTGCTGTGGTATGTATGCTTTCTAGTGCCAGGCACTTTGGCAGGTGTGTTCCTGCAGTCTTGCCCCTCAAAGTCCCTGTAATGGTGTGAGGGCTAGTTTGGGACGTCCCAATATGCCCATGGGGGGACCCCTTTCTGTCATCTGGTATGCTTTGTGGCCTCTTGGACTTGTAAGTGCATTGGCTCGGTATGGTCTCTCATGGGTGTACTCCACACAGTGTATCCGGTCCGTGTTTTCTGTGGGTAATGTTGTGTATTCTGGGAAAAGGCCACTAGTCAGGAGCACAGTCATGACGTATGTTGTAGGTGCTGTGTGTAGGTGTATGACCTGGATGGGAGTCTGTGTGAGCCAGAGATTTACATATATACAGGTTTTGACAAAGTTCTCCCATGTTTTGTCTCTCCACCTCTGTGCTCTTGTGTCCTTTGTGTACATCAGCATCATCTGGCGAGGGAGCAGTGGCACCGGTGAGTGGGGATGTAGCAGCCCACGGTTCCAAGGAGGCAGAGTTGACGGACGCCAAGGGGCCCAGTGGGTTGGAGGGTGAGGGGAATACCACGGGGAGGCAACTACCATTGGAGGTAGTAACTCTGATACCTCCTCCGATGAGAGCTCCCTGGTGGTGGCGGACCCTACTGGGCACTCCCATTTTATACCATCTTCCGCCACCCCCCATGCCATCACCGCCCTCCCAGTTGCTCCCTTCCCAGTTGCCCGTGCTGCTCACCCAGGAGGGTGGGCGTCTCCTTCACCCCAGGCACCTCATCCCCTGCCCTAGTCAGCCCTGCTGCCCTCACGGAGCAGGCTATTGACCTCCTGAGAATGATATCTGTAGGGCAGACAACCATTGTGAATGCCATCCAGGGGCTAGCTTCCCAGATGCAGCTATGCAATGCAAACATGGAAGGCATTCATGGTGCCATGTCTGGCCTCCAAAGATCTTTTCAGGCTCTGTCCTCCTCTTAACAGCAGCCAGTGTTCCTGGTCTTTCCGTCCCACCTCCCACCACCTCTACCCCTTCCAGCATCCCACTCCCTTCACCCATCCCAAGCACATGTACAGACAGCCATGCACACACGTCAACACACAAGAAGCACACAAACAAGCACAAGCACCACACTTCCCACCACAGACAGGCACACACCCAACATACCAAAGCACACACAACAACATCCACTTCCCCCAGTGTTTCATCCTCTCCGCCACCCTGTCTGTCACCTCACCATGCACACCCATATGCACTACACCCTCAGTCACTGCTGTTGCCCCCATTCATGCTGTCACCACATCTGACATCCAGACAGACACTTGCAGCACACTCACCAGACACTTGCTGCACACTCACCTGACCTGCAAACACCCAGACAACATCCATGTACACTGCAGCCTGTGTTGTCCTACTGTGTCCACCCCCTCCTCCCAAAACACCCAAACATTCACAGACATCCACACTACACACATCCACCACACATCAGCATACTTTACAAGCACCTGCATCCATGTCAGGAACATCTACACCTGGTAAAAGCACTCCCACAACCTCTCCTCACAGACCTGCCTTCAAATCCCCTCCAACTGCCCCTTCAAAGCTGTTCCTCTCCTATGTTAACCTGTTCAAACCCACTGGCCCACCCGGTCTCATCCCTAAACGTGCCCATCTCCTTGCCCAGTCCACTCCTTTTACGTCCAAGTCTGCCCCAGTCCGCCATTCCCATTCCCGTGCCCCTTCCCAAGGGGGGAAGAAGCCCTGTGTTGGCCCAGGTCCGTCTGCCATCCCCAGTCCAAGCCCACTCCCCCTCCTTCCAAGCCCAAACCCCTTCCACCTCCCAAACCGAAGCCCAAGCCCCCTTCCAGATGTAAGATCCCACCCCCGCCACTCCCTGCCCCTGTTCCCTGAGGTGCCTGGCTGCCCCATTGACGCCCCTTTCGAGTTGAGTACCCTTTGCACATGTGGGAGTCAAGTTCGGCCTATTTTGGCCCTTCAGAGTATTTTTATTGGACTTGCCAATGGCCTTATTTGGACAGTACGTTTTTTCAAGTTAATAAATTTGAGTGCCGGTAGTGCTGTTGGCACAATACAATGACGTTGTTCAGCGTTTCACTGTGGGGGTGTGGTGTGCACATGTGTGTACTTTGGTGCAGGTCTTTGTTGCCTCGTGTCTGGTAGGTACATCTTGTTATGGTATGTATGGCTTGGGATGGTGGGAGGGGTTGGGAGTGTGTTGCAGTGTGGATGTGTAACTGTGCCCTTTCTTCCCATGTGTACTAGGTTGTGGTACTTACCGTCATCGTCTACATCGGCGGTCACGGTCGTAGAAGTATATGGCAAGGAGCAGCACTGGCATTATTTCCAACTCTCTCCCCATGTCTGCGTCGGCGTGTGGTGTGTGCCTTCTATGAGTGTTTCCTTTTATATTGTTAGTTTCCGCCACGCTTTTCCTGGTGGTGGTTCCGGCCCGGGAACTGATGGCGGTCTTGTGTTTCATTATTTGGTGGGCAGGTAGGACCTTTCCGCTGGGCTTTTGGCAGCCTCCTCCGTCCTCGTTGGGACTACAAAGATAGCAGTTTGTGGACGGACCGTTACTTATTTTTCATGGGCTTCATTATTTGGCAGTCTGGACCACCAGCCTGTTGGCGGTAGTTACCGCCACCGCCGCTCGGGTGGTGTTTACCGCCATGTTCATAATGACCATCTTAATCTTTAAAAATTCATCTATCTCCAGTTCACTTCATTGGAGTTTTGTTTGTCATTTTAAAGATAAACATATCATCTATTTTTTATAAGTTGGTGCGGGATTCTCATTATGTTTTGTGTTTTACCTATTTATTTATTAACTGCTCATTGCCAAGCTACCATGGGTTGAGCCAGGATTAATTTATTGAGACCTTGACTGGACCTAGTGGGGATCTGTGGCCTATTGCTAGGCGTAGGTTCTTACCTGCCCTTACCAATAATCCACTTTTCAATAATGTTCTTCTACAACACAATAACAAATGAAAATAAATCCAGTGAATTAAAAAAATGATCCACTCATTCCACCCAACCCATCCATATTATGGCAAAAAAATCACCATCCTCCCCAGTGTAGGAAGAATCTGTTCCTCCACATCCCCAATTACTAATAATTGTGTCTCACAAGCATATTTTCAATATCCTCATCTGAGTAATGATATTATGCAGTGAACGTGTGAAGAAAAGTTTGTCTGTTACTGTATCCTCCCACTCTTTTCATGTATCCATTCTCAGGGACGGGTGCCATGGTCACCCAAGTAATCTATATTTGTCTTTTGGTTCCTTGTTGCCTTTGTGTGTTTCATTAGGCACAGCCTGCTCATGTCTGACCAGTCTTCTCAGTTCTTTATGCACAACCACCCAATTGTTCTTGTGTTTTAAAAAATACATTTTCTATAGGCTCTTTCGATTACAAAACATGGAGTGAATGTGTCAGCTGGTAGGAGAACATGCAGCCAATACCCTTAGGAATTTTTCTGGTCACTCCCCCTTTGGTACTTCCACTATGTTAAAGTTGTTTGGCAGTCTTGTCCTTCTACATCTTCTTCTTCCCTCTCTTCAAGGGACCAGAGGTTATGACGAGCTGCTGTACATTTGGGTGGAACAAAGCTGAGGTATAGACCCCCTGGCTTCAGTAACTTGAAAGAGCATTTTCAATCTCTACTATACCAATTCTAGAGACTATCTGGGTCCACCTGCCTCATTTAGAGATGAGTGGACTGTAAAACCTTTATCAATGGAGCCCTCATTGGGTTAATCAATGGAAAGATTCCTCCAATGACACGTCAGAGTAGAGGCCATCAAATGAATGGAATTAGACCTGTCAGCCTTTGGTGTGGTCTTCCCCCAAATGTTTTGCCTAAATCTCTCCTGTTTGCTGAGATTTGTTTGGATGAACTTAGGACTCTGTGCACTGTTCCACTGTTAACCAGTGCCTAAGTGCTTGTGCTCACTCTTTTAAACATGGCAGCACTGGCTTACACCCAATTGATTGGTTGTACTTATAGGTCCCTAGCCAAGTGATACTACATGTACCTAAGGCCTATAAATTAAATACTACTAGGGGACCTGTAACACTTATTATGCTACTCACTTAAGTAGCCATTTAAAACACGCCCCAGGCCTGCCATTGCAGCCTTTTTGCAGTTTCAAACTGCCAATTCGACTTTTCCATCTCGAAGCTTCAGTGAACCTGATTCTTCATGTCATCTCTGTACCTTAAAAAGAAATGACATCACCGTGCTTCCCTTCAAAATGCAAACATTTTAGCGGATGGCAGCCATCAGTTTTGACAACACTTCACCAAACTTTTTTGAGCTTTTCAGAAACCAACTCACAAAGCAAGAGTATGTTTCTGAAAAACAAGAAACTAATAACCACCACACCCTGCGAGTTCTATCCCTCCCCGAGTGTAGGAATCATAACAGACAAAAAAAAACAAGATAACATTATCTACCCTAAATAGGATAGTTGGTGTAATGCCATTTGTAAGAGTCTGCGTTTTTGGCTGGGGAGGTGGATACAGACTCATGCAACAACCAAAATACTTGTCAGGATGAACCACAGAATTAATTAAACTGTGCTTAACTGTCTGGTAGCTTGGCACAAAGGCATTAGGGCTTAAGTTAGGCAATGTGTAAAGTATTAATGCAGCACACAAACGGTAATAAAGTGAAAACACAACACAAGAAAAGTACAAACCAATTAAAAAACAAATACAGAAAATTGCATGGAATAAAATGGCATTAAATGGAATTAAATCCAATCAGTAGAATTATAGTTATGTTTTTTTGTAATGCAAAATAGTGCCTAAAAGATCAAAGCACCAACCTTGGGTATGTAGTCATGCAAGACCGGGTAAAGTCAAAGGTTTTGACTGACCACAATGGAGCGCGGGTCAGATACATGAGGTGGTTTGGGGCCCAGTCTCAGGTTGCCTTTGGACTTAGAAGTAATTTTAAAGAAAAGTCCAGTAAAGGAAAGGTTCAGCGGAACAAGGCACAGGCTGTGTCTGAGGAGGCGTCATTGTTAGTGGGGAGCCACTTGACAAGCTCTCAGTGAAACCATCACCGATGGTGTGAAAAGGCTCAGAGCTGGAGAAGCCACATTTCCAGGCAAAGGAGGTCATCACTGTCAATGGGGAGCCTGTCACTGTTGAGCTTGGTGATGATTTTTACCTTTAGACTTAAAAAACATTTTGGATTGGAAGTCAAAAACCACCAGAGGGACAACCTGCAAGCTGTAGCCGAAGAGGACTCCACAAGGCATTATACCATTGCTAAGTGGTCCCACTGAGCAGGATTTGCTGCTATGGAGAAGAAAGTAGTGGGAGCTAGCACAAAGTCAGGCCGACCGGAGATGCACCTTGGGTGGATTAGCTGGCAGGTAGGTCCTTGTCTTCTGTTGGTTCTTATGGCACATTTTAATTAACATTTTATGAAGTCTAATTGTTTAAGGTTAGTCAGGAGCAGTACCTCCAACATCACTTCCAGGTGTCCTTGTCAGGAGAGGCACCATATGAGATGTGGACACACTCCAGCAGGAGCCATATGTAGGGTTCAAGGTGTTTAGAGCTTGTTATGTCGCAGTAGCTCACAGATGAGGCCAGTCAACTATCCTTGCAGCCTCCCTGTGAGTCCTGGGTTCAAGCAACAAGGCAGACCTCTAGTAGCTAAGCAGGCCTTTGTGGAGCAAACAGGCCACAAGCAGCAGGGCAGTGTCCAGGTAGCAGCAGGACAGTCTTCTAGGAAGCAAGGGAAGCCTCAAGCTGCAGGGCAGTCCTCTCTGGGTCCAGGCATTCTTTCTGAAGTCTTTCATAGGACTAGGAGTGTACTGAAGAGTTTGTCTGAAGGTCCAATATTTTTACCTGGTACCAGCCTTTGAATCAGCAAGATTTTCCAGGCTACCCCCACATCTGGCTTCTTTCTCCCCCTGCTATTGGTCCAAGAAGAGTGACAAAAGACTAATGACAGGTAGTTTTGTTTGTGTGTGGTCTGCTGGAGGCACTCCTTTGAAGTGTAAGTGGGGCAGGGAACAGCTCCGCCCCAGCCATTCTGGCAGATTGGCCCATGCTGCCAACACCTACTACCCTTTTGTCTCATTGTCTGTGGGAATATACAAAGTTCAACAACTAAGCTATCCACAGTCATGTGACCCAGGACACTGACAGCAGGCATGAAATGGTTAGGAAATGCGTTATGGTCCCTAAACAGACCATAGGGCAGGGTACATTGTATGTAAAAAGCTGGACATGTACCTCAGGGTTTTGCATGTCTGGTAGTTAAAATCTCTTAAATGTGTTTTTCACTACTGCAGGGCTTACCTCTCCCATAGGATAGCATTGGGTTACCTTATTACATTTAATAAGTGTTAACATTTGATTGGGAACTGTTAGACATAACATGCTTGGGCTCAAAAGAATTATAATTTAAAATCCATTTTAATGTTAATGGTAAAGTCTGCTTTTTTGACACAATTCAGAAAATGCCACTTTTAGAAAGTTGACATTTTCTTTTCCTAGCCATTTGGGGTCCGCATGATGTTTTGGGTGACATAACTGTGAATAGCTGCAGTTGACTGTTGTGTATTCCTCCCAGATAGTGAGAGAAAGGTGAAAGGAGTTGGCAAGATAGGCCATACTTCCAGGATGGGTGGGGAAGAGCTGTTTCCTGTCCCAATTACATGTCAAAGGGCTGCCTCAACTACACTCACAAAGAATAAGATATAAAAGCATTTTGGAACATAAAATAAAGCAGAGGCAAAGAAAACTGGACAATCGAAGTGGTTTTTTTTGTCTATCACTGTTTCTTTTCAGGGTGCACCACTACATTCATGTAAGTTTGTTGTCTGGAGAGGTAGATATTGATAGGGTGTGCACCGTGTATACATTTTTTGGATACAAATAAGGGGAGATGTGATTCATTTTACCTGCTGCTTTTTGTAACTGGTATACTCACAAAGAACTTGATACTAGCCTTTGTCCCCTTAGGCCTCTTGGAACCTGGGCTGGGGAAGGAAGGAAATTTCCAGAACCAGATGGAGGAGAGCCTATACATTTTTCCCACTTCGAAGGAAAGACAGCAGGTATAAATGTCCAACCTTCAGAGCAACCCTTCCGTATGCTTCTGGGCCTGTGGACTATAGAAGAACTTCCTTGTTCTTCAGAGGATCACACCCTGCTTCAGGCCTGCCTTGTTCTTCAGAAGACTACACTGCTACTACAAAAGGACTCCTCTCCTGCTTGAGGCCTACCTTGTCCTCTAGGGGCTGCCCTTCTGCTTGAGGCCTGCCCAGCTTTCTGAGAAGGAAGACTGGACCTGCACCCTTCATCCCATGTTAAAAAAGTAACTCCAAGCACCTCCTGTTCTAAGCTAAAGAGAGACAGCAAGCTCCTGAGGTCTCGCTGCAACAGCTCAGCTGACGTGCTGCACTGGACCTGAGTGGACCTGGAACTGGGCCTGCTTGAACCTTGTTAGCCTCTGTTGGAATGAGTTCCTGATCTCCAATAGGTGTCTTTCAGGTCCTGAACCCTTGCTGTTGCATTAGGTGAGCTTCTCCTTGAAGAGGAGAAATGCTGAAGTGTTGGGCTGTTTGCAGTTGCAAATGGGCCTGTTCACACGAAGATCAAGTTCACCAACACCAAACTCTGGTGATTCTGACTCTTTGTGCTACAGAGACCACCAGCAGTGAACGGCAACGCCATTCGCATTACAGCATCGACAGCCCACAGTGACCACCAATGTGAAGCTCCAGCAATGATAATCAGTGACTCTTGACGAGATCTTCACACTACAGTGACAATCTGCCTACTTTTGTTCCACACTAACAATCACTCGCAACACTTTCCCTGCTCCTCACTGCCTCGTTCATTGCAAACTGAACTCTTTATTCTGGACTTTAGAAGGTCATTTATTTAGCTGTGCTGACCTGGTCACTGTATCCAGCCTGTGCTCCATTGGGTCAGCCTGAAATTGTGACTTTCACTTGGCCTAGCACAACCAGATAACCTTGAGGGGCGATTTGTGATTTTAGGAGCTATCCTGCCTTAAGTCTTTGAAACTGAATATCTCTGGTTCTGCTGATTGGATTTTCATTGTATTAGTGTCAAGTAATTTATTACATTTTCTACACTGCTGTGGGATTTTTCTTGTGTTGTGTTTTCACTCTATAACTGTTTGTATGTTCTATTGCCTCTAAAATAAGCTTGACTGCTTTTGTGCCAAGCTACCAGAGGATTGAACATAGCTTAATTAGGTGACTTTTGTGATTTATTCCTGACAAGGATTGTGGCTGTTTCATGTGCATGGCTCACTACCTCCTCATCCAACAACCCAGTTTCTCACATTTTCAATTCACAATAACAAATAAAGATCCTCCTTAAAAAATATTGCTCTGCCTGGCTCTGATGGCAATTTGTTTAGGCCTTTACTACCATATCCACTAGCATGGCTAATAAGAAAGATTTAGTACTGTCTCAACAGAGAGAGAATAGTGGAAAGCAAAGTGGGATGGATAATATCTTACTCTTTGATTTTGTATTGTAAAATATGTTCCCACCAGTGTTTGTTTAGAATTTATGCATTATCACTCTGCTTGAGACAATGAGCATTATCCTTGTCAACGTGGTTAGTGTTAATAATGAAACACCAACATCTAAGTGAGTGAGTGTAATGATGGGTTTAATTTGGTTTGGGATAGAGAAATCTCTTCTGAGAATACTCAGAGATAGGAAGCATAATTACTCTCCTGTTCATTTCTTTCCATATATCAGATGTTTAACATGATCTTCATTTGATGCACATTTTTCCTTGACACTTTTGGTTGAAGTGCCTGGCATTAATGTATATTTAACGTTTAGGGCCAGATTACGAGGCTGGTGGTCCAAAGACCGCCAGCCTCACAGTGACTGTTGGACCGTTGCAGCTGTGGTGGTCTGACTGCCACATTACGAGGTTGTCGGGCAGACCCGTCAACCTCCCGCTGTCCCTAGCAGGATCTCAGATCCCAACGGGCTGACGACAGTGCAGGTTGCAATCAGCCAGGGCATTGCTGAAGTGAGCACCACTCTGCTGATTACAACCCTGTTTTCCACCAGCCTTTTCATGGCAGTTCAAGCACTATGAAAAGGCTGGCAGAGAACAAGAGCAGGGGGCCACGGGGGTGCCTGCACTGCCCATGCCTGTGGCATGGGCAGTGCAGTGGTCCCCCTGCCCAGCACCCTCTAAATGTACACTGTCTGCTATGCAGACAGTGCACTTTTTGAGGATGCTGGTACTCCCTGCCTTCAGTAGCATTGGCGCCTACTGTATTATGAGCCAGGAAACAATGCTGTCACCCCTTTTCCACTAGGCTGACTAGCAGAAACCTTGGTTTCCACCGGTGAGCCTGGTGGGAAAGTCCTAATGGGGACAAAGGGGAGGTCGACCGCATGGCGGCAACCACCACCTCAGGAATTTCCATCTGCCAAACTTTTGATTAGCCCCTTAGTCCTGTTGAAATAAATGCCATTATGACTACAAAAAGGATTAAATGGGTTTGATGAACACTCTTAATAAAATGTCTTACACACAAGCACTACCAAAACCAAAATTATTACTATGTCTCTGAAACTTGGGAATAGCAAGGAGAACATACATTTTTTTCTGTACTTTAACATGGAAAACTAGAGGTAGGCAAGCCAGCGAAATCATTTGAAGAGTTGAGTCAAAGATAAGCCAGGGGTCTGACTTGGCTCTAAAACCCCAAGCATGAGTTCTTTATCCCCCTCTCTTACTTTCTGCTTCCAACCATTTCAAACTCAACCTCCCTTGATCTTTTCATTACTCTTTCATGTTCTCTGTTTCTGTCTCTCTCCTACTAATTTCTCTTTCTCCCTGTGTAACTCAGCTCTAGTGGCTATCATCCATTCACTCACATATTCAGCATTCTCTGTGGAACAGAATACATTCCTTAATGATCAAAGGAACATTTTGTTGAAGTGTTCATAGCCAGTTGTGGATCTTAAAATAAAAACAACTCATATAAAAAGTTGCCTCAATAGGAAGTAATTACTCCATCCTACTCCAATTCTGTTCTGTACCATGCAAACTAAAGTCTCCTTCTTGATTAGGTACAAGGTTGCACTCACTAACTGCCAAGGCACACTCCAGTGATGTTCTCTTCCACTTAACTAGCTGCCAGCAGATATGCTAATAGGGTCTCCTGAATAGCACAGCAGCAGGAAGCAGCAGATGAGCTACCAAACAGGATAGAAGGGATGGGATGCACCAAGACATACATCCTAATCTGCTCTGCTTCCTGCTTCTAGTCCTATTCTACATACACACAGAGAACCTCCACAACCACAAACATACACACACTGTTGCTACATGCAGTGTACAGCAGAGAGAGAAATCTGGGGCATGATATTTAGGCTCCAATGAGTTTTAATTTTCAGAACCGATCATCTAGGTTGAATAAAAAAAGCTGGTCTGTAGTACAGGTATACTGGTTACAGATGTTAATAGGAAAAACTGGTAAGGCATGTTTCCCTCAGAAAACAGTAAAAGTCCTGCATTGATTCTTCCATGGTTAGACATGGACTTCCCAGTTTTGAAAATGTCAATTGGCACTGGGGACCCTCCTCGAGTTAACAGACAAGGGATAGGCCAGCATTCTGAACTTTCTACAAGCTGATCACCCAACAATGAAAACAAAAAGAAACTATGATGTTGGGTGCAAAAAAAGAGGTGCTGAGGGCTCTTTCAATTTTGATAATCAAAATGTATAATGCCTAAACATTGGCCAGCCCCTCTTCTGTTGCACCTTGGGAGATTAGAGAATATTTTGAGAAGGAGGAGAGGCGGGGAGGCAGAAGCCTCATTAAAACATAGGGTCTCATTTACAAGGCCCCATCGGCACACTGCGCCAGTGGAGCATAATTTTTTTTCACGCTCTGGTGGCACAGTGTGCCGACCATTTTTACAGGGCCATGCAAAGCCATCTCACGTGGCTTTTCATGGCCTTGTAAATATGACCTCCTTTCATGCATGGGTTTTGCTGTGGGTGTTCCACTCATGGAACCTGACAGATTATTACACATTCCCAGATTTACAAGGCCGGGAATGCATCAGATTCCTACTCCACCTCAGGGGTGACGTTAAAGTGGTGCAACAGGGAGAAATAACATTATTTCTCCCTACTTTTTCCTCTTTCTATGTGTGCTGCATTTTGCAGCACACATAGAAAGAGGAAAACACTAGTAATGATTGTTTATGTGCCGGAAGGTGTCCCTTTTTGCACATAAACCATCAACCCTGCAATGTAGGCTCCCTTGCACCATGGTGCAAGGTTGCCTGTGTTGGTGCTAGGCAGCAGTTTGTGTGCCAGCACTGAGTAAAGTACAGGAATGCGATATATTTCTGTAATTTCAAAATTATGCAGTGCGGCATAGCAAGTTGGCTTGCAACGCCATGCTGTGTCATTTCCTCGAAAATGAGGCCCTTAGTTTCTTTTTGGTCTGATTTAAGAGAACCACGAGGTGAGCCAGACATCTGGCTCAAGCCTATTATGGCTCACTCAGTTCTAGGGAAAACTAGGAAAGTGGAAAAATGTTCTTTTATCTATGGATCTATTTTGTAAATAAGTCAAAGTGGTGTGCCCATAGATTGCAAGAAAGTGCATGTTCTCACTACAATAGAGCTCCCCTCATTGGGATCCTTGATAGAAAATCAGAATTAGCAATATTGTGATATAGAAATAGAGATTACCAAAATATTGTTTACCTATACTTATAATGTTAAGTACCAAATATTGAAAACAATATAGTTTCACACTAATATCATTAAAATACAGAAATATCAATTTTTAACAAGCACAGTTTAAAATAGTAAATCTTAAATATTTTAACATTTAACTTTAACATAACTATAATATGTACTACTACATACAAACACATATTCATATAAACACACACATTGATATGTGTGTAAAGGTTTATAATGATACACTATTATTAAACATTTATATTTTACTATATATATTACAATTTGGGGATTTTTTTATTTACTACGATTAAAAAGCATATGCATATTAATGAAACACACAAAATATTAAAAAATCAATTGGAAAATATTAAGTAAATTACCAAATGAATGAGATATAAAAAAAACAGTAAAATCCAAACAACTTTTACTAAAAATATCATAATATTAAACTAAATGTATATGTAAACAAGTAATATAAAATTAAACAAAATGATAATGATATATATATTTAAACAATATTTTGAAAAGTATTAAAGTCTGGTAACAATAGATATATTATTCCTACTCCAGTTTATGCAACAGTAGTGACAGCGTAGGTTTCAGAGAGGTCCAATTTACTATTCCCAGTGCAGTCTGTGCCACAGTAGGGAAAGTGTTGGACTTTGGAGGGATAAGATTTACTATTTCCATTCCAGTCTGTGCAAAAGTAGGGAAAGTGTTGGATTTTGGAGGTGTTTAATTTACTATTCCCACTCCAGACTGTGAAACAGTAGAGAAAGGGTTAGACTTCAAAGTGTTGAATACACTTTTCCCACTCCAGTCTCTGCAACAGTAGAAAAAGGGTATGACTTCGGAGGGGTTTTAGTTACTATTTCCATGCCACAGTAGGAAAGTGTTTGACTTCAGAGGGGTTACATTTACTCTTCACACTCTAGTCTGCGCAACAGTAGGGAAATTGTTGGACTTAGGAGGGGTTAGATTTACTATTCCCACTCCAGTCTGTGTAACAGTAGTGAAAGCATTAAACTTTGGAGGGGTGAATTTACTACCCCCACTACTGTCTGTGCAACAGTAGGGAAAGCGTTGGACAAGAGTTAAATTTACTATTCCCACTCCAGTCTGCTCTACAATAAGGAAAACATTGGACTTTGGAGGAGTTACATTTACTATTCCCACTCCAGTCTGTGTAACAGTAGGGAAGGTGTTGGGCTTCAGAGGGGTTAACTTTACTATTCCCACTTCAGTGTGTGCAACAATAGGGAAAGTGTTGGACTTCTGAGGAGTAAAATGTACTATTCCCACTTCAGTCTATGCAACAGTAGGGAAAGCATTGGATGTCAGAGGGGTTAAATTTACTATTCCCACTACAGTCTACTCCACAGTAAGGAAAACGGACTTTGGAGGAGTTAAATACTATTCTCACTCCAGTCTGTGCAACAGTAGACAAACTGTTGCACTTCGAGGGGGTTAAATTTACAATTCCTACTCCACTCCATGCAACAAAAGGTAAAGCACTGGACTTCATAGAGGTTACATTTAATATTCCCACTCCAGTCTTTGCAACAGTAGGGAAAGTGTTGGACTTAGGAGGGGTTCAATTTACCATTCTCACTCCAGTCTGTGCATCAGTAGGGAAAGGTTTGGAGTGGTTAAATGTACTATTAGTTTACAAGAAATATAAAACTCTTAATAGAAAAATATATATAAAAATGACAAACAAACAACAAAAATGTGATAATCGGTTATCAATTAAAAATGTTATTAATTTAGTTTTTTTTAATGAGCTTCCCACAGTATACTCCCACACGCCTAGCATCCCACAATTAAAACATAACTGAAATAAATAAGTATGCTATTAACAAAATCAATAATTAATTAAATAATTACATTAAAAATTAAATAATTATTACTTACATAACTTCACGCCCTATGCCCCTATAAACCCAGCAGCCTGTATCTATTATATAACTTAGAAAATACAAATATTGCATAATTTACATGCATAATCAATTACATAACTAATAATAAATGAAAAATTAATTGTTAATAATTACTTAATTAGCTTCCCACCTTATACCCTTAGAAACCCAAAAGCCTGTACCTAATATAAAACTTAAAACATATAGGGGGTCATTCCGACCCTGGCGGTCATAGACCGCCAGGGCCGGGGACTGCGGATGCACTGCCAACAGGCTGGCGGTGCATCCAGGCCAATTCTGACCGCGGCGGTAAAGCCGCGTTCAGAAAAGGGAAACTGGCGGATTCCGACACCCTTCCCGCCAGCCTGGTTCTGGCGGTTCTGACCGCCAGAACCTTGCTGGCGGGAACGGGTGTCGTGGGGCCCCCTAACAGGGCCCCACTAAGATTTTCAGTGTCTGCATAGCAGATACTGAAAATCGCGACGGGTGCAACTGCACCCGTCGCACCCTTTCCACTCCGCAGGCTCCATTCGGAGCCGGCATCCTCGTGGAAAGGGGTTTCCCGCTGGGTGGGCGGGCGGCCTTCTGGCGGTCGCCCGCCAGCCCAGCGGGAAACTCAGAATGACCGCCGCGGTCATTTGACCGCGGTGCGGTCATTTGGCGGTTCCCGCCAGGCGTGCGGTTACCGCCGCCGGCGGGAGTCAGAATGACCCCCATAATGATTACACAATTTACATTATTAATAATCAATTAAAATGAATAATAAATGAGTAATGAATTGTTAATTAATTAATACTCAACTAACGTCCAACCCTGTACCCCTGTGAACCTCACAACAAACTAGGACACTATAAATTACCATTAACAATTAAATAAAAAATTATAAATCCCTAAAAATTACAAACTATATTTAAAATATTGTTACCAAATATACAAACAATATTTAATATATAAAATTGATATATGAACTAAAACACACAAAAATCATTCAGAAAGATATTCTTTACAACTATATTATTAAAAATGATATTATAAGCAAAGATGTTCTTGAAAACAATTTTACTTACCTAAAACATTAATATTCTTGATTACAATATTCTTGCATGACAATATTTTGTATCACAATATTTATTTTTCTGACATTTCTGTAACTCAATATCTAAAACTCAATATTTTGTCCAAATTCCATCAAATTGTTTGCAAATACAGGTTGGAGGCTGTTTGAATCATTGTAGTTAGGGACACCTAAAACTGTGAAATTATTTTCTCAGGAATAAGTAGCAGTTTTTCAAATATTATGTGAAAATATGTTCACTGTGCGAAATGAAATTATCCAATATTTTGATGGAAACCTGCATTTGAAAGAATTCCATGTTTATGTGGAACCATTTTTCTAACTCTATATTCTTGTGTACTAAATAATAGTGAATAATAATAATGTCCATATTGGCTTCAATGCACAAATGATGATATGATGTAAGGGACTGTGTTTATTAATATAACTTAGTTATGCAATATTTATGTGAAAACTCCATCTTGGATCAAATGTATGCTGTTTCTGTCCTTTTCTAGTGTCCCTGATGTGTTTCAACACCCAAACTCTTTCTGCTGTAGTTCCACTGCATAGATGGGTCCTATTCATTTGTGTAAAATAATATTGTTAAGATGTTTCATATTTTGCTTGAACATATCCCTGATAAGAGTAGCACATAAAATGCTGGGTGCTATTTTTAAAACAGGGTACTGCTTATGTATTAAGATAATGACCTTCAAACTTTCTGATTTGCTAAAGAATTCTTACTTATGATCATGCAATGATGAACTTGCTGTTTTAGCTAATTTGCTAAGCAATAATGAATTTTAAGGACTCCTTGATTCTGGGGATGAGCCAGATTTTTCTAAATAGCTTCGTATTCATTAAGGATGCTGTCAAACACTTTCCTGATTTTGGGGCTCCATTTAGCATGATTTCAGATTTTTGACTACTCTGTAATAACTCTGGATTTGAGCCTTTAAGGCATTTATTCTGTATCACTTAATTTTGAGATTTCTGTAATAAAACCCTTTAACTTTTCCCTGAACTGGAAGTCAGTTATTGAGTGGTCCCAGCTACTTATTTTTACTACTCTGTTAAATTGATGTTACAGAGGATGCCTGTTACTCAATTATTTCTAGTCGAAGAACTGTATGAGGTAAAATTTGGGGTTTCGGAAATTTTTTGGGTGACCTAAATATTGGGCTACGGGTTTTGCTCCTACAGGTACAAAAGTTACATCAGGTGCCTACTACTCACATCAATTGCACATTCTTGAAGATATTTTCTTTTGATACCAGCCTCCTCTGGGAACAATAGAACACAAAAAAGCATGTGAAATCCCACAATCTGGAATTATGAAAGGTTCCACCTGTTTAGAACAAATTTCAAGTGGGGCCTAAAACGTTTTACTATGTGTTTAGGATTGTTTTGAATTATCTTAAGTAAGGAATTATTGTTTGTTGAGTGCTAACATTAGAAAAGGTTGTTGGGTACACACAAATGTTGGGACTATCAATGGTGGGTTAAGAACAGGGCTGGTAATGTCAGTAGTATTTACGAACATTTTGTGAGGCGTTGAAAAATGGGTTATTGGTAAGGGCAGATAAGTACCTACAGTTAGCAATAGGCCAGTAACCTCCACTTAAGACCAGTTAGGTCTCAATAAATTAAACCCAGCTCAACCCTTGATAGCTTGGCAACAAGCGACAAGGCTTAACTTAGGAGACATATGTGTAAAGCATTTTAAAATCACAAAACAGTAAATAAGTAAAACACAAAACACAATAAAAATGCAACACCAATTTATAAACATAGATGATATCTTTATCTTTAAAACAACACCAAAACAATTAAAATTGGATCAGGGGAACCAGAGATATACATTTTTAAAGAATGAATGATTTTTAGTGCTTAGAAGTGAATAGCGTCAATTTGGTCATCTGATCACACCTCAACCAGGGCAAAGTCAAAGTTTGAGGCCGACCACGATGGAGCCCTGCTCAGCTACAGCTCGCAGGAGGCCTCGGTCAAAAGTTTACCTTCGGGCTTAGTTGTTTTCTTGAAGATTTTCTTCAGCGGAACCAAGTTGCCAATCCAATCCGACCTCCTGTAACTCTTCCTCGGATTCGCATTGCGGGAGCCATCGGTTGAGAATTTTACCTTTGGACTTTTTTTCGAGTTGAAAATCCTTCTAACGGGGCAAACCTGAATCTTGATCCGACGTGCCTGGAGCCCCTTTCGGATACACTGCCGGGAGGTCCCTGTCAACTTTCTACATTCTGACTTAGTCACTTTTTCTGAGATTTTCTTCACCAGGACGAACTTGCAAGTCAGGCCGGGTCACGGTTGAGGCAAGCCAGCTAGAGTTACCATGACGGGTCGGTCCTTTTATGGAGCTTTTTTCCAAAAGTTCTCCAAACTTCTCCAAACTTCTGGATCTTCTTCCAGATGTTCTTTTCAGGTACTTTTGAGGTCCACAGTTCATCCCAAAGTTCCAGAAGCTCTGAGATGCTCCTTGAGGGTGTGGACTACAACTCTCAGAATACACCTGGTGCAAACTCCAAAACGGCCACTGGACAGGGGTCAGCTGGTCAGTTTCTTCAGGAGTTGGTGCAGGGGACTTTGGATAACAAGTTTTCACTGGTAGAACACAGGGAGTCCCTCTTTGAACCAGTTGAAGCCAGGCAAATTCCTTCTTGTGGTGAAGCCCAAATGTGCAGCTGGTGCAGTCCTCCAGAGTGCAGTGTCCAGGTGCAGGTCAGGGGTCCAGCAGGGCAGTCCTTCTTCTTCTTTAGTTGTTGGAATTGGGTAGGTATGTGAGGTGTGGGTGCAGGTCTGCCAGATTTATCCTTGCTCCTGGGTGAAAAACAGGGGGGTCCTGGTTCTCCGATCAGGTGCAGCGTCCTTCCCCTGTGATGATCACTTCCTGGGAAGTGTGGCAAAAATCAATCCCAGGGAGCAACATTCCTCAAAAATCCATCATGGCTCAAAATGATTTTTGGAGGTTACATCTGGCTGAGCCCCCACACTGGGGTGACTAAAAATCCTAAACACACCCCTCTCCTGCCCTCTCCGAATCTAATCAAGTGGGCACCTAATTGTCTGGGTTTGCAGGATGTGAGGGAGGTGCTGGGTTGCTCCAAATGTCTTTCCCTGCCTTTGAAGACCAGTTTGGCAGCCCTCCTCTTTTCCTGCTTCCCCGTCTACTTAGGGAAGATCTCCTCCCCCAGGCACATCTCTTTGTGTTGAGCCCAGGCCACTTCACACCTCATCAAGGCAGATGCTGGCTAATCAGAGCAAAGCAGCAAAACACTACGGGCTGAAGTTGGCAACTTTGTAGGTAAAGTTTAAAACTCCTTACCTGAACAAGTTATATTAAATCCAACAATTGTACCTTGTGGGACCTATTATAAAAATTAAGTTGATACCAAACTTGAGTTATCTGTCACTTAAGGGGATTTTATAAATTAAAATAAAGTGTCCCCATTCTGGCCTATGGAGGCCATTCACTACAATGAGGGAAAAACAAGTTTGGCTGTTTTACCTCACAAGGGTCTATAAAAACTATTTTTTAAGGTCCCTGATTATAGTTACATGGCACCCAGCCCTAGAGGCACATAGAGCACACTTTAGGGGTAACTTATATGTAAAAATAAGGTTGTTTAAGACTTTGGAACTACTTTAAATTCCAAAGTCGATTTTGCATGTAATTTCAATTTAAAAGCAGCCAGCAAGACAAGCCTGCCTTTAAAATGACACTTGACACCTCAGCAGTGCACCTATGGGTGCACCACCTATGCTGGGGTCCCTAAACCTACATGCCCTATCATAAACGAGGGACTTATAGGAAGGTTGACATAGCCAATTAAAATGAGCCTAATTTGCATATTTATTTTATACAGAGCACAGGCCCTGGGACTAGTTAACAGTACCCAGGGCACCATCAGAGTCTGGAAAACACCAGCAAAAAGTGAAAAATGGGGGCAAAAACTTAGGGGGCCTCTGCAATCAGCCCTATTTTGTCATGGCGATGGAATATTTTGCAATTATCACCACTATCACAATGGCAGCCTCCTTCTACGTCAAATTAAGCAAGAAACAATGCTTATCTTATAAATTTAAAGACAGTGCACACTATTCCCCTGATGCTTTTGATGTAGTGATGGAGGTTCTGGAGACTATAGGGCACTATTAACTAATATTATATTGTGATTTATTCTTGTATTGCTTTTAGCTTACTCCTGAATTCCAGGTCAGGTGTCAATCATGTGTAATCAATGAGTATTCCTTGACATCCGAAGTAAGCCAGGTTTAATCCTTAAGTAAGTCATACATACTCATAGCCAACTCTTTTTTAACTCAGCCTTAAAATTCATGATGGCTAATAAATCACAATGCAAAAGGGTTAAATTCACAAACATTTTGTTGTACGTTTTTGTGAATTACTCCTGCAGTAATCCAGGCTCACACCTATATTCAAAGAGTAATACAGTAATTGGCTTGGCTTACTCTGAAATTCAGGGGTAAGCCAAGAGTACTTAACGAGGAAGTCACACATACTTATACACCATTCTTTTTGAACTGGGACCACTGCATTGGCAGAACCTGTTCATGCGAACCTTGCAGAAATAAGGGTGTAGCTCTATTTAAAAATAATTAGGAAAATTACACAGAAGATGTTTTTATTTATCTTTTAACGTCTTCCATTTGAAAGTACATCTGAGTTGCGGGAAAATATACAATGGGAGATAATGATATGCCTTCAATTATAGGCTGTGGGTCAGGATCATTTCTACAAAGGTTTGTTTGTGACATATTCTGGAAGTACTCCTGTAAATATGCTTCTGTCTGTGGAGTAGATTTGCAATTGTTTGGGGGTTTTAATGAATTCTAGCGCCATAATGTACATTTTCAGACGTTTTTCTACTTATCGAAATTCACTCATGTGAAATTTCCAGTAGGCGGAAACTCTGGAAGAGGTAAATCATGTGGAAATCTGAACCTAATCCTGAATCTGCAGTCCGATTAGTTGAACTTTTCATTTTAAAAAGTCCATTACACGTGTTGGGAATCAGGATGTGGTATTTCAAAGAACAGGTTGTTTCTTGTTGGTGAACTTCTTCCACAACATGATCTTTGGCATCTATGAAAACTTCAAACCCAACCCACCACCGTCAAGAGCATCAACCTGCTCACAGCTACGAACACAAACCCTAAGCACCTGATCACCCACTGGGATCCCCTCATACCTCAAGCCACAATCTCCATCATGAACACCATGCACTCGGGTCCACCCACGGACCCCTGTCCTCACCATATTATCAACCTCGGAGCAAGACAAAAGCGTTAAGCTCAGGAAAGTCGTAAACACCTCAGTCACCTTGATCTCCTTCCCTAAAGACTGGAAACATGCTGAAGTGAGGCCCCTCCTGAAGAAACCATCCGCCAACCCAGCAGAACAGAAGAACTACCGGCCCTTCTCGCTACTCCCCTTTCCAGCAAAGGTTCTAGAGAAGGAAGTCAACCAGCAACACTGAAGACCTAGAATGCAACAACCTCCTGGACCCCTCTCAATCTGCATTCTAAGCCAACCACATCACTGAGACAGCCCTGACTGCAGCCACTGATGACATCAGGGCCATTATGGGCCACGGCAAAACGGCGGGCCTCTTCCTCCTGGATCTGTCAGCTACATTCTACACCGTCTCCTATCACATTTTGATCAACAGATTCCACCACATCAGAATCCAGTGAGACACACTCAAATGGATCACTTCATACCTTAGAGGAGGAGCCCCGAGAATCAGTCACCCAACATTCACATCGGAACCCAAGGAACATCACTCAGCCCACACCCTTCAACATATACATAACCACCTGGCCAGCATCATCAGATCAAATCAAATCAAATCATTAACATTTATAAAGCGCGCTACTCACCCGTGCGGGTCTCAAGGCGCTAGGGGAAAGGGGGGGTTACTGCTGCTCGAATAGCCAGGTTTTTAGGAGTCTCCGGAAAGCGGGGTGGTCCTGGGTGGTCCTGAGGCTGGTGGGGAGGGAGTTCCAGGTCTTGGCCGCCAGGAAGGAAAAAGATCTCCCACCCGCCGTGGAGCGGCAGATGCGAGGGAAGGCAGCGAGTGCGAGACCAGAGGAACGGAGGAGGCGGGTGGGGACGTAGAAGCTGAGGTGTCGGTTGAGGTATTCCGGTCCCTTGTTGTGGAGGGCTTTGTGTGCGTGGGTGAGAAGTCGAAAGGTGATCCTTTTGCTGACTGGGAGCCAATGCAGGTGTCTCAGGTGTGCGGAGATGTGGCTGTTGCGGGGTACGTCGAGGATGAGGAGTGCCGATGCGTTTTGAATGCGTTGCAGGCGATTTTGGAGTTTGGCTGTGGTCCCGGCGTAGAGGGTGTTGCCGTAGTCCAGGTGGCTCGTGACGAGGGCGTGGGTCACGGTTTTTCTAGTGTCGGCAGGGATCCAGCGGAAGATCTTGCGGAGCATGCGGAGGGTGAGGAAGCAGGCGGAGGACACGGCGTTGACTTGCTTGGACATGGTGAGAAGAGGGTCCAAGATGAAGCCGAGGTTGCAGGCGTGGTCTGTGGGGGTTGGTGTGGTGCCGAGGGCCGTGGGCCACCAGGAGTCGTCCCAGGCGGACGGGGTGTTGCCGAGGATGAGGACTTCCGTTTTTTCAGAGTTCAGCTTTAGGCGGCTGAGCCTCATCCAATCTGCGACGTCCTTCATACCCTCTTGTAGGTTGGTCTTGGCGCTGGCGGGGTCCTTGGTGAGGGAGAGTATAAGTTGGGTGTCGTCGGCGTCGGAGGTGATGATGAGATCATACCGACTCAACATCATCTCCTATGCCAAAAACACCCAGCTCATCATCTCACTGTCAGAAGACCCCTCCACGACCAGAGCAAACTTCCACAGATGTATGATTAACACCACCGACTGGATGAAGGACAACTGTCTCAAGCTCACACAGACAAGACAGAAATCCTCATCTTTGGAAACAACACCTCTCCGTGAAAAAACACATTGTGACCTGCTGGACTCGGCCCATCCCCTGCCTGACAGACCATGCCCACTATCTCAGCATCATCTTGGATAGCAAGCTTTCCATTAAGGAACAGGTAAAGGCAGTCTTTTCTACCTACTTCCAAACGCTACGCATGCTCCACAAGATCTTCAGGTGGCTCACTGTCAACACCAGAATGACCATCACGCAGGCCCTCATCAACAGCAGGATGGTCTACAGGAATGCGCTTTTTGTAGGTATCATTGCATGCCTCCAGAAGAAACTACAGACAATGCAAAACACAGCAGCCAGAACTCCTCGATCTCCCTACCCAGGCGAACCCACATTGCACCCAACCTCAAGAAGCTACATTGGCTACTAATCCAAAAGAGACCTAGATCAAGATGTTGATCCACGCATATACAGCCCTTCACAGAGAAGGATCAGTTTACATCAACGAATGCTGCACCTTCCACCAACCAATCAGACACCTTTGATCTGCCTTTTTCTCCCTTGCAGATACCCCTCAGATCTGCCGAAACAACAGTGGAGGCCGCTCCTTCTTGCACCAGCAGCCAAAGTGTGAAATTACCTTTTCCCGCACCTCAGGACCATCCCATCGTTCAAGCATTTCAGCAAAGGACTCAAGACCTGGCTTTCCAAATGAACAGATCACCACAAAGCAAGCCACAACTCCAGCACCAAGACCATCACAGGTGATTTGCTGCGCTTTACAAATCCTTGATTGATTGATTGATTGATTTCTTTGTTAGCTTACCTTAGACTTAGGTATGCAAAACGTTTTGTGAATCAAGACCTGAGACTGTGATTGCAGCTATAGACAATTCCACAATACCTTTTCTGTTACTGTTAAACATATTTACGGACCCTCATAAAGACCAGAACACTTCATGGACAATGAACTGTGAATGCTATTGCCAGGCCAAAAGTGCCATGTTTGTCTTTTCAAAAAAGGCTACTAATTGCCAACTTATGAAAATGAATGAGGAATGAGTGACTTCCTGAGAAAACACAGTAATGAGGACTTTCACGGTACAGCAGTCCTGCATTCCAAATCATCCCAACCTGCATTGCAATACATGCCCCTTTAAAAAGGAGAGGAGTCACAACAGTTAGACATTTTGAATGTGCATGCAGTGCTCCATTAGAGAACTGTCATATTTTTTGACCTGTGCAGTCTGAACAAGCCAAGAATAGGCATTCTAATGATGCCATTGGCAGGCTGTTACAATGAAAGAAAAGTTTAATCTTGTAAATAGCATTAAGTAGTTTTATTGTGATAGGTTAGAAGCAAATAAGTGAAGGTGTAGCAGTTCACTAACTCACAAAAAGTAATGAGCTCTATGGTCAGACGTCTGGATTCACTGCATACATTGGGACTGATTTGCAAGCATTTTGCTATGCGTAAGTGTGTACCAATCTTCTAGTAGTCCTGGTTTGCTGTTGAACTTCAGGAATAAGCCACAAGTACTCCTGATTTACTACTGGCTTACTATTGACATTCTGTATTCTAACAGTAAGTTATAACAAAATATTTGTGAATCGGATTCATAAGTACAGATATTGGTATATGAGTAGGTATGCCTTACCCTTGCAATACTCTGGCATAATTGTGAATTTTACAAATATGATAAAGATACTTCTATCTTACTCCTGACATTCAGGAATGTTTTCAGAGTGTCATAGCAAGATAGTTTGAATCGAGCCCTACATTACCACTCAGACACCATTAATACAGAGCTGACTCTACACTGCGCTGAAGACAAGAAAGGAAATAACACAGGCGTTAACCGTTACATGTACTGTGACTGGAAAAATGCTGCAAAGAATTCCATTCCCTATTGAATTGCAAGGGAGGAGGAACAAAGCTTGATGTCCTTCCTTTGTTGACTCACAAAGGTCTGCATTTCCTGCATTTTGAATGTCTATAACTTTGTAAACGCAAATTATTCTCTATTTAGCTCACATCTGCCATCATATTTTTCTATTTTGCAAAATGTTTGCATTTTCTAATAATTTAATTAAATCTGCTGCTCTTTTTTAATTTTTAAATTTTTAAAAACATATTACTCTATGTAAATGCTGCTGTTACACTAACAATTGGCAAAAAAATTGAATCTTGTACTAAAATGGCAGCAGGCGCACAGTGCTCACTCCCACCTGAAAGATGGATATCAGACTTAGGGCCTCATTATGAGTTTGGCGGTCCGTGAACCCCCATTGCAGCAGCAGTGGTCCGAACGCCCTCAGCTTGGCTGTCAGACCATACTATGATGCTATTACAAACCACACAGGGTGACCCAGTAATTAGACCGAAGGATCTGGGTTAATTATAGTACCAAACAACACTGATCCATAAGGTGACAATTATTTTCATTAATCATACAATTTGAGATAACAAAACAATTGTTTTTCAAAGAAAAAATAAAATATATACAGCATAGATGTGAGTCACATTCACAATAGCTTCTTTATTAGTACTTTTATAAAATTATTTTCTAAACATTGCTCAAAATCCGTAAGAAATCCTACCCTCATACATAAAAACACAGAAGGACAAAGAAGTGCCAAAGAAAAAGTGCTTGTGATTTAGAACCACAAAAACCAAGAGAAAATCACCCACATATCCATTAACATCCACAATTAAAAAGTAGCCTGTTGGTTAACCATTCTTGTCAGTGAATCACCACTTATTTACATCTGGGTACATCTCCCCATTTTAGTCCTTCACTTCATTTCAAATAGAGGTAAAGACAAAACCAATCCAGGCCAATAAATATCTTGTTGACGTTTCTACCCACTGGTAACTCTTGGGCCAATTCTAAGCTCCCACACAGGTCTTCCTCAGGACTGAGAGGTAGGAAACATCTCCAACTTACTCAACCTCCATGCACACACATCTTCTCAATTCAATCTTCCACCACATCTTCCACAATCCTCGGATCTAAATTACATTCTTAATCCTTATTATTATCCACTCCTCCGGACACTATTTTCACCAAGTCCAATGGTGTATTCTTCCTGCTCGCAACGCTGAACACGGAAGACATGAGATGCGTGCCACGTTATTTCTTTTCGATTAATGGCCTGATTGCACAGGGGCCCATTCAGCAGAAATAATCCCATAAATACAGGTAGACCATGCATGAAACATCAGTATGCACATTTGTCAAAAGAGAAAGGGACACATGCTATCATGTCGGCCCAAAGAGTGTTGGCAACAGTGATGGCACATAAATCATGTCAATGGACATTCCCTACTTACCAAGGGAAGATTTTGATCTGTAGCTGCACCCAAAAAACAATGTATGCTCTCTCACATGTATGATGGCCACCTTCACATGACAGACATTAGTGAGGCACCAGCACTTGTCACACACTGAAGACAAGTGGCTTCTCAGGGGCAGATGCCAATTTACATACTTTCCCAGACACATGGCTGAGGACAGTGATCCATCCCTTCTTTTTCTTTGGGGTGTAACACTGTGGAGTAGTGGTGTGTTGCTTAGAACTACAACAAACATTACTTGATTGATCAATGTATATAGCCATGTGTTGTCCCTTGAGAGCAATTTATTTTGTGGATTGTACTCTGTTTTTTCCCAGGTCCCTGGGCTAATAGCCAAGGTACATCAGTATGCATCAAATTACATATCTACACAAACAGTTACTCATCCCCAATCGTCAGGGGGAGATGTCAGAAACTAACACATCAACTGAGTTTATGTGAGTTTTGCCTTTCTTGCCTTTCTTTCCACCTTGTCGGCCTTGTCGGTCCTTCCTTTGTCTCCCTGTTGCATTTGTTTTGTCTCTCTGTTTGTATTGTTTCTCTGTCTGTCTGTCTCTGTTTGTATTTTGGCTCTTGTTCCTTCCTGCCACCCTCGCGGCCCCGCCCGCCCTGCTCCCATTTGCTCTCCTTCCCGCCCGCCTCCCAGCTGACCCCTGCTCCCCCCCTCCCTTCTTATGGCGGCCTTGGTGTGGCCGCGCCGCTAGTGCGCCAGCCTGTCTGCGCCCATCCGCGCCCAGCGCCAGAACCCCTGGCCCCCACCGCACTCAAAGCACCCGACTAAGATACAACGCCACCTCCCTCTACGCCCTCAACACCGGACGAACAGCCTCCTGCTACCAAGCCAGCCCCAAACGAACCCATGGACACTTCACCTGCCAAGCCTGCAAATACACATTCCACCGTACCTGCAGACCTCCCACCGGCCCTCGCAACAACAACCACCTCAAGTGCATCCTCCTCAACACACGCTCCGTCCACAAGCACGCCATCGAAATATGGGACCTCCTGGACACAACAGCACCAGACATCGCCTTCATCACAGAAACCTGGATCAACGCATCTTCGGCTCCAGACATCATCATAGCCATCCCCGACGGCTACAAGATCGCCCAGAAGGACCGCGTCAACCAAACCGGAGGAGGAATCGCCATCATCTACAGGAACACCCTCAACATCACGACCACCACCGAAGACACCCCCCTCGCCGCCGAACACATACACTTCCAGATCCACACCGACCCCAAAACCACCCTCAGAGGAACTCTCGTCTACAGACCTCCGGGCCCATGCACCCAATTCAGCGAAACCATCACAGACTTCATCAGCCCACACGCCCTAGCCTCACTGGACTACATCCTCCTCAGGGACCTGAACTTCCACCTGGAGAAAAACAACGACAACAACACCACCACCCTGCTCGACAACCTCGACAACCTCGGACTCAAGCAACTGGTGAGCACCCCCACCCGCACCGCTGGTGACACGCTCGACACCATCTTCTCCGCCATTAACCACATCTCCTTCAGCCACTCCTCCGAACTACACTGGACCGACCACAGATGCGTCCACTTCACCTTCAAACAAGAGACTCACCACCATCGCACACAACAAATCCCCCGCAGACGCTGGAGCAAAATCTCCACAGAGCAGCTCCTCTCTACACTGAACCAAAACCCACCAGCCATCATCACCGACGCCAACAACGCAGCCCACAGCCTCACACAGTGGATCACCAACTGTGCCGAAAACCTCGCACCACTCAAGAACCACCCAAGCGGGACCAGCATCAGAAAACCCCCATGGTTCACTGACGCCCTCAAAGAATCAAAGATATCCTGCCGTACCCTCAAAGAAACCTGGCGCAGGGAACGCACCACAGAAAACATGACAGCCCTCAAGATCGCCATCCGTAAACACCACCAGCTGATCCGCTCCACCAAAAGGACATCATTTAAAGAGCGACTAGACAACAACACCCACAACAGCAAAGAACTCTTCAACATCGTCAAAGAGCTCTCCAACCCCAGCGCCAGCTCCAACGTCATCACACCATCACAAGAACTCTGCAACTCCCTCGCTACATTCTTCCACCGAAAGATCGTAGACCTACACAACAGCTTCGGACCCCAGACCCTGCCCTCCACCACCGAACCTACAGCCCCCACCACTACACTCAACGCCTGGACCCCCATCAGCTCAGAAGAGACCAGAAGCATCATGAACACCATCCACTCGGGCTCCCCCTCGGACCCTTGTCCCCACCACATCTTCAACAAAGTCGACTCCGTCATCGCCCCCAATCTATGGAACATCATCAACAGATCGTTCTCTTCAGCCAACTTCCCCGAGAGCTGGAAACACGCGGAAGTCAACGCCCTCCTGAAAAAAAACACGGCTGACCCCAATGACCTGAAGAACTTCCGCCCCATCTCTCTTCTCCCCTTCCCGGCCAAGGTCATCGAGAAGACCGTCAACAAGCAGCTGACCGCCTTTCTTGAAGCTAACAACTCGCTCGACCCTTCCCAATCTGGATTCCCGGGCCAACCACAGCACAGAAACCGCCCTCAACGCAGTCACCGACGACATCAGAACCCTGATGGACAACGGAGAAACAACCGCCCTCATCCTCCTGGACCTCTCGGCTGCCTTCGATACCGTGTGCCATCGCACCCTAATAACCCGCCTCCGCACCACTGGAATCCTAGGACAGGCCCTTGACTGGATCATCACGTTCCTCTCCGACAAAACCCAGAAAGTCCACCTCCCCCCTTCCGCTCAGAACCCACCGAGATAATCTGCGGCGTACCCAAAGGTTCCTCCCTCAGCCCAACCCTCTTCAATATCTACATGAGCCCGATCGCCGCCATCGCACGCAAACACAACATCAACATCATCTCCTACGCCGACGACACCCAGCTGATACTCTCCCTCACCAAAGACCCTACCACTGCCAAAACCAACCTACAGGAAGGAATGAAAGACGTCGCGGAGTGGATGAAGCTCAGCCACCTAAAACTGAACTCAGACAAGACGGAGGTCCTCATCCTCGGACAATCCCCTTCCACCTGGGACGACTCCTGGTGGCCCATGGCTCTGGGCACCGCACCAACCCCCTCGGATCACGCACACAACCTCGGATTCATCCTGGACCCCCTCCTCACAATGACCAAGCAAGTCAACGCCGTCTCGTCATCATGCTTCAACACCCTACGCATGCTCCGAAAAATCTTCCGATGGATCCCCACCGAAACCAGAGAGACAGTTACCCATGCCCTCGTCACCAGCCGTCTGGACTACCGAAACACCCTTTACGCAGGTACCACCGCAAAGCTTCAGAAACGTCTACAAGCATACAGAACGCCTCCGCACACCTCATCCTCGACATCCCTCGCCACAGCCACATATCCGCCCACCTGAAACACCTGCACTGGCTCCCCGTCAACAAGAGGATCACCTTCAGGCTCCTCACCCACGCACACAAAGCACTCCACAACATGGGCCCTGAATAAATCAACAGCCGCCTCTCGTTCTACATGCCCACCCGTCAGCTCCGCTCAGCGAGCCTCGCCCTCGCCACCGTATCACGCATCCGCAGAACCACAGCCGGAGGAAGATCATTCACCTACCTGGCAGCCAAAACATGGAACTCCCTCCATGCACACCTAAGAACTACCCAGTACCATCTCACCTTCAGGAAGCGCCTCAAGACTTGGCTTTTCGAGCAGCAGTAGCCCCCCCCCCCTCTCCAGCGCCTTGAGACCCTCGCGGGTGAGTAGCGCGCTCTATAAATTGCATTGATGTGACAGGTAGGAATGTGCCATGTACTCACCCCCATGTAGCTGCTGTGCTCCCCTCAAATGACCATCATGGTCCAGGTATGCCACCGCCAGAATGCGAGCCATTAACGGGATAATGCTCCGATGTGCTCCCTGTCCATGTTGGGAGGAAAGCCCCAGCTGGACCTCCACGATCTTCCAAGCCCAGGGTCTCAGGTCCTCCGACCTCTTGCAACATTGGATGCTTCGCTGGCTATATACCCCCAGGGGCAACACCTTCTGGGTGATGGCTCTCCAAATCTCCTTTTTCTGATGGGTGTTTACCTGTATGGATGCAAGAGACAAATCAAGTGATTACAAACACAAGTTTTTTCCCAAATAGTTGTGTCACATACATGTCGGAAACACTGAGCACAAAAAGGGCAATTTTTCAACACACCACAATTGTAAAGCAGACATGCCAATAAGTACAGGAACATGACTACACACTTTTGAAGTCTTCTTCAGACTAACCCACTACACTGCTCATGGCCTACATTGACTAAGCAAGCCTACTGACATCAAGTAGGCCATGCCGCAGCAACATGTACTATGATTTGAGCCACAATAAACCACTACATACCAATGTGGCTTCTTAAGGGTAAACTTCTTAGGCCTTACTGGACAAACACTCTGCAAGATTGACTCAATGCATGCAGTCCCTACTGGCAACTACTATAGTACAAACTTCTCCCTTACACTTGAGTGACAATAAAAGGGTTGGCATGGTGGGTATGGAAAGTGTCTTCCCTGTGCATGCGTAGACATGTGGCCTACCAAATGCAGACTCATGCTACTTCAGCATTGGTTTCTGTGGTATGTACCTGTCCTGCAGAACACTTATTTGAAATATGTTTCTAACCTACAGAGATGGTGTCCAACATATAAATTTATGTTTGGTGAAACCCATCAGGAGTCAAAGACACACATTGACAATGATGCAAAATGCATATATGGACTAGTTCTGGGATTTACCTCAGTATCCATTCTTACTCTAGGCAATGGACTGAGGCATTCAAGGCAAGCTTTGCCACTAGAGCTCTTATTGGCCGCCTAACAGGATCTGCTGGTCTACAGGGAATGTGTGACATGCCACAGTTGCATATCCACAGTGACTCTCCCACAGCCTCAACAATGTCCCATACTTGTAGATACACTTGACAGGCCATGGTCTCTGCAGAATGAGCAAACAGAACACATATGAGACTCACATTTCCATTACTTCCATGCATGACAGTACATCATGTGGCCATCAGCAATGTGGCTGCTGGCTTGTGTGACAATCTGAAGGGCACAGTGAGTCACGCTATGCCTTTCAGACAACAGTTTGACTAGGCCAGATGTGTGGTGAAAGATCTGTGGCACAATACACATTGGTTAAAAGATCTTCAAAAGACTCAGACAAGATGCATACACAGATCATGCTGTCATGTATAGACATGTTGTCCAACATTTCCAGCCATCATAAACAAAGAAGTGTCACTTTATGCCAGGACAGTCTCCTTGTCTAGTTATGTGCATCCAACATAAGGAGGATCTAGGGCCCAAAAAAACATCACACAATACAAGGTGAATGAACACGAAAGTTAGTACTGGTCTTCAATACTTGCACCATGTACATCCCACAGCCACACAGACTGCAACAACAGGCACACAAGAAGTCTAACTGGCACACAGGGGCACATTGTTGCATGTGAGGAGGAAAAGGATGGTGTTGAACAGAGTCAATTGCGCCTATGAGGTACTTACCTGCTCCTCTTGTGAGCCATAGAGCTGACTATATAGGGGAAGGACCTCACTCAAAAGCCTTTCGAACTCCTCAGGGACCCTTTCACCTACTGGGCATAGCATGATTGATCCCAGAGGCAGCACACAACAGCTGCAGTGGTGGAGGTGCTACTGGCAGCAGTGTCAGGAATCAAGTGACTGATTTTGCACAATGCGGAGTATACATACGCAACATATGTGGTCATCACTCTCGACGGACACAGACATTGGGCCACATCCGCCACAGGCAACAATGTTAGCCTGTGGCTGTGTCTGCCACCAGTGGAACCACCTACCACAAGGATGACTTTCGCCGGCTGATGTGGGCGGTTCCTAATGTCCAGTGGAGTAGGTCATGCATCTGCCATTTTGGTTGCTTGAAAGACTGTACATGGTCCTGTTATATGCATCACAAAAACAATATAGGTTTAATATCATCACAAACATTCTCAGTGCATCTTGTTGTGTAGGTCCGGCACACAATCACCAGTGTAGTGTGCTGCAGGACACAGATGGCATATGATGGTGGTGCATGGGCCACCACCACTGATGGTATTTTTGGCAGTGGGAAAATACAGTCAAATTTAGGGGGGGGGGAATGTGTAGTAAATTTTTGGGTGCCACCCGAATCCATGTTGTGGACACATGTATTCACAACCATGGGGGGGTTACATTTGACCCTTGTGTAGTTGCCAGCTTTGATGTGCACTGGGTGTCATGTATATCTAGTCAGAAATGCTTTGTCACATGATATTGTTGGCATGCCTCATGTATGTTGTTGTGGACACAGTGACTAATGTTCTAAATCATGTCTTTTCACACATAGGTACCCTGGCATAGGGAGGATGAGACAACCTCCTGTCTACCGTCAATTGCAAGACCTTCAGAACATCGAAAAACACCATGTCATCCAGCTCTACCGTCTGAATAGGCAAACAATAGAGGATTTATGCCATCAGTTGTAGCCAGATCTGATGCCAGCTAACAATAATCCATACTGCACCCAACCCATTGTTCAAGTCATGTCAGTGTGGCACTTCCTGGCCACAGGGTCTTTCCAACAGACAGTGGCTTTTCCTGGTGGTATGTCCCAACCTATGTTCAATCTGGTATTGAAACACACTGACAGCTATATCCGGTTTCCATGACGTGAGGATTTAGCCATTGTGAAGGCTGACTTCTATGGTTTTGCCCAACTCCCACATGTGGAGGGGACCACTGATTGTACACATGTTGGCTTGCTGCCACAGCAGCTCACTGAACAAGTCTATAGCAACAGAAAGATTTTCCATTCTATCAACGTGGATGTTGTCTGCATGGTGGCTTGCTACAAATCACGTGTGCCCATTATCCAGGATAATTCCTTCATAATGCAGAACAGCACCATACACCTGAATGTGTGTGAGCAATGTCAGGTGCTACAATCATTAAGTGAGTGATTCATTGTTGCACTTATGTCCCATTACCTAACAGGAGACTCAGCATATCCAAACCGTTGTTGGTTATTGATGCTGCTAAGGAATCCAACTACGCCAGGAGAAGATGCTTTTGGGTTCCTGAAGGCAAGATTCCATTGTTTGGACAGGACTGGTAGAGCCGTCCTATACTCACTGAGAAAGTATGTCAGATCACTCTGGCATGGTGCACGCTCCACAACATTGCCCTGTGAAGGAATATCCCGTACATCCCTGGGGAAGAGGAGGAGCCTGGAGTGCCACTGGGTAAGAATCCTGAAATGCCAACTGAGGATGACACTGGTGAAGAGGAAGGAGCTGACTTGTGAGAAGATCTAATCCACAGCTACTTCTCTTGAGCGTAGGTATGTCATGTGATATTGTGACTGTATAATGAACTGTAGTTCTTACAATGTGTGGAGTTTAGTGATTTTTTGAAACAGTTAGGGAGCTGATACTCTGCAAAAATCACCCAAAGGCTGATTGATGAGATGGCTTTTGACACATCCCCACCTTGATGATGTTGCTTTCCTTGTGTCAGAATTATTGCAATGTACTTTGTTTTTCAGGTCTTTGGTATGTGACTTGTGCCATATGTATGTTTTCAAACCTATACTGCTTGTTTTGTTCTTTTTACAGGTACCTTCACCATGACATCTTCATGTGGGCATTTCAGATTTGTGACATTGGCAGGTATGTGATGCTGTTTTGACATACGAAGTGGATATGGATTGTTCCAGCAAATGTAGGTAATATGGTTTGGGTGTATGAGACCTGTGCCAAGATAGTTTGCCCAGTGTTTGGATGCAAGTTTAGAAGTGCCCATTGGACTTGTTTTGTGCCCTGTGGTGGACTTGATGCATCATGTGTGTCATCATGTGGTCATAAAATATGTAGTCCTAGGTCACAACCAAGTCAGTTTCCATTCACTTTGGCTAAACACTCTTTTTATATGGCCTGTATATACCTGAACATGTGAACTGGAAGCAATTTTTCCCCATACGGAACCTCAGGATAAACATAGAATACTAATAATGTGCTTGCCATTTGGTATGGTTCCCACAGCAGATAACAGTAATACATGGGGCACGGTTTTTGCTGTGCTCCATACTACCGCACATGGTAGACATACACTTCTCAACTTACCGGAAGTGTTGAAACAAATTCAAGATGAATGAATGAATCAATCGATCAATCAGTAATTTGTTAAGTGCGCTACTCACCCGGTAGAGTCTCAAGGCGCTGGGGGAGGTGTGCTACTCCTCGATGAGCCAGATCTTGAGGCGCTTCCTGGAGGTCAGGAGGTCCTGGGTCAGACGTAGGTTGATGGGGAGGGAGTTCCAGGTTTTGGTGGCAAGGTGGGAGAAGGATCTGCCGCCGGTTGAGGTCTGGTGGATGCGGGGGACGGTTGCGAGGGCTAGGTTGGCGGAGCAGAGCTGGCATGTCGGGATGTGGAAGTTGAGATGCTTGTTGAGGTAGGCAGTTCCGGTGTTGTGGAGAGACTTGTGAGTGTGGATCAGGAGTTTGAAGATGATCCTTTTGTTGATGGGGAGACAGTGGAGGTCGCTGAGGTGGTCTGAGATGTGTTAGTGGCGAGGGAGGTTGAGGATGAGTTGTGCTGAGGCGTTCTGGATGCGCTGAAGTTTCCTTTGGAGCTTTCCCGCATAGAGAGCGTTGCCGTAGTCCAGTCTGCTGCTAACGAGGGCGTGGGTGACCGTTCTTCTGGTTTCAACAGGGATCCATCTGAAGGTCTTGCATAGCATGCGAAAGGTGTTAAAACATGAGGATGAGATGCCGTTGACTTGCTGGGTCATAGAAAGCGATAAGTCCAGTATGAAGCCGAGGTTGCATGCGTGGGTGGTGGGCATTGGGGCAGACCCCAGAGTGGCAGGCCACCAGGAGTCATCCCATGCTGATCTATTGGAGCCGAAGATGATGATCTCGGTTTTCTCCGAGTTCAGTTTGAGCCAGCTAGCTTCCATCCAGTTGGCGATGGCGTGAAGTCTAGTGTTGAGGTTGGTCTTAGCAGTTAGCGGGGTCCTTCGTGAGAGAGAGAATGAGCTGAGTTTCGTCTGCGTAGGAGACGATGTTGAGGCCGTGGGATCGGACGATGTTGGCGAGCGGTGCCATGTGGACATTGAAGAGGGGATCCCTGGGGGACTCCGCAGATGGTCATGGTGGCTTTTGACAGGAACGGGGGAAGGCGAACTCTTTGGGTTCTGCCAGAGAGGAAGGATGTGAGCCAATCTAGGGCTTTGTGGCGGATTCCGTCGTCGTGGAGGCGTGTGCGAAGAGGGTGATGACAGATGGTGTAGGAAAGGTCAAGGCATGTGAGGGCAACAGTTTCACCTTTGTTGAGCCTGCTCCTGATGTTGTCGGTGCAAGCGATAAGGGAGGTCTTGGTGCTGTGGTTCTTGCGGAAGCCAGACCGGGAGATGAATACTGGGCTGCCCCGGCCCTGGCCTTGGGGATGCAATTAATGGGCAACTTTGCCACAGTATCCTCAATCATTTTATGTAACCTTAAAGTGGAAGCGGTCTCACTAGCGGTGCACATTCGGCTCTGAGATGTTCCTCCACAGGATCAAGAACGTGAGTTGCCAAAGATTATCGCAGAGACCTACTGTAGTATTGGTCGAGATAGTCTGGGGGCCAGACCAACAAAACCACAATTTCAGGGTAAATCTAATAAAGATGTTACCAAGCAGGCTCCTGAGAGTAATAAGAAACCCTGGGATAAAAAACAACAAACAGAGATCACAATAGTTCTCCGGAATCTTCTAGAGAATCTGGAGGTGAAAGCAACTGATGACTTTCTACAAGTAGAAACTGCGGACATGCATGTCTCCATGCCTGATAGGGTGTACAAAGTAACGCTACAGTTAGAAGGAGACATTGACTGCACAATAGATGCAATCTTTTGGGATCGTGTAGTGAACATAATCGATATCTTGTTGGCCGAACAATATTGGCCACCTGAATTTGTCCGTACCTGCCATATGGGGAAGATGGTATCAAACCTTCTTTCTCGTCCCTTGTTCCAGAGGAGCTCGCAGAATCCTACGCCATTGATTGGGCATTGGCACAGGCACCCTCGTTATATCGCAATCACGTAGGATGGGACAAAGATTCCCCCTACCACTTAATACCTGTTAAAAATCAACCCAACCACAAACCAGTATCCAATAAAACATGATGCTAAAGCACCCGTGAGAGAAATTCTCACACAACTGGAGTACCAGGGCGTAATTGAACCCTGCATCTCCCCAAGGAATAAACCCGTTATTCCCAGTAGCTAAACCAGACCATTCATACCGAATAGTCATAGACTACAGACATTTAAACAGTCACACACGCACATATGCTATACAAAACTCACATAGCACAGCACAGATGAACAACATAGTGCGCAAAAAATACAAAACTATTTCCAATGGTTTCTTCTGCCAGAATATAGCGCATGAGAGGAAAGACTTTCCAAGTTTCAGCGCACTAGGCTCCCAGAAAAAATTCTGTTGTTTACCCCAGGAGTACAAGAACAGCCCAGGACTGTACACAGCTCGTGTGCCTGCAATTTTGCACGACATTGACCCAGAAGAATTGTCCTATGTAGACGATATCTACGTCACGGACGATGAATTGCTGCAACATTCAAGATGGGTAGCCCACATTGTTGTGGGATTTGCTGACTTTGGCTACAAATTCAATAAAAAAAAAAATTTGCCTTCCTCAGCATCCTGTTTCTGGGATATGAGCTATTGAGTGAAGGAAAGAGCCTAGCGCCACAATTCTTAGAAAAATGTGCACAATTACAACCTCCAAACACGATTTAAAAACTCCTATCTCTATTGGGTTTCCTTAATTTTTGCAGAACTTACATTCCTGATTATGCAACATGCATAAAACCTTTATATGACTTAATATGTCCTGACTTTTCAAATACATTTTGGACAGTCGAACACACATGCATTCTCAGAGACCTGCAGACAGACATGCTTGTAGCAGAACATCTACACACAAGGGACAATAAAACACCCTTGGTCATCAGAGTAATTGCTGGTGCCATTAGTTTAACCTATGTAACTTTTAATGAGGGTGAGACCGATCCCATTACATATAAATCACACTTGTACTCAGCACCAGAACAACGTTTTGCTCCCACTGAGAAAATTCTCACTGCTGTACAGATGGCTGTCATTAAAGAAAGACCACTAGCTCAGGGAAAACGCATTATTGTCGTCTCTCCAAATCTCAGCCCTTAAGGCTGTCACCAAAGCCAGCGTTCTAAATGCTAAGGCATTAAATCCAAGTTGGATACAATGGGCCAAGTCTTTGACAGCCACTGATGTAGACTACATTTGTGACCCAAAATTACAAACTCAATAATTTTTGCAACACGAACTAGAATACCCAGTTCCTGCAAATACACTACCTATTGATCAGTGTCAAAGAGTCATGTACACTGATGGCTCTGCACAACCTGCAATTGGCACAGAGCATCAATACTCCACTGCTTGCGCAGTCTTAAGTGGCTACATGGAGGATAATAAATTCTGTCCCCAACATACATTCACGCAAACCCTAGGGGATTGCACAGCACAGCTAGCAGAGCTAAAGGCTTTGGTGATGGCACTGGACCATATGTATCCTGCACAGTTGACACTGATTGTTTGTGATTCGTACTATTGTGTCCAGCCCTTCAATGAATACCTGCATTACTGGCGCCAGAATGAGTTCAGAGATTCTAAAGGCAACACCATTAAACACAGACTCCTGTGGGGGAAAGTAGCGGATCTGAAGGAAACCCTACCGAATGTCCATGTTGTGCATACACTTGGACACCAGCGCGTTGGAATCCACATTGCTGGGAATCCACTGGCTGATGAAGCTGCAAAGTCAACAGTCGCTACGGCCACTGTTGCTGGAGTAACTCGCTTAGCTGCGAAACCGGACGAAGACATATGGGCTGCCGTGAAAGCTACTGCTGATGGTACGCACTATCCGAAAGCATTTCCTGTTAAATATTCCTACCGAATGGGAGACTGCCTAAACGCTGAGGTTAAAATACCAGGCGTAGGGGTTCGAGATATTCCCAACAAAGATATAAGACCAGAGTTGATTAAAGCAGCGCAGGAGGGGATACCATCTACCCATGCTGATGTGGCGGCTACAATATCATTGTTACAAGCCCGTTATTGGTGGCCAGGCATATACAAACAGGCCAAGCAGTATGTCCTTTGTTGTGACATCTGCCAACATTTGCACTGCTAAACGCCCGCTGCAGACACCCCTCCTAATTTCCAACAAACCTTTACAGTGTGTGTACTTGGACCATTGCGGTCCCCTAACACCGGACAGTGCATACAAATACATCTTAGTAGCTGTTGACTCCTGCTCCAGATTTCTATGGGTGTGGCCATAACACTCGGCTGATGCTCGGACTGTTATTAAAGATTTGCGAGTCTTTATCAGTACGTATGCAGTTGTGTCTTTCCACTCCAGGGCCATGCTTTTGCCTCAAGGGCATTCAGGGGGGTCCAACTCTAGTACTCGTCTCCATTTCATCCCGAAGGAAATTGTGTTGTGGAGCGATTAAACTGTGATTTAAAGCAATCCTTAACAGACAGAGTATTAGGTATGGGTTGTAGTTGACTTAACCACCTATATGGAGTCCAGAAAGCACTTAACAATCTGCCTAGACGCTCCCTGGCGGGTCGTACTTTAGATGAGTGCCTGTTCCGAACTCAAATGTATGTTCCAGATCTTGATAGTCCTGGCGTGGAGGTGGCAGAACCACCCTCTGACATTAATGAACATGTCACTGTCTTACAGTATTTGCAACAGTTCTGTGATGACAACGCTTCTGCCAGTGCTGCCTCCACAGGAACTAAGGATGTACCTGTAACGCCTACAGGCTGGATTCCTAAAGTCGGGGATCTAGTACATAAAAAGGTTGCTGTGAAAATGAATTTGGCCCTTCTTATCGTGCACCAGTTGCAGTCTTCGGAATACACAATACCAGAACTGTCGTTCTACCACCGTTGGCAGGTGCCAAAGAAAATTGCTTTGTCGCTATCGACAATGTCAAACTACACCATGTGACCGATCCTGCCCAGCCGACCAAAAGGAACAGCCAGTAGTTCTGAATCCCTCTCACTACTGGTCATAACATTCCTCTACAAGTTGTAAGCAGCAACACTGACACCTCTCCGAGCTTGGAGAGGGTGGAAAATGATCTTGCATTGGTTCCACTGACATCAAATAATACAGAAATAACTGATCGATTTGACACAATTTCAACACAGACAGATGGCGCCAATTATTCTGAGCCACCGTGGGAAATTCCCACTCCACCTACAGATACGGCTCCAGTTTTTGCACAAACTGCTTCTGGATACTTTGCCGACATTACTGACAACATTTCAGACTCATTCGCCTCTTCGACACCTGTACTGTCAAAACACGTAAGCTGATGAACTGGCTTAAAGCAACTTACTTTATTCTTCCATGGAACTATCTGTAGCTTTCCTTGACTGTACTGGCTTTCTTACTTTGGATTGGGTTTGTCATAACGTTCTTTTTATTAATACATGGTCATTTTCTTCCTGAAAAATCAATAGTTGAACTGGTGGATGAGGTCCTAAAACCACATTTGTCTTCTCACAAGGTCCGCGGAGACTTGTCTTTTGTGAACGTTTCTGCCATACCAATTCCTGATGGGATTGTTTAGGATAAAGTAACATTTGATATATACGGCCCCACAAAGGTCATTCAAATACCAAATGTTTTTAAACTTTCAATGAACTATATAATATTACCCGGAGTTGTTTCTAATGATTGGGATTTGAAAACAGTTGATTCTATGATGACTGAATTGCAGTATTACACTGTCTTTAAAAACTAAGATGTTTCTCAATCTAAAGAGAATTATGGTGATATGTTTTGCTATAATTATTATGGGCACCATTTCTTCCACAGAGCAAGTACCCCAAAGACTGTTTTTAATTACACACAATGGGAACATTGTCCGACTCAACCGCAAGGGAGCTCTAAAACATTTTCGGAAAAATTGACATATTTTTCTGGGCACAATGTTAAAAATGCTGAGTCATATTATTTTAAATTGCCACCGACAGCAAATGTCTGCATATTAATAACAAATTTTAAATGTATTTATACGGATTCCTTTGTTTTCGGATTGACTATAGAAGGCTATGAACACTGGCTGAAGTTGATTGACTTAAAAAGTGTGTGGGGAACACTAAATTGGCAAATGGGGGGAAGGAAGCTTTGTTTAGAGCATGCCTGATACCTGTTCAAATTATATTTTTAAATGAAACTGTACAACAAACAAGTTCTTTATGCTTAGCAAAGATTAAGGAATTGAATGCGCCCAGTATTCCTGCCCCTGCAAAAGTTCACAAATGGCAAAAATATATAAATGCAACTGAAGATCAGCTCGATGAATGGGTCCAGAATGGCACGTTTAATGCTTCACTGTCACGTCCAGGCGGGTGGTTATTGTGGCCAATAGATACCAATGGGTGTCATAAACATTGTATAAACTCCACGGGGGTTTTAGAACTAGTAGGCCGGACCCTCACTATATATCATCCGAACATGCAGGTATAGTAACAACATACAGTGTAGGGAAATTATGCCAGCAATGGTTAAAAACGTCCTCACTAGATGTGGTTAGAGAACACCTCTGTCTCCTGTCTAATAACACCGATTTACAGGACTTCCTGTTAGGCCCCAGAAAACAATGCAGAAAGCACTTCTTATATGAAGTATATAATGAAATTTTGAAGAGTTCTCAACAAGAAGCTGCTGCCCGGTTACGGCAAATTGACCAGGAAAAAAAACAGAAAGCATTAGCTGTTGTAGATAATGGGATCAATACCCTGTCCGCCTGGATATACACCTTAAATAACATTGTCTCTTCTGCTATAGACATCATATAAACAGATGTGTCTTCCTTACACCATGGACAGAGCCAACTCAGATCCATTATGCAGTTGGGTTGGACACTCCAAACATTGATGGCAGGTCGAGTTCCCTGGCAGCACGTCAGCGAAAGCGAAATATTTTCCACATTTAATTAAACGCAACAACTAATGGCTAAGAAAGAAGCAACTTATGTCATGTTAAACATCTAAAAAGAAAGAAAAGTTGCCTTTTACTGTGGCTGAAATACCATCTGCTGAGTGGTTAATACATGCAGTCATTAATCTGCCTATTTCCGCACTACGATTCACCTCCTGTTTAAAACACATTCCGGTAGGCAGATATGAAAGGCTGGAAGATAGTTACATCCATGAGGTGTGGGAGCTACCCTTCTTGTACAAATGTCTCAGTGGCATGAAATAAGTCTTTCTTAGAGGTAGTGAATGCAAGACTTCTGTCAGCCATTCAATGGTTTGTAACCACTGTCCTTGCATGGGGTGTGTAACGCTTCTGTTGCAAACTTGGCTTGTTCTCTGAAGGGAGTTCCGGTCCCCTTGATTAGACCTACTTTCCAGGTGCTTTCAAACAGCAGCTATGTTCTCCTCAGTGGTGAAGACTGTTGTGGGATGCGAGTCGGAATAGTTTATGTTGTTTCAGTCTCTAAGAGTGTTACATGCTGTGGGAACATACTTTTTCCTCCCACTAGAATAAAAGAGGTAGCTGACATTTGGCCTCATAGTGCTACTTCTAATGTGAATTTTGATAATTTGAGCAGACTCAAGGCTTTACTGTTTCAAAAACATGTGGCCCTCACATCTGCACTCGAGACCTACGCACTTCAAGTGGCAAGGTCGTCAGCAGGGATACAGTCCCTTTTAAGTACCAACTTTCCGAGACACTTTGGTGAACTTGTGGGCCGAATATTTAATGCATTCAGTACTACTGGAATCGCATATTTCTTTAAGGCTGTTGGTTCTGGTTTCTTTCACACCTCCTCCATATTCTGTTTAATACCATCAGCCATTCACTTAATATTCTCCAGTATTTTCAGGTGATTTCCAATAACTTTGGCTATAATAGTTGGCATTTTGCTGTTGCTATTTTTCATGTGCAATGGCTGTCCCGCCGAACAAGGAGGAATGAGAGCACTCCTATCAGGGCAGCTGTGTCGTGAACGCAGGATGCAGTACTTTGGAGCAACACTCATGCAGGAATTGGAGTGTGACTGGTCCCTCTCATTCAGACCGGTTGTGCATTGTGCGCAGCCCGTGTTTCAGTGCCTTTGGTGCTCTTTCGAACAAGCACTGGAAGTTTGTCTTTCCACTCAGCGCTTGCTTTCATTGGGCGCTGATCTGTTGATGTTCTCGTTGAGGGCTCATTACCAGACATGTGCGTTGAGGGTGCGTTTGCTACGGGAAGATGCTTATGAGTTGGCCTTCCTGGAGGATGCGGCCCTTAACTCATCATTTGGCACACCACGGAATGCCGCCTTGGCTGAGGCTCAGGTTATGGAACACGGCTACTCCTTCGTCCTTCTCGGCAAGGTCTTTCCAACTTTAACACCTGCCGAAGTGCAAGATTTCCTGTCCTCCACTGTCCGGGACTCGATTGGACATTCTAACAATAACTCTAGCTCTTGAAATTTGGTGCTTTTATGCTACATGTGAACATTTTAAATTGTCCTTTTATATATGCTCATGTGTCCCTTTTACTTGTCATTATTGACATTTTTTACATGTATATCTTAGGTTAAGTTTTAGAAGTTTTTATATATATTTAGGCTTTGAACCACCCTCAACCAATATGGAGAGGGTGTTGTGTAGACATTTTTGTTATAGCTCCATGTACATTATTTTAGTATACTAGGCCTGCTGCTGTGCACTCTAATCTAGATATATTTTATTCAGCTTCATTTTATTATTCTTACAATAGCCACTTTTGCGGTCTTGTTTTATTTTACTCTATCTAGTTGTTTTTGCCTAGGCCAGCACTGAGTTCTCAAACAAGACATTCTTGCTCACTCTGTGCTTCTTTCAAGGCTGTAGTAAGATAAGTTGCCGATGAACGTGGTACAAGTTTTGTCTGATATCCGTAGAAAAACACACATCCTTACGTAGGGACATTTTCCCAGAACAAGCTGGTGACATCACTCAATTCAGTGCTTTCCTAGTCTACAGGACAATGTCTGACAAATCCCTTCTTTCTGTGGTCTGAATGTCTGTACCTGTAAACATGTTCATTTACTATGAGTCAATCATTTATGTTTTCCAATAGTTCAGACATATTGACAGCGTATATGCTGAACACTGTAATAGATTTTCTTCGTTTGTCCAGACACTTCGACGTATGTGTTTGTGTGGGATGATTACAATCCTGAACTGAAAACGGTGTACATGCAACTTATCCCATCTTGAGCAAGTACCTTGGATCATCATTGTATGACTCACATGGTCTGATATACCTACGTGGCTAAATATGAAAGCAAAATCAGCAAACAGTGTTTCAGTGATGGGTGATTTTATTGTGAAGCTTTGACTAACAGAAAATATACGTAATATGAATCAACCCAAAGAAATATGTAAAGGGGTCAGTCATGGTGAATGAAATAATTGGAGAAGATGTTATACCATTGTAAATCCAAAGCCCAGAGTACTCTTCCATTGGAAATGGAAGGTGGTTCAGGATCAGTCCACAAAGAGAATGTGTAACACACAAAGGAGGACTGTAAGGAAGAGGCTGGCAGTGGTGAGTGTCTTACCATCTGCACCTCCTGGATTCTTTGTTGGGCATCCTTGCTTGCTTGGGTTGGTGGGGGTCAGCTACTACAAAGGCAGGGGCATCTGTGAATGGTTGTTCCTCTGTTAGGGCCTGCTTCCTGTGGCTGCCACCGATGTTGATGGGCTTGCTGTTGATGAGCCAAAGGAAGAGGAAGATTGAATTAGAAAAACCCTGCTCAGGGTTGTGTGTATGTCCCTCAGCACCGCTGTTAGGGAGGCCATGTTGGAATTGTGAGCCTCCATTTGCTCCTATGCATGTCCCTTTTCCGGTGCTTGGTCAACTCCTGATAGGCCTCCCACGACGTGGCTGATGGTTTCCTGGCCAAGAGCAGGCCCAGTGGCCTCACCCCGCTGCCCCACACCATCCATATCACATACTCTGGTTGCCCTCTACAACCTGTTCCTGGCCCCTCGTTGTCTGAAAGTGTTGAGCTGTGTTAGATTTTTCATCCTTGGCGTGGTCTCTCCTAACCTTTTGCCTCTGTTTCCCAGGTTGTTGATGTGTGCTGTACTCTGTTTTTGCAGTTTTTGTTACTCTGGGCACTTTACCACTGCTATCCAGTGCTAAAGTGCAAGTGCTCCTGTGTAAAATAAGTATGTAATTGGCTTTCCATGATTGGCATATTTGATTTACTGGTAAGTCCATAATATAGTGCACTAGAGGTGCCCAGGGCCTGTAAATCAAATGCTACTAGTGGGCCTGCTGTACTGGTTGTACCACCCACATTAGTAGCCCTGTAACCATGGCTCAGACCTGTCACTGCAGTATATGTGTGCAGATTTAAACTGCCAATTCGACCTGGCAAGTGTACCCACTTGCCAGGCCTAAACCTTCTCTTTTCTTACATGTAAGACACCCCTGAAGTAGGCCCTATGTAGCCCCATGGGCAGGCTGCAGTGTATGTTTAAGGAAGGACATATACTAATCTGTTTTATATGTCCTGGCAGTGGAATACTGCCAAATTCGGTTTTCACTGTTTCAAGGCCTATCTCCCTCAAAGCTTAACATAGGGGCTACCTTTAAATAGGATTAAAGGGTAGATTCCCATTGGGAGCAGATAGACATGTGGAGTTTGGGGTCTCTGAGCTCACAATTCTAAAATACATCTTTTAGTAAAGTTGGTTTTAAGATTGTGGCGGTCATTCTGACCGCCAAATGGCCGCTCCGCGGTCAGGAGACCGCGGATGCCATTCTGGCTTTCCCGCTGGGCCGGCGGGTGACCGCCAAAAGGGCGCCCGCCGGCCCAGCGGGAAAGGCCCTGCAATGAGGAAGCCGGCTCCGAATGGAGCCGGCGGAGTTGCAGAGGTGCGACGGGTGCAGTTGCACCCGTCGCGATTTTCACTGTCTGCAAAGCAGACAGTGAAAATCTTCATGGGGCCCTGTTAGGGGGCCCCTGCACTGCCCATGCCAGTGGCATGGGCAGTGCAGGGGCCCCAAGGGGCCCCACGACACTCGTTCCCGCCATCCTGTTCCTGGCAGTAAGAACCGCCAGAAACAGGGTGGCGGGAAGGGGGTCGGAATCCCCATGGCGGCGCTGCAAGCAGCGCCGCCATGGAGGATTCCCTGGGCCAGGGGAAAACCGGCGGGAAACCGGCGGGAAACCGGCGGGAAACCGGCGGGAAACCGCCGGTTCCCCTTTTCTGACCGCGGCTTTACCGCTGCGGTCAGAATGGCCCTGGAAGCACCGCCAGCCTGTTGGCGGTGCTTCCGTGGTCCCCGGCTCCCTGTGTGTTTGGAAATGACACTTTTAGAAAGTGCACATTTTCTTGCTTAAACCATTCTGTGACTCTGCCTGTTTGTGGATTTCCTGTCTGGGTCAGTTTGACAGTTGGGCTGTTTGCACCTCTCTCTAGACAATGACAAAAAGGGAGCTGGGATGTAGCCTGCATATCCTGATGAGCCATCTGTGCTAGGAAAGAGGGGAGGAGTGGTCACTTACACCTGAAAGGGCTGTGCCTGCCCTCACACAATGCAGTCTCCAACGTCCTGGTGTGGGTCTGGGGCCTGGCCTGGGTAAGGCAGGATTTCACAAACAAGAGAGACTTTCCTTTGAAGTAAGCCTACTTCAAAGGCTAAAATGGGTATAAGAAGGGCAACCAAAACCACAGACTTTAGATCACTTCTTGACATCAGGAGGAACCTCTGCCTGGAGAAGAGCTGAGGAGAAGTGCTGCCCTGCCTGAAACTGTGCTTTGTGGAGCTATCCTGCAGGTGCTGCTTCTGTCTGAGCAAGAGGACAAATACTGGACATTTTGTGCCTTCCTGCTTGTGAAGAAATCTCTAAGGGCTTGTCCAGAACTTGCCTCCTGTTGTTGAAGTCTCAGGGCCATCAAAGACTTCTCCTGCCAGCACCTGGAGTCTCTGCTGAGACTCCTGCCCTGCCAAGTGGTGCCCTATCCAGTTCCATGGGCCTTGGAAGGTGAAGCTGGCAGCGCAAGACTGATAATCCACGCACAGACCGCCGTGTGGAGAAAAAATTTGATGCACCTTCCGAGACGTGACTGAAAAACGACGTGCCGCCAGCTTTGCAGCAGAAATCGATGCTCCACCGGCATCGCGGCTGGAAAATCGATGCGCAACACCAGCTGATGGAGGCTGTTTATGTCACAACCCACATTGCGCGGTTTTGCTGATACCGTGCAGAATGCTTGTCTGGACCCGAGTTCTGCCCGGTTCGACGCATTGCTGTTTTTGCTTTTTAATTAATAACTTGACTTGTGCATATTGGATTTTTGATATTTTGGTCTTGTTTTGTTTAGATAAATATTTTCTATTTTTTTCTAACCTTGTGTTATATCATTCTGTAGTGTTTTCATTACGTTACTGTGTGTGTTGGTACAAATACTTTACACCTAGCACTCTGAAGTTAAGCCTGCCTGCTCATGCCAACCTACCAAGGGGGTGAGTGGGAGTTAGCTGAGGGTGATTCTCTTTTACCCTGACTATAGTGAGGGTCCTTGCTTGGATATTAGGTAACCTGACTGCCAACCAAAGACCCCTTTTTTAACAAGCTACAACTCAAGATACAGGACTGGGGGGCACAAGATGGTGGAAACTGTGCTAGGTACACAGGCTGGGGCTGAATGGTTTCCTGTGATGTTGAAGGAATAGGGCGGAATGTGACGTTGTGGGCACAGTGAGACTGACTGTTGCTGTCTGAGCAGGTTGACGAGATGGGCCAGAACTGTCCTCCACGGCCACAAGTCCAGGAGTGTTGTCATCAATGAGGGCTTCATCCACGGAGCTAGTGGTAGTCTGTTCTGTGGCCTCCCTGTGCCCAGCGGCAGATCCACCAGTTGATGAAAAACATACATTGTTACTGGTTTAATTGTGACATCTACCTCCAAAGTCTCTGTGTTTCAGTAAGCAGAGACCTTGGAGAAAATTAAGTTAAAGGAACTCAAATTGTAACTTTCACATAAAGGTACGAAGGCGAGAGTACCAACCAGGACCCCTAAAATGGATAGAGGTCAATTTAGTCACTTCTACAAGTAGAAGCAAAGGCCCTCACACACCCAAATAGGTGTCATGCTTCATTCTTGGGCCTGTTCTCATTGGACAGTTGCTGTTATTCCAATGGGTCCCACAAGGTATAGTGTGTGAGCTATTTATAACTATGGTGTTTAATTGAGCAGAGGGTTATACTGGTCCTGTGGATAAGGGTAGTGAGGGACTGGAAAGTTAATGTTAAAATTCACTATAGAACCCCTAACCCTATTTGTTTATTTTTTGTAATGGGGCTATGTCAAGATTAAAAACAGGAAATCGGAGTGCCACCAGAAATAATGTTCTCACACTCCCTGTGAAAGAATAAAAGGGTAAAATATTCTTCTCTTCTATCCCTATGTATAGGTCAACATGTTTCACACCTCAAAAACATCTCTGCAGATCAAGTGATGTTTCATGAGGACCAACTACGGCCTCATCCTCACTATGGAGATCGTAAGTGTGTTTAGAACTGTGAAAAAAGGGACTTACGTTTAAGCCTAGTTACCCTAAATTTAAGGTAGACCCTCCTAAGGTAAGGGCAGGGCCCCTTTGGGATAAATGGACCATTGGACTACTTTAACATTTTTGCTGGTTGAGTTCATTGGGAAACCTACCCATCGGCCACGACCCAGAGCTCCAATTGTGCCAGGTAACCATGGTATTGGGTGATTTGAAATGACATGTTTGAAGCTTGCCGACCCAATTTGACTCAAGCAGCTGATGAGATGTGCAGGACAGTTGCACTTTGGGAGATGGCCTGAAAATTGCATTTTACCACCAGTGCAGCCAACACAGTGGAGAGGCAAGATATAGCTTTGACCATTTGGAGGCCTAGTTCAGTGGGATGCAGCCAAAGCCAGGACTTTGTTGTATATGTGACTGGAGTCATCATGTGTACAGTGCTGTGTAAATGTGTCTGCTGCCAATACCAATCTGGTGATGTATGTTGAGGCCTTAGTGATACTTGTTTTACACAATGGGTAAGGTGTCATTTAAGTCCTCAATAGTTTCATATTGGGTTGTCAAGTCAAGATGGAGCTAGGTAGACAGACACATCTCTGGGTTGAGCATGATCTATATCTTGATCACTTCCAGGTGAGTACACTTCAGTTGAGAGTTCACAAACAGGGGTATTTACCAAGTTACCACTGGGCTGGCATTTGGAGTTACTGGAACAGGGCCTATTGTGCATTGCAATCAAATCACTCTACACTACACACACTTCAATCAATCAATCTATCATTTCTAGAGTGCACTACTCACCCATAGGATCTCAAGGCGCTAAGAAGGGTCCTCAGAGATCAGATGTAGAGCCAGGTCTTGAGGTCCTTCTTGAACTGAGGCAGCAATGGCGACTGTCTGAGGTGCGGTGGTAAAGTGTTCCAACTTTTAGCTGCCAGGTATGAGAATGATCTTCCTCCAGCCGTGGACTTCTTTATATGGGGTACATTGGCAAGCAACGGTTGTGACTAGCGGAGAGGTCTGGAAGGGGAGTACCAGGGGATGCGGTGGTTGAGATAGATGGGTCTGCTGTTGTGGAGGACTCTGTAGGCATGTACGAGGAGTTTGAAGTTGATCTTCTTCTTGACGCTGAGCCAATTGAGGTTCTTCAGGTGTTCTGTGATGTGTTCTCAGCGAGGAATGTCTAGGACGAGTCTGGCAGCGAGATTCTGAATTAGTTACAGCTTGTTTATGTTTTTCTTGGAAGTTCCAGCATAAAGGGAATTGTCATGGTCATGTCTGCTTGTGATTAGGGCATGTGTCACATTTTTTCCAGCAGTCGGTTGGTATCCATCTGAAGATCTTTCGGAGGAGTTGGAGGGTGTAGTAGCAGGTGGAGGTGACGGAGTTGACCTGCCTGGTCATGGTGAACATTGAGTTGAGGATGATGCCAAGGCTTCTATTTCTAGCATGGTCTTTGGGGTGGCAGGACCTGCTGAGTGTAGAGGGCCACCAGGAGTCGACCAAAGCTGACAGGGATGGTCCCAAGATGAGGATCTTGGTTTTGTCAGAGTTTCAGCTTTAGGCAGCTCTCCCTCATCCAGGTGGTGACTGCTTCCATACGTCTCTGAAATTCTTCATGGCTGTTGAGGTGTTCTCGGTCAAGGAGAGGATCAGCTGGGTGTCATCAGCGTAGGAGACAATGCTTATGCTGTAGTTCCTGACAATGGGGGCGATTGGGATAGTGTAGATGTTGAACACTGCAGGGCAGAGCAATGATCCTCGGGGTACTCCACAGCTGATGTCAGTGGATTCTGATAGGTGTGGCGGGAGCCTGACTTTCTGGGTTCTGCCTCTTAGGAAGGAGTGTATCCATTGAAAGGCCTTTCACGTATGCCTGCCGCATTGAGTCTGGTGCATAGTGTGCGATGGGAAACTGTATCGAAGGCGGCTGAGAGGTCCAGTAGGATGAGGGCTACTGTTTGTCCGCAGTCAATGAGGGAGCGGATGTCATCTATGGCTGCGAGCAGTGTGGTTTCGGTACTGTGGTTGGTTCTGAATCCTGATTCGGAGACGTCAAGAATGTTGTTGTCCTCAATGTGTTGGGGTAGCTGTGTGTTGATTGCTTTCTCTTGACTTTTGCTGGAAGGGTAGCAGTGAGATGGGGCGGTAGTTCCTGAGGTCCATCGGGTCGGCTGTGGGTTTTTTCAGAAGTGGGCGAATCTCTGCATGCTTCTCGTCTTTGGGGTAGGTTACTGACTCTAGGGAGCAGTTGGTGGTCTTGCAGTGTTCAGGGGCGATCGAGGAGCTGGCCTTGTTGAAGATGTAATGTGGACATGGGTCAGTTGGGGCTCCCAAATGGATGCTGCCCACAAAGGAGTGGGTATCATTTGTCATGAGGGGGGTCCAGCGTGCAGGCGTTGTGAGGGTTCTACTGGTCCTGCAGGAATGTTGTTGGTGGGCTCAGATAGTCTTGGGGTCCAAAACTGTTTTAGATGTCTCGAATTGTCACCTGACAAATTTTACCCCCCTGGTGAGTACACTTCAGTTGAGAGTTCACCAACAAGGGTATTTAGACAAGTGACCATTGGTCTGGTGTTTTGCGTTACTGGAACAGTGCCTCCTGGGAGTTGCAGTACGAACACTCCCTCTACTTCCCAACACTTGACAAATGGTATCCTCTCAGGTGAGTACACTTAAATTGAGAGTTCACAAACAAGTGTATTTGGATAACTGACCACTGACCTGGTGCTTGGAGTTACTGAAACAGTGCCTCCTGGAACTTACAGTCTGGTCACGCCCTCTACCACACACACTATACACATGGTATCTCCTCAGGTAAGTACACTTCAATTGAGAGTTCACAAACAAGGATATTTGGACAAGTCACCACTGGGCTGGTGTTTTGAGTTACTGGAACAGTGCCTCCTGGGAGTTGCAGTCCGGACACTCTTTCTACTTCCCAACACTTGACAAATGGTGTCCTCTCAGGTGAGTACACTTCAATTGAAAAACAGCTGTAATTGGATAACTGACCTGGTGTTTGGAGTTACTGAAACAGTGCCTCCTGGAAGTTGCAGTCTGGTCACGCCCTCTACCACACACACTATACACATGGTATCCACCCAGGTGAGTAAAATTCAATTGAGAGTTCACAAACAAGGGTATTTGGGCAAGTGGCCACAGGGCTGGTGTTTGGAGTTACCGGAACAGGGCCTCCTGGGACTTGCAGTCAGGTCACTCCCTCTACTAAACACACTTGACAAATGGTATCCCCTCAGGTGAGCAAAATTCAATTGAGAGTTCACAAATAAGGGTATTTGGACAAGTGAACACTGGGCTGATGTTTGGAGTTACTGAAACAGGGCGTCCTGGGAGTTGTGGTCAGGTCACTCCCTCTACTCCCCAACACTTGAGAAATTTTTGGTATTACATATCTGTGTGCAGGCTGCATTTAGGTTTGAGTATAAGTTTACATTTTGGAACACACTATGAATCCTGGAATGTGTTTTTGTTATTGTGAGATTTCCAGGCAGCAGTTGAACATATGACGTGATAAGCCTTGGCATCCGCGATGTTGGATCCAATTATACAGATTGACAGTGTTAAATCTCAGATACTCTGGGTATTGAATGTTGGTTAGTCTCATGGATAAGGTAGTGGCAAATGTTGAGCTATGAGCATGCATGACGTTGAATTTTTGTCACAGTTTTTGTGTCTTACCTTACCAGCCTCCACTCCCTCAGGTATTCCTGTCAAGCTCTCAGGATGCAGGATGGCCAAGACCTTCTCCTCCCAGGGACACAGTCTTAATGGTGCACTGGGAGGGCCACTGCCAGTCTTCTTGGCCTTCAGCTGCTGCCTGGAGACCAGGGAATAGACCTTGCCCATGAGCTTGTTCCACCTCTTCCTAATGTCCTCCTTTCTGTGCACGGTGGTGCCTACAGCATTCACTCTGTCAAATATCCTGTCCCAAATTTCCAATTTCCTACTAAGAGGAGTGTGCTGGACTTGGGCTCCAAATAGTTGTGGCTCTACGCTAATGTTTTCATCCACCATAACTCGCAACTCATCCTCTGAAAATCGTGGGTTTGTGACCCGTGATATGACTGAAAATTAAGTGCGTGACAGTGAATATGGGGAAAAAATAGATGATGTGTGTGAAAGGTGTAGAATGGGATGGGAACAACTGGGCTGGCATATGAAAAAAATGGACAAAATGATGAGTGGTCTGTCTTGCTGTGTTGCAGTGGAGAAATGCAAAGGATTGTGGTCTGTGAAGGGGTGTGTTTTATAATGTCCTTTGCAGGTGTGTCCACTTGGCCAAGGTGTGTCAGTTGTGCTGTTTTTTTATTCATCCAATGTGCACTTGTCTTTACTTTGTTGAACCCGGAGTGCGGTGGTCGATCACCATTGGCTGACCACCGCGATGGGACCGGCACAGCGACTATGTGTTTGTAATAGGCTCCGTGGTTGGCCGTGGTGCTTACGGCACCGGAGGTCAGACCACCTAAATCCTATCTGCTGCGCTGCAGCTGGTCTGCCTTTTTTGCTTGGCAGATACAAATGGAGGTCCTGACTGTGTGAATCGTGATACAGTGCTCAGGGGACTGCCGGCACAGTGGTGTTTTGGGGACTGCCAACATGGTGGTCTGGCAGTACATCCGCAAAACTCGTAATCAGGTCCAGAGCTCAGAAAGTGCTGATAGCAAAAAGGTCAATGCCAAAGGGTTTTACCCTGACCTTTTATTCTCCTTTCTCTCTAAGTGGAAGAAAAGTCTTAATGGTGAGGAGGTATGCCCACGTCCTAGGTCTCCAGATGGTTCACAAGATTAGCTCAACTGAGTATTTGAGCATTCATAATGGATATTTTCGACACGTTAGTATGTAACTGTTCTTGTCTTTTTTTTCTTAGGAGTACAGCTAAAGTCAAACCTTGCCGCTCCATTCTCAAGTTGTTTCGCGATCACAGAAGCAGTGTGTGAGCCAATTAGAATAAAATTGAGAAAGCTGTACGATGAACGTTGAGTATGGAGGAGAAATGTGTTCAAATGCGACAGCTTGTTCCTACACGTGTCTACTTTAAAAACAAATGTGTGCTGACTTGTTATTAGAAATGGATGAATGAAATGTATTTATAGACTCTTCAGTGGCAGCTGAAGCTTCCTACGGAGAAGTGCTTCAGCAGATAGTGTACTGAACCAAAATGATTACAGAGCAGCGAGACAGCCTTACAGGACCTGATTTTTAGTGAAGGTAAGTGCATATTGGGGGAACTAATTACATGAAAAAGTAGCATTTACAGCCCTGTCAATGAAAAATAATGTAAAGTGAACATGCATTGACAGTTCTATCTTTCCGCTAACACCACTAGAACCATTAGCTGACAGTCCTCAGAAGGATGCTACCCTCAGCAGCATAATGGTGCCATAAAATAACTTTTGAATAGTTTTTGTATCTTACTTAAGGGATCAAATTCATTATAATATTATATTGTATTGAGTGTGCTATTGTCGTAGATTGTGTGAACAGAGCAAATTGATAACTTGATAGTCCGCACAGATCTTAAAGCGAGAACTAGGGACATTGCCATGATCAGGAAATTGCTGTTGGCATTATTGCAATACCGATCGTGCTGATGTCTACAGTGCTTAATTTATTTAAAAAAAACTCTTACTACTGGCTTACTGCTGGAATTCCGAAATGAGTCATGAGTAAGTAACCGCAAAACCGTTTTCACTCCTGTTTCAATGTGTTCGCTTTGCATCCATTTTCTTGACACTAGGACGTTTTCCACAGCAGTCCTCTTCCAGTTCCATTCACTTGGGCTCTGGAAACCAACTCAACCATACCTCAGTTGCAGCTGGCAACTATTTCACTACCTATTGCACTTGGTCCGCTCTGTAAGGTCACCACTAAAAGTTTTGCCTTTGCCTCTCCTATTTGCTGGATTTTGTTTTGTTGGCATTAGGACTCTGTGCACTTTACGACTGTTAGCTGTAGCAATAATAAAATGTAAGGATGCTGAAACAAAGTATGGCCACAATCTAATGTTTAATGAAAAAAAGCATGGCTTTCCCGTGTCCTGAGTTTGCCGATGCTCTCAATGCTAACTGCACCAACATTGGAAACATCACATTCTAAATGTGATATTAGCAATTTTAACTTGTACTACTTAACATTACTTCATTGACTAGTTCTAAGGTGCTTGTGTTTTCTACCTAAAAGATTGTAAAATTGGCTTACACCTGATGGGCATATTTATTTTATTTATAAGTCCCTGGTATTTTCTGCTATGTTTACCTGGGGCCTGTAAATTGCTACTAGTGGGCCTTGAACACTCCTTGTTCGACCCACCAAAGTAGCACTTTAAAACAAGTCTCAGGCACGTAATTGCAGCCTGTAGTGCAGTTTTAAACTGCTAATTGGATTTTGCAAAATACACCCTTTTACCAGGCCCAAACATTCCTTCTCAATCAATATATGTCACCTCCAAGATAGGCCCCAAACAGCAGGCAGTGTATGGTGCATTGTATTTAAAAAATGGGACATGGTTTTAGTTTTACATGTCCTGGTAGTGAAACACTCCTAAATTCATTTTACACTACTGTAAGGCCTACCTCTCAAATAGGATAACATTGGGCTACCTTATTATATTTAATTGTTTGATGTGAACAGATAGAAATGTCATGTTTCAAATGAATTAGCACTTAAAATCCTCTTTAATGGTAAAGGCGCATTTTAAGTCACAAGATGGCATTTCCTTGTCCTAACAAGTTGGTATTTTTTGTTCTACCATTTAGTGCCTGCTGCCAGTGTTCTGAGTCACATTACCCTGCTGTTAGGGTTTGTGTATTCCTCCTAGACAGTGAGACAATAGGGTCTGTTTTTGTACAGGATGGGACATCCTGGCAGGATAGCTGGGGGAAGAGCTGTTCTCTGCCCTACTTGCACTTCAAAGGGGCTTGCCTACAGAACACTCAATGAAACCTAACACTAGCCAATTTGTGAACATAGACTGTTTGGAGTCTTGGCAGGGGAAGGAAGGAACTTCCCAACACCCGATATGGTGGTAGCCTAGAAGGTTCCCCCCTTTAAATGCTGGCACCAGATATAAACGTTAGACCTACAGAACCAGTCTCCATTAAACTCCTGGACCTGTGAACATCACAGAAGGACTCCTTTGCTCCCCAGATGACTGTCCTAATGCTGGAGACTTGCCTTGTTCCCCAGTGGAAAGCCATGCTACTTGGGGCCTGCCTTGTTCCCCAGAGGACTGCACTGCAGCTACCAGAGGACTGTCTTGCTGCTTGAAGCTTGCCCTGGTCTCTGAAAAGGCAAACCGGATCTGCCTCCTTCATCCCTGGCTAACAACAAGCTCCAGAGGCCTCCCTGCAACAGCCCAGCTGACCTGCTGCTAATGGACTTGCCTGCACCTGCACCTGGATCTGCTTGAGCCCCGCTGTCCCCTCCTGGAGTAAATTTATTAAGTGCTAACTTAGAAATTAAATGTTTGCTCTCAAAAGAACTGAAATTTGGCATCCTCTTTAATGGTAAAATTGGATTTTACGTCACAGTTCTGAAAATGACACTTTTAGAAAGCCTGTGTCCTAGGTCACTTCAACCAATCAATCAATGAATCAATCAATTTGTTGAGTGCGCTACTCACCCGGTAGGGTCTCAAGGCTCTGGGGTGGGTGGTGCTACTGCTCGAAGAGCCAGGTCTTGAGGCGCTTTCTGAAGGACAGGAGGTCCTGGGTCTTGCGTAGGCTGGTGGGAAGGGTATTCCAGGTTTTGGCGGCGAGGAGGGAGAAGGACCTGCTGCCGGATGTGGTGCAGTGAATGCGAGGGACTGTTGCGTGGGCAAGGTCGGCGGAGCGGAGCTGGCGTGTCGGGATGTGGAAGTTAAGTCGAACGTTGAGGCAGGCCTGTCCGGTGTTGTGGAGGGCTTTGTGAGCGTGGATTAGGATTTTGAAGACGATCCTTTTGTTGACAGGTAGCCAGTGTAGGGTTCTGAGGTGGGCAGAGATGTGTTTGTGGCGAGGGAGGTTGAGGATGAGACATGCTGAGGCGTTTTGGATGTGCTGGAGTTTTCTCTGGAGCTTTGCCGTAGTTCCTGTGTAGAGGACGTTGCCGTAGTACAGTCTGCTGCTGATGAGGGCGTGGGTGACCGTTCTGGTTTCTACGGGAATCAACCTGAAGGTCTTGCGGAGCATATGAAGGGTGTTAAAGCATGAGGACGAGATGGGATTGACTTGCTGGTTCACGGAGAGAGAAGAGTCTAGTATGAAGCCGAGATTGCATGCGTGGGTGGTGGGTGTCAGGGCGCCCCCAGGGTGGCCGGCCACCAGGAGTCGTCCCACGCTGACTTGTTGGGTCCGAAGATGATGATCTTGTTTTTTTCTGAGTTCAGCTTGAGGTGGCTTGCTGTCATCCAGTTTGCGATGGCGAGAAGTCGGGTGTGGAGGTGTTCTTGGCGGTTGCGGGGTTCCTCGTGAGGGAGAGGATGAGCTGGGTGTTGTCAGCATAGGAAATGATGTGGAGGCCATGGGGTCGGATGATGCTGGCGAGCTGAGCCATGTAGATATTGAAGAGGGTGGGGCTGAGTGAGGATCACTGGGGGACTCCGCATATGGTCTTGGTGGCCTTTGACCAGAACGGGGGAGGCGAACTCTTTATGTTCTTTCGGAGAGGAAGGAGGTGAGCCAGTCCAGTGCTTTGTGGCGAATTCCGGGGTAGAAGAGGCGTGTGCGAAGGGTTTGGCGGCATACGGTGTCGGAGGCTGTGGAAAGGTCCAGATGGATGAGGGCAACAGTTTCACCTTTGTTAAGCCTGGTCCTGATGTCGTGGGTGCAGGCGATGAGGGCGGTCTTGGTGCTGCGGTTTTTGTGGAATCCAGACTGGGAGACGTCGAGTCAGCTGTTGTCCTCCAGAAAGCAGGAAAGTTGGTTGTTGACTATCTTCTATATGACCTTCGCGAGGAAAGGGAGTGGGGAGATAGGTCGGTAGTTTTTGAGGTCTTCAGATTCGGATTTGGGTTTTTTGAGCAAGGCGTAAACTTCGGCGTGTTTCGAGCTTTCCGGAAAAATGGCGGTCTCGAAGGAAGCTGTTGATGATGGTCCGGAGCTGGGGAGCGATGATTTCGCTGGCCTTATTAAAGATGTGGTGAGGGCAGGGGTCTGTGGGAGATCCTGAGTGGATGGTGCTCATGGTTTTGGTGGTTTCTTCATCGTTAGTGGGGGTCCAGGTGCTCAGTACATTTGTTTGGAGACCTGAAGTTCTGCGGTGAACAAGGGAGCCTTTTTGTTGATGCAGGTGTTGTTGGTTTTCTTGAGTTTTCACTTGATTGTGAATACCTGGGAGTTGGCATATGTGGGATAAAGGGGGACTAGATGTTGGCAGGATGGTCCTTCCTGCCAGAATGGGTGCCATGATGGTTAGGATGGAGATGTTCCATGCCCAATTGCATTTCAAAGGGCTATCTCCACCATACTCACAATTAACTTGGCACAGGCATTTGTCACCTTAGACCTCTTGGAACCTGGTTAACAGAAGGAAGAACATTTCCAAAACCAGACAGATGAAGAGCCTAGAAGTTTCACCCACTTCAAAGGCTGGCACTAGGTATAAATAGCAGACCCTCAGTTCACCTCCTCAATACACTCCTAGACCTGTGGACTACAGAAGAAGGACACCCTTGTTCTTCAGAGGACTTCCATGATTCTACCAGAGGACTGCCCTGCTGCTCGAAGCCTGCCTTGTTCTCTAGAAGGCTGTCCCTCTTCTTGAGGCCTGCCCTAGTATCTAACAAGGAAGAACGGACCCGCTCCCTTCATCCCAGGCTTACCTGAGTGACCCAAAGGGTCAGTTGGCTAACCTCCTGTTCTGAGCTATAGGGACACAATGAGCTCCAAAGGCCACCCTGCAACTACCCAGCTGACCTGCTGCAACTGGACCCGATGACCTCTTGATCCCCAATAGGTGTCTCCCCAGGTCCTGGTCCCTCGATTGGCTTTAGAATGCACTCCTCTGTGAAGAAAGAAGGAATCCTTAAGTTTTGGGCTTTTTGTGACCATGAACGGGCCCATTCACACTGAGACTCTGCCACCAGCGATTACCACCAATGTGAAGCTCTGGTGACCCTGACTCTTCGCATTACAGCAGCCTCTAGCAACAAATAGCAGTGTGAGATTTGTACTTCATGCTACAGCAACGACAGCCCACAGACCACCAGCGTGAAACTCCAGTAATGATCATCTGCGATGACTAACCTTATCCTCACACTACAGGGATGATTGTCTGCAATACTAGGCTTGCTCTTTGCTCCACAGCGGTGACCATCCTTCACACTTTCCCTGCTCCATGGGGTCTTTTCCACCGTAACTGGACTCTTTGCTCTGAACTTTGAGAGTTTAACTTTTTCACCAAGACTAATCTGGTCTCTGTATCCAGCCCGCCCTCAATCGAGATTGGTCTGATCTTGTGACTTTCCCCCAGTCTAGCATGACTAGATGACCAGATGATGGTGAGTGGGGCTCTGTGGTTTAGGTGCTTTCCTTACCTAAAACTTTGAAGATAAATATCTCTAAGTCTATTAATTGGATTTTTGTCATCTGGTATCATTTTTTTTTTCTTCAGTTGTCCTATAAAATAGGACTTTTCTCGGGTTATGTTTTCACTTTCTTACTCTTTGTGTGCTGCATAAATACTTAAGACAGTGCCTTTTAGTTTGCCTAGCTGCTTTTGTGCCAGGGTATCAGAACGTTTAGCACAGATTCATTTAGTGACTTGCAGTTCACTTTGACAAGGACTGTGGTTGTTGCTTGAAAATGGTTTTGCCACCCCTCAAGCAATAACACAATTTCATACACTACCATACTTCATTCACCTACTTGATTATGACAGCCTCTTTGACTTCTGCTGCTGCTTTCTGTTGCTTCACTTTGCTTTGTTGAGAACATTGCAGAGAAAAAAAACACTTTTTTTAGTGTGCATCCAGCACCTGACAACTTGATGGTGGTTAATTAAGTTTTATAATTATTGTTCTTCCTGATTCTTTATTGGTCTAACTGGAAACCTGTCAAGCCTCTCTCCTGGGCATATCATACTCAGAGACAATTGGCAAGTCCTTGTAAAAAGCAATCTCATTACCATACCATAATGCCATTAGAACGTCTGAATCCTCAGGCACCAGAAACTATTCTGAAGTCATTGAAAAGCCAGAGGTCTAATCTTTTACACTTAGGGCCTGATTTCGAGTTTGGCACAGGAGTTAATCCATCACAACGATGATGGAAATCCCATCCGCTGAAATCTAAATCTCATTATATCCTATGGGATTTATATGTTAGTGGACAGGATGTCCATCAGCATTGTGACGGAGGAAACCCTCTGCCAAACTCTACATCAGGCCCTTAAACTTGTATTGTGCAGCAAGAGAGAGATGTACATTGGCATAAGAACAATAGTAGTGTTCACAACCATCTCCAATGAGTTAGATTATTCAAGGAAGGTGTCTCCTATTATTATAATTATGGTTATCATTATTATTATTATTATTATTATTATTACTATTAATTATGTTCTTAGAAGTAGTAAGTATTGAAATACAAAGTGCAAGAGATTTAGGGCAATTCTGGTGTGGACAAAGAAGTTATTTCAAAGCCTGGGAGCATTCATGGAGAAGACTTACCTGCTAGGTTTCTGTTATTTGTAGTGGTTGGTATCTAGGAATGTCCGGACTTTAAATGTGTTGTGAAGTTACCTTAGCTATTACAAAGGCCCATAATTTTTGCCTAGGACTGCAACTTGTGCCCTTTCACTCTGAGTCATGCATTTTAATTTTTTTAGCTAAATCCTTCTTTTAGTGGAGATGTTTTTATTATTCAGCTTGTCCTTTTACACTGATTTATGTTATTCTTTTCTCTGCACAACATTCTCATGCTGTGCTCTATCCGAGGTTGTGATAAGCTACAAATTATTCCCAACGCAAAGCATTCATCATGTCCCCAACTCTTCTACACAGAAATATGCATGTTGTCACGTCAGGGCAGTTTTCTCAAAATATTTTTAAAAACACCTCACTGCCCCCTACATGATAGAGTGGACATTCAACCAGTTGCCATCGTACACCCCATGTCACCTTTGCAAAATTCTGCTGAGACCACATGCATTCTCTCCCTCCATGTGGAAGAATTGGCAGTAGACCAACTGACCTCTTCTTTACCTACAATAACAGGGATTGGGAATGGGGCTCTCCCAGGCCTAATGGGCAGATTAGGGTTTACACTGCCATGCTCTTGTAGGGTATCTTAGTAGTGCAGTTGGGGACTTTAGAACCATTGTTGTGACTTTCCTTGTCACTGTTTTCCTTTTATTATATTTTATCATCCTCATAAATGCAATACATGCCTTTTTACCTCAAATGCAGTTGATTCAATAAAACCTAATCAACCTAGTCCTGCTTCAGCTTCACCTTTGTATGTGTGAGACATATGAATTGGTTGCATTGACATCTGTTGAAGTGGGGTCTTTCCTGGATGCTATTAAAGTTGATGACATTGGCAATTTTCTAAAATACCATAATTATTGCTGATTTATTGATATTTGGCCCTAATTTTGATTACTATGAGTTTACATTCTAAATTGACCAGTTTAATTTTGACCTGTTTTTGTCTGTTTGCTTGTCAACATGGACATTTTATTGTTTACATTTTAGTATTGATTTTAAGCTTCTAGCTGTAGAAATGGCAGTCTTTGCTTTAGGCTTTGTTAGAAACATATACACTTTGAACTGTCAATGGGAAGGGTGTTGCAAGGTCATCTTAGCTATTACAGGTGTAGGACTGCAGCATGTGCTCTTTCACTATGAGGCATGCATTTTTATTATTTTGACTGAAGCTGTCTTTCAGTGGATATGCTTTTATTATTTTATCAGCTTGTCCTTTTACATAGACTTCTGTTATTCTTTTCTCTGCACAACATTCTCATGCTGTGCTCTGTCCAAGGTTGTACCTGATGTTACAAATTATTGCCGGTACAAACTGTTCATCATATCCTCAACTCTTATACACAGAAATATTTGTGTCACATCAGGGGGCAGTTTTAGCAGAACACCAGCTGTTATATCATAAAAACACCTCACTGCCCCTTACAAGATAGAGGGAAATTCCACCTAGTTGCCTTTGTACACTACATGTCGCCTTTTCACATTTCTGCTGAGACCTTATGCAGTGTCTCCCTCCATGTGGGAAAATTGGTAGTAGACCAACAGACCTCTTCTTTACCTAAAATCACAGGTATTGGGGGATGGGGTTCTCCTGATGGGGCCTAACGGGCAGATTAGGGCTTACACTTCCATGCTCTTGCAGGGAATCTCACTAGTGCAGGTAGGGATTTTGGAACCATCGTTGTGACAGTATGTTGGGACTTTTCCTACGTTTCCTTGTCACTGCCTTGCTTTTTTGTGTTTTATCATCCTCATAATCACAACACATGCCTTTTTACAGAAAATGCAGTTGATTCAATAAAACCCATTGAACCTAGTCCTGCTTCTGTTTCGCCTTTGTGTGAGACATATGTGACTGAGAGAAAGAAGTAAGATCTGTTCCACCACAATTTCCCTGAGAAATCGGGATGACATGCTAAGGACTGCCACAAATTACCTTTTACTCATGGGTACTGGTGAGGTGTTGCTAGCTGTCCGGAAGGATTATGCCGACAGTTGCCACATGGCAGAGGATCAGAATCAGTCCCCAGCACCCAGTGTTACTACCGCCAAAATGCAGCAGCCTCGTTACTGTAATGAGAGTCTTTACAACAAATGTAAACCAACAATGGCCGCACCCTGAAGGACCTATAGTAACATTGTCACACGCTGTAATTCACAGAGAAAGCTCAAAGAGATAGCCTGGAAAATAGCATATTTTCATGAATCTAAAGTGAATAATTACAGTACAGAGCTCAGGGTTAAGAAAGTGCTTTACAAAGTAATTTATATGAAAGTCAAATCAATAACCATGTTAGTTACCAAAACACAATATAAAGTTTGTGAGTGGCTAAATGATGAACCTTGCAAAAGACCCCCATAATAGATAATATGGATAGTCCAGTAGTTCAATTAGGCCACTTATATAAGATCAATGTTTTGAACCCTGTGCACTAATCAGGGGCATCCTCAGGACAAATAAAAATATACACATTTGAGATAATGCATGCCTGTTTAGTCGAGTAATCCAGGTACAATTCTTTTAAATTAGGAAAGCTAAATCATACATTTCTAGTATGTGGATACTATGATATATCAGGAATAATCCATCAAAATAGACTTGAAGTAATTCAAAGGTCAGTTTCATCTAACAACCCGTGTTTTAAAGTGTTAAAGTAATTCAAACATTTTCTTAGAAGAGTCATGCATGCAATTGATCCTGAATAGGATCATTCACCTTTTCTCTGATGTGCTATCTGACCAGGAGTCCCTGAAGAACCACCAGCAAAGAAAAAAGGAGCTTCAGAGTTTGTGGCTCTGGTGGCAAGTCTTCTGAATAACCCTTCAGTTCCTTCTGTTGCTCCATACCTAGTACTTGTTTTTCATTTTTTCTTTATACTCTTTCTCTTTCTTTTCTTTAAAGTGTCATCCACATTCACCACTCTCACAGTTCCTCCATGCAGTCTTTAAATTCATACCCACTATTTTCTCTATTTTAATCCATCCCTTCAATCTACTTGTTCCAATTCCCATTTCTTCTCCTATCTCACCATAAGGTGATTGCTCATTTCCTCTCTTGCACTTCCCTCCCCCTGTTGCCCCTTCTGTCTCTGCCAAGTACCCATCTTTGTCATTTCTTAAATTATTTTTCTCTAGTTCTTGTCACTGTCATGAGAGGCAGAAAAGGAAGTTATGCCAAGTCACTTTAAGTAAAACTAACAATTTAGATTGACATTTGTAGACATAAAATGAGAATAATATTATGTAGTGTTATATAAGTTGATTTGTATAGTTCACTGATCACCCAAGAGAATATCCAAGCCCATTAGCAGGTGATTAGGTATGTGGTCTCCAAGGGTCTTATACGTAGAGCCAGGTCTTCAACTTCTTCAGAACTCAAGAAGTGAGGAGGAGGTTCTGATGTGTTGCGGGAGGTAGTTCCATGTCTTGGGTGTGTTGTAGGAGAATGAGCTACCTCCAGTATTGCTTTTGTAGATGCGCAAGTGTGTGCGAGTGAGAGTGAGGCAGAGCATAAGTGTCTAGTGGGTTGATGAGGGTATGCGGCTGTTCAAGTATTCTGGTCTTGTGTTGCTTAGGGCTTTGCATGTGTGCATGAGAGTTTTTAATTGGCTGTGATTATGAATGGAGAGCCAGTAAAGCTTCCTGAGGTGCAGTATGATTTGGGAGCAAAGTGGGAGTTTGAATATGAGTCTTGTGGCGGTGTTCTGGATTGTGTAGAGTCTGCATAGGAGTTGTTTGGAGATTTCAGCAAAGAGAGTGTTGCTGTAGTCCACCCTGCTGGTGATGAGTGCTTGTGTGATGGTCCGTCCGGTGTTCTGAGGTAATCATTTGAAGATCATTCATAGCATGAGTAGTTTGTGGGAGCATGAGGGACACATTGGCCCCCATTATGACATTGGTGGTGAAGACTGCCAAATTATGACCTTGGCGGTAATCCCTCCCATAGACAGCCAATGTACCACCCGAACCACCAGTGCGGTCCAGCCACCAACCATGGCGGTTGACATCTTCAGGCTGGCTGAACACCATTCCGCACCCACCATATAATGACATAGCAGACTGCCAGGATTTCCGGGGCGGGACCACCTCCATAAAAAGCCTGACAGGAACGAATCATCTAAAAGGAGACACTCACCTCCAGGGACACAGAGGAGTCCATGGGTGCCATGGAACCCAAACTTGAAGTCCTGCCGATGCTGTGATGGAAGTCCAGGAGCAGCAACGCCAAATACGACGGTGAGTACAGCACCTAGCGCACTAGGGAGGGAGGGGAGAGTGACACACCCACACGCACAACCCACACCATACACACATACCACACACCAAGAACAATCTGCTGAATATTCCAACAACAACATAAGCCAGATCTAAAGAAAGCCAGGACACATACCTTTGGTCCAACCACTCTATTCCGGTGGACTTGAGCCCACAACAAATGAGGCAACCATATACAAAGGGCCAGTGGCCAGTCCAATGTTACAAGCGCCCCACAGGGCAACGTACAAGGTCCAACTTCACTCCTGACAGCCCAAGTCACTCCACTTGGCAGGGACATCATGATGGAAAGCAGGCAGCTCATGGGGCAGGGGAGGACGTGTTTTTTTTTTCTCAGGAGGGGGACCTTGGGATTGGGTTTGGGTTTGGGAGGGGGCGGGCCCTTGCTCTTTTGTCAGGGGGCAGAGGAGTGGGGTTGGAGCGGGGTGTCGAAGTGTCAGTCTTGTGCCACTTAGTGGGAGGTTTTGCTGTGGGGGGAGTGACATGAGAGGACTGGGAGCTGGAGGTACTGGACAAGGGAAGCAAGACCTTCCTTTTCCAGATAGGACCTGGTGGGGGAGGAGGAGGGAAGATGTCAAGGCAGGCAAGGAACAGTTTTTTGGGTACAATGGAGCAGGCTGTGGGATCAGGTTTGGGAATGGAGGTAGAGAGAGTAGTTATAGGAGGAGTAGGTGTTGTGGACTGGGTTGCAGGTGCATGTACAATGTGCATGTGATAGGTAGATGGTTGTTTGGTGTCTGAGTGGGAGCATTTATGTGTTTTGGGAGGGGGTTGGGCAGACAGGCTGGTCTGATTTTGTTCTTGGGATGGGTGGGGGAGAGGGCTTTGGGACTGGGAACGGGTAGTTGGAGGGGGAACGGAAGAACCAGGGACACTGGCTGCAATCAAGGAGGAGGCCAGAGCCTAAACCAATCTCTGTAGGGCAGCCAGGCCACTGTGAATGCCCTCCAGGTAGGCATTACATTGCTGCATCGGTGATGCCAGCCTCTGGATGGCATTCATCATGGTTGAATGCCCTAAAGAGATGGATCAATGAGGTCAATAGCCTCCTCAGTGAGGGCAGCAGGGCTGACTGGAGCATGGCTTGAGGTGCCTGGGGTGAAGGAGATGCCCACCCTCCTGGGTGAGTGGGCATGGGCAAGTGGGTATGGGGCTACTGGGACGGCTGTGCTGGTATGGGAATAGCAGAAGATGATGTAGCTGGGGTGGTCCCAGAGGGGTCCGCCACCACCAGGGAACTTCCATCGGAGGAGGAATCAGAGTTAGTAGTATCAGCTCCTGTCTCTTCTGTGGTGCTTGCCTAGTCCTCCAACCCACTGGTTCCCTCGGCGTCGGTGGACTCTGCCTCCTGGGTCCTGTGGGCTGCAGCTCCCCCACTCACCGGTGCCCCTGCTCCTTTGCCAGATGATGGTGATGCACACAAGGACAGGATGACAAAAGGAGAGAGTGTGGCGGAAAAAAAAGGGAGTACAGGGTCAATTTCAGCAACAACAACACATATGGCATACACATCACAAGTACTCAATGGGACTAACACTGTGCAGTATAAACCACATTACCAAACCATTGCCTGGGAACTACAGCAGAAATGAATTCAAACACTACTATCTGCAAACCTACTGGGACTCACTAAGCCATGTCTGCCATGGTATGCCAGCTACTTGTCAATACCAAATTTACATACTTCTCTTCATTGCTAAGCAGAACTCTATAAGATTAGCTAAACGGCCATATTGGAGCATCCACTGACTAGAACCTTGTACCCATACAACATGGCAGGCAACGAGAAAGAATACCACACAGTGTGTACTCACCACCTTGCGACTGCTGTGCTGCCCTCAAGCGCCCATCCAACTCCGGATTGGCCACCGCCAGTATTCAGGCCATTAGGGGGTTCAGGGTCCGATTGGCACCCCTCCCTCGTTGGGAGGACATCCCAGCTGGGACTCTGTGGTCTTCTGGGCCCAGCGTTGCCGGCCCTCCCACCTGTTTCTGCAGTGGGTGCTCTGCCGGATCTGGACCCCCATGGTCCGCACGTCCTTGGTGATGGCCCGGCATAACCCTTTCTTCTGATGGGCGCTGATCTGAATAGGGAACAGAGATGAAAGGACACAATTAACTCAACACTACATTCTGTTACAGCAATGGCTTACATACTGCATAGATCTCACATTGACCTCACACATTACTCGTACCTCTGCGTACACATTGCATGCAGCAAAAATACACTCCCAAAATGACACACTGCTAGCACACACATATCTCTACATACAGCCATGTTGCATCCAAAGTACCCAAAAGGGGCTCACCTATTGATCTGGAGGACCATACAACTGTCCATACAACAGTAGGACCCCATTCACAAGCTTCTCCAGTTCCTCTGATGTGAAGACTAGGGCCCTATCCCCCATAACATGGGCCATTGCGCGTTCTAGATACAGGGCACAGCAGCACACACAGTGAAGGTGTTGATGTGTTGAGAGACAGGAATCAAGTGAAGTGGGATAAAGAAAATGGCGGTCACGTCCACGTCAGTGAACACCGTCACCAGTGGGGGCGATCATCATTGGTTCCTGCGCTCCATAGTCTTCCATGTTAACCAAGGAGGAGTTGCACGTAGTGCAGACCGCCTTCTGCCATGATGCCAAATGCCGGCAGAGTGAGGTCACTTCCACCTGTCCTTGCATACAGGACAGGCAGTTGCCAATACCTAATGCTGGTACTCATTGCGGTCAATTTAATGTACATCATAGGTACCAAGAGACACCAATGAAATTCCAGTCGGCTACATACTTTGGTTTGTTTGTAGACTCTGGTACTCAAATTAGATCTCATACCAGTACATTTGAAATGGGATGCTACTAATCACGACACACAACTCCGACTACATCTGTGTGACACAATGGCTAATGAACAGTATTGGTATTTTTGAGGAAGTCCGTTTGCATGTAGAGGACACCAATGCAAATTGCAATCATTGTTGGAGTATATTGGATGTGACTGCTCTGTGTACTGTGATATTGTGTGTCCAACCTTCCTGTAGTCACACACTTCTGATATTTGGTTTACTTAGATACCAACCACTGCGGAGGAAGTGGCAAGCACCCATGTACAGACCCCTAGTCCACTTGGCTACACTGGAGGAATGCCACATTATAATGGCCTATCGTCTGGACAGGGCCACAATCACTGAACTGTGTCAACAATTGGAACCAGATTTGATTCCTGCTATTCATAGCACTACAGCAATATCCCCTGCAGTACAGGTTCTGACAGTGCTCTACTTCCTGGCAAGTGGTTCTTTCCAGGTGACTGTGGGCTTGGCCACAGGAATGTCACAACCAATGTTTTTGAATTTGCTTAAAAGAGTTCTGGCTGCTTTGATGAAACACATAAGCAGCTATATCACATTCTCCAGAGTGGAGATTTGCCCACTGTGAAGGCTGCATTCTACACCATGGGACACATACCACATGTGATTGGGGCCATTGACGGGAACCATATTGCCTTGGTCCCTCCCAGGACAAATGAGAAGGTCTACAGGAATAGGAAGAGTTATCACTCAACAAATGTCCAGATGATGTGCCTTGCAGATCAATACATTTCTCACATTATTGCCACATTTCCAGGATCTGTGCATTATGCCTATGTATTGAGGAATAGCAGTGTCCCACAGGTGATGGCATGACTACAGAGGAAGAGAATTTGGCTCATAGGTGAGCTTGAGTTTTCACCCAATGTATGTAACTGTATGCCACCTGAAGTTGCACTCTGTGCCATTTGATGAGTAATGTGTGTCTCTCACTACTTCCAGGTGACTCCGGCTACCCAAACCTATCCTGGCTGTTGACACCAGTGAGGAATCCGGGACAGGTGCAGAAAATCGGTACAGTGAAGCACATGGTCATACCAGAAGGATAATTGAACAGAGTTTTGGGCTACTGAAAGCCAGGTTCCGGTGCCTCCATGTAACTGGATCCCTCATCTACGCCCCTGGGAAGGTCAGCCAGATAGTGGTGGCTTGCTGCATGCTGCACAATTTGGCGCTCAGACGCATGTGCCATTCATGCAGGAGGATGGGGGAGCACCTGTAGAAGCAGAGGACACTGAAAACAGTGATGAGGATGAGGAGGATGTGAATAACCAGACACATCTGATACAGCAGTACGTCCAATGACACTCAGGTAAGACTGAACTTCTGTTCATACCTCCATTACAGTTAAGTACTGTGTGGCTGTTGACTTGTGCAAGCAAAAATGTGTGCATTATGTGAGCTGACATTGTTCCATCTGTGGTCAGTCATGCCAGTGTTATGGTGATGTTGTACAAGCTTATTCTGCCTATGCAATGGTGTCCCTTTCTTAAATACATGGCCACTCCAAACTGTGTCCTCATCCCCTACAGTATTTAGCATAATTTGCTAGGAATGTTATGTGACTTACAATGTGCATATACAACCGATCTGTTACTTCTATTTTTCTGACAGTGTTGCCCAGACTAGGTGGCCCAGAAGAGGGATTAGCATGCTGACAACATGGCATGCTAATACTGTGGCGTCTTGTGTGAGGGCCTGAAATGGGTTGCTTCTCCTCACTGATGGTGTTTGGAGTCAATTGTTGTGCACATTACTGAGTAGAATTGACCAGCTGAATGTAGGCTGTTATGTTACAGGGGCTCATGTTGCTCTAATACCTTTACTTCTCAATTGACTGTCACTAATGCTTTCCCTTTTTGTAGATGTTGATGTGGTCACAACTGAGAACTAATGTGGTGACTACAGACTGCTTTCACACATTTAATGGATGGATTCACACTTTACATGGCATTTGCACAGGATAATACAGGTCAAGACATTGCATATTGTTGTAAATAAAGCACAGAAACTTCAGTTGTGTTCAAGAGTGTTTATTGAAGTGACAAAAAGGAAGGGATAGCGCAATACAGTGGAGTGATGGTGGATGAAATATTCAATGTAATGGCACAGTTGGTTTGTAGCACAGGTCTAGTATTTAGGGGGCCATAGGAAAAGGAGCAATGACAGTCCAGAGTGAACTGGATGTCTCAGTGGCACACAAGGGAGACATTCAGGAGCAACTCATTTCCTGGCAGTAGTTTGGGTCTTTGCTACAATCTCTTGTGCCTGTCTGGGTCACACGGAATGTTTGTGGGGTGGTCCTTCTACTGCAGAGGGAGGGGTGCTGGTGACCTGTGAGTCTTGTGGCAGGTCCTCCCATCCACTAGCTGCAGCAGATGTGGAAATCTGGTGGGTACACTGGCTAGTGGAAGGGGCCCGATGGTGTGGTGTGTACTCACACATGATGTTCATCATGTCACCCAGCACCCCTGCAATGGAGGCCATGTTGGCATTTAAGCCCTGCAACTGCTGCATGACCTCCTGATGATGTTCCCCTGCAGCTGCTGGTTTTTCTACAAGATGGTAAGTACCTGGCCCACCCTGTCCTGGGATTTCTAGTAGGCTCCCAGGACATGTGTGAGTGCCTCCTGGGCAGTCTGTTCCTGTGGTGGGCCTCCCCTTGGCACACAGCTAACCTCCCACTGGCCCTGGCCCCCTGTGCCTGTGTCTTCCGAACTGTGTGCCCATTCCCACTAACATCTTGCCTGTGTGATGTTGACTTGGGTCGCTGTACAGGGGGGTACACTGTTGATCGACGTGTCCTTGGGACAGAGGTTTGTGGGCGTTGGGTGGCTGCTGTGGTATTGGAGTCGGATGGGGGGGCCTGTGGTGGACTGGGTGTTGGCTGTGGTACCCGAATGACCAGTGGTCCCAGATGGGCTAGGGAGATCATCCAGGTTGAGACATCCAGAGTTGCTGTCATCACTGAAGGCTTCTTCTGGTGGTAGACTGGGTTGTTGTGGCACATGGTCACCGCTGACTTTGGCTGGGGTACCTGTGGACATGTACAAGATCTGTTACAGTCATTGTCAGTTACATATTCAGCATTTCTGGCTTTGCCTATGGAATGGGTGTTGTCCTTCTACCTTTGGTTAGTGTGTGTTGACGGATTGTGGGATTGGTAGTGCTACATGGTGCCCATTTGTTACTGTTGTGTGTGCAGAGCTGGGAGGGGTGTGCTTGCAGTAGGTAGGGCATGCAGGGGTACACAGATGAGGGTGGTAATGGGTGTGGTTCTCTGTATGGGATGGAGTAGGGTGAAGGGAGTCAGGGTAAGAGGGTGACATGCCATGCAGCTATCGGGGTGGTGGGGTAGTAATGGTGACTTACCAGTGTCCAGCCCTCCAGAGATTCAAGTGAGGCCCTCTGGATGCAGGATAGCCAAGACTTTCTCCTCCCATTCTGTCAACTGTGGGGGAGGAGGTGTGGGTTAACTGCCAGTCTTCATGTTGGCAACGTGGTGCCTGGAGGCCACTGCATGCACCTTCCCACGTAGGTCATTCCACCTGTTGCGATTTTCCCCCCTTGTGCGTGGATAGGTTCCCACAGAGTTCACCTTGTCCATGATCCTCCACCATACCTCCATCTTTCTGGCAATGGATATCTGCTGGACCTGTGCACCAAACAGCTGTGGCTCTACCCTGATGAGTTCTTCTGCCATCACCCGCAATTCCTCATCAGTGAAACGGGGGTTCTTTTGTGGGGACATGCTTATTGTGTAGTGTGTGGGTTATGCAGAGGGTGTTAGGTGTTGAGTTATGGTGTGTGGTTTGTGATGTGTGATGGGTGTATAGGTGGCTGTGGTTTGTATGTGCAGTTCTAGGGATATGTGGGCTGGCAACGTGTAGCAGTCTTTTCAAGTTTGCAAAGAAATGTGGTTTGTGTGGGGTTGTGTTTTATAGTGCTGTTGGTGGGTATGTATGGTGTGTCTATAGGTGTCAGGTGTGGGTTTTCCAATCTGTCCAATGTTGCCTTCTGTTGGTGTGGAGTGGGCAATTCTACTGTGGCAGTCGACACCACCAATGGCTGACCGCAGTTGTGTGTCAACTGGGGTGATTCATGGTTTATTATTTGGAGGGCGGTGTGTTGCAGGTATAGTAGGGAGGGTGGGTGGTCCTACATTTTTTTGCCTCCGTTGGGTCCGGCGTAATTGTGGTTGTGTCTGCTTTCTGCCGGTTTGTGCTTGTGTGTCATAATGTGGTTGATGGATTGCCAACTCCGCAGTCTGGTGCAGGCCATCACCATGGCGGTCTTTGAAAAAGACCACCAATGTCATAAGGAGGGCCACTGTCTTGACATGAGCCGTCATGTTGAGCTTGTCATCTAGGATGATCCCTAGATTTCTTACATGGTCTCTTGGTGTGGGTATTGGTCCTAGCTCAGAAGACCAGCAAGAGGAGTCCCATGGGGAGGTGTTGTTGTCAAAGACCAGCAATTTTTTCTTGGAGTTGAGCTTCATGCAGTTGGTTGACATCCAGTCTGCTACCATGATCATGCAGTTGGTGAAGTTGGTTGTGGTGTTGGTTGACTTGTTTGTCTGGGAGAGGATGTGTTGGGCGCCATTGGCCTAGGAAATGACAATGATGTCTTGTGGTCAGATAATGCTGGTGAGTGGTGTGTCATGTATAATTTGAAAAGGGTGGGGCTGAGAGACAATCCCTGTGGTACTCCACACCACATCAGTTTCTTGGTTTCTAATGTGAAGGGTAGCAGACTGAACCTTTGGGCTTTTCTTGTGAGGAAGGAACAGATCAATTAAAGAGTGGATCCTTGTACGCAAATCTTGTGGAGTCTTATGATGAGGGCACTATTGGAGTCAGTGTCAAAGGTAGTGGAGGGGTTGAGAAGGATAAAAGCAGCTATTTCCCCAGGGTCCTAAAATATTTAAGCATCATTTGTGGCCATAATGGGTGCTGTTTTGGTGCTGTGGTTCTTCCTGAATCCTGATTGATTGTCATCTAGAAGATGGTGATGTTTCAGGTAGGTTGTGAGTTGCTTGTTGTTGGCCTTCACAATCACTTTGGTGGGCTAGAGCAGTAGGGAGATGGCAGTGTTTTACACCACAGATGATGCACTATTTTTCTAAACTTTACAAGATGTTTTTAAATAATAATAACTAATGTACAGTGATGATTAGCAGCAAGATTGTAAGGTTTAGGACATCCTTGTGGGATGGCTGGGGTTCTCTGAGTAACAGTGCCCCAGATTTTCCGTGGCCTCGCCATGCACTGCTAATTATCCTACATAATAAATCATTTTTGAGATCATTGATATAATCATTGTGCATGGCGGGGCACAAGTAACTTGAGATAACTAACTATAACAGGTGAACTTCAGTGGTTTTTAGAGTTTGAAATAGAACACTTCGCCTAACTATAACGCTCCTTTAACCTCGGTTTTGTTCAATGAATATCACTGTGCCAATTCTATGCTTAAAACCTTTGCTACATCTCTGTAATCTTTGTTTTTTTTAGTAAATTTCTATGTTTTTTAATTCTATTTCCTAACTATAACCTCCCTGTAATCTTTGTGTTTTTCAGTGAATTTCTATGTTTTTTAAAATTCTATTTCCTAACTATAACGTCCCTGTAACCTTTGGTTTTTTAAGTGAATTTCTAACTTTATTTTTAACTAACTTATAGTAATTTTCATTACTATACGTTAATATAACCACCGCTATGCATGGCCAAAGGCGATGCCTGGTGGTGGTTGGCCACTGTGGCCAACCCCTTATAACCACCCAACCTTACATCCTGCACGGCCTTCACCCATGTGCACCGGAGGTTGCCTGCAGGACCTAGACTGCAGCCAGACCCTGCGGCCAACCTCCCAAACCACCCAACCCCATGGTGCGCATTGCCCTTTGACCGTGCATGGTGGGAGTTGTCTGCGGCCTCTCTGGGTGTGAGACTAGGTGTGAGAGGGCGTATCTGGGGGTGAGAGTGGTTGTCAAATTGTCTGTCTGGGTGTGAGAGTGAGTACATCAGTGTTTTAGTGGGTACGTCAGAGTGTGTGCGTGTCTGTGAGTAGGTGCATGAGAGTGTCAGTGGGTCTGTGAATGGGTGTGTGACAGTCTGAGTGGCTGTGTAACTATCTGAGTGGGTCCGAGTGGGTGTGTGAGGGTCTGACTGGGTCTGTGAGTGGGTGCATAAGAGTGTGAGTGGGTGTGTGAGTGGGAGAATTGATTGCAAGAGAGACAGAGAGAGAGCGAGAGAGAGAGAGGGAGAGAGTGTAAGACCTAGTGGGGTGTAGAGGAGCAAATGAGTAGGACTCGGGTGGTGTCTCTCAATCCCCGGAATAATGGGAGGGAGAATGCAGGTTATGTGATCAGAGGGTGAGGTGGTGGATATTGCCCGATAGGGGATAAGAAGGAGGTGGGGCTCCGCTCAAGGGCCGGGAAGGGGGCAACAAGTGTTCTCTACCTCAACAGATGGTGAGTGTGTGTCGGGGATGCAAAATATCAACAGATCCCCAAGGCCGCTTCACTGTATGGTATATGGTAAGGCCAGCAGAGGGGGGAACTGGGTAGGATGTGGGAATGGCTACGAGATTGAACGTCAGCAGTTGGTGTCTTGGCTAGGCAATACATGGCTCAGCCACAGCAGGTGTCACAGAGTAGCACAAGAGATCCAGAAGGCCAGCTGATATATGGCAAGAAAAAAAATAGGAGGGAGCCATTCTCTCCACGATGACCCACACACATCCAGATCACTGAGACAAGAGGTCAGTGAATAGCAGATAGCAGGAGTGTGGTTAAAACCGGTGCAACTCGGAGATGTTGCGATGGTCCTATAGGATGGGACGATATGGTTCAAGATGTGGTGTGGGTGATCCTAGGTGGGGGCCAAGATGCATCTCCGTGGGAGAACTGGCAAGGGGAGTGGGGAGGTATGGGCCAGGATGGGGAGTGCAAAGGTGCTCTTCCCCAGACAAGTAGCATTAATGACAGGCAGTGGAGTCCTAGCAACACACAGGATAGGACCATGGGGTCCAACATCTGAGAAAGCGGTAGAGGTGTCATAGTCGCAGTGAAGAAGACAAGCACGGGGGAACAAGCGGAGGTGGTACCCGACCCCATGGATTGGTATCGGAGATTGGGGGTGGAGAGTGCATGCCAGGTAGGGCGTGCGTGGGGTCTTAAGTGTGGGCCCGAGACTTCCAGGCTCCACAGAGATCTGTATCCCATAGAGCAGGGTGGTGAGGTTCTACACCCTTTAAGACCATGGAGAATATGGACACTGTCATATGGGGTCTGGAGATGTTAGCATCTGACCATGGCGATCCTGAGTAAGCTGCAACAATGAGTAACAAGTAATGAACAGCACCCCAACGTGGGTGAGAGGGCAGGTATCATATATCACATTCTGTGATTCTTCCAGAACCATCAAAAATAGTAACAGAACATAGAAAACCAAGCTGGCTTAGGACAAGAAATAATCGCAGTCACAAGATTGCCTGACATCAGCGCTATGCATTGGGTTTTAGTATACTTATCCGGTCCGGGGAGGTGACAGGCGAAGGCAGCCTCACCCTGGCCATCGCTGCAGCCATGTATCCTTGGTCTAGAAGAGGTATTTCTCAGTCCCCTGCGGGCAGGGGCTTCAGGGTGAGCTAGATTTGTCTCTGCCATGCTCGTGGGTGATAGCCACGGCCTGGAGAGCTGTTTCCCTGTCCTCGTATGATCTGGAAAAGTCAGTCAGCAGACCTACCCCTCTATGAAGACTGAAGTCCAACAGGGCCCCATCCAACTTCATGGGACCGAGGGTGAGAAGTTGCCTCCTGCAGGCAGGAAGCAGTCAAGGCGGCATCAGACAAGGAGTCCATGGTCTGTTGCAGCAGGTTATCTAAAAATTGGTTTAAGGCTTGAGGGTCATGAAAGTCTTTAGATTTGCCCTCCTTTTTAATCAACATGTGTGCAGGCTCGAACAGTCCAAACTTAGGCCCTCATTTTAAGAATAGCGGTAAAAACCGCCCACCGCTGCGGCAACGGCCACCAAAAGACCGTGGCTACCAGCCGTCTGCGATAAAATGACCACAGCCGTATTTCTGCCACAAGAATGGTGGAAATCCAGCTGTGGCCATACTGGCGGTTGGCAGTAAGGTGGCACTGCTACCACCAGCAGTGCCACGTCAGTAGACCGCTGCCAGCCATATCATGACACATGATACGGCCTGGTGGTGTTCTGCTGGCAGTAGCAGCGACACGTCCCATCTCCTGCCGGAGGACACCGTGGATCCAGGTAAGTCGGGTCTCCAACAGGGGCGGGAGGGTGTTGTGTGTGTGTGTGGGGGTGTGGAATGTATGTGTGTGCGTGAATGTGGGTGTGTTTTGAGTGTTGAATGCGTGTGTGCATGTATGGATGTGTGAGTGCGTGTATGTTGTGAAATGTGAATGCGTGTCTGCATGTATGTTTGGAAGAGTGTGCTGATATGTGTGTGATTGGATGTAAGCATGCGTGTATGTATGTGTGAATGAGTGTGTGTATGCGTGTGCATGTGCATGAAGGGGGCGTGGATGTAGGAGGGGTGGGGGTTTGGAGAGGTAGGGGGTGGAGGGTATCTGGAGAGGTGGCGAGGGGACCCCTATTAGTGACAGGGAAGGAATTCCCTGTCACTGATATGGCCTACCGCCATGGTTTCCGTGGCGTTATGAACACCACGAAAACCATGGTGGTAGGCGGGTCATGATCCTGCAGGCGGCACAATGGCGGCCACCGGGCTGGAGGAGGATATCTCCAGCCCAGCGTCTGTTACCTCCGCGGCGGTCGGAGTGGTACATTGGGGGGTTGGCTTCAGCCAATGTCATAATGTGGTGGTAAGTACCCCCAGCCTGTTGACTGTACTTACTGCCACATTATCGCCAAGCTACGGGGTTGTAATGACCCCCTAAATGGTCATTTGACGAAGCTGGGGTTGGAGCTCCAGGAATGACCTCTGTTTGTCATTTGTCATTGTTATCACAGGAGTAGTGAGGGGCCATCCGCAACTCCCGACCCTCAGATACATAGAGTCCATGAGCACGGGCAGTGGTCATCAGCTGTCGAACCTGGTCATGGAGGAGAAAACAGGTAATGAAGGGACAAGGTCTGTCATCCTGGTCTTTGCGCATAGGACCTAACCGATGCACCCTTAGGAGCTCCAGCGGGGGAGAAAATGCAAGGCCTGGGATAGTGGGGAGATTGTTAATGAGAAAGACTTTGACGTCGGTGACCTCTGTCCGCTGCAAAAACCCAAAGAAGCAGACATTATCCCTGTGGCTCCGACCCTCAAGTTCAATGAGTTTGTCCCGGAGATATTGAATTTCTTGGTCTCTGTTAGATGGGAAATTGAGTTTGTTTTCCACGAGGGCAAGGCGGTGGTCCATGTCTGTCACCTTGTCCTGAAAACTATCAATGTCAGTGCAAATGGACCTGGATTCCGCTTGAGGTCCAAGATCTTGGTATCCATGCCCTCCAATCTCTTGCCAACCACTGTGATTTCCTGCAAAATGCTTTCCGTGGAGACATCCATTTTGGGTGTCTGTGTGGCTTCCAGCATGTCAGATACAGATGATGAGTGAGGGCCTCCGAAAACAGCATTTGATGGGCTGGTTTGCCAGTCGACCTGTCCCCCGCATGGTTGTCCAGTAGCGATACTGCCGGGAGAGTTGGGCATCTCCCCTTGGGCATGGAGGTAAGAGAAGAGGTGTCTCTGAGGCGGAGGAAAAGCGGCAGAGTGGACCCCCACTCCGGCAACACAAGACAAAATGCAGTAACAGGGGTTCTCAGGGCTAGTGAAGGACCCACAGGGAGTCACGTCCAGGATGGTAGTGGTTCAAGCATCCGTCCTGTTCCTTGCGACGGGGTCTGGGGTCTTTGCAGGCAAACACACAGAGGTGGCAGTCAGCCTCCCAGAGGTCGTTGTATAATGAGCCCTCAGTCAGGAAAAGAGAACAGTGCCTCAGCTTGCCCAGAGCAAATTCCCCCCCAGCTTATGGCACCGCATCGAGTGAAGCAGCTGTGGACCGCAGATGGGACAGGTTGGGTGCCACCAGTGAGTCTCCAGGCTCAAGTACCGTTGGGAGACAAAGGTGTTGGCTCCTCCCCCTGGGACTTTGTGGAGTGGCAGTGGATGGGGGACTCAGTGCTCCCACCTGGTGTCACCAGGCGGTATTCCCAGCATACCAGAGTCAGTCCTAGGGCCCCCCTTTGCATCAAGGCCCGGATCCCACGTCCAACCACTGTTCAGGGTGAGCCTACAGGCACAGCTCACAGCTTGCCCCCCCTCCTGACAGATTTGTTGCAATCTATGGTGGTAGAGGATGGAAGAGGGAGAGGAGGGAGCAAGGGAGCACTCCCATCATGCCTCACCCACCTGGGCCCCATCCTCTCTCTCCGCTGCGCAGCAACAGCTGCCAGGTCCAGTCACCCGGTCCCATGCCAGAAATCAAGCCTGCGGCTCCATTCGGGGCACTACACCCGGATTCCACTCAGCGAGTGGCAGGCCCACTCTGGACTGCGGGAGCAGCATCTGATGAGATCTGAGGCTTGCGACGCCTGCGGCTCTGCGCTGGAGTGAGGAAGTTAGGTGTGGGTCTCCCCTCCAGCTCTTTGGGCACTGCCAATGCTGTCCCTGTCCTCCAGCATGCAGAGCTCCTTTTACAAGTGCCCATCTTCGTCCGTGGCCAGGCCACCACCCCCCCCAAGGCCTGTTTAATCCTGCATCCACACATTTGATATACATAAAAAAGCAACCTCTCAATAACTTTCCCACTATAGAATCTCCAAGAATGGATGAATTGGAAAGGAGAAGTATAGCCAGGAATGACACAAGAGTTCCTCCTTTCCTCTTGGCATGTGCATGCCCATTGTTTAAAGTAATGGCAGAGATTCATAGAGCTTCACAAATCCCTATCCTAAACAATTCTGGTTCAGAAAGCAACTATGTTTATGAGAGGGAGGATCAATATGCAAACTCTCAAGATACCAACTCTGATTCCCTGCAAGCACAGTGTTAGGCAGATACTTGCAATCCTTTGAAAACTGTAGAATTGGAACAGAACTAGCTTGCAAGCTCATTGGAAAATACTGATCTTCTGATAGACATTAATGGCATCATTTTGAGTTCAAGTAATCACTTGTCTTCTCCCTTGAAAGTTAAGGGAGAAAAGGATATTGCAATGGCTCATCTTCTTACTTCCAGCAACAGCAAGAAGGCAGATCCGTAATCTATCATGTACTTTCTGCAATGAGCCCAATAAGTTCAACTCTTTTAAAATGGCAGATAACATATAGGAACAATCAAGTCTCTCTGAGGAGTGGGTTACTTAATAAACCTATTCATTCAGAAATAGTTTCACAGCAAAAGACCAGTAACATCTTATCAAATATCAATGAAAAAATTACAAAATTGATGGCAAAAGTTAGCACTTTGAAAAGAATAGCTGACCAAATTCATTTGCAGCTGACCAAATTAATTTGCTACAGTTATTCCCTTTGAAAATCTGTACAAATTTAAAAATGGAGGTTACCTTAAATCCTCAATACAGTAGAATCATTTAACATTGGCTCAGTCCACTCAAGGCTCATCATCTGCATCACTTGGAGGGTTAGCGTCTAATGTCAAATTACAAGAACTACCTGTTAACCTGTGATAGTAGTGGTAGTGCTATAGGAACTTTAACAGAACCTGATCCTTTTCAAACTTAGCTCAGCAAAAGATGATTAAAAAGCTTTAAAACATTAAATACAAATTTAGATAAAGAAACAGAAGTAAAAGCCTCTGGCATTATTATCTACTCTGCTATCCAAAAACACGTGCCCCATTTTTAAAAGTATGACACAAAAGATAATTGATGCACCAGTGCAGAATGTTACTGCAACCACGCATGCTAACATGAACTATACAAGATTCTCAAGTAAGTACTGCTCTGCCAGTTACTAATCCTAATAATAATTGAGAGGGCTCCAAGACATCTTAAACTGGCAGAATTTATAAAAATAATGACATCCTTTCTTGAACACAAAGATGTATTATGCTCAGAGGATAAAGTCCCGAGGGTATGAGGAGGCTTGGGAATGGGGGTCACATGTCCCCCTCTCCTTTATAATGAAATTCAGCCCTAAGGAAGGGTACAGGAGCCATGTGCAGTGTAGGGTTGGGGATGGGTATGGGACAGAAGGACAGTGTGGGGTTGGTTGCTTCTGGGTGGCTATACTTAGGACGTTTAACAAAATTATTACATATGTATATTTTACATCAAATAATTTTATTTCAAATTTAATATAATAAAAGGAATATATATATATATTCATATATATATATATATATATATATGTGTGTGTGTGTGGGTGTGTGTGTGTGTGTGTGCATATATATGTGTGTATGTGTGTGTGTATGGATCCCTGGATTCACACGTCAACAGCAAATGCATGGATCCATGAATTCACACACCAACAGCAAAGCTGTTATTGACCAGCTGTAACCAGACAGGAAAGTAGCAGCCCCGTTTTGTGAATCAGGACAGGGTTCCCAGGGGGGAAACATAAAATGAAATATAGGTGTTCATTAAGAACATGGTGATAAGCACCGCCCCGCCTGCAGTGGCGGTAACTACAGCCAACATGCTGGTGGTACGGATCGCCAAATAATGAAGCCATTGAGAAACAAGTATCGGTCCATCCACACACCGCCATCTTTGTAGTCCCGACGAGGACAGAGGGGGTCGCCCACAGGCCGGCGGAAAGGTCCTACCCGCTACCAAATAATGAAACACAAGACCGCCATCAGTTCCGGGGCAGGAACAACCGCCAGGCAAAGCGTGGCGGAAACAAGCAATATAAAAGGGAACACTCACCAGAGGCAGACAGAACACGCTGATGCAGACATGGAGAGAGAGTTGGAAATAATGCCAGTGCTGCTCCTTGCCATATGCCTCCAGGAGCGTGAGCGCTGATGAAGACAACGACGATAAGTACCTCAACCTAGTACACATGGGAAGAAATGGCACAGGTACACACCCACCCCATGCAACCGGCAATGCACCCCCAACCCCTCCCACATCCCAAGCTAAACATACCATAACATAATGTACTTACCAGACCTAAGCCAACAAAAGACCTGCACCAAAGTACACACATGTGCACATCACCCCTCCATGGTGAAACGCTGTACAGCGTCACCATATTGTGCCAACAGCACTACTGGGCACTGAAACTTTATTACATCATGTCCAAATAAGGCCATTGGTCAGTCCATTACGAATAGCCTGAAGGGCCAAAACAGGCCGAACTTTACTCCCACATGTGCAAAGGGTACTCCACTTGAAAGGGGCATCAATGGGGCCCAAAGAGGCTGAACTTGAGTCCCACATGTGCAAAGGGTACCCCACTTGAAAGGAGTATTAATGGGGCAGCCAGTCACCTCAGGGAACAGGGGCAGAGGTGGTGGGGGTGGGGACGTATGTCTGGAAGGGGGGGCTTGGGTTTAGGTTTGGGAGGGGGATTGTGCTTGCCCTTGAAAGGAGGGGGAGTGGGCTTGGACCAGGGGGTGGCAGAGGGACCTGGGGCAACACAGGGCTTCTTCCTCCCTGGGGAAGGGTCATGGGAATGGGAAAGGCAGACTGGGGCGGACTTGGACGTGGAAGGAGTGGACTAGGCAAGGAGATGGGCACCTTTAGGGACGAGACAGGGTGGGCCAGTGGGTTCCAACAGGTCAATACGGGAGAGGGAAAGCTTCTTAGGGGCAGTTGGAGGGGATTTGGAGGCAGGTCTGGGAGGGGAGGTTGAGGGAGTGCTTGTATCAGGTGTAGATGTGTCTGACATGGGTGCAGGTACCTGTAAAGTATGCTGATGTGTGGTGGATGTGTGTGGTGTGGATGTCTGCGAATGTTTGAGTGTTTTGGGAGGGGGTGGACACAGTGGGACAAGACAGGCTGCCAGTGTACATGGATGTTGTCTGGGTGTCTGCAGGTCTGGTGAGTGTGCTGGAAGTGTCTGTCAATATAGTTGTGGTGAGTGCAGGTGTGGTGTCTGGGGTGCATGTCTGGATGTCAGATGTTGTGGTGACTGCATGAATGGGGGCAGCAGCAGTGACTGAGGGTGCAGTGGGTGTGGGTGTGCATGGTGAGGTGACAGACAGGGTGGTGGGGGAGGGTGACACAATGGGGGAAGTGGATGTTGTTGTGTGTGATTTGGTATGTTTGGTGTGTGCCTGCCTGTGGTGGGAAGTGTGGTGCTTGTGTTTGTCTGTGTGCTTCTTGAGTGTTGATCTGTGTGCATGGCTATATGTACGTGTGCTGAAAAGATATCTGTAGGCCAGACATGGCACTGTGAATGCCTTCCAGGTATGCATTGCATTGCTGCATCTGGGATTCTAGCCCCTCAATGGCATTCACGATGGCTGTCTGCCCTACAGAGATAAAGCCTTCTCCGTGAGGGCATCAGGGCTGACTGAGGCAGGGGATGAGGTGCCTGGGAGGAAAGAGACACCCACCCTCCTGGGTGAGCAGGCACGGGCAACAGGGTGGGGACAACTGGGAGGGCTGTGATGGCATGGGGGGTGGTGGAAAATGGCATAGAATGGGTGTGCCCAGTATGGTCCACCATTACTAGGGGGCTCCCATCGGAGGAGGTATCAGAGTCACTACCTCCAGTGGTAGTTGCCTCCCTTGTGGTACTCCCCTCGCCCTCCAACCCACTGGTCCCCTTGGCATCACTCAGCTCTGCCTCCTTGGATCCGTGGGCTGCTGCATCCCCACTCGCAGGTGCCACTGCTCCCTCGCCAGATGATGCTGATGTACACGAAGGAAACAAGAGCACAGGGATGGAGAGACAAGACAAGGAAGAACTTTGTCAAAAACAGAATATATGTACAGCTCTGGCCCACACATACTCCCGTCCAGGTCACACACCTACACACAGCACCTACAACATACGTCATGACTGTGCCCCTGACTAGTGGCCATTACCCCAGAATACACCACATAACCCACATAAAACACAGACCTGATACACTGTGTGGAGTACACGCATGAGAGACTATGCCCAGCCAATGCATTTACAAGTCAGTGAGGCCACAAAGCATACCAGATGACAGAAAGGGGACCCCCCATGTGCCTATTGAGACTGCCCAAACTAGACCTCACACCATTCCAGGGACTTTCAGGGGGCAGGACTACAACAACACACCTGTTCAAGTGCCTGGCACTAGAATGTATACATACCACAGCACCAACATCCATCCATCTTAGCAGTATCACAACACTGTAGGTACTCACCCCTTCTGGCTGCTGTGCTGCCTTTAAGTGCCCATCCAAATCAGGATAGGCCACCGCCAGAATGCGGGCCATTGGGGGGGTCAGGGTCCGACGGGCACCCCTTCCTTGTTGGGAGGCCTTCTCCAGCTGGGCCTCTCTGGTCTTCCTGGCCCAGCACCTCAGGTCCTCCCACCGCTTCCTGCGTTGGGTGCTCCACTGGTTGTAGGCCCCCAGGGTCCACACCTCCTTGGCGATGGCTTGCCACAGGCCTTTCTTTTGAGGGGCGCTGACCTGCTTGGGATACACAGAGCAAAAAAAACAGACAACAGTATGTGTGCACCGAATACAGATAATATGTTGTTCCCTATGGAACGGCCATTGTTGAAAGGCAATTTATCAACTCACATACAGTACATGACAGACAGTCTACGGCTGGGCAGTTACACATCGAATCCACAAGCATACAGACATCCGCCACAATCACACACATCTAAGGATGACAGATGACAACTCACCTGCTCCTCTGGTCGCCCATATAACTTGGCAAACAGAGGTAGGACAGAGTCCACCAGCTTCTTCAGCTCCTCCACGTGGATGGCCGGGGCCCGTTCCCCTGTGACCCGCGCCATCTCAGGGACCAGAGTCAGGACAGAGAAGCACACGCAGTGGAGTACTAGCCTGCATGGGAATCAGGAGTCAAGGGTCTGGTGAAATAGCGTAGGTACCGCGGTGTGTGCTCTGTCACCACCTGCGTTGATCATGATTGGCCCAGGTTCCCCATTGACAACCATGTAATGCAATAATGTGGTGCACAGCAGTAAACACCGCCTTTCGCCATGACGACTAACGCCAGCGGAATTAAGTCACTTTCACTCTCTCATACCTTGATGGCAGGAGGCTGCCATTTTTCTACCACCACGTCACCCTAGCCTGGCCAGGGGCCTCATCGAGGGCCTCAAAATCTCTGATCTTAGTTGCTTGCTTACATGAGTCTAGGATCCTCACATGTACCGATCTTTGGAATTGTGTCCACACTGGGATGCCTTTATGACAGAGTTAACTCAGCACACATATGCCTGACGGTGTACCTCATACTTTGCATCTGTGTGTGTTACCTAAGTGTCGCACTTACAAAGATACAGTGTCATCAGGTGATGCAAGTGCATGTTTACACATCATATGTGCTCTTTCCTCCCCATTAGATACAGACCCATGTGGTGAGGGAGGGCCCCATCTGTTTACAGACCCAAGGTTGATTTGGAAACTATGGATGAACGTCACATCATTGTTTCCTATCTGTACTCCATTTTTTGGCTACAGGCTCATTTCAGGTGACAGCGGAAATGGGTACAGGAGTCTCACAGCCAATGTTCAGCCTCATTCTGTCAAAATCCTGTATGCATTCGTCCAACACCTGTAAACATATGTCCAGTTTCCCGAAAGGGCAGAACTTCCTGCCATCAAATCTGGATTTTATGCCTTTGCTAACATCCCCTATGTAATAGGTGCCATTAATGGAACCCACATAGCTCACATACCCCAAGAGTGAATGAACAGGTGTACAGGAATCAGGAAAAATATCTTTCCATGAATATGCAATTGGTGTGTACTGCTGACCAGTACATTTCACATGTCAATGCCAAGTTCCCAGGCTCAGTCCATGATTCCTTTGTGCAGAAAACAGTACTGTACCACAATTGATTAAACAACGACAAGGGGACATAAGATGGCTCATAGGTGAGTGTGTATTACACTGGATCTGTACATAGCTGACAGCCAGGCTATGTGCATGTAAAGTCAGTTTATTAAGGTCCTGTTTTGCCCACTTTTGCAGTTGATTCTGGCTACCCCACCTTGCAATGGCTCCTGACACCTGTGAGGAATCCCAGAACAGATGCAGAGAGGAATTATAATGAGGCCCATGGACATAGTAGGAGGGTGATTGAGTGCACTTTAGGTCTCCTGAAGGCTAGATTCCGTTGCCTCCATCTCTTTGGGGGATCCCTATCCTATGTCCCTGACAAGGTGTGTAAGATAGTGGTAGCCTGCTGCATGTTGCACAACTTGGCTGTGAGGAAAGCTATCTCCCTTCTGAGAGAGGAGGGTGCTGTCCAACCAGCCCACCAACCTCAGAGGGGGGATGAGAGTGATGGTGAGAAAGAAGAGGGGGAAGATATCAACTCCAGGAACCAGTTGATCCGCCTATACTTCCAGTGACTATAAGGTATTGTTCAATGATGTTGATATCTTCACTGCATAGTTTCCGTCTGACTCATGTAATTGGTAATGTGGTGTCTATAGTCAGTGACACTGTTAACTGATGACCGAAGTGGCATGTGCCAGGTAACCCAATATTATATACAGTGTGACATACTTCAGACACTACAGTGCATTGGATCCCCTCCTGCAATAAAGGTATGATTATTAAATTGACTGGCTAATGCATACACACTCACAATTGACATCTCATATTGACGATGACATACAATTTGAGTGCATATGTGTATTTATTTATTAAATGACAAAATATGCATATTTCGTGGGACAGTGATAGGGCGAGGAGACATGGTGCATATCCATACTCAGGTACATATGCTCAGCTGTTGGTAGCACTGGGTTTTGGTCCATGTGGCCATTGGTAGATGGTGTGATGGCAGTGGCATGTCAACAAGAGAGGACACTGGCACACAAGGGAGACAGTTCAGGGCAGAGTCACTTCCTAGCGGTGTGCTTGGTCTTGGCTGGTGTTTCAGTGGCATGTCTGGGTCTCAGGGCACGTTTGCGTGGCTGGAGCTGGGCTGCAGGGGTATGGGTGCTGGTTTCCTGGGTGTCCTCCAACAGTGCCACCAGTCCAGTAGCTGCTGCGGATGTAGAGGGCAGGGCAGTGTCCTGGCTAGTGGTGGGGGTTTGCAGGTAGGTGGAGGACTCAGGCTGGCTGTGGTACTGGTGCGGCAGCACCCCTGCAATGGAGGCCATGGTGGAATTGAGCTGTTTTCATTGCTCCATAGCCCCCTGGTGGTGTGCTATCTGCAGCCTCTGATTTGCTCCAGCGTGGCCAGGATCTGGCCCGTTCTGTCCTGGGTATGGTGGTATGCTCCTAGGACCTCAGATATCACCTCCTGGGCTGCTGCATCCATCCTTTGGCCACCCCCTTGGGCCACTGATGCCCTCCCACTGGCCCTAGCCCCCTGTGCCTGTGTCCACTGCACAGGTCTGGCAGTCACACTTGCACTGGGCCCTTTATCATCCTGTCTGTTGCTGGGTGGAGACTGTGGCTTCTGTACATGTGGGCTGCCAGTCTGTGGCCGGGAGACACTGGTGTGGGATTGTTTGGCCAGAGCTGATGATGGTGGCTGGGAGGTAGGGCTGTCAGTGGTATCCTGGGTGGGGCTGCTGGAGGGTGACATTCAGGACTGTGTGATGAGCCAGGATATTCCTCAATTTCCATACATCCCTCTGAACTCTCCTGAGTGGGGACTCTGTCTTCATGTAGGGCGCTGGCACTCCTTGACTTTTCCGTCTGGGTGGCGTGAGTGATGGTGCCTGTGGGGGGGGTGATAGACATGTGGGTGTCAGGTACTTTTTCTGCAATTGATGCACTGCTCTGCCCTATTTTGTGCTTATTTTCCCCTGTCATGGCATGCAAGGTCCCTTTGTGTACATTTCTTTGCATTTTATGTGGGGGTGGAGGTGCATTGTGGGTGCTGTAGTGACACTGGGAATCCATGCAGTAGTAGATGACTGTGCACAGGGGGCAGGATGGAGGTCTGTTTGTGGGATGGTAGGCATGCAGGGTAATTGGATGTGGGTGTTGTGGTCTGGCTGGGGGTGGGGTCCTGGTGGGAGTGAGAGGGGTGAGGTGATACATGCATTATAGGTGGGGTGAATGTTCAGGTATAGTGGTTGACTTACCTGAGTCCAGTCCTCCAGTGAGTCCAGTGAGGCCCTCTAGGTTCAGAAAAGCCAGGAACTTCTCCTCCCAGTCGGTGTATTCAGGGGGGTGTAGGTGGGGGACCGCCACCAGTCTTTTGTACTGCGATGTTGTGCCTGGATGCCATTGACTGAACCCTCCTGTGCAGGTCATTCCATCTTTTCCGGATATCATCCCTTGTGTGTGGATGGTTTCCCACTGCGTTGACCTTGTTGACTATTGTCTGCCATAGCTCCATCTCCCTGGCCACGGGTGTCTGCTGCAACTGTGCCCTGAATAGTTGTGGCTCGACCCTGAGTATTTCGTCTACCATGGTCCTTAGATCCCTATCTGTGAAGTGGGGGTGCTTAGGGTGTGCCATGGTGCGTGTTGTGGGTGGTGTGTTGTGAGTGTATTGGTGAGGGTGCTGTTCTGTGCTTGTGTATGTGGCTTATAAAGGTGTTTGGGGTTTGTATGTGTTTTGGTGGTGTATTTGTGCGTGTGACTTGTGTTATGTTGTGTTCAGTGTATGCGTGTTGTGTTGTGAATCTCAGTCGTGCTATTGGCGATGCAAATGATTGTGGGATATGTGTGTTTTATAGTGTTGTGGATGTGTGTCAGGTGTGTGGGTTTCAAACTTGCGAATGTGTGCATTTGATGTTGGTGGGACTCATTGCTGGCTGTGGTGGTCCATACCGCCAATGGTCGTTCAGCATCCACTATCCGCCACGCTGATTTGTGCTTCATTATTTGGTGGGCGGAGGATTTGTCTGCATGGCAGTGGCGGGGTGGTGTGTACTGCCTTTCTACGGTTGTAGGCCCTGGTGGTGGGTAGAGGTTGCATGATTTTTGGAGGTTTGACTTTTTGGCATCATTATTCGGCGATGTCCATTCTACTGCCACTGGTGGTCTTCTGTTCACTGTCACCACGGCCGTCGGCAGTGATTATCACCTAGTTCATAATGACGGCTGTAATATAAGGGGTCAGGATAGCAATATCCTGAAACCATTCATACTAATGCAGGGGCTGAGTGGGTAAGAAAGTGCCCCCAATTCTTTTTCCGCAGATCCATAACCCAATAAAAAAACATACACCCACTAACAGAACCACCCACACAACCATTCACACACTCACAGAACTACTCACAGGCCCACAAAACCACTACCACACCCACTCACAGACCCAGACAGCCACTCACACACCCATTCTCAGTCACACACCCACTCACATACTCATTCACACACTCACACCCACTCACAGACCTACAAAACCACTACAACACCTACTCACAGACCCATACTGCCACTCACACACCTACATTCATACCCATTCATGCACTCACACACAAACCTATCAATACACTGAAATACCCACTCACACACTCATTCACACGCTCACACACCAACTCACAGACGTACAAAATCACTTCCATACTCACTCACAGACCACTCACAGACCCACACAACCATTCACACACCCACTCACACATGCATTCACACATTCACACCCCAATCACACAACCATTCACACAGTCACATAACCACTCACACACGCATTCATACATTCACACACCCACACACAGACCTAAAGAGCCAACACCACACCCACTCACAAACCCAGTCACTCACACACTCATTCACACACCCACTCACATACTCACACACCTCCTCACAGACCAATTCACACACTCACTCACCTAATCACATACCCATTCATATAATCATACATCCACTTAAAGATCCACAATATAACTACCAATACAGCCACTCACACATCCACTCACACACTCACCCACACACAAACACACTCACTCACACACACCCACTCGCACACCCATTCACACATGCATACTCCCAGTGTGAGTAAGGGCCTTTTTTGAGAGGATATCCCCCCCTCTTTGCCTGGAAAATGATGTGGTTTCAAACTGTAAGTGTCCTGGGCCCCTGCTAAACAGGTTCATAAGACCATATCCCATCCCCAAAACTGCACTATGTACTTGCACATCAGCCAACCTTGTAAGTCCCTAGTAAATGGTACCCCTAGTACCTAAGGCATGAATACTGAGGCGGGCCCCCAGAGTTGCAGCACAAATTGTGCCACTCTGAGAGGCCCCACATCAGCCTCATGCAGACAGCTATTGCAGGTGTGAAGTTAAAAGTTGCAAACCCGACATGACACTCACCAAGTGTGCCATGCTGAAGAACCAGAACCTTATGGGCCTGGCGGCGCAGGGTACGCCTGAAATCTCCTTGGATTCACCTGCCTCAACTAACAGAGACACGGGACACTCTGTCAGGCGTAAAAGATCAGATTTTATTAGCTGCAGCTAGTACAGTTGTCCAAGAAGTACACAAGGTATGTTCTCAGGAGACTGCCACTTTACTTTGTGGCGCACAATCTTATATACCGTATAAAAACCATTTATTAACTACATACACTCCCAGAACACATAGAAAGGAGCCAGTAAGAATAACGTAAAGATAGAACAGAGCCAATAGAAATGTCGGAAAACAAGACAGCACCAATAGAAGGAATTGGAAAACAAAGTATCAAGTGACTTAAGGTTGCCTCCCCTCCAGCTGTGTTTGTCACCCCTCCCTTGAACTAATTCATTAACCGATCCACAACGAAGTTGCATGTGGTGCGATAAGTTTGTGTGCGTTTGGAGGACAGTTGTGAAATGAGAGAATACTAGCAAAGGACAGCGAAGGCCAGACGATAAGATAAGATCGGCGGAGAATAGTGTGAGCCTACAGATAGTTGAAACAAGGATTAGAAAACCAGACAGGGATTAGTGTACTCGGTCAGACCTTAATACCAGCCTTGTAAAGATAGAGGCAGAAGGCTGTTTTGAACACCATGTTGCAGAATAAGCAGAAAAGGCAGAATGGACTTCGTTCACTGTGCTGCCTGAGTGAAGGCAACATAAAATGGCGGCGGGCCACAAAATGGCGGGTCGATACGATCGTATTAAAAATCGAATTTCCTCAGACCCTCCTTTTGCCAGAACTCAGGCAAGATACACAAACTCATGTTAATCTGAGTCGATGTCTATGGCCATGAGGTCATCAAGCTGTTGCTGTACCATCATTTTGATATTCTCTGCTCTTTGTGACTTGGGTTTGGGAATACATGCAGTAGCACATAGGTTGCAGATGGCAGGACCGCAGTGCATACAAAGACAACAAGAGAATATAAAAGCTAAAATTACTCCAAAGAATGTCAATACCTTCCAACCCCATTTGGACAGTAATTCCCAAAACCACTCTGAAAAGGACCAATCTCCTTCGTCCTGATGAATCGACTCGGAGATTATGTGTAACTTAGAGATAGCTTGGTATACTGTCGGAGCGTCATTAGGTATGAAAATACAGCAACTTGATCCGATCAATTTGCATACTCCACCACGGTCCGCAAGAACAAAGTCTAAGGCAACACGGTTCTGCAAGGTCATAAGACGATCAGCCTGTAGTTCAGCTGTAATGTTACTTAAAGCTCCTACAGTGATGTCTATGGTGGTTTCTACGACACGAACCAATTGCCTTATATTTCTGCTGTTGGCCATTGGACCCCAGAAGGGAAGAAATCCTTTGAGGAAATCTCCTCCCTCTTGTCCTGCTGTGTCTTTCGAATCCACAATCCCTCTGCCATATCTATTTTTATGATGGTTCGCAGGAGCGGTGTATGTAGGGGGAAGAAGAAAGGCTATATAACAAGTACCAGAGAAATCAGCTGGCAACCATGTATAAGCCCTATCGTGGCAAACGAAGTATGTACCTTGAGATGGTACTAACGGCGGTGAATTCAGGGCTGAATAAACATATGTATGGGAACATAAACTTTCTCTTTGTCCGGTGTTTGGAGTTCTATCATTTATTTGCAGACAGAAATTTCCTTGTTGGGGTATGACCCGTATCGGAGGAGATTTTCCTTGCTCAATCTTATCATTGAGGCTGGAAATGTAATTAGTTATGTTCCAATTGGTATATGCTTTTCTTTCATCTATGGAAGCTTCACTTTTTTCCATGATTTTAGCCATAGCTACCATTCCCTTTATCAATAAACTATGACTGAAATCTGAACCAACACTATGTGAACTGACAGGTTGTTTAATTTTACTTTGATATGCATTATTGAAAATGACAAAATAAGCCCAAGCGGAACCTTCATAGGAGAATGGAAGAACTAAATATGGCATTCCTTTTTCTACCGTATGTGGTATGAGTCCACACACCCAACAGTCAGTTGTATTGATCACTAACTGATGTTGATGTAACAACTGGACGAAGGAATTGTTAAAGTATTCAGTTCTTCTGATGAGTTCATGCTGGGGAAGAGTGTGAAATAGGTGCGGAGAGATAGTAGAAGAAGATGTAGAGGTAGGAGAAGAGACAACTTTTTGCTGCAGAGTAATAATGATCCAGTTTACAGATGCCAAAAGAATACACGACAATATAATGACGCATAGAGCAATACTACAACGACTATATATTTCTTTACAATTATTCTTTACATTTTTACTTTCTCTTTTATCTAATGTAGCCTCCATCTTTCTAAGTGGATGCTCACGGCAATCTTCCTCAATCACTGTAGTCACGATTATCTACCGTCCTATGACACTGTGAGGTCCTGCAGGCCTATTGCCACTTACTCAGGTCGTAACTAAGACTCCTACCGTGACCCTGCAACCGGGATAGAGTACTACATAGGAGAGAAATTTACAAGTTCTTTGGTCTTGGTCTCAAATTATAGCGTTCCTGTCCAGAGGCAGTCTGGTTTTGAAACAATGTTCCTGGATTTGTCGTGTTCAAGCGACGATGCGATGGTATTGCTTCTTGAAGGATGTCGTCGTCCTCTTTCTCAGAAAGTGTTCCAATTAGACGCGCATCACTGAATGGTACAAATTGCGGAACTTTCTCACTTTCAGAGTCACTGATGCCTCTACGGACCCACTGATCGAAAGGCAAGGGCAAAGGCACTTTCTTGCAGTGCACGTCATGCACCCAGTTTTTCTTTCCTTCGACTTTAACTGCTGTTCTTGTGGTCAAAAGAACCAGGCGTGGCTCTCTCCATCTGGGCTCCAAATTTCTCTGTCGTTGGAAATTTTTCGTGCAGACCCAGTCACCTGGTCGGATGGAATGACCTGGGTCTGTGGAAGCCTCTGGTAGAGCACTCTGAACCTGTTGATGAAGAACACGCAATTTAGTTGTAAGGTCATGCAAGTAGTCAATCAACATCGGTTATGGCAAGTCTGAGTATTTCTTAGGGCGAGGAACTCCCCATACATTAGCTGGGCGACCAAATATCACTTTGTAAGGGCTAAGCCCCAAACGAGAGTGTACTGCTGTTCTGGTGGACAGAAGAGCCAATGGTAAAGCATCAGGCCAATTAAGTCCTGTGCTAGCTTGCACCTTAGCAATTTTAAGCTTCAAGGTTCCATTGTAGCATTCTACTAAACCAGCCGACTGTGGGTGATTCGCCGCGTGGAACTTCTGTTTTATGCCAAGACCTGCACAAACTTTTTGCATGACTTGACCCACAAATTCGCTCCCATTGTCACTCCAGACAATGCGCGGCAAACCAAACCTAGGGAAGAATTCTTTCAAAAGTATTTTGGCAGTTGATAAAGCAGTATTGTCCTTCAGAGGGTAGGCTTCTACCCATCTAGAAAAAGCACATACTACCACCAGAACATATTTGAGGTTGTTGCATCGTTCCATGTGAATATAATCGATCTGCAACACCTCAAATGGATATGTTGGAGGAGCAAAATGACCTGCTGGAGTTGGGGTTCCCTTTCCCGGATTGTACATCAAGCAAACAATACAATGTTTTACTACATTATTTGCACACTTTGGGATCCCCTCATTTTGCCACACTGGAGCCAGAAGTTTACATATTCCTTTTGCACTTAGGTGAGCTGGACCATGTGCCATAGTAACTACAGGTAGTACATAAGCATCTGGTAACAGCCAACGTTGATGTTCTGATAATTCAACCCAACATCCCATCTCATCTAACATTCCTATACTTTCCTTCCACTTTCTCAACTCATTCTCCGTAGCCTCTCCTTGAATTGATTTCACACTCTCTACTGTATCTTCACACATTCCCTTTTCTCTTACGCAGTTTGCGGGACCTGCAACATACATTCGACTTGTGTTGTCTCTGGCTGTCTTTTTCGCTACCTCATCTGCAAATGCATTTCCTCGACCAACATCGTCCACAATCTTTTTGTGTGCACTACACTTCACGATCGCTATCTGAGTAGGCATTGTAAGTGACTCAAGAAGTTCAGTCACTAATTGACCATGTTGTATCTTAGTACCATGGGAAGTAAAGAATCCTCTTTCCTTCCATAAGCGCCCAAAGTTAAACGCTACACCAAAAGCGTATTGGCTATCAGTGTACACGTTTACTCTTTTTCCTTTGGATAACACACACGCTCTAGTTAAGGCTATCAATTCAGCTGCCTGAGCTGAATTATGTCTAATGCGTGCTGTCTCCACAATCGTATGCAAAGTAGTAATAGCGTAGGCTGAAACTGTATCTCCATTCGGGAGCTTGAAACAAGAACCATCTACCCATAGTGTTCCATCTGGATTCACTAATGGCGTGTCTTTTAGGTCAATTCTACCCTTAGTCTCTTCTTCAGTACGGAGAAAACAATCATGCTGTTCAGAGACATCTCTCTCTTCTGGAAGAGGCAACAAAGTAGCTGGATTCAGGGTATTACATCGTTTGATGTGTATGTGACTAGCCAAAAGCGTCAGCTCATATCCGGACAACCGAGCACTCGTAAGATGCTGCGTTTTTGTCCTATTTAGTAAAATATCCACTGCATGTGGCACCATAACAATGAGAGTATTATCTAGTACTACTCCAGCAGACTGTCGAATAGAAATTGCTGCTGCCGCTGTCGCCTTAAGACAACTAGGCAATGCTTTAGCTACTGGATCTAACGTAGCTGAGAAATATGCGCATGGTCGCTGTTGATCTCCAAAACGCTGCGTTAAGACTGACAATGCACAACCCTCTCTTTCGTGGACATAGAGCGTAAAGGGCTTACTGTAATCAGGAGTACCCAATACAGGAGCAGAACACAAAGCAATACGCAAATCAGTAAAACTCTTCTGACACTCGTCAGTCCACGGAAGAGGCTGAGGCGTATCTTTTAAAGTTAGCGCCAACAGCGGTTTAGCCAATAAAGAGAAACTCGGAATCCACTGTCTACAATAAGAAGTAATGCCCAAAAAGGCACGTACCTCTCTTTGTGTGGATGGCACTGACATTTGTGCAATTGCCTGAATTCGTTCGGGGGTCAATCGTCGTCCCTCCTTTGACAAGAGATGACCCAAATAAGTCACCTCGCGACAGACATATTGTAATTTAGAAGGAGAAACCTTGTGATTCAGATCAAACAAATGACGCAACAGTGCAAAGGTCACGTTTTTGCAAATCTCCTCTGAATCAGCTGCAACTAATAAGTCATCCATGTACTGAATGAGAGCGGCACCGGACGGTAAGGAAAAGGCATCAAGATGACATTTTAGAGCTTGACTGTAAACAGAGGGACTTTCACAATAACCTTGAGGTGCGCGTTTAAACCGGAAGCTTCGGCCTCCGAGGGAAAAACCAAAAATATCTCTACTCTCTTCGGCGATGGGAATACTAAAGAAAGCATTCTTTAAATCAACAACTGAAAACCAAGTCGCTGTAGAAGGTATCATCGTCAACAGAGCAGTGATATCTGGGACTACAGGAAACTGCGGTACGACAATCTTGTTTACCTCCCGAAGATCAATTACAAAACGATAAACAGGAGGCTGAGAAGGATCAGTGCGTTTAAGAACCGGAAGAACAGGACTGTTACATGTATTTCCTCTCGTTTCCTCAACCACACCCTTCTGAATCAAATCATGGACAATTTCCAGAAGTGCTTTCTCACCTTCAGTAGAGATTCTGTATTGCGGAATACGTGGCATTTCAGCATTGGGCTTAAGAGTAACAACATAAGGTGGGATCTCAAGACAACCAACGTCATTCGGACCCGTAGCCCAAAGCGTTTCGGGAAGAGAAAGCAATTCAGGTGGAAATTGATCTTTTGATAAGTACATTGGACTAGTCATTTTCTGTCCTAGAGTGAGGTATACACCAGAAGGTGAACAATATATCGTAGCATGCATTCTTTTTAATAGATCTAAACCCAACAGATTTTCACCACAACCATTCGTCAGAAGAAGCGGAGCTTCTAAATCATAAGGGCCTATTGAAACAGGCAAAGGGCAAGAAACTGGATTGCGAACAGGGGCGCCAGAAAATCCTACAGATACATTCGTTAAGCCAGACAAAGGTGCGCCAGGGAGTTTAGAATGAATGATAGAGCTTCTCATGGCACCAGTATCTAAAAGAAATGGCTCTGAAACACCCATTGTAGTGACATTAACATAAGGTCCATTCTGATCCACTGGAATTGACGTAACCCCCTTACTTTGTCCATGGCTGTCCTATTCAAAATGAAGACTTTCATTCCCTCCTTCAATATACTGATCCTCACTGTAATACTGTGTAGACCTAACATTTTGCTGATCAAAGTAATTTCCGGAATTTGGAGGAACAAAAGAACGCTGCCCTTGGGTTAACACACCTCGACCTCTACCTCTATTTGCTGACTGAAGACCACCACGACCTCGTGAAGCAGATGTTGCTCCATTACGCTGCAACAATGCCGGACAATTGTTCTTAAAATGACCTTCCTCCCTACAATAAGCACATTGATTGGGACCTAGCAAAGGTCTTGGAATGAATGGTTCAGGCTTTTGATACAACCTCTGAAACTGCGGAGGCTGTTGAAACTGAGGCTGAACATAACGAGGAGGATAAGCCTGTTGCAAGAGAACTTTAGTTTTTAATTCTTTCGTCTTTTTCTCTTGTTTTTCCCTTTCTTCTTTGTCTCTATTTTCATAATATTGTGCAGTAGCCAATATCTGGGCGGAAGAAGAAACTGCCCATGAACTCTCGGAGTCTTTTAGCTTGTGTGATAGTTCAGGAAGCAAGTTATATACGAACTTATCCACAAATAATCGCTGTCCCCCTTCTGTAGCCATATCTTGACCACTGTGATCAATGAATGTCTCCTCGAATCGGGTAAAGAAATCGGAAACACTTTCATCTTTCTTTTGTTTACATGCTGCTAGCTTATCCCAATTAACTCTCAAAGCAGGCATCATTGTTTTCATTAATGTAATAATCCTACCAGGGAGTTCTGAGATCAAAGCATCGGGCTTTGCACCACCTACTTGACCTCTATCTGCGGCAATAATAGCGTTCCAATCGCCGCCTAATTCTTGAGCGTGATCCTCTCTACGAATTTTAGCCCATATTGTCTGTGGAACTACATTTCCCATCAACATGTCAATATCTGCTAGATTCATAGTACATGCATCAACTGTTTGCGACAACTCTTTATAGTAACCAGCAGGATTTTTGCGTGAATCTGGTAGTGACTGTTTAAGTGCTAAAACTTCAGACCTTTTCCAGGGGACATGTATCCATATGCGCTGAAAATGCGCAGGAATAGCTGGATTAGCACCTGCTGCTGCAACTTCTTCCTTCCATATTGGAGAAACCTCTCTCATGAAGGATCAGAATCAGGAAAAGTCTGTGAGAACAATAGGGATCTGAAAGAAATAAGTGTTCTGACAGCGTTTTCAACCTTAGGACCCACAATAAGTCCTTTGTCAAAGTCAGCCTGAACATCTAACAGATCCTGTGGGACCGAACCCAAATTCATATCCTCCCATTCTTTAGCGAGAGTATCGCACATAACTTTAAAAACATATCTCTGCGTAGGTGCATTCCATTGCAGAAAGGTGGACATAATATCAGACGTACTATATTGGGGACCCTTCTTGATCCATCTACAAGCAAGTGAGTCCAATTTTTCTCGCTCTTCGGAGTCTGGGAATTGACTACGAGACTGTCTTCGAGAAAAAGCTGGAGACACATTTAAAGCTTCAAAGAAAGGTGATAAGAGACCAGAGACAGTATCTGCAAATCGCTTACGCATAGATGGAGAATTTGACATAAGGATAGGGGACAAGGTATTAGGTGAATTAACTAAAGGAGCATTAGGAATTGCCAAAGGAGCAGAAGGCAAAGGAGTTAAAGGCAAAGCTGGCATAGGCAATACTTGAGGAGGCAAATGTGGAAAAGCTGGAGCAGGCGGAAGCACAACTGGCGGCTGAACAGGCTGTAACATCGGGGGTGCATTAGCACCTTGTACATAGGGCGGAGGCAATTTCAATAAGTGGGACATTAAGGAATCTTCCTCAAAATCTTTTCTCTTATCAAGGGAAGAGATAGGCAACGTCGGATAGCATTTATCTATTGCCATTCGATGCTGTCTGTCTGAAATTTCCATTGTATTATCTATTTCATCATCTTTGAATTGCTGAGCAGCCTGTATAATCGTCATTCCCTGTGTTTTCCTATCTCGTTTCGCTTGTTTAATTTCTCTCTGTTTGGCTTCCTTACGCCAAAGGCGAAAAGAGTCAAACATTGCCGGCCGGGCTTTTCTTTTAAATAACGTTGCTTCTAAATTATCTAGCACATCAGTTTCAAAACTACCATTTTCTGGCCATTTTAAAACACCATCTTTCTTTGTATATCGGGTCCATGTCTTATTAAAGGCAATAGGACCAACACCATGTTTAGAATAGAGCTCATATGTGGGAGTTCCAACCGAAGGAATCGGACAGGAGTCCTCAAGCTGGGAGTCCCTATTACAACCAAAGCAACAAAGTTTTCCAAACTTAGTCAGACCAGACATCTCACGATTTTTACTGGCTGTTCACAAACATCAAGGGGGTAAAACTTTCAGTTTACACAGCACAAATGCACTTACCCCTCGGCTTTGGCCACTGCAATGGCCAAATCTAAGGACCTAAGGACAAAACAAAGACCAAAATTTGTGGGCGCGACCCACCAAATACTTAACTAAGGATGTCTTCTTACACCAACAGAGGCCCGTCTATCGTCTCGCTTTACCATACATCATCAAAGAAAGGGCCAAGGCAGGGCGGCAGTCAGGGCAGCAGTCGTCAGTAGCCGCCAGGAAGGAGTAACCGCGCTGAAAAAGACCTTCGGACCACTTCGACATACAGGGGTCGCTTGACGTGGCTCGCGATTCCTCCAGAATTTTCTTGCGGGGCTCCTCACGACCTTCAGGCAGAACCGGTACCGCTGAAGCCGCCCCACGTTGGGCGCCAGTTGAAGAACCAGAACCTTATGGGCCTGGCGGCGCAGGGTCCCCTGAAATCTCCTTGGATTCACCTGCCTCAACTAACAGAGACACGGGACACTCTGTCAGGCGTAAAAGATCAGATTTTATTAGCTGCAGCTAGTACAGTTGTCCAAGAAGTACACAAGGTATGTTCTCAGGAGACTGCCACTTTACTTTGTGGCGCACAATCTTATATACCGTATAAAAACCATTTATTAACTACATACACTCCCAGAACACATAGAAAGGAGCCAGTAAGAATAACGTAAAGATAGAACAGAGCCAATAGAAATGTCGGAAAACAAGACAGCACCAATAGAAGGAATTGGAAAACAAAGTATCAAGTGACTTAAGGTTGCCTCCCCTCCAGCTGTGTTTGTCACCCCTCCCTTGAACTAATTCATTAACCGATCCACAACGAAGTTGCATGTGGTGCGATAAGTTTGTGTGCGTTTGGAGGACAGTTGTGAAATGAGAGAATACTAGCAAAGGACAGCGAAGGCCAGACGATAAGATAAGATCGGCGGAGAATAGTGTGAGCCTACAGATAGTTGAAACAAGGATTAGAAAACCAGACAGGGATTAGTGTACTCGGTCAGACCTTAATACCAGCCTTGTAAAGATAGAGGCAGAAGGCTGTTTTGAACACCATGTTGCAGAATAAGCAGAAAAGGCAGAATGGACTTCGTTCACTGTGCTGCCTGAGTGAAGGCAACATAAAATGGCGGCGGGCCACAAAATGGCGGGTCGATACGATCGTATTAAAAATCGAATTTCCTCAATGCCCACTAACACTGCATGCAATATAGGTAAGCCGCCCATCTGGCAGGCCTTGCAGCCCTAAGGCAGAGTGCACTATAATGCATGTGAGGACATATGTGTGCATGAATAAATATGGCACTACTTTGTCTTTGCATAACTTTAAGACATAGTGAGGGTACAGGGAAGCCATATCAAATGTATGGGTTGGACGCTGACCATTACGAGTTCCCCAGATACATGATGGCCTCTCTGAATACTGGGTTGTTTGGTATCAAACAACTCAGAATAATAAACCCACACTGATGCCAGAGTTGGATTTATTCTAAAATATTATAAAATATACCCAGAGGGCATTTTAGAGGTACTCCTGCAAAACCTAACAGCCCTGGCTTGGTTCCTGACTGTTTTTTACCAGCCTGCCATCACCAGACAGAAGTCTGGATTACTGGGGTGGGAGCCTCTGCTCTCAGAAGGCAGGACACAAAGCCTTTCCTGGGTGGAGGTATTACACCTCCTCTCCCTGGCAGGCACCCTGCACCAGCGGTCAGTTTTAAAGGTTTACCGTCTTTTAAATCTGTCCTCTCGCTACCAACAGATAGCCATCCAATGGTTTTCAGACTTCTTTGAGCATGAAAACTAGAAGGAAAACTTAGCCAGAGTAGGAGGAGTGACCACCCCCAGCCTTCACCACCCCTGAGGTGTGGCAGGCAAGGAGACTACTCCATTTCATTTTCCTCCATCTTCGATGGCAAGAAAATAGCTTAACAGGGTAAGGGATGTGACCCCTTTCCACAGCATGTAGTCACATAGTGGGTATAGCCATCCCATTGGCCACTACCAGGTATTCCCCATAATGCCCACTAGTTGCAGTGTTTACTGGGCATCCCTAGACCTGCAGATCACATTTGACAAACATAAGAAGACCAGTGACAAAGAAGACCCAAGGCATGAGAACAGAAGCCCGGTTGCAAGAAGAAAAAGGTGCCAAACCCTGCCTGCTGCACTCAGGGCTCGACAATAACCGCTGAGGGGTCAACTGGACAACTGAAGGACTCTAAGAAACTCCAGAGCACCTCCAGGCTTCTGCAAAATGCGAAGAACCTCCCTCTAAGTATAGGCATCAATCACCTGCAACCTGCAAGCAAGAAACCAGTGAAGTCCAGTTCACTGACCGACCACTCACCAACGAATCGGACATAGCAGCCCAACCAAGATCCACCTGACTGATTCGAAGGACAAAACCTACCAGTGTTCCAAATTTGGTGGCACTGTGACTTTCAGGGCCCATGACATGCAAATATCTGCAGTAATGTACCCCCAAAATTGGACACCCAGAAGGAACGTTTCCTCCGCACTCTTAAAAGCCCATAAGCAAGCCTCAGTTGAGGGATCTCAGTATTTTAAATTAAATTTTAAAGTTTTTCCCTTTCATTCTTATGGTGCGTAACTACGCACAAAAAGCATATATTTTCTATACTTTGAAAAATCATAACTTAAAAAGTACTTACCCAGTTCTGATGATCTTGGTCTTAAAAAATGTTATGAAAATCTGAAATATTTTTGTAAATTGGTTGCTTGGCAATGGCACGCCAGATTCCCTTCTTCTGATCGGCGTTGACCTGCATGGGTGACACAGACAAAAGGAGAAAGTCATGTTCACATGCACCGTACCAATAGTTGTGTACTGAACACATCAGTTACAGCAAGTAGGCACACAATCCCGGCCTCTTAGCTCACACTCCTTCACAAAAGACAATCTTCATGCATCAACACCTTTACTAGTTTACATAAATGGTACACCTTCATTCACCCCAACTATCACACATTGGTAATACATTGGACCCACCTGCTCCTCTAGTGCACCAAATAGCTGTTCATACAGTGGTAGGACCTCCTCCACTAACTTCTCCAGCTGTTCTGTGGTGAATGGAAGGGCCCTATCACCTGCAGGATGTGGCATGACAGCTCCCAGAGGCAGTATACAGCAACTCAGGTCGTGGAGGTCTTGCAGGCAGCTGTGTCAGGAGTCAAATGAGCAATGCTGCAGAAGATGACGGTCACGCCCACCACGTACATGACCGTCACTACCGGCAGACATCGCCATTGGCCCAAGTCCGCCAAAGGCAGCAATGTGTTCCAATGGCATATAACACTGCGGTTGTGACCACCTACTGCCATGATGACTTCTGCCGGCAGACTTCAGTCACTCCCACATTTCCAGTACAATAGGTCAGGCAGATGCCATTTTGAACACATTTCATATATGGAAGTGTATAATGAGCTGCATCATGAACCATGCCCAATATTGTTCAGTACATCTGTAAGTTCTGCTCTCATGTCCAGGTGACTTTTTGTGCATCTGTGCTGTCTATGCAGTGTTGTTGGAGGACTTGTGGTGACAGTAATGTACAAATACTCAGAGGTTCCTATGTGTTTCGAAACTGTTGATAATGTCCCAAACTATGTGTGACACGTGCCTAAACGATTCATCATACAAACATGTCCAAATACAGGTGACTTATTAAGTGTAATCCCATATTCAGTTGAGGCAATGTGGACCAAGGAGGGTGTTATCGGATGCATAGCTATGTGCTATACTGTATGTATTAGAGGTAGTAGCCATCCTCAACAACTGTTATGTGTGAGTAATTTATTAAACTGTACTTGAAGTGTGCATGCTGTGTGTGACATACTATGTTTACATGTTTTCACATAGTTACCCTGCCATGAGGAGAGGAAGACGACCACAGGTGTACCGTCCACTAGTAGACCTGCACACCATGGAGGAAAGACATTGTATTCAGAGATATCGCCTGACTCGTCCTACTGTCATGGTTCTTTGAAAACAGTTGGAGCCAGATTTGTTGCCTGCCATTTGCAATCTCTATAGCATATCTCCCATCATTCAAGTCTTGTCAGTGCTACATTTCCTGACCACTGGCTTCTTTCAAAATACAGTGGCTCTAACTGCAGGGATGTCTTAGCCCGTGTTCAGTCTGGTTTTGAAGGATGTACTGTGTGCATTGTTGAAACACCTGGACAGCTTCATCAGGTTTCCCCAATGTGTGGATTTGGCCTATGTGAAGGCACACTTTTATGCATCCCCAATGTGTGGATTTGGCCTATGTGAAGGCACACTTTTATGCAATGGGACACATTCCACATGTGGTTGGACCCATTGATGGCACCCCTTTACCCTTGGTTCCCCCCGTGCCAATGAAAAGGTGTATAGGAACAGGAAAAACCACCACTTCATCAACATTCAAGTGGTGTGTCTGGCAGACCCGTACATTCCACAAGTCACAGCAAAGTATCCAGGATCAGTCCACAATTCCTTCATCATTGCTAATGACACAACTCTACACAGTGAGGGCATGGCTGGTTGGTAAGTTATAATAGAAATGTGTGTTTGCAATGTATATTTCCTGCCAGCAAGATGAAGCATGTCCCACATACATGTTTGGGTTGTTCTATCATTTTGTTCACAGGTGACTCTGGCTATCCAAACTGTCCTTGGCTGTTGACGCCAGTAAGGTACCCAATCACACCAGGGGAAGTCCACAACAGTGAGGGCCCCGGAAGGACAAGGTGTGTAGTTGAGAGGGCTTTTAGGCTTCTGAAGGCAAGATTTAGGTGCTTGGACATATCAGGAGGAACCCTCCTCTACTCACCTACCAAGGTATGTCAAATAATAGTTGCCTGTTCCATGCTCCACAATCTTGCCCTGAGACGTCAGATCACATTTATAACAGTTGAGGGGGGGCAGCAGAACCTGTGGGTGGAAATGCAGAAATGCCAAGTGATGAAGAGGAAGATGAAGCAGGAGACTCTAGGGCAGATCTCATCAATCATTACTTCAACTGACTAATAGGTATGTGAAGTTGACAAATCGTTGTTATATAATTGTTCAAGCAGATGTTGATAGGTAGCATGTCACCTTTCTTGCATCATCTGTGGGGGTGTAGTGAGCTCCAATGCCTATGAATGAGTTGTGAATGCAGACTGAAAGTTTTCATTGTGTAGAGGACAGAGTGGTCTACAATACCATGTATTTTAACAGCAGATGCAAATTTACACTTCTGGACATGCCTCTGATGTGAGGATTGTATTGTGCTATGTCCTATCCCACCCCTCTTTCACTCACAGATTTCCCTAGATCCGGTTTGGCTCTGCAACCTTGGCTAATGTAAGACAGTATCAGAAGCAGATTGCTGACAGACATGAGAAGTGGACATTACTGAAACCAGGGGATATTAGTGTTGTGTAAGTGGGGTGTAACCGAGATTGTTATACTGTCCGGACACTGGGGGGGGGGGGTAAAGTGTTCTTGTTTCTTCCACCTGTTGGATACATGAGATTGTCAAATGGTGTATATTGTGCTTTGAGATATGTCTAGTTAATGTGTGAATGTTGGATCATAGGCTCCTGCATCACAATGGGTTTAGTTGTTTGTGAGCTATATTGGACCTAGCTGTTATTGTGTTCATACTTTGCAGACCAACGTGCATGCGACTGTAGACTGACATAGGTGAGTGACAATCCTACAGGTATGGGACCAATGTAAGAGAAAGGGTTCAGGACTGGCTACTTCAGTAAACATCTATGTATGTTCCATGGGATATGTGAATTGGAAGCTATGGTATGGATATGTGATGAGGCTATACCACGTGATACAGAGGACCTATCAGTGTGACTCCTGGCTTGTATTAAGTGTACCATGAACCTTACTTCTGTATCTTGTGTTTTTGCAATGTGTGACACCTTAACATACATCTTGATGCTACTCTCAGTCATGGTCTATGCGCTGTTAGCAATTCTACCTATAAATGTGTGTAAAACTATAGATCAACTTATCGGAAATCTGTCCTGTTACATTTCTGTTGAAATTAATCTCCTACTGATGGATTCCCATCTGATGTCCATACCAATGGTTGTATGATACAGAGGTACATAATAAGACCTGAGTTGGTATGCATAACTATTTTACATGGATGACAAAAGACACATACACTGGACCTGTGTTTAAGTTTGATTTATTGTGCATATTTTAGGAAAGTACCATCTTTCTTGGCATGTTACCCTAATTTTACCTATATGTCAGTATGTTTTTGCCTGTCTCACTGGGATCCTGCTGGTCAGGACCCCAGTGCTCATAGTTTATGGCCTAATGTGTGTGTCTGTATAGTGCTTGACTGTGTCACTGAGGCTCTGCTAATCAGAACCTCAGTGCTTATGCTCTCTCTGTTTTTAAATTTGTCACTGTAGGCTAGTGACTTCATTTACCAATTTCAATTGGCACACTGTACCCCCCCTTATAAGTCCCTGGTATATGGTACCTAGGTACCCAGGGCATTGGGGTTCCAGGAGATCCATATGTGCTGCAGCATTTCTTTTGCCACCCACAGGGAGCTCAGACAAACCCTTGCACAGGCCTGCCATTGCAGCCTGCGTGAAATAAGGCACACATTATTTCACATCAATTTTCACTGCACTTAAGTAACTTATAAGTAACCTATATGTCTAAACTTCACTTGCTGAAAGTTAGGTGCAAAGTTACTAAGTGTGAGGGCACCCTTGCACTAGCAAAGGTGCCCCCACATAGTTCAGGGGCATTTCCCGGGACTTTGTGAGTGCGGGGACACCATTACACGTGTGCACTAGATATAGGTCAAAAACTATATGTAGCTTCACAATGGAAACTCTGAATATGGCCATGTAACATGTCTAAGATCATGGAATTGTCCCCCATTCCAAATATGGTACTGGGGAGCCGATTCCATGCATCCTGGGGGTTCCACTCTGGACCCCCTGTACTGCCAAACCAGCTCTCTGAGGTTTGCACTGCAGCTGCAGCTGCTGCCACCTCACAGACAGGGTTCTGCCCTCCTGGGGCCTGAGCAGCTCAGTCCCAGGAAGGCATAACAAAGCATTTCTTCTTAGAGCAGGGTGTTACACCCTCTCCCTTTGGAAATAGGTGTTACAGGCTGGGGAGGGGTAGCTTTCCCCAGCCTCTGGAAATGCTTTGAAGGGCACAGATGGTGCCCTCCTTGCATAAGCCAATCTACACCGGTTCAGGGACCCCTTGTCCCCTGTTCTGGTGCGAAACTGGACAAAGCAAAGGGGAGTGACCACTCCCCTGTCCATCACCACCCTAGGGGTGGTGCCAGAGCTCCTCCAGTGTGTCCCAGAGTTCAGCCATCTTGCTTTGCAAGGTGTGGTGGCACTCTGGAGAGCTCTGAGTGTCCAGTGCCAGCAGGTGATGTCAGAGTCCCCTCCTGATAGGTCCATACCTGATAAGATAGCCAATCCCCCTCTTAGGGCTACTTAGGGTCTCTCCTGTGGGTTCTCTTCAGATTCTGCTTGCATGTTTCCCTCAGGAATTCTCTGCAACTACTACTTCATCCTCTCGGATCAACTGCAGCCTGCTCCAGGAACCGCTGTAACAGCAACAAAGTATCCACAAGGGATACTTTTCTTCTGCAACCTCAGCACCAGCCAGCAACAGTAACAGTTTCCACTGTGTGCATGCTCTGGGGACTCCCTGTGTTCATCCTGCACCATAAGGACCGAAGAAATCTCCCGTGGGGTGACCGAGTAACTCCCCTGCTCACGCAGGCATATTCTAAGACGACAACCGGTGCCCTTGGACCCCTCTCACAGCAGACACAGAGGGTGGACACCATCGACATAGACAGTCCTGAGGTCCTGCTGACGCAATTTGGAGGAGGTAAGACCTGGCCTTCCCTGAGGGTGACAGTACCTCTGTGTACTGAATCTTCTTCACTTACTGAGGTCTCTGTGCACTATCTGCAAAATTCCTTTGTGCACAGCATGGCACAGATCCCCAGCACTCCATCCTGCAACACTCATTTCGCTGAGTTGTTCTCCTGTGGCGTGGGACCTTCCTTTGTTGTGCTGCACCAACTGTATTTTGCACCTCCTTTGTCCCCATTTCCTGGCACTCCCGTAGGTGCTGTCTGGCATCCTGAGGGCTCTCTGAAGTGCTGAGAGGCTCCTCTTCCTCCTCACACAGAGTTGAGGCCCAGAGGTCCCTCCTGGGTCCAGCCAGCACCATTTTGACATAAAATCCATATTTGTCATAACTAAGGATTGTTGGCGACTTCCAACACGAAATCACATCTGCATCCATCTTCACGTCATGGGACATCTTTTGCATCATGCCGGAACCCACTGGCATCTTCCTAGGGTGCATTTCTGCAGTCTTCGTCCAACCAGGGACTCTTCTTTTGCACCCTCTTCTGGTTTGGCAGGGGCTCCTGTCCTTCCTGGAACTTCTTTCAACTTCTGGACTTGGTCCCCTTCTTTTGCAGGTCTTCAGGTCCAGGAAAGCAGCAGTTGTTGTTTGCAGACTTGGTTGGTTACTGCAATAATTCATATCACGAGGTTTCATGTGTCGTAAGGAAACTTACAGTACTTTACTCCTGACTATTGTCTCTAAGATATTTTTAGTACTGTGTCACCCATAAAAGTACCTTTACTTTTGGCAACACTGAGTATTGTCTTTACTTGTGTATAAGTTCTGTGTAACTATAAGTGGTATTGCATGAGCTTTGCATGTCTCCTAGTTCAGCCTGAGCTGGTCTGCTATAGCTACCTCTATCAGCCTAAGCTGCTAGAAAACTACTACTTCACTAATAAGGGATAACTGGGCCTGGTATAAGGTGTAAGTACCCAAGGTACCCTCTACAAACCAGGCCAGCCTCCTACACATTTCAAAGGAATATCTGTGATAATAAAAGGAATTAAATGAAATATACGCAATGGGTGAAGTCATGGTGGATGACATCATCAGGGTAGCTGCTATACCAGTTGGTAACACAAGTCCAGTGCCCTTGTACCATGGGCGAATGGAGTTAGGTCTCAGAAGAGTCAACAGGGTGTATCTGTGGCACACAAGAGGAACAGTTCAGGAGAGGTTCAGTTCCTGGCAGTGGCTTTGGTCTTGGCATCTTTTCCTGCTGGATGTCTGGGTGAAAGTCTACTTTGCGGGGGTTCTTCAGCTACAGAGGGAGGGGTGTCTGAGGCATGCCATTCCCCTGGCAGGGCCTCCATTCCACTAGCATCCGCAGATGTGGAAGGGGCTGATGTTACATTGCTAGTGGAAGGGGCCAGATGTGGGGTACAAAACCTAATCAGGGTGCTATTCAGGTCCCTCAGCACCCTTGCAATGGACGCCAGGTGGGTATTTTGTGCCTATCACTACACCATGACTTCCTGGTAGTGGTCCCTCTGCAGCATTTGAATTTCGCACAACATGGTGATGACTTGGCCCATCATGCTTTGGAAACTTTGGTAGGCTCCCAAGACTTGGGAGATGGTTTCCTGGTCAGTTGTGTCTCTTTGAGGCCACATCCTCTGGCTTACAGTATGCCTCCCACACACCCTACCCCCATGTGCCTGTGCTCCTGGCACAGTGTGCCCACTCCCAGTGGTTGCAGGTCCATCATTGTCAGGAGTGGTAAGGTTAGACTCAGGTTTTTGTACTGTGGGGCACACAATAGATGTTACAGTACTTGGGACACAGGTTTGGGGACAAATGGTTGCCTGTGATGTCGATGTAACTGGCTGGAAGGAGTTGATGTGGGCAGGCTGAGGCTGAGAGTTGTTGACTGACCAGGTGTCCCAGATGAGCCAGGTTATTCATCAGTGTCCAGGCATCCATGGGTGTTGTTCTCACTGGGGCCTTCATCCAGAGGGGAAGTGACAGTCTCTAGTATCTTCTCCATGGTGGTAATGGCAAGGTTACCTGTGGAGGGAGTGAGACACAGAGTTCAGTTTATGGGTGTATTGTTGCATTTGCGTGAGATGCTGACAATGCCGTAACATGATTCCCAGCAATGGCATTGACAGCTGCTGCAAAGCATACCTTAGTTGTACATACAACTCAGTGACTTGATTTTAATACTACATGTAAAGAGTTGTAAAACTAGGTTGGTAGTGATTGTACTGCTGATGGCATCTGATATTGTCTGATTATGGATGTGACTGTTCACCTCTGTTACCTAGTGAACAGTCAGCCATGCTAGATGGCACAACTTAGAGCTGTGCATTGCACAATGGTGTCCTTGTAGGGACACAGTATGTGAGTAAGCAAGGGACATTGACTTGTATCTGGATGTACTGCATGTGCATCGACTCAGCCATCTGACTTTCCAAATCAGGCGAGCCTACTTATAGCTTGCAAACTTTAATCAGTGGCCATTATTAATGGGCACACAGCCATAGCTGTGTTTTGCCTGGGATGCAGGTGGGAGTGAGCCATAGCATTGCTGTCATTGCCATGTACTGTTCCACACTAGTACAATCAAGACAGTGTAGAATTAGTTGTACATGGATGACGTGATATTTTTAGCACATTCCAGCTTTTTACAATGATGGTATGGTGCATTCTGGGAGTTGTAGTTTTTTTTTTGTAAACTTTGTTTATTGGTATTTCTGTAATTGAGAAACAGCCAGTACATGAGTGGGCCCCTTGTCACAGGGTGGCCATCCGGATCTATACATTCTAATAGCAGTGAATAATAATCATTTACACAGCCACTTCGCCCCTCTCGTAAACAGTATACATTCCGGCAATCTGTACCGCACATTAGCCAAGTCCTGCCCAAATACAGTTATCGTTCTAGAGTGAGGTCCGACGGTTTCCACATCTTTCCAAACATTACCATATAAACTTTAACCAGTTCAATAATAAAAAGAAACAGAGAAAAACAAACGGCAAATCAAACAACAAAGTGTGCGTTGGCTTAATAAGCAGTGGTTCAGTGGGGTACGCAATACATGTAAAATTAGGGTAGGTGTCAGGGAGCTTGAGTTCGGTGCCTGCTCCCACTAGAATGAAGTAATTCAACCCCAGTTGCATTTAGCCAATTGTAGTCTTCTGCTGTGCCATCCTCCTTCTAGGCAGCATCTCTCCCAGCCTCCAAGGGTACCCTGCCCCCTCTAGTCTCATGCATCCCCTCCACCTCCTGCCTCCGAGCCTCCCATTCTTCCAGTATCTCACTCCAGAGTGGTGCTAAAGGTTGCATCCTGATTCCCCGATCCTCTTCCCTGCGCAGCGCCTGTAGTTCGGCCTGGGCCCACAGTGACACATCTGACCTCCAGTACGACAACAGTGGGCCCAATGGGGACTTCCAGGCCATGGCGATCCGCTGCCTGAATAGGACCAAAGCGAGATCCAGAAACCTAGTGCCCACCTTCTTAGAGGAGGGACTATTATGTAAGCCCAACAGACATAGGTAGGGGTCTAAGTTCAACTGTGTGCCAAATGTTTCCCCCACATCATCAAGTCTCCCTTCCAACCTCTCTGTATGGCATGACACTCCCAAACCACATGATTCAAACCTGGGTCCACTGCATCACATCTAGGACAACCTCTGGGCTCTCCGCTATACATTACTCTGAGCCTATGTGGGGTGAGGTACGTTTGATGTACAAAATTATATTGGGTATATCGAAAACCTGTATTCCTGGAAACACTCCGGGGGTACGCTAACACTTTCTGCCATTCCACGTCCGTGCCTCCTCCCATCTCGTCCGCAGTCTCGGCAAAGAGAGCAATGTAGCCGCAGTGAGAGCACCATACAGTCTAGTAATCAAGTGTGCCTCCTCTCCTGCCATCAATAGGAGGTGCAGCATAGCATGTGTTTCTGGCTCCGCATTCACAGTAGGCCATATTCTACGCATAGCAACACCAACGTCCCATACATCAAAAATTGTCCCCTCGGGATCTCATTTTCTTCTACGAGCTCCGGTAAGGGGTGTAAAATTCCCTCCCTAAAGAGATTCCCAAATGTCTGCACTCCCGCCCCGGCTCCAGGTCTCCAACAGCCCCCGTGACAAGGTGTGTCCCCGTGCCCCCAAAGGAACACCAGACAGTGGCACCCCAGGCGAATAGGCCACCCTCGTACCCGCATGCTTCAGGTACCGTCTCCAGCAGGAGAGAGCCACTTGCAATAAAACAATCCTTTTAGGCATGACACCCCGAGCACCCGGCAAGCCGGCCAAGAGATGATCCGGACGAATCACTTCACTGGGTGTGGCCAAGTCCTGCCGCTGCCTTCCCACAAACCATCTAGCCACCCATTGAAGTTGACACGACAAATAATATAGCTCAAAGTATGGTACAACTAGTCCGCCCTTCGAAGTGGGCTGGTGGAGGGTGGAGAGGGACGTCCTCTGGCAACCCCCATCCCACACGAGTTCCCGAAGGAGCATGTTCAGATCCCTAAACCAGCCCGCTGGTATAGTCACCAGGATGTTGGCAAAGTAATACAGCAGGTGAGGTGAAATAATCATTTTAGACGACGCCATGAAGGTTATCATTGAAAGCTTTAGAAAGCGCCACACAAGATCGTAAGGATCTGAGCGCTGCACCAAGGTTTCCATCTCGGAGGTCACGCAGGTCATGAAAAGACCTGTACTCCCAGATATTTAAAGGTACGAGAAGCCCGGGGAATATCCACTGGACAGGAGGCAGGAAGCTCCACGCCCCCAGAAATTGGGAAAACGTATGTCTTCCTTCTATTTACCCGGAGACCAGACGAGCTACCAAATCGCTCAAGTAGATTGAGAGCCCATGGGATCCTGGACACACCATCTCATAGATAAATCAGTAGGTCGTCCGTGTAGAGTGATATAATGTGTTCTTCACGGCCCCATGATACCCCCTGACAGCTCTCTTCCATCGAGAACTGCGCCGCAAATGGCTCAATGGCCAGTGCAAACAATAAAGGCGAAAGAGGACAGTCCTGCCTGGTGTCCTGATATATTGGATAAGAAGTCGACATCACCCCACCCACCCGCACCCTCGCCACTGGGAAACAATACAAGAGTTCAAACCAATGTATCCAGTTCTCGCCCAAACCCATTCGGGCCATCACTACAATCCCATCGTATTGAATCAAATGCTTTCTCAAGGTCCACTAATAACAGTACGGCCCCAGGGGGTCGCTCCTCGTGTGGGAGATGCAGAAGTGTAAAAAACCTTCTCAAATTCAGAGAGGTATTGCGTGCAGGTATAAAACGGTCTGGTCTGCATGAATGAGGTGAGGGACATGGGGTAGAAGTCTATTAGCTAGGGCTTTACTAAGGATTTTGAAGTCACAGTTCAGCATAGATAAGGGGCTAAAATCGGTCACCGGCGCGTCTCTTGACTTGGTTTTAGGCAGGGGTACCACCAGTGCCTCCCGCAGAGTCTCAGGCAAGGCCCCCACGTCGTGAGCCTTGGCATACAGATCAACCAATAGAGGAGCCAGCAGATCTACATAGGTCTTGTAGAACTCTATAGGGAGTCCATCTGAACCTGGTGTCTTGCCTGCGGCTAACTGTGTTATAGCGATTTTCACCTCCTCTAGGGTGAGCGGTCTCCCTAGGAGATCCCGATCCTCCAGCTGCGGCCCTCTGCATCCTCAGCACAACGTTCCAGTCGTTGAACCCGGTCCCTTAGCTGCACCTCCGTAGCATGGAGCTCTTGTTGCGCTGGGGTCATATCCGTAAGCGTTGTCTCAGCACATCGTACTCTGTCAGTGCGCTTCTGATGGTCCGCTCGCAGCAGCCCAAGTTCCACTGAGACCTGGCCTATTTCTCACTGGAGAGTCATTTTAGACTCCTCAATGGCGTCCAGGATCTTGTCCAGCGTATACTGTAAGGAAGATGGAACTGGCGTAGACATATCTGGCCAGGATGAATCGTTGTCTCGGCTTTTCCCCTGCGTTTTTCATTTTGTGAGTTGTTTGGTAGACATACGGGCAGGCTGAGCGCCCCCCCAGTAGGTGGGAGTGGAGGCTACGTGGATTGCTCGCCGGGCCTTCCAGCGGCACCCTGGGTCAGCACTGCCAAAGGGAGCCCGCTATATCAGGGGATCAGACCCCCCAGGATAAACCCCACGCAAGTTACCGTCTTCTCATCACTAGCACTGGCCCTTAGGTGGCATTTTCATTGGGGCTCCCCCACTAGGGCACAGTCCCCAAGGGTTCAACAGTCCAAAGTCTCAGAAGGGGCCCTCAGGGCGGTGCATCATCCAGCATACCAATGTCATGAAATACCTCAGCGGTCAGGGCCCGTCCGGCTCTCCACTGGGTCCAATCGGGGCAAGCACGGCAGGTGTGTGCCTCAATCTGTCCTCCGTGGGGCAGCCACTCCTCACTCTAGGCCGCCCCAAACCTTCGGATACTCTATGTGGCCCACCTCCTCTTTACCACCCGGTGGGGGCCTCCCACCTGCTTCCTGGGGGCCCCACACCGCTCACCACAACTGGGCTGCAGCAGCGAAGGCTCCCCTGGCTCCCTGAGGTCGCCAACCGGCAAATGCCCAGATACATCCCTGGGCTGATCCGGCTCTCGAGCGCACCCAGCCACAACTGCCGCTTCAGGCCTGCGTGCTGCCGAGCCGGCTCTCTAGCAGATCACACTCCGCTGCTCCATCGTATCTCCTGGATTCCCTAGTGCTCCAAAGCGGCCTCCTCCTGTGTCGAGGCCACTCCCCTCCTCCTCTGTCCAGGTGCACTGCTCCACAGGCTATAATTGCATACAGCGCCGGGCCAGGCCACACCTCGTCCTCCGGGGGCTTCCTCTATGCATGGGAGGCGCACTCGACACCCCTGCAGGCACCCCTCCGGCTCTCACAGGATTATGGGCTTTCCTCCTACCCCCCGATCAGGCAGGATAAGAACTGGGCCCGGATAGAGCTAGTTTACTCCGCATCCGCCATACTTGCTGGTGAGGCCACGCCCCCCCTGGGAGATGTAGTTATATGATTAGCCAGTAGTTCACAGTGCCGTTTACAAGGGTTGTGAGGCCAGATGAGTTCATTGGAGATGTGGCATATTAGGTGATTTGGACAGAGGTGTAGAGGTTGGATGTTAATTGGGGTGGGTTTAGGTGGAGAGGGAGCATGCAGGACAGGAGAATTGTCTGACATGAATGTTCGGGGTACTTACCATACTCCGCTCCCCCCAGGTATTCCTGTCAGGCCCTCAGGATGTAGGATGTTCAAGACCTTCTCCTCCCATGATGTGAAAGTAGGGGGAGGAGGTGGGGCCCACCGCCAGTCTTCTGTATGGCTAGCTGGTGCCTGGATGCCATGGAATGCACCTTCCCCCTTATGTCGTTCCATCACTTCCTGAAGTCCTCCCATGTGCATGGATGGCTGCCTACATAATTGACCCTGTCATCTATTCTTTGCCACATCTCCATTTTCCTTGTTTGTTGGACCTGTTCTCCAAACAGGTGTGGCTCTACCCTTACAATTTCATCCATCGTGGCCCTCAACTCGTCATCAGTGAAACATGGGTGGTTTTGTGGGGACATGGCAGTGGTTGTGAAGATGGTGTGTGGGGGTGTTGGAAGTGAAAGGGTGCAGTGTTTGGTAAATCATGAGGTTTAGGTACTGTGGTGTGAGTGGGTGATGGTTGTAGTGGGTTGTGGGTGCTAGTGATGTGTGTAATGTGAATGTTGTGCTGATGTGGGGTGAGTGCTAAGTGATATGTGTATGTGTACTTAAGGTATACCAAGGCCCAAATCTATCTTTTTCCACTTCTCGGTGTATGTGAATGGTGTTCTGGATGCAAAGGATTGTGGGTTGTGTAGGGGTGTGATTTACAGTGCAGTGAGTAGGTGTGACAGGTGTGTGGATGTGTGGATGTGTGTCAAGTGTGGGGTATTCAAACTATCCAATGTGGTGTTGTGTTCTGATTGAAGTTAGTTGAGACCACCGCAGGTCGCACTGCCAATGGTTTTCCACCATGGAAGAACTGCTGTCGTAATTTGATGGGAGGATTTCTGACGGGCTGGCAGTTCTGGTGGTGGAACTGCCTCTTTTCGATCCTCCTGTGCTTGTCGGTTTCTGAAATTTGGCAGTGTTAATGGTGTGACTCGTAATAAGGTGATCGTACGACCGCCAACTTGGCGGTCATTTGACAGCTGCTACCACGGAAGTCTTACTGTCAGACAGCCAAACTCGTAATGAGGCCCAAAATGTGGGCTCTGAGAGCTGGAGGCATATGAGGGAGTATACTATAGAAAACGCTAGTATCCTCTCACATCTAATATTAAATCTAGATTGCAGCAGGCTCTGGATCCAGAACATAAAACGAGGCAGAATTCTAGTATGACAAAGAAGGACCCTCCAGACAGAGGATACTGGGCCTGTTTGATCCCTTTCAAAAGCACAACATTTGTAACTGCCTCTGATAAGCCTGTTGTGTAGGATTTGACACTCTTATGCCAAGAGGAGGAGCAGAAGCTTCCACCCTACATATTCTGCTTATCTCAGATGGGCCATCCCTACCCATTTAGGTTGACCTGTCAATTGAAGTAATATATTGTGCAGCTTCTGGCAGGAATTTCACCCCTCATTACAGGCAGGGCTAGCCAGAAACTGCAGACTGTAGACAACTGTTGGCAACGTGTAGAATTAGCCTACAATGGCACATGCAAGTAATTAGTTAAACTTTTCCAATTATATGGTTTTCTAAAACAATTAGGGAAAGTTTTGAAATTTTTATCTAGCTCGTCTACTGGAAAGTGCAGTATTTCAGATAGGAACGGGTAAACCAAATACAGTTAAAATAGCTTTTTGATCATTTATTCGGTGTACGTATGTGCTAACATTAATTTAGACATGTACTACTTCTAAGCACAATGCCCCCTACATTATGGATAATAATGTAATTTTAGGGGTGACTTGTTTATTAGGTAGATGTGAGTTTTAGGCCTGCAGGAGAGTATATTTTTGTGAGTCTGTTTCCAAAGCTTGAAGGCTGCAGGGGGTCATGTCTAGAGAAAGCCTGTGCCAAGTTTTCACGATCACAAAGTGGATGGCACATAGTAGTACTTTAGTTCACAATTGATATAACTTTACATACAGTAGATGTAGTTGTTACATCATACACAACGGCCTTACAGTACAATTAAATATGCAAAGAAAGGAGTTCCAACAGCACATACACCAGGCGCTGGATAGCAGTGTCCAGTGCTAGAATTTAAAATTATCAGAAGGTGAGCCCGGAAAAAAAAGAAAAACTGAGATTGGCTACCCAAAAAAGATAACACTTTGTAACTGTTACACACAGTAGTTGGGTGGCTTATGTGCCTTCTCACATTCACATCATATACTACAAATGGGGCAACCTGTAAAACCCTGGGAACCTGGGGTAGGAAACCTAGAAAAAAAACAATGGTTCTCCGCGGGCAAGCTTTCTGGCCTAAAACTCCCAGGGAAAGAATTGCAATTCAGAATGACTCAGTTCAAATTGAGCAGGTAATTTAGTTCAATATCTCATATTGCGTAACAGGTACTCCAAATAAGTTGAAGATGACATCAGTGAAAATGTGCAATATTGCTGTACAGATATATATACAGTAAATATGTACATGGAGCTCTAGGAGCTAATAACCTTAATTAATCATGATACGAGTCCAAATAAGAGAAATTAATGATCATTATGATCAATCATATCAATCCACTAGTTTTGACTCCGTTATAAACAAATTGTCAGGGTCATCATCAAGACAAGAAAATGATAGCAGCCAGTGCTGGGAAACACCCACACTTTGAAAAGAAGAAATCAAAACAGTGTTGAGCAATCAGCAGTGCCTCTGGTAGAGAATCCAGCACAAGCTCCAAAGTCCACAGCACCAATCTTTTAAAGGTTCCTTGCCTTTACTGAGGAGGGTCTAATCTTCTCCTTACGATTGCTCAACATAATAGTGTAGAAGGGGTGTAGGGAACAGATTCCGACACAATACAACTTTCAAAACCTTATTTAAAAACAATACATTTTTTGTGTTGCAGCAGATATGCTAATGTGAGAATATTCTAATGATTTGCGTATACATACTAAAGAGAAAAATGACATTTGAAAACTAATAAATGAAAATAATGTTTAATGTCACCATTTGTGTTAACAATACTAAAATAATGCAAAAGTTATATGAAAAATGTAATAATATGCCATAACTGATGATTTAAACTATGTTTTATGATGCTTAGTATCCTTAAATTAGCCGAACTAGAGGCCTGGTCGGCACTGGGCCTTGCTTGCTTAAACGTGGAGACGCAATGAGCCGGGGAGGATTGAAACCGGAGAAAAGGACCTTGAACTGTACAGAGTTCAGAGATGAGCTCTGCTAGATTTTCTGCAAATTCACCAGCGGACAGGAGACAATCAAAACAAATTGATACAATTATGTGTAGAGTAGGCTAAATGTACTTTCCCAGGATCTGAACAATGGAGCACTGACTAAGAGACTGTGAGCACCAATTTTGTTACCTGAAGAGTCGGATGATGTACTCATCAATGGAGGGACCCATCATATTAATGGAACTTGATGCTTGTACAGACGCAGACAAGTGGTAAACAAAAACTATGGGACTGACTGAGAGACTCTAATAAAAAGTCATGACACGAGAAGGGAAATCAGAGTGGAGAGGCGAAAGTTGATGACGTCAGGAGACGCTGTCCGAAGTGCTGATATCTGGGCTTGCTCCCTTCGAGCCTGAGCCTTGCTGATGACTGATGACCTGGAGACGAAGACTGCCTCGTTGCTGATCTATCGTGGATAGGTAGCTATAAATGATTGACCGACTAATGTGTGCTTTTTCCGTCGAGGTACGAAATGCGCTGCTTAAAATTTTCTTCTTTTAGCTAGATATTTTTCCAAATTTAGATTTTTGACTAAATTATTTTCCGCATGAAGACCCACATGCTGAGGCTAATCTGAGATAGGTAGGCTGACAAGAGCGACCTAATGGTGACTTTGACTTTTGACTGACTGACTTGCATTGCTGAATTAATCAATGATTATAAAATTGCCAGCTTAGATTAATGTTGTTTTTGCTTATTAATAAAACCTTGATGAATTATTGCTCATGATGCTAATAAAATTTGATTAACCATGGATTCATTGAATAAAGGTTTTTGATTAGAATTGTAACTAATAGGTAATAAAAACGAACTAACCTTTTTGAGAGTGATGGTATTTTCTTATTAGACCAGGTTTTATGGTGTTATAAGTTTGGTTGAGATTATTGTTGATGTTCCTCTGGTCACCACTTGGCTAGGATACTCTATGTGATCCAAAAGATTTATCGACCAATACGCGTCCCCTTGTAAGTTTACTTACTAAGGACAAGGCGCGCTAGCAGTTGTATAACTTAAACCTACCACATCCTTCTTGAAATCTGTTAGAAAATAATAGCGCAGGACCTGTGAAGGTTACATGACAACAGATATGAGGAAGGAACTTGCATTATTTACGAAGCTTAGAAACACAGCCATGTGGTATGCAGTAATGTAGAAAAGGGCACGTTATTAATGTTTTTCCTCGCTTGAGCTGACAAGAAACAACCTACACCTAGGCAAATGTGAAAATACCATACTCTACTATTGTTTTTACAATTATGAATCTGAGTGTATAAGATTAAATTATTACATGCGACATGTGCTGAATTTCTTTCCTAATGATAAAAAAAATATTTTACCCGTCCACTATGGAAATAGCCAAATAAGTTCCACATAGGTGCCCATGGCAAATTGCTTCCTGTCTCCCAGAAGGGTAGCGAAGAACTTGTTAACTTCTTCAAAGGCAAACTACCCGTTTAACTCTAAACAAGGAACAAGACTTTCTCATCCCTTTCTCTTCTTTGTGCACTTAAGTAACAAATTCCTATTATAGTAGACTGAGCAAAATATACTATGACCAGTGACTACAGTTATGGAGTTAAAACAATGGGCCGAATTTTAGACAAGTGGCGCTGCAGCCAATGCAGCACCACTTTTCTTGCACCCCCCTGCACCTCCCTAATACCACCATGTGTGTGCCGTATTTAAGATTCGGTGCACCATGGTGGTAGTTAGAAAACAAAGCATCAAAATGAATGAAAGGAGAATGGGCAAAGGAGTATCTTAGCTGCCGGTGTGACAGAAAGTTATCTAAGAGGGTCACTCAGAGCTACGTGATATGTGTGTGCCACAATATATAACTACAACAAAGTTAATCCACCCAATTACAACATGTTCTGTTCCTTCAGATGCTATACAAAATGGGCAGATTGACATCGGGGTTCCAAAGGAGGAAAAGGGGATAGTGGATTATAACGTTCTGAACCTTCCTCGGACGTGCTCCATCAGCCTATTTCTCTGAAAAAGGAGGACCTGAGAGTCATATCTGACTGTGTCCCTGTTACTGGAGTGAATCTTGGCATTACCTGCGGCTGCACTTGGGGCAGTAAAAGTGGAGTTGGTTCAGTCTGAACCAACATCGGTCTCGGTTATACCTGTTCCGTTGGCACCATTAAGTTCAAAGTCGTTTCCATAATGGGCACATCAGGATAAATTCTCTGAACCTGTGGCAGACGCACCTGGTTTTGTGCTACAGGAGTTGTAGACACATTAAGACCATTCTGCATCACATTCTGTGTCAGGCTAGCATTAACCTGCATCAGACTCATTGTCCCATTAACCTGTGTCAGGGCTGTCAGTTCAGCACTGGTACTTGGACCAGTCTCATGTACTGTATATGGTGGTGGGTGATTTCTCAATAACTGTGTAATAAACTCATCATCATCCTATTCCTCCTCCTATGTTGAAGACTTTCTAGCCTCCCTACTCTCGAATGGACTTCTGTTAGTCTTCCTTGTAGCTTTCCTTCCTTCCTTTTCGTTGTCCTGCGTAATTGCCGGAAACAACTGAATTCCGTGCAGTCTCAATCCTCCAAATTCTCTGAGCACTGTCCCACCTAGCCCCTGTTAAAATCTTTTCTGCCTTTCTCATCATCCTCGCAAATTTATGTTGCTGTCTGGCTACTAACTCCCAAATCTCTAATGCCTCAAACTGTGCTGGTCTTGGAAGGGGCTTCGATTCATATAGCACCATCTCTCACGACCTGAATGCTTTTTACCACTGTAATCTGCCCATCTCTGGGCACCACGAGGTTTCTTGCTTATTCTGAATTGACCAAGGTAGGGGCGACCTTTTCCAGTAGCCATGGTGCTGCTGATAATAGAAAATCAAGCAGGCCATAACCTCCAGAAGGAGTTCCAGAGGAAAAAACCCAAACTTGGGAAAAACCTCAGATCAAGGAACTCCTGAATAAGATATAAAGAAAAGAAAAAGTAAGGCACAAAAAGTCTGGAACAAAAACTGCAGACAGGGAAGAGCAGGTGATGTCCAAAATCACAGGATACAGGAGTGAGAAGCACAACCGGAACGGAAGTGTTTATAACGAAAGGAACAGAAGAACATCTGTGACAAACAGGAAATGACATACAGGAAGGGGGGGTAAAAGGTGGGTGCAGCGTGAAACAGCCCAAAGGGAAAGTTTCAGTTCGCGCTGCAGCCCAAAAAAACAGGTTGTGACCCAAAAAGTGTCCCGCGACAGAAACGGCTGTCCGAGGCGCAGACCGCCGATCTGACCACGGCCCGCAAGTGGGACGCCGCCGGTCTTTGCGGCGCCATACCATTCTTAAATGCTCCAAAACCCTCAAATTGAATGTGCCATTTGTAGGAAATGCTAAGTTCCCATCCTTCTCTGTAAATTTGCACCACTGCTTTAGCCAAAGACATGGCGCGACACCCTTCTCATCCATTACAATGTAAGCTGGTGTACCTTTCTCGGGTGTAGCCTCATCTATACTTGTTGTAATATACATATCTTCCCTTAAGGCACTCTTTAAAGCTTTGAAAAATGTCATCTTTTTGACCTTTTTGTTATTCAAAATCAAATTAGGAAGTGACTTTTAATCCCAAGATTCCTCTCACCCACTTTCTCAACAAATTGCCTATCACGGACGCCTGCCAATCCGTGCGTGATCCTTCTCTCTAACCGACCTATCCCAGCGCAGCTCCAATGACGTCAAACTCCCACATACTGCGGCTGACAAAGTCTTGTGGCTTGTCCTCCCAAACTCTGATTTACACAAACTAATGCAAAAATTGCGAGCACTAATCAAAAACCAAAAACCAAATCTGCTGATTTACTACAGGAAAGGTAGCACAATCACCTAATGGATTTTTCACTGACGACTTTTGCTCTAATAGCTACTCCTTCTTTCTCGGTCTCCCAGATTCACAAGCAAAATTCGACCTGCAAATTTTACTCTTAACTGATCAATGGGTCTGTCCTGGTGCACATAGGACTTGCCAAATCTCAGTCTAAATTTTTCTTTTACTCACTTTACTCACACTCTGACTTGTTTGCCACGCTCGATCAACCTACTAAACCAGACAGATTACAACATAATGGGGGTTATTCCAACTTTGGAGGAAGTGGTAATCCGTCCCAAAAGTGACGGTAAAGTGACGGATATACCACCAGCCGTATTACGAGTCCATTATATCCTATGGAACTCGTAATATGGCTGGTGGTAAATCCGTCACATTTGGGACGGATTACCACCTCCTCCAAAGTTGGAATAACCCCCAATGTCTCATACACTTTTCAATTTAATCCGGAGTCTTAGACCATGCAGGGTCCGTACATTAACAACCATGTGGACAATTTTTTAGCACAAAGGACCACACACATGTGAAGTTCGACGACTACCCTACTCTCACACTGCGGAGTATGCACACTCCTTCCTCATTTGGAGTACGCAAACTCCCTAAACTCTCGCAGACCTCACAATTCACCAACGATTTGCATAAACTGTGCAAGCGCAAATTACTTCATTCACATTGTCAATATATAACGCCGAAAACATCCTCAAACAACCATTAGCAGGATCCAGGATTCTGTGAAAGTCATTTCTGAGCTTAAGGGAACATCATTTTCTCTCCAATTAACATCATTGAAAAATAAAATCTAAATCTGAATAATAATGAACCTTCACCACTGTTACTATCTCTTTACATCTATCATGGGCCCGTAAGGAGACAAACCTTCACCTCTCTTATCATCTCTGTTAAAACCTGTTACTCTGTATTGGACGTCTATGATAAGCTCTGAGGGAGACGAACTGTTAGCCTCTCTTTCCATCTCTAACACTTCTGACATTAATAAGTAAACTTACAAGGGGACGCGAATAGGTCGATAAACCTTTTGACTCGCAACTAAAATGTTCTTACCATAGCTCCAGTACATAATCAATAATTAATACACAATATCAATAATCAACAACCATCAATAACAGTAATAATCAATGGAGTCAGTAATTGTCACGCACCATGACCCTTCAATCATCAATAACCACACCTTTTAGTAAAAGTGATAATATTTATTTCCCTATATTAACAATGCTAAGGTCATGTAGATTAATGTCAAAATCAAATGATACACATGCAGAAACAATACTGGCTGTCCAAAGCGGCGGAAGAAAAGTAATCTAATCAAAGGTTGAACTACAACACATTCTAGAGTTACAGTGCAAATTAATAACAGAGTCAACTGCGTCAAAGTAATTACGTACATTTAAGTTCAGCGAAGAAATTAATCAAGCATTATTTCTCTATTAGCACAATTTCATTAGTGAGAATCCTTAACTAACATCCGATTAGCATCAGCATGTTGGGCTTCATGCAAAACAATTTAGTAACACAAATTTGGAAAAACATCTAACTATGGCTCTATCAAAACAATGCAGTTGGTACCTAGAATGAAAAATCAAATGTGCATAATAATCAACAGTCTAATTCATAATACCTATCCTCAGTGTGGATCAGCAAGCAGAGTCAGTCTTTATCCTCAGGGCATCAGTCGATCAGCAAGGCATCAGGATTTAGCATCAAAGTTCAGAAAACGCAAAGTCTTTAAGCACTAAAGCTAAGCACTTCTCTTGTCAAGATGCACAAATGAGCAAGAATGAGCCTCCCTTCTCTCTGTGCAGTGTCGTTAAATCAATACTCCTTAAACTACTTTCCAAATCCCTATTGGTCAGTTAATCACATGTTCACACTTTATCCAATAAAACTAAAACTCCAAATCTATGAATTCTACCATTACTCTGTTCACATGTCATTGATTGGTTTGTCCTGCAATGTCCTCATCACCTGGCTTGTCAGGTAACAATATTGTTGCAGCTTCCACTCCAGTCAGTATCCCCATTGTTCTTCTCCTGAGAAAGTCAGTCTCACACGCACAGTCTGTTCTCATGAGAAAAATTCAGTTGTGAGCACATTTAAACAAGGCAAAATGAAATCACAGTTTAACTCACTAGGACAGCCGTTTATTAAACGGTAAGAAATACAGCTTTGACATGAGGCCTGGCAAACTAGGCCAAGACATTCGCTAAGTTAAGGCCTAGCTAGAGCATAATGCATAACCCTTAATATGACCTAGTACTTCATTAGTCAAACATATATTCAACATTTCACAATATTAATTCACTAGTAAGTACTCTTTGTGAATATTTGTGGCCACTCTTCGTAATTACATTTTCAAATGCGTGCATTATTTTTCTACATTATTATATTTCTACGCAAATCACTTATTCTGAATGCATGAATACTCATTAACAATTTTTATTACTACACTTGCGCTAGCAATCCTACCCTTTCTCCAAATGCCACAGGCTAAGGTGGTGTCAGTCAGAATCACTGGTTCTAACCCCTGTCAGTACCAAGATGGAATAGATTGGGGTTAGACACTTCTCCTACTTCACTATATTTCAGTTCATCAAAGGTTGTGGGTGGGGCAATTAAGATCTGACTTCACACAGTGTGTGACATAAGAAAGGAGGAAGTGAAAGGCACATTTGAACCATGACTGATCAGACAATCACGGGCAAAGTTGATGACCTCTGCGCCCAGTAGAGGTTTTAAAATACAGGGCCCCATTCACAAAGGTAAATTTGCACTTTTGTGTAAGTTTACATTTATCTTCTAAATCACAAAACTGCATTTTAATAGTAAGTTTAGGAGTGTGGAGACTGCACAGTCGGAGCGGAGAGCTCTGCACATAAAAAGATAGGCATGTTGTATCGTTATTTGTACAGAGTTCTTCGCCCCAGCTGAGGAGACTATGAACTCATCAACTTCCAAATTAAAATGCAGTTTGTGAATTCCTTAACAAACTTTTACTTACACAAGCGTACAATTTCGTTGGTTAATAAGGTCCACAGTGTTTTCATGCTGCAAGCCCTGTGTGTTTCTTTGTGAAATGGTGGAGCTGAACAAGCTAAAGCCCTGTCTTTCTCTACAATGGCACAGTGAAGTTGGATTGGCAGTGCAGGCTGGATCCCCATTAAATAGTCCAGAAGCTAATTCAGGCTTTTACCAGTTTTGCACTGTTTAATGCTTATAAAGAACGGCTGAGAGTGGGTGGACATAGCCCCAACTGCCTCATTATGAAACTGTCTCCACCATAGCCCATCTGAGGTATTGAAAATATCCTCAAGGATGCAGAGGAATGATAAAACTCAGACACTCAGCACCATGAGACTGAAATGTTCCAGGATGTGACAGACGCAAGTTCTTCAGTCAGAGCAGACTACTGAGACAGATAACAGAACTATGTAGTCATGAGGGAGGGGCTGACCCCAAATTACTCCAAGTATGCTATGCATGAGAAACAATAGCCTGTCTACAGATAGCTAAAGCTACCTACATTTCAGACCTAAACAACCCAACAGGAATTGATATTGAAACAGGATTTGCAGCCCCTGCCATCCCAAGCCATGGTGGGGAACAGTCATTCATATGAATATTTTTATTACTGTGTTAAAAAAATCAAAGTAAGAAACTATCTTTCTGCTCTTTTTTCTTCTGATGTCCTCTTTAAATTAAGTATCTTAAATATTCTGACTGAACCATCATTGACCTTTTATTTTCCAGCTAATTAGAACAACCACCTGGATTAAAGGTTACCTGTGTCAAAGGCTGTGTGAGCAGCAGTAAAATGAGCAATATATGTGCTTTAGTTATAGTTTGTGAAATTAAAACCAGACAAAGCACTGCAACATTTCCAGAAATGCTTGACAGAGCTGCACTGATGCATTAATGATTTTGAGAATCACCTTGTCAATGATTCCAATATTGCAAAAACTATGTGGCACTGCATGCTGCCAATACATGTAGTCACACTAAACCAGTGCAATTTACTGGGGGAAAGTATATTCATAGCAACTCAATTGCAAATATTTCTTTAAATTGTGCGAATAATAATTAACCTGCATGTGTATCCCATCCCAGGAAGCAGACGGGCACTACCATCAGTCACCACTGCATATAATTGCACCAGGAAGTGTTACATTTTTATTTAAAACTTCCTGGTGTCACTTGTGGGGTAGAAGCCTGCCATGGCTAGTTCCAAGATGAAAAGGAGAAGGGTTATGCGGGGGCTATCTCCCCACCATGTAAACAATCCTAGCTACAGAAATATCATCCAACAGGAATTCTGGCCTTGTGGAGAGAGGAATCTCCTTCAAGGAGATCTGTGATGTATTTTGGTGAAAGCCAGAGATCCCTGGAAGATCACAAAGCAGATCCACCTGCTTTCAACCAAGACCATCACCATCTGGACATGTAACATGAGGACCATGTGCAAGAAAGGCAAGACAGCCTAAGTGGCAGCGGAGATGAAAAAATACAACCTTGCTCTGCTTGGCATCAATGAGACCAGATGGACGCAGCCCAGAGAGAAAAGACTGGCACCAAGAGGAATGCTGCTGTATTCCGGACACAAGGAACAGAATACCTCACACAGGCAGAGAATAGCACTGATGCTAACACAAGCAGCGAACAGAGCTCTGATTGAATGGGAAACCCATTATTCCAGAATCAGCAACCTTCCGCATAAGAAAAAGAGGATCAACATGAATCCTATCTAGTGCTACACCCCTTTAAATGACAAGGAAGAAGAGGAAAAAGAACAGTTTACAACAGACTCCAGTCAATCTTGGAGAAATGCCCTGAGAGAGACATTGCCATACTGATGGGGGTCCTCAATGCCAAGATTAGAAGTGACAACACTGGGTATGAAGAAGTCAAGGGCAATCAAGGCCTTGGTGACATGAATGAGTATAGTGAAAGGCTTGCAGATGTATGTGCCTTGAACAGTTTCATGACATGTGGTAGTGTATTCCCACACAAAAGAATACAAAAGGCAATGTGGGTGTCAACAGACCATTCAACAGAGAATCAAATCGGCCAATGCTGCATTGCCAAGATGTTCCAGAGGTCCCTTCAAAATGTGTGAGTGATGGCAGAAGCGGACGTGGAATCAGGCCATCACCTTGTAGTGACTAGGCTACAGCTAAAGCTGAAGAACGCATGGATGGAACTGACAAACCAACACTAGTGATATAACACCACACTTCTGCCTCTAAAAGTGGCATTTTCAAACACACAATCTTAAAATCAACTTTACTAAAAGATATATTTTGAAATTGCGAGTTCAGAGACTCCAAACTCCACATGTCCATCTGCTCCTAATGGGAATCTACACTTTATTCAGATTTAAAGGTAGCCCCCATGTTAACCTACGAGAGGGAAAGGCCTTGCAACAGTGAAAAACGAATTTAGCAAGATTTCACTGTCACCATACACTGCACCCTGCCCCTGGGGCTACCTAGGGCCTACCTGAAGGGTGCCTTACATGTAAGAAAAGGGAAGGTTTAGGCCTGGCAAGTGGGTACACTTGCCAAGTCGAATTTATAGTTAAAAACTGCACACAAAGACACTGCAGTGGCAGGTCGGAGACATGATTACAGAGCTACTTATGTGGGTGGCACAACCAGTGCTGCAGGCCCACTAGTAGCATTTAATTTACAGGCCCTGGGCACCTCTAGTGCACATTACTAGGGACTTACTAATAAATCAAATGTGCCAATCATGGATAAGCCAATTACATACACATTTTGTAACTGAGCACTTGCACCTTAGCACTGGTTAGCAGAGGTAAAGTGCCCAGAGTAACAAAAACAGCAAAATCAGAGTCCAGCACACATCAACAACTTGGGAAACAGGCAAAAAGTTACGGGAGACCATGCCAAGGATGAAAAGTCTTACAGAGAGGAAAACTAAAATTATGTTAACGAGTGCAAGATGTGTCAATTCTCTCAGGTCATGGTTTTTCAATGGGGGGAAGTTAGGGTGGTAAAACAATACACATACCTGGGAGTGAGTATGTTTAATGTATCAAGGCTCCAATAAAATACAACAAAGCTCTCTTAATCAAAGCATATAGGAACTGAACCTTTGCCATATATCTGTATATGGCAAATATAAAACCTATAGCAGTGAATGCTATTAAGGCAAAGTTCATGTCCTCTCTTAAAAATGTCACTCATGTTAAATATGTTTTCGGGAAATTATACCTCTGAATCAGTACTTCTGGCTCCATTAAAACGATTTGTGTCAAGTTATGTTTCACTGGGATAACCACCCGGTTATTCATTAATTCTTTAAATTTTTTGCAGCCCGGAAAATAATTTAAAACAATTATATGGTTGCAACATTAGAGGGATGGTAAAGGGATTTCCACATTTGCCAATGCTTATTCGTATAGCCTTTAACAGATGAATTTGAAATGTGATGAGGTGCTATCATGTAAGTGCAATGTTTTTTTAAAGTTTTGTTTAAAAAAGGCTGCTAAGATTTAAAAAAATTATGAAGTTTTGCAACATTGTTCAAAGATAAAAATACTGCCCTTGAGCTTTATATTCCTAAAGTGTGGCGAGGTGTAATTTTATATGAAGACTAATTTATGTACCTCTTTGGGAAGATTCTTTATGAAATTTAGGGTCTGTCTAACACCGATTTGTGAAAATTCATGTATCAAAAAAGAGGGGACACTCTTTTATTCACGTTGTTGATATTGTGGTGCAAAGAAACAAGACGTATCATGTTTTATTCTTTTGTCCAGGTCTTTTACATATCAGAAGAAATTATATTTGCTCAGCTATTTCTAAACGCTTCATTGCAACATACAAGGGAGCACTGTATATACTGTTAAAGTTCACCCACTGTGATTGTTTTTTATAGTATGATGAAGTTCTTTGGATCTTTTCTTGTATTATAATGATTTTTTAATATTAAAAAATTCTATATATGGGTAATGCTTGTTACCACCTGATGATTTTCTTGGGCTTTCTACAGTATTATCTGTATTTTTAGGTGTCATATTAGTGAATATTTTTTGTATATATAGATGTGTTTGAATTACCATGTGTATTTTGTAAACCGTGTATTGTACTTATGCTTTTTATCTATGTGTGGTTTCAAGTGTCTTCTGTGGAAGCACTATGGTAATTAAATAATGGATAAAACATCCTAATAAAGTCTCTTGAAAGTAGTACCAGTCACAACTTTCCAGACACTGCTCGAATGTCAGGGGACTGTTTTTAGCATTTCACCAACATGTAAATGTACGTAGAGTACACATCCACTTTGCAGGAAGGCAGTGCCCTTGTGCAATTGCATATTTTTCCCAATGGAAAAATACTTTTCTCAATAGAACTCCCCTATAATGCTGATGTATTTTTGTTCTGGAATGTGATGTACTCCAGCTCCTCAATCATGACAAAGGTCAACCATTTCCAGGGTTGGCAAGAGTAAGGAGGTAGTTTGTGAATGCTCACAAATTGACATGTGTATTGCTACTCACAGGGGTAAGCACACTTTCTAAACCCCACTACACATCACCTTTGTGGGCTTATTCCATCATATTACTATGCTTCTGTGAATGCACAATAACGTGAAATAAGTCGATTTGTGACTGCTAGCTATCTAAATATGCTTCTACCCAAGGACGACTTTGTGAGTAGGGCCCAGAATGTATAGTTATTGTAAATGGTCAGTTCTGAACGTTTCTGGCTTCGGACGATGTATACCTTTGAACCAGGGCCCAAGCCAGCGATTTCGGCACTTCTGATCATGTATAGGCTAAAATTAACTTCATTTAGTTTGTCTTTCACATGCCTATAGCAGGTCGCCTGTATATGCCTTGTACATGTGGATAATCACAGTCTCTAATATGCTGGGTTCGGCTCGTGGAGCATGGCCCAATAAGAATGACTCACCACTAGAATGAAATAACTACCACAGTAGTTACATCACAAAACAGAACTAACGATTTTAGGGTTAGAAAGTTCAGTTTCCAAGGATTGGCTGGCCAGATTGCCTGGGGATTCCCCCGACCCCCAACTCTTCTGTCAATAATTTGGGAATGTGGCTAGATAAAGCCCTGGCCATGGATTCCCAAGAGAAAAAGCTTGTGGCCACCTGTTTTGGACTGATTTGATTACAGAGGAGTCCAGAAGAGTTGTGATTCAATCTCTGGTGTTATCCCGCCTGGATTATGGTAACTCCTTCTACCTGGGATCACTGAAATATGTGATAAACTACAGGTAGGTCAAAACACGGTGGCCAGAACTCTTCTTAGTATTCCCAGATGTGAAACAGTGACAGAAACTATGAAATGTTAAATTTGCTGCTGATAGAATTCAGAATTAAATGTAAATTCCTGTGTCTGGCACAAAGAGCTTAGCATAACGAGGGCCCTTGAGGATCAGAGATCTTATTTCAACATACTGTCCAACTAGATCTCTGCAATCCCCTACGAGTTGCCCTCTAAATATGCCAAAGATTCAGAGAGCTAGATGGAGAGAAAGATCCTTTACCTATCTCGTTCCCAAACTCTGGAACTCAATGCCCCCTGATATGCGGCTTCTGGATGAGGTACCAATGTTCAGGAAGTTGGTTAAAGCCTGGCTCTTTCCACAATAAAATTGGAAAATCTGTTAAGGTGGTCTTCCCCAATCTTTTTTGCCTATTTGCCTCACATTTTTGCTGTATCTTTTGTTGGCCATACGACTATGAACACTTTACCATTGCTGACCTGTGTTAACTCCTTCCCTGGCAGGCCTTTTTCCCTCAGGTGCCAGGCCTTTTTTTTGGCTATTTGGGGTAGTTCACACTTAGGCCCTCATAACTTTTTGTCCACATAAGCTACCCACGCCAAATTTGCGTCCCCTTTTCCCAACATCGAAGGGGTTCTAGAGGTAACCAGACTTTGAAGGTTACCCTGAAGGAGACCAAGAAAATAGCCAAAATACAGCAAACATTTAGTCCCTCATTACAACCTCGGTGGTCTTCTCAGAAGACCATCGAGGCTGCGGGCGCCAGAATACCGCCAGTGCTGGCGGTATTTCTGGCTCCCTATTTTGACTTTTTCGATGGGCCAGCGGACGGTGACGGTAACAGTGTTACCGTCCGTTGGCCCAGCGGAAAAGTCACATCAACATTGCCGGCGGCAATGCTGATGTGCAGCGGGTGCAGTAGCTCTGGGGCTCTGCCTGGGGGGGTCCTTGCACTCCCCATACCAAGTGCAGGGACCCCTAGGGGCACCCCAAGTCCCCCTTACCACCAGCCTTTCCATGGCAGTGTTTACCGCCGTGGCCAGCCTGGCGGTCGGGGTCTCATAATCCCCAGGGCAGCGGTGCTTGCACCGCTGCCGCCTGGCGGTATAGTGGAGGGGCCGGTGGTATGGCCATGGGTATTGCACCACGGTCATAATATCTGGCGGAACACCGCCAGCCTGTTGCCGGTGTTACCACCAGCTTACCGCCGGCTGCCAGGGTCGTAATGAGCCCCTGAATATTTTTTTAAAAATGGGAAAAAAGGGCTGCAGAGGAAGGCTTGTGTTTTTTTTCTCCTGAAAATGGCATCAACAAAGGGTTTGTGGTGCTAAATCAATCAATCAAGAAATTTGTATAGCGCGCTACTCACCCGGAGGGTCTCAAGGCGCTGGGGGAGGGGAGACCGCTACTGCTCGAACAGCCAGGTCTTGAGTTGCTTCCTGAAGGAGAGGTGGTCTTGGGTCAGGCGGAGGTGGATGGGGAGGGAGTTCCAAGTCTTGGCTGCCAGGTAGGAAAAGGATCTTCCTCCCATGGTGGCTTTTCTAATGCGTGGCACGGCGGCGAGGGCGTGGCTGGTCGATCGTAGCTGGCGGGTGGGAGTGTAGAAGGTCAGGCGGTTGTTGAGGTACCTGGGGCCCAAGTCGTGGAGGGCCTTGTGTGCGTGGGTGAGGAGACGGAACGTGATTCTCTTGCTGACGGGGAGCCAGTGCAAGTCTCTCAGGTGTCCGGAGATGTGGCTGTGACGGGGGATGTCAAGGATGAGGCGTGCGGAGGCGTTCTGGATGCGTTGGAGTTTTTTCTGTAGTTTGGCCGTGGTTCCGGTGTAGAGGGTGTTACCGTAGTCCAGTCAGCTGGTGACGAGTGCCTGGGTGACCGTCTTCCTGGTTTCGGTGGGGATCCATCGGAAGATCTTTCGGAGCATGCGTAGGATGTTGAAGCATGATGATGAGACGGCGTTGACTTGTCTGGTCATCGAGAGGGAGGAGTCCAGGATGAAGCCCAGGTTGCGTGCGTGGTCCGTTGGTTTGGGTGCGCTGCCCAGGGCAGGAGGCCACCAGGAGTCGTCTCAGGCAGGTGGTGATGATCCAAGGATGAGGACTTCCGTCTTGTCTGAGTTCAGTTTCAGGCGGCTGTTCATCATCCACTCGGCTACGTCTTTCATCCCTTCGTGCAGGTTGGTTCTGGCGGTGGCTGGGTCGTTGTTGAGGGAGAGGATCAGCTGGGTGTCGTCGGCGTAGGAGATGATGTTGAGGTTGCCTTGGCGTGTGATGGCTGCGAGGGGGCTCATGTAGACGTTGAAGAGGGTGGGGCTGAGTGATGATCCTTGTGGTACGCCGCAGCTGACTTCGGTGGCCTCGGATCTGAATGGGGGGAGGCGGACTCTCTGGGTTTTTCCGGCGAGGAACGAGATGATCCACTCTAGTGCCTTCTCTTGGATTCCGATGTTGCTGAGGCGCTGCACTAGGGTGCGGTGGCAGACAGGGTCGAACGCTGCGGAGAGGTCGAGGAGGATGAGGGCCGCTGTCTCCCCGTTGTCGAGCAGGGCTCGGATGTCGTCGGTGGCTGCGATGAGGGCGGTCTCGGTGCTGTGGTTGGCTCGGAAGCCGGACTGCGAGTGGTCGAGGGATCCATTAGTCTCGAGGAAGGCGGCTAGCTGTCTGTTGACGGTCTTCTCGATGACTTTGGCAGGAAACGGGAGGAGGAGCGAGATGGGGCAGTAGTTCTTGAAGTCGGTGGGGTCTGCTGATGGTTTCTTCAGGAGGGTGCTGAGTTTGGCATGTTTCCAGCTCTCCGGGAAGGTGGCGGTGTTGAAGGAGCAGTTGATGATGTCCTGGATATGGGGTGCGATGACTGAGTCGGCTTTGTTGAAGACGTGGTGGGGGCATGGGTCGGTTGGAGAACCGGAATGGATGGTGTTCATCATCTGGATGGTGTCTTCGGTGCTGACCGGGGTCCAGGTGCGGAGGGTGGTGTTGGGGGGCGTCGGTTTGGTGATTGGGTGCGTGGTCTGTGCGCCGAAGCTGTTGTGTATGTCGGCGATCTTGCTGGGAAAGAACGAGGAGAGTGAGTCGCAGAGGTCTTGTGAGGGAGTGATGTTGTTGTTTCCGGCGTTGGGGTTGGAGAGCTCTTTGACGATGCTGAAGAGTTCCTTGCTGTTGTGTGCGTTGTTGTCTAGTCGTTTTTTGAATGCTGTCTTCTTGGTGGTGTGGATCAGCTGGTGGTGTTTGCGGGAGGCGTGCTTGAGGGCGGTCATGTTGTCTGTGGTCGGGTTTTTTCACCAGGCTTTCTCGAGGGTGCGCAGTTCTTCTTGGAGTTCTTGAGGTCGTTGTTGAACCAGGAGGCTTTCTTGCTGTTGGGCCTGGTGGGATGGGTTTTCAGAGGTGCGAGGTTGTCAGCGCAGTTGGTGATCCACTGTGTGAGGTTGTTGGCTGCTTGGTTGGGGTCCGCTGAGCTGGCGGGAGGGTTCTGGCTCAGTGATGTGGAGAGCTGGTCGGTGGTGATCTTGTTCCAGCTCCTGCGGGGAGCCTGTTGTGGGTGGTGGTGAGTCGTGGTTCTTCTGATGCTGAAGTGGACGCAACTGTGGTCTGTCCAGTGGAGTCCGGTGGAGTGGCTGAAGGAGATGTACTTGCTGGAGGAGAAGACTGGGTCAAGCGTGTGTCCGGCGTAGTGGGTGGGGGTGTTCACCAGTTGCTTGAGTCCGAGGTTGGCGAGGATGTCCAGCAGGGTGGTGTTGTTGTTGTCGTTGTTGTTCTCCAGGTGGAAGTTGAGGTCCCCTAGGAGGATGTAGTCAGCGGAGGGGAGGGCGTGTGGGCTGATGAAGTCTGCGATGTCTTCGCTGAATTGTGTGCGGGGTCCTGGGGGTCTGTAGATGAGGGTGCCTCTGAGTGTGGTCTTGGGGTCGGTGTGTATCTGGAAGTGGAGATGTTCGGCGGCTGTGAGGGTGTCGTCGGAGTTGGTCGTGATGCGGATGGTGTTCTTGTGGACGATGGCGATGCCTCCTCCTGTCTGGTTGATGCGGTCCCTCCGGGTGATCTTGTATCCGTCCGGGATGGCGATGGCGATGTCGGGCACTGAGGAGGCGTTCATCCAGGTTTCTGTGAGGAAGGCGACGTCTGGAGATGTGGTGTCGAGCAGGTTCCAGAGTTCCACGGTGTGTCTGTGGATAGAGCGGGTGTTGAGCAGGATGCACTTCAGGTGGTTGCTGCTGGTGCTTGGCTTGGCGGGTGCGGTCCGTGTCTGAATGCAGGAGAACTTGCAGGATTGGCAGGTGAAGGGCCCGTGGGTGCGTCTAGGGGTGGCTCTGCAGCAGCCGGGGATCCGGCCGATGTTGATTGCGATGAGAGTGGCGGCGTTGTAGGTCTTGTGGGTGGGCTGGCCTCTGCTCGGGCCAGGGGGTCTGGCGCTGGGCGCGGGCCAGGCGCGGACGGGCGCAGACGGGCTTGCCTTAGGCGCGTCCGCTGCGCGGCCTCCATATGAGTGGGAGAGGGAGGGAGGAGCAGCTGGGAGGTGGGAGCGGGGCAGCCAATGGGGTGCGAGGGGGGCGGAGCTACGGGACGCGGCGGCGGGAAACGGGCGGCGAGGGGGAGACGCGGTGCGCAGGGAAACAGAGATTTAGGACCACAAACTGGGCAGAAAAAGGTGAGGGGAGCAGTACAAGGCAGCAAAAGGAAACAGGAATAAGCAGCGGTCAGCGGTCTCACAGGGGCTGCGTGGCGGTGAGGGGAGCGACCTGCCTGGTAAACAGGGTCAGAGTCTCGCTCTCTCTACCGCCGCACGGTCTCCATATGAGTGGGAGAGGGAGGGAGGAGCAGCTGGGAGGTGGGAGCAGGGCGGCCAATGGGGTGTGAGGGGGGCGGAGCTACGGGACGTGGTGGCGGGAAACGGGCGGCGAGGGGGAGACGCTGTGCGCAGGCAAACAGAGATTTAGGACCACAAACTGGGCAGAAAAAGGTGAGGGGAGCAGTACAAGGCAGCAAAAGGAAACAGGAATAAGCAGCGGTCAGCGGTCTCACAGGGGCTGCGTGGCGGTGAGAGGAGCGACCTGCCTGGTAAACAGGGTCAGAGGTCGCTCTGCGACCAGCGCACCAGCTTCCCAGCTTTCAGGAACAGGCAGACTTGAATCAGAAAACCCAATTTTTCAACACAAGTTTGGCATTTTACTGGGACATGCCCTATTTTTTCTATTTTTTGTGTGCTTTCAGCCTTCCTCCAGTTAGTGACAGAAATGGGTGTGAAACCAATGCTGGATCCCAGAAAGAAAGCTAAACATTTCTGAAAAGTAGACAAAATACTAATTTCAGCAAGGGGTCATTTGTGTAGATTCTATAAGGCTTTCATACACAAAATAACAGCTGAAATAAAAAAATATTGAAATAGAGGTGAGAAATGTTTTTCTTCCACGTTTTACTCCGTAACTTTTTTCTGCGATGTCAGATTTTTGAAATATATATACAGTTACGTCTGCTGGACTCTTCTGGTTGCGGGGATATATAGGGCTTGTAGGTTTATCAAGAACCCTAGGTACCCAGAGCCAATAAATGTGCTGCACATTACAATCAGTTTTCATTCTATACCGGGTATACAGCAATTCATTTGCTGAAATATAAAGAGTGAAAAATAGGTATCAAGAAATCCTTTGTATTTCCATAATGGGCACAAGATAAGGTGTTGAGAAACAGTGGTTATTTGCAATTCTCTGAATTCCAGGGTGCCCATACTAGCATGTTAATTACAGGGGATTTCTCAAATAGACGTCTTTTTTACACACTGTCTTACATTTGGAAGAAAAAAATGTAGAGAAAGACAAGGGACAATAACACTCGTTTTGCTATTCTGTGTTCCCCAAGTCTCCCGATAAAAATGGTACCTCACTTGCGTGGGTAGGCCTAATGCTTGTGACAGGAAACGTAACATGGACACATCACATTTTTACATTGAAATGCCTAGCTGTGGATTTTGGCCTCTAGCTCAGCCGGCACCTAGGGAAACCTACCAAACCTGTGCATTTTTGACAACTAGGCACCTAGGGAAATCCAGAATGGGGTGATTTATGGGGCTCTCACCAGGTTCTATTACCCAGAATTTTTTGCAAACCTCAAAATTTGGCCAAAATAACACTTTTTCCTCACATTTCGGTGACAGAAAGTTCTGGAAGCTGAGAGAAGCCACAAATTTCCTTCCACCCAGCGTTCCCCCTAGTCTCCTGATAAAAATGGTACCTCAGTTGTGTGGGTAGGCCTAGTGCCTGCGACAGGAAATGCCCCAAAACACTATCTGGACACATCAAAATTATCAAATACAAAACTACCTGTTTTTGCGGGGTGCACCTGCGTCTTTGGTCCTGTGCTCAGCAGCCATCTAGGGAAACCTACCAAACCCAGACATTTCTGAAAACTAGACACCTGAGGGAGTCAAGGAAGGTGTGACTTTGTAGATCAGAGGGGGGCCAGGGGTGGAATAGCCACCATTGCTATTTTAGAAATGCCACTTTTAGAAAGTGGCCATTTCTCTGCTCTTAGTGCTCTGCGTGCTTGCATCCCATCCCAAATACACATCTGGGCAAGGTGACAGCTGGACTTTGTGCATTTTCCCCCAGACAGACAGAACCACAAAAAGGATGGGTGTAACAAAGAACTCATCTGCATTCTGATGGGCCCTCCTGGGCTGTGAGGGTGGAGGTGAGCCCACAATTATACTTTAATAGGGAAATGCCTGTCCCCACACAAAGGGCTATTTACCCCCTACAGTCTGCAGCCCGGGTTGGGATGAAAGAGGAACCTGTACACTTCAAGGACCTGCTTTGAAGTCACCCCCACTTCAAAGACACTTTTTGGTATAAGTATTGGGGCTTTAACACTAGCAAGACAATACACCTCTGGAATTGAGAAGGTCTCTGCTGAAATGAAGATTGCTGTGCTGTAAGGACTGCCACTTTACTTGGACTGACTGTTTCAGGGAACTGCTTCTCTGCGTTGCTCAGCTGTCCTGCTGCCTGGTGATCTCTGTGCTGCTGAGGTCAAGGACTGGATCCACTCGGCTGAACCAGAGTGACTCCAAGGGTTTGCTGGCTTGCCCCCCGTTCAACTGCAGTCTCAGGGACATCAAAGACTGCCTGCAAATCTCCTGGGGCTGCTGGACTCGGCATCTGTGAGTCCTATCCTTCCCTGAGGTGCCCCCTTCACTCCTCGGCCTCAGAAGTGGGTTCTGAAGATGATTTCTGCAAAAACCAATACATTGCTCGAGTGCACAAGGAATTCCACCGCATCACTCCTTCGACGCCGATGCAGAGGCTGGTCGATGACAGCAGATTCATAATCTGCACGGCTCGACAATAATGCTCTGTATTGCTCGACGACAACTCATCCTGTTCACTTCAATGGAGTTTGAAGTAGGACTCAATGGCGAAGATCGTAACCGATGCATCTCAGTAAATCCTGTGTGGGTTCTGTAACTGCCCTATTCTCCATTGCAGTTGGGCTGAACTTTGAATTTTCGCCAAACACTCGCAACCGCACCTTTTGATTGCAAGTGACTTCTAAGCACTTCTTTTGACTTAGGGGGTCATTACAATATTAGCAGTAAAAGCTGCTTACCGCCATGCAGAAGACCGCCAACATACCGCCGCGGCCGCGGAATTCCGCCACGGTCATTATGACCCACAGCCCGGAATCCGCCAAAATCCAGACACCCACACAAGTCTGCCACACCAAAGATCAGTGATAAACTGGCGATAACAAAACCTCCACCGTCACGCCAACAGGAATACGCCCACACTATCACGACCCACGAATCCACGCGGCGGTCTTTCAACCGTGGTATTCCATTGGCGGTACACACCACCGTGCTCAAAATACACACACATTTGCAAAACACAGCCACATTGGACAATTCGAAATACACACACCTGATACACATACACACACCTCTCCCACACACCCAATACAATATATAACACCCACCTACAAACCCCTATGACCAAAGTCCCGAAAGAAGGCCAGAGAGAGACACTACAATCTACAAACAAGCTTCCACAGGCACACAACACCATCACCCACAAAACATCCAAGCACCCCACACAACACACCACTAAATATCACCACACATATCACAACACACTTTCCCCACACATCACCCACACCACCCCATGGCACGGCAAAGACACCCCAGGTTCTCTGAGGAGGAGCTCAGGGTCATGGTGGAGGAAATCATCCGGGTAGAGCCACAGCTATTCAGATCACAGGTGCAGCACACCTCCATTGCTAGGAAGATGGAGCTATGGCGCAGAATAGTGGACAGGGTCAACGCAGTGGGACAGCACCCAAGAAATAGGGATGACATCAGGAAGAGGTGGAACGACCTACGGGGGAAGGTGCGTTCCCTGGTATCCAGACACCACCTTGCGGTTCAGCGGACTGGCGGTGGACCCCCACATCTCCCCCACAACTAACAACATGGGAGGTCTTGCTGATTCTGCATCCTGAGGGCCTTGAAGGAGTAGCTGGAAGAATGGACTCTGGTAAGTCAAACCTTAACTACCTTATCCCCCACCCTACCTGCATGCTATCACATACCCCCACCCTCGCCCTCACCCCCATCACTCCAACTCCTCACACATGTCCCACTATCACAAACCACACATCCCAACACCAAGCCCTGCATGCAACACCAAAGCATGGACACCCTTCACCAATGCATGGCCACGGCACATACCCATACACCCCCCTAGACCATCATCACACAAGGTCCCACACAGGAATGCAAGCACTGTGGTACACGGTCACCCACCCACTGCACACCATGGTACACACAGATGCAATAATAATGCTTTTACACCCCTGCAGGACCCCTACCCAACGTCACCGCACAGGAGGGTCCACACATGTCCACACCACCGACAGAAGAGGCCCACAGTGATGACAGCAGCTCTGTCCAACTGGATCTATACGACCAGCCCGGCCCATCTGGGACCTCGGGACAGTCGGTTCCCCTCACACAGTCACAGGCCACCACAGAGCTTCCCCCCTCTGGAAACACCAGCACAGCACCCACCTAGCGGGCCCATACCTCTGTCCCCAGGACACATCAATCAGCAGTGTGTCCACCACTACAGGGAACCCAGGCTAACCCACCACCCCAACAACAACAGGTACCTGGGGGCAGTGGTAGTGGGCACACCGTACAGGGGACAGAGGCCCAGGAACACAAGGGAACTGGGAGGGCTGCTGTTTCAAGTCTGCCTGTTCCTGAAAGCTGGGAGGGCTGCTGTGCGACAGGGGGAGGACAGGCCCAGGGAACCCACTATCCACGAGGCCCTCTCCAACATCATTGGAGCATACCATCATTCCCAGGAGACAATGGCAACTGTACTGGCCAAGTTTCAGGAGACCTAGAGGCTGCAGGAGGAACAGTATTTGGGCTCCAGGGAGGAACTCAGATCCATCAATTCCACGCTGGGCACCATCGTAGGGGTGCTGAAGGAAGTCCTCAACACCAGGAGGGACACTGTGGCACAACAAGGGGCCCCTGATACTAGCCCGGACTATGAACTGCCCATTACCGCCGCCGGCGCTAGTGAACAGTAGGCACCGCCACAGCACCACCACACCAGCACCCCAGCCCCTGCAGATGGAGAACCACCCCGCAAACAGTCCCTGAGATCCAGGACAAAGACAGAGAACGATGCCAAGACCCCCGCCAAGAAATGAGACCGCCCTGAATGTCATCCTTTTGTCTGAGCTTGTCACCCTGTCCATCCTCAAACTCCCCCAGCTCCACTTCCTATGCCCCTTTGGACAATGCACCTGTGAAACAAATAGACTGGACTCTGCCATGGACATTCCTCCACCATCACCCCTCACCATTTTACAGCATTCTCCAATATTGAGCACCAAAATAAACACCCTTAAAGCACAAAACAATCTGGAGTCTGTCTGTGATTTTGAAAAAGTGTATTAGCAATTACAGTGACAAAATGCTCTTTAAATTGTAATGTCAACATACCTATGTCACACAGCTCTAGTCCATGAGGAAACAAAGCAGATGTCACACAGTGGGACCCACATCTGTGAAATCGTAAGGGAAAGTGAAAACTCAGTGACCATACACTGGGTGAAAATGACAGACAGTAGAGAGGTAGTAGTGTTAAACTACATGTAGTAGGTAGGTTTGTATTCTTACCTGTGTCTCACTGGAAATATTGCAGGATCACCGAATTCCTGTTGAATATGTCCTCTTCCTCTGCTTCCTCATCTTCACTGTCCACAGGCTCCACAGCTGCAACAACACCGCCATCTGGACCATCCTCCTGCAGAAAAGGCACCTGTCGTCGCAAAGCTAAGTTGTGAAGCATACAGCAGGCCACGATGATCTGGCTTACCTTCTTTGGTGAGTAGAATAGGGAACCACCTGTCATATGGAGGCACCTGAACCTGGCCTTCAGGAGGCCGAAGGTCCTCTCTATAATCCTCCTAGTTCGCCCATGGGCCTCATTGTAGCGTTCCTCTGCCCTTGTCCTGGGATTCCTCACTGGGGTCAGTAGCCATGACAGGTTGGGGTACCCAGAGTCACCTGCAAATGTCGAGGGACAACTGTTAGACACACCCTAACCGGTAGGGATATCCCCAGACCCAGACAACTATTCCCACTGATTTTGTTCCAGGTGCTCACCTAATAGCCACACACGGTGCCTCTGGAGTTGCCCCATCACATAAGGGATGCTGCTATTCCGCAGGATGTAAGCCTCATGCACTGAGCCAGGGAATTTGGCATTCACATGGGAGATGTACTGGTCTGCCAAACACACCATCTGCACGTTTATCGAATGATAACTCTTCCTGTTTCTGTACACCTGTTCACTCCTGCGGGGGGGGACCAAGGCCACATGTGTCCCATCAATGGCACCTATGATGTTGGGGATATGTCCCAGGGCATAGAAGTCACCTTTCACTGTAGGCAAATCCTCCACCTGAGGGAAAACGATGTAGCTCCGCATGTGTTTCAGCAGGGCAGACAACACTCTGGACAACACATTGGAAAACATAGGCTGGGACATCCTTGATGCTAAGGCCACTGTAGTTTGAAAAGACCCACTTACAAGGAAATGGAGTACTGACAGCACCTGCACTTGAGGGGGGATTCCTGTGGGATGGCGGATAGCTGACATCAGGTCTGGCTCCAACTGGGCACACAGTTCCAGGATTGTGGCACGATCAAGCCTGTAGGTGATGATTACCTGTCTTTCCTACATTGTTGACAGGTCCACCAGCGGTCTGTACAGCAGAGGATGTCGCCATCTCCTCACATGTCCCAGCGGACGGTGCCTATGAAGGATAACAGTGAGCACAAAGTCAACCAACTCAGAGGTACGTACACACAGCTTACACAGAACACGATACATAATCCGAAATGAGCATGTATGAGTGTTGAGGCAAGGCCTAGGTATGTGTGACGCAGTTAAAAATAGAGCCATGTGGGCCCCTGAAATGGCGGCTGCCTGACCTGTAAAGTGGGCAATGGGATATGAGGTAACTGCGCTGGCCTGGTACACCGTCGCAGTAGGCGGACGAAGACCGCAGCGCAATTCTGTTCAATCACTTGATACCTGATCTTTGACAGGAGAGGACCTACACTGCAAGTGCTGCTGTGACCTTAGTCTGGAAGAGACAATGACTCGTGTGTCTGGGGAAAGGGCCCCTGCCTTCACATCGGAGGAGTTGGAGAAACTCGTGGATGGGGTCCTCCCCAGTACACGCTACACTACGGTCCTACAGACAAACAGGTAAGTACACTGGGAGCATGCTGTATGGGCTATGCCAGTGTGGAGTGGGGTGGATGAAAGATAGGGGGGGGAGAATGAGGCGTGCATGAAACGACGGTGAGTGCATGTGCCACATGGCAAGGGTAGGGATGCGGGCCAATGACTGTGACAGTGCAGTTGGTAATAACTTCTCTTTTTCCCCTGTACAGGTCAGCGCCCACCAGAAGAAGGATATTTGGCGTGCCATAGCCAAAGACGTCCGGAGCCTGGGGGTCTATCACAGACAGAGCACCCACTGCCGTAGGAGATGGGAGGACATTTGCCGCTGGAGCAAGAAGACGGCGCAGGCCCAGCTGGGGATGGCCTCCCAACGTAGGAGGGATGCCCGTCGCACCATGACCCCCCTGATGTTCAGGATCCTGCCGGTGGCGTACCCGGAGTTGGATGGGCGCTTGAAGGCATCACAGCAGCCACAAAGGGGTGAGTACACTCTCATTCTGCTGATTCAGCGCGCAGTGGAGGTGTCTGGGTGGGGGAGGTGGGCTGTGGGTTCCCCTAGACCAGGGCGAGTGTGCTAGTTAGGTCCCCTTTTTCAGGCAGGCCCTGTGGCACCCCACCCCACCTGGGTACAGTGCCAACTACACCTAGTCAGGCTCTTGTGACATCCATGTGTGCAGATGTCGGCCATATCCTTGTAGGCCATGTCCCAGGGATTGCATAGTGGACCCCAAGTGCGCAGCATAGTGCTGGTGGCTTCTGTGTCTGTGTCGTGTCCGCCAACGGTAGCGGTAATGCATGCACTCAACATGTCTTTCTTCTGTCGTCCCCCCCCTTTTTGTGATCTCCCTGTTCTTGTGTGCATTAGCATCATCAGGCGGAGGAGCAGTGGCACCGGAGCAGGAGGGAGCTGCATCCCACAAGGCCCTGGAGGGTGACACTACAGAGTCTGATTTCACCAGTGGGATGGAGGGTGAGGGGAGCTCCACTGCGGGGACAGGAGCAGACACCAGTGATACGGACTCGTCCTCTGATTGGAGCTCCCTTGTGGTGGCGGGCCTATCTGTCTCCCCCCATCTACAGGTACAGCCGCCACCCCCCCTACCAGCACCGCCCTCCAAGCAGCCCCTCAGCCTTTGACCCGTGCCCACTCACCCAGGAGGGTGGGCATCTCCTTCGCTCCAGGCACCTGAGGCCCTGCTCCAGTCACCCCTGCTGCCCTCAGTGAGGAGTCCATTGACCTCCTCAGGTCCCTCATTGTTGGGCAGTCTACCATTTTGAATGCCATCCAGGGTGTAGAGAGGCAGTTGCAACAAACCAATGTATTCCTGGAGGGCATTCATTCTGGTCGGGCAGCCCTTCAGCGAGCTTTTCAGACTCTGGCCTCAGCACTGATGGCAGCCATTGTCCCTGTCTCTAGCCTCCCCCTTCCAACTTCCTCCACACAGACCCACACCCCTGTACCTCAGCCAACCCCAAGCACACCATCAGACCAGCATGCACACACCCCAACACACAAAGGAAGCTCAGGCAAACATAAGCACCACACATCCCATAGGCACTCACACAAACATCACACACATGCATACATAGCAACATCCACTGCCTCCACTGTGTCCCCCTTCTCCTCATCTCCCTCCTCCCTCCCAGTCTCGTCTCCACTCACACCTGCATGCACTACATCTACAGCCACTACCTCCATCACCAGCACACACACCACCACACTCCGCTCACGTGCAGTCACCACCCCCACTACCATTCACACATCCCCTGTGTCCTCTCTCAGTGTGTCTGTGACGCCACCTCCCCAGGTACACAAACGCAGGCACACACCCACCTAACAGCCATCCACCTCACGACAGCCTCCAGCGCATGCACCTTCACCCAAAGTCACCAAACGTGCACCTCCTACAACCACAACCTCTTCCTCCACTCCCAAACCCCCTCCAGCTACCCGTCCCAGTGTTTCCAAGAAGCTTTTCCTGTCCACCCTTGACGTCTTTCCCTCACCAGGTCCCAACCTAGCACCTCAGCCACGACATCGGCGGGATCAGTGGTGCCAGTAGTCACCGGATTCTGGAGTGCACCAGGCAGCAGGGCAGCCAGTGTGGCAAGGAGCCACAGAACGGACAGTCCCCCACCTGTCAAGCATCAAAAGTTGGCCAGTGCCCGGTGGGAGAGGGGGAAGACAACAGCCACCAAAGCCGCGCCCAGGGGTAAAGGTGGGAGTGTGGAGTCAGCTGCGACATCTTCCAAGGTGGGGAAGGGGCACAAGAAACCTGACAAGTCTGGGAATATCGGCACGGCGGAGAAGACCGCCATCATCCCTGCTGCCCAGGAGAAGACCACCATCAGCCCCGCTGCCCAGGAGGCGACCGCCATCAACCCGCTGCCCAGGAGGCGACCTCCATCAGCCCTGTTGCCCAGGAGGAGACCGCCATCAGCCCCGCTGCCAGGAGGCGACCGCCATCAGCCCCACTGCCCAGGAGGCGACCGCCATCAGCACCGCCAGCAGCAGCCCCGCTGGCCCAGACAGGACCAACTGCCCCGCTGGCCAGGGGGCGACGGCCAGCAGCAGGCCCGCACGGCTAGACAGGACCGCCAGCACCAGCCCTGCTGGCCCAGACAGGACCACCAGCACCAGCCCCACTGGCCAGGAGGCGACCGCCAGCACCAGCCCCGCTGGCCAGGAGGCGACCGCCAGCACCAGCCCCGCTGGCCCAGACAGGACCTCCAGCTCCAGCACCAGCCCCGCTGGCCAGGAGGCGACCGCCAGCAGCAGCCCCGCAGGCCCAGACAGGACCGCCAGCAGCTGAATCGCTGCCAATGACACCGCCGCCACAAGCACCGCTGCAAAGGACACCGCCGCCACAAGCACCGCTGCAAAGGACACCGCCGCCACAAGCACCGCTGAACAGGACACCGCCGCCACAAGCACCGCTGGCCCATAAGCGCCAAGAATCCTGACACTACTGAGTCCGCCACGAGCAGGGTGAAGCCCTCTGGGCACCAAGCCCCCTCCAGAACCAGTGGAGATTTACATCCACTACCTCAGTCCTTGGCAGGATGAAGCACTCTGGGCACAAAGCCCCCTCCAGAACCAGTGGAGTATCACATCCACTACCTCAGTCCTTGGCAGGATGAAGCACTCTGGGCACCAAGCCCCCTCCAGAACCAGTGGAGAATGACATCCACTACCTCAGTCCTTGGCAGGATGAAGCACTCTGGGCACAAAGCCCCCTCCAGAACCAGTGGAGTATCACATCCACTACCTCAGTCCTTGGCAGAATGAAGCACTCTGGGCACAAAGCCCCCTCCAGACCCAGTGGAGATTTACAGCCACAACCTCAGTCCTTGGCAGGATGAAGCACTCTGGGCACAAAGCCACCTCCAGAACCAGTGGAGACTGTTATCCACTTGTGAGACTGTGGCTTTGCACTCCCCAGGATTGAACAGTAGGCAAACCACCCACTGTAGAGACTTGAGAGACTGTGGCTTTGCACTCCCCAGGAATGAACAGTGGGCAAACTACCCACTGTAGAGACTTGAGAGACTGTGGCTTTGCACTCCCCAGGATTGAACAGTGGGCAAACCACCCACTGTAGAGACTTGAGAGACTGTGGCTTTGCACTCCCCAGGATTGAACAGTGGGCAAACCACCCACTGTAGAGACTTGAGAGACTGTGGCTTTGCACTCCCCAGGATTGAACAGTGGGCATGTTGCCCCCTTGTGGATTTGGCGTTGTGCACTCAATCGGCTGAGGTGCCCCCCCTTTCCCTTCTTCCTGAGGTGCCTGTTTTATTTCTATCTGATGCCCCTGCAGTGTTCTCTCCATCATGTTCGGGTACCTTGTGTGGGCCTTGACCATGCAGTGTGGGCCCATTGTTCCACAGACTTAAATGGAACAATACCTGGACTTCTATTCTTGGTGTATGTATTTGTTAATAGTGTATATATATATTTTTGCGTACTGGATTTTAATAGATTACAATGGTTACACTCATTTCCTTTTGTCTTTGCATTCTTCCGGGGGGTTTGGTGGGCATAACTGTAATGTATCATGCTGCATTAGTGTGTGTGTTGTAGTGGGTGAGGGTGGGGGCGGGGTGTTGCGTATTGTGTGTGTGTGTCGCTGTTTTTTCCGTCCCCCTTCCCCTGTGTCGTAGGTACAGTACTCACCATGGTCTTTGCCGCTGGCGTTCGTGCTCCTGGTAGAGGAGCAGGAAGATAAAGGCTGGGAAAATGTGAAGCTCTGGTTCCATGGCATCCTGGTTCCTCGTGGGGTGTGTAGAGGTGAGGCTTTTTCCCTTCGAACTCCAGTTCCCGCCGTGTTTTTGTTCGCGGTGAATCCGCCCCGGAAAAAGGTGGCGGATTGGTAGGTTGTAATACTGTGGGCGGTACATTGTCCTCCGCCTGTCTGTTGGCGGTGACCGCCGCGCAGTTTGTTTGTACCGCTGTGGCGGTCGGAGTGTTAAAGTGGCTGTCTTTGTTGGCGGTTTCCGCCACGGTCGTAATTCCAATTTTTTTACCGCAGGCCTGTTGGCGGTTTTAGCGCCGCTTTAACACCGCCCGCAAGGGTTGTAATGACCACCTTAGTCTTTAAAAATGTATACCGCGACTGCTACAGATTGGATTTTTGTCTTTTTGTTCTTGTTTTACTCAGATAAATATTCTCTATTTTTCTAAACCTGTGTAGAGTCTTTTTGTGGTATTTTCATTGTGTTCCTCTGTGTGGTGCCCAAATACTTTACACATTGCCTCTTAAGTTAAGCCTGCCTCCTTTGTGCCAAGCTACCAGAGGGCAAGCATAGGTTAATTGGTTAATTTAAAGTGTGTAACTGACTTACCCTGACTAGGATTGTGGTCCCTACTTAGGGTGCATACCTCTGCTAACTACAGGCCCAATTTCTAACAATATGCATCCTTGGCACTGATGTGTGGTTACGGTCTTCTCAGCTGTGCACAATTGCATAGTACAAACAACATTGCCAATGGGTCTAGTAAAAAACCTCCTCTATTTGGTACTTTTGTGGATTTTCAAGCTGGTTTTGATAACGTTAGTATTGTGGAACAAAGTTGGCCAAGTACAGATCTGCAGCCTTTTTGTCTAGGTTTGCATAATAGAAATACCATAAACACACAAAAACACACATCTTACAAATAAACAGCCTGTCTTACTGTGAGTATTACAAGCTATTCTTTTGCCTGAGAGATAGAAATAATGTGGCTAAGTTGACATGTGGAGTCAACTGCCAGCATTTTGGATACTGAAGATATCAAAAAGAGCAACAATTGGTTCCTCAGGAATCACTGCTTTCTTAGGATATTTAGGTCTAATCCTCCTTGCAGGAAACAACCATTTGCCAAAGCTTGGAACTTCCCTTCTGTCAGAATTATATTACACAAATGACACAGTGCTGCTGTCTCAATATATAATTGTGATACAACAAAACCATGATGCTCTCTCATCATATTGTAAGGACAGCTGTATGATGACTGTTACTGACATACAAAATAGATGGAGTTTGTAGTTTCAAAGGCCCAGCAAGTACAACTGATTCATTTGTTGTTTTTATTTGTATGAAATACGCCAAGAGCACTTAAGGTCCTCACGGTGCTATAACAGTTAGCAACGATGGACCATAGCTTCTGACTCAGATGATCAGATGATAGTTTGGTATAAAACAGAACCCACAGGTTCTTGAACAGCTTGAACAGAAAGATTACCTAGTGGCCCAGCACAAGAGATCCCCACCGATAAGTGGTTTCCTTATTTTGTTTCCATATATCTTAATGGAGTCATGGACATGCACAATGAAATCAAAGTGACCACTATCTCAGTCTGTTATTTGAAAATATGTTGTACGTCTATACTAGCCATTACTGTAAAACAAATATGAGCACCAGTAACTCTTTTAACAAATTCTAAAGGTGTATACTTGTCTTTGCTTGTGGCCCAAATGCCCCACAACCTATTTGGATGCTGTCCTTACATAATGACGTTCTTATCTTACCTTTTCTACTGGTTTGTGTATTGCCTGGATTACTTACCAGTGATCATCATTACTCTGATTCTTCCTTATTCATCTCAGTACTTGACCTTGAGTAATTGTGCCCATTTGCACTATTACTCATCCACTTCACAAGCTGTCTTTTATTTCTACTAATGCCCAGGAAGATCCTGCTGTACATTACATCCCACCCTAACCCGCCTTCTGTTGTTAACTATCTCTTGTATCAAAAAGGCTGATGAGTAAATGAGGGACAGTAGGGAAGGTCATAGGTACTGAGATCAGTAAGGAAGAATTGGAGTAATTAAGTTTACCGGTAAGTAGCCCATTTCTTACTGTTTTTGGACTACCAAAGAGTGCAAAGAATGAGGCCCTTATTATGACATTGGCGGTAAATCCCACTTACCGCCATGCTGACTGCCGCCAACATACCGCCGTCACTGTGGATATCCGTTCGCCATATTATGACACACACACACCAATCCATCACTATTCAGCTACAGACACAACTCCGCCACACCAAAGGTCAGTAATAAACTTGCGGTAGCAAAACCCACACCGTTATGCCAACAAAACTATGCCCATCACATTATGACCCACGAATCACCACGGCAGACATTCAATGGTGGTAAACCATTGGCGGTACATACCGCGGCGCTCAAAATAAACACACACATACAAAACACCACATTGGTCAATTGAAATAACACACACCTGACACCCATACACACACCACACCCACACACCCACACCAATATAAAACACACATCCACATTACCCACAACCCTTTATGACTACAAACCATTGGCCTCCCAACGAGGAAGGGGTGCCCATCGAACCCTGACCCCCCTGATGGCCCACATACTGGCCGTGGCCTATCCGGACTTGGATGGGAGCTTGAGGGCATCACAGCAGCCACAATGGGGTAAGTACAGTGCCCATCATTACTACTTACTCATGGTGAGGTGTCATCCTGGTAGGGGGATGTGTGTCTGTGGGTGCCCCTAGGCCAGGCCTGACATTGCAGAGTAGGTTCCATGTGGGGCATGGATCTGATGTGAAATTCCTCCCACCTAGCTAGTAGGCATCCACTACTGGGCAGGGCTGTGTGGGTCCCAGGTATTGCGCAGTTGGCGGTATGTGTTCCACCCCATGCCCTGGTGACTAGAATTGTTACTGGTAGTGCATTGCATAGCGCATAGGGCTGTTCCCTGTGTGTGAGGGTGCTGTGTACGCCAACGGTGGTGTAGGTGCAGCCATTGACCCAGTGTATCCTTTGTCCCTCCCCCCCTTTTTGTTTTGTCACCCTGGGCATATGTGCATTAGCATCATCTGACGGAGAACTGAGGCACTGGCAAGGGAGGGAGCTGCATCCCACAGGACCCAGGAGGCAGAGTCCAACGACGGTGAGGGCACCAGTGGACAGAGACAGGAGGGGACAGTTCAGACACGGCTACCTCCTCTGATGGAAGCTCCCTGGTGGTGGTGGACACCGCTGTGCCCACCCCAGTTACAGGTACAGCCACCACCCTCATACCAGCACCACCCTCCCAGCAGCCCCTCATCGAGTTGCCCGCCACAGTTAGCCCTGCTGCCCTGAGTGAGGAGGCTATTGACCCCCTGCGATCCATCTCTGTTGGGCAGTCAGCCATTGCAAATGCCATCCAGGGGCTGGTAGCCCAAATGCAACAGACCAATGCATTTCTGGAGGGCATTCACACTGTCTTGGTGGCCCAAACAGAGATCAATCCAGGTTCTGGCCTCCTTTCTGATGGCAGCCATTGTCCCTGTTTCCACCCTCCCCCTCCAACATCCTCTACCCAATCCCATTCCCCACAACCCCAACCTACCTGAAGCACACAGGCAGACCAGCATGCACACAAGACAACAAACAAGAGTGGCACAGGCAAACACAGGCACCACACTTCATCCCACAGGCACTCACACAACCCCCATCCAGATCCAGATACCAACATCCACTGCCTCCACTGTGGCCCCCTCCTCCTCCTCCTCCCTCTCCCTCCCAGTTGCATCAACACCCACACCTGTGTGCACTACATTGTCATCCACTACCTCCTTCACCAGCACACCTATCAGTACACACACCTCACTGGCAGTCACCACCCAACATCCATGCACATGTCCCCTGTGACCTCTCCCACTGTGTCTGCCCCCCTCCCAAAGTACAAGAAGGGCAAGGAGCCACCCCTAGCTGCTGCAAGGAAGGGTAAGGGGCCTGCACCAGCAGGCAGAAAGGATAAGGGCCTTGGTGCTGGGACTCAGTCAGAGCCCCCACCACCAACCATGGTGGAGCAGCCATCCGAGGCTGCAGGGGATGGGCTGGAGCCTCCCCCCACCACCACCAGCAGCACCAGCAGTGGGCAGCCATCCGAGGCTGCTGGGGATGAGCTGGAGCCTCCCCCCCCCACCACCAGCAGCAGCAGCACTGCCACCAGCACCACCACCACCAGCAGTGGTCAGCCGTCCGAGGCTGCTGGGGATGAGCTGGAGCCTTCCCCCACCACCAGCGGCAGCATCAGCAGCACCACCACTGAGCAGGCATCACCACCGGCAGACAGTCTGTAGTCCTGCATCCATGGGCTGTTGTGCGGCCTGCCCCCTGCAAATCCTGTGGGTCTGACACCCACCTGAGAGATTGTGATCTTGCCCTCCCCAAGATCTGCATCACAGGGCTCGATGCCCCCTCCAGAACCAGTGGGTATGGTACCCACTCACCCCATCCTCTCCAGGATGAAGATCACAGGGCATGATGCCCCCTCCAGAACTAGTGGGTATGGCACCCACTCACCCCATCCTCTCCAGGATGAAGATCACAGGGCACAATGCACCCTCCAGAAGCAGTGGTAAAGACACCCACTCACCCCATCCTCTCCAGGATGAAGATCACAGGGCACGATGCCCCCTCCAGAACCAGTGGGTATGGCACTCACTCACCACTTCCTCCCCAGGATGAAGATCACAGGGCACGATGCCCCCTCCAGAACCAGTGGGTATGGCACCCACTCAACCCATCCTCTCCAGGATGAAGATCACAGGGCACGATGCCCCTTCCAGAACTAGTGGTAAAGACACCCACTCACCCCATCCTCTCAAGGATGAAGATCACAGGGCACGATGCCCCCTCCAGAACCAGTGGGCAAGTCACCCACTTGAGAGACTGTGGCCTTGCACTCCCCAGGACCAAGCACAGGGCATGTTGCCCCCTCCAGGACAAGTGGTGTTCTTCCATCTGCCGGCTGAGATGCCCCCCGTTCCCTGTCCTTCTGAGGTGCCTGCCTATTTTCGAACTGATGCCCCTGCAGTGTTCTCTCTGTGTTGTTGCAGGAGTCAAGTGGAGCCTTGGACTTTGTAATGTGGCCCTGTGGCCCACGCACATTGAGGTCTGGGCAGTGTCCCTTGTTTGTACATATGCATATACTTTTTGATTGCATTTTCGTATTTCTACTTTATTTATATTATTACATTCACTTACATCTATTCCTGTGGTCCTTGCATTATTCCTGGGGGGTACGGGGTATGTATGTTATGTTACTGCATCTGTTTGTGTGTATGGTGTTGGGGGTGGGGGTGTTGTGTGTGTATGTCATTTTCTTTTATTCCCCCCGTGTGCTAGGTGGCTGTACTCACCGTGGTCGTCTTCACCATCATTGGTGTTCGTGGTAAAGCAGGACGTAGAAAAGCATTGGGAAGATCTGCAGTTCGGGCTCCATGGCGGCGTGGTTCTTCATTGAATCTCCAAAGGTGAGTAGTTTCCCTTCTGTGCAGTGTTTCCGACAAGCTTTTGATGTCGTTGGTACCGCCCCGGAAAAGGTGTCTGATTGGGCTGTCATAATACAGTGGGGGGAACATTGGCTTCTGCCTGGCTGTTGGCGGCAACTCCTGTGGTGCCTGTTGATTCCGCCCTGGCGGTCGGTGTGGTAAAGTGGCTGTCTGTCTGAGCTCTTTCCGCCAAGGTCATAATTTGGTGGAATTTACCACCAGCCTGTTGGTGGTATTACCGCCGCTTTATCACTGACCGCCAGGGTTGTAATGAGGGCCATAATCTGCTGATAGAATAAGCAAAGTAGCCAAAGAAAGTATAATACAACTGGTGTAGAAAGCAAAAAAAAGTTATGTTAGGCATGGGAGAAATTTTAATTATGCAGCTGTAATCAAAGATATTTTGTAATTTTGCATTACTCTCATGACACAATATTACAGATTATGTGGTTATACCTGTGTTAGAAATGAGGTTTCTGGTTGGCTAGGTTATGCACCTAAGCCAGGCAGAACCCACCCACACTAGGCATGGCAAGGGAGTTACACATACAAGATAACCCCTGCTCATCCCCTTGGTAGCTTGGCACGAGCAGTCAGGCCTATCCCAGAGGCAATGTGTAAAGCGTTTGTACAACACATACAACACATGTGATGCACTATCCCCACCACAAAGGAAATACAACAAGTTATATGAAAATATACTATATTGTACACAACGCAATTATTAGACCAAACACAACATGTCAATAATATCCTGCTACCTTAGCAGTTGTCAGAATGTTACACATTAGTTACTCTGCAGAACTAGCATTAGTCACATATAAGACACAGGTTACTTAGGGGGTCATATTAACCCTGGCGGTCGGAGACCGCCAGGGCTAAAGTGGCGTCCGTACCGCCAACAGGCTGGCGGTACGGAGACCCATATTTTGACCGTGGCGGTAGCGCCGCGGTCGCACCGCCGGGGCCGGTGGTTTCCCGTCGTTTTAGCCCCGGTGGTGATAATCCGCCAGGGTAGCGCTGCAAGACCCCCTAAGTATTCTGCAACATAAGCAGTAGTCAGGAATCACTTTGTTAGAAATGGGGTCTTTGGTTGGCAGTCAGGTTACCCCCTGTCCAGGCAAGGACCCTCCCTCTAGTCAGGGTAAGTGAAACACAATCCAACTTATCCTGTGCCCACCCTCTGGTAGTTTGGCACTGAGCAGTCAGGCTTAACTTAGAAGGCAATGTGTAAAGTATTTGTGCAATAAGTCATGTAATAACACAGTAGAACACCCCAAAAATACACCACACAGTGTTTAGAAAAATATTTAATATTTATCTGGTAAAATGCAGGTCAAAATGATTAGGATGCAATAAGTATATCTTGAGATATCGCTGTAAAAGTGATATAAACTGTCTTTAGTCTTTTAAAAGCAAAAAATGTCTCTTTCAAGCACAAAGTACCTGGTTTGCGTTCCAAATCTCCTCAAAGAACAGCAGAGGAGGAGATGTGTGGAAAACAGGGAGGTGTGCGTCGATCTTCTGATTGCGAAGTCAGGCTGCGTCGTTCCAGTTCAGCGTGCAGTGAATTTTTCACCGCAATGCAGTCTGTGTGTCATTTCTGGCAGGCTGTCCGTCGATTTTCGCTGCACAAGGAGTCCTTCTTGTAGAGATGAAGTCTTTTTGGTCCTGAGACTTCAGGAAACAGGAGGCTAGCTCTATACAAGCCCTGGAGTGCACTTTTCACCACAGCCAGAGAGGAGGAAGGCAGCAGGGCAACAGCAAGGCAGCAGTCTTTCACAGAAAGCAGTCAGGTGAGTCCTTTGGGCAGCCAGGCAGTTCTTCTTGGCAGGATGCAGATTCTGGTTCAGGTTCTCTTCTCCAGGAAGTGTCTGAGTTGGTAGGGGCAGAGGCCCTGTTTAAATACCGAAATGTGCCTTTGAAGTGGGGGAGACTTCAAAGAGTGGCTTAGAAGTGCACAAGGTCCCCTTTCAGTTCAATCCTGTCTGCCAGTGTCCCAGTAGGGGGTGGGGCAGTCCTTTGTGTGAGGGCAGGCTACTGTCCTTTGACATGTAAGTGTCAGGCCCTCCACCCTCCCAGCCCAGGAAGACCCATTCAAAATGCAGGTGTATGCAAGTGAGGCTGAGTATCCTGTGTTTGGGGTGTATCTGAGTGAATGCACAAGGGAGCTGTCAACTGAACCCAGCCAGACGTGGATTGTAAGGCACAGAAGGATTTAAGTGCAGAGAAGTGGCATTTTTAAAATAGTAATATTAAATCCATCTTCACCAGTCAGCAGGATTTTGTATCACCATTCTGGCCATGCTAAATATGACCTTCCTACTCCTTTCAGATCAGCAGCTACCACTCAAACAGTGTATGAGGGTAGCACTAATGTTAGCCTATGAAGGGAGCAGGCCTCACAGCAGTGTAACAATGAATTTACACATGTAAACTATCCAGGTACATGTCCTGCCTTTTGCCCACACAGCACCCTGCCCTATGGGTTACCTTGGGCATACCTTAGGGGTGACGGATGTGTAGAAAAAGGAGAGTTTTAGGCTTGGCAAGTACTTTTAAATGCCAAGTTGAATTAGCAGTGAAACTGCACAGACAGGCCTTATAACGGCAGGCCTGAGACAAGGTTAGGGAGCTACTTAAGTGGGTGGCACAATCAGTGCTGCAGGTCCACTAGTATCATTTAATCTACAGGCCCTGGACACATATAGTGCACTTTACTAGGGACTTATAAGTAAATTAAATAATCCAATTGGGTATGATCCAATGTTTTCATGTTTAAAGGGAGAGAGCATATGCACTTTAGCACTGGTTAGCAGTGGTAAAGTGTGCAAAGTCTTAAAACCAGCAAGAACAGTATCTAAAAAGGGGAGGGAGGCAGGCAAAAAGTTAGGGGTGACCACCCTAAGGCTTTCAGGTCTAACATGTGTCCCCCCATCTGAAAGTGGGGAGAGCTACCCAACCTCCTGGGAGCTCGCATCACTAAGGCTGAAGTATCTGGAGAGACCATCAGCGTTGGCGTGGTCAATCCCCGGGCGATGCTCCACTGCGAAGTCCATCCCCTGTAGGGAAATGGACCACCTCAAGAGTTTAGGATTCTCACCCCTCATCTGCATGAGTCATCTGAGGGGCCTGTGGTCTGTCTGAACCCGGAAGTGGTTCCCAAACAGGTATGATCTAAGCTTTTTCAGTGCCCAGACCACAGCAAATGCTTCTCTCTCAATAGCACTCCACCTCTGTTCCCATGGTAATAGTCTTCTGCTAATAAAGACTACTGGTTGGTCTAGGCCCTCCTCATTTAGCTGTGCTAGAACTGCCCCAAAGCCATGCTGTGAAGCATCTCTCTGCACAATAAATTCCTGGGAGTAGTCAGGGGCCTTGAGCACAGGGGCCACGCACATGGCTTCCTTCAGGGAGTCAAAGGCTTTCTGACAAACCTCTTTCCAAATCAGCAACCTAGATTGTTTTTTAGAAGTAAGTTCTGTCGAGGGTGTCAAGATGGATCCATAGCCCTTGACAAACCTACGGTAGTATCCAGTGAGGCCTAAGAAGGCTCTCACCTCTGTCTGTGTTCTAGGTGGTTGCCAGGCCTTGATAGTTTCAATCTTGACCTGGAGTGGCTGCACCTTGCCACCACCTACTAGGTGTCCCAAGTACACCACAGAACCCTGCCCAATAAGGCACTTACTAGCCTTGATGGTCAGGACTGCCTGTTGCAGATCCCGAAGCACCTCCTTGAGGTGGAGCAGGTGTTCCTCCCAGCTGGAACTATAGACGGCTATGTCATCTAGGTAGACTGCGCAGAAAGCATCCTTGCCAGCTAGGAACCCGTTAACCAACCGTTGGAAGGTAACAAGTGCATTATTCAACCCAAAAGGCATTACCCGGAATCGATAATGACCCTCAGGTGTGGAAAATGCAGATCTCTCTTTAGCCCCCTCAGTCAAGGCGATCTGCTAGTACCCTGATGTGAGATGAAAAGGACTGAGGAATTTGGCAGTGCCTAGTCTGTCTACGAGCTTTTCAGCTCAGGGGATGGGGTGAGTGTCAGTCCGTGTGACTGAGTTGAGACCCTGTTAGTCAACACAGAACCAGAGTTCTGGCATGCCACCGGGTGCAGCAGCCTTGGGTACCAGCACCACAGGGCTGGCCTAAGGACTGCTGGACTTCTCAATAACCCCTAGGGCCAGCATCTTGGCAACTTCCTCCTTGATGCTGGCCTTCACATTACCTGACAACCTGTAAAGTTTGATCTTTACAGGGGGACTGGCTCCTGTGTCAATATCATGGACACACAAGTGGGTGAGACCAAGTGACAGGGAAAACAGGGAAGAGAACTGCTCCAACAACTCGTAGCAGTCTCCTCTCTGATTTAGAGTCAGGGAGTCAGAGAGATTGACACCCTCCACTGACCCATCACCTTCTTTGGCATCGAGGAGGTCAGGGAGAGGTTCACTCTCCTCTTCCATGCCCTCTTCTGTCACAAGGAGCATACTGACCTCAGACCTCCCAAAATGAGGCTTGAGTTGGTTATGGTGGAGAACCCTTAGGGGGCGTCTAGGGGTCTAGATAAGTGGCCTCCCCCTTCCGCTCCTCAAATGGGCCAGTCCAGCAGTCCTGGAGAGCTCTGGGCTCTACTGGCTCTATTACCCAAACCTTGTCTCCAGGTGGGAATTCGACCAGAGTGGCCTTCCAGTCATACAACTCCTTCATCACCTCTTGACTGGCCTCAAGGTTACTTTTGGCCTTCTTCCAGAAGCGTTGGGTTTGGTTGCAGAGGGCCAGTATGTAGCTGACCACATCCTGGGGAGGTGTCTTGGGAGCTTTCTCCCAGCCCTCTTTTACTATGCTTAGCAGTCCCCTGACAGGGTGACCATAGAGAAGCTCGAAGGGGCTGAACCCCACACCTTTCTGGGGCACCTCCCAATAAGCAAAGAGGAGGCATGGCAGGAGAACGTCCAACTTACGCCTCGTGGCCTCAGGTAGGACAGTGATCATGCCTTTGAGGGTCTTGTTGAACCTCACAACAAGCCCCTTGGATTGGGGATGATAAGGGGTGGTAAACCGGTAGGTCACCCTACACTCATTCCACATGGAGTTCATGTACGCAGACATGAAGTTTGTGCCTCTGTCAGACACAACTTCCTTCGGGAATCCCACACGGGTAAATATTCCCATCAGGGCTCTGGTCACCACCAGTGCAGTCACTGTTCTCAGAGGGATTGCCTCTGGATAGAGGGTGGCATGGTCCACCAAAACCAGTATAAACCTGTTGCCCAAGGCAGTTTTAGGGTCCAAGGGACCAATGACGTCGATGCCCACCCTTTCAAAGGGGGTGCCAATGACGGGGAGTGGGCTCAGGGGGGCCTTAAGCCTTTTCTCTGTCATCCCAGTACCCTGGAAGGTGGGGCAAGCTATGCAGAAATTATCTGAGGCTACCTGCATTCTAGGCCAATGGAAGGGGGTGACAAGCCTGGCAAAGGTCTTGTCTTGGCCAAGATGTCCTGCCAGGGAGATGTCGTGACCCAGACCCAGTAGGAAGGCCCAGTAACACGGGGGACCACCAGCATATGTGCTGCCCCAATGGCCGAAGCCATAGGCTCACTGTAAAGGAGATCATTATCCCAGTAGATATGGTGATCGCCAGAGGCTTCACCAGCTGCTTGGGCTGTGGCCTGTTGCCTCAGACCCTCAAGGGTAGGGCATTCTTTCTGCACCTTGCAGAATTCTGCCCTGGTTGGCCCACCCTCTACTTGCCAGCCAGCAAGTTCAGGCAGGTTGCCCAGGTCAGCAATATCCTCTCTGGTTGGCTCAGGGGCCTCCTCCCCAGGGACCCCGTCCACAACCCGTGGGAATATCTGAGGCAGGTTTCCCGTGCCTATTGCCCTTCCTCTTTGCAGCCTCTGGGCCATTGTTTCAGGCTCCAGACTCCCTTGACTGCCTTCCCGAGCAGCCATGGACCTTGTGATCATGCAGACCCACTCAGGCAAACCTAACATCTCCAGGTAGGATCTGAGCTCCACCTCTTTCCAGGCAGTACGCTCAAGATCATTGCCTAACAGACAATCTACAGGCATGGCAGGACTCACAGCTACTTTTAGAGTACCAGAGACACCCCCCCACTCGAAGGGAACCACAGCCACCAGTAGGTGACTCTCGCAATTGTCAGTTACTATGACCTGGTGGAATGTTTTAGGGATTATCTGCTCTGCTGACACCAGCTGACTCTTAACAGCAGTCATACTGGCTCCTTTGTCGCGCAGAGCCTCCACCCTGTGCCCATCAATGGTGACCCACTACCTATACTTGGAAGTATTGGCAAGCATATGGGCTTTTGGCACCATCTCCATATCTCCAAGGGATACTAGGGACACCTCTATCTGCCCCCCAAAGCTAACTGGGACTGTCTCCCTTCTGAGCGCCACACTAACCAACCCAGGTTTCTGCCCTCCAGTGGTGGGCTGTGCTCTCTTGGAACACTGGGAGTCACCCTTAGAGTATCCATGCTGGTAGCACTCTAAGGATTTGGGAATGAATTTCCTTATCTTCTTATCGAAGTACCCTGGTTTCTTCCCAAACTTAGATGAGGAATGGTTACCACCCCACGTTGGGAATTTTTGGGGGGCCTTTTGAGAGTTCCTTACCTTTAACTTTTTCTCCCCCCTCTTTCTTCTGTTGGGAACCCTGACCACAGTGTGGGTGTTCCCCCCAGATACCTTTTTGGACACTCTGGTGCTAACCCAGAGGTCCGCCTCCTCAGCAAGCTTCCTGGGATCAGTCAGCTTACTATCTACTAAGTGATGGTGCAACTTTGTAAAAGAAATACTGAGCATATGCTCTCTCAGAATCAAATCATATAATCCTTTGTAATGATTTACTTTGCTGCCCCACACCTATCCATTCAGTGCCTTACTAGAGAAATCAAAACAGTCTACCCAAGTCTGTGTGAAAGCTTGGTGCTGTCCCTAAACCTCTGACAGTATTTTTCAGGGGTCAGCCCAAATTCGGCCAGTAAAGCGGCTTTCATGTGTGCATAGACATTCTGTCATGTGGATCTAGTGTAAGGAGTGTGTCCATCCCCAATACTGGTACATAAAACCACAAGGCCTCCCCCCCATTGCTCCTCAGAGGTCCCATGAGCCCTTAGTTCAACTTCATAGGCAGCCAGCCACTTATCAATGTCATCTTCCACCACATAACTTGGCACTGCATTCTTGGGTATACAAACCTTTTTCTCCCCAACAGGTCCTGCATGTATGCTGCCACCATCACTGATGGACTCAGACTGTCTTGCCTTGATCTCCAGCTCCTTGAGACTCAGTTCATGAGCCAGCAAATGTGTCTTTTCAGCCAAGGCTCTATCTGCTGCTTTTGTTTCTCTTTCTGCCCTCCTCTCCTCCTGCTGAGCTTCAATTTTTAACCTAACCATTTGCAATTGGAATTCTCTCTCCTCTCTCCTTTCCTCTGCGGTCAGGCCCTGATCAGAGACACTGCTCCCTGGTTTGGCATGGGGCACAATTACAGTGGTAACATCCTCCACTTATAGCAAAAATCTTCTGAGGGGTCCTCCAGTGGACCCACCTCCTCAACAGTCTCATCAGAATGGGATCTGCCCAGGCCCTCAGCACCATTTGGAATTCCTCCTTTCTGGAGGCCTTCTGGGTAGGTACTCTCATATCCCTGCAGAATCCCTTTAGCTGTTTAACAGTGTAGGTCTCCAGCATAGCCATATCAAAATCTTCATCTCCTGCTTGAGACCCAGCCAGAGACATGTTGAATGAGGATTTTAGTTAAAAAATGTCAGGTAGAAAAACGAAATTGCAGAAAAAGATAAAAAACCAAGCTGACCTTCAACTGTGAGTAGGTAGTGAATACTTAGCTATTGTATGTCACTGCACAAATACAAGTCCTATCTCACCGCTGATCACCAATGTTAGAAATGGGGTCTTTGGTTGGCGGTAAGGTTACCCCCTGTCCAAGCAAGGACCCTCATTCTAGTCAGGGTAAGTCACACACAATCCAAATTATCCTGTGCCCACCATCTGGTTAATTGGCACTGAGCAGTCAGGCTTAACTTAGAAGGCAATGTGTAAAGTATTTGTGCAATAAATCATGCAATAACACAGTAGAAAACCACAGCTAATGGCATTTCTTAGCGCCACCCATGTGTCAAATTCATACTTTGACGCATGGTGGCTCTAAGAACTGGTTAGAGTCGTTTTTTTTTTATGCTAACCGTTGCGCAGAGTCGTAAAGCAAAATTACGTTAACGTAGGAAAAATGACTCTAATCCGGTTTGCAAAGCGGAAAAAGTTGCAAATCGGATATGCGCCATTTTCCAACAAAATAGCGTCAAAAAGCGGCGCAAACGCAGCAAACAGTGCTAATGAGCCCCAAAATGGATCCCGGAAGCCAGGAGAGACCCCAGGGAGACCTCAATCTACCAGGAACCTGCCAGGATGACACAGACAAGACCCAAGGGAGAGACAAGAAGAAAAGGAAGTGTCTTTTCAGTGCAGAGGAGCATGAAATACTGATCAGAGAGGTGACGGAGAACCAGCATCAACTTCTCAGCACCTCTAAATTAAAGGCAATTTGGCAACAAATTGTCAACAAGATAAACAGTGTGGCAGAGGTCAGGAGAACTGTCACTGAGTGCAAGAAACGCTGGCATGACTGCAAGCGCAGGACAAAGGAGAAAATGGCAAGGAACTGGAAGGCAGCACTGCAGACTGGAGGTGGGGGGTCCAGCACCGCAGGAGGCCCCGCAGGAGGCCCTGGTCAAGATGGAGGTGATGGTTGCAGTTGTCATCCCAGAGGAGATCGTCACAGGAATCGCAGTACAGCGCAGACTACAAGGAAACAACACTTATTCAGGGTAAGTTGCATGGGGGACCAAAATGCCTAAATGTTAAGTGCAAGCAGGGGGAGGTATACATACCTATTATACAATGCATGTCAGCCATGGAAATCAGGCAGTGGAAATGGCAGAGGGGCACGGCACAGGTGCATGGGCTGTGCAGGGGCACAGCACAACACAACACCAACAACCTTTCCTTTGCATGGGGGTACACCGCCATGCCAAGGCTGCTGGAAAGGCAAAGCCAGTCCAGGAGGGTAGGCTAGAATGTAAAACTGGGCTGCTGTCACAGGATAGCTGGTATTGTCAGAATGTGAACTAGGGGACAATGCCCAGTCTCAGGCCATTGCATCTAGCGGAATTTACCATTGACAACACTTGCCACTACTACCTGTGCTGTGTGTGCTGGTCAATTAGGAAATGGCAGTTAGGTGCCCGTGGCGCAAACATGCTCAAAATGAGCGTTCAGGATGACTACGTGATCAATCCCCTTCAGTTCCTATCCAAGTGCAACTCCTGTCAAATGCCTATGGGCTCAATAAACATCAGGCATTGTCACTTACATTATGAAGTACACAGCAGTAATATCATACCCATGCTGCCCATTCCAGGGTCTACCCCATGCCTGTGCTGCAATAGCCTCTATGCCACCTTGCAACATCTCAACTGTCATACTGCTAAGACAACAGCATTGAGGGGGAGGACATATGTGTGCAGCTAGGCAAACACACCTGCACAGTCATAAGAGGAAATGGAACTCTGCCAGGCCCATCAGTGCAATGCAATGTAGCACACATTCGCAAACATCAACATGACACACTACCAATGCTGACACCTGTATCGTGTCATGCCAATGTAATACATGGTATGTGCTAGGTTTCAGCAACATATAGGTGTATGTGAAATATAATGGACTGGGTCAGGGCCATATTGTTATGTGTGGTGCAAGTGGCATCAGAACACCAACAGGCATTGCAAGGCCTCACCATGCTAATGGTAGTAGAGGGAGGGTTGAGTAAGACAAGAAGGTGGCAAGACACAATTTGGACTGAACCTACACCTAGAGGATGTGACGCAGACAATTTCCCAAACTCCCCACACTACATGTTACATGCAGGTGGTGCATAGGCCTGGGAGAATGCAAATGTTGACAGGAATAATTAACAGGAACCCAGATTACAATGTTCCACTAATAGGAAGACAGTGATGCCAAATTACAACTGCCACATCACAGACACACTAATTGAACAACATCTCATTGCAGAGGACGATGACTCTCCTGTCTTGTACTACGCTGATGACATGGATGACGAGCTGACAACCATTAGCCAGGAAACCCTCCAAGTTGTCCTGGGAACCCTCCAGACCCCACCTTCAGTCGCAAGGAGGAGCACAGATGTAGCAGCTATCCCAGAGGAACCACCCACCACTCCAATAATACGACCTGCCAGCTCCAACACAGCTAAGGACTCTGAGGAAACTGGGACCACCTTTGAGAGGACAGTTGTGAGAGTACAGCAGGAGCTGGCCAAGGGGGTGCAGATGGGGAGGCAAAATATGGCTAACTAACATGTAATAATATAACTCCCCCAACCCCCAACCTACTTATCCTATCTAAACTAATAGCCTACTCTAACCTATCACTAAACCCCCTAAACCCACTTAAAAACAGTATAAGGAAAGAAGAGGGAGGGGACAGAATTAGGGGTGAGGCAAAACTGGACTCAGAGGTTTGTCCTCCTCAGAGTTTTTAGGTCAGTGTAGGTTATAAGTCCCTCCTTTTTGTGCATAACCCCTCCCATCGAGCATGCCCCTATATCTTGAAGGCTTGCCCTTTTGTGCATGTGGGCTTGTGTAAGTGCACATTTTTTTTTATTTGGGTACTGCCTGTGGTTTTCTAAATGCCAGCTTTTCTTTGTCACCCTGTACACGTTCACACATTCTGTATTGCTTCACACATTCTGTATTGCTAATACACTTATTTGTATCGGCCTTCTGCAGTTGACTTCCATTTTACCATTGTTTCATTTTGTAAACACACAATCATGTATTTAAAGTGTTGCGTATTTTTTGACTAGGCACGGGCAATTGAGGGGGAACCTCGAATCCTGTTCCCCTTTGCCATAGTCAGCAGCTCTGGATGTTATGCCACACCCTCTCTTCAAATATTGCTGGGCATGAATCATTGTGTTTGGGTGGAGGTGACAGAGGTTTTCTTTTTTTTTCTCGCTTGAAGCGATCTGCCGCAGCAGAGCCTGCGTCCTTGGGGCTGTGTGCAGAAACGTGTGAGGCGCAGCAATGGTTTGCCTCTTCGACTAAACCTATATTTTGATAAATCTTTATCCAAAATTTCATCGGAAATGTAGCGCTACCATTGACCATTCAGAAGGTAGGATCGGCTGACCAACTACAGAGAGGATCATAACCATTGTCTTCTAGGACCAATCACAGAGTAGCTTTTAAAATGACATTTATGTTTCTATGCTTTGCAACACTATTTTGCAAAACTATTTTTTAACACATCATTTTCCTTATATAATTAAGCACTTTTTCTCTTATTCCATTTCGATGAAACTTGTAATGTGACTTGGTTTTAACTATTTATTTTTGAAGTTACTGTAGTTGCAACCATTCCAAAATAGTGGCCAGTTAATGATCTGTGGAAGCGGCATCAGTTGCTTGTAGCTTGCAGCAGTTTGAGGTCTTTGGTGGAGGCCAGGTCTCCTTGTGAGTCCAGGCAGGCACAGAGACTTCACAGTAGAAGAGCACCCGCAGTCTGTCTGCAGGTGAGGGTTTATCAGTCCTCGTATTAACAATGAATAAAAGCAGCAGGCTGCTGCAGAGTGCTGGCTAAAAAGCCAGGAGTGGCTCAAGGTTTCTCCATTTTGTGAGCCTCAGCATCTTCCCTGTGTCCTAATACAGCCCAGTGTTCAAGGATTGCTAAAAGACCTAGGTAAGGAGCCCCCAGACTTTTCTAGGTAAATAGTATTATTTGTTCAAAAGTGTTTATTTCAGCTACCTGTGCCTGTTTTACTGTGGACTCTCTGTATTTCAGGCAGCATGGCATTTTTAAAGTGGTGATTTTTTTAATTTTGTTTTTGCCGTGACTGTGTGAATTACCTTGCTAGCTAGTGGCACATGACTTCATAACCTCCCCCCACTCTTTTTCTAAATAAAAAGGCTACATACATCTTGCAGAGTGTGTTTTAGGAGACTGTTTTAATCTTCTTCTGTGATTTAAATTGTGTTTAGAAACTGTCTGCTCCCCCTGTTTTGTGCCTTAAAAAAAGCCACTTTTCTGAGCGCACAACCAGCAGTATTCCAGTGTTTGTTTTTTAAACAATCTCTCCCTTACCTGGAAAGTAGACTCTGCTAACTTGGAAGTGTGGTTTCAGCCTGTCTGTATCCAAGGAGATTCTGAATAGAGCAGCAGCTACCTCCTCCCTGGCCACAGGGACTGGACCTCAGTTAACTTGCTCCCTATATAAGTTCCTATTGGTTGCTGCATATGTTGTTGTGATAGGTTGTTGGAAGCTGGTCTTTCCATTGGCTGCTGGCTCCAGGGCTGGGGCTGTGATTGGTGGATAGGGCTGAGATTCTGATTGGCTGTTGGTTCTAGGGATGTGATTGGTGGATAGGGCTGAGATTCTGATTGGCTGTTGGTTCTAGGGCTGTGATTGGTGGATAGAACTTAGAATCTGATTGGCTGTTGGTTCTAGGGCTGTAATGGGTGGATAGGACTGAGAATCTGATTGGCTGTTGGTTCTAGGGCTGGGGCTGTGATTGGTGGTCAGGATTAGGGGTGTGAATGCTGATTAGGGCTGGGTCTCCCATTAGTTGTTTGAATCAGGGTTAGAAATTGGATTGGTTAGGGTTAGGACCAGGTTCCTATTGGCCAGTAGGGCTATTTAAGCCTAAGACTCAGGGTGACTCAGCCCGGGCATCTCAGCAAAGGGTGGAGAGGACAAGGACAGTTGCCTGTTTGGGCCTGTTCGGGACAGGTAGGGACTAGGGACTAGGGCCAGAAATGCTGCCCAATTCACTATATATCAGGATTGATTTCAGTCCCTACACATCCATCAACATGCAAACACATTGGGGGTCATTCCAACCCTGGCGGTCGGTGTTAAAGCGGCAGGCAAACCGCCAACAGGCTGGCGGTAAAACAAATGCAATTCCGACCCTGGCGGAAACCGCCAACAGAGACCGCCACTTTAACACACCGCCCGCCATGGCGGGACAAACAAACAGCGCGGCGGTCACCGCCAACAGACAGCCGGGAGACAATGTACCGCCCACCCTATCACAACCCACCAATCCGCCACCTTTTCCGGGGCGGTAGCCCCGCCGATAAAAACAAGGCGGAAACAGACATTTCAAACGGAAAACGCTCACCTCCATACACCCCACGAGGAATCTGGACAGCATGGAACCCGAACTACACATCCTACCAGCCATTCTCTTCCTGCTCCTCTACCAGGAGCACGAACGCCGGCGCAGAAGACAACGGTGAGTACTGCACCTACGACACAGGGGAGGGGGAGGCAAAAAATTACGGGGACACACATATGCGACACACCCACCCTCACCCTCAACCACTACAACACACAAATCAATGCATAGCAACACATCACAGTTACACCCCCAAACCCCCCGGAAGAATGCAAAGGCAAAAGGAAATGATTATAAATATAGAATTATATTGTAAGACTGAGTATAAAATATATCACACATCTATAACTTTATATACATAAATTGTCCAGTCCGATATGTCTATCAGCCATTGTTCGTGGGCCACTGGGCCAAAACACATGGGCAAAGCCCACACAGGATACCTGCCTCCAACGGAGAGAACATTGCAGGGGCATCAGATAGGAAAACTACAGGCACCTCGGGGGGAAGGGAAGGGGGGGCACCTCAGCCAGATGAGTCCACGACGCCAGATTCACGAGGGGCCTCCATGGCCACTGTGCCATCCTGGGGAGTGCAAAGCCACAGTCTCACAAGTCTCTACAGTGGGTGGGTTGCCCACTGTGCCATCCTGGGGAGTGCAAAGCCACAGTCTCTCAAGTCTCTACAGTGGGTGGCTTGCCCACTGCCATATCCTGTGGAGTGCAAAGCCACAGTCTCTCAAGTCTCTACAGTGGGTGGGTTGCCCACTGTGCCATCCTGGGGAGTGCAAAGCCACATTCTCTCAAGTCTCTACAGTGGGTGGCTTGCCCACTGTGCCATCCTGGGGAGTGCAAAGCCACAGTCTCTCAAGTCTCTACAGTGGGTGGTTTGCCCACTGTTCAATCCTGGGGAGTGCAAAGCCACAGTCTCTCAAGTGGATAACAGTCTCCACTGGTACTGGAGGGGGACTAGTGCCCAGAGTGCTTCGTGCAGCCCTGCCCGACACAGATGCGGGCCTGCCCCTTCCGCCAATGGGCCAGCGGTGCTTGAGATGAAGGGCCCAGTTCAGCGGTGCTTGAGATGAAGGGCCCAGTTCAGCGGTGCTTGAGATGAAGGGCCCAGTTCGGCGGTTCTTGAGACGGCGGTGCCCAGCGGAGCGGTGCTTGAGATGAAGGGCCCAGTTCAGCGGTGCTTGAGACGGCAGTGCCCAGCGGAGCGGTGCTTGAGATGAAGGGCCCAGTTCAGCGGTTCTTGAGATGAAGGGCCCAGTTCAGCGGTGCTTGAGATGAAGGGCCCAGTGCAGCGGTTCTTGAGACGGCCGTGCCCAGCGGAGCGGTGCTTGAGATGAAGGGCCCAGTTCAGCGGTTCTTGAGACGGCCGTGCCCAGCGGAGCGGTGCTTGAGATGAAGGGCCCAGTTCAGCGGTTCTTGAGACGGCGGTGCCCAGCGGAGCAGTGCTTGAGATGAAGGGCCCAGTTCAGCGGTGCTTGAGACGGCGGTGCCCAGCGGAGCGGTGCTTGAGATGAAGGGCCCAGTTCAGCGGTGCTTCAGACGGCAGTGCCCAGCGGAGCCGTGCTTGAGATCCTGGTCAGCGGATCCGGCCCAGGCATGGATGTCACTCGCCACCTGACATGTGGCTGCCGGGGCCTTCCTGCCCATCTGTCTGGTGGCTTGCGGGGCCCTCGTGGGCTGCAGTTCTCGGCCTGTGGGTGTCCTCCTGCCCACCTGGGACGTGGCTTGCGGGCCCTCCTGGGCTGCAGTACCGGGCCTGTGTGTGTCCACCTGCACACCTGGGATGGGGCTGGTGGGGCCCTCCTGGCCAGCTGGCCTGCTGCCGGACTTGTCGGGGGTGCTGCCCTTCCCACCCTTCCCTGCACGCTTGTGGCCCTTTCCCACCTTTGGCGGTGTGCCAGGTGGCACCCCACTTCCTGACGGAGCCAATGTAGGGATTTTGGTCCCTGGGGTCTTTGGTCGCTCGCGCCGTGCACTGACAATCTTAGGATGCTTTTCCGGTGGTGGGCTGGCCGTGCCTTGGCTCCTAGCTGAACTGGATGCCCTTGAGGGTGGGGGACTCCACAGTCCATGGACAACAGTCTTCACTGGTCCCGGTTTTTTGGTGGCTGAGATGCTGATTGGAGTCTTATGAGATGGACGGGGTGGGGGAGTTGTAGGAAAGAGGTCAAGTTTGGAAAGGAAAAGCAATTTGGAAAGAGAGGGACGGGTAGGTATAGTGGGTATGGGAGTGGAGGAAGAGGATGTGGTTGTAGGAGTGTGAAGTCTGGTGTCTTTGGGTGCAGGTGCTTGGGCTGGATGCTGTCGTGAGGTGGATGGCTGTTGGGTGTGTGGCTGCCTGCGTTTGTGTAGTTTGGAGGAGGGGGTGACAGACACACTTGGAGAGGACACAGGGGACGTGTAAATGGTAGTGGGGGTGGTGACTGCACGTGTGCGGAGTGTTCTGGTGGGTGTGCTGGTGATAGACGTAGTGGCTGAAGATGTTGTGCATGCAAGTGTGAGTGGAGACGTCACAGGGAGGGAGGAGGGAGACGAGGAGGAGGGGGACACAGTGGAGGTAGTGGCTGTTGGTATGTCTGCATGTGGATGTTGCTTGTGTGAATGCTTGTGTGATGTGTGGTGCTTATGTCTGGATGAGCTTCCCTTGGGTGTTGAGGTGTGTGCAGGCTGGTCTGTAGGTGTGTCTGGGATAGGCAGAGGTACAGGGGATTGGGTCTGGGTGGAGGAAGTTGGAGGGGGGAGGCTAGAGACAGGGACAATTGCTGCCGTCAGTTCTGAGGCCAGAGCGTTGAACGATCGCTGACCCGAATGAATGCCCTCCAGGTATGCATTACTCTGGTGCACCTCTCTTTGTACACCCTTGATGGCATTCAAAAGGGTAGACTGCCCAACAATGATGGTCCTTAGGAGGTCAATGACCTCCTCACTGAGGGTAGCAGGGGTGACAGGGGCAGGGCCTGAGGTGCCTGGGGCGAAGGAGATGCCCACATTCCTGGGTGAGCGGGCACGGGGCAAACGCTGAGGGGCTGCTGGGAGGGCGGTGCTGGTGCGCTGGGTGGCGGCTGTACCTGTTGTTGCGGGGGGCACGGATGTTGCCGCCACCACAAGGGAGCTCCCTTCAGAGGATGAGTCGCTGTCACTGACATCAGCACGAGTCCCCGCTGTGGAGCTCCCCTCGCCCTCCGTCTCACTGGTGAAATCCGAGTCAGTTGCATGGCCCGCCATGGCCATGTGAGATGCAGCTCCCTCGTGCTCCGATGCCACTTCTCCTCCGCCTGATGATGCTAATGCACACATGAACAGGAAGACCACAAAAAAGGGGGGGAGGAGAAATAAAGACATGTTGAGTGCATGGATTACCGCTACCGTTGGCCGTTGGCGGACAAGACAGACACAGAAGCCCCCTGCACTACGCCACGCACTTGGGGACCACTACGCAATCCGTGGGACTACAACACATGCGGAGCTACATCGTTTTCCCTGAGTTGGGGGATTTGCCTACAGTGAAGGGTGATTTCTATGCCTTTGGACATATCCCCAACATCATAGGTGCCATTGATGGGACACATGTTGCTTTGGTCCCCCCCAGCAGGAGTGAACAGGTGTACAGGAACCGGAAGAGTTATCATTCGATGAATGTACAGATGGTGAGTTTGGCTGACCAGTACATCTCCCATGTTAATGCCAAGTTCCCTGGGTCAGTGCATGATGCCTACATCCTGCGGAATAGCAGCATCCCGTATGTGATGGGTCAACTCCAGAGGCACCGGGTGTGGCTATTAGGGGACTCTGGTTACCCCAACTTGTCTTGGCTACTGACCCCAGTGAGGAATCCCAGGACAAGGGCAGAGGAACAGTACAATGAGGCCCATGGGCGGACTAGGAGGGTGATCGAGCGAACCTTTGGCCTCCTGAAGGCCAGGTTCAGGTGCCTCCATATGACAGGTGGATCCCCAATGTAATCACCAAAGAAGGTGTGCCAGATCATCGTGGCCTGCTGTATGCTTCACAACCTGGCTTTGCGCCGCCAGGTGCCTTTTCTGCAGGAGGATGGTCCAGATGGTGGTGTTGTAGCAGCTGTGGAGCCTGTGGAGAGTGAAGAGGAGGAAGCCGAAGAGGACGACATAGAGAACAGGAACACAGTAATACAGCAGTATTTTCAGTGACACACAGGTAAGAGTAGACACCGGCATATTACATTTACTTAAAGACTCCTACCTCTCTACTGTCTGACTTTTTCCCCCAGTGTATGGTAACTGTGTTGTGACTTTCCCTTCTGTTTTCAGAGCTGTGGGCCCCACTGCGTGACATCTGCTTTGTTTCCCCATGGACTACAGCTGTGTGACAGCGGTTTGTTACCATCACAATGTGAATGAACATTTTGTCACGGTCATGTGTAATACATTTGTTCTAAATCACAGCCAGACTCCAGATTGTTTTGTGCAATAAGTGTTTTTATTCAAGTGCTCTAAATTGGATGGGTGGTTGCAAATCGGTGAGGGGTGATGGTGGAGGATTGTCCATGGCAGAGTCCAGACTATCAGTTTCACAGGTGCATTGTCCAAATGCCTGTGGGAAGTGGAGCAGGGGCAGTTTAAGGTTGAACAGGGTGACAATGTGGGACAGTGGGTTGACAATCAGGGCGGTATCCTTTGCTGGCGGGGGTCTTGACATCTTACTCTGTCTTCTTCCTGGATCTCAGGGCCCGCTTGTGGGGTGGTTCTCCTTCTGCAGGGGGTGGGGTTCTGGTGGCCTGTTGGTCTTGTGTCGGGGCCTCCTGTCCACTAGCGCCGGCGGAGGTGGTAGGCAGTTCTTGGTGCATGCTAGTGTCAGGGGCCCTTTGAGGTGCCACAGTGTTCCTCAATGTCGTGACTACCTCATTCAGGGCCACTACGATGGTACCCATGGCGGAACTGATGTTTCTTAGTTCCTCCCTGAACCCCATATACTGTTCCTCCTGCAGAAGCTGGATCTCCTGAAACCTGGCCAGGACCGTCGCCATCGTCTCCTGGGAGCGGTGGTATGCTCCCATGATGGAGGAGAGGGCCTCGTGGAGAGTGGGTTCCCTGGGCCTGTCCCCCCCCTGTCGCACAGCAGCCCTCCCAGTTCCCCTGTTTCCCTGGGCCTCTGTCCCCTGGACTGTGTGCCCACTACCACTGCCCCCAGGTCCCTGTTGTTGTTGGGGTGGTGGGTTAGCCTGGGTTCCCTGTAGTGGTGGACACACCGCTGATTGACGTGTCCTGGGGACAGAGGTATGGGCCCGCTGGGTGGGTGCTGTGCTGGTGTTCCCAGAGGGGGAAAGGTCTACTGTGGCCTGTGGCTGTGTGAGGGGAACTGACTGTCCCGAGGCCCCCTATGGACCGGGCTGGTCATCTAGATCCAGAGAGATAGAAGCTGCTGTCCTCACTGTGGGCCTCTTCTGGGGGTGGAGGGGACATTTGTGGACCCTCCTGCGCGGTGACGTGGCGTTCGGGTCCTGCAGGGGTATAAAAGCATGGTTATTGATTCTGTGTGTGTCATGGCGTGCAATGGGTGGGTGCCCGTGTACCCCAGTGCTGGCATTCCTTTGTGGGGGCTGTTGTGACGGTGGTTGGGGGGGGAGTTTGTATGTGTATGTGCAGTGGGCATGCTTAGGTGATGGGTGCCCATGCTTTGTGGACGCATGCAGGGCTAGGTGTTGGGATGGGTGGGTTGTGATGGTGAGACAGTTGCAAGGAGTAGGATGTGATGGCGGTGAGGGTGAGGGTGGGGGTATGAGTTGGCATGCAGGTGGGGTGGGGGGGAGAAGTAGTTAAGATTTGCCTTACCAGAGTCCATTCCTCCGCCTACTCCTGCGAGGCCCTCAGGATGCAGGATGTTAAAGACTTGCTCCTCCCATGTTGTAAATTCTGGGGGAGGAGGTGGGGGTCCGCCGCCAGTCTTCTGCACCGCGATGTTTTGCCTGGATACCATGGAACGCACCTTCCCCCGTAGGTCATTCCACCTCTTCCTGATGTCGTCCCGATTTCTTGGGTGCTGTCCCACAGCGTTGACCCTGTCGACAATTCTGCTCCATAGCTCCATCTTCCTGGCAATGGTGGTGTGCTGCACCTGTGCCCCGAACAGCTGTGGCTCTACTCGTACAATTTCCTCCACCATGACCCTGAGTTCATCATCAGAGAACCTGGGGTGTCTTTGCAGTGCCATGGGGTGGTGTGGGTGATGTGTGGGGTGGATTGTGTGGTGCTAAGTGTGGTGATGTGTATTGTTGTGTTGTGTGAAGTGCGTGCAAATATTGCTGGGTGACAGTGAATTGGGCGTCTGGGTGCTCGGATGTCTTTTCTCGGTGCGTGTTCACGAATCTCTAGGAGTGGAGGTTTGTGGGTGATGTGGGTGTGTGTTTTATATTTAATTGGATGTGTGGGAGTGGTGTGTGTATGTGTCTCAGGTGTGTGTATTTTGAATTGTCCAATGTGGTTGTATTTTGTAAGTGTGTGTGTATTTTGAGCGCGGTGGTGTGTACCGCCAATGGAATACCGCGGTTGAAAGACCGCCGCGTGGATTTGTGTGTCGTGATAGTGTGGGCGTTTTTCTGTTGGCGTGACGGTGGAGGTTTGGTCATCGCCAGTTTCTCGCTGCCCTTTGGTGTGGCGGACTTTTGTGGATGTCTGTATTTTGGTGGTTTGCCTGTTGTGGGTCAGAATGACCGTGGCGGTTTACCGCAGCCGCGGCGGTGTTATGGCAGTCTTCTGAACGCCGGTAAGCGCCTTTTACCGCCGAGGTTGGAATGACCCCCATTATCTGCAAAGACATCCAACTCATACATCACAAACCGACCGCAGACAGATTGCAATGTCCCATCACCCAACACAATACCCATTATACAACACATATACACATATCCTCCACAACTACAACGGTCAAACACCTGCATTCTCACAACAAACACTACTCTGTCCACTCCCACTAACACAACCTGCCATCACCCACACAACACAAAACCACACTATACATTTCTCTCAGTCTCAGCCTTCCAGATACACACTCCCTGTTAATACTAACCAACAACACCATCCTCTGTTTGCTCCACACAGACCACCTTTCATCATAACAATGCCCAAACCCAGCCTTCCAACACACCATCTACAAACACCCTTCCCCTCCCTTCACCAATTACACACAACCATACAATCCCCACACTTCACTCCACCATGCATATTACCTCTTCCAGTCATCACAACTAACACTAACTCCCCTGACACACATCCATCGCCTCTTACACACCTCGCACATTCATCCCCAAAACACATCAACACCCCATCTAACACTCTAATTCCACTCACCAGCACTATCTCACATACAAATCCCTCACCAAAAACAACAACATCAAGATCCCCTCTCACTATTCCACAAAAACAATACAGACCACACACATCAGCACATCAAATCAACACAAACTTTCATTACATTTATCGTTACACCCACTACCACCCTCAGTACTACACAAAGAATACAAGTCCCATCCTATCTTTACCCCTACTTTCTCACTCTTCACAAACACCTATTCCAAGCACCCTAACCCAGCAACTTTCATTCACTCGCCTCTCCTCCATTGCACAATTTAGAGCCTTACATCATGATCCACATGCTCCTCTACCACCCCTAACCCATACTCCATCCACACTAAACAGACGCAAACAAAATAAACAACATGCCACTCTGAACAACCTTGCATCCCCTTGTCTATTACATAATAAGACTACCCTACAAAAACAGTACACTCTTCATGTCTCTCTCTGCCACCAAGTCCACCACCCACACACAGACCCAACACAATGCCTCCTTAACCTTCTGGAAGAGGAACACTATATTGAAAAGCAAGACTATGGTGAGCCTCACACACTTATCACAACTAACAACACTCCTGCTTCAAGCTCATATTATACTACTTACCCTTCTCCTAAACAAAACAACACTACCACTAACACACCTTTTCTAAACTGCCAGCTCATAAATGCTCGATCACTCTAAAAAAACAAGCACTACATCTACGACCTGCTCACAGACACACAACCTGACTTACTATTCATAACAGAATCCTGGTTGGGAGATGACATGGCCCCAGTGTTGCACGAAGCCCTTCCCCCTGGCTATCAAACCATCACACAAAACCATATAGGCAAGAGAGGAGGTGGACTAGCTATTATATTCAAACAGGCAATAAACCTCAGAAAAACAGACATTTCCATACAAGGTTGTGAAGCCCTCCTCACCAGATGCCACCCTACTCCAACTTCCTCCTGTAACTTTCTCCTCCTTTACAGGCCTCCACCTAACAACTCCACATTCCCAGATGCTTTTCTAGATACAGTCTCAAACCTTATTACACTATTCTCCAACCTATGCATTCTTGGGGATCTAAACATTTGGTTTGACAAACCCAATATGCCCTATCCAAAAGCTATCACCACTGGCCTAGTCGCATTGAACCTACATCAGATTGTACACAATCCCACACACATCGCTGGACACATCCTAGATGTCCTTTTTGCTAAGCCTAAACTAGTTACCGCTCATAGCATCACGCCAATCACTTGGTCAGACCACCATTTGATAACTTTCCGACATAAAACTCCACAAATCTACACACGCCACAACTACTTACATACATGCACCTATCGACCATGGAGCAAACTCAATTTTGATGACGTAGAAACACAACTAACAGCCAACACAGATCTAGATACACTTAATTCTGCGCCAAAACTTTATGAGTGGCTACAGGAAGCTTTTGATATCCTAATACCACTCAGAAAAACTAAACACGACAAAAGAAAACCAACACCTTGGAGAAACACAGAACTTAAAAAGATAAAGCAACAAATCAGAAAGTTGCAGCGGACCTGGCTCAAAACAAACAACAGTCAAGACAAACTGCAGCTACACAAACTTAACAGAATATACAAATCATCAATCAAAAAGCAAAAAAAAAGGTTCTACTCAGACAGAATTCAAAATGCTAAATCTACAACCAAGGAATTGTATAAAATGCTCAATGAATTTCGAAAACCTACATGCATGGAAGGAAGTCATCTACTACTCAAGATTTTGCAAACAAATTGGCAACTCACTACACAATCAAGGCAGACACATTGGACTCTTATTTAAAACAGAAGAAAACCGTCAGCACCAAACCCTTTCCTAAAATACCCTCTAAGAATAAACCAACCCAGCCTCTACAGTCCTTCCAACAAATTTCCCAAGGTGAATTTATGGATTGGGTCAAAGCAAGCAGACCTTCCGGTTGCCCTTCTGACCCTTGCCCACCACAAATCTTCAAGAACATTCTTCTATCTACTTCTTCTGCCACACCTGTAAGAAGAATCATCAACAAATCTTTAACTACAGGAACTTTTCCTGAAGACCTGAAAAAGGCATACATACTGTGGTATTGTGTGAGTTTGGCAGATGAATGGATAGATAGAATGTTAGACTCAGTGCTGTGTTCTCTTTGACATCATATTAGAGTGTTGGGGATGGAAGCTCTGTAGTGATGCCTTTGGACGTCAGTTGGATTTGAGGATAGCTGTCCCTGATGGTGTTCCTGATCTGTGGATGGGATACTCTAAATAAAGAACCACTGAACTTACTCTGGATCTGTCTTCTCTACACATACGACCGTTATTAAAGAAAAACAAAACCTAGACCCGCAAGACCGCAACAACTACAGACCAATCACAAATGGACCTTTCCTGGGCAAATTGATAGAAAGAGCACCATTCGCCCAGATGTCACAATTCATTGAAGACAATTCTATACTTTCAGATTTCCAAACTTGATTCCGCCCAGGAAAAGGCACAGAAGCTGCACTCATAGCAATCTGGGATGATCTTAAAAACACAGTTGACTGCAATGGGGTTGCTGCACTACTTCTCTTGGACCTCTCGGCTGCCTTTGATACGGTTGACCATGACACCCTAATTCAAAGACTCCATGAAGCCGGCATACCAGGGACTGCTCTCGACTGGATTACTTCCTATCTTCAAAAAAGATCTAATATCATCTACTCGCCCCCCTTCTCGTCCAAACCCTACCTCACAAAAGCAGGGGTCCCCCAAGGATCAATCATCTCACCTGTGCTTTTTAACATCTCCATGATATAATTACCAGAACTGATCAATGATTTCCATCGCACATGCTACAACTATGTGGATGACACACAAATACTACTTAAATTAGAATGCCCCAAAAACATTGAAAACTCAGAAATCTTCAGTTGCCTCAGAGCCGTTGATCAGTGGATGACCTGGAGCCATCTCAAACTAAATACCTCCAAAACAGAAATACTCATATGTGGTGACTGGAAAAGTTATGACCCTCTGTGCGTCTGGCCTGACAATCTTGGACTACCTCCTCAATTATCCAAGGAAGTTAAAAACCTTGGAATCACCATGGATTCCAAGTTAACTATGAATGCCCAAGTGGACAAATTAGCACGAACAACCTTCATCACCTTGAAGACTCTATGACGCATCTTCCACCACCTCGGATTTCCACACAAGGTGCAAGCTACTATCTCGCTTGTACTATCCAAACTGGATTATGCCAATGGTCTCTACCATGGATCATCTCTATCTATTATGAAAAAACTACAACGTATTCAGAACTCCGCAGCCAGGCTACTATTACATGTAAAGCTGCAAGCCCACATCTCCCCTGCCTTGAGAGCACTACACTGGTTACCCGTTGCCAGAAGATGCACTTTCAAGCTGCTTTGTATCACCCACAAAGCTATACATGGAACAGGACCGCTTTTATCAGAAATAAAATAACCAAATACATCCAACAAAGAAACCTCCGCTCAAGTTTGGCACCCCGCCTTAGAACACCACCATACAAGAAAAAGACTGTAGGTGGTACATCCTTCTCCTTTGAAGCAGCCAAACTATGGAATTCATTACCCCCAACTATAAGAGTCACAGATAACTTTCTTGTCTTCAGAAAACTACTCAAGAGTTGGCTCTTTCCTTCATAACCGCCATATTCAAACAACTATGAACTGCAAATGCCTATGTTGATAAATATTTTTTCTGATTATGGGGGTTATTACAACTTTGGAGGAGGTGTTAATCTGTCCCAAAAGTGACGGTAAAGTGACGGATATACCACCAGCCGTATTACGAGTCCATTATATCCTATGGAACTCGTAATACGGATGGTGGTATATCCGTCACTTTACTGTCACTTTTGGGACGGATTAACACCTCCTCCAAAGTTGTAATAACCCCCTAAGTGTCTATTTCTAGTTATGCATAGTTCTTTAGAAAATATGTATCGCTACTATGTCATAACAATAAAATACACACACACTCTATAAACCTGTTTGACTAAGTATATTTACCCATGGTTCTAATTATGTATTGTATGTACATATATGTGTGCATATGTGTGTGTATTCATGTGTGTATTTATGTATGTGTGTGTGTATGTCTGTATGTATATATTTTTATATATATAAAAATATATATATGTATGTATGTGTGTATGTTGTTCTGTGCTTGGCATGTTCGTGGGTCATTGCATGGCTCCTGGGTGGGTTGTTGTACTAGATATCTATGAATCCCTGCTCTCATCTTATCACACTTATCTACCCATCATCTTATGTCATGTCTCTATCAATTTATCCTCCATTCCCACTCTGACTCATCCCAAATCCATTCTACTACTTTCATCTCCTAAATAACTCTGCCTAAGCTCTTCCCTCCACTTCCACATCTAACTCACCAAAACCTCACTCTACTACCATGACCTCCCAAATAACCCTACTAAATTCTCCCTCATTTATCTCACCCTGCTACTATGATCTCCCTAACTCTTCCACAGACTCTTCCCTCCTCCATCCCCCTTTACTCAGAATGACCCCCTTAGTCTCTTTTTCGAAGATTTTCTTCAGCGGGACGAACCTGCCAGTCCAATCCGACCTCCTGGAGCCCTTCTCCGGATACGCGATGCTGGAATCCTCGGTGGAGATTTTGACCTTCGGACTTAGTCGTTTTTTCGAGGTGAAAATTCTTCGACTGGGGTAAACCTGGATCTTGATCCGACGTCCATGGAGCCCTCCTCGGATACGCTGGCTGGGAGGTCCCGGTCAACTTTTTACCTTCGGACTTAGGGGGTTATTCTAACTTTGGAGGAGGTGTTAATCCGTCCCAAAAGTGACGGAAAAGTGACGGATTTACCACCAGCCGTATTACGAGTCCATTATATCCTATGGAACTCGTAATACGGCTGGTGGTATATCCGTCACTTTACCGTCACTTTTGGGACGGATTAACACTCCTCCAAAGTTAGAATAACCCCCTTAGTCTCTTTTTCTGAGATTTTTTTTACCGGGACGAACCAGCAAATCAGGCCGGGTCGCGGTTGAGGCAAGCCGGCTAGAGTTGCCGCGGCTGGTCGGTCCCTCTATGGAGCTTTTTTACAAAAATTCTCCAAACTTCTGGGGCTTCTCCCAGATGTCCTTTTAAGGTTCTTTTGGGGTCCACAGCTCACCCCAAGGGTCCAGAAGTTCTGAGATGGTCCTTGGGGGGTGCGGACTACAACTCCCAGAATGCACCTGGCGCAAACTCCTTTTTGGGCACTGGACAGTGGTCAGCTGGTCGCTTTCTTCAGGAGTTGGTGCAGGGGACTCTGGATAGCAATTTTTCACCTGTAGCAAACAGGGAGTCCCTCCTTGAAGCAGTTGAAGCCAGGCAAAGTCCTTCTTGTGGTGAAGCCCAAGTGTGCAGCTGGTGCAGTCCTTCTGAGTGCAGGTTCCAAGTGCAGGCCAGGGGTCCAGCAGGGCAGTCCTTCTTCTTCTGTTGTTCTTCCTTGTTGGATGTGGTAGGGAACTGAGGTGTGGGTGCAGGTCTGCCAGTTTTATCCTTGCTCCTGGGTGAAAAGCAGGGGGGGTCCTGGTTCTCCAATCAGGTGCAGGGTCCTTCCCCCTGTGATGACCACTTCCTGGGAAGTGTGGCAAAAATCTATCCCAGGAGGCAACATTCTCCAAAAATCCATCATGGCTGAATCTGATTTTTGGAGGTTACATCTGGCTGAGCCCACCCACTGGTGTGGCTAAAAATCATAAACACACCCCTCTCCTGCCCTTTCCTAATCTAATCAAGGGGGCACCTAGTTGTCTGGGATTGCAGGATGTGGGGGTGTTGCTGGTTGCTCCAAATGTCCTTCTCTGCCTTTGAAGACCAGTTTGGCAGCCCTCTCCCTTCCTGCCTCACCATCTGCTGAGTGGAGATTCCTTCCCACAGGCATATTCCTTTGTGTGAAGCCAGGCCACTTCACACCTCATCAAGGCAGCTTGGCCAAGATGCTCGAGACTGGCCAATCAGAGCACAGCAGCAAAAACAATGCAGGGCTGAAATTGGCAACTTTTTTTAGGTAAAGTTTAAAACTCTTTACCTGAACAAGTTATATTAAATCCCACAACTGGAAGTTGTGGGATTTATTACAACAATTAATTTGATACCAAACTCTTGGTATGCATCATTTAAGGAGACTTTAAAAATTAAAATAAAGTCTCCCCATTCTAGCCTATGAAGGCCATTTACTACAATGAGGGAAAAACAAATTTGGCTGTTTTTACCTCACCAGGGCTTATAAAACTATTTTTATAAAGTCCCTGCTTATAGTTACATGGCACCCAGCCCTAGGGGCACATAGGGCACACATTAGGGGTGACTTATATGTAAAAATAAGGTAGTTTAAGACTTTGGAACTACTTTTAATTCCAAAGTCGAATTTGCATATAACTTTAATTTAAAAGCAGCCAGCAAGGCAGGCCTGCCTTTAAAATGACACTGGGCACCTCAGCAGTGCACCTATGGGTGCACCACCTATACTGTGGTCCCTAAACCTACATGCCCTACCATATACTAGGGACTTATAGGTAGGTTAACTTAGCCAATTATAATTAGCCTAATTTACATATCCATTTTACACAGAGCACAGGCCCTGGGACTGGTTAGCAGTACCCAGGGCACCATCAGAATCAGGAAAACACCAGCAAAAAGTGGAAAATGGGGGCGAAAAGTTAGGGGGGCTCTGCAATCAGCCCTGTTTTCTCACAAAAGTCATTTCCTAAACCTGTTCCATCCTAGTTTATTGTTTGTGACTTAGGCTTCTTATTTCTAAGTACTGATGTAACGCTTGTTTTAATATATTTTTTAAACAATTTAATTGTGTTCTCCACTCACTCCTTGTCGACTGAGAGTAGTTCAAGGTGCTGTTTTTCCCTCTCATTCCGTTCTTTTTTTTTCCTTTGGCAGGCGTTTTTGAAGACAATCATTCGAGTCAAGCAATTTCCCATTGATATTTCAGTTCATCTATCTAGTTGTATAAGGTAGAATTTCTTACTTTCATAGTTTATGCACTTATTCCATTACCAACGATTTTCACAGACATGCTAGAAGCAGTGTGAACATTTCCACCAAATAGTTCTGCCTTTGAAAGCAACAAGTGAAACATTTGTGCATATTCAGAAAGCTTTGGGAACAGAACTCACTTAGTGTTATTTGCAACCCTTGTGAGTAAGAGGTATGATGAGGTTTCAGTCCCTCAAACCTACTCTCTCCTCCTCTTCTTAGGGTGTCTTCCACGTACACAAGTCCTCCCTCTTTATGCGTCTATAGCCTGCATTCCCCTTCTTTCTCACACTCTTTCTGCTCCTCTGTCTCGAGTTAATTCACCACTTCCTGCACAAAATACCTTTCCCTTTATATCTTCCTTTCTATCCTGTGCAGCTCTCACCCCCATGCAATCACCATGCCACATTATTCCACTGCACAGATACACTCCACACCATACAATTCCACCCCACACAATTCCACAACTTACAATTTCAATACAACCCATATAATTCCACTCCACATCACATGCATCCACTACACTCCAAACCAAAACACATAGGTAAAAGACATTGCCATTTACAATGCCAATATCTCTAAATCTGGCAAATTCATGACCTATTGCATTGCAAATGCTTGTTTTAATTGACTTGAGTCTTCTGCTGTTGTTGCCACCTCTTGCTGGAGACTGTCCATTTGCCTTATGACCCCACAGATGTCCTGCTGTAGCTGGCGCAATGCGGCCATGTCCATACCACCTGCTGTGGTGGTTTGTGTCGCAGTGGATTTAGCAACTGCAGGTGCTGGTGCCGTGGTTGGGAGTGGCGGCATAGATGGGGCAGCAGTTCTGCCTTGTGCTGCAGATTCATCGATGCCGCTTGGGAGGGTGCTACTTCTCCCCCTCGTCGCCAAAGCCTAAAACACCCTCCCTCACCACCTCAGCACCGCACCCTCACTGACTCACTTCAGGAAGGGAGGCAAGACCTGGCTTTTTGACTAACACCGGCAGCAAGTGCCTGAATACCCACTCGGGTGACAAGCCACGCTCTACAAATACATCTTGATTGATCTTGATTGATTATGTGATTTCATGTCTTACTACATTTTAAGACTGCACATTGGGAGATTGCAATCAGAGATCCAAACCAGATACTGAGGTTGGGGCTCATTTCCTACGCCCTGGTGAGATGGCTGGTTCCCCGGGAGGGACAAATAGTCAAAATATAACCCCAAGATACTGCATGTCATTTTAGGTAAACAGTCATAGCAAACAATCATTAAGATCATTTTAACCTTACAAGATCCAACCAGCCGCTTTCATGTACTATGTATGTGGCCCTGAAATGCTTAATTTTTTTAAGTGCACTGTGCTATCTTCCCCCCTTTCTTACAATACTTCGGAGACATGCCACCTCAATGGCTTACCCTAAGTTCTAAGAACTTAAAGTGTCCTGTGCAAAAGTGCTGTGCGAAAGTGATCACTTGCTTATGTATCTCAATTCTCCTACCTCTTGTCAAATTACTAATCCGTGTTTGTTAAAGTGCTTAAATGTGTGTATCTCTTTAAAGTGCTGTGCAGGAGTGATTGCCTCCTTATGTGCCTGAATTCTGTCACTTCTTGCCAAATTAATACACTAACCCTTTTTTGCGAAAGTGCCTGGATGTGTATTTCTCTGTTAAATTATGGTCTTTTACATTTTTCGTAGTATAACTCTTTTTTAACTGCAATGTCCCATCAACCTCTAGTGCCACCCCTCGTTTTGGAGACCCTTCCAGATGAAGTCCTCATCCCTGCCACGGGATGGACTGCCCTTAGAGCCTCCAGAATCCCCATCAGGAACAGACTCCCTGTTCCTGCACCTAAGTAGATCCCACAAATCTGCTATCAGTGGAATAGTGTCCCTCCACTCTGCACCCTAAAGCATTATAAAAATCTAGCATACAACATATTTATTCTTAAACTTTGTTCCCTTCATTGGGGGCATCGGCTGGGTTCAGAACAGTTGCCAGCATTTTGTGTGCCTCTCCAACATCAGAGAAAATTTGGAGCTGTCTTTTTAAGATAATTTTCAACTTGACTGCTGGTACAGAGAGGTCTGGGTACAACCAGATCTAAATTTAAAACCTCTTGCCAAGCCATCAAACCCCCTTTTATTACATTTAGGTCACTGCTAATGTAGGTCCTGGGTAACACACGGGACAGGGTGCTATGTAAGCAAAAGGCAGGACATGTGCATTTAAGTTTTACATGTCCTGGTAGTGAAAAAACTCCCAAAGTCATTTTTCACTACTGCATGGCCTACTCCTCTCATAGGCCAGCATTGGGCAATCCTTAATATATGTTTAAGGTATAATTTCTGGGCAGGAAAGAATAGCTACATCATGTATCACAACATTGGAATGGTAATGATAAATCCTCTTGACTGGTAAACATTATTATTTTAGAAATGCCACTGAACATGGGCATTCCTCTGCTCTGACAGCCTGTCTTCAAAACATGTCTGGGCTGGGCTGGGCTGGATGACAGCCACATTTGTGCATTCCTTCCAGACAGTCACAAACAGGACGCTGAACTGCATGTGCATTCATCTGCATACTGATGTGTCTTCCTGGGCAGAATAAATAGGAGGGGCTCACACTTCAAATGGTAGTGGCCTGATCCTACACAAAGAACTGATTAAACTCCACAGATGGCCTGGCACTCAGAGCTGGGTTAAAAGGACTCCTGAGGGACTTCAGAGAGTTCCTTTGAAGTCATCCCCTACTTCAAAGGCACTTTTGGGCACAAGTACTAGGACTCTGATTGCCAGAAATCAGACACTGCTTGGGACTTGTTATCAGATGCTGCTGGCACTACATCTGCACATTGCCAGAAGGACTGCTGTGCTGTCAAAAGAGACTGCCACATTTGTAACTGCTTTGCTGTGTTGGTCTGTTGCTAGCTGAGTGGTGTGCTGCAGGAGGGACTGCCACTCTGCAACTTGCTTTGTTGTGCTGGCCTGCTGCCTGCTACCTTTGTACTGTGCTTCAAGTGTTTTCTCAAGGGTAGGCTTGCCACCTGTTCCTAAAAGCCTCAGGGCAGTCAAAGACTTTTACCATGCGAGCACTGCCATGGGACTCTGAGTCCGGCCGCTGAAACTTACCAAGAATCCTCACTTCCTTCCTCCAAATTTAGGTGATCCACCCTGGGAAGCCCAGCACTATGCTCTGCAAGTCACCAAGGGCCTGATGTAGAAAGCGTTTTGAATGGCGCATTTGCGCCATGCAAAACGCGCATTGCGATGCACATTCCCATTTTGCGAGTCGGTACCGACTCGCAAAATGGAAGGGGTGTTTCCCACCGCGATGCAGAATTGCTTTGTGACCGCGAACGCAGTCGCAAAGCAATTTGCAGTTAGCACCCAAGTCAAGTCAAGTGGGTGCTAACTCATTCGCAAAAGGGAAGGGGCCCCCAAGGGACCCCTTCCCCTTTGTGAATGTCGCCATAAATATTTTTTCAGAGCAGGCAGTGGTCCAATGGACCACTGCCTACTCTGAAAAAACAAAACCAAATGGTTTCATTTTTTCTTTTGTATTGCAACTCGTTTTCCTTTAAGGAAAACGGGCTGCAATACAAAAAAAAATAAAAACTGCTTTATTAAAAAAGCAGTCACAGACATGGAGGTCTGCTGTCTCCAGCAGGCCACCATCCCTGTGAGTGCAGGGAATCGCAAGGGGGTCGCAAATTGCAACCCACCTCATTAATATTAATGAGGTGGGTCTTTGCAACCCCCTTGCGATTCGCAGAAGGTGTGATGGACACCATTCTGCATATGATTTTGAGATTCTTAAATTGCGAGTCGCACCGACTCGCAATTTACGAGTCACAAAATCTATTCTTCCTACATCTGGCCCCAAGTGCTTCCACTCACAGAGACTGGCACTTCATGTCCATACATCAGCATCCTGTAAGTGGAGTCTCCAGACATAGCGGCACTTTGGGTTGTGTGCAAAGGGGATCAGCTAAAAAATTTCAAATGTGTTGCCTCGGCAATGCGGAGTGCAGCAACTACATCAGTACCACCCCAGCTGCCTTTTGACAAAGCCCGAAACCAGCATGGTTCTTCTGCCACAACCCTGAGCAGAGGGCCCCGGATGGTAGAAAGATTGTTTCTATGAGGTTCTGTTTTTGTCCATCCAATGCCGGAGACTCACCTCCATTATCCCTAGCACCCAAAACAGGTACTGGTTCACATCAGACCACAGAGGTCCCTGCAACTCCCGTACTCCCACTGACAGGTGGCTAAGTCCTCCTTTACAGGCCGGTCTTGAGAGAGCATCTAAGGGTTCGCCACGATCCTGCAGTGGCTGTGTTGTTCGACATTCTCCTGTTATTTTACTTAAGTTAGTATAAACCGGTCAGCAATAATATAATTACCAGATCCAATGCGAGTGTTCCCTCAACACTCCAGAACTTGCAAACCATGCCTTTTAGCCTACTTTAAAATAAAATGCTTAGAATATGAGTGTTCCTTTGACACTCTAGAACTATTGATGACTGTAATTCCGCATATTTTTTGAATGTGCATATCTTGAAAAGCATATATTATGTTTTTATCATTTTGGTCTAATTTTGCTAATAATAAAGACAGCTTTTTTTCTAAACTTTTGTGGAGTGTTTTTGTGTCATTGTGCCAGTGTGTGTGTGTGTGTGTGTGTTTGTGTTGCCCAAATACTTTACACAGTTGCCTCGACAGTTGAGCCTGCCTGCGCTCTACCAAGCTACTAGAGGGTGAGGACAGGTTAATTTAGAGTGTGTATCTGACTTACCTCGACTATAGTGGTGGTAGTCCCTGCTTGAATAGGGAGCATGCCAACTAGAGACCCCATTTCTAACACCAGGTCTTTATCAAAGCCAGGATAAATGTTTGTTATTATCGGCTTTCCACCATCAGAATAGCCGCACTATATCTCTTCACCCTCATGGACCCACGGAAAGTGGAAGTAAGAACACCTGCTGTGATTTTCAAGATCTTCAATCTTGTTTGACAGCTATCAGATTTCAGCTATCAAATTTATTTCTGGGCTCTCATTAAATTGGCTTCCTGTTCTTGCATTTCATCTTCCAGTGTCGAGATTCTTTGTTCTGATTCTCGCATTCTTGTAAGGATTTGTCAGAGCCTCTTCAATGCTCATGAGGCACTGGCTGAGTGCTGCAATTTCCTCTTTCTATACTCACTTTTCTCTCTTATCCTACTGAGGATGTCTTCCAGAAGAACTCAGTCTGGGATATTGATCTGCCTGATAGATGTCCTCCAATATGGGTCAGCACTTGTTGCTCCCTCGTTGCCCCACTAAGACACCTGCATTTTTTTTTGTAGGCTGGCAGCATTCGGGTTCAGACTCAGGCTCATTATGGCAGAACAAGAGTCTTGGGTCGAAGTTCCTTTCTGAAAGTGTTGTCCATGTACTTACATAGAGTCAGCTATTTGATTCTCTCCTGTATCAATTTGCACATCTCTGGGACTAGATGGTTTTGAAAAATGGGGATACTCTCTTATATCTTATCTTATCCCTTATGTCAGTCTCCCTTTGTGAGAGATAACTCATGAGCTCTTTGGCTGAGGCTTCTAGTATTGCAGCACCCCTTGTAGACCTATCTAAGCCCATATCTTGCTCACCAACTCCTTCCGCCTGTTAGAGATGGGGCAGCTAGTTTATCAATGCCTGAGAGAGCTATTGATGCATCTGTGGCTGAGTAGGGGTCTGAGTCAGTAGGTGTTGATTACTTTTTTCATACTTTCTCTACTCCTGGATAGATCAGCTCTAATTAAAGCAGTTTTCTGCACTCCATCTTTAATTGCGGAAGTCTTATCACTTCTTGCAGTAGGTATTCTTCCCTGAATTCCTAGTCTTTTTACCTTCTGCAAGGTTATGGCAATATTTTCACCTCAGTTAGTATTAATCAGCGTCACCATTTAATTGTGGCTTCCATTAGCACTCTCTCTATTGAGCAAAGAGTCCATGCACTCTCCTAGATATCACTCAGCTGGCTCTGACTGTTTCTAAAGCCTGGCTCACAAAGCAACAGTCTGTGCTCCAATTACAAACATATTCTTGCAGGGAAGTGAAAGAGAGAGGAAATGCTGCAACAGGAACAGTCCATGTATTAGGCTAACAGGAAGAGTGAATAAGGACAAAAAGCAATCAAATCTGCTACACAGCAGCCACCATTGATTGTACCTGCCATGGGGGTGGAACATGCGGGAAGTGCGATTGTGGAGTTGGCTTCAGTCACTGACCACAAGACCTTTAGCTTCTAACAGGCAGGCATTCCCTCGCCTTTCGGGTCCTGCAGGTGTGAGGTCCTTGCAGCTCCTGTGGTTTGTCTGACCTGAAAGCACAAACCTTAAGGAGGGGGGCTGTTGGATCATTCATCGGCTTCGTATTCCTTTTCAAGCAGCTGGCCCCAAACTATATCAAAAGAAGGGCTGTTAGTTATACGGTGCTAAGAACTTAAAACATAATTCTTTTGCTGCTCTCTCTCTTCAATTAGAACTCTTCATGGGTTCTAACTAACACCTTTTCATCCAAGAATAGGGATTCATTCCTTCATAGAACACACTTGATCATTGAGAAAACGAATGATTGATATTGATGAATATATGCTATTGATGAATGTTTATGCTGATTTAAATTTAGATGAAATACTAAAAGATTTGATTAAACAAACTGTTAAAATTCATACTAAATTCTCATTGTTGCCTGAAAGTAGAATCAAGATTGTGATGACAGTTTAATTTAGAGCTCCTGGTTAATCTCAACCAACATCAGAGATCCATTGGCCATTAAGTAAAAGTGGGCATTTTCTTCTGATGATTTGTAAATTATTCTTATAAACCAACAGCTTAGCTGAGATCCAAGTGTAACCTCATTAGAAACAATAGGGCTTTACTGATGGATTGTTATGTCACTGTGATAAACTCTCACTGATTACTGTTGTAGGCAACAGTGGTGATATCAGTGTCTCTCTCTGAAAATCCCTTGTAGTAAAAGATTTGCACTTTGATAATCCTTGTTAACCCTTTTAGAAGGGATTGAATATTGTTTTGCCAATTGATATTTCAAGACTATTTGTAATTTTCTGACTGTGCTAAACTGTATGCATAATTCAGTAGTCCTGAATTAGTTATGGAAACAAGACAATCATAAAGACTATAGGCCTGATTGCTTCATGTGGAACATGTATTACAGATGCCAGGTCTGATGTGTTGTAATGAAATGTTATGACAAGGGCAGTAGGCTTGACTTACTTATTGTGAAAAGCACTTGTTAAAGCCAATAGGTGTCTAATGATGGATTGTCATTACATTGTTTTACAAGGAATATTACAAATTACCAAAGTAAGGAACAGTTTTGGTGCTGGTAACCTCCACTGACAAACACTTGAGTTGCAGATTTATAATCTTATAATGATTGTTAGGCCCTTGTCACAGGGATTGTGTATTGTTTAGCCAGTTGTAATTTCTAAGTATTTGTTATATTGTGGACTGTTTGCCTGATGATTGCCTTGTGAAAAACATTATTCCCTTTATTGTATCTCAAGTCTTTCCAGTGGGTGATTTGCCCACTGCTGTGTCCTGGGGAGTGCAAAGCCACAGTCTCTCAAGTCTTTCCAGTGGGTGGCTTGCCCACTGCTTTATCCTGGGGAGTGCAAAGCCACAGTCTCTCAAGTCTTTCCAGTGGGTGTTTTGCCCACCTCTTTATCCTGGGAAGTGCAAAGCCACAGTCTCTCAAGTGGGTGCCTTTCTCCACTGGTTATGGAGGAGGCCGTGTGCCCAGAGTGCTTCATCCTGCCAAGGACTGAGATAGTGGATGTGACTCTCCACTGGTTCTGGAGGGGGCATTGTGCCCAGAGTGCTTCATCCTGTCAAGGACTGAGGTAGTGGGTGCCTTCCTCCACTGGTTCTGGATGGGGCATTGTGCCCAGAGTGCTTCATCCTGCCAAGGACTGAGGTAGTGGATGCCTTTCTCCACTGGCTCTGGAGGGGGCATCGTGCCCAGAGTGCTTCCTCCTGCCAAGGACTGAGGTAGTGGATGCCTTTCTCCACTGGTTCTGGAGAGGGCTTTGTGCCCAGAGTGCTTCATCCTGCCAAGGACTGAGGTAGTGAATGTGAATCTCCGCTGGTTCTGGAGGGGGCATTGTGCCCGGAGTGCTTCATCCTGCCAAGGACTGAGGTAGTGGATGCCTTTCTCCACTGGTTCTGGAGGGGGCATTGTGCCCAGAGTGCTTCATCCTGCCAAGGACAGAGGTAGTGGATGCCTTTCTCCACTGGTTCTGGAGGGGGCATTGTGCCCAGAGTGCTCCATCCTGCCAAGGACTGAGGTAGTGGATGCCTTTCTCCACTGGTTCTGGAGGGGGCCTTGTGCCCAGAGTGCTTCATCCTGCCAAGGACTGAGGTAGTGGATGCCTTTCTCCACTGGTTCTGGAGGAGGCCTTGTGCCCAGAGTGCTTCATCCTGCCAAGGACTCAGGTAGTGGATGTGATTCTCCACAGGTTCTGGAGGTGGCTTTGTGCCCAGAGTGCTTCATCCTGCCAAGTACTGAGGTACTTGATGCCTTTCTCCACTGGTTCTGGAGGGGGCATCGTGCCCGGAGTGCTTCATCCTGCCAAGGACTGAGGTAGTGGATGCCTTTCTCCACTGGTTCTGGAGGGGGCTTTGTGCTCGGAGTGCCTCATCCTGCCAAGGACTGAGGTAGTGAATGTGATTCTTCACTGGTTCTGGAGGGGGCATTGTGCCCGGAGTGCTTCATCCTGCCAAGGACTGAGGTAATGGATGCCTTTGTCCATTGGTTCTGGAGGGGGCTTTGTGCCCAGAGTGCTTCATCCTGCCAAGGACTAAGGTAGTGGATGCCTTTTACATCCTGCCAAGGACTGAGGTAGTGGATGCCTTTCTCCACTGGTTCTGGAGGGTCATCCCAGTGGAGAGTGGAGGAAGAGGTGTACGTTTGATGAATTTGTGTGAAGGTGCATGGGCCGGAGGCTGTTGTGAGGTGGATGGCTGTTGGGTGGGTGTGTGCCTGCATTTGTGTACTTTGGGAGGAGGGCTCACAGACACACTGGGAGAGGACACTGGGGATGTGTGCATGGTAGTGGGGGTGGTGATTGCACGTGAGCGGTGTGTGGTGATGGGCATGCTGGTGATGGAGGTAGTGGCTGAGGATGTAGTGCATGCAGGTGTGAGTGGAGAAGAGACAGGGAGGGAGGAGGAGGACATGGCGGAGGAGGACACAGTGGAGGCAGTGGATGTTGCAGTGTCTGCATGGGGATGGTGCTTGTGTGAGTGCTTGTGGGATGTGTGGTGCTTATGTTTGCCATATCCACTCTTGTGTGTTGATGAATGTGCATGCTGGTCTGATGGTGTGCTTGGGATAGGCTGAGGTACAGGCGATTGGGTCTGGGTGGAGGAAGTTGGAGGGGGGAGGCTGGACACAGGGACAATGGCTGCCATCAGTGCTGAGGCCAGAGCCTGAAAAGCTCTCTCTTGGGCTGCCTGCCCAGAATGAATGCCCTCCAGGGATGCATTTGTTTGTTCAAATGCCTCTCAACACCCTGTATGGCATTCAAAATGGTAGATTGCCCAACAGTGAGGGATCTCAGGAGGTCCATAGCCTCCTCACTGAGGGCAGCAGGGCTGACTGGGGCAGGGGCTGAGGTGCCCGGGGTGAAGGAGATGCCCACCCTCCTGGGAGAGCAAGCACGGGAAACAAGCTGAGAGGCTACTAGGAGGGCGGTGCTGGTAGAGGGGGTGTCGGCTGTACCTGTTGATGCGGTGGGCACAGAAGTGCCCGCCACCGCAAGGGAGCTCGCATCAGAGGAGGAGTCGCTGTCGCTGGTGTATGCTCCTGTCCCCGTCATGGAGCTCCCCTCGCCCTCCTTCCCACTGGTGGCTTCAGACTCCGTTGCTTCACCCTCCAGGGCCAAGTGGGTTGCAGCTCCCTCCTGCTCCGGTGCCACCGCTCCGCCGCCATATGATGCTATTGCACACAAGAACAAGGACACAAAACAAAAAGGGGGGGAGACAGAAGAAACATGTTCAGTGCATGCAACACCACTGCCGTTGGCGGACACAACACACAGGGAGTAGCCCTCTACACTAAGCCATGCACTAACAGTTCCTAGCAAATTCACATGCTCTTTGGGACGAGGCCTAAGCCCAATTGCTGCACACCTGGACGTCACAGGAGCCTGACTAGGTGTAGATGGCTATTACCAGTAGTGGGGTTGTGGTGCCACAGAGCCTGCCTAACAAGGGACCTTGCCTACAAAGATCGCCCTGGCCTAGGGGAACCCACTGCCCACCTCCCCCACCCAGACACCTCGTAATGCACGCAGTCAGCTGAATGAGAGTGTACTCACCCCCTTGTGGCTACTGTGATGCCCTCAAGCGCCCATCCAACTCCGGATAGGCCACTGCCCGGATCCGGTACATCAGGGGGTCATGGTGCGACGGGCACCCCTTCCACGTTGGGAGGCCATACCCAGCTGGGCCTCCACCGTCTTCTTGCTCCAGCGGTGTAGGTCCTCCCATCTTTTACGGCAGTGGGTGCTCCATCAATGGTAGACCCCCAGGGTCTGGACATCCTCGCGATGGCACGCCAAATACCCTTCTTCTGGTGGGCGCTGACCTAGAGGAAAAGTGAAGTAAAAATGGATGTTTCTAGCCCGTACATTTCATCTTACGCATTGCCAAACACCTCTTACACTGGTCCTGCCATACATACACACACAATCCTGACATGCTGGCCTGTTCCCCTCCCCACCCTCTTCCATCCACGACACTCCATACACTCCAATGCCATCCACCATGCTCACAGTGTACTCACCTGTTTGTCTGGAGGACCGTACAGTTGCGTGTACTGGGGGAGGACCCCATCCACCAGTTTCTCCAACTCCTCCGAAGTGAAGGCAGGGGCCCTTTCCCCAAACACTGTAGCCATTGTTGCTTCCAGACACAGGTCACAGCAGCACTTGCACTGTAGGTCCTCTCCAGTTGAAGGTCAGGTATCAAGTGAGGGAACAGTAAGAAAATGGCGGTCACGTCCACAGTGGTGCGTACCTTCACCGCCGGCGTACATCGTCATTGACTCCTGGGACCCATAGGGCCCAATGTTAACCAATGCTGAATTGTGCCGCAGTCTTCGACCGCCCACCGCGACGGTGTACAACGCCAGCACAGTTACCTCATTTCCCCTTGTCCCACCTTACAGGTCAGGCACCCGCAATTTCAGGGGGCCACATGGGATGGATAAAAACTGCGTCACACCTATCTAGGCCGGGAATACAGACAGATACTGGCACATTGCGATTTTCCAATGTTTCAGCAATTAACAGATTGTGATACCTCAGTGTTGGATGACCCTCTGCTCACTGTTCTCCTCCATAGGGCACGTCTGCTGGGGCAGGTGATGAGGTGGAGGCATCCTCCGGTGTACAGAACCCTGGTGGACCTGTCGACAATGGAAGAGAGACACATCATTAGCACATACAGACTTGATTGTGCAACAATCATGGAACTGTGTGCCCAGTTGGAGACAGACCTGATTTCAGCTATCTGCCATCCCACAGGAATCCCCCCTCTAGTGCAGGTTCTGTCTGTACTCCATTTCCTGGCCAGTGGGTCTTTTTAAACAACAGTGGCCATTGCATCAGGGATGCCCCAGCCAATATTCTCTAATGTGTTGTCCAGAGTGTTTTCTGCCCTGCTGAAACAGTTGCGCAGCTACATCATTTTCCCTTAAGTGGAGGATTTGCCCACAGTGAAAGGTGACTTCTATGCCCTGGGACATATACCCAACATCATTAGTGCCACTGATGGTACACATGTGGCATTTGCCCCCCCACGCAGGAATGAACAGGTGTACAGAAACCGGAAAAGCTACCATTCGATGAATGTGCAGATGGTGTGTTTGGCAGACCAGTACATCTCCCATGTGAATGCCAAGTATCCTGGCTCTGTGCATGATGCTTACATTTTGAGGAATAGCAGCATCCCTTATGTGATGGGGTAACTCCTGAGGCACCGTGTGTGGCTAATAGGTGAGCCCAAGTTCCCAACATAGTTCACATAGGTGTCTGGGTATGGGGTTGTCCCTAAGGGTTAGTGTGTGTCTAACAGTTGTCCCTCAACTCTGGTTACCCCAACCTGTCATGGCTACTGACCCCAGTGAGGAATCCCAGGACAAGGGCAGAGGAACGCTACAATGAGGCACATGGGCGTACTAGGAGCATTATAGAACGCACCTTCGGCCTCCTGAAGGCCAGATTCCGGTGCCTCCATCTGACAGGTGGCTCCCTATACTACTCACCGAAGAAGGTGTGTTAGATATTCGTGGCCTGCTGTCTGCTGCACAACCTGGCTTTGTGACACCAGGTGCCTTTTCTGCAGGAGGATGGGCCAGATGGTGGTCTTGTGGCAGCTGAGGAGCCTGTGGACAGTGAAGAAGAGGAGGCAGAAGAAGAAGATGACGACAACTGAAACAACATCATCATGCAATATTCCAGTGAGACACAGGTAAGAAGATGTAACTGCTTCCTACATCTCCAACTATTGTTGGAGCTTGCATAAGTCTGTCATTTTCACTCATTGTATGGACCCTGACTTGTTACTTTGCCTTTCCATTTCACAGATCTATGTCCCACTTTGTGCCCTCTGCTATGTTTACTGCTGGCCTACTGCTGTGTTATATTGTTATGTGAACAAGTACATTGACATTGCTCTATTCCAGAGGTTTTGCAATTACACATTTGTGAAGCACAGACAGACCCCAGATTGTTTTGTGATTCAAGTGTGTTTATTTCGGTGCAAATAAGTGGAGGGGTGTGTACAATGGGCTGGGGTGATGGTGGATGAATGTCCATGACAGAGTCCAGTCTATTTGTTTCACAGGTGCATTGTTGAATGGGGCATAGGAGGTGGAGCAATGGCAGTTTAAGGTGGACAGGGTGACAAAGTGGGACAGAAGGGTGACATTCATGGGGGTCTTATTTCCTGGCGGGGGTCTTGGCAATGTTCTCTGTCTTGTTCCTGGATCTCAGGGACCGTTTGTTGGGTGTTTCTCCATCTGCAGGGGTGGGGTGCTGGTGGCCTGTTGTTCCTGTCGCAGTGTCTCCTGTCCACTAGCGCCGGCGGAGGTGGAGGGCTGTTCATCGTCCAGGCTAGTGTCAGGGGCCTGTTGGTGTGCCACTGTGTCCCTCGTGGTGTTGAGAAGGTTGCCAGCACCCCTGCAATGGTGACCAGGGTGGTGTTGATGGACTTCAAGTCCTCCCTGATCCCCAGGTAATGTTCCTCCTGCAGCCGCTGGGTCTCCTGAAACTTGTTCAGTACCGTGCCCATGGTCTCCTGGGAATGGTGGTAAGCTCCCATGATGATGGAGAGTGCCTCGTGGAGAGTGGGTTCCCTGGGCCTGTCCTCCCCCTGTCGCTCAGCAGTCCTCCCAGCTTCCCTGTTATCCTGTGCCTCTGTCCCCTGAACCGTGTGCCCACTGCCACTGCCCCCAGGTCCCTGATCGTCCTGTGTTAGTGGGGTTGCCTGGGTTTCCTGCAGTGGTAGACACACTGCTGATTGACGTGTCCTGGGGACAGAGGGATGGACCCGCTAGGTGGGTGCTGTGGTGGTGTTTCCTGAGGGGAGAGGTTCAGTGGTGGTTTGTGACTGTGGCAGGGGAACCACCTGTCCGGAGGTTCCTGATGGGCCAGGGCTGGTCATCTTGATCCAGGCGTGCAGAGCTGCTGTCATCACTCTGGGCCTCTTCTGGGGGGGTACTGGTATGTCTGTCACCTCCTGTCCGGTGACGTTGGATAGGGTTCCTGTTGGGGTGTAAATGCATAGTTATTGTATCTGTGTGTGCCATCTTGTGCAATGGGTGAGTTACCCTCTACTCCTGTGCTTGCATTATTTCCATGGCTCTTTTGTGATTGGTGATTTTGGGGCATGAGTGAGTCTCTCTACTGGACATGCTTTGGTGATGGGTGACAATGCATTGGTGTTACATGCAGGGCTTGATTTTGGGATGTGTGGGTTGTGTTACTGGGGTATCTGTGGGTTGTTGGGGTGATGGGTGTGAGGGTGAGGGTGGGAGTATTTGATGGCATGCAGGTGGGGTGGGGTGGGGGGATAAAGTAGTGAAGATTTGCCTTACCAGAGTCCAGTCCTCCTGCTACTCCAGCGAGGCCCTCTGGATGCATGATCACCAAGACTTGCTCCTCCCATGTTGTTAGTTGTGGGGGAGCTGGTGGGGGTCTACCGCCAGTCCTCTGTACAGCAATCTGGTGTCTGGATACCACGGAACGTACCTTCCCCCGTAGGTCGTTCCACCTCTTCCTGATGTCATCCCTTGTTCTTGGATGCTGTCCCACTGTGTTAACCCTGTCAACAATTCTCCGCCATAGCTCCATCTTCCTTGCAATGGATGTCTGCTGCACCTGTGATCCGAATAGCTGTGGCTCTGCCCGGACAATTTCCTCCACCATGACCCTGAGCTCCTTCTCAGAGAACCTGGGGTGTCTTTGAGGTGCCATGATGTGGTGTGGGTGATGTGTGAGGTGGTGTCTGTTGTGATGTGTGAGTCGATGTGTTGGTGTGTGTTGTTTGAGGTGCGTGGATGTTGTATGAGTGATGGTGTTGGGTGTCTGTGGATGCTGGTGTTGTGTTAAGTAGTCTCTCACTATGGCCTTCTTTCTGAAATTTGGTTGTAAGGGTTTGTGGGTGATCTGGGTGTGTGTTTTACATTTGATTGGGTGTGTGGGTGTGGTGTGTGTATCAGGTGTGTGTATTTTGATTTGTCCAATGTGGTTGTGTTTTGTAAATGTGTGTGTATTTTGACCGCCACGTTGATTCGTGGGTCGTGATAGTGTGGGTGTGTTCCTGTTGGCATAACGGTGTAGGTTTTGGTATCGCTGACCTTTGGTGTGGCAGACTTGTGTGGGTGTCTGTATTGTGGCGGATTCCGAGCTGTGAGTAGTAATACCTGTAGCGGAATTCCGCTGCTGCAACAGTATGTTGGCGGTCTTCTGCACGGCGGAAAGTGGGATTTACCACCAGGGTTGTAATGTGGGCCTTAGTCTCTTTTTTGGAGATTTTCTTCACCGGGACGAACCTGCAAGTCAGACCGGGTCCAAAAGTTCTCCAAAGTTCTCCAAACTTCTGGATCTTCTTCTAGATGTTCTTTTAAAGTTCTTTTGAGGTCCAAAGTTTACCCCAGGGCTCCAGAAGCTCTGAGATGCTCCTTGGGGGTGTGGACTACAACTCCCAAACTCCTTCTTGGCTACTGGACAGTGGTCAGCTGGTTGTTTTCTTCAGGAGTTGGTGCAGGGGACTCTGGTTAGCAAGTTTTCACCTGTAGCAAACAAGGAGTCCCTCCTTGAACCAGTTGAAGCCAGGCAAAGTCCTTCTTGTGGTGAAGCCCAGGTGTGCAGGTGGTGCAGTCCTTCAGAGTGCAGTGTCCAGGTGCAGGCCAAGGGTCCAGCAGGGCAGTCCTTTTTCTTCTGTAGTTCTTCTTTGTTGGAATCTGATAGGGATCTGAGGTGTGGGTACAGGTTTGCCAGTTTTTTACTTGCTCCTGTGTGAAAAGCAGGAGGATCCTGGTTCTCCAATCAGGGGCATAGTCCTTCCCCCTATGATTACCACTTCCTGGGAAGTGTGGCAAAAATCAATCCCAGGGAGAAACATTCCTCAAAAATCCATCAGGGCCGAAAGTGATTTTTGGAGGTTACATCTTGCTGAGCCCACCCACTGGTGTGGCTAAAAATCCTAAACACACCCCTCTCCTGCACATTCCTAATCTAATCAAGGGCGCACCTAATTGTCTGGGTTTGAAGGATGTGAGGGTGTTGCTGGGTTGCTCCAAATGTCCTTCTCTGCCTTTGAAGACCAGTTTGGCAGCCCTCCCCCTTCCTGCTTTCCCATCTGCTGAGGGGAGATCTCCCCCCCCAGGCACATCTCTTTGTGTTGAGTCAGGCCACTTCACACCTCATCAAGGCAGCCTGGCCAGGCTGCCAGAGGCTAGCCAATCGGAGCACAGCAGCAAAAACACTGCAGGGCTGAAGTTGGCAACTTTTCAGGTAAAGTTTAAAACTCTTTACCTGAACAAGTTATATTAAATCCCACAACTGGAAGTTGTGTGATATATTATAACAATTAATTTGATACCAAACTTGTAGTATCTATTACTGAAGGGGATTTTTAAAGTTAAAATAAAGTTTCCCCATTCCATCCCATTCCCAACTATGAGGGAAAAACAAATTTGGCTGTTTTACCTCACTAGGGCTTATAAAAGTATTTTTATAAGGTCCCTGCTTATGGTTACATGGCACCCAGCCCTAGGCGCACATAGGGCAGACCTTAGGGCTGACTTATATGTAAAAATAAGGTAGTTTAAGACTTTGGAACAACTTTTAATTCCAAAGTCGAATTTGCATGTACCTTTAGTTTAAAAGCAGCCAGAAAGGCAGACCTGCCTTTAAAATGACACTGGGCACCTCAGCAGTGCACCTATGGGGGCACTACCTATGCTGGGTTCCCTAAACCTCCATGCCCTACCATATACTAGGGACTTATAGGTAGGTTAATTTTGCCATTTATAATTAGCCTAATTTTCATATCCACTTTACACAGAGCACTGTCCCTGGGACTGGTAAGCAGTACCCAGGGCACTGCCAAGAGTCAGTAACCCCCAGTACCTTTCCAAAAAGTTTTGGGGTGACCATGGCAAAAAGGAGGAATTTTCTACAGTTTGTATAAGCCCAGCCACCAGATGTCCAAACAAGTTTTTCTTTTTATTGCTGACATGCCCCCATGACCCTCATGTAGCAGTTTTAATAATCTATCCCTTAATTTTGTGGGGACTTCTAATCATTCTCCAATACCGTCTGTTACAGACAATTCTGCCCAGACATATTCAAACACTTTCAAATCTTGTTCTGACTTCCAACCTTGTGCTCTTGGTAATGCCTCTATCAATCTCATTAATACAGAATCTTCTGCAGTAGCCTCCCTCCACTAATTTTCTTCAATGGCTCCCCAAGCATCATTCACTTCTGCAACTGTCCACTCATCCTCTTTTAACTCATCTAACTCCTTATTGTTCTCTAATGGCAATCTGGATAGACAATCTGCAATAAGATACTTTACAGTAAACGTCAATTCCTGAAGACAGTACAACCACTTTGTTATATGAGGCGTAGCTTTTTCCTATTGTAGTAAAGAGATCTATCAATGGCTTTTGATCCATTCGGAACTCGAATTTCACATCCCATACATAAATCCTAAAGTGCTGTACACCCCAGCAGCATGTCAGAGCCTACTTTTCAATCGTAGAATAGGTGTTTTCTGCCCCTTTTAATGTGTGGGATATAAAACCAACTAGTCTATTTTCCTACATGTACATGGCCTCACCCAACCGATAATTGCTGTGTTCCGTCACAATGATAGTCTAGTCTTTGGTATCAAAAAGCTTAAAAGTGGCTGTTTTGGCTATTGACAATTTCACATCCTCAAAAGCTTGTTGGCATTCTTCCGACTAATCAAATTTTGCCACTTTCTTCATGAGTCCACGCAAAACATGAACCTTGTCAGTGTAATGATGTACAAATTTACTGTAATATTCCACGAGACCAAAGAATGATCTCAGCGTATCTTTATCTCATGCCTAAGGAGCTCTCTCAATGGCTTCAACAAAACTACATTTGCATTTAACCCCTTTGCATGACAATATATGGCCCAAGTACTGCACTTCCTTCAGGCTAAATTTGCATTTCTCCAGGCTTATGGTGAGATCTACTTTCTCCAATCTAAGCAACACTTCTCTCAATATTCTGTCATGTTGACTCTTGCATTTACCCCAAACCAATATGTCATCCTGGAATACCAGAACATTTGACAGCCCCTCCAAAACGCTCTGCATTGCCCTCTGTAAAACAGCTGACGCAGAGGCCAGAGCAAAGGGCATGAGTATAAATTGGCATTTTCCCTCAGGTGTAATGAAGGATGTCAAATGTCTAGATCCATACTGAAATCGTACCTGATGATATGTGCTAGACAAATCAAGGGTGGTAAAACACATTCCTCCTTTCACACTTGCTATCATTTCATTTATTCGGGGCAGCCGTTGACGGTCAATCCAAATGCTATCATTAACATCTCTCAAAGCGCCACACATACAAATCTTCCCATTGGTTTTTTTTTGTTATAACTACTGTTGCGAAGCCTCAGTGTGCTCAATTATTCCTCCCCTACACAGTCTGTGCAACTCTTCTTTCAACATGTTTGGGCATAGTATTTTTTTTCAGTACTACGTGGTGTTGAAACTTTTTTAGGCAACCTAGCTCTTTCATGAACAATGTAGGAAATGTAGTGACCCACTCATTCTCCTCTTGTGGTGCTGTTAATAACACCTGCTGAGAGTGATTGTGATCAAGAATCATGTCCAAATCACGTTGTGCTTTTCATCCCTACAAAGATCTTCCTTTCTATATAACATACACTTTTGCTCTGCTTTCCTATTGTGGAATCTCAAATCTGCTACAAAATAACATAGAATTGGCAATTTATTGCCACAATATCCCTCTGTCTCTACATTGGTTGGGCGTAATTCACCAACTTTCAAGCCTTACCATGTGAATTTATCAATGAGTATAAATGGAGAACAGAAATCTGCCCAAACTTGCACTTCTCTCCCATTGACCCTGACCACACACTTGGGTGGACGATAACTATTGCCATTTCTTGATTCCATTCCACACACCACCAACACTCTACATGATTTTCCTCACTTTCACACAAGACATCACCATAGACTGTTGTTTCATCTTTGCCTACCAAATTTACTGATTCTTTGTAATTTGGAGTTTCGAACATTTTACAGACACTTGAAAAGTGCCCCAGTTTTTTTAGCATTTATAACACTTGCTTTTATCCACAGGACAATGGTCAGCCATGTGCCTCATGCTTACACATCTAAAACAACTCTTAATTTGTGTCTTCACCTGATACTTCCCACTCTTTTTGTTTTTGTTAGCAGCTCTTTTTACTGCATCATTCCTATTTATATTTTCCTCTTGCATATCTGTTTTGGCACCAACACCTCACAATTCCTTCACATAGCGAGAGTTAGCCTCCTTTTGCCTTGCCACTTTAATAGTTTTGTCTAAAAAGGGGTTCTTCATAGCAAGCAATTTTTCCTAAATTTTTACATTAGGCATTCTGTTTATCATCTGATCTCTTATGATCTCATTCCTTAAATCTTTAACCTTACATGTTACAGCATGTCTTCTCTAGTTAGCCACATTTTGCTCCACTGTTATCTCTTGCATCTGAGCCATACTCATTTTGTCCCATAATTCTCTTCTAATACCTTATTGGTGTCTTCATATTCTTCCTCTTCCTCATTATCTGACCCCCCTTCAACATTTCTTTGCTCTGGAGTACGTTTGGGTAAAGTTTTCAGTACTTTCCTCCCTCCGAAACCCAAACTGTCTTTAAGGATGGTTAACTTTCTTTTTGCATCATATTCATTCCCACCTATAACCTCTAAATATGTCTCAAAGGTCTCCTTCCACTCTTCCCACACTACACTGGGTTGACCTGGATTTTGTAAAAATACTGGTGGTGCTGATATAAACTGTGACATCATTATTCCACAATGATACTAATATAATTCCCTGTTTAGTGGACACAATACTCTCTCTACCCATTACCACCCTAAAAGCACCTGTGATGTTAACACCTAGTTTGTTCAAGCCACAATAACATGTATAATACTAATTTCTAAAAACAAAATATTGGGGGAAGACTGACAGGGTGTGTGTCTATCAGCGATATGATGGCTAGACTGACAGGTGGGTGTGCCTGTCACTGAAGAAACTGAGTTCAGTGTGCTCTCACTGCTGATACAGTCATCCACTCAGCAGTTGCTTTCGAATGTCTTCTTACCAGTCAGCCAATGTGTGTCTGTCACTAATGTAGCAAGAAAAATCACCTGTAAAACGTTTGCCAGTTTAGGTAATAATACCTCTGTTAATATAGTTTGCACACACTGTTCCACACAAGCGCAGCAGCGCATAATGCCTGCCTCTGGTTGCTAAGATACAAATCCAGAGATGCTATGACACAGATGGCCTTCCGACGATTCCTACAGAGAGTGTCTGATGTCAGTGATGTGTCAATGAGTCAGCCTACAAGCTCAAGACATGCTAACTCATCATTCCAACAATGCTGGTGCTAGCGCGCCTTGTCCTTAGTAATTAAACTTACAAGGGGACGCGTATAAGTCGATAAATCTTTTGGATCACATAGAGTATCCTAGTTAAGCGGTAACCAATGGAACGTCAATAAACATCATAATCAACATGTAACACCATATCAACCCTTTTTCTAATAAGAAAATACCATCACTCTCAACAAGGTTGATCGTTTTTATTCCCTATTAGTTACAATTCTAGTTGAAAACCTTTATTTCGAACATCAATGGTTAAGCAAACTTTATTAGCATCATGAGCAACAATTCACCATTCAGTTATTGATAAGCGAAAACTGTGCATCAATATAAGTCAGAGAATCCTTTAACATTGAATAATTCAGCAACACAAATCAGTCAGTCTACCGTCACCATTAAGTCACCCTTGTCAGCCTACGTATCTCAAATTAGCATCAGCATGTGGGTCTTCATGCAAAAACAATTTAGCCAAAATTCATTAATTTGGAAAAATCTACCTAGGAGAGAAAAACTTTTTAAACAGCATAGTTGGTTCCTAGAAGGAAAATCACACATTAGTCAGTCAGCATTTTATAGCTACCTATCCAAGATAGATCAGCAACGAGTCAGTCTTCTTCTCCAGGTCATCAGTCGTCGGCAAGAATCAGGCTCACAGAGAGCAAGCCCAATTTTCAGCACTTCGGACAGCGTTTCCTGACATCATCAACTTTCACCTCTCCGCTCACCGCTCTCTGCTCTCTTCTCGTGTCATGACTTTTTATTAGGGTCTCTCAGTCCGTCCCACAAATTGCTAATTGGTCAACCTCATCAGGGGTTATGATTCTAACCTATAGTTTTGTTTACCACTTGTTTGCGTGGGTTCAAGCTTCAAGTTCCATTAATATGATTGGTCCTTCTGTCGATGAGAACATCATCCGGCTCTTCAGGTAACAAAATTGTTGCCCACAGTCTTTTAGTCAGTGCTTCCATTGTTCAAGTCCTGGGAAAGTACATTTAGCCTACTCTATACATAATTGTATCAATTTGTTCTGATCATCTCCTGTCCGCTGGTACATTGCAGAAAATTCTAGCAGAGCTCATCTGAACTCTGTGAAGCTCAAGGTCCTTTTCTCCAGTTCCAGTCCTCAGCAGCTCATCGCGTCTCCACGGTTAAGCAAGCAAGGCCCAGCGCCGACCAGACCTCTAGTTCGGCTAAGTTAAGGATACAAAGCATCATAAAACATAGATTATATCATCATTTATGACATATTAACACATAATTTTTATATTTCACATTATTTTAGTACGTGTTAACATACATGGTGACCACTCCCCGTGAGCACATTTTACTCATTGCACGTTATTTTCAATTATTAGTTTTGTTTGTCATTATTTCTCATTAGTATGTATACACAAATCATTAGAATATTCTCATATTATCATATCTGCTTCAACAGTCCCTCCTCTGATGACTAAGTATGTCATCACACCTTTCCCTTGTCAATCATTTACAAATCACTTTCAGCTACATTTTGATCTCTTCTGCTTATATTTTCCCTATAGATTCTTCGTCTGGGTTGTTCTTCCCTCCTCTGATTATTTTTAGCCTTATTTAGTTTAATTTTCTGCCATAATTTACATGCCCCCCATAATATTAATATGGCAATGATCACAATTAATATTTCCTGGATGATTTTCCACAGTATCCCGCCCCAAATTTGACTAAACCAATTGTCTACAGTAACAAATCCATTTCCGTCCTTTTCCCAAACTCCTGGTTCCTTCAGCTCATTCAAATCCTTACTTGTATTAGTTAAATTAGTAAGCAAATCCTTTATCTCTTTCTCCTTTTCAGGGATAAATGAACAACAGTGCCTTGCATAAATCGTGTTACAGACTCCTCCGTCCTTCGCTAATATTATCTAAAGCAAGCCTAAATTGATGCGTCATAGCTCTATCCACAGCTAATTCAGTGTTTAGTAAAAGTATAGCTCCTGTAAAATTGGTTAACATCTTATCTACTATAGCTGACAGCTTTTGTATCTTATTTGCATTCAATATAACTCCTACAGAAGGAATTACTGCTCCAAAAATATCCCCTACTATTGCAGAGACTGTCTCTCTCCTTTGTCCTATTTGGTGTAACTCAGTCATTTTCAGTATCTTTTTCAAATCATCTATTTGATAAATCTTAGGGAACACTATTCGCAAGTAACATGTCCCATACCATCCCTTAGGAAGACTGTAATAAGCATTAAGTCCACAAATGTAAGATTCCAGGAATCACCGTGTCTGCACCATTCAGCATAAATGTCCAATTACTCTGAAACAGAAACACATGCCTACATTCACTCGTTCCCACAAATAAAGTGTCAGTGCGTGATTCTGGCATATACATATACAAAGCTTCCCTACATGTAATGCATCTAAGGCTAGTTTCCCTTGTGTTTTATTAGCAGTGTAAGCATAATCATTCTTGTAAGTTCTCTTCTCTAACCCTTTCTCTAGTTTTTCTTCTAGTGTTTTTCTCCTGACGTCAGTGTGCTCAATAAAGCTCATTTCCATAGGTGTTAATAAGCAAGTTAAATTGTTATGATGCGCATAAGCCGTGCCAAAGGTCAGTGTAGGCTCAACAAATCCCCTAATTAATACTATATCATGATCCTTAGCTATCTTACTCAAATATCTAACTATAGGAACAAAAGAAAATACCATATCATAATTCGAATAAAAATATTGAATATACTCCTGATTATAGAATTGAGTTAGTAGCAAACTACAAGTTATAGTCAGAGGTAGACTATGGTAAGTGACCCCTTCTTCCACAGATGAAGGTATTTGCCCACACACAAGACAATCCCTTGAATTCATTGTTTCCACATATTCACTCAATAAACAATAAAAGATGTTAGAAGAGAGCTCTCCCTTTGCGTTAGCATAATCATGCAAATATTGCTCATCCAATTTAAACTTCTCTATAGCTGTTAGTGTAGTAGCCTCAAGAACAGATGTAACCTTAACTTCTCTCAACTCATGGACTGACATTCCCACAATCATTATTATAAATAATATTCCACACACAATCGCCATTCCTACACTCAAATATCTACAATATCAAATGTGCCTAGTGTTGTTAACTAATCTAGCCATGATCTGTAAAGAATCAGAAAGCAGAATTTAAACTCTTGATTAATATGCAACACGAAAAATCAAAAATCAAAAATATCCTTTTTTTTTTTTTCCTTCGACTTCACACAACAAGACCCCTTTACTTTCTTTGTCAAAATCGGTGAGCAGCTGATCATCTCCAGGATTCTCGGTGTCATTTCAGGCTATCAGTGTCTTTTCCGGTAAAATCATTAATCTCAGTTTCTTCTCCTTTTGGTCAATGACTCAGTCTACTGATTTTCTCCTTCAGGTTGCATCAAAATACTGATTCAGGACTTCTCTATCGAAACAAAAAGACATAAACTTGTTTTGCCAATCACTTGTTGCAGCATATGCCCACTCTGGTCCTGCATATTTTCGACTTTCTACTCTCTTTCTTTTCAACCTCCTTTCTCCTGTCAGTTCTCCGTCACTCAATTCGTCTTTCTTTGTGGTGTCTACTTCTTCCTCTATTGTCTCATTTATAACCAAGTCCTTTTTCTTGCCTATTTGAGACTCAGGCCAGTGATCTCCTATTCTTGCCCTTTCTGTCAACAATCTCTTCAAGATTGGACTTTTCTCCTTCACCTTATCTGAAGAGCCTTCTCTTGATGGGCCTGCAATGGGTTCAGGAGGAGTCAGATCCATTTGGCTTTGACCTGTCTCAACTCTTTCCCCCTCAGGCTCTGGCACTTAGGCGGTCATTCTGACTCTGGCGGGCGGCGGTTGCCGCCCGCCAGGCGGGAAGCGCCATTTGGCCGCCACGCAGCCAAAATACCGCTTCCCCTATTCTGACATTCCCGCTGGGCCGGCGGGCGCTAAGCAAGTTAGCGCCAGCCGGCCCAGCGGGAATGAGGGCCGCAACACAGGAGCCGGCTCCGAATGGAGCCGGCGGTGTTGCGGCGGTGCGATGGGTGCAGTTGCACCCGTCGCGCTTTTCACTGTCTGCTAAGCAGACAGTGAAAAGCTTCATAGGGCCCTGTTAGGGGGCCCCTGCACTGCCCATGCCCATGGCAGTGGCATGGGCAGTGCATGGGCCCCCAGGGGCCCCAAGACACCCGTTCCCGCCAGCCTCTTCCAGGCGGTGACAACCGCCAGAAACAGGCTGGCGGGAAGGGGGTCAGAATCCCCATGGCAGCACTGCTTGCAGCGCTGCCCTGGTGGATTCGCCCAGCCGGGGGAAAACCGGCGGGAAACCGCCGGTCCCGGTTTTCTGACCGCGGCGGTCAGAGTGGGCTTGGAAGCACCGCCAGCCTGTTGGCGGTGCTTCCGTCATTTGCGACCCCTGGCGGTCTTTCGAATGACCCCCTTAGTCTCCTTGCGTTTCAGCACTCTTTGTTCTTGTGAGGACCTCTCCTGTGCATTGATCTCTTGTCACTTCTGTTGGATTGATTTCTCGTTCTTCCTCCTGAATTTCCACACCCTCGTCTCTTACTGGGGTGATCGATCCTTCTTCCGCCAATTCTGGGTCTACTTCCTGCTCAACCTGCTCCGGTTCTGGTTCAGGTAGAACTATTTGTTTCGCAGCTGCTGGCGTTCTCAGCAACACTTCTTCATGATCCTGAAGACTCACCTCTTTCTTTGTGTGGCTTGCATGTTTCCAGTTAGGCAATCCTGCACACTTCACAGCTGTTGTAGTTATCAGCACCTTTTGATATGGACCTCTCCATCGTGGCTCTAGGCAAGACTTTCGCACATGCTTTTTGATCACGACCCAATCTCCCGCTCTTAGGTTGTGGCCTGGGTCATGGATAGGTGGCAGGGTAACGGCTTGTACCTGCTGAGAAAAAGATCAAACCACATCAGCTAGACCCTTGCAGTAGTCCAACACCATATCATCTGTAATATTGACAAGAGCACTGGCTGGTATTGCTGCCAATCTCATTGCTCTTCCCATAAGAATCTCATGCAGGGACAATCCTGTCTTCCTGTCAGGTATATTTCTCATTGACATCAACACTAAAGGCAATGCATCTGGCCATTTCAGATTTGTGGCAGCGCACATTTTTGGCAATTCTAGATTTCAGAGTACCTGACTCCTCTGGACGATAGCTGCAGTGGAGCTTCTGTTCAATGTTTAGTGCTGCACATAAGAGCTTAACCACTTGGTTATTGAAGTGTGTTCCCCTATCTGATTCTAAAGAGATCGGGAATCCAAACCTTGGTATCAGTTCTTTAAGGAATAACTTTGCAACTGTGAGACTATCATTTCTGCGGGTGGGGTATGCTTCAATCCAATGACTAAACACACACACAATCACCAACACGTACTTCAGTCCACCACATGCAGGCATCTCAATAAAATACAATTGCATTCTGCTGAATGGTCCTCCTGCTCTTCCAATGTGGCTCAGATTTACCACTGTCCCTTTTCCCACGTTTCGTTGCTGACAGATCACACATCTGTGACATACTGCTTCATCTGCTTGTCTAAATTTCAGATTGAACCATTCAACCTTGAACAGCCTAATCATGGCATCCCTTCCGATGTGTGCCTGACCATGGTAATACCGAGCCATCTGAGTCAACAGACAATTCGGCAATATTATCTGACCCTCCTCAGATACCCAGATCTCATCTGGTCTTTGTACACATTTCAGCTTTGTCCACAGTTTTTTTCTCTTCCTTGTCTGCATTTTCTTGTAATGTTTTTAATTCTTCTAGAGTATCAATTATTTTCAATGCAAAACTTGTACAACTGGTCTCTTCTTCTGGCATCAATTCCCACTTGTCCTTGAATGATATACAGTTCAGGGCGCAAAACCTTTCAACCTGGTCTGCATTCCCATTTTACCACAGCAATCTCTTCAGGTAATTGAATTGCATACAGTAATTCTTTTATCCTGTCACCATTTCGTACTGGGGTTCCACTTGAGGTCATGAAACCTCTTTGCGACCACAATTGACCAAAATCATGAACAATTCCAAATCCATACTGACTATCAGTGTATATTGTCACTTGTAGCCTGGTAGAAACATAACAAGCTCTAGTAAGAGCAACCATTTCTGCCACTTGTGCTGAATATACACCAGGAAGTCAAGATGCTTCTAGGGTTCCTGTAATAGTACATACAGCATATCCAGCTCTCAAGGTGCCTGTTCCATCACTAAGGCATGAACCATCAAGAAAGACAATTTGGTCATTTTCTTCTTATCGAGTATCTCTGATATCAGGTCTAGGCTTTGTACATAACAGTCACTTTGAGACAATCATGTTCTATATCCTCCTCTTTTTCAATTTCAACGTATGACTTGACAATAATGTTGCTGGATTCAACACTGTACATCTTTTCAAAGTTACATTTGGAGCTCCCAATATGCTTGTCTCATACCTTGTCAGTCTGGCCCCCATCAAATGTTGTGTTTTCATCCTTGTCAGTAAAATTTCAACAGAATGTGGTACCATTACCGTCACAGGGTATCCCATGACCACGCCCTCACATTGGGAAAGACTTTGACCAACTGCGGCCACTGCTCGCAGACAACCTGGTAAAGTTGCTGCAACCGGGTCCAAGGTAGCTGAAAAATAGGCTACTGGGCGATAAGCACCTCCATGGACCTGTGTCAAAACAGACAAGCATCACGTTCATGACAAAACAATGTGAAAGGCTTTGTGTAATCAGGCATTCCCAATGCTGGAGCTTTGCACATACTCTCCCTCAATTCAGTGAAAGCCCTCATTTGATCCTCATCTAGACTAATGGGATCTGTAACTCCTTTGTGTGTCAACTGCTGTAGGGGTTTTGCTATCTCAGCAAAATTCAGAATCCATTGTCTACAGTACCCTACCATTCCCAAAAACATGCGCACATCTTTCTGGGAAGTTGGGGGATTTCTCTGCAAAATCATTGTAATCCTTTCTCGGGAAATTATTCTCAGCCCTTTCTCAGTTTGATGACCCAAGTATCTGACAGACTTCTGGCAATACTGCAACTTCACAGGTGAGACCTTGTGTCTAAAGTCTCCCAAATGATTCAACAGGGCAATCGAGTCGTGCTTAAACTCGTCCCTTGTTCTGGAGGCAATCAACAAATCATCAATGTACTGCACAAGAGTCAATTGGCAGGGTAGTTCCAATGATTCCAAATTCTTCTTCAAAATCTGATTGAACAAGGATGGTGACTCCGTATTCCTTTGTGGAAGCCTGCACCAGCTATAGACTTTATCTAGGAATTTGAAACTGAGAAGAAACTGACTATCCTCATGAAGTGGCACTGAAAAGAAAGCTTGTGACAAATCAACCACCAACAACCACTCTGCCTCACAAGGAATCTGAAACAGTATCACTGCTGGATTGGGCACAATCGGACATCACTTAACCACCATGTCATTCACTTTTCGCAAGTCCTGCACAACCCGTACCTTCCCACAAGGCTTTTTCAATCCCAATATCGGTGAATCACATGGGCTACTCAACACTTCCCTTAGAACTCCCTGCTTCAGGAAGTCTCCAATTATCTGCGTCACTTTCATCATCACATCCTGTGCCATGTTATACTGTGGAAGTTTCGGGAACTCAACATTCGGCTTCAAAGTGATTTTAATAGGTTCCACTCCTTTGATTAATCCCACTTCTTTCCCTGTCAAATCCCAAACCTTCTCCTTTACTGTTCCCTGCAGGTCTACATGCAACTCCTTCAGTGTGAACATCGGAAAGATTTCAATCAATGGGTATTCTTCGTGAGCATTATTCAGTACCATGGCTGACGCCTGTTCCTCCTCATCATCACTATTTGTCTGGACCTCTATGCCTGCATCTGTGCAATTTATGGAATATTTAGTCTTGCACAATAAGTCTCTGCCTCACAAAGACACAGGACTTGAGTCACACACCACAAATCTGTGCAATCCCAAATAATTTCCGATTTCAACTTGCACCGGTTCTGTGATAGGATTAACTGCCTATTCTCCACTCCCACAACCTGAACCCTCCTTCCAGAAAGGGGTAAATCTGGTACTTCCACACTCCTCACTGTGGAGCTCGTAGCTCCAGTGTCAACCAGGAATGAGACCTTATGTCCCATTACTTTTCCCTTCACAAAAGGCCCTCTCTGATCTACTTCTAAGGACGCAGCAAGAATACAAGCTCCTTCATCTGAACTGTCACTCATCCATTCATTGTTTATTTCATCCTCACTGTGAAATGGGAATTTTTGTACTGTGTTGTTACTATTGTCTGGTCTCTGACCTGTGACCTGTTGAGTAAGCATAACTTGTTGCTGCTCCATCAGTGCTTGGGTATGTGCATTTGCTGTCTAGGCACCATAGAAATCTGCTGCTGTACTGGTGTTAAGGAAGTAAATTGTGCTCGAGGCACCTGCAACTGTTGTACAGGCAAGAAATTCTGACCTTGATTTTGAGCATTCGGAACTATGCCCCTCATTTTTGGGACTCTTACAGTTTGAGCTGCACCAACATCGCCTTGCTGAACCATTCCTTCCAGCACCATCAATGGGCACTCCTGCTTCCAGTGTCCCATGTTTACGCACAAATGACATGGCAACATCCTTTTCATGCCCTGCATGTCATTCTGAACAACCACAGTGCTTAGATCTGGACCACGCATCGTATCCATCCCACATCCTCTACCCCTCACTTGAGGTTGAAACATTACAGCTTTCTGTTGCGGCAGAAACGGCAGCACTAAAGCTCTTTGTACTCCTGATTGTGCTGCCTTAATCTGCATCACCATTGCCTTTTCTTTCAACTTCTTTTGTTTAAATTCAATCTCATCACTATAATATTTAGCATACTTCAACACCTCATCAATCGGCTTTGCCCACCAGCATATCAAGTGATTCTTAATCATCTGCCCTACTCCAGGTCTCAATCCTTCAACAAATCTAAACACAAAATGCAAAATGTCTTTTGGTTCGACCGCTTTCTTGCCGCTGTACTCCTTGAAAGCCTTTAACAACCTTTCATAATAAGTGTGTATTGACTCCATAGTTTCCTGGGCTGTCCTGTCAATCCACTGCCAATCAATGTTTTTAGGAGAAATCCTAGTTTTCAGAAACTCAATCACCTCACAATAATTTTTCATAACCTCAGGTGATGGTGCGCCTGTAATCTTGTTCCTTTCAGGTTCACTCATTGGCCAGTCTACTGCCCTCTTACATTCGACCCATAAGTCAGATGGCACAACTATCTTGAATAAGGTATTTAAGTCCTCCCACAAACACTTAGAGAGTTTCACGAACCTCTCAGTCTGTTGATACCATTCAACTGGCTTCTCTCTCAATCTGGGATAATCGTTTGTAAAGACAATATGGGGGTCATTTCGACACCGGCGGTCAAGGACCGCCGGGGATGCGGGAGCACCGCCAACAGGCTGGCAGTGCTCCTCAGGACATTCTGACCGCGGCGGTTCAGCCGCGGTCAGAACAGGAAAACCGGCGGTATCCCGCCGCTTTTCCGCTGTCCTGCTGCGCCGCCATGGGGATTCTGACACCCCATACCGCCATCCTGTTCCTGGCTGTATGGGGTGTTGTGGGGCCCCTGCAGTGCCCATGCCAATGGCATGGGCACTGCAAGGGCCCCCGTAAGAGGGCCCCACTTTGTATTTCAGTGTCTGCTTTGCAGACACTGAAATACGCGACGGGTGCCACTGCACCCGTCGCACATACCCACTCTGCCGGCTCTATTCGGAGCCGGCTTCCTCGTGGGGAGGGGTTTCCCGCTGGGCTGGCGGGCGGCCTTCTGGCGGTCGCCCGCCAGCCCAGCGGGAAAGCCAGAATGGCCTCGGCGGTCTTTCGACCGCGGAGCGGCCATTTGGCGGCTCCCTCCAGGCGGGCGGCTCCCGCCGCCTGCGGGGGTCAGAATGACCCCCCATGTCACTTCGGTGCCATGGGACATGAACAAAATGACCCCCTGCAATGTCTCTCATTGGAAGCATTTTAACTGATTCCCCTTTCTCTGCTCCTTCTGATTCTTCTTGTGAATCTCGTTTTTGTTTCTCTTTCTTCCTTGTCCATCTGCCTTCCCACTTTTCTAATGCTCCCCAAATTTGCGGACTCTGCAGCAAGTCCCTCAAATGTGCTTTCATTCTGCTGATCTCATGTGTTCAAAATCTTTTGCCTCAAAATCTAATCTGTAACTTCGTCTCAAATGTTTTGTTGTTTTAAGATCAATGTCATGCTTCTCTGCTACTTCCGTTAATTTCTGGTGTATTTACCCTACTTCTTTTGTAATCCTTGGGCACAAATACCTCAGCTCTTCTTCAGTGTAGGATTCTAACCTATTCAATCCCATTGTTCCTTCGACTAATTCATTTGCTTCAATATTTAGTCCCACTCAGTTCAATTGATCTTCCCCTTTTGATGCACCTTGCGAAGAATTTAAACTATCCAGCCAACTAGTTAACTGCTGAGCTGTTAACCCTTGTAATGAGATATTACTTACATTAGTCACTGGCAGCTGCTGTGCCACTGTACCCAAGGCTTGTGGTGTCAAGAGACTCAAGCTCTGATTTGCATTAGAGGCGTTTACTGCATCTGGCAGTGTTACAAGTGGACTAAAACCCATAGGAGATCTGAGCTCACCAGGACAAGGTCCTGCAGATGATGTTGATTGTATTGAATCTCCCACTCCCCTCTTACCAAACATTGTGACATCTCAGTCTGTTCCCCTGCTTCTGTTTTCTTCTGTGCATATAAAGGTACCACTGGACCAACAGTGATCGGTAGCGATATTGCATCTGGGGCTGCCCTAGCACCTGCACCCTGTGTGAGTGGTATTCCCATTGCCTGGTTCATAACTGGTGTGAGGTCTACCGAAGTCCCTGTCAATGGATTAAACGTCGACTGTGCTGCCCTAGCACCTGCACCCTGTGTGAGTGGTACTCCCATTGCCTGGTTCATAACTGGTGTGAGGTCTACCGAAGTCCCTGTCAATGGATTAAACGTCGACATAGCCTGCGTCTGTGCTGGTGGCAATAACATTGGGGTTGGGTCAGTCTGGACCAACATTGGCTTCGGAAGCACCTGCTCCCTTGGCACTATGATATTTGAAACAGTCTCAAGAACTGGCACATCTGAATAAACCCTTGTTACCAAAGGTGTATGTACCTGTGCCTGAGCTACTGCACTCGTTCCTGCGACTGGTGTACTCTGTACTGCCCCTGGTAACTGACCTCCTTCTGCTTGTACAGCTCCCACAGATCCCTGGGATGTTCCAGGAGTAGAAGGAGGGGCTGTAGCATTAGTCCCTGGACCCCCTGCATAGGTCGTCATAGGCAGAGGTCTATCTCTCAGCAACTGTGTAATGAGATCCTCAACATCAGAATCATCATCATCCACATAAGACTTCTTTCTTTTCTTTTTATCTTCACTCTCCTCTTCCTTGGCATTATCCCCTTTGTCTGAATCATCACCTTCTGTGATTGCTGGGAACATCTTAATCTCTTTCATAGTTGTCATCCTCCATCTTTTTTTGCTCCCAATCCCACCTAGCTTCTGCTAGTGATTTTTCTATCTTCTTCATCCTTCTGTTGAACTTTAGCTCTTGCTGCTGTCTGGCCACTAACTCCCAAACTGCTAAAGCCTCAAACTGTGCCGGTCTCGGTAACGGCCTCATGTCATACATTGATAATCGCAACTGGTCCAAACTTCTCAAATTGAACCTTCCATGCTCCGGAAAAGCTAATGTCCCTTGATTCTTAGTCTATTTACTCCATTGCGTTAACCAAAGACACAAAGCTATACCTTTTTCTGTCATCACGAGATGCGCCGGAGTATCCTCTGGGGGGGGCTTGGTTACCCTGCTGACGCCTTGATGTATGAATCACCCTTCATCGCACTCTTAAATGCCTCGAAAAACTTCAATTTGCCTGTTTTGTGTACTACAAACTCAAGAAATGAAATTACTTTTAATCCCAAGATTCCCTTCACCCATTTACTCAACCAATTGCCTCTCACAGACAGCTGCCAATCCGGTCGCGGCTCTTCTCACTAACTGACCTATCCCAACGCGGCACAAACTGACGTCACACTGACTTACAGCAGCTGACAAAGTCTTGCAGCTTGTCCTCCTCAGCTCAATTTCTCTTAAATAATGCAATTTATTGCGAGCGTCTTCACAGAATAATAACTAAAACAAACCCGCTGGTTTACTACAGGAAGGGACACAATCACTTCAGAGACCTTACGGATTTTCACTAATGGCACTTTCTGGCTTTTTAGCTATCCCTCTTTCTCAGTCTCCCACATTCGCAAGTAAAATTCGACCCACAAACTTTACTCTTAACTGATCAATGGGTCTGTCCTGGTGCACATAGGACTCGCCAAATCTCAGTTAAAGCTTCTTTTATTCGTCTAACGTTTACTCCGACTTGTTGACCACACCTGATCAACCTACTAAACCAGACAGATTACAACATATAACCAAGTGTCTCCTACATTTGTCAATATACTCCGGAGTCTTAGACCACGCAGGGCCCGTACATCACCAACAACCACGTGGACAATTTTTTGCCACAAAGCGCCACACACATATGAAGTTTGACGACTTCCCTACTCTCATACTTTGGGGTACGCACACTTCTACTAACCCTGAACCGGAGTGCGCAGACCCCCTACTTTTACCTCACATACATCACAATTCACCTGCGATTTGCTTAAGCCTGTGCAAGCACAATCTACTACTCTCATACTATTTCAAATCACGCCGGGAACATACTCAATCTTACCAACGGGATACAGTAATTTCTGGGTCTAAGGGGACATCATCTTTACTACCATTGACATTTTAGAAAAACAAAATTCAAACCTCATAAAATTCAAACAATTGTACTCAACTTTAAACTACTACCATACCCACTAGTCACCACCTAACTAGTTCCCTAAGGAAACTAACCATCCTCTGCTACCATAAACTGCTAAACTTACAAGGGGACGCGTATAGGTCGATGAATCTTTTGGATCACATAGAGTATCCTAGTTAAGCGGTAACCAATGGAACGCCAATGGAACATCAATAAACATCATAATCAACATGTAACACCATATAAACCCTTTTTCTAATAAGAAAATACCATCACTCTCAACAAGGTTAATCATTTTTATTCCCTATTAGTTACAATTCTAGTTGAAAACCTTCATTTCGAACATCAGTGGTTAATCAAACTTTATTAGCATCATGAGCAACAATTCACCATTCAGTTATTGATAAGTGAAAAACTGGCATCTATATAAGTCAGTGAATCCTTTAACATTGAATAATTCAGCAATGCAAGTCAGTCAGTCTACCGTCACCATTAAGTCACCCTTGTCAGCCTACCTATCTCAAATTAGCATCAGCATGTGGCTCTTCATGCAAAACAATTTAGCCAAAAATCATTAATTTTGAAAAATCTACCTAGGAGAGAAAAACATTTTAAACAGCGCAGTTGGTACTTAGAAGGAAAAGCACACATTAGTCAGTCATCATTTTATAGCTACCTATCCAAGATAGATCAGCAACGAGTCAGTCTTCGTCTCCAGGTCATCAGTCATCGGCAAGAATCAGGCTCACAGAGAGCAAGCCCAATTTTCAGCACTTTGGACAGCGTCTCCTGACGTCATCAACTTTCGCCTCTCCGCTCTCTGCTCTCTTCTTGTGTCATGACTTTTTATTAGGGTCTCTGAGTCCGTCCCACAAATTGCTAATTGGTCAACCTCATCAGAGGTTATGATTCTAACCTATAGTTTTGTTTACCACTTGTTTGCGTCGGTTCAAGCATCGAGTTCCATTAATATGATTGGTCCTTCTGTTGATGAGAACATCATCCGGCTCTTCAGGTAACAAAATTGTTGCCCACAGTCTTTTAGTCAGTGTTTCCATTGTTCAAGTCCTGGGAAAGTACATTTAGTCTACTCTACACATAATTGTATCAATTTGTTCTGATCGTCTCCTGTTCGCTGGTACATTGCAGAAAATTCTAGCAGAGCTCATCTGAACTCTGTACAGTTCAAGGTCCTTTTCTCCAGTTCCAGTCCTCAGCAGCTCCTCACCTCTCCACGGTTAAGCAAGCAAGGCCCAGCGACGATCAGTTTAGTTAAGGATACGAAGCATCATAAAACATAGATGATATCATCAATTATGGCATATTAATATATAATTTTTATATTTCACATTATTTTAGTACGTGTTAACATACATGGTGACCACTCCCCATGGGCACATTTTACTCCTTACACGTTATTTTCAATTATTAGTTTTGTTTGTCATTATTTCTCATTAGTATATATACGCAAATCATTAGAATATTCTCATATTAGCACATCTGCTCCATCACTGGAATGACTGGCTTGCTCCCTTGGTTTCAGAGTTAGTCTGACAAACCTTTGGGGGTAGAAAATTTGGATTTGATAACCATTTTTATCCTCTCTTAGGAGGGTCTGGCAGGTGCAGTTGTTGGCCACACACTTGTGATTGCTCTTTGTTGTTTCTCCTTGGGGTTTTCTGCTCAGAATGTGAAACAGTGACAGGAGTCTAAGCAGATTCCTTAAAGCTGATGCTTTTATATTCATGCTACAGACTACAGATTATATGCTGAGTTTGTTATCGTCCTCAGTCAGACCAGGCAATACTCCCAAATCACACAAATCAATCCAGATCTCCCTCCTAACAGCACCTGTTGTAATATCCCTTCTCACATTTAACTATTTGTAGGTTGTGGTGCCGAAATGTGGGATGCCTTGGGAGTACTGTCTATGATAAATGGGGATTGTGTTAAATATCAGAAGCACAGAAGTCTGAAGTCACTGGATTAATGTCCAGCAAACTTTAATGGCACCAGAATATTTTAAAATGTTATACCTTTTATCGGTATGGTAAATGCAACTACAGGTATTTTAGAGAGATATACAAAAACCTGACTATGAGTACTTCTGTACCACTACTGAATATTCCATCATATTTTTTGTGATCTCCAGACAAACCATGGAGAATGTATTGCGATAACTGGAATATATTGAGGCACAAGGACACAACCTAAAACCAAATGCTCATAAACATTTATAGGAACAATACATAATATGTACACAGCACAGTAAGAAGGCCAGTGCTGTATGATAAATACCTGGCCATGCCTTCAGCCTGCCCACTTAGGCAGATCTCTATCATGTACAAAGCAAGAAAGAGGTCAAATAAAAAAAAGTAATTTACACCCACCTCCCCTGGCGTAGACGAGCTAGGAGGCTTACAAATATATCCCACAAAGCTGAAAAGGCATAAAAAAAATTAACATTCCCTTGCCTTGGTAAATGTTCAGGGGGTAATATTAATAGTTGTCTCACTTCCTTTTCTAGTAAAACTATATATGTATGTGTTAGAAACACAGGTTTAGAAAAATAGGGAATATTTATCTAAACAGAACAAGACACAAATGACAAAAATCTGACATACACAAGTCAAGTTATGAATTTTCAAAGAAAAAGAGTCTTAAATCCTTTAGAAACCAGTGAGAAGGTTGTTAGCATACAAAAGTACCTGGGTAGTGTCAAAATAACACCATGTGGGTGAGTGTGCATCGGAAAAGGCCAGCTATGCGCCGATTTCTGACTCGCAAGCAAGACTGTACATCGTCCTCCTCCGGTCGAGTCGACGTGCGTCATTTCTTCTCTCCCGCAAGAGAGTGATGCGTCAATCTGGACAGGCAACTCGGGTCCAGGAAGGCTTTGCTATGTTTTTCGCGCAGAGCGATGTTGCACTGAAAACCCGGTCACATGGTATCCCAAAACCTCGCTGTGTGGGGTTTGCGTTGTTAACAACGGGTGTTGCGTGTTGTTTCTCCAGCCGTGTTGCATCGATCTTCCAGCTGCAATGCAGGTGGAGCGTGGATTTCAGCCGCAAAGCCGGCGGCGCATTATTTATCAGCCGCATCATGGAAGGTGCGTCGAAGATTTTCCGCACAGCTGTCTGTGTGTGGATTTTCAGTCTTTGTCTGCCAGCTTCACCTTTCAAGGGCCAGGAACTGGATAGGGCACCACTTCGCAGGGCAGGAGTCTCAGCAGAGAGTCTAGGTCCTAGCAGGGGAAGTCCTTGATGACTCTGAGACTTCAACAACAGGAGGCAAATTCACTTCAAGCCCTTGCAGATTTTTCACAAGCAGGAATGCACAGCAAAGTCCAGTCTTTGTCCCCTTTCACAGGCAGAAGCAGAAACTGCAGGATAGCTCCACAACGTGCAGTCACAGGCAAGGCAGCACTTCTCCTCAGCGCTTCTCCTTGGCAGAGGTTCCTCTTGATTCCAGAAGTGATCTAATTTTCAGGGGTTTTGGGTGCTCTTCTTATGCCCCTTTCTGCTTTTGAAGTAGGCTTACTTCAAAGGAAAGTCTCTCTTGTTTGTGAAATCCTGCCTTGCCCAGGCCAGATCCCAGACATACACCAGGGGGTTGGAGACTGCATTGTGTGAGGGAAGGCACAGCCCTTTCAGGCGTAAGTGATCACTCCTCCCCTACCTCCTAGCACAGATAGCACAGCAGGATATGCAGGATACACCCCGCTCCCTTTGTATCACTGTCTAGAGATAGGTTCAAACAGCCCAACTGTCAAACTAACCGAGACAGGGAATCCACAGACAGGCAGAGTCACAGAATGGTTTAAGCAAGAAAATGTCCACTTTCTAAAAGTGGCATTTTCAAACACACAATCTCAAAACCAACTTTACTAAATATGTTTTTTTAATTGTGAGTTCAGAGACCCCAAACTCCACATGTCCATCTACTCCCAAAGGGAATCTGCGCTTTAATAATATTTAAAGGCAGCCTCCATGTTAACCTATGAGAGAGATAAGCTTCGCAACAGTGAAAACCGAATTTGGCAATATTTCACTGTCAGGACTTAAAAAAACACATTAGTATGTGTTCCACCTTAAACATACACTGCACTCTGCCCATGGGGCTCCCTAGCGTTTACCTTAGGGGTGTCCTACATGTAAGAAAAGGGAAGGTTTAGGCCTGGCAAGTGGGAACACTTGCCAAGTCGAATTGGCAGTTAAAACTGCACTCACAGACACTGCAGTGGCAGGTCTGAGCTATTTTTACAGAGCTACTAATGTGGATGGCACAACCAGTGCTGCAAGCCCACTAGTAGCATTTGATTTACAGGCCCTGGGCACCTCTGGTGCATTGTACTAGGAACAGACCAGTAAATCAAATATGCCAATCGTGGATAAGCCAATTACATATACATTTTTATAAAGGAGCACTTGCACTTTAGCACTGGTTAGCAGTGGTAAAGTGCCCAGAGTAACAAAAACAGCAAAAACAGAGTCCAGCACACATCAACAACCTGGAAAACAGAGGCAAAAAGTTATGGGAGACCACGCCAAGGATGCCAAGTCTAACTGTATGTATGTATGTATGTTCACTGAAGAAATGGTTAAAGTGACATAATAGGTGTTTTTTTAGTGACGTTAGCGCTTTGATCCAAAAAAACACATACATTGAGCAGTTATGGTTAGTAGCACATCACTCATGACATGTTTTATCACAACATATATGACATCATTGATGACACCTGAAATTACATCATTGATGGCATCACTAATGACATCATCCAATGAGTGGGCTTGTTTGTTTTACAGTTTACGTAGTGGCAAGTAACTACCATATTAATTCTATGTATTTTTGTACAGCTTGGGTGCAGTGGGTGTATATGTTTACCAAACAGGTGTACTCTTAATGGTTCATAACTGTATGAGGTACCCAACACGTTATGAATGTTTGCATTCAAAAGTAACGCTGTGTGCAAGTGACAGTTAACTTGTATTCCTTATACTGCACACAACAGTTTGGTTCTGCAGAAAAAGTTTCCAACAGGAGAAAGATTCTAGGTGGTAGGCACTAACTTTTGTACGCAACCTTGAGTTATCTGAATTTATACATAACATGGAAGTGTGTGTGTACCAGGGACTAATGTATACATGCTTGTTTTGCTTCAAAAGAAGGGCTATCTGTAAAGTTTTCACCACAGTATGAAGGGTAAAGGTAGTGTGATATTTAGCACCTTCAGATCTTGGTTATTTTTAGCCAATAGCGTTTTTGACAACTGTTGCATAGAATGTACACTGTTCTTTGTAGATTCTTTTCAATACTCTCTGGTGTATTCCTCATGAGACTTTCACTGTTTGCAAACAGTGTGGTTTGGAGAGATCTCTCTCCATGGAGTAAATTCTGTTTACAGTACTCAGTTCTCCACTGATATCAACCTAATTTCTAAATGCAGGTTCAGTGTGTGTCAGGGGTTTCATACAGATAAAGGCGTTCCGTACTGGGGCATTTGTTTTAGAACTGACATTCACTTTTTTGGCTTTCTCTGAACAGCTATATACAGATTGAATGCCATACTCAATTAGGGTTTCCCATTTATCTGTGGTTGATTGTGAATGCAAACTATGGTACATGTAAAACCATAGTAATTTACGCAGCAATATGTGGGAAAACAAAGCTTGGATGATGTCATCAGTGATGTCATCAATTATGTCATTTGAGATGTCATCAGTGATGTCATACATGATGTCACAAAACATCATGAGTGAAGTCCTATGTGAGGTCATAAGCAGTACTTGGTGGGGACGCAAGTTATAGTTATATTAACTATAACTGCTACAGTTCTCATTATTTTTTTAGATCAAAACGTTAACATTGTCACTGAGAAATTCACCTAAGTAGAATGTTACTTTAATCTTTGTTTTTTTCAGTGAATTTCTTCTAAGGTTTTTCTAATCAAAAACCCATATTTTTATTTACACCTAACTATAATGTTACTTAACCTTTGTTTTTTCAGTAAATTTCTAGGGCTTTTTAAAAAATTAAAATAAATGTAAAAATATATAGACACTAATTACTACAATAATGTCTGCGCTCAACTTTTTAGTTTTTGTAACTCACATTCAAAAATATTCCCAACATAGTTTTTATAGTTTTTTATGTATCTTTACATAAAAATCATATATATTTTTCAAAAAGACATTGATCAGTTTTCCCTATACTGTAAACGTACATCTATTTTTAAGGTGGGTGATTGCTCTCACAGGAGGCTTGCCGGATTGCAGAGTTATACATTTTGTTCTAATCTGTGGTACAATGTTTTTTCACCTGGTCAGTTATTATTGAATGCTAATGTTTAATGTTAAAGACAGTACAGTATGTACATACATTGTATTAGGTATTTTGTTTACAAACCTATGGCTCTCACAAGACGATCACAGGAGTTGAACAAAAAGTCCTCTGCACGGACTATGAGGGGGCTGTACTTCATGTCTGGCTCTTGCAATCCACTTGTGAGATCGTACATTTGCAATTAAGTTCATAACATTGTATTTATGTTGTGTTGAAGAAAGTAAGACATGAGAAGTGTTGATTGAAGTAGACAAACAGTTGATGGATTGTTGCATTTCAGATATTAAGAAAGTTCTCAGTTTTTATGTCCTCCTTGGCCTCTCATGAGACACACGCAAGATGCCTGTGAGAGGAAAGACATCCCAAGTAAGGACTGTGATTGGTTCCTACGGATATCTTCATTTAGCAAAGAAAGATTCCTTCTTTGTTGCATCATTTGCCCATTGGATTATTTCTGATTCAGATTAGAAGCGTTCCTGTTCTTGCAAGTCAGCCACTCAGGGAGACCTTTGTCTAGCAATTTTTTCAGATGAGGCCTGGTGGGTAGAAAGTGTTTGACCAATATGCAATTTGTTACATATGCAAAAAAGAATTCAGCAGAGGCAGTTGGAAAAAACAATATTCCAAGAGTACCACTGGGATGAGGTGACATTAGAGAGCTATGCACCCTCAACACATTGCTCGGGCTCACTGAGCCCATGCTCCATAGGCTGATAACTCCGCAGGGGCGTCAACATCTTTCCAACTTGGTGACAGTGTGCGTGGTCAGGTAGTCACTGCTCAAGCAGATAACGACCCTGTATATCTGAACAAATCCCTTTTTTGTTGCTTATGCAAGCAGATATTTTTTTCATCTGAGATAAGCAGGTCTTCACGAGAGGCTTGTTCAGAACCATAAATGCCCACCTAGGCAGTATTTTGTATAAACATTTTTTGTACATTTTTCTCCTCTTTGTTTTGAAGGACATATTGTTTTGCAAATCCCAGTTTCTTGCTTTTATTCTATCCCTTTAAAAAATACAAAAAACATTAAAATTGTTAAAAAAACACACAAAATACAGTTGTTGTAAAAGTTACTTGAAAAAGATCTGTTCAGAGCTACCCTATACTTTCATTTTGTATGTCGTTTGTACTATGTACCCGTTTCCCTTTTTGATGACTCTCACAAGATATTAATGAGAGCCATGATACTCTCATACATACCATTAGTGATTCTCATGAGCTTCTCATGAAAGTATGAAAGTCAGGTTTACAGTACTCCGCATCTACTGTCAGGGGGCAGTTTTTCCTGGTATGCACTCACAAGTGTCTTGTGAGGCTGTACTTTTACAATGGAATTTGCTTTTTTCACCGAACATATCCTGTTGTATAATTTATATGCAACTGATTTTTGCTACCCCTTAATTATACAATCCCGCAAAACTCTTGCAAGGTCATAAGAATACTTTAGAGGAAGAATTTGCATTTTCCTTCGTTACAATACTTACCCCTTATACTCCCCACTACTAGACTATTGGGGAGAGACTGGCCTCTCCACTGTGCCCTTCCATAAAGGTAACCAGTGTCTATTCACACCTTTCTAGGCTCAGTATTATGCATAGTAGGATGAGGAAGCTACTCACCTCACATATAAGACCTCTCTATAACACACTAAGGGCCAGATGTAGGAAGCCGTTTGCATGGTGCAAACTGCGAAAATCGCAGTTTGCGCCATGCAAACAGCCTAACGCGATGCTCATTCACAAATTGCGAGTTGGTACCGACTCGCAATTTGTGAATGCGACTCGCAAATAGGAAGGGGTGTTCCCTTCCTATTTGCGACTCGCATCGCAATGCAGAATTGCTTTGTGACCGCGAATGCGGTCGCAAAGCAACTCGCAGTTACCACTAGTGTCACACTGGTGGTAACTCATTCGCAAAAGGGAAGGGGTCCCCATGGGACCCCTTCCCCTTTGTGAATGTGGGCATAAAAGTTTTTTCAGAGCAGGCAGTGGTCCATGGACCACTGCCTACACTGAAAAAACGTAATTTTTTTCATTTTGCAACTCGTTTTCCTTTAAGGAAAACGGGCTGCAAAATGAAAAAAATAAACTGCTTTATTGAAAATGCAGTCACAGACATGGAGGTCTGCTGACTTCAGCAGGCCACCATCCCTGGGAGTGCAGGGACTCGCTATGGGGTCGCAAAATGCGACCCACCTCATTAATATTGATGAGGTGGGTCTTTGCGACCCCATAGCGAGTCGCAGACGGTGTCTGAGACACCATTCTGCATCCGAATTTGTGATTCGGAAATTGCAAGTCGCACCAACTCGCAATTTCCGAATCGCAAATTCGGACCTTACTACATCTGGCCCTAAGTATCACACATACTAGCCTCCCCAATAAGACTTTCCCTAGGGAAATAACCATATATATTTGCATGTGGGTATGAATCTGACGCATTCCTAGACTTGTATATCTGGGAATGCATCAGATTCCTCAAGGTTCCATGGGCGTTGCCTGGGAACACCCCAAGCAACACCCATTGAATGCCCCTTTCCAGTGTTATGCATGAAAGGGGTCCATATTTACCAGGTCATGAAAAGCGACACCGGATGGCTTTGCGTGGCCTTGTAAATATGGGATAGCTGGTCAAAAGAAATTATGCTCTGGTGGGACAGTGTGCCGCTAAGACCTCGTAAATGAGGCCAACCTGGATATACAATACAGTGTAGTGAACCAGTGGCCTCTATGCTGATACCTTTCCTTAGAACAACAGGAATATGCAGTGCTGTCTGGGAAGAGAGTCACCTCTCTGCTAACACATCTTACCAGGGTAAGAGGTGTCTGTAGTAGGGTTTGAGAATTCCTATGTTTTCTCATGTTGACAGGTGTGCACACTAGACTGTGGAGAGAAACTGCCTGGTTTCCTGACACAACTCTCTTGCATGATAACTATGTGTAGTATAGCATGTAGAGAGGCTGGCCTCCCTCCTGTGATGTGTCTTAATGTTTGTGCATATTAGGGTAAGTAAGGGGCTTACCATTGTGGTCATACCTCTCCCCAGTATGTCAGATGTACAAATAAAGTATGGATCTGAAAGTACATTCATAATCAGAAGTATGTCTTGCATAACATCTACCGAGACTATGATATGAAAACACACTAGCCTCTCAGGTGAAACATCTCCCTAAAGCAACATATGTGCAAAATAGACTGTAGGTAGGAACTGTTCTCTCTCACATATCTCTCTTCATACTGATGAATATCCATAGTTGGAGTATAAAATGGAAGATCCTCTCTGTCCAGAACTGTGGCCCTCATTATGAACGTGGCGGTGTTGGCCACCATGCCGGTGTTAGCCCTTAGCATGGGCAGTGCAGAGGCCCCTGTGCAGTGCCCCGTCTCGTGCAGGTCAGTGCCCGATTTACAGGCAGTGATCTGCGCGGTGGGTGCAGCTGCACCCGCCGCACAGAGGCATTGACGTCAGTTCCATGTGTCCAGGCTAGGCATTCCTCTGGGCCGGCGGGTGGAGACAATGTTTACACCCACCGGCCCAGAGGAATGCCCATTATATGGCCGGCAGGGATCCAGGGGGGCTGGCGGTCACTGGAAAGACCGCCAGCATGAACACAGCGGTGTAAACTGCCGTGTTCATAATGACGGCCTGTGTCTTGGAAAGCTTGTGTAACATTTCATTGCAAATGCTTCTCAATGGCAACACCTATACATAATAGGATGTGCACAGCAGCTAATAGCAGTGTGAATTATAGCATAAACATGCATTTATCTCTGCTGGAAGATCCCCCTCTTACGTTACAGTTACCTACACTACAGCATGCAACATCCTATTGACGTATAACAACTAACCTAAATTATTGGCACCTCTATTACCAACTCTCTATAGGGTAAAGAATGAGCATAGTACCATTCATAGACATTTACATCTAATACCATATAGACAGTTCCTCAACAAGATTGTGTGTTTGAAAATGTCACTTTAAGAAAGTGAGCATTTTCTTGCTTATACCATTTCTGTGACTCTGCCTGTTTGTGGATTCCCTGTCTGGGTCAAATATGAGAGGGACAGGCCTTGCAACAGTGAAAAACGAATTTAGCAATATTTCACTGTCAGGACATTTAAAACACATTAGTATATGTCCTACCTTAACAATGTCCTACCTTGGGGCTACCTAGGGCCTGCCTTAGTGGTGCCATACATGTAAGAAAAGGGAAGGTTTAGGCCTTGCAAGTGGGTACACTTGCCAAGTCAAATTTTCAGTTAAGAACTGCACACACAGACACTGCAGTGGCAGGTCTGAGACATGATTATAGAGCTACTTATGTGGGTGGCACAACCAGTGCTGCAGGCCCACTAGTAGCATTTGATTATTTACAGGCCCTGGGCACCTCTAGTGCACTGTACTAGGGCCTTTCTAATAAATCAAATATGCCAATCATTGATAAGCCAATTACATAAAAAATTTGCAAAGGAGCACTTGCACTTTAGCACTGGTTAGCAGTGGTAAAGTGCCCAGAGTAACAAAAAAAGCTAAATCAGAGTCCAGCTCACATCAACAACCTGGGAAACAGAGGCAAAAAGTTAAAGGAGACCATGCCAAGGATGAAAAGTCTAACACATGTCCCCCCAGCTGAAAGTGGGGAGCAACTACCCAACCTCATGGGAGTTCTCATCACTAAGGCGGAAGAACCTGGACAGACCATCGGCAATGACATGCTCTATACCAGGACGGTGTTGCACCGTAAAGTCCATCCCCTGTAGGGAAATGGACCACCTCAACAGTTGTGGATTCTCACCCTCATCTACATTAACCATCTGAGGGACCTGTGGTCGGTCTGAACTCAGAAGTGAGTTCCCAAACAAGTAGGGTCTTAGCTTCTTCAGTGCCCCAACCACAGCAAACCCTTCACGTACTATGGCACTCCACCTATGTTCCCTGGGAAGTAACCTTCTGCTAATGAAGGCTACGGGTTGATCTAGGTCCTTTTCATTAAGCTGAGAGAGTTCTGCTCCGATACCATGCTCTGAGGCATCTGTTTGCACAACAAACTCCTTGGAGTAGTCAGGTGCCTTCAGCACAGGTGCTGTTCACATGGCAGCCTTCAGGGCATCAAAAGCGTCCTGGCAAGCCTCAGTCCAGATCACCTTCCTGGGTTGTTTTTTCGAAGTCATCTCAGTCAAGGGGTAACAATGGTACCATATCCCTTGACAAACCTCCTGTAGTATCTTGTGAGACCTAAGAAGGCTCTCACTTCAGTCTGGATCTTGGGAGGCTCCCAAGCCGGAATTGTGACAATCTTAGGCTGTAGGGGTTCCACCTGGCCACTCCCCACCTGGTGTCCTAAGTACACCACAGAACACTGCCCTACTTGGTATTTGCTCGCCTTAATAGTGAGGCCTGCCTTTTGCAGGGCCTCTAACACTCTCCAGAGGTGTTCTTCCCCTGTCAAACTGAACACAGCAATGTCATCCAGGTAGGCGGCATTGAACTCGTCCAGCCCAGCCAACACCTGGTTGACCAACCTCCGAAAGGTGGCAGGGGAATTCTTCCTCCCACATGGCATGACTTTAAATTGAAAGTGTCCATCTGGGGTAGAGAATGCTGACCTCTCCTTGGCCCCCCTCAGTTAAGGCAATCTGCCAGTACCCAGATGTTAAGTCAAACGTACTGAGATACTTGGCAGCTCCTAACCAGTCAATGAGCTCATCAGCTCGGGTGATGGGGTGTGCGTCAGTCTTGCTGACTGCATTGAGTCCCTGGAAGTCCGCACAGAACCTGAGTTCTGGTGTGGCACCAGGTGCAGCAGCCTTTGAGACCAATACCACTGGGCTGGCCCAAGGACTGCTGGAGTGTTCAATAACCCCTAGGGTAAGCATTTTGGACACCTCATCCTTAATGCATGCCCTGACCCTGTCAGTCACCCTGTAAATCTTTTGTCTAATAGGTGTACTGTCCCCAGAGTTCACATCATGTGTGCACAAGTGCGTGAATCCTGGGATCAGGGAAAACAGTGAGGCAAACTGTCCCAACACGTGGCAACAGTCACCTTGCTGCTCCTCAGTCAGGGAGGGGGAGAGGATCACTCCCTCTACTGACCCATATTTTTCTCCTGTGGACAGGAGATCAGGAAGAGGCTCACTCTCCTCCTCCACCCTGTCATCTGTCGCAAGGAGCATGGACAGTTCAGTCCACTCAAAGTGAGGTTTGAGGCGGTTGACATGCAGGACCTCTGAAGGGTTTCTTGGAGACTGCAAGTCCACTAGGTAGGTGACTTCACTCTGGTGCTCCACCACCTCAAATGGCCCAGTCCATTTATCCTGGAGCACCCTAGGCTCCACTGGCACCATCACCCACACTTTCTGACCAGGTTGAAACTCGACCAGAGTGGCATTCCGGTTATACCACTGCTTCATATCCTCCTGGCTTGCTTCTAGGTTCTCCTGAGCAAGACTCCTGAAGCGGGCAGTCTGCTTTCTCAAAGCCAGAATGTAGCTAGGTACATCCTGGGGGGTTTACTAGGAGCTTTCTCCAAAGCTTCCTTCACCAGGCTAAAAGGTCCCCTCATAGGGAATCCATAGATGAGCTCAAAGGGACTAAACCCAAGACCCTTTTGAGGCACCTCCCTGTAAGCGAACAGAAGGCATGGCAAGAGGACGTCCCACTTTCACCTCAAGGGATCTGACAGGCCCTCAATCATGCCTTTCAAGGTGCGGTTGAATCTCTCAACCAGACCATTACTTTGAGGGTGATAAGGTGTAGTGAATTTGTAGGTCACCCCACACACTTTCCGCAGAGACTTCATATAAGTGGATATGAAGTTGGCCCCACTATCAGATACCACTTCCTTGGGGAATCCCATGCGGGTAAAACCCCTCATCAGTGCACGACCCACCACAGAGGAAGTGACTGACATCAGAGGAATGGCTTCTGGGTACTTGGTGGCATGGTCCACCAAGACCAGGATGAACCTGTTGCCCATGGCTGTCTTGGGGTCGAGAGGCCCCACAATGTCAATAACTACACTCTCAAAGGGTGTACTAACCACAGGTAAAGGTCAGAGGGGAGCCTTACATTTTCCCCCACTCTCACCACTTGCCTGACAATTTGGTCAATAACTACAGTTTACAGCAGAATGCTTGTGTATCTAGGGCCAATAGAAGTGGGAGACAAGCCTCTAATAGGTCTTGTCCTGTCCCAGATGTCCTGCCAAAGGTAGATCATGAGCCACCCTCAGTAGGAAGGCCCTGAAGCACTTGGGTACCACCAGCATACGAGCTGACCCAGGCTCAGGAACCTTAGGCTCACTATCCAGGAGGCCATCCTCCCAATAGATAAGGTGAGTACTGGGCTCCTCACCAGCTGCCTGGGCTGCAGCTTGCTGCCGCAGTCCCTCTAGAGTATAGCATGTTTTCTGTGCTTCACAGAAGGCCTCCCCGGTGGGTCCCCCTTCCTGTTGCCACTGCAACAGCTCAGGGACCTCCCCCAGTTCAGCCACCTGTTCCCCTGTAGGCTCTGGGGTGTCACCCTCAGGCTCCACTTCCTCCTGGACCGTGGGAACTCCTGGGGCCAGTTTCCTGCAGCCCCTGCCCTTCCTCTTCTTGGCAGCCCCCTGGGCCACTGTTTTAGGCTCCAGGGGCTCTTGACTACCCTGATGGGCTGCCCTTGACTGTGTGGATATGCATACCAATCCAGGCAGACCCAACATCTCCTGTGTTCCACCTCCTTCCAAGGGGAATCCTAGAGGTCATTGCCTAGCAAACAATCAACAAGCATGGTTGGACTCACAGCTACCGTCCAGGAACCTGAGACCCCCCCCTATTTAAAGGGAACCCGCGCCACTCTGCACAGGCACTCTGAGTTGTCCACTGCAAACACTTGGTGAATACCCGGGGATCGATCTGCTCTTTAGACACACTCCTCACTGTAGCCACACTGGCTCCTGTGTGTCTTAGAGCCTCCGCCCTCTGTCCATTGATGGTCAACCACTGCCTCTACTTCTTAGTGCTCTCTGGCACGAGGGTTCTCTGGACCATCTCACTGTCCCTTAGTGAGAGAAGGGTCATCTCAGCTGGCTCCCACCCACCTGGACCCAACTCCTCCCTAAGCGCTACACTGGCAGTGGGTGCCGGTGTACTTTTGGGGCATTTGGGGTCCCCCCTCACATGACCCACCTGGTCACATGCATGGCACTTACGTGGGGGACCACCTGCCACTGGCCTCCCTTTGGCGAACCATGGCTTCTTCTCACTGGGGGGTTTGGAATCCTTACCCTGGGAATCAGTTTGGGGCCCTTTAGAGAACTCCCCCTGTTTACCCTTACCCCCTTTCTTCTGAGAGGGACCCTGCCCACCCTTGGCGTGGTCTCCCCCATATATCTTTTGGACCCTGGTGCTCTCTCAGCGGTCCGCTTCCTGCACAAGCTTCCTGGGATCAGTCAGCTTGCTGTCAATCAGGTGCTGGCGCAGCTCTGGAAAACATAAACTGTACAAGTGCTCCCAAGCAATCAGATTGTAAAGCCTCTCATATGTAGTTACCTTACTGCCCTTCACCCAACCATCCAGTGACCTGTAATAAGAATCAACACATTCCAACCATGTTTGGGATTCCATCTTCTTAGAGGACCTAAACTTGTCCTTATACTGCTCAGGGGTGAGACCATATTGTGTGAGTCTGGCATCCTTCATGATAGTGTAGGTGAGACTCTGAGCATCCCCTAAAGCTGTCAGTGTATCGCTCCCCTCTACCTCAAAGTGCTTCCACAGACCCCCCCCAAATGAGCTTCAGGGACCAGATCTATGTGGAGAGCAGACTCATACCCCTTGAACCGCAAGTATATGTCATCCTCCCTCTTATAATCCTTCACTAGATCTTTTGGGATGTGTAACCTTCTTTCAGGCTGCACTGTACTGTTGCTCCCGCCATCTCTACTGGACTGGCTCCTATGATCTAACTCCTTTAAGCTAAGCTCATGAGCCAGCAGTATCTTCCTCTGCTCAATGGCCATCCTCCTGTCCTCCCTCTCTCTCTCCCTCTTGAGCTTGAACCTTTCTAGCTCCAATTGGTACTCTATCTCTGCCTGTCTGTTTGTAACTCTTCAGTTGTCAGACCCTTGGAGGACACACTGCTACCTGCCTTAGAGACTCTCTCCCTAGACAGACCAGGCTCACCCACTACAGCATTGTGAGTGACTTGCACTTCCTCCTCCCCTTCTGGATCCACCTCTGTGTGCCCCTCAGCTTGTTTGGCTGTCAAACAGACCCTCTGCACCTTTTGCAGCTCCTCCTTCTTGGATGAGCTCTTAATGGGACAGACCAAATCCTTGCAGAATTGCTTCAACTGAGCTACTGTGTAGCTCTCCTCTTTCTCCATGTCTAAGGCAACTCCAGCTGATGCCTCTCCAGATTGAGACATGAAGTTAAAAACAAGTGCAAAGTTCCAAAGGCAGAAAAACAAGTTCCCAATGAAGTTTCAAAAAAGTCAGTCAAGGGATCAGCGAGAAATAGAACAAAAAAAAAGTCCCAAAGAGAAAAGCAAAAATCACAAGACAAGTAGTATGTGGTCACGTAGTGGTCTGAACTCAAACAGTAGTGTACACTTAATTACTGTATGTCAAGAACAAATACAAGTCCATTCCCATCCGCTGATCACCAATATTAGAAATGGGGTCTTTGGTTGGCAGTCAGGTTACCCCCGTCCAAGCAAGGACCCTCAATCTAGTCAGGGCAAAAGAGAATCACCCTCAGCTAACCCCTGCTTACCCCCTTGGTAGCTTGGCACGATCAGTAGGCTTAACTTCAGAGTGCTAGGTGTAAAGTATTTGTATCAACATACACAGGAACTTAATGAAAATACTACAAAATGACACAACACCGGTTTAGAAAAATAGAGAATATTTATCTAAACAAAACAAGACCAAAATGACAAAAATCCACAATACACAAGTGAAGATATCAATTAAAAAGCAAAAAGAGTCTTCATGTAATATAAACACACAATGATACTGTTAGCGTGAAAATGTACCTTGGGTACGTCAAATGTAACCCCGCACGGGTGAGTGTGCATCAAAAAGGGCTTGTGAGTGCGTCAATTTCACTCACGAGCGAGACCTTGCTTCGGTTCTCCGTTCGTCGGGTTGGGGCGCGTCGTTTCTTCTCTCCGCAGGAGAGCGATGCGTCGATTCGGTTAGTACTCTCGGGTCCGGGCAGGCCTTGCGGTATTTTTACACGCCCAACTGTGCTTGCGTCAGAAATTCAGCCTCACGATGATCTGAAAACCACACAGTGCGGGTTGCGATCTCCCAGCTTCCGTCAGCGATGCTGCGTGTTGTTTCTCCAGCTCTGTGCATCGATTCTTTGGTCTTGTTGCAGGCAAGTGTCGATTTTCAGCCGCGAAGCCTGCGGCGCGTAAATTTTTCAGCTTCAGATCGGAGTTGCATCGATCTTTTCCATGCACGGCGTTGTGTGCGTGGATTTCTTCATCTTAGGCTTCCAGCTTTTCCTTTCAGGGCCCCAGGAACTGAATGGGCAACACTTGGCAGAGTAGAAGTCTATCCAGAGACTCCAGGTGCTGGCAGAGAGAAGTCTTTGCTGTCCCTGAGACTTCAGACAACAGGAGGCAAGCTCTAAATCAAGCCCTTGGAGATCTTCACAAGATAGAAGGCACACAAAGTCCAGTCTTTGCCCTCTTTCTCTGGCAGAAGCAGCAACTGCAGGATAACTCCCCAAAGCACAGTCACAGGCAGGGCAGCTCTTCTTCCTCAGCTCTTCCCCAGGTAGAGGTTCTTCTTGGTTTCCAGAAGTGTTATAAAGTCTGTGGTTTTGGGTGCCCTTCTTATACCCACTTTATCCTTTGAAGTAGGCCTACTTCAAAGCAAAGTCTCTCTTGAATGTGAAATCCTGCCTTGCCCAGGCCAGGCCCCAGACACTCACCGGGGGGTTGGAGACTGTATTTGTGAGGGCAGGCACAGCCCTCTCAGGCGTGAGTGACTACTCCTTCCCTCCCTCCTAGCACAGATGGCTCATCAGGAAATGCAGACTACATCCCAGCTCCCTTTGTGTCACTGTCTAGTGTGAGGTGCAACCAGCCCAACTGTCAAACTGACCCAGACAGGGAATCCACAAACAAGCAGAGTCACAGAAATAGTAGAAGCAAGAAAATGCTCACTTTCTAAAAGTGGCATTTTCAAACACACAATCTTAAAGTCAACTTTACTAAAAGATGTATTTTTAAATTGTGAGCTCAGAGACCCCAAACTCCACATGTCCATCCACTCCCAAAGGGAATCTATACTTTAATCATATTTAAGGGTAGCTCCCATGTTAACGTATGAGAGGGACAGGCCTTGCAACAGTGAAAAACAAATTTAGCAATATTTCACTGTCAGGACATATAAAACACATTACTATGGCGGTCATTACAACATTGGCGGTAAATGCTGCTTACCGCCGTGCAGAAGACCGCCAACACACCGCCGGGGCCGCGGAAATCCACCACAGCTATTATGACCCACAGCTCGGAATCTGGCAAAATTCAGACACCCACACAAGTCCGCCACACCAAAGGTCAGTGATAAACTGGTGAAAACAAAACCTCCACCGTCACGCCAACAGAAATACGCCCACACTATCACGACACACGAATCCACGTGGCGGTCTTTCAACCGCAGTATTCCATTGGCGGTACACACGGCCGCGCTCAAAATACACACACGTTTACAAAACACAGCCACATTGGACAATTCAAAATACACACATCTGATACATATACACACACCAATCCCACACACCCATTACAATATAAAACACACACCCACATCACCCACAAACCCCTACGACCACAATTACCGAGAGAAGGCCAGAGAGAGACTCTACAAACAACTACCAAGCATCCACAGGCACAGAATACCATCACCCACATAACGTCCACGCACCTCACACAACACACCACTAAATACCACCCCACTTATCACTCCACACACCACTCCACACATCGCCCACACCACCCCATGGCACGGCAAAGACACCCCAGGTTCTCTGAGGAGGAGCTCAGGGTCATGGTGGAGGAAATCGTCCAGGTAGAGCCACAGCTATTCGGATCAAAGGTGCAGCACACCTCCATAGCTAGGAAGATGGAGCTACGGCGCAGAATAGTGGACAGGGTTAACGCAGTGGGACAGCACCCAAGAAATAGGGATGACATCAGGAAGAGGTGGAATGACCTACGGGGGAAGGTGCGTTCCGTGGTCTCAAGACACCACCTTGCAGTTCAGCGGACTGGCGGCAGACCCCCACCTCCTCCCCCACAACTAACAACATGGGAGGAGCAGGTCTTGGCAAATCTGCATCCTGAGGGCCTCGCAGGAGTAGATGGAGGAATGGACTCTGGTAAGTCAAATCTTAACTATTACATCCCCCACCCTACCTGCATGCCATCACATACCCCCACCCTCTCCCTCACCCCCATCACTCCAACTCCTCACAAATGTCCCAACATCACAAACCACACATCCTAACACCAAGCCCTGCATGCATCAACAAAGCATGGACACCCTTCACCAAAGCATGGCAACTGCACATACCCATACACCCCCCTAAACCACCATCACACAAGGTCCCACACAGGAATGCAAGCACTGGGGTACACGGTCACCCACCTATTGCACACCATGGCACAGACAGATGTAATAAACATCCTTTTATACCCCTCCAGGACCCCTACCCAACGTCACCGGACAGGAGGGTCCACACATGTCCACTCTACCAACAGAAGAGGCCCACAGTGATGACAGCAGCTCTGTCCAACTGGATCTAGATGACCAGTCTGGCCCATCGGGGACCTCGGGACAGTTGGTTCCACTCACACAGTCACAGGCCACCACAGAGCTTCCCCCTCTGGAAACACCAGCACAGCACCCACCCAGCGGACCCATACCTCTGTCCCCAGGACACGTCAATCAGCAGTGTGTCAACCACTACAGGGAACCCAGGCTAACCCACCACCCCAACAACACCAGGGACCTGGGGGCAGTGGTAGTGGTCACACGGTCCAGGGGACGAAGGCCCAGGAACACAAGGGAACTGGGAGGGCTGCTGTGCGACGGGGGAGGACAGGCCAAGGGAACTCACTTTCCACGAGGCCCTCTCCAACATCATGGGAGCCTACCACCACTCCCAGGAGACGATGGTAACGGTACTGGCCAAGTTTCAGGAGACCCAGCGCCTGCAGGAGGAACAGTATTTGGGCTTCAGGGAGGAACTCAGATCCATCAATTCCACCCTGGGCTCCATCGTAGGGGTGCTGAAGGAAGTACTCAACACCAGGAGGGACACTGTGGCACAACAAGTGGCCCCTGACACTAGCCTGGACGGTGAACCGCCCACCACCTCCGCGGGCGCTAGTGGACAGGAGGCACCGCCACAGGACCACCACACCAGCCCCAGCCCCTGCAGAGGGAGAAGCATCCCGCAAACGGTCCCTGAGATCCAGGACAAAGACAGAGAATGACGCCAAGACCCCCGCCAAGAAATTAGACCACCCTGGATGTCATCCTTATGTCCCACTTTGTCACCCTGTCCTTCCTCAAACTGCCCCAGCTCCACTTCCTATGCCCATTTGGGCAATGCACCTGTGAGACTAATAGACTGGACTCTGCCATGGACATTCCTCCACCATCACCCCTCACCATTTTACAACCCCCTCCAATATTGAGCACTGAAATAAACACCCTTGAAGCACAAAACAATCTGGAGTCAGTCTGTGATTTCGAAATATAGTATTAGCAATTTCAGTGACAAAATGCTCTTTCAAATGTAATGTCAACATGCCTATGCCACACAGCTCTGGTCCATGTGGAAACAAAGCAGATGTCACACTGTGGGACCCACATCTGTGAAATTGTGAGGGAAAGTGACAACTCAGTGACCATACACTGGGTGAAAACGACAGACAGTAGAGAGGTAGTAGTGTTAAAGTACATGTAGTAGGCAGGTTTGTATTCTTACCTGTGTCTCTCTGGAAATATTGCAGAATCACCGAATTCCTGTTGAATATGTCCTCTTCTTCTGCTTCCTCGTCTTCACTGTCCACAGGCTCCACAGCTGCAACAACACCGCCATCTGGACCATCCTCCTGCAGAAAAGGCACCTGTCGTTACAAAGGTAAGTTGTGAAACATACAGCAGGCAATGATCTGGCACACCTTCTTTGGTGAGTAGAATAGGGATCCACCTATCATATGGAGGCACCTGAACCTGGCCTTCAGGAGGCTGAAGGCCCTCTCTATTATCCTCCTAGTTGTCCCATGGGCCTCATTGTAGCGTTCCTCTGCCCTTTTCCTGGGATTCCTCACTGGGGTCAGTAGCCATGACAGGTTGGGGTAACCAGAGTCACCTGCAAATGGTGAGGGACAACTGTTAGACACTGTTAGGGTTTGTGCACAGCAAAGAGCATGTCCCCTCTCACTGCACTAGTGGGTTCTGTAATAGCTCCCTTTTAAACTTACTATTGAAAGCCTTTCTTGTTATCTCACCTTCTTCCCCCCCCCCTGGCTTCTGTGTATGTTGTTTAATGTGCTGTTTTGTTTACACATTGGGCCTTGTTTTTACCAAGGCTTCTTTAAAACACTCCTCTCTAGGCCATGTGTTAATTTAACTCATTTGCATAATAACTGAAACTCTGCACACCTTTCAAGAACATGTGCAGCATGTGAGGACCACACCCAGCTCTTCAAACCACACCCAGCTCTGCACACCTTTCAAGAACATGTGCAGCATGTGAGGACCACACCCAGCCCTGTCTATAAAAGGCAGCCCCCGAGCCTCACCCAGTGCTTGTGCTCGTCTACCTCCCGCTTACCTGAGGACAGATCCCTCGGCGCTGGCACTCCTGCTCTCTACAGACTTTCATTGGCTTCAATGGGCGCAGCTGCTGGCTCTTCCTTCTTCCGGTTTCCGGTTCCTCCTTGCCTTAGCCTCTCTCCTACAAGCAACCTGCAAAAGAGAAAGAAGACAAGGTTAGACTGATCAGTATCTCTTGCCAGCAACAAGTAAGTGCAAAACTTTTATTACCTGAAAGAACTTTGACAACAATTTCTGGATTCGTGTATAGACAATTTGAAACAAGATACCTTCCACGAACATTGTGATTCAAACTCTTTGTTACAAGAATACTTTGCGGAACTTTGTGAAGCAAACATTTTTTTTTTTTTATGGAACTTTTAAGAATCGAACCGTGGAAACCATTAACAGCAAGGCAAACAGTAAATCAAGGACTTGCACAAATTACATGCTGTATTTTGACGTAAAAGTACAGTATTTGTTTTATAAAAGATTCTGGAAATATGGGAAAAGTGAGTCTGCTATTGGGAATTTAGGCTTTAGTTATATTAAGGTGAATGTTTGATATTGGTAATTCTGATAACGGTATTTGTTTAATGTTTTAGAAGCTTTAGAGTAATAGAAAGCACATCCCAGAGCAGTAACACATTCCAAACCTGGAAACTAGAGACCAGGATCCAAGAGGTACTTTTAGAAGAAAATTTCTAATAAATAAAGGGATAGTCAGGAACCCAGTTAGGAATAGGTTGTACTTATCTGTTCTTTTTTTATGTTTCATTAGGCACCAGTTTCTACAAAAGTCAGAGAGGGCCGCAGATTTGTGCAGCACTTCAACAGTGGAAACGCAAGAACGGTGTTGTCTCTTTATTTTATTTTATCCACTTCCCCCCTTCCCTTGAGCTTCTGTTCTTAGTGCACTGTTTTAAAAACTAGTGTGCTGGAACAAGCAGTTTCAGGGTGGGGTCGGATTGTCTTCAACCTCCATCAGAACTGAACAATGACTCAGGTGAGCTGGGCTTTGACAGATACACACTAACCTGTAGGGATATCCCCAGACCCAGACAACCATTCCCACTGACTTGCTTCCAGGTGCTCACCTAATAGCCACACACGGTGCCTCTGGAGTTGACCCATCACATAAGGGATGCTGCTATGCTGCAGGATGTAAGCGTCATGCACTGAGCCAGGGAATTTGGCAATAACATGGGAGATGTACTGGTCTGCCAAACACACCATCTGCACATTCATGGAATGATAACTCTTCCGGTTTCTGTACACCTGTTCACTCCTGCGGGGGCACCAAAGCCACATGTGTCCCATCAATGGCACCTATGATGTTGGGGATATGTCCCAGGGCATAGAAGTCACCTTTCACTGCAGGCAATTCCTCCATCTGAGGGAAAACGATGTAGCTCCGTATGTGTTTCAGCAGGGCAGACAAAACTCTGGACAACACATTGGAAAACATAGGCTGGGACACCCTGATGCTATGGCCACTGATGTTTGAAATGACCCACTTGCAAGGAAATGGAGTACTGACAGCACCTGCACTTGAGGGGGGATTCCTGTGGGATGGCGGATAGCTGACATCAGGTCTGGCTCCAGCTGGGCACACAGTTCCTGGACTGTGGCACGATCAAGCCTGTAGGTGATGATCACATGTCTTTCTTCCATTGTCGACAGGTCTACTAGCGGTCTGTACACCGGAGGATGCCGCCATCTCCTCACATGTCCCAGCGGACGGTGCCTATGAAGGACAACAGCGAGCACAGAGTCAACCAACTCAGAGGTACGTACCCACAGCTTACACAGAACACAAATCATAATCTGAAATTTGGCCTGTATGAGTGTTGAGGCAAGGCCTAGGTATGTGTGACACAGTTACAAATTAAGCCATGTGGGCCCCTGAAATGGCGGCTGCCTGACCTGTAAAGTGGGACAATGGGATGTGAGGTAACTGCGCTGGCGCTGTACACCGTCGCGGTAGGCGGTCAAAGACCGTGGCACAATTCTGCATTGGTTAACAGTGGACCCTATGGGTCCCAGGAGCCAATGACGATGTACGCCGGCGGTGAAGGTACGCACCGCCGCAGACGTGACCACCATTTTCTATCTGTGCAATCACTCGATACCTGATCTTCGACAGGAGAGGACCTACACTGCAAGTGCTGCTATGACCAAGGTCTGGAAGAGACAATGGCTCGTGCGTCTGGGGAAAGGGCCCCTGCCTTCACATCGGAGGATTTGGAGAAACTCGTGGATGGGGTCCTCCCCCAGTACACGCTACTCTACGGTCCTCCAGACAAACAGGTAAGTACACTGGGAGAATGCTGTATGGGCTATGCCTGTGTGGAGTGGGGTGGATGAAAGATAGGGGGGGGGAGAATGAGGCGTGCATGAAACAACGGTGAGTGCATGTGCCACATGGCAAGGGTAGGGATGCGGGCCAATGACTGTGATGGTGCAGTTGGTAATAACTTCTCTTTTTCCCCTGTACAATTCCTGTAGGTCAGCACCCACCAGAAGAAGGATATTTGGCGTGCCATCGCCAAAGACGTCCAGAGCCTGGGGGTCTATCACAGACGGAGCACCCCCTGCCGTAGGAGATGGGAGGACATTCGCCGCTGGAGCACGAAGGCGGCGGAGGCCCAGCTGGGGATGGCCTCCCAACGTGGGAGGGGTGCCCGTCCACCATAACCCTGCTGATGTTCAGGATCCTGGCGGTGGCGTACCCGGAGATGGATGGGCGCTTGAGGGCATCACAGCAGCCACAAGGGAGTGAGTATACTCTCATTCTGCTTAATTTGCGCGCAGTGGAGGTGTCTGGGTGGGGGAGGCGGGCTGTGGGTTTCCCTAGGCCTGGGAGAGTGTGCTAATTAGGTCTCCTTGTTCTGGCAGACCCTGTGGCACCCCCCCCACCTGTGTACAGTGCCAAGTACACCTAGTCAGGCTCCTGTGTCATCCATGTGTGCAGATGTCGGCTATAGCCTTGTAGGCCATGTCCCAGGGGTTGAACAGTGGAGCCCAAGTGCGCGGCATAGTGCAGGGGGCTTCTGTGTCTGTCGTGTCCGCCAACGGTAGCGGTAATGCATGCACTCAACATGTCTTTCTTCTGTCGTCCCCCCCTTTTTGTGGTTTCCCTGTTCTTGTGTGCATTAGCATCATCAGGCGGAGGAGCAGTGGCTCCGGAGCAGGAGGGAGCTGCATCCCACATGGCCCTGGAGGGCGACACTACGGACTCGGAGTTCACCAGTGGGACGGAGAGCAAGGGGAGCTCCACGGCGGGGACAGGAGCTTACACTAGTGACACGGACTCGTCCTCTGATGGGAGCCCCCTTGTGGTGGCAGCAACATCTGTGCCCCCCGCATCTACAAGTACAGCCGCCACCCCCCCTACCAGCACCGCCCTCCCAGCAGCCCCTCAGCCTTTGCCCCGTGCCCGCTCACCGAGGAGGGTGGGCATCACCTTCGCCCCAGGCACCTCAGGCCCTGCCCAAGTCAGCCCTGCTGCCCTCAGTGTGGAGGCTTTTGACCTCCTCAGGTCCCTCACTGTTGGGCAGTCTACCATTTTGAACGCCATCCAGGGTGTAGAAAGGCAGTTGCAACAAACAAATGCATTCCTGGAGGGCATTCATTCTGGTCAGGTGGCCCTTCAGCGAGCTTTTCAGACTCTGGCCTCAGCACTGATGGCAGCCATTGTCCCTGTCTCTAGCCTCCCCCTCCAACTTCCTCCACCCAGACCTAATCCCCTGTACCCCAGCCTATCCAAAGCACACCTTCAGACCAGCATGCACCCACGTCAACACACAATGGAAGCTCTGGCAAACATAAGCACCACACAACCCACAGGCACTCACGCAAGCATCACACACATGCAGACACACCAACATCCACTGCCTCCACTGGGTCCCCCTCCTCCTCGTCTCCCTCCTCCCTCCCAGTCTCCTCTACACTCACACCTGCATGCACTACATCTACAGCCACTACTTCCATCACCAGCACACCCACCACCACACCCCGATCACGTGCAGTCACCACCCCCACTACCATTCACACGTCCCCTGTGTCCTCTCCCAGTGTGTCGCCTCCCAAGATACACAAACGCAGGCACACACCCACCCAACAGCCATCCACCTCATGACAGCCTCCAGCGCATGCACCTTCATCCAAAGTCACCAAACGAACACCTCTTACAACCACAACCTCTTCCTCCACTCCCAAACCCCCTCCAGCTACCTGTCCCAGTGTTCCCAAGAAACATTTCCTGTCCAACCTTGACCTCTTTCCCTCACCTCCCCCACCCCGTCCGTCTCCTAGGGCCCGACTCTCCAGGTCCCAACCTAGCACCTCCGCCACAACATCTCCGGGACCAGTGGTGCCTGTAGTCACCGGAATCTGGAGCGCACCGGCCACCAGGGCAGCCAGTGTGGCACGGAGCCACAGCGCGGACAGTCCCCCACCTGTGAAGCATCAAAAGTTGGCCAGTGCCCGGCGGGAGAGGGGGAAGACTCCAGCCACCAAAGCCGCTCCCAGGGGTACAGGTGGGAGTGTGGAGTCAGCTGCGACACTTTCCAAGGTGGGGAAGGGCCACAAGAAAGTCACCAAGTCTGAGAAGAGCAGCACAGTGGAGAAGACTGCCATCATCCCCTCTGCCCAGGAGGCAACCGCCAGCACCACCCCAGCTGCCCAGGATGCCACCGCCACCAGCCCTGCTTCCCAGGAGGCCACCACCACCAGCCCTGCTGCCCAGGAGGCCACCACCATGAGCCCTGCTGCCCAGGAGGCCACCACCACCAGCCCTGCTGCCCAGGAGGCCACCGCCACCAGCCATGCTGCCCAGGAGGCCAACGCCACCAGCCCTGCTGCCCAGAAGACCACCGCCAGCACCATCCCTGCTGGGCCAGACAGGACCGCCAGCACCAGCCCGCTGGGCCAGACAGGACCGCCAGCACCAGCCCGCTGGGCCAGACAGGACCGCCAGCACCAGCCCCCTCTAGGCCAGACAGGACCACCAGCACCAGCCCCGCTGGGCCAGACAGGACCACCAGCCCCGCTGGGCCATGAAGGACCACCAGCACCACCCCCGCTGGGCCAGACAGGACCGCCAGCACCAGCCCCGCTGGGCCAGACAGGACCGCCAGCAGCTGAGTCACTGCAAAGGACCCCGCCACCACAAGCACCGCTGAACAGGGCACCGCCGCCACAAGCACCACTGAACAGGGCACTGCCGCCACAAGCACCGCTGAACAGGGCACCGCCGCAACAAGCACCGCTGAACAGGGCACCGCCGCCACAAGCACCGCTTAACAGGGCACCGCCGCCACAAGCACCGCTGAACAGGGCACTGCCGCCACAAGCACCGCTGAACAGGGCACTGCCGCCACAAGCACCGCTGATCAGGGCACCGCTGCCACAAGCACCGCTGAACAGGGCACCTCCGCAACAAGCACCGCTGGCCCATGAGCGCCAAGGGCACTGACGCTACTGAGTCTGTCACGAGCAGGATGAAGCACTCTGGGCACCAAGCCCCCTCCAGAACCAGTGGAGTTTCACATCCACTACCTCTGTCCTTGGCAGGATGGAGCACTCTGGGCACCAAGCCCCCTCCAGAACCAGTGGAGGATCACATCCACGACCTCTGTCCTTGGCAGGATGAAGCACTCTGGGCACCAAGCCCCCTCCAGAACCAGTGGAGTATCACATCCACTACCTCTGTCCTTGGCAGGATGAAGCACTCTGGGCAAAAAGCCCCCTCCAGAACCAGTGGAGTATCACATCCACTACCTCTGTCCTTGGCAGGATGAAGCACTCTGGTCACAAAGCCCCTCCACAACCAGTGGAGAAAGGCATCTACTTGAGAAAGTGTGGCTTTGCACTCCACAGGATTGAACAGTGGGCAACCACCCACTGTAGAGACTTGAGAGACTGTGGCTTTGCACTCCCCAGGATGGAACAGTGGGTAAACCACCCACTGTAGAGACTTGAGAAAGTGTGGCTTTGCACTCCCCAGGATGGAACAGTGGGCAACCCACCCACTGTAGAGACTTGAGAGACTGAGGCTTTGCACTCCCCAGGATTGAACAGTGGGCAAACCACCCACTGTAGAGACTTGAGAGACTGTGGCTTTGCACTCCCCAGGATGGAACAGTGGGCATGTGGCCCCCTCGTGGATTTGGCGTCGTGCACTCAACCGGCTGAGGTGCCCCCCCTTTCCCTTCCCCCTGAGGTGCCTGTTTTATTGCTATCTGGTGCCCCTGCAGTGTTCTCTCCGTCATGTTTGGGGATTGAGTGTGGGCCTCGCTCATACCGTGTGGGCCCAGTGTTCCACGGACTTCAATGGAGCACTACCTGGACTACTATTCTTGGTGTACATTTTGTTGATAGTGTACATACATTTTTTTGCGTACTGGATTTTAATATATTACGATGGTTACACTCATTTACTTTTGTCTTTGCATTCTTCCGGGGGGGTTGCGGGGTGTAACTGTAATGTATCATGCTGTATTAGTGTGTGTGTTGTCGTGGGTGAGGGTGGGGGTGGGGGTGTTGCTTATTGCATGTGTGTGTCCCTGTTTTTTCCCTCCTCTCTCCCCTGTGTCGTAGGTGCAGTACTCACCGTTGTCTTCGCCGCCGGCGTTCGTGCTCCTGGTAGAGGAGCAAGAAGATAAGGGCTGGCAGGATCTGGAGCTCGGGTTCCATGACGTCCAGATTCCTCGTGGGGTGTGTAGAGGTGAGCGTTTTCCCTTCAAGTCCTGCTTCCGCCGTGTTTGTGTCTGTGGTGAATCCGCCCCGGAAAAGGTGGCAGATTGGTAAGTTGTGAAACTGTAGGCGGTACATTGTCCTCCGCCTGCCTGTTGGCGGTGACCGCCAACCTGTTTGTTTGTACCGCCGTGGTGGTCGGAGTGTTAAAGTGGCTGTCTTTGTTGGCGGTTTCCGCCACGGTTGTGATTCCATTTTTTTTCCTGCCGGCCTGTTTGCAGTTTTACCGCCTCTTTAACACCGACCGCCAGGGTTGTAATGACCACCTACATGTCCTACTTTAACCATACACTGCACCCTGCCCTTGGGGCTACCTAGGGCCTACCTTAGGGGAGCCTTACATGTAGAAAAGGGAAGGTTTAGGCCTGGCAGGTCGGTACACTTGCCAAGTCGAATTTACAGTTAAAAACTGCACACCCAGACACTTCAGTGGCAGGTCTGAGACATAATTACAGAGCTACTTATGTAGGTGGCACAACCAGTGCTGCAGGCCCACTAGTAGCATTTGATTTACAGGCCCTGGGCACCTCTAGTGCACTGTACTCGGGACTTACTAATAAATCAAATGTGCCACTCATGGATAAGCCAATTACATACAAATTTTGAAAAGGAGCACTTGCACTTTAGCACTGGTTAGCAGTGGTAAAGTGCCCAGAGTAACAAAAACAGCAAAATCAGAGTCCAGCACACATCAACAACCTGGGAAACAGAGGCAAAAATTTAAGGGAGACCACGCCAAGGATGAAAAGTCTAACAATGCTCATAAAATACCTCCTAAAAACAACCCTCTTTTTGCACACTGACCAGTAACTTGTTATTCCTTTTTCCTCACCCAGTGCACCTTTTTATCACAAATAAAATCTAACAAGCCATCAAACCTCTTTTCATACAAGTGTATAAAGTTGCACATTCTTCTTGAGACACCTTTGCTAGCACTCAACACAGCATTATCAATATCACCACTCAAACAGTACACAGGGCTAAAGTATATGTACGGTGAGGTTCATAACAAAAGTGGAGCTTATGTTATTACATTCTTTGTTTTATAATTTGAGAGACACTGCTTTGTTCACTTAGAAGTACACACAGTGTGTATATTTCATATTCAACACAATCTGCAAAATTGCTTACATTTCTCTAGATTCTAATCTGTACCTCTCAAAACACATATCAACATAGCTACACTTCCCCACACAACTTTTCACTCTTTAAGCCTAGTAAACGATAAGTATAACAACATTAGTACACTTACTGACACTTATTGACACTTCACAACACACTTTATAAAATATACTACTGAGTACCTAAACCTGGAATTATTTCTTAAATGCAAATGATCACACCAGTTTCTTTCACCTCCACATACTGAGGACAACTCAAAAATATTTCCTTCTTCTTCAAAGCACCAAGAAGAAACTGAATTATCTCTGGTTCTGCACCTAAGAACATTAAAGCTTTTATTCAACAACGTAATAAAAATGGTAACCACTGGTTGAGCTTTGGCCCTTTTTTGTATTCCCCCATAGGACCTTGTGAGACTCTTACGGGTTGTAAAACACCTTGTGGCAGGCTCCCTAATTTTCCCTCTGGTTTCGTGAAGCTATTGTGAGGTTGCAGGTGTCTATGCAGCATGTTTCACCCTGAAGTTTTGCAACAAAATTGTAGGGAAATAGTAGTATATGGGATGGAGTATGCTCTCTATTGAGACCTACCTCTTACATGACAGGTGTGTGTAGTAGGGTGTGAGAAGAGACTGGCCTCCCCACAAAGACCTCTGTCTCATCTCAGGTGTATGTAGTGGTGTTAATGGAGGGACTGGCCTCTTCACTAACACACCTCTATTGGATGATGGGTGTGCATAATAGAGTGTGAGGAGAGACCGTCCTCTTCCCTCAGACCTCTCTCTTACATGAGAGGTGTGCATAGTAGGGTGTTTGCATGGTCTGCCCTTTCTTTCCATACCTCTTTCTCAGATAACAAGAGATGACAGGTTTCTGTAGTAGGGTATGTACTTAGACTGTTCTCTTCTGTCAGACCTCTGTCTCAGATGATGGCTGAGTAGTAGGGTGTGTACATGGACTAGCCTCTCTTTCCAAACTTCTCTCCAGATGACAGATATGTATAAAGGGTGTATGGAGAAAGACTGGTCTCTCTGTTGAGACCTCCCTCTTGGTTTACATTTGTGCATTGTATGCTCTGTCCAGGTACCATCTCCCCTGCTTACACGCTTCTCTCTGATAATGGATGTGCATCATAGGGTGCGGGACGAGACTATACCCTACTCACAACTCTTATAAAACCAATTGCCGGTAATAGTACACTCTGACAAACACCATCTGCAGTAATACCCATTCCTATGGTAACAAGTGTGCATACTACAGTGTATTCAAACATCACCTTACCCTTTCCACTGTTCATGATCATGCGAGAGCCTCGCAAGATCATAACTTTTTCGGTAAATAGAAATTAACCATCAGCTCATCACAGTACTTATCTATTATACACCATGACCACAGTATGCATTCCTGCTAATGGGGTATATCCAGAACTCATCTACCCCTTGAGAGCCCCGCAAAGTCATTAAATTTGAGAAAAAAGAGTATACATGTATTTTTCTCACAGTACTTATCCCTTCAACACCTCCTCTATAAATCTAGAGGGATAGCATGCCTTTCTGCTGCCCCCTTCATTTCACATAACACCTCAAATTTTTCACAGCAAACAGTAATGGCCACCATTTCATTTCTAACATTCCAACAGTCAGCCAATCATAGTGCTTTCTCTTGCAGGACTGCCTGCAAGAGCATGAAGGGCCACTGGATATTTAAGCCTCTAGACCAACACAGGCCTCAATATTAAATTGCCACTCTCATTGGACTCCTACAGGACAGTTGTGATCCCAGCTGTTCAAATATACTAATATTACACTTACCACCCTAATGCCCTTGCCCACCCTAAACCCTAAAAATACCCTTGTTACTCAAATGTCCTAATCCACACTAAATTGAAAAAATACCCATACTACCCAAGCACCCTTACCCACCTGTAGCGAAAATGGAGGGCATTAATCACACAGGAGTCGGTCGTCAGGTATATGAGTGGTATTTATTGGATATAAATTGGAATTGTGCTCTTGTGGTTGGTGTTTTCTCCTCTTTCCTTCTTCTTGGTTTTCTTGTTTGATTATGTTATGCAGGTTCCTGGCTCTCACTCTCCTCCTTGTTTCCCTCCGTCTCATAGGTTTCCCAGGAAGCGCATGTGAAGAGAAACAGAGAGATAACGGTAAGTGGTTTATTCCACTCGTTTTGTGTTTTTCCCTTTTCTATCTCCTCCTGACTTTCCTTCTTCTGCTTCGTTCTTTTCTTTCCTGGTGTCTTTCCTTTCTTATCCTATGTTTTCTTGGTCTGCTGGGTTTTCTCTTTTCTTACCCTTTCTGCCAGTGATTCTGTCTCAGTCTTGTCCCGTCTTTCCTCTTTCTGATCTCTTTTCCAGCTTCTGTGGTCTGTCTTCTAAGGGTGTGCTTTTGCCTACCTTTTTCTCGTGACCTTGTTACTTCTGTTATTCATATAAGTGCTCTTCTCTCATGCGGTGCCCTTTTTCTTCCCCACCCCACCTTTCCCAGTAAAATCATACAGTACTTCCCCAGTGCGGTATCTTGTATCCCCTTCAGTCTTTCACCCTCCCGTCCTCCCTTCCCTCAGGGCAGTTTCCCCACACACCTGGATATGCCACGCTTCTCCAGAAGCGTGGCGGGATCCTGCGCTCCATATTCCCGGGCTACTGCGGCATTCAGACCTCCGTCTGCGGCTATGTTGACTTCTCCCCGTCGGTTGGGAAGGAACCGCTCTCCCGACATCCAAATCCTCCCGTCTCGATGGGTCTTCTCGCCCTCCGTCCTCTCGCCGTCTCGTCCTTCTTTCTTCCATTTCTGTCTCGTGTCGTTGACCTCCTCCCCTTCCTCTGCTGACGCCGACTGTTTTAACCTTCCTCCTTCCCGCGCTGCTTCAGAAGCCCGCAGCTATTTGGTGGTGCGCCGTGATGTTCTGGTGCAGCCCCGGCAGCGTCAGCACAAGTCAGTCTCATGTGCGGGCGGGTTCCGGCCAGCCCGTCACACCACCCTAAACCCTAAAAACACCCTTATCCATATATATATAAAGTACTGTGTGGTAATGACTGTGTTGTGTCATTTTCCAACCAAATTAAGGATCAAGGGGCATGGCATGGGTGCTCAAACATGAAGCTCAATACCCTGGGCCGGGAGAATCTGCAGAGCTTGAGAAAAATCTCCTTTCAGCGAAGTCAGGTTAGAATCTGCTAAACTATACTTTGGCCCATATTTATAAAAACGTGGAGCATCAGCTATGATGCGCTACTTTTTCTGCGGCCATTGCCCCCCACCGGCACCTAACAACAACATAGTTGTGCAGTATTTATGATACAGTGCACCATGGAGGTCGTTAGTACAATAGTGTTCACATTTTTTACGCTATTGTGGCACTTTGCTACACTAGCATTAAGAATTTTGACGCTAGTGTAGCAAAGTGCAAGGAGGCCCATAGGTTTTAATGGGTGTGTCATTTTAATGCTTGCTCTGAGCAGGCATTAAAAGTGGTGCAGTGAAATCTTTTAAATTTCCATGTGCCATATTTTAGGGCCTCCTAGCGCCAGAATGCCCCCCTTGTATACATTATGTCTGGCGCAGGAAAGCTACTTTAGCGCTGCCTTAGCGTAAATAAAATGATGCTAAGGTGGTGCTAAGGTGGCGCTAAGGGCTCTTAAATATGCCCCTAAGAATCATAAAATGAAAACACTGTAGAAGGTTCTGAAAGCTTCATTACAACAACTCCCTCTGGTTAAATCAATCAGGTTTACAGAGTCTCATGAAAGCAGGTAAACTCCCCATGTTTTCATCATTGAACAAAGATGCACACAGCTGCAAGACCTTGAAGTTAGCAACACTCAAGACTGCCTGGTACAAGAGGTTCTCTCCCATCCCCACGTACTGCACATCCACAGCCATGCTCTAATCAAATAGTCTAATCTAACAGCTCTCAACAATAAACAAGGGAGCATTCTAACTAAGAAGCTCTTCTTGATAAGCACATGCAGAAGGAAGAAGAAAGTAAAACTCACAGTGTAGGTAATAAGAAAACATTTAAAGTGACTTAGGCCTAGCCAAAGTCATGGCAATGTTAAGAGGGAAATATTGCAGCTAAATAAATACAGTTAACATGAACAAATACATGGAATATAGGGCAAGATGTATGAAGCAGTTGTGCCGGTGGCAAATGGCCCATTGGGCAGTTTGCGACAGGTAAAAGGCTTCTGGCCATGTACCATCCCTATTTTGTGAGTCTGTAACTTGTTTTTTTACTCGCAAAATAGGGATTGCGAGTCACTATTAGGAAGTAATGTGCCAAGGGCGTCCCTTCCTAATAGCTAGTCGCAGGGCCAAGTATGAATGTTTTGCGACAATGAATGCAATTGCAAATCATTCTCAGTCACCACCAACTTAGAGTTGGTGGTAACCCATTCGCAAACAGGAAGGGGTCCCAGGGAACGCCTTGCTCTTAGAGAATGGTAGCAAAAATGTTTTATAAGTGCAGGCAGTGGTCCTTTTAGGAAAACAAGCTGCATTAAAAAAACTAAATATTTCTTTATTTGAAAGCAATCACAGAGATTGTGGTCTGCTGCCCCCAGAAGGCCACCATCCCTGTAAGTGTGGCAGTTCCCAATGGGATCACAAATTGCAACCGGCCTCATGAATATAAATGAGGTGGGTCATTTACAACTCTATTGGCAATTGCTACAGGTGTCTGAGACACATTTGTATCTTTCTATTTGCGAGTCTCTAACTGCGCCTCACAAAAAGTCACAATTAGAGACTTGCAAATAAAAATGGATGTACATCTAGCCCATAGTTTGATTACATAAATCATGCTTTCTGTTTAGGTAATGCAGTCACCCACTAACATTTTGCTTAATACAGTACACAAATGTTAATATTACTATCAAACTATTAATATATTGATGAGTAAATAAGTACATGAATAGAGCACTAAATTACTCAGTTCCAGACCACATTGAGGAGGGTGCAATGGCAGGGCTACTGACTAATGCTTCACTTCATGCCCGAACTGCCAGTCCAGGTTCTCCCTGGACTGGAAACAAGCATCCTGGGACCGGTTTCGGGGTTTCACCCCTCATCAGCCAGGCTAGCTTGAATCCAGTGGCACAGTGAGCCCGGGACCCACGTCTGGGCATACCTGGCGCACTTAGGGCGGCAAAAGCAAAGCAAAACACAAACGCTGTGGGATAGCTTAACTGGATGGACGGAATGCGGAACCAATCAAACATTCACCCCCAGTCACAGATCTGGGTTTAATCCATCCATTATTTTCACTGTACTGGGGGTGAATGTTTGACAATGTTCAGCATTCCGTCCATCACTTGTTGTTTTTGCTTTGTCGCCCTAAGTGGGAAGGGTATGCCCAGACGTGGGTCCCGTGCTTCCCATGCCACTGGATTCAAGCTAGCCTGGCTGATGAGGGGTGAAACCCCGAAACCGGTCCCAGGATGCTTGTTTCCAGTCCAGGGAAGACCTGGCCTAGTAGTTCGGGCTGGACTGTTCCCATGGGAAACAGGGTCAAGACTGATTTGCATAAGGCTGGGTCCGAACTGGAATGGCATGGGCAGCAAAAAAACGATGGATTTAGGCCCAGATCACTGTACTGGGGGTGAATGTTTGACAATGTTCAGCATTCCGTCCATCACTTGTTGTTTTTGCAAACCATATACTAAAATAGTGGAAGGCGAAAGTCTAAAGTCGGTTTCCCACCTAGGCAAGTGTAGTGTGTAGAGGGATGCTGGGAGTGTAAGAAAACACCAAAGGTAAGTAAAATACCCCACCCCAGAGCCCAGGCAAGCAGGAGTAAAATACAGCAAGTTTCCTAAAACACACTAGAAGTCATGATAGAAGATAATGCAAGAACCAGAAGAGACTGCAAGACACCAATGATAGAATGTTGGACCTGAATACCCATGGAAGAAGGGGACCAAGTCCAAGAAGCACTGAAGAGTCCAGGGAGAATAGGAGCCCCTGCTACCCCAGATGAAGGTGCAAAAGAAGAACCACCGGTGAGAAGGCAAAGTCAGATTGCACCAAAGAAGACAAATGCAGGTTCCTGGTTCGTGCAGAAGATGTCCCATAATGGATGGATGAATTCAGTCTGGTTTGCATCGCTGGATTCCGCCTTCAAGCCTTGGCACCCCAAAGCTTGCAGTTAGCAGAAAATGGCGCTGTCCGGGACCAGGAGACACCTGGTGGCCTCTACCCATGAGGGGTAGACAGAGGTGTTCTCAGCAACTCAGAGAGCCCTCAGAAGACCAGTGAAGGAGGCTGGCCTGGCTTATAGTGGGTACCTGATGGTACTTACACCTTGTGCCAGGTCCAGTTATCCCTTATAGGTAGATTAGTAGTGTTCTAGCAGCTTAGGCTGAACTAGGAGACATGCAAAGCTCCTACTATACCACTTATATCATATAGCACTATATCATAAGAAACACAATACTCAGATTTACTAAAAATAAAGGTACTTTATTTTAGTGACAATGTGCCAAAAATATCTCATAGGATATACTCCCTTAGGAGGTGTAGGAGGTGATTAAAATACACAAAATATACACACAAATCAAAATCAGGTAAGTAAACAGTTAGAGAAGTAGTGCAAACACTGTAGAAGACAATAGGATGCAATAGACCTAGGGGCAACACAAACCATATACTCTAAAAGTGGAATGGACCCCAGGCCTAGTGTAGTGTGTAGAGGGTCGCTGGGAGTGTAAGAAAACACTAAGGGTGTCCAAGATACCCCACCCCAAGACCCTGAAAAGTAGGAGTAAAGTTACCCTACTTCCCCAGAAACACACTAAAGTTGTGATAGGAGATTCTGCAAAGGCAACAACTGACTGAAAAGCACTGAAGATGGATTCCTGGACCTGAGGACCTGTAAAGGAAGGGGACCAAGTCCAAGAGTGATGCAAGGGTCCAGGAGGTGCAGCAGCCCACTAAACCCCGGATGAAGGTGCAAAAGGGCTGCCTCCGGTTGGAAGAAGCTGAAGATTCTGCAACAATTGAAGGTGGCAGGAACTTCTCCTTTGCACAGAAGATGTCCCATGGCGTGCTGGAGGATACAGAGTTTCTTCCATGTAGAAAGACTGCAAAAAGAGTGCTGGGGATCTGGGCTATGCTGTGCACGAAGGATTCCTTGCAAAAGTGCACAGAAGCCCTAGCAGCTGCAGATCACGCAGTACACAGGATTACTGTCTGGAGTTGGGAGGCAAGGACTTACGTCCACCAAATTTGGACAGAAGGACCACTGGACTGTCGGGTCACTTGGATCTAGTTCCTGTGTTCCAGGGACCACGTTCGTCAAGATGAGAGGGGACCCAGAGGACTGGTGAAGTTAGGTGCCTGCATTAGCAGGGGGAAGATTCAGTCGACCCACAGGAGATTTCTTCTTGGCTTCCAGTGCAGGGTGAAGGCAGACAGCCCTCATAGCATGCACCACCAGGAAACAGTCGAGAAAGCCGGTAGGATTAGGCGCTACAATGTTGCTGGTAGTTGTCTTGCTACTTTGTTGCGGTTTTGCAGGCGTCCTGGAGCAGTCAGTGGTCGATCCTTGGCAGAAGTTGAAGCAAGAGATACAGAGGAACTCTGGTGAGCTCTTGCATTTGTTATCTGATGTGAAACCCACAGGCGAGACCCTAAATAGCCCTCAGAGGAGGATTGGCCACCTAACCAGGTAAGCACCTATCAGGAGGGGTCTTTGACATCACCCGCTGGCACTGGCCATTCAGAGGCCTCCACTTTGCCCTCACACCTCTGCATTCAAGATGGCAGAGGTCCGCTGGAAGAGCTCTGGGCACCACCCCTGGGGTGGTGATGGACAGGGGCGTGGTCACTCCCCTTTCCTTTGTCCAGTTTCATGCCAGAGCAGGGGCTGGGGGATCCCTGAACCGGTGTAGACTGGCTTATGCAAGGAGGGCACCATCTGTGCCCTTCAAAGCATTTCCAGAGGCTGGGGGAGGCCACTCCTCACTAGCCCTTAACACTTATTTCCAAAGGGAGAGGGTGTAACACCCTCTCTCAGAGGAAATCCTTTGTTCTGCCTTCCTGGGACTGAGCTGCCCAGACCCCAGGAGGGCAGAAGCCTGTCTGTTGGTTGGCAGCAGCGGTAGCTGCAGTGAAAACCCCAGAGAGCTAGTTTGGCAGTACCCAGGGTCCATGCTGGAGCCCCGGGATGCATGGTGATTGGCACCCCAATACCAGATTTGGCATGAGGAGACAATTCCATGATCTTAGACATGTTACATGGTCATATTAGGAGTTACCATTAAGAAGCTACATATAGGTATTGACCTAGATGTAGTGCACGCGTGTAATGGTGTCCCCGCACTCACAAAGTCCATGGAAATTGCCCTGAACAATGTGGGGGCACCTTGGCTAGTGCCAGAGTGCCCTCACACTTAGTAACTTTGCAGCAAACGTTCACCAAGTGAGGGTTAGACATATAGGTGACTTAGAAGTTACTTAAGTGCAGTGAAATATGGCTGTGAAATAATGTGGATGTTATTTCACTCAGGCTGCAGTGGCAGTCCTGTGTAAGAATTGTCGGAGCTCCCTATGGGTGGCAAAAGAAATGCTGCAGCCCATAGTGATCTCCTGGAACCCCAATACCATGGGTACCTAGGTACCATATACTAGGGAATTATAAGGATGTTCCAGTGTGCCAATCAGAATTGGTAAAAATGGTCACAAGCCTGCAGTGACAATTTTAAAAGCAGAAAGAGCATAAGCACTGAGATTCTGGTTAGCAGGGTCTCAGTGACACAGGTAGGCACCACACAGGGAACACATTTAGGCCACAAACTATGAGCACTGGGGTCCTGGCTAGCAGGATCCCATTGAGACAGGCAAAAACAAACTGACACACAAGTAAAAATGGGGTAACATGCCAAGCAAGATGGTACTTTCTTACAACCAGGCAGTGTGTAGAGGAGCCCCACAGCACGGGGACAAAGGAGGTGCAAATGGAGGCCCATGCAGCACAACACAAAGGATTCCCATCCCGCTGGAGAACAACTCAGTAAGCTGTGCGTCGCAGGATGGAGTGCTGGGGGACTAAGCTGTGCATGAAGAACTTCTTGGAAGGTCATATACAAGCCTTAACAACTGCAAGTCATGCAGTGCACAGAAGTACTGTCTTGCGAGGGGAGGCAAGATCTTACCTCCACCGAAGTTCGACAGCTGGATGTTGGGACTGCCAGAGTCACTTTAATCCACCACCCGTGTTGCTGGATCCATGCCTTTTGTCGGGAGCGGGGACCCAAACCACTGTTCGTCACTGCAGAGAGATGCCTGCTGAAGCAGGGAAGTGACTCTCTCACTCCACAAGGAGATTCCTTTGGTTCTTCTGGTGCAAGCTCAAGACAGGCAGTCCTAGGAGGATGCACAGTCTGGAAACTGTTGCAGTTGCTGGTGGGAACTGAAGATACAATGTTGCAGAAGTAATCTTAGCTTCTTTGTTGCAGTTTTGTAGAGTTCCTGGAGCAGTCAGCGGTTGATCCATTGGTAGAAGATGAAGTAAAGGATGCAGAGGATTCCTGCAGGAGTCAGGCAATCTGAATCTGAAGAAAGACCCAGAGGAGAGACACTAAATAGCCCTGAGAGGGGGATTGGTCACCTAACCAGGTAAGCACCTATCAGGAGAGGTCTCTGATGTCACCTGCTGGCATTGGCCGCTCAGATGCTCCCAGAGTGCCCCACCACCTTGGAATCCAATATGGCAAAACTCAGGGACACTCTGGAGGAGCTCTGGGCATCACCCCTGGGGTGGTGATGAACAGGGGAGTGGTCACTCCTCTTTCCTTTGTCCAGTTTCGCACCAGAGCAGGGGCTAGGGGTCCCTGAACCAGAGTAGACTGGATTCTGCAATTTCAGAGGCTCTAGGAGGATGCCTATTTCCAAAGGGAGAAGGTTTAACACCCCTCTCCTAAAGGAAGTGCATTGTTCTGCCTTCCTGGGATTGAGCTGCTCAACCCCCAGGAAGGCAGAAGCCTGTCTGTGAGGTGGCAGCAGCTAGGGCTGTCTGGAAAACCTTAGAAGGCTAGTATGGCAGTAATGGATGTCCACTGTCGAGCCCCCAGAGTGGATGGAATTGTGCAACCAATACTGGAGACAGTTTTGGGGTACAATTCCCAGTTGTTAGACACCTTATACGGCCATATTCGGAGTTACCATTGTGAAGCCGTGCATAGGTATTGATTCACGAAGTCTGGGAAAATGGTCCTGGACAACGCCGGGGCACCTCTGCGAGTGCACGGGTGCACTCACACACAGGTACTTTGCACCAAGCCTTCAGGGTCTGAAGACCAGAAGGGCTGACATATAGGTGACTTATAAATGGCCTGGTACAAAATGGCTGTGAAAAAGTGCATGCACTATTTCACACAGGCTGCAATGGAAGTCCTGTAGAAGCCTTTGTATGGGCTCCTTAAGTGTGGCAAAAGAAATGCAGTAGCCCAGAAGGATCCCCTGGAACCCCAATGCCCTATGTACCTAGGTACCATATACTAAGGAATTATATGGGGGGGTCCAGTATGCCAATTTGGAGTGAAATACTGGGTTACCAGTATGTAAGTACAAATGTGGAACCAGAGAGAGCATAAGCACTGGAGTTCTGGTTAGCAGGACTCCAGTGACACAGTTAAGCATTCTGACAAAAACAGTGAAACAGACTGACAAGTAGGCCGCAAACCATGAGCACTGGAGTCTTGGCTAACAGGATCCCAGTGAGACAGTTAAAACACACTGACAAACACTGAAAAACAGGCACAAATGGGGTAACCATGCAAGAGAGAAGCTATTTTCTCACAGTCAATCCAGTGGTGGGAATGCAGCTTTCCTATGTGCCTTGGCATAGCATGACTAGACATACGCCAACCCAACCACTCCTTTATTGAGCAAGCTGTAGGTAGGTACAGAAACAACATACCAGCCCAAAGGCAAAAAAAATATATCACCCCTTCCATTGGGCAACATATGGGTGGGCAAATGTCACTCCAATTAACTTGACAACTTGGGCAAGGTGGAGCCCACATTTTCCCAGCCCTTTGGAAAAGAAGAGGTGGCTAACAAATTCCCGTGAAGTCTACAGGTGCAACCCCCATCCCACCACCGGAAAATGGAAGTGGATAATTGTACCACTTGGTCTCACTCACTTCTGCAAGTTGGAGGAGTAGGTCTAATCCTTGGTCAAGCTGGGATTACTAAGGCCCATATTTATACTTTTTTAACACCACATTTGTGTCATTTTTGGACGCAAAAGCGGTGCAAAATGACAAAATACAATTGTTTTTTGTAAGTTCGCACCACTTTTGCATCATAAAGCGGCACAAATGCAGCGCTAAAAAAGTATAAATATGGGCCTAAGTGTATTACTGGGAGGTTTGCAAACAACGGATTCATTCAGCTGCTGGCCATCAAAGACCTCCATCACCCTCAAAGAAAGAAAGGATAGGAGGACAAGGGCAGTGGCAGCTGAGCCTACACCATATTTTCAATATCAAGCAGTTTGGATTGGTGTCGGGTTTCCAGGGATGAAGACCTGCAAGGAATAGCAGACCCTTTCCCTGCATTTGCGTTCCCAAAATGTAAAGATCTATTTAAAGGCAGTCCATTAGGTACTAGTGATACTTTTCCAAATGAAAGTTTACCATTAGAAGACATATATTGAGTAAAAGAGCAGTGGTCGCATCGACCACTGTCAGCTCTCTCCGAGGCCTCCAGCCTGATTACCAAAAGTAAGGATGTCACAAGAGGACATCCTCCACTTTGCAAATCAGTAAGCACCCCAACTCGGGGCCAGTAACAGATCAATGGTTTGTGACCACAAATCCTTGACACATTCCATTGCAAATTGCAGATACGAGAAGTGTGGGTGCAAGATTCACAGTCCTCTTATTTGCAATTCATAATATGCTGCAAAAGCCCCATTTCCAACTTGCAATGGGAAATTGAGACATCCTCAAAAGGCGTTTTGAAGTTAACACAGTTGTGTTTGTGCGAATTATAGGCTGCACACCCACATAACACCTTAGTACCTGAGGCCCAAAGTATATTGAGATGAAGATTGCAGCAAACATAAGAGCCATGAATGTATGAAACTAATAGAATTCCCCCAAAATACCAAAGTAAAAGGGTAGTTGAGGGTTACAGGGGTGTCGTAGTGGCTACAGCACAAAATTTAAAAAGAGGGGGAATTCAAAAGGTCAGATACTTAACTCCTGCATCTGTATGCACACTTAGGGCCATATTTATACTTTTTGATGCACAACTGTGCCAACGCAGTTGTGCGTAAACTTTTTTACCGTCGGCTAACACCATTCCAACGTGCAATGCGGGCGCCTTATTTAAGGAATGACGTTAGCCGGCGCTGCGGACTGGTCTGAGTAAAAAAAAATGACTCACACCAGGCAGCGCTGGCGTAGGGAACAATGGGGGTTGGGCGTCAAAAAATGGTGCAAGGCAGGTCTGAGGCAAAAATCATGCCTCAAACCGGACTTGCGCCATTTTTTGACGGACAATCCCCATTGACATGACTCCTGTCTTAGCAAAGACAGGAGTCATGACCCCCCTTGCCCCATGGCCATGCCCAGGGGACTTCTGTCCCCTGGGCATGGTCATTGGGCACAGTGGCATGTAGGGAGGCCAAAATTAGGCCCCCCCTATGCCACTTAAAAAAACTTTTAAAAATACTTACCTGAACTTACCTGGGATGGGTCCCTCCATCGATGGGTGTCCTCCAGGGGTGGGCGAGGGTGGCAGGGGGTGTCCCTGGGGGCAGGGGAGGGGACCTCTGGGCTCCTTCCGAGCCCACAGATACCTCAACGCCTGCCCTGACCCAGGCGTTAAAAAACGGTGCACATCAGGCTGTGCGCCATATTTTAAGGCCCACCCTCTCCTGTGCGTCAAAATGACGCTGGGGTATAAATAAGGCGCACACTCCTTAAAGTCATTTTTAAGAAGGGAACGCCTTCCTTGCATATCATTAACGCAAGGCAGTTTCCCGCTTCCAAAAAATGATGCACACAGTGGAATTTTGACGTCCGCAGGGTCGGACGTCAAAGTTTAAATATGGGGTAAGGATTGCGCCGAATGAGCGTCAAAATTTTTGATGTACATTCGGCGCACAGAGTATAAATATGCCCCTTATTTTTTAAAATTCAAAATAGATTCTCTGTGTAGTTTGATATGAATCAATTAAAGTCATATTGAGGTATCTGCGTTACAAAGGGCTGGCGTGGGAGGAGGGGGGGATTTAAAGGGCTCATGCATGAATGTTTTTTTTAACTTTTAAAAGCATAAATGTGTTTCTGATTCAAACCCCCTTGAAGGCAGGAAAATACACATAAAAGAGCGTCATAAAATATTTGACATATATTATTCATTTTGCAGCTTGACTGTCTAGTGTAGTGAAGTCCCAGTTCCACTCCAGACATGGTATGTTAGTGCCATTCCAAATTCAGGAGGTCAACAACGCCATGAAAAACAAAAAAGATTCATTGTGAGTTTGATAAGAGCTTTCCAATTCGTATTCACATTGCCATTATGAATATAATACGTTTATAACTCTAATTGCTAAATGAGCTGAAGCATAATCATTTTATAATGCTATACCTGGGTTGAGAGTGATACAAAACGATGGAGCTGTATAATTTAACATGTCATTTGCTGATTGTCTTTGACAGTTTCTGACAGGAACGTGTTTATGAGCGGAATATTATAAATCGCCTGTGTTATACAAGCACACACCTTCTCTGCGAAGGCACTTCCCGTGACTTTCAGCTAATACTAATCACACACGACGCGCTGCAGCTTTATTCTTAACAAAAGGCATTTTGTGAAATTGGTTGAAAGAATTACCATTACCTTCTGTCTAGAGATGTCAAGTTGTGCGTGATAATGAAAAGAGTTATAAATAATTAAACTGATGTGGGCAGAGAGCTCTTACAATTGTCTTATAGAAAAGAAAGGTTCAGCTACATCACAGATGATTTGCTAAACCAGAAATGCAATCTGCTCAAAGGGTATTTAAATGTACCCACATAATATATTGTTGGTTATGAAACGTCCGTGTAGGTTATCTCTTTAATTACAACAATTCTTTCCACGAGAACTTAATTCGAATAAACGAACAAACTTGTATAGGTGGTGTTTGGGATCAAAGTAAATCTCATCCCAACTGGCTCTACACCTACCCAGTAGCAAAGGAATGGTTGCACAGTATTCCTCTGTGTGTTAAAAATTAACCTTCACTAATGTGAATTTGGTGCATATGTCCATGGTGAAAAAAGACATTAAAAAGTAAGAAAAGGAGTTTCCCTGTTCTAAATAAAGCGTCAAAGAGGCAGGGGAAGTTTCTAAGAGGAAAGGGTCAGAATCAAATTAACCAAATCAAGGTTCAAGGGGAGAGGCACAGGTGTTCAAGCATAAAGCTCAAAACCCCGGACAGGAAGAATATGCTCAGTTCGTGAAAAGTCTTCGCCCAGTGGAGTCAGGTCAATATCTGCTGAACTATACTATGAAGCACAATATTAGTACACATTGGAAGGAACACCAAGATAGAAGCGAATGTGTAGTGCAAAAGTTGAGACAAGAGAAGGCAAAACAAAAGGGCAGCTGTCTCCTTAAAAGGGAATTACAACTCACTACCAAAAACAACGCATAATGCGTACAAAATTAAATATAAAACCCTGTTTTCTGACTGGATTATCTGAAAGTTTTGCAAAACAATCACTAAAACCTACAGCACTATTAAGAAGTAATAAAATTATCAATTTATTAGATATGAACACTTAGGCCCTCATTATGATATTGGTGGTAAATCCCGCTCACTGCAGCAGTGACGGCCGCCAACATACCGCCGCAGAGGTGAACATCCGTTCGCCATATTTGGAGACACACACACTAAGCCGACAGAATACTGCCACAAACACAAATCTGCCAGACCAAAGGTAAGTGGTAAACTTTTGGTACGAACACACACTCCCTCACGCCAACAAAACAACGCCCTCGACATTATGAAACACAAATTACCACGGCGGACAATCAACAGTGGGGAAACCATTGGCGGTACACACCAGCGCGGTCGGCATGGCCACCCAAATACAAAACAACACAACATTGGCCAATACCTAAAACACACACCTGACAATAATACACACACCACACACACCCACCCACAGGACTATAAAACAGACACCCACATTACCCACAACCATTTACGAACAAGAAAAATAGTCAGGAGACAGACACGCAAATAAAAGACACAACTACACACACCACTAACACCCAGCCATCCATCATGCATTCCACACCCCACCACATTATTCAACACCCACTGCACAACACACACCACACAACACCCATGTCCCCGCAAAGGCACCCATGTTTCACTGATGAGGAGTTGAGGGTCATGGTGGAGGAATAGTCAGGGTAGAGCCACAGCTGATTGGATCGCAGGTACAGCAAATATACATCGCAAGGAAAATGGAGCTATGGCGGAGAATTGTGGACCAGGTAAACACTGTGGGACAGCACCCAAGAACAAGGGACAACATTCGGAAGAGGTTCAACCACCTACGGGGGAAGGTACATTCCATAGCAGCAAGGCACCAACTCACTTTACAGAGGACTGGCGGTGGACCCCACCTCCTCCCCCACAGCTGACAGCATGGGAGGAGCAAGTCTTGGCAATACTGCATCCTGAGGGACTCACTGGAGTAGCCAGAGGACTGGACACTGATGTGTCAACATTAACGACCTATCACCCCCCCAATACCTGCATGTCATCTTACCCCCTCACCCTGTCTTGCATCATTCCACTCCATCCTACACAGTGCACCTACACATATGACTAATCCCAATGCCAAAACCTGAATGCCATACCCACTGCATGTACATCCCTCCCAGCCCTGAATGCATACCCACCACCTATGCATGCACAGCATGGAGAACTAACAATCCCACAATCCATCACCATATACAAACAAAGGTGGCAGGGCAACAGCCATGAGAAAGGGAAAGCTATGGATGTAGAATATGTCACAGACATTAAGCATAATACATCACTTACATCCCCACAGGTGTCCAAGCCAATCCCAGCGGCAAGAAGGTGCCATAGCTATCCAGTCCCCCAACAGAAGATGCCCCCAGTGATGACAGTAACTCTGAAATCTGGATCTGGATGAACTTCTTGGCCCATCAGGGACAACTGGTCAGTTGGCCACCCCAGCCCACTCCCAGTCCACCACAGAGTCTCCCCACTCAGTATCCAACACCACAGCACCCACCCAACGTCCCCTCACCTCTGTCCCCAGGACAGCAGTGTGGCTACCTCTACAGGGACCCCAGTCCACACCTCACAGTCAAGACAATCAGGGTCCTGCAGTCAGTGGCAGTGGGCACACCGTTCAGGGACACAGGCACAGGGGAACAGGAACCCTGGGATGACAGCTGTGCACCAGGGGAGGACACGCTCAGGGAACCGACTGTCTTGGAGGCACTCACTAATGTCCTTGGGGATTACCAACAATCCCAGGACAAGATGGGCCAGATTCTTGACATCATGCAGGAGAACCAGCGGCTGTGGAAGGTACACCATCAGGAGGTTACATCTTGTGCAATTGACCTGAACTCTGTGAGAGCATACAAATATTGACCTATAACTGTCGGTAGTCATCACATCAGTACACAGTTATTATAACACTAACATCTGCAAAATGGGAAGGCATAGGTGACGGTCAATTGAGATGCAAAGGAAGTGACTGCCATCCTGCTACAGCCACACTGAAAAGATAAATAATCAGAGGAATGGCCAGTTCCACTGTCTTACCTGTGTGTCATTGGAGGTACTGCCATATAACTGTTGTTCTGTTGTCCACATCCTCATACTCACTGTCCTTAGGGTCAACTGCTGCCACAGGGGCATTTCCAATCTCCCACTCCTGCAGATAGGGCACATGTCGTCTGAGGGCCAGGTTGTGCAACATGCAGCATGCTACAACTATCTGTTAAACCTTCTCAGGGGAGTAGCACAGGGATCTACCTGTCACATGGAGGCATCTGAACCTGGCCTTCAGGAGGCCGAAGGTTCATTCTATGCTCCGCCTGGTTCGCCCATATGCATCATTGTTAGAAATGGGGTCTTTGGTTGGCAGTCAGGTTACCCCCTGTCCAAGCAAGGACCCTCACACTAGTCAGGGTAAAGGAGAATCACCCTCAGTTAACCCCCGCTCACCCCCTTGGTAGCTTGCCATAAGCAGGCAGGCTTAACTTCAGAGTCTAGGTGTAAAGTATTTGTACCAACACACAGTAACTCAGTGAAAACACTACAAAATGACACAACACAGATTTAGAAAAATAGAAAACATTTATCTAAATGAAACAAGACCAAAACGACAAAAATCCAACATACACAAGTCAAGTTATGAATTTCAAAAGCAAAAGAGTCTTAAATCATTTTGTAAACAGAAAAAACACTGTTAGCGTTCAAAACTACCTGGGTAGTGTCAAAATAACATGCACGGGTGAGTGTGCATCAGAAAAGGTTAGCAATGCATCGAGTTTTTACCCGCAAACGAGACAGTGCGTCGTTTCTTCTCCTCAGTTCATGTCAGCATGCGTTGTTTCTTCTCTCTGCAGGAGAGCGATGCTTCGTGTTTACGCGCCCAGCGATGTTACGTCGAAAATCCAGCTACACGGTATCAGGAAAACCGTGCTGTGTGCATTGTGACATTATCAGACTCTGTCAGGGGGCGTTGCACGTCGTTTATCCAGCTGCGTGCGTCGATCTTCCAGCTGTGGTGCAGGTGCAGCATCAATTTCAGCCGCAAATCTGGCGGTGCATCATTTCTCAGCCACGTCTCAGAAGGTGTGTCGAAAATGTCCCTGCACGGCGGTCTGTGCATGGATTTTCAATCTTGGTCTGCCAGCATCACCTTTCAAGGGCCCATGAACTGGATAGGGCACCACTTGGCAGGGCAGGAGTCTCAGCAGAGAGTCCAGGTGCTGGCAGGGGAAGTCTTTGATGGCCCGAGACTTCAACAACAGGAGGCAAGCTCAAGACAAGCCCTTGGAGATTTCTTCACAAGCAGGAATGCACAACAAAGTCCAGTTTCAGGGGTTTGGGTGCTCTTCTTATACCCAGTTCTGCCTTTGAAGTAGGTCTACTTCAAAGGAAAGTCTCTCTAGTTTGTGAAATCCTGCCTTGGCCAGGCCAGGCCCCAGACACACACCAGCATTGTGTGAGGGTATCCACAGCCCCTTCAGGTGTAAGTGACCACTCCTCCTCTCCCTCCTAGCACAGATGGCTCATCAGGATATACAGGCTACACTACAGCTCCCTTTGTGCTACTGTCTAGAGAGAGGTGCAAACAGCCCAACTGTCAAACTAACCCAGACAGGGAATCCACAAACAGCCAGAATCACAAAATGGTTTAAGCAAGAAAATGCCTACTTTCTTAAAGTGGCATTTTCAAACACACAATCTCAAAACCTACTTTACTACAATATGTATGTTTATTTTGTGAGTTCAGAGACCCCAAACTCCACAATGTCCATCCACTCCCAAAGGGAATCTATGTTTTAATCATGTTTAAAGGCAGCCCCCATAATAACCTATGAGAGGGATAGGCCTTGCAACAGTGAAAAACGAATTTGAGAGTATTCCACTGTCAGGACACATAAAATACATTAGTATATGTCCTACCTTAAACATACACTGCACCCTGCCAATGGGGCTACCTAGGGCCTTCCTTAGGGGTGTCTTGCATGTAAGAAAAGGAAAGGTATAGGCCTGGCAAATGGGTACACTTGCCAAGTTGAATTTACAGTTAAAAACTGTACACACATACACTGCTGTGGCAGGTCTGAGAGATGATTACAGAGCTACTTATGTGGGTGCACAACCAGTGCTGCAGGCCCACTAGTAGCATTTGATTTATCGGCCCTGGGCACCTCTAGTGCACTGTACTATGGACTTACCTGTAAATCAAATATGCCAATCATGGAATTCCAATAACACATACAATTGACATAGGAGCGCTTGCACTTTAACACTTGATAGCAGTGGTAAAGTGCCCAGAGTAACAAAAACAAAGTCCAACACACATCAACAATCTGGGAAGCAGAGGAAAAAGGTTATGGGACACCACGCCAAGGATGCCAAATCTAACAATCATTATACCGACTCTCAGCCCCTGTCCTGCATTCCTCACAGGAGTCAGGAGCCACAATAGGTTTGGGTAGCCAGAGTCACCTGCAAAAATTGAGGGACAAACATTAGCCTAACACAATAGTATGGGGGATGACTCCTGAAGGCATACACTGCCATACATTGGGTGGGGACTCTGACTCACCTATGAGCAACACCCTGTGTCTCTGAAGTTGTGCCATCACATTTGGGATGCTGCTATTCCTCAGGATGAAGGCGTCATGCACTGACCCAGGATACTTGGCAGTGACGTGGTAGATGTACTAGTCAGCAAGGCACACCATCTGGACATTGAGTGAGTGGAAACTCTTCCTATTCCTGAACACCTATTCATTGCTCCGGGGAGGCGACAAATGCAATATGTGTTCTGTCAATTGCCCCAATAATATTTGGTATATGTCCCATTGCATAGAATCCAGCCTTCACAGTGACCAAATATTCAAATTGTGGGAAAGCGATGTAGCTGCACATGTGTTTGACCAAGGCAGACAAATCCCTTGCCAGCACGATTGAGAACATTGACTGTGACATACCTGCTGCCAAGCCCACCATCACTTCGAAAGAACCAGTTGCCAGGAAATGAAGCACTGGTAGAACTTGTACAAGAGGGGGGATCCAAGGGGGATGATGGATAGCTGACATCAGATCAGGCTCCAATTGAGTACACAGCTCTGTGCTTGCGGCCCTGTCCAGTCTATAGGTGAGTATTATGTGCCTCCAGTGTAGCCAAGTCCACAAGGGGTCTGTACATAAGGTCTTGTCTCCTCCTATTCCTCCGCAGTGATAGGTATCTAGGGACAGAAGAGTGAGTAGGGAGTCACAAACTGAACAATGGAACCACCACCTCAGTGTACATGGAGCATGTATGTAATCAGACAAAGTGAATGGCAATAATACAAAAAACAAGGTGGTTGATGGCATAAAGTTCACACATCCAATTCAAATCATGTAAACAGTTGTAAGGAAAATTAACTTATACAAAGGCGAATGACAGGGGTGCCAGCCTAGTGTGACACCCAACCACCACGGGTGTCGGAGCGCTAATCGGGAAGCCAATCAGACCTAAACAATGTCAATATAAACCAGGGCACACCAATGTAGTCCAAAAGTGTTCATCCAAGTGGAGAAGTAAATTCAAATTCCAAAGACACTGTTTTGTGGTTGATCGAGAGTTATTCCTGTTAAACAATGGTACATCCAAAACAGCCGATACGTGTTTCGTCACATTGACTTTCTCAAGGCTGTAGATCAAATAGGCAGAAACAGAGGATGAGAATAAGAATATTTAAAGATGATAACAGGCATTTTTCATCATATAGAGTAAGAAAATAGAGGAAGGAGAGAAACTATGATAGTGATCATGCCCTCTAGTAGATTAGCTGGTATATATGTGAAAAGTGGTTAATACTGAACAGCTTCCGTGTGAAGTGGAGACCAGTGAGAAGAAAGAAATCATAGAAGATACCAATGTGGTAGTGATAGAATCACTAAACGCGCATATAGTGAAAAACCTATTGCTTTGGTTGTGGTGCCACCACAGTCCAAGTGAAGAATTAAAACATTCAAAGGAATGTGATAAACATACCTAAGGACATATAGTTGCAAGATAATGTTCAACGAAATGGGGTGATCAAGTAAGTTCCCGTTTGCATTTGAAGGATGAGTATTGGAGGTCTGTAGCATATAGTTGCTGTAATTTCAAAGCAGATTCCCGGTTGTCCTTTATAGAGTAAATCTATAAAACATGGCCATGATAAGCCTAGAGAAATATAAAAATGGAGAAGGAGAGGTCTAAGAGTTGGGAGATTTAATAAGCATAATGGTGTACATGTGTAGTATTACCGTAGGTAGGAGAGTATGTATACAAACAGGCTTATGGGTCTAAAAGAAGTTACCTAGGTGTATGCTAGCTGATAAAAGGTGGATTATGGTGTCTGATATCACACTAATGAGTATGCTGGGTCAAAAAAAAGTGTGAGGCAAAAAGTTATAGTGGCATTATGAATATGTTCGCTCGTATGAGAACAGTATGGCGAATGAAAAAATGGAAAAGAAGAAAATTTGCCATTGAAAAAAAAAATATATAAAGTTGGTGTCAACACCAGGGCAGTGCGCACTCTACGGGCGACTAGAATGCAAAAACCCAGCACTTTCAAGATAACGTAATTTATGCATTGTGCTGATATGCTGTTGTTTAACCTTTTGCATTGCAGAGTTAAATCCTGAAGACTTATTTTTAAGGTGCTTATAAATACTGTTAATTTGCAATGTATTGCTGCAGGCTTTCAGAGTGTGGTCCCTTTCCAGGGCCTTCTAGAAGTTTTCCCTGCAGCATGCCTGTGTGTGGTTTGTGGGCTGGGCCAAGACTCTATATAAGGGAGCCAGCCCAGCTCCACGTGCTCACTATTCAGAGATCCTGGTGCAGAGCAGCAGCAACTTCCTGAGCTGCTGTTCCAGAGGCCTACTTTGATCTTCCAGGCCTTGCCCTTTCATTTTGTTGGTAGTTCTTGATCAGGGCGGTAAGACGGAGGTCAGGCTGGGCCCCCGATCCCGTTCTCAAAGGCTTTCGAGTTCTTGGGCCTAATTTGCATGATGAAATATTTTGCTTCTTGTGCGTGTGAATGTGTGCTTGGTGTTTTAATGGCATTTACGTGCTGAACACTCGAATCAGCAAGACGTGCGATTCATTGCTCGTGTACCACTCTTGATATTCATTGTGCGCTACCATTTTATGCCATTTACAGAGTAGCATTCGAATCAGCAAGACGTGCGATTCATTTCTTGTGCTTAATTTATGTTATTAATTGTGCGCTACCATTTTATGGCATTTACAGGGTAGCATTCGAATCGGCAAGATGCGCGATTCATTTCTTGTGCTTAATTCATGTTATTCATTGTGCGCTACCATTTCATGGCATTCACATGGTGGCATTCAAATCGGCAAGACGCGTGATTCATTTCTTGAGCTTAATTCATGTTATTCATTATGCGCTACCATTTCATGGCATTCACATGGCGGCATTCAAATTCATTTCTTGTGCTTAATTCATGTTATTCATTGTGCACAACCATTTCATAGCATTCACATGGTGGCATTCGAATCGACAAAACGCGCAATTAATTTCTTGTGCGTAATTCATGTTATTCATTGTACGCTACCATTTCATGGTATCCATATGGTGGCAGTCGAATTGGCAAGACTTGCGATTCATTTCTTATGCTGAACTCATGTTATTTACAGTGTGCTACCATTTCATGGCATTCACATGGGGGCATCTGAATTGGCAAGACGCGCGATTCATTTCTTGTGCTTAATTCATGTTATTCATTGTGTGCAACCATTTAATGGCATTTACAAACTCTTGTGTGCGCAATTCATGTTCCTGCATTCTAAGAAACTAAAGTGTCAGAATTCTAGATGTTATATTGTGTGTGCATAATATGTCCCTTAAGTACGATTCCTATGGTGTTATAGAATTCATTCAGATTATTTCCTTGTCCTCATGCAAAAGACTATGCTTGAATTTGAAAACGTAATTCTAAAAGGTTCTGATGTTTTCTAATCCATGTGTAACATTTAATTGAGAGGTTCTTTGAACAGTTGTATTAATCCTTCTTGATTCCTTCACAGGTAACAAGACATCTTGAGGAAAGGATGAATTGAGAGAGAAAAATAGATTGAATTCTGAAAGAGCAGAAAATACATAGTTGATAATTATAATTTGTGAGAACCAACAGGTGAGTACACCATGGGCATGATGCATGTGACAAGTTTGCATGGAGATGTGTGTGCTAGCAGTGTGTCATTTGTGTGTGGGGGGTATGTCCAGTGGTAGTGCACATGCAGGGCTCCAGGTGATGTGTGTGCCAATGGAGATGGAAATGGTATTTGTGGGCCATATGTGTGACAGGCTGGATTGTTTGGTTAATGGTGTCCTCCTCTCTGTATTAACTCTGAAGGTCAGTGCCCATCAGAAGAAGGAATTGTGGCATGTCATCGCCAAGGATGTGCGGACCCTGAGGGTCTATAGGAGGCAGAACACCCACTGTAGGAAAAGGTGGGAGGACCTGAGACGCTGGGCCTGAAAGACTGCAGAAGCCCAGCTGGGGATGGCCTCCCAATGAGGGCAGGGTGCCTGTCGGAACCTGACCCTCCTGATGTCCGGCATACTGGCGGTAGCCTACCCAGAGCTGGATCGTCACTTGAGGGCAGCACAGCAGCCACAAGGGGGTGAGTACAGTGAGCGTGACAACCATTTTTTTTGGGTGGCATGGGATCCTGGTGGTGGGTATAAGTTAGTGGGTGCCCCTTAATGTCAGCTCGGCCATTGCTGCGGGATCCAGCTGGGTGTATGGCAAAATCTAGTAACCTAGATAGATTGTATTCCATGTCAGACAGGGCTAAGAGGGTCCCAGGAGGGATGCAGTTGGCGATGGTTGGCTCTCATCTTGCTCTGGCACCTAGCTAATGGAATGCCAGTGTGACGCATAGTGCTCAATCCTGATCCCTGTGTGGGACGGTAATGTGTATGCCAACTGTGGTGTTGGTGCTGTATTTGACTCAGTGCTCCCTTTCTCTCCCCCCTATCTTCTTCTGTCATCCTGTCCATGTGTGCATTAGCATCATCTGGCATGGGAGCAGGGGCACAGGTGTCTGAGGGAACTGCATCCCACAGGACCCAGGAGGCAGAGTCCACCGATGCCGAGGGGACTAGTAGGCTAGATGACGAGGGCAGCAGGAGATGACAAAACTGACTTTGATTCCTCCAGCGATGGAAGCTCTCTGGTGGTGCCGGACACTTCTGGAACCACCCCAGCTACAGGTACAGCCGCCACCCTGCGTACCAGCACTGCCCTCCCAGTAGCCCCCCACTGAGTTGCCTGTGCCCGCTCACCCAGGAGGGTGGGCATCTCCTACAACCCAGGCACCTCAGGCCCTGCCCCAGTGAGCCCTGCTGCCCTCAGTGAGGAGGCTATTGACCTCCTGAGCTCCATCTCTGTTGGGCAGTCAACCATTGTGAATGCCATCCAGGGACATCCAAGATGCAGCAATGAATGCATACCTGGAGGGCATCTACCATGGGTTGGTGGCCCTACAGAGATTGTTTCAGGCTCTGGCCGCCTCTCTGATGGCAGCAAGTGTCCCTGCTCCTACCGTTCCCCCTCCAACTACCAATTACCAGCCCTAGCCTCCTCAACCCCAACCCATCCCAGGCACACATACAGACAAGCATGAACACAAAACATCACACAAGAATAGCAGAGTCAAACACAGCCAGCACACTTCAGGCCACATGCATTCACACAAACAACAGACAGTTGCACACACAACCACTTCAACTGCCTCCACTGTCCCCCCTCCTCCTCCTCCTCCTCCTCTTCCTGCTCCTCCCTCACAGTCACCTCCGTACTCACACCTGCATGCACTGCATCAACAGCCACCACCACCATCACCACATCAAGCAGCAAACACACCTCACTTGCAGACACCTCTAAACCATTCATCCATGCATCCCCTTTGTCCACTTCCAACCCATCTGGCCCCATGAGACGCAAATGCACGCTCTCAAACACTCAACAGCCATCCACCTCACACATGCACACTGTCCATGCACCTGCACCCAAGTCCAGCAGACGTGCACCTCTGACAACCACTCCCTCAACCTCCACTCCCATCCCTCCTCCCACTTCCCAACCCAACGTCCTTTAGAAGCATTTCCTTGCCCAACTTGACCTCTTCCCTCCCCTTCCACCACCCCTTCATGCCCGTAAGAGCAGGGTCCCAAAGACCCAGCACAGCACCTCAGCCAAACAGTCTGCCACTGCTCCCATCAAATCATCAGCTGCTGGCACAAAAGAGCCCCAGAGTGTGACTGCTGCCACTCCTACTGAGAGCACACCTCCAGCTCAGAAAGGGAGGAGTAGGGTGGTGAAAAGTGAGGGACAGGAGATGGGGGCAGTGGAGGCAACTCTCAGTCCTGGAGGCAAGGACACAAGTGACATGTCAACGGCCAAGGGGACCTGTCACAAGATAGGACACATGGATCCCTCTTCACCACCAAAGATTGCCAAAGATCCCCTCCACCAGCAAAAAAAGGGAAGGGGCCCACTCAACCACCAATGAAAGGGAAGGTTCCCACTCAACCACCAATGAAAGTGAAGGTTCCCAATCAACCACAAATGAAAGGCAAGAGGTCCACTCAACCACCAATGAAAGGGAACAGGCCCACTTAGCCACCAATGAAAGGGAAGGTTCCCACTCCATATCCAATGAAAGTGAAGGTTCCCAATCAACCACCAATGAAAGGCAAAAGGCCCGCTCAGCTACCAATGAAAGGCAAGAGGCCGACTCAATCACCAATAAAAGGGAAGGTTCCCACTCAACCACCAATGAAAGGGAAGGTTCCCACTCGACCACCAATGAAAGGCAAGAGCCCCCACATCCAGCAGAGGCAGAGCAGCCCTCACCTCCAGCAGAGGCACAGCAGCCCTCACCTCCAGCAGAGAAACAGAAGCCCTCACCTCCAGCATAGGCACAGCAGCCCTCGACTCCAGCAGAGACACAGCAGCCATCACCTCCAGCAGAGGTACAGCAGCCCTCACCTCCAGCAGAGGTACAGTAGCCCTCACCTCCAGCAGAGGTACAGTAGCCCTCACCTCCAGCGGAGGGTATGTAGGCCACCCTCCAGGGACTGTTGTACAAGTAGCCCCTTCCAGAACTAGTGGGCAAGTTCCCTACTACAGAGACTGTGGCCTTGCACTCCCCACCATCAACACAAGGGCAAGGATCCCCCTCCAGAACCAGTGGGCAATTTCCCCACTTCAGAGACTGTGGGCTTGCACTCCCCACCAAAGGCAAAGGGGAATGGAGCCCCCTCCAGAATAAGTGGCTTAGTTCCCCAATTCAGCTGAGGTGCCCCCTTCTCCCCCCCTCCCCCTGAGGTGACTGCCCATTTCCAACATGATGACCCTGATCAGTGGATTCCGGATTGTGTCAGGAGTCAAGTTGGGCCTTGGACTGTGCCCTGTGGCCATGTGGCCATTTTGTACTTTGGACTGGCCATTGGCCCATTCTGAACATTGTCGCCTGCATTTGGATTCAAATGGACAATATGGTGGCTGTTCGCATCAAATTACAGTGTTTGCTAATTCTCATTGTGGTCCTTGTTTTATTTTAAAGTGTGTTCTGCGATATTGGTTTAACTCTGCAGATGGTTATGTGTATGGTGTGTATGTGAACGGAGTGTGTTGTGCGTGTGTGTGTCACTCTCCTTTTCCTCCCTCCCTCCCATATGTGCTAGGTGGCTGTACTCACCATTGTCATCTTCGTTGGCGTCTGTGTTCCAGGAGGGCCATGGCGTAGAAGAGCATCAGGAAGACTTGAAATTCTCATTCCATGGTGGCGGTGGCAGAGTCCTCTGCTTACTTTTTGGTGAGTCTTTAGTTTTCTGTGTTATATTTCCGCCAGGCTTTTGATGGCGTTGGTACTGCCCCCAAAATCCTGGCGGTTTGCAATGTCATAATATGGTGAGCGGTACCTTGGCTTCTGCCTGGCTGTTGATACCTACCTCTGTGGTCAGTGGTGTTAACACCCTGGCAGTTGGTGTGGTACATTTGATGTCTATGGGAGGTATCACCACCATTCTCATAATTTTGCAGTATTTACCGCCAACCTGTTGGTGGTATTACCACCACTTTATCACTCACCGCCAATGTCATAATGCCCACCAAAATATCAAGTCAGAATATCAAGGGTACTAAATATAAAAGACAAAAAAAAGAATGACAGGTAAGTTAGTCTAGATTTTCTACACATAAGTACACGTATATGTACATACATGGTGCATACATCTTCAAGGTATGTAGATGTGGAGCTAGGAACAGTAAACCTACACTTACCTATATGCACTTACATTTCTATATTTGTCCCTCAATATTCTTGTATCACAATATTCTTCATAATAATATTCAGTGGAACAATCCACGTATTATGATGCATAATTACATCATCGCTACATTAGTCTATTGCTCTTTTGAATCATATTAATTTTGCAACTATATATTTAAAACGATAAAGGTAACAAGTGGCAAGTCTTTTACTTGGTTTCCTGACCTCATACCGTGCTAGGTTTCATCATACCTATAGGCTAGTCAAAGTTTATGGAAACAGAGGACAACTGAAACTTTTAATTTCCCTACTGGATGAAATGGAGCACATGACATGATTAGGAACAGAAGGATATAGCAAAGGGTACAAATGGAAACTGTAGGAAAATGTCTCTTTTTATAAGGTCACCCTCGTTTTTTCTAGACTGATGATGATGTTTTTTTGACTGCACACTGGGGCACTGCTAACCAGGCCCCAGTGCATGTGCTCTGACCCCTGAAAAATGTCAAAATTCGCTAAACTCCTGTTTGGCATTTTCAACTACCTATAAGTCCCTAGTACATTGTAGAAAAATGCACCCAGAGCTAGCATGTTGAATGTCATTAGTGGGCACCAGCACATATTGTTCTGCCACTAAAGTGACAATGCAAAGCATATCTACAGACCTACCTCTGCATCCTGGCTAGACAGTTTTAAAAAGGTGCAATTTGACCTGCCAAAATAAACTTTTTGCCAGGCCCAAACCTTCCTTTTTGATATATATAAGTCACCCATAAGGTAGGCCCTACATGCCCATAGCGAGGGGTCATGTTATTTAGACAGAAAGACATGTATATTTCATGTTGTACATGCCCTGACAGTGGAAAACCCTCAAAGTCATTTTTCACTGTATCAGAGGTAGCCCTCCAATAGGAAAGCACTGGGTTGCATTATAACTCCTTATGGTGCATAAGTTCAGTTTTGGAGTAACTACAGAAATACTTGTTTTATTAGTAACTTAAAATCAACCTTAGTGATCAAGTCAACTTTTAAATTACTATTTTGAAAATTACACTTTTAGAAAGTTGTAATTTTCCTGCCTGAACCAAATGTGCCTTTCTACCACTGTCCACTGTCACCCAGGGACTAAATAGCTCCTTTGATGAGGTGTGAAGTGGCTCCCAGGCCTGAGACAAAAGATGACCTGGAACTTAATTGTCTTCAAAGGGGCCTGCATGTCACAAGCAGCTCGCTCCTGGGCCTGCACTCTCTATTGTACTGCTTGCTTGCTTACTGCCCTACTAGCCAGCCAGTTCCACTCCCAGTGGGAAAGGAGCTGCCCCCAGATCTAGATTTGAGTGACCATGGAGTAGGTGTTGCCCGTTTCCCCGGCCACACCTTTGGATGGACACATAAAGCTCTTCACAGGGGAAAAATATTCTGCAATATTGGTTTGAGGTAGGAAGGAAACTGTGTGGTAGTGTACACTAAAACACACAGGAAGTGCTGCAAAAATGAATAGAGTCATCACTGGGAATTTTTGACCTATTGGTTAGGGAGTGGCAAGAAGTTTCCCCCGCCCACAGGCTGGCACTGGACATAATTATGGCACCATCAGTACCCTCTTCAGAACACCTCTGTACCTATAGAAAACAGAAGGACTGCACCTGCTGTTGAGACCTCAAAGGCCTGGAGCCGTTCCTACAGGAACGCAAAAGCTGCAAAAGCCCAATTTCCTGACAAGCCCAACTGACCCGTTCCAACTCGGCCTGCACTGGACTCTGTTTGTAGTTTCTACTGGAGTAATTCCTGACCCATAAATGGTGTCCCTAAGGTTCAGAAGTCCTTATATGTGTCAGAGTATTTGTCATGGAGAAGGTGTCTAGCTTCATGGTGCCCTGTTCAGGTATAGCTTGCAACCTTGACCCACTGGAGGAATTCAAAGTCCATAAAAGTGACTAAGTCCGAAGGTGGAAATCTTTACCAGGGAAAGGCGCCAAAAGTTTCCAGCCAGTGAGGGACTTTCCTCTGGCTTGAATTTTGAATTTCTGCTATTAGGATCTTTCCCATCAAAAAGTCAGCAACTTCACCAGGATTTGCTACAACAGCTATCTGGCCTTATGAAACCAATATCTCAGCCAAAGTCTGATGTCTTCCTGTGCTGGGATTTTTGACTTTCATTTGAGAGACCAAGTCAGAAGGTGAGATTTCTGATCACAATGAATGTGATCTTTGTATCCAACTCAGGCTCTATCACGGTTAGTGTTAAATGTTACCCTTGTCACGGTCCAGTGCAAACAGCTGCCTGTGGTTGGCGATCTGTGCTTTGAGCACTACAATTTAATTCAACCATTAAACATTTATATATCTTATTCTACCTATTGGATTGTTGTCATTTTGGTGTCATTTTGTTCACTTAAATATCCTTTATTTTTATGAACTGGAGCAGCATATTTACTGTTTTGTGTGTTTGACTTTGTAACTGTTTTGGTTTTTCTGAATGCTTTACACATTTTCTTAAGTTAATCTGTCTGCTCTGTGCTACAGCTACCTGAGACTAAGCTGGGCAAGTACCCCACCTGAGAGACTGGGACTTTGCACTCCCTAGCAAAGAATAATGGGCATGGGGCCTCCTCCAGAACCAGTGGGCAAGTACCCCACCTGTGATACTGTGACCTTGCACTCCCCAGCAATGAATAATGGGAATGGAGCCCCTTCCAGAACCAGTCGGCAAGTTCACGACTTCAGCTGAGGTGTCCCCCGCCCCTTTTCCCCTGAAGTGCCTGCCCACTTCCAAATGATGCCCCTACACAGTTCTGTGCGGATGTTGTCAGGAAACAAGTTGGGCCTTGGACTTTGCCCTGTGGCCATGTTGGCCCTTTGTATTTTGGATTGGGCATTGGCCTTTTCTGGACAATTGTACATATCTCTTTGTTATCCAAATGGTTCATTTGGTGGCTGTTCCCATTCAATACATTCTCAGTACTGCCTTACTGTAGTCCTTGCATTATTATGACGTGTGTTGTGAGCCATTGTTTTTCCTCTGCAACTGGTTGTGTGCATGGTGTGTGTATGAATGGTGTGTGTTGTGCGTGTGTGAGTCAATATTCTTTTCCTCCCAACCTTCCTTGTGTGCTAGTCAGCTGTACTCACTATTGTTGTCTTCGTTGGCGTTGGTGTTCCAAGTGGAGCATGGCATAGAAGAGCATCGGGAAGACTTGCAGTTCTGCTTCCATGGCGGCGTTGTTCTTCACTTTGTCTCTGATGGTGAGTCTTTCATCTTCTGTGCAGTGTTTCCTCCAGGATTTTGATGGTGTTGGTACCACCCCAGAAATTGTGGCAGTTTGCTATGTCATAATATAGTGGGCGATACCTTGTCTTATGCCTGACTGTTGATGGCTACCGCCATGGTGAGTGGTGTTAACGCCCTGGCGGTTGGTGTGATACATTGGCTATCTATGGGAGGTATCACCGCCATGGTCATAATTTGGAAGTAATTACCACCAGCCTGTTGGCAGTATTACCTCCACTTTAACAGTCACCACCAATGTCATAATGGCCACCAATGTTCCCACACCATAGATCCAATTCTTGGGTATATAGTGAGTCAGAATCCAGTAGCACTGGCTCCATTTCCCACCCTTACCTATTACTACACTCCACCATGATCAAAGAACCACCATCTACCAATCCCCAAACCTGATTAACAGGGTTACTGATCTATAGTGCCAGTTTGTGGACATCACCCCAAATTTCATCCACATCCACGTTCCACATATACAAAATAATCTTGTTTCCCACATTTCTTACAAGAGAAGTTACGTGCATAACAATCAATAGTGTTAGATACATGACCTATGTTACGACATCAAAAGGCAACACTTTGGTTGCATTCCCCTTTGATTCAATCTCATTGATTCTCCGTAACATTATTTGAGCATCCTATGCATCATTTTTAGAGACCCTCACCACAATAATCCCATGCAGTGGCTTTTGTCATTTCTCTCTCCTGCCCTGAGGCATACTCCATCCCTTCCACAATGTCATTGGCATCCTTCAGGGAGGAATTTTTGCTAGACTCCTTCACTCCTTGATTATATTTCGAAATGACACAGCATTTAGAGCAAAAAAATAACCTACAAATGCTAGCAACTGCAAGGCACTGGTTGCTCCACAAAAGACTATGACAGCGCATTTCACTTTTAGACATCCAAATGCATCCTAAATCACAGTTTATGAAAACATTTTCTCATGTTCGACATTCCAATACATCAAATCTTGTCAATATATGTACTCAAAAATCATTTAACCTATTGATTATTCATGGAAGTGGATTAATCATAGTTCAAAAATGTATAATGTATTATCAAATCATTCTTCTAAGAAATCATTGATTTACAATTTGAAACAACAAAGAAAAATAATGGAAAACATATTGCATTAATATTTAATTTTCAGCTTTTCCATGAAAAAAAATCTTGAGCCAAAATTTTTTGTACAATAGAGCTTATAATTGCAGTGATCGTTTTCACATAAATACAGAAGAAAGCGCTACAAAAACAATGCACCGACTGCAATGACAATCAGACGGGCAGTGGCGCTCAAACAATCAAGATGCAAAAGGAGGGGGGGGGCCACCAACATACATGTGTATAGGTGACAGTGTAAGCAACCCTAGAGGCGGATAGCCATACCTCTGCCTATCCTTGCTGGATTTCTATTATGCATACTTTCCCTCTTTGCTCCACCCCCTGAAATGCTATCTTGCACCCCCTGGGGTGGGGACACCCAGGATGGAAAGCCCTGCTCTAAATTCCAGGTTGGGAACCCCTACTCTGCACTTTTTCACAAATTCCTATGAGTCTCCATAACCAGAGGAGACTGTCCCTCCTGAGTGGAGGTATACAAGACCCAAAGATCATCCTATCAGCTAACAGTACACTGGAGGTCACAAAATACCACTGGTAGAAAAAAGCAGGTGAGGGTCTTACCAAAAAGGTCTGAGTAACCCTGGTAAAAGTGAAAGCCATGTACTGCTTCTGTCTCCCCTGCTTCTGTCTTGATTTTTTGTGGGGACACATTAAGCTGTAGACAGTTGTGCATCATACAAGCAGCTATTTTCATCATGGAGTTCATAAATCTAGTTTTTACATTCTCAAGGTCTTGCCGAAAAGAAATGACTAATTGTGTGTTGTCAGCACAAGATAAGGTCTCAAAGACGCAGGATTTTACAATTAGAGCAAGGGGGGCACATAGATATTAAACAAAGTGGGACTCAAAGAAGATCCCTAAGAGACTCATCTGTTTATCAACTGTTGTAAATGGGGTCTTTGGTTGGCAGTCAGGTTACCCCCTTTCCAAGCAAGGACCCTCACTCAAGTCAGGGTAAAGGAGAATCACACTCAGTTAACACCCGCTCACCCCTTTGGTAGCTTGGCATGAGCAGGCAGGCTTAACTCAGAGACAATGTGTTAAGTATTTGAACAAACACACACAGTAATACAGAGAACCACTACAAAACACAGGTTCAGAAAAATAGTAAATAGTTAATCCAAATAAACAAGAAAAAATACAATAAAAATCCAAAATATACAGTTAAAAATACAAATTTAGCACTTAAATGCAAGAACAAAGTGCCTTGAGGCACAAATACTGCAAGTTAGTATTATGAGGCTTTGTGACGGAGTCTTTTCCTACAGTGCGCCATCAATGGCCCAGTTTATGGAGTCGTTCAACCCCCAGGTACAGTACATTATGAACAAGTAGAAAACAGGGTGGTGCACGGAGTCGGGGAGAGCGGCTTCGCTGGGTCCGATGCAGTGTTGGTTCAGGTGCCACAGGGCAGAAGGACTGCAGTGTCGTGCAGCAGCGTTGGGTCCTCACTACAGGGTAGTAGGGATGAAGCAGCATCAGATGCAAAGTCGGTTCCTCTGTTCCAGCAAATGCGAAGTCCGGCAGAGGCACGATGCTGCCGGGCAACCTCATGGGTATCATGATGATGTCACAGGTACGGAGGTGCTGTGATGGCGTCAGGTCATCACGAACGTTGGACTTACAAAACTCTGGTGTCAGCAAAGTCGGGCGGGATCAGAAGCTGAGCAACACAAGGCCTACAGGGTCATCGGACTTCTATGAGGTCCATGGACTCGGGGCAGGCGGCATCAAGGTTCTGGGGTAGCGGTGTCTGCTCACAGGGTCATTGGATTCATCGCACTCAGCGAGATCCACGGCCTTGGGGCAAGCAGCGCTGCAGCTCTGGCAGCAGCATCCTTTGCAAAGTCACAAGGCATCGTCCAGCGTCATTAGACTGTTTTTTCTCCAGGAATTCACTTCCAGGGGTCGAGGAACTGGAATGGCACCCCCTGGCAAGCTAAAGTCCCCAGCAAGTAGACTCAGGTCTGGTTGGTAAAGACTTTGCTGTCCCTGAGGCTTCAAAACATGAGGCAAGCTCTACTCGAAGCCCTTGGAGTTACTTCTCAAGCAGGAATGCAACAAAGTCCAGGCTCTGTCCCCTTGCACAGGCAGAAGCAGAAACTGCAGGATAACCAAATACAGCAAAGTCACAGGCCAGGGCAGCACTTCTTCACAGCTATTCAGCTCTTCTTCAGGCAGAGGTTCCTCTTTAATCCTTGAAGTAATCTCCAGTCTTGGGTTTTGCGTCCAATACTTATACCCCTTTCTGCCTTTAAAAGTCAGCAAACTTCAAAGTAAATTCTCAAGTTTTTGGAAGATCCTTTCTTGTCCAGGCCAGGCCCCAGCCACACACCAGGAGGTTGGAGACTGCATTGTGTATGGGTAGGCACAGCCAATTCAGGTGTGAGTGACCACTCCTCCCCTCCCTTCAAGCACAGATGGCTCATCAGGATATGCAGGCTACACACCAGCCCCCTTTGTGTCACTGTCTAGAGAGAGGTGCAAACAGCCCAACTGTCAAACTAACCCAGACAGGGAATCCACAGAAAGGGAGAATAATAGAATGGTTTCAGCAAGAAAATGCCTACTTTCTAAAAGTGCCATTTTTAAATACACAATCTAAAAACCAACTTCACTAAAATATGTATTTTTAAATTGTGAGCTCAGAGACCCTAAACTCCATATTTCTATTTTCTCCCTCACAGAATCTGCGCTTTAGAAACATTTAAAGGCAGCCCCCAAGTTAACTTATGAGAGAGATAGGCCTTGCAACAGTGAAAACTGAATTTGGCAGTATTTCACTGTCAGGAGATGTACAACACACAGTACATGTCCCAACTTTAACATACACTGCACCCTTCCCATGGGGCTACCTAAGGCCTACATTAGGAGTGCCTTAAATATATAAAAAGAAAAGGTTTGGACCTGCCAAGTGGGTACACTGGCCAAGTTGAATTGGAAGTGCAAGACTGCAGACACAGACACTGCAGTGGCAGGTCTGAGACATGTTTACAGGGGTACTTATGTGGGTGGCACAATCAGTGCTGCAGGCCCACTAGTAGCATCTGATTTACAGGCCCTGGGCACCTCTAGTGCACTGTACTAGGGACTTACTAGTAAATCAAATATGCCAATTGTGAAAAGCCAGTTACACATACATTTTGCACAGGAGCACTTGCACTTTAGCACTGGATAGTTTAATGTTTAATGGGTGGACTGTCCCCAGTGTCCACATCATGTGTACACAAGTGTGTGACTCCTGAGATCAAGGAGAACAGGGAGGCAAATTGACCCAATACCTGGCAACAGTCCCTCTGTTGTTCTGAGGTCAAGGAGGGGGAGAGGGTCACTCCCTCCACAGACCCATTTTTCTCTCCAGCAGACAGGAGGTCAGGAAGGGGTTCACTCTCTTTCTCCACCCAATCATCTGTCACTAGGAACATGGGCAATTCATTATCTCAAAGTGTGGCTTGAGACAGTTCACATACAGGACCCTTAAGGGGATCCTGGCAGTCTGCAAACCCACCATGTAGGTGACTTTGCTCTTGTACTCCACCACCTCAAATGACCCAGTCCACTTGTCTTGGAGGGCCTTAGGCTCCACTGGTGCCATCATACACACTTTTTGCCCAGGCTGAAACCCAACCAGAGTGGTATTCTGGTCATACCACCGTTTCATGTCTTCCTGGCTTGCTTCCAGTTTCTCTTGTGCGAGAGCTCTGAAGCAGGCAGTCTGGTTTCTGAAGGCCAGCATGTAGCTAATTACATCCTGGGGAGGTTTACTGGGGGCTTTCTCTAAGCCCTCCTTTACCAGACTCAAAGGTCCCCTGACAGGTTGGCCATACAGTAACTCGAAAGGACTATATTCAAGCCCTTTTTGAGGCACCTCCCTGTAGGCAAACAGAAGGCACTGCAAGAGGACCTCCCACTTCTGCCTCAAGGTCTCTGACAGGCCCATGCTCATGCCTTTTAAGGTACGGTTGAATCGCTCAACCGAACCACTGCTTTGGGGGTGGTAAGTAGTGATGAACTTATATGTTACCCCACACTCCTTCCACAGAGACTTCATTTAAGTAGATATGAAGTTGGTAACCCTATCAAATACCACTTCCTCAGAGAGCCCCATGTGGGTGAAAACCACCATCAACGCATGACCCACTACAGGGGAAGTGATTGATCTTACAGGAATTGCTTCCGGGCACCGGGTGGCATGGTCCAGCAAGACGAACTTGATGAACTTGTTGCCCATGGCTGTCTTGGGATCCAGAGGCCGCAAAATGTCAATACCGACCTTTTCAAAGGGTACTAACCTCTGGAAAAGATTGGAAGGGAGCCATACATTTCCCCCCACTCTTGCCACTTGCCTGACAAGTTGGGGAAGTCTTACAATGAGCATCCCAGTGCCTGTGCATTAAAGGCCAGTAAAAGTGGGTGACAAGCTGTTTAAGGCCCTTGTCCTGCCCCAAATGCCCAGCTAACGGCACATCATGAGCCAGACCGGTAGGAGCTCTTTGAATCACAAGGCTCTGAAGCCACCAGCTTCACAGGATGACCCAGGCTCAGCAAACTTAGGCTCACTATACAGGAGGCCGTCCTCCCAATAAATCAGGTAAGATCCTGGCTTCTTGCCAGCCATCTGGTCTGCAGCCTGCTGCCGCAAACTCACTAGAGTAGGGCATGTCCTCTGTGCTGCACAGAATGACTCTGTGGTGGGCCCCCCTTCCTGCTGCCACTGTGACAGCCCAAGGATCACCCCCAGCTCAGCCACCTGTTCCCCTGTAGGCTCTGGGGCATCACCCTCAGGCTCTGCCTCCTCCCAGACCGTGGAAACTTCTGGGGCAGGTTTCCCATGCCCCTTGCCCTTTTTCTTTTTGGCGGTCCCCTAGGCACTGTTACAGGCTCCAGGAGCTTCTGACCACCCTGACAGGCTGCCATTGACCTGGTGGATACGCATACCCACCCAGGCAGACATAACATCTCCAAGTGTGACCTGTGTTCTACCTCCTTCCAAGGGGAACCCTTTAGGGCATTGTCAAGCAAACAATCCACAGGCATGGTTGGACTCACAGCTACCTTCAAGAACCTGAGACCTCCCCCATTCAAAAAGAATGAGCTGTTCACTGCAACTACTTGGTGAAGTACACAGAGATCTATCTGCTCTTCAGACACCAGGTGACTCCTCACTGTAGTCACGCAGGCTCCTGTGTCTCTCAGAGCCTCCACCCTCTGTCAATTAATGGTCACCCACTGCCTGTACTTCTTAGTGTTCTCAGGCACTAGGGTTCTCCGGACCATCTCACTGTCCTCTACCAAGACAAGGGTCATCTCTTCTGGCTCCCACCCACCTGGAACCAACTCCTCCCCAAGCTTTACACTAGCCAAACCCTGTCACTGAGCACCCGTGGGTGCCGGTGTACTCTTGGGACTTTTGGGGTCCCCCCTCACATGACCCACCTGGTCACATGCATAAAACGTGCAGGGCCCCCCCTCTTTAGGTTTCCCTTTGGAGAACCATGGTTTCTTCTCACAGAGGGGCCGGGAATCCTTACCCTGGGAACTAGGTTGGGGCCCTTTTGAGAATTCCCCCTGTTTAACCTTACCAACCCCGTCTTCTGAGAGGGACCCTGTCCACCCTTGGTGTGGTCTCCCCCATACCTTTTCTGGACCCTGGTGCTCTCTCAATGGTCTGCTTCCTGCACAAGCTTCCTGGGGTCAGTCAGCTTGCTGTCAATCAGGTGCTGGAGCAGATCTGGAAAACATAAACTGTACAAGTTCTCCAAACAATTAAATTGTCCAGCAGACATCAACAACCTGGGGAACAGAGCAAAAGGTTAGGGGGAGACCACACCAAGGATGCCAAGTCTAACACCAACATAGTTTTAGATTTGAAGGAATCCAGTGAGACCATTTGGGTCTTATTTTCCAAGAAGTCTATAAGACAATGCAAGGCCTTACCATAGACCCCTGACTCATATTACCTATGGACCTGAATGGAATGGAAGACAGTATCAAAGGCAAATGACTGATCTTGTAATACCAGCAAACCTGGAATGCCACCATCCAATGAAAGTCTAATAGAGTCAACTACTGCCACCACTGTGGTTTCCATACTATCAAAGGCACTAAAGTCAGATCGTAAGAGGTCTACTATGTCATGGTCCTCTAGGTAAGAATTGGGCTGTTTGTCGGCAAAACCCTCTAGAACCTTGCCCAAAAGAGGGAAGAGTGAAATGGGCTGGTATTGCCAAGTTTTCGGGATCTGTGTTAGTCTTCCTTAAGCTAGGAGAGATGTGAGTAGCTTTCAAAGCCAGCTGTAGTTTTGATGAGTCCAATGATAGATTAAAAAGTCATGGTCAAAGGTGTAAATATAGCTCACAGGCTGGCAACTACCTATCCTCTCCTGCAATACCGGGCACCCACATGTACATTGACAACCACCATGCCGACCCCGCCAACCATGACTGCTTCAGAACAACGTCACTGCCTCCTGCTTAACCTCAACGCACAATTACTTTGCAAGCACACCACCAAGATCTGGGACACTATCACCTCCTACACCCCTACAGATTTCTTGCTCACCAAGACCTGGCTCAACTGTGAATTCACTCCCAACACCACCTCAGCAACTCCAAACTGCTACAAGATAGCACACCTGGACTGCTTCAACAAACAGAGAGGTGGAACAACCATCATCCATAAAGAAAACATCCACTTCACCAGTGCGGCAGATAACACCACCCTCATCATGGAACACCTTGATTCCCAACTCCAAATCAACAACAAAACCATCATCAGAGGCATCCTCACCTACAGGCCTCCAGCTTCGCCAACCTCCTCGAAAGCATGAACAACATCAGCCTAATCCAACTAGTCACCGACCCTACACACAATGCAAGACACACACTGAACCCCACCTTCACAACCAGCGACTGACAGAGTCAAGTTCAGCAATGTCACTGAGCTCACCTGGACAGACTATGATACCATCTACTTCACCATCACAGGATCCCCTGGTACTGCCACTAACACCTTACACTGCAGCCGGAACAAAGTATCAAAGAGTCAGTGGACCTACGCCGTCAACACTTCCCACTCTAACACTGCAAACAACCTAGAAAAGCCCGTCAAGAACTTCTCTGTCTGGATCACCAATTGCGCAAACAGAGTCACCCGATCAAGCCAACCAAACTTGCCAAACAGGCCAGTTGGTACATAACAGAACTGAGAACCATGAAATGCAATGGCAAGTGGCTAGAAAGGAACTGGCGCACCAGCAAGAAGCCCACAAACCGAGACACCTTCAAGTCCTCCCTAACCAATATGACCAAATATTGGCTGACCATGTCGGAGCCAGCTCTAACCACAGCAAAGAACTCTTCAACATCGTCCGAGAGTTCTCCAACCCTTCAGCCCCCGAAAACATCATCACCCCTTCTCAGCAACTCAGCAACACCCTGGTGGACTTCTTCCACAACTAGATCTCAACCATCCACAAAACCTTTGAATGCCAACCCGTTTCCACTGACACCCTCAGCCACCTTGCTCACTTGCGTGCCAACCCTGATGCTATCTCTGACTACCTGCTTACCCCCTGGGGCCAGCTCACCACACAAAACACCACAGCATAGGAATGCCGTATACTCAGGAGCACCCACAATCCCCTGCCCTACCACATTTTTAACCTTGGGAGCTAAATGATCAGCAGCAAGCTCACCACCGTCTTCAAATCACCCATAAGGAAGGCCACCTTCCCCAAAGTATGAAAATATGCACCAGTAAATCCCCTTCTCAAAAAAACTTCCTCTGACCCCAGCAAACTCAAGAACTACTGTCCCATCTCACTGCTCCACTTTCTGCCAAAAGTCCTCAAAAAGGTCATCGACCACCAACTCACAGAACACCTGGCAATCAACAATCTTCTGGACCCCTACCAATCCAGATTCCACACCAACCACAGCACCAAAACCATCCTGATTGCTGCCACTGATGACACCAGAACCCTCCTAGACCAGGGAGATACAGTGGCCCTGATCTTCCTCCACCTCTCAGCAGCATTTAACACCATATCCCACCAGACCCTTATCAAAAAGCTTCATCACATTGGAATCCAAGCAGATGCTCTTAAATGGATCTCATCCTTCCTAACCGGTAGAACCCACAGAATCCTCCTACCACCTTTCACCTCAGAATCCAAGAACATCATCTTCAGCATCCCACTAAGCTCAGCCCTACATTGTTCAACATTTACATGACCCCCTTTGAAGCTTTTTGAGAATCCACAGAACATCATATCCTATGCAGATGACACCCAGCCAATCCTTTCACTGTCAGACCCCTTCACCATAAAGGCCAGCTTTCGCAGGTACATGACGAGCATCACCGACTGGATGAATTACAACTGCCTAACTCAGCAAAGACAAAACGGAAGTGCTGATCTTTGGGAATAACACCTCCCCTTGGAACGACTCCTGGTGGCCTACCGAAGTAGGACCAGCACCCACTCCAACAGACCATGTTTATTACCTTGGCATCATCCTGGACAGCTAGCTCACCATAACTATTTTACCTGCTTCCTCACCCTTTGCATGCTCCATAAGGTCTTCAAATGGCTCCCCATTAACACCCGACAAACTGTCACTTAAGTTCTAGTTACCAGCTGGCTGGATGACATTAATGCATTCTGAGTTGGAGTTACCACGCACCTTCTGAAGAGACTACAGACCATACAGAATTCAGCGGCCAGACTCATAATCAATCTCCCCAAACCATCCCCACTTCAAGAAGCTCCATTGACTCCCCATTCAGAAAATATTTCATTTTAAGATGCTGATTCCTACGTATAAGGCCCTTCACAATCAAAGACCAGCATACATCAAACACCGCCTAAACCTCCACCAACCCTCCAGACTTGCGCTCTGCTTCCCTCTCCCTCGCACATAAACCCCGCATTCGCTGAAGCAGCAGTGGAGGATGCTTCTTCTCCTAACTTGTGGCAAATCCTGCAACAACCTCCCGCTTCACCGATGGACCTCACCCTCTCTTCTGGAATTCAAAAAAGGATTCAAGACATGGCTGCTCAACTGAACCCCTCTCAAGTGATTAGCAATGCACTGTAAATCTGTATGATTGATTAATAATCATATGTGATGTGCAGCTCCTGATTAATTCTCACAGAACGGCAAAGATCCATTGACCTGAGGAAGCAGGGATTAGCCCTAATGAATGGTAAACTGAAAATTTAACTGAAATAATCCCTGCTCTAGCAGAACAATTGGTATGAGAGGGATGGTTTACGTTATGAGAACGTGGAGCTGAAAGTAACTATTATAAGTTAGAGTAATGCCCAGGTCCCATAGTCCAAAGCCCGAATTTTGAAGACTGGTGAGGTACGGTTTCAAAGGAGGTTGCAGTATACAGGTTTGAGTATAAATATAGTTAAATGTTGCAATTGAGTTGTTGTTGAGTTGTTCATGCTTTGGTGCATGTGTGTTGAATGATTTTTTTGATGATTAAGGTGGTCATTACAACCTTGGTGGACGGGGTTAAAGCTGCGGTAATACCGCAAACAGGCAGGCGGACAAAAAAAGGGAATTATGACCGTGGGGGAAACCGCCAACATAGACAGCCACCTTAACACTCCGACCGCCACGGCGGTACAGACAAGCAGCGCGGCGGTCACCGCCAACAGACAGGCGGGAGACAATGTACCGCCCACAGTATCACAACCCGCCAATCCACCACCTTTTCCGGGGCGGATAAAAACACAGCGGAAACAGCTTTTGCAATGGGAAAACGCTCACCTGAACACACTCCATGACGGAAGGAGGCTACCATGAAGCCTGAACTACAAATACTCCCTGCGCTTGTCTTCCTGCTCCTGTACGTTCACCAGCAACGTAGGCACCGAAGACAACGGTGAGTACTGCACCTACGACATAGGGGAGGGGGGAGGCAAAAGTCAGGGGGACACACATGCAACACCCCCACCCCCAACCCGACCCTCGCACACTACAACACACACCAATGCAGTTCCAAACAGCACAGTAACAACCCCCAACCCTCCCGGAAGAATGCAAAGACAAAACGAAATCAGTTCAAACATTGTAATGTATCAAAATACAGTAACCTACTATATACAGATAGATATACACTTTCCAAATATATACATCACAATTAGTAGTGCAGGTATGCACATTTCAATGTCCGTGGACCACTGGGCCCAAAATGCATGTGCGAGGCCCACACTAGATACCTGTCCACAAACGGAGAGAACACTGCAGGAGCATCAGATAGAAATACAACAGGCACCTCAGGGGGAAGGGAAGGAGGGGCACCTCAGCCGGATTACAGCACCACGCCAGATCCACGACGGGGCTCCATGCCCATCGATGTATCCTGGGAAGTGCAAAGCCACAGTCCCTCAAGTCTCTACAGTGGGTGGGTTGCACACTGTACCATCCCGGGGAGTGCAAAGCCACAGTCTCTCTAGTCGATAACAGTGGGTGGGTTGCCCACTGTACCATCCTGGGGAGTGCAAAGCCATGGTCTCTCAAGTCTCTACAGTGGGTGGGTTGCCCAATGTACCATCCTGGGGAGTGCAAAGCCACAGTCTCTCAAGTGGATAACAGTCTCCACTGGTTCTGGAGGGGGACTGGTGCCCAGAGTGCTTCATCCTGTGAAGGACAAACAGAGTGGATGCAGGTCTCCACTGGTTCTGGAGGGGGACTGGTGCCCAGAGTGCTGCATCCTGTGAAGGACAGACAGAGTGGATGCAGGTCTCCACTGGTTCTGGAGGGGGACTGGTGCCTGGAGTGCATCACGCTCCCCGTGACGGGCCCTGTTCTGTCACTGTCCCAGCTGCACATGGGCTAACGATGCTTGATTTGGCGATGCTTTGCCCTGTTCAGCGGTCTTCAGCATGGCGGTCTTTGCCCTGTTCAGCGGTGCTTTGCCCTGTTCAGCGGTCTTCACCATGGCGGTCTTTGGCCTGTTCAGCGGTGCTTTGCCATGGCGGTGCTTTGCCCTGTTCAGCGGTCTTCACCATGGCAGTGCTTTGCCCTGTTCAGCGGTCTTCACCATGGCGGTGCTTTGACCTGTTCAGCGGTCTTCACCATGGCGGTCTTTGCCCTGTTCAGCGGTCTTCACCATGGCGGTCTTTGCCCTGTTCAGCGGTGCTTTGCCATGGCGGTGCTTTGCCCTGTTCAGTGGTCTTCACCATGTCGGTCTTTGGCCTGTTCATCGGTGCTTTGCCATGGCGGTGCTTTGCCCTGTTCAGTGGTCTTCACCATGGAGGTGCTTTGTCCTGTTCAGCGGTCTTCACCATGGCGGTGCTTTGCCCTGTTCAGCGGTCTTCACCATGGCGGTCTTTGGCCTGTTCAGCGGTGCTTTGCCATGGCGGTGCTTTGCCCTGTTCAGCGGTCTTCACCATGTCGGTCTTTGGCCTGTTCAGCGGTGCTTGCCTTTGCTGTCTCTGACCTGTGAAGTGGTGTGTGGCATTACGGTCCCTCAGTGCCCAGCGGGGCTATGGCTGCTGGGGCCCTCCAGGTCACTGACTCTGGCAGTGGTCTCCTGACCTGTGACGATACTGGTGCCCTCCAGGGCACAGGCTCTGGCGGTGGTCTCCTGACCTGTGACAATACTGGTGCCCTCCAGGGCACTGACTCCGGCGGTGGTCTCCTGACCTGTGACGATACTGGTGCCCTCCAGGGCACTGACTCCGGTGGTGGTCTCCTGACCTGTGACGATACTGGTGCCCTCCAGGGCGCAGACTTCGGCGGTGGTCTCCTGACCTGTGACAATACTGCTGGCGGTGGCGTCCCGGCCGGCAGGGAGGATGGCGGCCTTCTCAGCCGTGCTGCTCTTCCAAGACTTTGGAGACTTCTTCTGCCCCTTCAACACCTTGGGAGGAGTCACAGCAGACTCAGCACTCCCCCCGGGACCCTTGTGAGCTGTTTTTCCGCCAGGAGTCTACACCCTCTCCCGTCGGCCACTTTCCAACTTAAGGTGCTTTACAGGGGGTCGACTGGCAGTGCTTTGGCTCCGTGTCACACTGGGTGCCCTGGTGGCCGGTGTACTCCACACACCTTTACCACGCACCACTGGTACCGGACCTTTTTTGGCTGAGGTGCTACTACGGGACCTATGAATTGGAGGGGTGGGGATGGGGGGAAAGAGGTCAACGTCGCTGAGGAAGAGTTTCTGACGAACACTGGGATGGGTAGCTGGAGGGGGTCTGGGAGTGGAGGAAGAGTAGGTGGTTGTAGGAGGTGTCACTTTAGGTGATTTGGATGCAGGTGCAGGTACTGGAGGCTGTCGTGAGGTGAATGGATGTTGGGTGTGTGTGTGCCCGCGTTTGTGTACTTTGGGAGGGGGCGTCACAGACACACTAGGAGAGGACACAGGGGACGTGTAAATGGTAGTGGGGGTGGTGAGTGCAGGTGAGCGGGTGTGGTGCTGGGTGTTCTGGTGCGAGTCCTAGTGCCTGTAGATGTAGTGCATGCAGGTGAGAGTGTAGACGACACTGGGAGGGAGGAGGGAGATGACGAGGAGGGGGACACAGTGGAGGCAGTGGATGTTGCTGTGTCTGTATGTGGGTGATGCTTGTGTGAGTGCCTGTGGGTTGTGTGGTGCTTATGTTTGCCTGAGCTACTTTTGTGTGTTGGGGTGTGTGCATGCTTGTCTGATGGTGTGCTTGGGATAGGCTGGAGTACAGGGGATTGGGTCTGGGTGGAGGAAGTTGGAGGGGGGAGGCTAGACACAGGGACAATGGCTGCCATCAGTGCTGAGGCCAGAGATTGCAGGGTTCGATGAATGGCAGCCTGACCAGAATGAATGCCCTCCAGGAATGTATTACTGTGTTGCAACTCCCTTTTTACATCCTGGATGCCATTCACAGTGGTAGACTGCCCAACAGTGAGTGACCTGAGGAGGTCAATGGCCTCCTCACTGAGGGCAGCAGGGGTGACTGGGGCAGGGCCTGAGGTGCCTGGGACGAAGGTTATGCCCACCCTCCTGGGTGAGCGGGCACGGAGCGAAGGCGGAGGGGCTGCTGGGAGGGCGGTGGTGGTGGGGGGTGGCGGCTGTACCTGTAGAAGTGGGGGGGCACAGATGGTGCCGCCACCACAAGGGAGCTCCCATCGGCGGACGAGTCCGTGTCGCTGTTTGGTGATCCGGTGACCGATGTGAAGCTCCCCTCGCCCTCCGTCCCACTGGTGTATTCAGAGTCTGTGGTGTGGCCCTCCATGGCCATGTGGGATGCAGCTCCCTCGTGCTCCGGTGCCACTGTACCTCTGCCTGATGATGCTGATGCACAAAAGAACAGGGAGAGCACAAAAAGGGAGGGGGGGCGACAGAAGAAAGACAGGTTGAGTGCATGGCTTACCGCTAGCGTTGGCGGACAATACAGACACAGCAGTCCCCTGAACTATGCCGTACTCTTGCCCTCTAGAGATGTAATTCCTGGGATCTGGCCTACATGGCTATATAATGGACTTCTGCACACATAGATGACACAGGGGCATGTATGCCTGTACTTGGCACTCTACAGAGGTGGGGTGGAGTGCCACATGGCATGCATTACGGAGGGGCCTAGCCTACCTAACTCGCCCTGGCCTAGGGGAACCCACAGCCCTCCTCCCCACCCAGACCCCTCCACTGTGCGCAAAGAATGATGTTGTACTCACCCCTTGTGTCTGCTGTGATGCCCTCAAGCGCCCATCCAACTCAGGGTAGGCCACCACCAGGAACCGGAACATCAGGGGGGTCATGGTGCGACGGGCACCCATCCCACGTTGGGATGCCATCCCCAGCTGAGCCTCCGCCGTCTTCTTGCTCCAGCGGCGAATGTCCTCCCATCTTTTATGGCAGTGGGTGCCCCGTCTCAGGTAGACCCCCACGGTCCGGACGTCTTTGGCGATGGCATGCCAAATCTCCTTCTTCTGGTGGGCGCTGACCTACATGACATGTACAGGGGAAGAAGAGAAGTCATTAACAAGTGCACCGTCGAAGTGAGTGGCCCCCATCCCTACCCTTGCCATGTAGCACATGTATTCACAGTCCTCCACCCAGCATAGCCCATACAACGTGCTCCCTGTGTACTTACCTGTTGGTCTGGAGGACCGTAGAGTAGCGTGTACTGGGGGAGGACCCCGTCGACTAGCTTCTCCAACTCCTGAGCAGTGAAGGCAGGGGCCCTTTCCCCAGACGCAGCAGCCATTGTCTCTTCCAGACCAAGGTCACAGCAGCACTTGCAGTATAGGTCCTCTCCTGTCGAAGATCAGATATCGAGTGATTGAACAGATAGAAAATGGCGGTGACGTCCGCGGCGGTGACGTCCGCGGCGGTGCGTATCATCACCACTGGCGCACTTCGTCATTGGCTCCTGGGACCCATAGGGTCCAATGTTAACCAATGCAGCATTGCGCCGCGGTCTACGACCGCCCACCGTGACGGTGTACAACGCCAGCGCAGATACCTCACACCCCATTGTCCCACTTTAGAGGTCAGGCAGCCGCCATTTCAGGGGCCCACATGGCTTCATTTACTACTGCGTCACACATACCTAGGCCTACACTCAATACACATACAGGATGAATTTTGTATTTGGTGTTGTGTTCTGTGTAGCTGTGGGTACATACCTGGGATTTTGTTGACTCTGTGGTCGCTGTTGTCCTTCTTAGGCACTGTCAGCTGGGACATTTGAGGAGATGGCGGAATCCTCCGGTGTACCGACCGCTGGTGGACCTGTTAACAATGGAGGAGCGACATTTGATCATCACCTACAGGTTTGACCGTGCCACAATCCAGCAACTGTGTACCCATTTGGAGCCAGGCCTGATCTCACCAATCCGCGATCCCACAAGAATACCCCCTGACGTGCAGGTGCTATCAGTGCTCCATTTCCTTGCAAGTGGATCATTTCAAACAACAGTGGCCATGGCATCAGGGATGTCCCAGGCTATGTTTTCCAACGTGCTGTTCAGAGTGTTGTCTGCCCTGCTGAAACACGTAAGGAGCTACATTGTTTTCCCTCAGGTGGAGGATTTAGCTACTGTGAAGGGTGACTTCTATGCCCTGGGACATATCCCCAACATCATAGGTGCTATTGATGGCATCCATGTAGCTCTGGTCCCCCCACGCAGGAGTGAACAGGTGTACAGGAACCGGAAGAGTTATCATTCCATGAATGTACAGTTGGTATGTTTGGCAGACCAGTACATCTCCCAGGTGAATGCTATGTTCCCTGGCTCAGTGCATGACGCCTACATCCTGCGGAATAGCAGCATCCCGTATGTGATGGGTCAACTCCAGAGGCACCGTGTGTGGCTATTAGGGGACTCTGGTTACCTCAACCTGTCCTGGCTATTTACCCCAGTGAGGAATCCCAGGACCAGGGCAGAGGAACGCTACAATGAGGCCCATGGGCGGACTAGGAGGGTAATCGAACGCACCTTCGGCCTCCTGAAGGCCAGGTTCAGGTGCCTCCATATGACAGGTGGTTCCCTATTCTACTCACCAAGGAAGGTGTGCCAGATCATCATCACCTGCTCCATGCTTCACAATCTTGCTTTGCGACGCCAGGTGCCTTTTCTGCAGGAGGATGGTCCAGATGACGGTGTGGTGGCAGCTGTTGAGCCTGTGGACAGTGATGAGGATGAAGCTGAGGAAGAAGACATAGACAACAGGGAGTCAGTCATACAGCAATATTTCCAGTGACACACAGGTGAGAAAGATTTTTGAACTATCACATTCACTTTCACACTTCTACCTCTATCCTGTCTGTCAATTAGTAGAAGTATATGGTAACTGAGTTGTACATTTCCATTACGGTTTCACAGGTGTGGTTACCAGAATGTGTCATCTGCTTGCATCCTTCATGGACTTGTGATGTGTGACATAGGTATGTTGACATTACATTTTCGAACGGATTTTGCCATTGTCATAGTTAATACACATTTTCATAATCACAGACTGACTCCAGATTGTTTTGTGGTTCAAGGGTGTTTATTGAAGTGCTAATTATTGAAGGGGGTGGCAAAATGGTGATGGGTGATGGTGGAGGAATGTCCATGGCAGAGTCCAGTCTATTAGTCACACAGGTGCATTGCTCATATGGGCATAGGAAGTGGAGCTGGAGCAGTTCCAATCTGGACAGGGTAACAAAGTGGGACAGTGGGAGGACAATCAGGGTGGTCTCATTTTCTGGCGGGGGTCTTGCCATCTTGCTCTGTCCTGTTCCTGGATCTCAGGGACCGCTTGTGGGGTGGTTCTCTGTCTGCAGGGGGTGGGGTGCTGGTGTGGTGGTCCTGTGGCGGGGGGTCCTGTCCACTAGCGCCGGCGGAGGTGGTGGGCAGTTCATCGTCAATGCTAGTGTCAGGGGCCCCTTGGAGTGCCACGGTGTCCCTCATGGTCTTTTGTATGTCCTTCAGCACCCCTACGATGGTGCCCAGGGCGGAGCTGATGGTTCTAAGCTCCTCCCTGAACCCCAAATACTGTTTGTCCTGCAGGCGCTGGGTCTCCTGAAACTTGGCCAGGACCATCGCCATTGTCTCCTGGGATTGGTGGTATGCTCCCATGATGGAGGAGAGGGCCTCGTGGAGAGTGGGTTCCCTTGGCCTCTCCGCCCCCTGTCACACAGCAGCCCTCCCAGTTCCCCTGTGTTCCTGTGCCTCCGTCCCCTGGACCGTGTGCCCACTACCACTGCCCCCAGGTCCCTGTTGTTGTTGGGGTGGTGGGTTACCCTGGGTTCCCTGTAGTGGTGGACACACCACTGATTGACGTGTCCTGGGTACGGAGGTATGGGCCCGCTGGGTGGGTGCTGTGCTGTGCTGGTGTTACCAGAGGGTGGAAGGTCAGTGTTGGGAAGTGCCTGTGCAAGGGGAACCGACTGTCCCGAGGCCCACGATGGTCCGGGCTGGTCATCTGGATCCAGTTGGCCAGAGCTGCTGTCATCACTGTGGGCCTCTTCTGTGGGTGGGGTAGAGATGTCTGGACCCTCCTGTCTGGTGACGTTGGGTAGTGGTCCTGCAGGGGTATAAAAGCATGATTATTGCATGTGTGTGTGTCATTGTGTGCAATGGGTGGGTGAGCGTGTACCCCAGTGCTAGCATTCCAGTGTTGGGGCTTGTGTGATGATGTTTGGGGGGGAGTTAAGGGTATGTGCTGTGGGCATGCTTTAGTGAGGGGTGACCATGCTTTGGTGTTGCGTGCAGGGCTTGGTGTTGGGATGTGTGGTTTGTGTATTGAGTACATTAGTGAGGATTTGGCGTGATAGGGGAGGGGGTGAGGGTGGGGGTTTGAGACAGCATGCAGGTAGGTTGGGGGATATGATAGTTAAGATTTGACTTACCAGTGCCCCATCCTCCACCGACTCCTCCGAGGCCCTCTGGATGCATGATGGTCAAGACCTGCTCCTCCCATGTTGTTAGTTGTGGGGGAGGAGGTGGGGGTCCGCCGCCAGTCCGCTGAATCGCAATGTTGTGCCTGGATATCACGGAACGCACCTTCCCCCGTAGGTCGTTCCACCTCTTCCGGATGTCCTCCCGATTTCTTGGATGCTGTCCCACAGCGTTAACCCTGTCGACTATTCTTCGCCATAGCTCCATCTTCTTGGCTATGGAGGTGTGCTGCACCTGTGCTCCAAATAGCTGTGGCTCTACCCGTAGGATTTCCTCCACCATAACCCTGAGCTCTACCTCGGAAAACCTGGGGTGCCTTTGGCGTGACATGGGGTGGTGTAGGTGATGTGTGGGGTGGTGTATGTGTTGATGAGTGTGGTAATGTGTGGTGGTGTGGGGTGTTTTGAGCATGAATGTTGTATGGGTGATGGTGTTGTGTGCCTCTGTGTGGTGGGGTTGTCTATTGCTGTTGTCTCTCTCTGGCCTTCTTTCAGATATTTTGGTCGTAGGGGTTTGTGGGTGATGTGGGTGTGTGTTTTATATTGTATTGGGTGTGTGGGAGTGGTGTGTGTATGTGTATCAGGTGTGTGTATTTTGAATTGTCGAATGTGGCGGTGTTTTGGAGATGTGTGTGTATTTTGAGTGCGGCGGTGTGTACCGCCAATGGAATACCGCAGTTGAAAGACCGCCACGTGGATTTGTGGGTCGTAATAGCATGGGCGTGTTTCTGTTGGCGTGACGGTGGAGGTTTTGTTTTCACCAGTTTATCACTGACCTTTGGTGTGGCGGAGTTATGTGGGTGTCTGAATTTCGGCAGATTACGATATGTGGGTTATAATAGCTGTGGCGGGATTCCGCGGCCGCGGCGGTGTATTGGCGGTCTTCTGCACGGCGGTAAGCAGCTTTTACCGCCAATGTTGTAATGACCCCCTAAGTTTTTAATATTGAAAAGGCTATCAGGCTCCAAAGTAGTCTAAGGTCCAGGGATAGAGAAGGTTGAATTTGTGATTTTTCTCAAGAAAGGGACTCTAATAAATTGTTGTGTTTGTACTAATATTAATTGATGTTAATGAAACCTATTACACAAAGGTAAAGCTGCATCGATTAAGGTGATTTCCTGCAAGTCGAGGCTTCATTTGCATGTATAAAAAGGCAGAGGGTATTAAAACCTTAATTTTCCAATTGTTGAGTTACATTGGTTGTCTTTGGAGGAGCACAGAAGTTATTTGTTGATTATTTTGTGTTTGGTTTGAGATGTGAAATTGTGTGCACAAGAAAATTATAAAGGAAGATGAAAAATTGTAAGGAATAAGGTGCTGTGTCAGCATGCTGGAATTGGACGGTTGGTGTGAAATGCTGCGCTGTGATTGGGTGACAGACTAGAACAAAATTGGTGTATACGTTAGCAAAGCATTCAAGTTTTGAATTGTTGTACTTGTTCATTCCTGATCAACTCGAAAACATGAAGTGCTTTAAACATTTTAAGGGTTTTGTAAGAGGAGATGTTTGAATTCCAGTACAGGAAGGTGAAGAGGCACCGCCCAAGGGTATACTAGATATATTTATAAGCCCCTAGCGCCAACTTGAGCCACATACAAGGAGGACCTCAAGACCTGGCACTTTGACTGATCCTCAGCATCACCCCACACCAGCGTCCTGAGACCCTCACGGGTGAGTAGCCGCGCTTTACAAATCCCTGATTGGTTGACTGATTTAGCGTAATTTATTTTTTATGTTAAGGTGGTCAAAAGCCTCACCCCACATTTACAAAGTGATGCAATGCATGCATCGTGACACTTGGTAATCCTTTGCTCTACACTATGCCTGTGCTGGGCATAATGTATGCAAAGGGGCATCCCCCCATTAGGGGGGTGAAAAAATGGCTCAAGGAAATCTAACAGATTTCCTTGTGCCATTTTGTATGGCACTTTTAACGCCTGCTCAGAGCAGGTGTTAAAAGGGGGCTTCCATTATTTAGAATGGGCCCCTATGTACTCTGAAGGAGTAGCGCCAACATTTTAGTGCCACTCCTACAAAGTACATCAATAGCGTCACGTAGAATGACACTATTGCCACCTACCATGCGCCCTGGTACGCCCTATTTTTAATACGCCGCACACGAGGTGGCAGTAGGGGGTAACTAAGTGGCGCGGGTAAATCTGCCCCTATATGTCGACGAATGTGTGGCTACACACGTTTATGGCTTCGTCAGTGGTGCTGGATCACTGAAAATGAGGGTCCACTTACATTTCCGCAACATGGTACATTCAATTTAAGAATTAATGATCGCTTAAGGGAGAAACTATATGAGATTAAACCACCTCCTTGACCCGCACAGTATGAGGCATTGAACCCTTGGGAGAAAACAGCACATGCTAGAGATAGAGAAACTTACCAGAATAAGGCTAAACGAACTATTAAGGGACTACACAGATGCTCAACGGAACAAAGAATAGCAAAGGTGTAGAAAATGCATAGTTGAGGGAGCTAGAATGTACCCAGCTATAACTACAGAAAATAATAAAAAGAACAAACCACAGAGGAATGATGATGAGGGAGGGAGCTGCAAAGAAATCTGATACTGAAAGTGATTCAGGCCAGGGGATGATATACTGCATGCATTATTGGCTGCGGTGCAACTCCATATGTGGTCCCCATTACAAAAACTGAGAGTGATTTGACTTCTGGTGGTACAGTGGCCAAAACCCCTATTGATTCAAATGTGGTTCAAATTGAAAGACCATTACAGGCGACATACTGCCTATTGTATAAACTGTTGTTACAAATCTTGTACCTGTACAATTTGTGACACTTCTGCGTTCATACATCCAGTTGTTACTGCTTCTATTATGACTGTACTACCACAGGTTCCACAAGGATATACAGAGAGCCCATCCCTTTTCAATCAGAACTTGAAAAAGAATCTTGACTCTCTGCAGATGCCTTATAGATCAGTTCTCGTGCAACACATTGGTGACCTTTTTGTGACATCAGATGCACACGAAACTTGCAGACAGGATATGATCGCATTGTTAAATCACCTGGATAAAATGGACATAATATGTCTCCTAGAAAGTTGTAATGCTGTCAAAAAGAGGCCCAATACTTGAGACATATCATTGAGAAGCGAATAAGAAAGGTGTCACAAGAGAAGGTGGAAACTATCCTTAAGATGAATTCAACAAGAACACAGAGAGAAGTCAGAATGTTCTTGGGAATGGTTGGGTTCTGTAGACAGTGGATCCCCAATTTTTCTTAGTAGACAAGCCTTTATTGAGGCTGACACAAAAGGATGTGCCTAATCCGCTTCCTTGGGACAGCGATTGCTTGAATACTTTCCTAGAGCTAAGAGAAAGTCTCTGCTATGCCCTGATACATGAAATGCCTCATTACAGTAAGATGTCCACATTATTTTGCACTGAGAAGAAAGGCTGCTCTCTCTCAGTGCCTACTCAGATGCATAGAGACCCACAAAGACCTGTGGCTTATTTTTTAACTACCTTTGACCCTGTAGCTGCAGAACTGCCTGGGTACCTTAAAGCGTTCACCGCAGTTGGTGTTGGTATTGGGAGATGTGAGAACATAGTGATGTGACATCCTTTAACTTTTATGGTTCCTCACTCCGTCAAGATCTTGCTTACTTGAACAAAAACACAGTATATGACAAACAGCATACTTAGAAAATATGGGCAACAGATGTTTGTAGCTGAGAACATCATTCTTAAACAATGCCAGATTCTGAACCCATCCACTTTATTACCTTTAAATGACAATGCAAATAAGGAGAAAGTTGTCCATGATTGTCTAGATGTCACAGATGTATGAACCAAACCAATGCCAGACATAAAATATGAACCTATAGAAGAGCCTGATTATGTACTTTTTGTGGACGATTCGTTTCTGAGAAACAATGAGGGTACCCTGAGACCAGCTTATGCTGTTTGAACAATTCAAAAAGTTGCAGAAGTTTGATTGCTTTGAGGTGTTACCGTAGCACAAGTGGCAAAGCTGATTGCCCTGACGAGAGCTTGTAGTCTATCAGCACAATTGAGAGTGACTGTATTTGCAGATAGTCCGTATGGCTTTGGTGTGGTCAATTACTTTGGATAGTTATGGTCACAGAGAGGTTTCATTACCTCATCTGGCTCGCCAGTACATAATGGTGACATGTAAAAAGACTGCTTAATGCCCTACAAATGCCTACACAAGTGGCAGTAGTAAAGTTTGTCATTCAGTGGCAATGATTATGTTACAGTTGGAAACAGATTTGCTGATGAAGTTGCACAATATTGTTCACTTGTGGCTTGCACATTAAATGGAGCTTACACAAGTGAATCTGAAGAAGACACTTGGGGAGAATTATAAGACTGCAGAAAGAAGTTTTTGAAGCAGAACAGCAGGGTTGGATTAGAGCAGGGTGTGGTAGAAATGCAGATGATATTTGGATTTCACCAGATGGAAGCCATCATTGTCAGACAGTTTACTATTCCCCATGAGAGATACAATGCAGAGGTTGTTGAGACAAAATTGGTCTAATCCCAGCTTTAGGATGTTTGCGGAGGAATTGTGCCATTGATGTGTGGCATGTCAGCAAATGAATGTAGAGAAAAGAACACCAGTCACATTAAGTCACATAGAGAGATCAGGTGGTCTCTTCAACAGAATGCAGATGGACTTTATCTAAATGCCTGTTTGTAACAGGCTAAGATATATGCTGGTTATAGTGTCCATTTTCTCTCAATGGGTAGAAGCCTACTTAACACAGAGAAATAAAAAATCTCACTGTTGCTAAATTGCTGTTGTGAGAATCAATGCCCAGGTTCAAGTTACCAGTTTCTCTGGAGTCACATTGCAGGACTCATTAAATAAAGTCTTTAGAACATTATGCACAACTTTACAGGAGGAAAAAAGGTTAACATCCAGAAGCCGCTGGAATTGTTGAGCAGCTTCATAGAACTAGAAAGTCCTAGTTAACAAAATGTTGTGCCTCCACTTCACTGAAATGCCAGATGCTTTGTGTTTGGTCTTGCGAGCCTCACAAGTACTCCTGACAGGAAAACAGGGTTATTGCCACAGGAAATCTTAATGGGGGTGCAAAGGGACTGCCTGCTGTACCTGCAAATGCGCTTTTGGATATCAAAGATGACATGATACTCGATGAAGGCAAAGGATTGGCTGATGTGGTGCGTTATGTCTCTCACCAGGTTGAAGCTGCTACCTCAAATCCACATCACAAGCAGTGGCACGACCTTTGTCACTAAGACTGGGTGTTGATAAAGAAGCACATGCTTAAATCCTGTTTGGAACTGAGATGGAAATGTCCATTCCAGTTCATCTTAATCACAAACACTGCTGTTAAATTTGCTGGAGTGCCAAATTGGGTGCACATGTCACATACAAATAAAGTAAGGCATCCCTATGAAGAAATATTGTTCTATGACCCAGAACAAAGGATACCAGAGACAGCACCATCACAAAGTGCGTCACTGCAAAGTGCATCACAGCAAAGAACACCACTGCAAGAAGCAGAAAGAGCAGAAGAAACGTGGACTGTTGTACCAGTCCAAGTTCCTTACATATCACAAAGTGGAGTGGAAGCTCCTGAAGAAAAAGAATCAAGAGCTCAACATGAAACAGTAGTTTGGATATCAGGAATAAATAGAAGATTGAGGTGAAGGAACAAGTATGGGATCATGAAAGATCTCATGTGATGATGAATAGCCATGAAACTATGCCCTCAAGAAATTGAAATCGAGTGTGTCAGTTAAACGCATACCACCAACTATTTTTGAAGAGACAGAGTCAAGCAGTGTAAGTCACACAGAAAGAGATCAATAGGCACCAAGAAGGTCAAAATAAGCAAGAGTGTCTTGTTAAAGGTAATCTACACCTGAATGGTCCTAATATACAAATCAAGTGCTAAATGTATTAGTGGTGGATTTGATCGACCTGAGATCAGAAATGCTTGAAACATGTCTGAAAAGAAACATATAAGTTGTGTCTGAAAAGAAACATATAAGTTGAGGGATACTAAATGATGGAAAGTGCAAAAGACTGAAATAAACACTGATAAGTTGCCAATAAAAATAATTAAGAACATTTCCTTCGGCCCAGTGCTGCAGTAGAAGAGTATGGATAAGATACTTAGAAGAAGACCGAGTAAGGTTAGGGATGACTATAATAAGACTGCTGTAAATAAAATTTAAAGAACTAAAAGAAACTTTCAAGAAGCTGCTTTGTGTGAAAGTTTGAAACTGAACTACTGAGTTTATATTTTTGCTGCTATATTTAATTTAACAATGCAACAGGCAAACATATGCTTACTAACCAGAGCAAGATGCAAGATTATTATGGGGGTTAGCTTTAGATTTTTAATAATAGTGAAAGTCAATATAATGTTAGTGGGGATTTACTTTACACCTTAGATTGAGAAACCTCTTTCTACATTTGCACCTGTGAGCACTACACACACAATAGATGAGGCAAAATTGAAAGCATCATTATTATAATTGGAAAATCGAATATAGCTATCAGGTACCCAGACAAGGCTTTCCAGTGCTTTAGTGATGAGTAGGGTCTAACCAGACCATGCTGACTCAAGGCGACCAGGATTTAAGCTGTTTTCAAAAATTAGACAGTGAGGTGAAACTTCTCAAAGGTTCCGGTAGGGCATTCCAAAACTTAGGGGCAAGATATATGAAGGACCGGCCTCCCGTGTGTGTCCGTTTGACTCTTGGACTGGTGCATGGGGAAAGGTCACTAGAACTTAGGGGATGAGCCGGCCGATGTGGTCTCGCCATTTCATGTAGATATTGGAGGCCGACTCCTGATCTTGCTCTGTGCATGTAGCACAGGGCTTGGAATTGGATTTGTTTTGCCACCTTTATCCAATGAAGCTCACAGGGGAGAGAAAAGGTCAGTACGTTCTTCAGGAGTTTGTAGAGCAGCCGATTAGCCAAGTTTTGAACCACTTGCAACTATCTCATGGAAAGCTTTATCTGTCCCCAAATATAGAACATTACCATTGTTCAAACCCAACAAGATGAGTGCCTGGATGACTGTCTTTTGAGCTGAGAATGGGAGTATCCAGATGATTTTTAGCAGTCATTTCAGGACAGCGAAGCAGGTAGTAGCCACCTCTACTACCTGAGGATTCATAGACAGCTTTTCACCCAGTAGAAAACGAAGGTCCTTAACCTCAAAGACTGAACAAGAAGAGCACCCAAGGTTTCTGGCCAGTGCTGTGGACCCCAAAGGGATGGGTTTGTTCCAAACACCAGCACCTTGGTTTTATCTCCATTGAGCTTAAGTGAATTATCCAGCAGGATAACCAGACCTAAGCAAGAGTTCAGGGCCTCAGACTTGTTGTTCTGAGTGGATTGCAAAGAGTAGATGATTTGTGTATTCTCCGCATAGGAGAACAAGGTAAGGCCACAGATTTCGACTAGGTCTGTCAGTGGGAAAACATAGATGTTAAATAGCTCCAGACTTAAGGTTGAACCTTGGGAATCCCTTGAGGTGATGGTCTATTGTGAGGAAGAGGCACTGGCTGAGAAAACCTACCAAGGACAGTCCTTTGGAAAGGATGCCATCCAGGATAAATCTGTTCCTTGGAGATGCAGGTTGACCAGTCTCTAGAAGTGTAACATGTGACACAGTATCGAACACAGCTCTGAGGTCGAGCAAGACCAACACCTCTGTCTCACCTTCATTCAGGAGACGCCTAAGGTGTTCTGTGACTCCGAGAAGGGTGGATTTGGTGCTGTGTTCCACTCTAAGCCATGACTGAGAGTGATGTAGAGAATTGTGGAACTCCACAAAGCCAGAGAGGTGTTTCTTGACATGTCTCTCCATGATTTTTAACAGAATATAGAGCATAGAAATCTGGTTCTTCAGGAGGGGCAAACCCAGGGCATGCTTCCATGTCTGTGAAATGTGTCCCTGCTGTGAAGAGAAATTGAGGAGTCCCACCAGATGCCACATAATATCCAGATCCAGAGTGTTGAGCTTGGCTGGGAAAGAGGATCTTTAGGGGAGCCATATCTTATGCAATGTACCAGCGACAAGAATAGAGTTAAGTCTATATTGTCCCATGAATTCAGTTTCTGGCGGGCTAGTGTGGTGACTGAGGTGTTCAGGTCCTCAGATACAGGAGACTTTGCTAGACTTGAAGGCATCCCTCCCACTCGCTGTCAGTGAGAGTTGACTGTCCTGCACCTTTTTAATAACAAATGGCCAATTCCTCACACTGAGACTGGGACAGTGCTGGTGCAACATTATTAAGGTCAGAGAGTTCCTTGACTACCCTAAGAGAGTGTTGGGACAGTTTTGGGTTGAGATACTTTAGGATGAATAAAAAGTGACCCAGGTAGCTCTGCAGAGACAATGGCAGTTTCTCAGTGCCAATTTGTATTTATACTTAGTGTACTCATCATAAACGATCCTGCAGGCCAAGTCAAGGACCTTACATCTAATTCTTTCTACTCGAAGTTCCTCAGTACACCATGGGGCAGGTGAGTGAGTCCTGGCTGGGTACCTAAGTTTAGTTGTTAGGACAATGCCCATTGAGTCCTGCAACCAAACATCAATCCCGCGCTGAACTAGCTCGGCCACTAGGTTGGGCATTGTGCTTCTCAGTTTGCTATTGAAGGCTGGGTTGTCCAATCTCGACCAAGCCCTGGTCTTCGAGGTCTGTGTAACAGCAGTTGGAAAAGATTGGAGATGGCCTGCTTTATGAGTTGGTATGGGGTTAATAAGATCCAATTTCAATCCCCTGACATCCTCAATTATGGTCCGACCATTGCTACAAAGGCTGTCCTCAAGATGGATATTCAGATCCCCTAATAATGTCAAATTGGCAGATTTGAGAATATGGGGGGTGAAGGCGGGAAGGTCAGGTAGCAGCATACACGGGTTGCCTGCATATCCTGGTGAGCAAAACATTAATGCACCAGAGATTGTAAATTTCGGTATCAGTTCCAACACGAAGGGCACAGTTTTGCTGGCTGGTATAGATAATTCCTGAATATTGCATTTATATTTATTGTTAAACACAACGGCGATCCTCCCTCCCATGGTTTACGAGGCCTCTCCCTCCTTACAATATCGATGAAGAAGGACATGTCTGTGCACATTTACCTTTGCCAGCTGAAGAGGAGTTGACATATCACCACAAACCTTTGTCACATGCAATTACATGTAGAATTTTTCTTAGTTTATTGGATGGGCAGGATCACTTTCAATATTGTTATTCAAATTACAACATGATTCTCTCGAAAGTTCCTTTACATAGAAGCATGAATTTACATCTACAGGTGAAAGAAATTGACACAGCTTGGTATTATCTTATACTATCTATACCTATAGGTACAGTTAAGACATTTGAGAAAAACTTGGCATGTTTAGTGATACCATTAGAAAATAAATTTATCATAGCATTATAAGAACGAAGGGTACACTTTTTCCATAGTAAAAACAAAAGAGAGGACATTTTGAAAAATGCTTGGAAGAAGGAAGAAAATGAACATAGAAAGAACATGGTCTATCCTAAATTAAAATTAGACAGAAGGTAAAAAAGGAAAATTAATGCTCACAGAAGAAATCAATTCAGAAAGAGACCTGTGGAAATTAGCAGTTGCAAACACACATTTGAAAATATGGGAGGTTCAGACGAATTTTGCAAGGAGAAGAAATCGTCATTCCGGAAGTATATTTTATTTGTGGACAGGATGCTTATTTTCAATTACCAGATAATTGGGAGGATATTCGTTATTTGGCCTTGCCATTTCCTAAGACATATCTTGTAAATAGTATGGATGCTTTGACAATGAAACTTTGACATTGACATACACTTCACATGGTTATATGACGGAACACCAAATTTTAAACTACTACTAACCTTAACAACGAGGTCGGAACACCGACCTCGTCTTTACTACTAATGATTTTACCACGAATGCCTTTACAACGATATTTCATTGTAAAGGCATTCCTGATAAAATCATTAGCAATAGGCACCATTCACCCTACATCCCTCACCCGACCCCCCCAACCCCACCCCAAAACCTAAAACCCCCTGACCCCCCACCCACTCCCCAAAACCAAAAACGCCCCACCCCCCAACCCCACCCTAAAACCTAAAACCCCCTGACCCCCCACCCACTCCCCAAAACCAAAAACGCCCCGCCCCCCCAACCCCACCCCAAAACCTAAAACCCCCTGACCCCCCCACCCACTCCCCAAAACCAAAAACGCCCCACCCCCCCAACCCCACCCTAAAACCTAAAACTCCCTGACCCCCACCCACTCCGCAAAACCAAAAACGCCCCACCCCCCCAACCCCACCCTAAAACCTAAAACCCCACCCCCACCCCCTCCCCAAAACCAAAAACACCCCACCCCCCCAACACCACCCCAAAACCTAAAACCCCGACCCCCCACCCCCTCCCCAAAACCGAAAACGCCCCACCCCCCCAACCCCACCCCAAAACCTAAAACCCCCTGACCCCCACCCCCTCCCCAAAACCTAAAACCCCCCACTTACCTGAGTCGTCACCTTGTCATCTGCGTCGTCCTCCTCAGCCGACTCCCTTGTTTGTACCTTAACCATGCATGTTCGTTGTTCAGGACATGCGTGGTTAAGGCACAAAATAACGAAGTTGTGGTTAAAGAAAGCGTTGTTCCGCTTTCGTTAACCAGGACTTTGTTATAAAAAATTCAGCATAAAGGATGTTTCCCCTTCACATAAGTGACAGAGCTCAATTGGCTGAAGAATTTTTGGAGCAATATTTCTACTAGTGGGAGTTGCTTTCAATGACAAAAGCATCAGAAGTCTCTCAACAGTAGTGGGCAAGTTGGCAACTAGTACTTCTGGAGCTTTATTAGTTGTTAATACAGAATTGGTGGCTATTGGCTATTAGGTCAGTAGTTTTACAAAACTGCTCAGCCTTAGACATTTTACTCACAGAAAAAGGTGGAGACACTGAAAGCACAGGATTGCTGCTCATATATTCAATCAATCAAAAAATGTATAGAGCACGCTACTCACCCGTGAGAATCTCAAGGTGTTGGGGAGGGAGGAGGGTTACTGTTCGAACAGCCACGTCTTGAGGTTTTTTTCTGAAGAGCAGGAGGTCCTGGGTCTTGTGGAGGTTGGTGGGGAGGGAGTTCCAGGCCTTGAGGGGAAGATAGGAGAAGGATCTGCCTCCTGTGGTGGCGCGTTGGATGCGGGGGACTGTGGCGAGTGCGAGGTCGGCAGAGCAGAGGTGGCGAGTTGAAGTGTGGAAGATCACTCTTTCGTTAAGGTAGGTTGGGCCGGTGTTGTGGAGGGATTTGTGCGCGTGGATGAGGATTTTGAAGGCGATCCTCTTGTCGATGGGGAGCCAGTGAAGGGATTTGAGGTCTGACGAGATGTGTTCATGGCGAGAGAGGTCCAGGATGAGGCGGGGGCTGTGTTCTGGATTCTCTGGAGTTTGCGTTTGAGTTTGAGTGTGGTGCCGGCATAGAGGGCATTTCGGTAGTCAAGACTGCTACTGATGAGTGCGTGGGTGACGGTCTTTCTGGTCTCTATGGGAATCCATTTGAAGGTTTTTTGCAGCATGCGGACTGTGTTGAAACAGGAGGAGGAGACGGCGTTGATTTGCTGGGTCATGGAGAGGGAGGGGTCCAGGATGATGCTGAGGTTGCGTGCGTGGTTTGTGGGGGTAGGTGCGGGCCTAGGGCAGTGGGCCACCAGGCGTCATCCCATATGGTTTTGTTGGGGCCAAAAATGATTATTTCGTTTTTTTGGGGTTTGATCTTGAGGTGGTTTGCTGTCATCCATGTGGCGGTGTCAAGGAGTGCAGCGTGGAGGTTGGTTTTGGCGGTTGTAGGGTTACGGGTGAGGGAGATGATGAGTTGGGTGTCTTCTGCGTAGGATATGATCGTGATTCCGTGTGGTCGGAGGATGTTGGCGAGCGGGGTCATGTAGATGTTGAAAAGGGTAGGGCTGAGGGAGGACCCTTGGGGGACTCGGCAGATTATTTTGGTGGCTGTGGAGTGGAAGGGAGGGAGGCAGACTTTTTGGGCTCTATCGGTGAGGAAGGAGGTGAGCCAGTCTAGGGCTTTGTGCCGAATCCCTGTGTTGTGGAGACGTGTGCGGAGTGTATGATGGCAGACAGTGTCAAAGGCAGCGGAGAGGTCCAGGAGGATGAGTGCGACGGTCTCGCCCTTGTCGACTCTGGTTCTGATGTTGTCAGTACATGCAATGAGGGCGGTCTCCATGCTGTGGTTCTTGCAGAACCCAGACTGGGAGGGGTCGAGTGAATTGTTTTCCCCAAGAAAGTGGGACAGGCGGGTGTTCACTAAGTTTCTCAGTGACCTTGGCGGGGAAAGGGAGGAGAGAGATAGGGCGGTAGTTGGTGAGGTCATCAGGGTCAGCTTTGGCCTTTTTTAGGAGTGCAGTGACTTCTGCGTACTTCCAGGGGTCTGGGAAGGTGGCAGTGTCGAAAGAGCTGTTGATTATGTCGCGAAGCTTGGGGGCGATGGTTGGGCTGGCTTTGTTGTAAATGCGATGGGGGCAGGGGTCTGAGAGGGAACCAGAGTGGATGGAATTCATCGTTTTTTTCAGTTTCTTCGTCGGTGGTCGGGGCCCAGGTGATTAGTAGGTTGGGTGTGTGTGTGGAGGGTCTATGTTGGACGAGTCGGAGGTGTGTGTGGTGGGTGCGTGTGGTTTGAAACTGTTGTGTATGTCTAAGATTTTGCGGTGGAAATGGTTTGAGAGGGAGTCGCAAAGGAGTTGTGTGTGCGTGGGGTCTATGTTGCTGGCTTTGGGTTTGGAGAGCTCTTTGATGATGGTAAAGAGTTCTTTGCTGTTGTGAGAGTTACTGTCCATGCGTTCCTTGTAGTATGCTCTTTTGGTGGTGCGTATGAGTTGGTGGTGATTGCGAATGGAGGTTTTTGAGGGTGGAGAAGTTGGTGGTTGTGGGTTCCTGTCGCTAAGCTTTCTCTGCTTTGCGGCATTTACGCTTGGAGTTCAGTGGTGTACCAGGGGGCATTCTTGATGTTGCGGGTGGTGATGTTTCTTCTGAGGGGGGGCAAGTGAGTCTGCACAGGTTGTGATCCATTGTGCGTGGTTGAAAGCAGCAATGTTGGGGTCGTTGGTGTGGGGGGGTTCTGCGCAAGTTGGGAGTTCAGGTGTTCTGTGGGGATCTTGTCCCACATGCGGTAGGGTGTGGTGTGTTGGTGGTGGTGCCCGGGAGGTTTGGAGAAGGAGAAGTGGACGCAGTGGTGGTCAGTCCAGTGGAGTTCGGTGGTGTGAGTGTAGGTCATGTGTAGGTTATGTGTTGGCTCGAGGTGAAGATTGCGTCCAGTGTGTGTCCTGCTAAGTGGGTGGGTGCTGTGACCAGTTGTTTGAGTCCGAGGTTGGTGAGGTCATCTAGGAGGGATGAGGAGTTGTGGTCGTGCGGGTTCTATTCATGAGGAGAGTAAGACAATTTCAGAATTCACAAAGAACATTTCTGATTCAAACCCTGAGTTGGAATTATTAGAAACCACTAGTGTTATTGAGAATTTAGGTAAAGGAGTTTCTGCAATTGACAATTAATATGCTATCACTGGAGGAGGAGTTTTAAGAGCTGTATGTGTGCATATATTAATAGTTGATGTTAGAAATGGGGTTTCTGGTTGGCTAGGGTATGCACCTAAGCCAGCCAGAATCCACCCACTCTAGTGAGGTCGAGGGAGTTACACACCCAGGATAACCCCTGTTCACCCCTTTGGTAGCTTGACACAAGCAGTCAGGCATATCCCAGAAGCAATGTGGAAAGTGATTGCACTTGCATTAGTTACACCACAGAGGAAACACAACATTAAGTTATGTAAAAATAAACTGTATTGTACACAGCATCATAAGACCAAACACAACATGTCAGAATACCCTGCTACACAAGCAGATGTCAGAACATAACTCAGTAATATTACTCTGCAAGAACCAGCAGTAGTCAAATAAAACACATAGGTAACTGGTTATTCTGCCACATAAACAGTAGTCAGGAAAACATTGTTATCACTAAAATGCACTTATCATGGTAAGACACCCATCACCAGAAATGCCCAAAAACATCATGAATGTCCATAAAAATGAAACATCTGAGGAACACATGGCAGGTCATGAAAACAGTTCTAAAATGCTAATGTCATCATCATCACTGTACGACATTATCATGACTGCACCTGTGACGAACCTGGAAATACACATGGTGCAGTGAACACATACATATAGAGGCCCGACATTATCACAAGGGCATCTGGAAGTGGAAAGCACATTGTCCATATGTAGGACAGGGCGCACCTGTGCTGCTATCATACATGGGGTGGTATCACACACACCCTGTCTAGCACAGGAGCTCCTGCACTCCTATCAGGAGGAATGAGGTACTTATAATCACAAATATCTCATGTGCTCCTATTGCAACAAAAGTTGGCAGCAGGGGAAAAGTGCTGGACAGGCAAGGGGACCTCCATCGAGGGTCACCACTCCAGCCTCTCAGCTGGTAACCTGCCCAAATGGGAGCCGACACTTAAACAGAGGAACTTACCCTCGCTCGGCAGGGACCTGCACCAGGAGGTGCCCCACTCCTTAGATGGGGGTCACCTCATCTCCTTAACCCTCAGACAGGCAGGGCCTCTGTCGAGGCTTCCCTACCGCTCGGTGATGAGCAGAGGTGCTCACAGCCTCCCGCGCCTCAGAGGACCATGCCTCTTCCCCCGCAGCAATGCTTCCTCTTTCACGGGGCCCTCTGAAGGCCCGGCCCCTCTCTCCCTCCCAGGCCCAGGGCTGCCCACGGAAGGGAACCTGCAGCCCACGCGCTGCCTGGCTTTCACTCGCTATTCTGGTGGCCACGAGGGTAACCGCACCTGAAGTAGGTGCCTGCCTGTGCCCAAGGGGCACTACTCACAGTGCTCCTGTGCCCCAGGGGCACTAAACAATGTGCGCTTCCCTGCACTCGCCGGGACCTGTCCGCAGTAATTGCCATTGGTTCTCCTTCACTCGGGCTTCCTTCTGCACCAGCAAAGGGCGAGGTGGTGCACACACGACCAGGTGCTTTCTTTGTGCCGGATCTTAAGGCAACTTGGAGCGCTTTCTCCACGCTCAGGGAAACCTTGGCAATGGCATTGCTCTCCACACTCTAGCTCATAAAAATATAGCACTCCTCTCACGCTGGGGCACCAGAAGGCAAAGTGTCCTTCCAGTAGTTGAAGAAAAGATGCAAGGGAATAGGGGGCTCACCACCTAGGCCCTGGAGACAACAGATGGGGCACTGGGTGGCAGGACCCCAGTAATCAGGCCAGCACAAGGTCCAAGAAGCAGTGGCAGTCCTTCTCAATGACCTAGCAGGTCATAGGTCAGCACAACAGCAGCAGTTCAGGTCATTCAATTAGTGTCTCTCAAACATGGGGAAAAGCCCCTGTACTTATACTCAGTTTTGCACAAGCTTTTACAAGAGGGATGAAGATCCTCCAACCAGTCCTAACTGGTTCTAGGAATGTCACCTCTCTCCTCCAACACAGGCTCCAGAAATCAGTGGGGGGTAAACAAGCCCTTTGTGTTAGGCCAAGGCACAGCCTTTACAAATGCGGGTGTGCCCGACCTCCCTTCTCTGAGCCCATGAAGACCATTCAAAATGTAGATGAACCTTTGTGACACCTCCACCCTCCCTGTGTACAGGCTGTCTGAAACGTAAGCACAAAGCCCATGTGTCACTCTGTCCCAGACGTAGACGTGGATTGGAGCCAAACTGCAAAACACCAGAGTCATAAGCACAGAGAAATGCTCACTTTCTAGAAGTGGCATTTTTATAATGGTTATAAAAAAAACACCTACACCAGTAAGCAGCATTAGTCACTACCATTACAACCATGCCAAACATGCCTACGCTATCCCTCATAGATCAGACAATACCCCCTAGACATAAGGCAGGGCATTTCCAATTCAATCCTATGAGCAAGGCAGCACTCACAGAATTGAGAAACCAAATAGGCAGTTTGTCACTACTAGAGGAGGCCATATAACCAGGCACATGTCCTGCCTTCCACATACATAGCACCCTGCCCATAAGGCTAGCTAGGGCCTACCTTAGGAGTGACTTTCATGTAGCAAAAGGGGAGTTCCCTGCCTGACAAGTACATTTAGATGCCAGGACCCTGTGGCAGTAAACTGCACATGCAGGCCCTGTGCTAGCAGGCCTGAGACAGGTTTGAAAGGCTACTCCTTTGGGTGTAGCAAGCAGCGCTGCAGGCCCACTAGTAGCATTTAAGTTACAGGTCCTGGGTATAGGGATACAACTGTACAAGGGATTTACAGGTACATTAAATGTGCCAATTAGGTGTAAGCCAATCATACCAACTTTAGAAGGGAGAGCACCTGCACTTTAGCACTGATCAGCAGTGATAAAGTGCTCCGAGTCCTAGAGCCAACAACAAGAGGTCAGAAAAAATAGGTGGAGGAAGGTAAAAGGTTTGGGGGATGACCCTGCAAAAAGGGCCAAGTCTAACAGTTGGGATTTGCTTTTTAATCTTGTTTGGTTTTTACAAATGTTGTAGATGATATTTTAACAAGAAAAAGAACAGAGAAAAACATAAACAGATTTCTGAAAGAATTTGAACTAGAAGAATAGCGAAAAAGATTGAAAGAATCTGGAACATTGAATATGAAAGAGAACTGACTTAACTGAGGATGAGAGTGAAATCTAAGATTCATTTTTTGGGAAAATGTGATGGTTTGATAGACATCAGATGGGGGATTTGGGAAAACATTTTTAAATTTTCAAGAAAAAAGGCAAATTATTGCTGAAACAATGCCCAGAGCTAATAATGCTTATAAGGTGAATAAATGGAAAAATTGTAGTAGGCTATCATACTTAAACATGCTAGGCCTGAAATATTTTGACTAAGCTAAATTGTGAAGAAGGCACTAGGCCTGATCTTGACCTTTTGAAAGACTTGTTTTCCTAAAGAATGATTGTTGTGCAAAAATGTTTTCTTTTTATTTATGTGGATATTTGGACTTCTAAAAAGGCCACGGTTAGCTAATGAATAGACTTGCTATTTAGAAGGATTAGATATGAATGTTCACACACAGGAATGTAGTCGTTTATGGGAGGATGATTCATGGGAACCTGAGAAAGTTTACTACGCAGTAAGACGTAGTTGCAGTTTTAGAAGTTGCTGTCTGAAAAATTAATGTGTTCCTGTGAAAAGAAGGGGAGTGTATGCATTCTGATTGGCTCATCAAGAGCTGGTTGGTCAAGTAAAGAAAAAAAAAATTGAATCTGCAACATTGATTTTGTCTGTCTATAATAGTACATATTCTTAGAATAGTTTACCTCACTCCACCATCCCATTCACCTTATCCCTTTCGTGCTTAGATACTCTACTGAATTTTCTTGGGCCTCCCTTTATGAGAAATTCTGCTCTGATTGATTATTGAGTTATTGAGCTGATTTGTGATACTGAAAGGTGTATGCTTATTGACTTCTCTTGAACTCAGAACTCTTTATGGGTTTCTGGGCTGACATATTTTTCTTTCTCATACCTAGAATAGGGATACTTTCCTTTATGCAATAAACGTAAACCATTTATCATAATTTACTGATTACTTATTTGGACTATTGACAAAACTAATGACTGATATTGATGAATTGATATGATGATTCTAATAAAGATGAATTAGTAAAATAAATAATTCATTATTAACACCTTTAACTCATAGCAAATGTTTTTAGTGACTGAAATAGACTAAAGATTGTGATAGTCAAATGTGATGTACAGCTCTGGATTAATTCTCACTCAATAGCAAAAATGCATTGACCTGAGGAAGTGGGAGTTAGTAATCTGAAAACTCGACTGAAATATACCCCGATCCAACACTGCCATATCGTAATAGTTTTGCTCTCTCCCTTATATGCAATATAGCCCAGTGCCCCCACTTTGCTTGCTGAACTGAATTGCCTGATAAGTTAGTGAACCTGTCCCTGTGTTTGATCTAACCAGATTGTGTTTATTAGGTTGGTAGGAGCCTCCCCCACTCAAATTAATAACCCATTTTCTGCCACACAAAAATGCCTTAAATGCAATAAATGCCCTTGGTGGTTGGTTGGATGAAACTCTTACTATGGCAATTAAAGCACGGAAGTTTAGCTTTAGTGAATATGTCAAACAGCTTTTTAGCTTTCAGTACAAATCTCTCCTGCTTCAGTTCTGCATACAGTTTCTATTCATGTTCCAGGACATCTAGTAGATGTGTCTTTTTATTGTTATCCACATATTGTTTGGTCACGAAGTTGTGTAGTTGCACAGACTCAGTCATTTCAATGAGGTATCCTTGCAGCTGCATGAAGAGAAGAAGGCTGTTAACATGTTTTTAAAACATTCCCCCCTCTTTCCTAGAAGATCGTGCTAGGAACATTTTCATGATGGTCTATTAATTCTGAATTTGTATCGCTCTGAAAACATTGCACATAGAAAGGACTTCATGGTCAACTAGCTGCCATTGAGGAACATATTCACTTTTATGTGTCTGACCAACAATTTCCATGGAACTTTTCTGTGATCTCTGGAATAACTGTTCCAGTTTCATAACTGGAGCCATAGTATTGAACCTTCCCGCTCTGTCTTTCCCCACTAAAATGTATTTGAATTCATTTTCTGTAGAGGTATGGTTTTCTCAACTTTAGCTTCTTGCCTCTTTCCAAATACCAAGACCCATATCTCAGTTCATTTATGCAAACAAATTCGCAAAACACAGCAATCAGTGACTTCACAGTCTTCATGTGCAGCTCCCAATCACCTTCCTGATCAGCATGTACCAAGTTTTTCACTAGAGCTATCATGTGCAACACATTTCTCCAATACTTGTAAAGTTCTGATTTTTCTTCACATTCATTGACACACTCTACAAACTTGGTTTTCAGGTTTTCTGATTTTTAACTTGGTGTATTAAACATTCCCTGGCTTTGCATTATATATTTTAAATGAAGTGCATCCTGTGCCTTGTTCATTTGTGAGATAAAATATGCAAAACCTAATTTGTCATTCTTGTTCCAGAAGGCATTCCAGCACAATGTTTCTATAGCCTCAGATATGATAAGCATACATTGCAATGAACAAACATAATGAGTACCGCTCAATACTGACTGGACAGTTTTGCTTCCAAAGATTTCAGCCGCAATATGTGCATTATCTGTGCCACATCCACTGAGATATCTCCCGGCACACCACAACGTTTGTCATGTGGAAAACTCCCATCATTGGATAAAGATCATCAAATTCTGCTAGATTGCTCATTAAAGTGTGTCAGCTACAATACGGAAAACACCTTTGTCACAGAAAATTGGCAGGATAGGCTGGTCTTCAAGCTGAGCTTGCACATTTTGGAAATGTTTTAGAGATGTATATACTGTTGCGTAATTTGTGACTGGGGATGATATTGCTGGTGTAAACCCAACCTTCTTCAGTGGGACTGTATTCTGAGAGATCAGACCATGAAATCCAGCCCATGGAGAAACTGGCTTTTCTTCATCCTTCAGTCTGCACCAAATAAGTGATATGATACATTCAGTTAAATCAGCTTTGTGGACCGCAGCATCAGGTAGAAGAAGATCCATGCCCTCAGCCACTGCTAACAAGTGCCTGCTCCATACTACGTCATTATAACTTGTTGATGTCCTATTAATTGACGTGATTAGCTCTCTACTTTTACACTTCTTATAGAGTGCGTGGGCAGTGATCATGTGTAGAGGAATTTTCTTTTTGCTGTGATGTTAATTACAAAACATGATTTGGAAAGGACAGTACATTTGTAGAGAATAAGACTCACTTCATGGGATTGTCTTCCACTTATTTGCTTATATGTTAAAAGCCATCATCAATGTTGTCTGCTTCTGTTCTGAACTCAAGAACTTTAGGTATTAAACAATGATGTAAAAAATGTTAAGACAATATCAGGCATTCTTGTTGACTTCCATGATTTGTGGAGCTCTGCCGCATCACAAAATCTGTCATTAAGTCCAAAATCTAAATCTTTCAGGACGTTTCTTAAAATGGTTCCTGCAAGCTTTACTGCATTCTGTGATCTTATTTTGACAGCAAGAACTTCAGGAGTCAAATCAGCGGAGAACACCATAAGCGGCCCATTCTTTTCGTTAGACTGACAAAAACTAATTCTTTCATTGTACATTCTCACCAGAAAAATCTTAATTCCATTAATATAGATCAATACAGTTTCACCAATGTTGTCCATTAATTCTGTGAGCTCACCAACTGTGAACTGTAGCCAGCACTCAACAGTTGCTTTAAAATGTACTTTGCTTTTTGAAAGAGTGCAAATGCTGGCGGTTATGTTGTTGCTGGGAGCTCATTGTACATTCATATTTTCCTATGTATGCACGCATGCAGCTCAGGTGGACATACAAATCCACTGCAAATACATTCTCCTTACTATTTAGATCAGCTACTTGGCTGAAAACTTCATCTTGGAAGAAACTAGCTGCAGATAAAAGCATGTTTGCCCTTTGACACTCATATACTCTGTACTTTGTTCCTTCGTCAATCCCCTTGGCTCTTGTTATGGTTAAAACATAGATGACACATTGAAGATCCTCTGCTTTCTGATCAGCTGTTGGAGGTGGACGAGGGGTAGTCATCGATCTTCTAAGAGGATGGGCACTAGTTTTGGTTTTTGCAGTTTCTCAGAGGACTTGTATTCTTGCTGTGATTCACTGGTTTCTGCTATTTTTGTCACTTTTTTCAGGCTTTTTTTCCATTGCATACGACTTGTAGCACTTGTTGTTACAATGATGAGATATTTGCTCCTTTTTACCCATGCTTTTCAATCTTTTGTGAACTTTGCCTTGCCATATGTCTGCAGCACCTCAAACTCTCTTCTGTCCAGCCACAGTTGATGTTAGCTTTTCTTTCGGATTAGTTCTGCATCTGACACATTTTTCTTTGTTGAGGAGTCCTCACATTTGTTATTCAGCAATATTCTGTCAAGAGGTGAAGATCCTATGCTACCACCTGCTTAGCTCATGTTTACGAATTTGAAACAATAGAAAACTTAAAACAAAAATAATATTAAAATAAATTACCAATATGATGGCTAAAACACATCATTACAGAGCCGCCATTTTAGAAAATGGAGAAAGGGTTGCTCTGAGGATTTATTTTCGGTCTCTCTAATACTAATTGACCCCCAAAACCTGTGTTTCAACACCAAAATGAAGAATATAGGTCTCATGGTTCCTGAAATATTACATCATCACTACAACACATCCACCATTTTTTAAAATGTAGTTCAGAAAAAAGTGGTCCGGATAGCAATGTCTACCCAAGCTAAATTACTTCTCTAATGATACAAAAACACAGATGTAAAATGAAAATCTCTGGACAGCTATTTTATTACGGAGGTATATCAAGGTGTCGGGGCTGTATGTGGTAAGTATTTTGGTTTTGTACGTGAGTGACCAGAGAGGTGATTTTATATTGTCTTGGGGCACGGCGCCTAGATGAGGGATTGTGAGAGACAGGAGTGCAAATTATTATTAATATAGTTAGGTTTAAAACATGTAGGGCCAATTATATTTAGATTTAATTTGCAAAGAGCGGTCACAAATTTTGTACCAATGTTTGGCAAATAAAATAAAAAAATTTGAGCTGACATATGTATGAGTAGGTCAGGTATCACACTAAGGAGTACGGGGTTCTCTTATACACCAAGGGATGGACACGAAGGGTACCAATTGTGCCCTTGGTTTCTCGTGGTCCTCTGCTAGAGGAAAAAGGTTAGTATGAGATTGGTGAGCATTAAGAGGAAAAAGGGGGGAATTTTCTTTGCGGACTAGGTGGTCTCGCATACTATATAGTGTCATGCTTCATCATTTGACCACCTAGCCCCACGCAGAGTCTATTTTTTTAGACTCTATGAGACATTAGCACTCAACTGAGTCCCCATTCCATTTTTAATATTACCTGCGTACACCTTGATTAAAAGTACCCAACCAGGATTGGTGACACGTACAGTATTTTTATTCCTAACCTCATCTGGATCCCTGTTAATTATCCTGTAAGATTTATTTCAGCACTCCCTCGATTGTTCCTTTAACAACGAGGTTGAGTCCGGCCAGGTGGTACTATCTTACCTGGGTGGGGCTAGATGGTCAAATGATGAAGCATGACACTATAATGTGTGTGAGACAACCTAGTCCGTAAAGGGAACTCCCTCTTGTAAGACACAATCACCCCCATAGTTACTTTTTCACACACACCTCCATCTAGCATTTATCTACACCTAACCGGCATTATTAGTTAAGGATGCACTAATCCAGTCGCACCCTCCTCTCTGACCCCACACTTCCAGTGGTATATGGTTGTGTATTTTTGTTTTGGGAGTACGTGTGGGGCGGCAGGACTCCCACCACTCTCTTTCGTGTCTTGATATCTCCGTCAACCATAGCAGGAGAGGGAGGACAACTCAATTTAAAAGGATCAGGCATAAGAGGCTTCATCTAGGAGGCAATAAAATATGGGTGAGTTAGGAAGAAGGTGCCTAGAGGTAACAGAATGTATTTGTTTAGTTGTTACAAAGGGACTCAAAAAGCAAATATGAAACCAGACTGGCAAGTGGTCAAGAACCTGAAGACAGCCCAAATCTTCTCGCCCAACTTAAGGTTTGGGATCTGTCTTCGTACCCTATTGGTGCCAGCCTTCATAGCAGCTCTAGTATCTTGTAAATGCAGGTCAATTGCTTTTCTTAGAAAATCTTGGCAGTAGAATAATCAAAGGTATTTTTATAGATAGATCTTAGTGCAAGTGTCTCTGACATGCTTTAAACAGACCTTGCCAGACAGATAGCTTTGTCAGACTGCAAGAGGACAGGAGTTTTAGAATCATCAATCAAAATGTCCTGCCTAGACAAGACAGTTGCAGGAATAGTCTGTGTACCAGGAATGTGAATAATGTGGAAATCATATTGAGTAAATTAATAGGCCCAGCAAACTTGCCTGCTGTTTCTACATTGCATGCCCTGCAGAAACTAGAGGCTTTCGATTGTCCATTTAAACCTTAAAAGCTTAAGCTTTTACTACTCCCATTAAAGGATGATGCCACTCCATAAAAATCATGTGAATATTATTGCTCACATAAATTCAGGACATGGGAGAGTTGAAATAGCACCACTCCCACAGCAAATTAAAATGTGCTGGGAAGCCCAAGTGGCCACACAGCAGATGTCTTTCAGGAAGGTTCCCTTAAACAATGCCCAACAAAAAGACATCCCTCACATAATTTTCTTTGTATGCATGGAAGGCCAAATGTGACAAAAAGGGAATCTGCCTCACAAATGGGAGCTGTCCTATCTAAATAAATGGAAATTGCTCTGTGGACATACAGAGCATGGAGTTCTTCTTCTTCATGTAAAGAGGGATTTTAAAATGAAATACAGGGAGTACAATGTCCTCCTCACAATCACATTTACTGGCCATCCTTGGAGGTAAAGGGGGTTGAGACTAACAGAAACCCCATCAGCACAAAATCTTAAGAACGGGGAGATATCAGAAAGGCTACTATTTCCTCAATCCTATGCCATGAGCAAATGAGGACCAGGAAGAGAACCTTGACGGAGAGATATTTAAGTTTCAAAGACTATAGGAGTACAAAAGGAGCACCAATTGAGGTCTGAACCTTAAGGAGGAAATGGGACAATTTAAGGAGGAATTGGGACAATGTGTAACTGGTCTTCAAAGGAAAACGTTTCTCAGATACTGAGATGCTAATGGCGGTGGTAAGGCAATATCAGCGCTCCTAAAATATTGAATAGAAGCCCACCAAGCCTTTATTGTAGAGATTGCTAACCTTAACATAAAGCCATATTTAAGGAAATCTAAGATCGTGACAGGAGCACATGAGGCAGGAGTTAATTCTCTGTCCTTGCACCAGGATTTGAAATTACACAGGTTGTGACTGTGAGCCATCATCATGGAAGGTTTTTTAGAGAGTTGAATTCTTTATGGCACTTCTTTTGAGCAACAGTGGGCTAAAAGAGCTAGCCTTTAAAGAGCGCTATCCCCAGTCTCAGCTATTTGAGTGTGTTTGATTTCAGAAGAGGAGGTCTCATTGGGTAAGACTGAATGGGAAGCTAGTGATGACAAACCTCCATCTGCAACAGTAGGGGAAACAAGTTCTTCTAGACAATGAGCAGGATTTCTGTGTGATACTCCTTGATCTTTCTCAGATCTCTCAGAATTAGTTGAAATGGAAGGAACCCACACAGGAGACCCTTAGTCTAAAGACTAACTAGGGCATATACTGCCCAATCTTTACTAAATGGAACCAGGCTACCGAAAAGTGGAAGCAAGTTATGGGACCTGGTCCTCTCTGCAGGTTCACCCCCAAATGTTTTGCCCCTCCTTGATTTTTTCTGAATTTGTTGTTGTTTGCCTTACGACTCTGTGCACTTGACCACTACGAACCAGTGCTATAGTGCTTGTGCTCTCTCCTTTAAACATGGTACAATTAGTTCACACCTGTTTGGCATATTTAATTAACTTGCATGTCTCTAGAAAAGAGGTCTATAATACATGTAGTGCCTTTACCTTAAATGCTACCAGTGGGTCTGCATCACTTATTATGACACACACTGAAGAAGCACCTTAAAATATGTCCCAGGTTTGCTACTGTAGCCTGAACGCAGTTTTAAACTGCTATGTTAACTTGACATTTGAACTTTAAGTTTGTTTTTTAATATATATCACACCTAAGGTGCATCCTAGGTAGTCCATAGGGCAGGGTTCTGTGCAATTCAAAGGTTGGAGATGTGCTTCTAAGCTTTACATATCCTGGTACTGAAAAACTCTTACGTTTGTTTTTCACTACTGCAAGGCCTATCCCTCCCACAGGATCACATTGGGGATTCCTTATTACATTTAATGAGCTGTAATTTCCAATTGGGAGATGTTAGAAATTGGGTCTCTAGCTGGCAGAGGTATACACTTTGTCCAAGTAGGGACCACAATCCTAGTCAGGGTAAGTCACAACACAACCTAAAAGATCCTGTGATCCGCTCTGGTAGCTTGGCACGGAGCAGGCAGGCTTAACTTAGAAGGCAATATGTAAAGTATTTGTGCAATACCTCATACTCCACACCAGTTTAGGAAAATAGATAATATTAAACTGAATAAAATAAGACCAAAACAACAAAAAAAATATATACACAAGTCAAGATATCACTTTTTAAAGGTTTAAGTGAGTCTCAAGCCTTGAGAATCAGAGTTTGTATCCTTTTAACATACAGTACCTGGAATGCGTCAAAAATAACGATGCCGGGGGCCGCACAGGAGGAGATGCATTGTAAAGTAAAGAGATGTGAAGGTGATGAGGTGTTTCTTTTCATGCATCAAGGTGATGCGTCTGTTTCCAGGAGCGCAGTCTAGGTTCCTCACTGTGATACAGGGATATTTTGACACCCTGTGATGTGCGTGGAAAATCCAGAACGTGTTATGAAGAGTCAACAGTTGCTACATCAATCCGGCAGGCGAAGCGGCAATTCTTCAGCCCAAGACAGGCAGTGCGTCGATCCAGCAGGCATTGAGTTGAATTTTACGAGTGTTGCATTCAACGCACTGTATTTTGTTCTCTTTTGTGAAGTTTTGATGGCCCTAAGACTTCAGAACAGGAGGCACTTGTGGGGGAAGGCAGAGTCCTTCCAGCAGGGTCAGGGGCTAGCAGGCAGCAGGGCAACAAGCATGATAGCAGTCCTTCTAGCAAAGCAGCTAAGATAAGTCCTTTGGGCAGCACGGAAGTCCCTCGGACAGAGTCCATTTGTAAGTCCAGAAGTGGCTGATTTGGTGGGGACACAGACACAGTATATATACCTCAAAGTGCCTTTGAAGTGGGGGAAACTACAAAGAATGGTTTTGAAGTGCACAGGTTTCCCTTTCAAGCCAGCCCTGCCAGCCAGGAGCCCTGTGGAGGGTTATCAGTCCTTTGTGTGAGGGCAGGCCACTGGCTATTCAGGTGTAAGTGAGAGTCCCTTCATGCTTCCTGCCCAGGAAAACCCATCAGTATGCAGATACAGCAGAGTGCCTTGTGATCATGACTTTCTGGGTAGAATGCACAAGGGAAGGTATCAACCAGCACAAACCAGATGTGGGATGGAGGCAGGCTGTAAGGCACAGAGACCAATTAGTGCAGAGAAATCCCTACTTTCTAAAAGTGTAGTTTCTAAAATAGTAATGTAGAATCTAACTTCACCAGTAAGTAGGATTTCTCACTACCATTCCAATCATATCAAACATGTCAAAGATACTCCTCCCTGATCAGAAATTACCACATAAATGTATTTTAGGAACTTTCCAATGCTGGCCCATGGGAGGGGCAGGCTTCACAGTAGTGCAAACAACGTTGGGTGGTTTTCACTGACCGGAAATGTAAAACATACAAGTACATGTCCCTCTTTTTACTTACATAGCACCCTGCCATGTGTGCTACATAGTGCCTACCTCAGGGGTGACTTACATGTAGTAGAAGGGGAATTTAAGGCTTGGTGAGTATTTTTAAATGCCAAGTCAAATTGCCAGTGAAACTGCACACACAGGCCTTACAACTGCAAGCCTGAGACATGGTTAAGGGTCTACATATGTTGGTGGCACAATCAGAACTGCAGGCCCACTCGTAACATTTAATTTATAGGCCCTGAGCACATGCAGTGCACTTTACTAGGGACATACAAGTAAATTAAATATGTCAATTGCGTATAAGCCAAAAGTTACCATGTTTTAGGGAGAGAGAGGACATGCACTTTAGCACTGGTTAGCAGTTGTAATGTGCCCTACCAAACAGTCAAACAATAGAGGGATTAGATGTGCCTGAATGGGCCATCTGCTGACAGGACGTTGGGGAGGTGGAGCTGAACACAGCCCTACTTGCAAATGAATAGCCAGTGTTCTGCCTTCACACAAAGGGCCTAACAATGTCACATTGTCACTGCAGCCGTGGCATAGGAGTCAGGAAATTACATTCACTTCAAAGTTACTGTCTAGAAGCTTCTCCCACCTTTCAGAAGGAGGGCACGAGGGTGTGAAAAGGGGACCTTGGTACACTTCTGGAACTCTGGATGCTCTGTCAGGAAGAAGCACAGCTGTGCGGCTGGAAAGGAATGCCACTTTGCTGGACTGCTGCTCTGAAGGACTAGATCGATTATAGGTGAGTTCCCACTTCAAAAATTACTAATAATGAGCACAATGCTTCAGTAGTTGTTTATTACATAGAAGACATCAGTTCCATAGGTTTATAGTCCAGTTAATTAATGATAATCTTGAAGCTGAGATTAAGTTCCAAGGATCAGCAACATAATAGTCCAATCAACTAATATCAAGGTTGGAGAGAAATCAAGTAACAATATTCGATGGAAGAACAGCCAACACGTGTTTCGCCCCTTTAGCGGGTAGGCGGGGGCTTTCTCAAGGCCAGTTCAGAGCATAATGAAAAACTTCTGACATCAATTGTCACAATTATGGATAGGAATCTAAAGATGCAGTAAGCAAAGGAAATACTGGCGAAAGATCACCGGCGCGTCCTGCGTTCAATCGCTCTGAAGGACTGCTGCTCTCCTGGATTGTTGTCTTCCTGGTCTGCTACCTTCTGCTTTCAGGACCTTAGCTGTGATTTGCGAGGGCTAGTTTGCTAGCCTCCCATTCAAAGCCACAGGGACACAAAAGGTTTCTTTCATCTTGAACTCGTACCTGGACCAAGCCTGAGCAAATCCAAAAGTGGGGACATGGAACATTGTTGGCTAAAATATGCTCTGAGAACCAGGAGAAGACTGGTACCGACATTCTTGCCTATCTGCCCGAGTTCCATTGCCTGTCAATTTAGCTTTGCAGCTTCTCCCACTACATTCTTCTCCGCAGCAGTAAATCCTTTACAACCATCCTTCCCAAAGGGGTATCCAACCTTCTGGAACTGTCTTTGGCTATAGCCCCCTGCCTCGCTACCCAGGAGGGTTCAACTTGCATTTTGCTGACTAAGGCCCTAATTACGAGTGTTGCAGTCTTAATACCATCAGACTTGCAGTGGCGAACTTGACCGCCACCAATGCGGCAGTCTGACTGTCACATTAAAACCCTAGCTCCCTCGGGATCTTGGATCCCGGAATTCTGGCGGTGGCAGAGAACCTAATCCACCAGCTCAGCACTGCCCTGTGGATTATGACCTTGTTCTTTACAAGCATTTTCGTGGCGGTAATACCACTATGAAAAGGTTGGTGAAGAACAGGTGCAGGTGGCCACAGGGGGTGGCCCCCCTACCCAGCACCATCTCAATGTTCAGTGTCTGCCTTGCAGATAGTGAACATTGTGAGGGTGCTGGTGCACCTTGCTGGCTACGGCATTGCCACCGGCTTGGTTTTGCCCACCAGCCTAGTGGGAAACTCTTAATGGGTCAGGCGGGGAGATAGCCTGTGTGACGGCAACCTTCCCATCGGAAATGTGGCGGACTATGAAAATCGTCTGCCAAACTCCTAACGAGGCACTCATTCTGAACGTAAAAGTCTTCACCACTTCTTTGACCAAAGGCACAATGCTTTTCTCACCACATGAGTTTCATCTCTTTAAATGCAAACAAGAATAAACCATATCAGAAAAATATCTTGAATAGTTCCTTATAGTTTTTTAACATGCCCTGCTGGGAAGTGTAAAAATCTTCACCAACACCAGTGTAGTGAAGGACATTACTATTGTTTCAACTCTTTTTATAATAAACCATGAGGACTTTACAACCACCTTTCCTATCACTGAGTGTTAGAAATTGGGTTTTTGGTTGGCAGTCAGGTTACCCTCTGTCCTAGCAAGAACCCTCACTCTAGTCAGGGTAAGTCACAGACAAACCAAAATTATCCTGTGCCCACCCTCTGGTAGCTTGGCACGAGCAGTCAGGCTTAACTTAGAAGGCAATGTGTAAAGTATGTGTGCAATAAATCATATAATAACACCATATAGCACCACAAAAATACACCACACAGTGTTTGGAAAAATATAGAATATTTATCTGGATAATTGTAAGCCAAAAGGAATCAAGATGTAATGTGAAATTGTAGAGATATCACTGAAAAGTGATATTAAGGCCCTCATTCTGACCTTGGCGGTCTTTTCGCAAGACCGCTGAGTTACCGCCGCGGTGAAGACCGCCGACCGCGGCGGTGTGCCGCTGTGCGCATTCTGACCGCTGGGAGCGTTCCGCCGGAAAACCGCCAGCAGCCACACTGGCGGTCGGCGGGAAAGTGGAGACTGGTCAACCTCCACCGCCACGCCAGCAGAACACCGCCCACAGAATTACGACCCACATTTCTGTGTGGCGGTCTTCTGTTGGCGGTCTTCTGTTGGCGGTCACGTCCCTATGGCTCCCGTCGCCTCCCGGAGGACCAACGCACAAGGTAAGTTGATCGTCCGTGAGGGGAGGGGGTGGGGGGTTGTTGTGTGATGTGGGCGTGCATGGGGGTGTGCGTGTGAGTGTGTAGAGGGGGTGTGTGAGTGCGTGTATGCGGGCGGGGGGTGCTGCTGTGTCTATGGGTAATGTGTGCTGTTCGGCAGGTGCGCATGTCGGCATGTATGTGTGCGGGTATGTGTCCCCGTTGTGTATGTGTGTGTAGGGGGTGTGTATATGTGCATGTTGGGGGTGTGTGCATGTCGGGGTACATGTATGTGCATGTCGGGGTGGGGGTGGGGAGGGGGTTCGTACCACCTCTGGGGGGTGGCAGAGGGGTGGAGGGTGTGGGGGGAGGACTCGGGTGGGTAGTGGGGGGTGGGGGAGACCCCTATCAGTGCCAGGGAAGGAATTCCCTGGCCCCGATAGTGCTTACCGCCATGGTTCGCACGGCGGTTCCCGCCCGCAAGAAACCGCGGCGGTAGGCAGGGTCATAATACCCTTGGCGGTCTTGGGACGACCGCCGGGCCGGAGTGCGCAAACTCCAGCCCCGCGGTCATGACCGCCGCGGCGGTCGGAGTGGAGAAGTAGCGGTCGGTCGCGGCGGGGACCGCCGCGGTCAGAATGCCATTTTTAATACCGCCGGTCTGTTCGCGGTCCGACCGCCGTCTCTCCGCCGACCGCCAGGGTCAGAATGAGGGCCTAAGTGTCTTAAGTCTTTAAAAAGCAAACAAAGTCTCTTTCAAGCACAAAGTACCTGGTTTACAGTGGAAAATCTCCGCAAAGGGGCCGCAGAAGAAGAGATGCGTCGTTATTTTTCACGCGGGGAAGTCATGCGTCGTTTTCCGGCACGCGGAAAGTCTCTTTCTGTGGTTCGCGGGATTACCAGATGTCCTGGTGTCTGTGCGTGGATTCTTCAGCTTGTTTTTCGGCTGCATGTCTTTCCGGGAGGCTGTGCGTGGAATTTTCGTTCTCACAGCAGGCATTGCGTCGATTTCCCCTCTGGAAGTCGGGCAGCGTTGTCCTTGCGAGGCCGTGCGTCGAAGTTCCGGTCACCCCGAAGGCATTGCGGCGATCAGCGTAGGTGTGCGACAATTTTCTTGCCGCGGAGCAAGCTGTGTGTCGAAATTTTCAGTGCACGAAGAGTCCAAATGAAAAAGAGAAGTCTTTTTGGTCCTGAGACTTCAGGGAACAGGAGACAAGCTCTATCCAAGCCCTTGGAGAGCACTTTTACAGCCAGACAAGAGTTCAGCAAGGCAGCAGGCCAGCAGCAGGGCAGCAGTCCTTTGTAGAAAGCAGACAAGTGAGTCCTTTGAGCAGCCAGGCAGTTCTTCTTGGCAGGGTGTAGTTTCTGGTTCAGGTTTCTTCTCCAGCAAGTGTCTGAGGTGGTAGGGCAGAGGCCCTGTTTTATACCCAAATGTGCCTTTGAAGTGGGGGAGACTTCAAAGAGTGGTTTAGAAGTGCACCAGGTCCCCTTTCAGTTCAATCCTGTCTGCCAGGGTCCCAGTAGGGGGTGAGGCAGTCAGAGCAGGCCCTCCACCCTCCCAGCCCAGGAAGACCCATACAAAATGCAGATGTATGCAAGTGAGGCTGAGTACCCTGTGTTTGAGGGGTGTCTGAGTGAATGCACAAGGAGCTGTCAACTAAACCTAGCCAGACGTGGATTGTAAGGCACAGAAAGATTTAAGTGCAGAGAAATGCTTACTTTCTAAAAGTGGCATTTCTAAAATAGTAACATTAAATCCAACTTCACCAGTCAGCAGGATTGTGTATTACCATTCTGGCCATACTAAATATGGCCTTCCTACTCCCTTCAGATCAGCAGCTGCCGCTTCAACAATGTATGAGGGCAGCCCCAATGTTAGCCTATGAAGGGAGCAGGCCTCACAGTAGTGTAAAAATGAATTTAGGAGTTTTACACTACCAGGACATGTAAACTACACAGGTACATGTCCTGCCTTTTACCCACACAGCACCCTGCTCTAGGGGTTACCTAGGACACATACTAGAGGTGACATGTGTAGAAAAAAGGGGAGCTTTAGGCTTGGCAAGTACTTTTAAATGCCAAGTCGAAGTGGCAGTGAAACTGCACACACAGGCCTTGCCCTGGAAGGCCTGGGACAAGGTAAGAGGCTACTTGAGCGGGTGGCACAACCAGTGCTGCAGGCCCACTAGTAGCATTTAATCTACAGGCCCTAGCACATACAGTGCACATTACTAGGAACTTATAAGTATATTAAATAGTCCAATTGGGTATGATCAAAAGTTACCATGTTTAAAGGGAGAGAGCACATGCAATTTAGCACTGGTTAGCAGTGGTAAAGTGTGCAGAGTCTAAAAGCCAGCAAAACAGAGTCCAAAAAGTGGAGGGAGGCAGGCAAAAAGTTAGGGGTGACCACCCTAAGGCATGTCAGGTCTAACATGTGTCCCCCCCAGCTGAAAGTGCGGAGAGCTACCCGACCTCCTGGGAGCTTTCATCGCTAAGGCGGAAGTATCTGGAGAGGTCAACCCCTGGGCGATGTTCCACCGTAAAATGCCATCCCCTGTAGGGAAATGGACCACCTCAAGAGTTTTGGATTCTCACCCCTCATCTGCATGAGCCATCTGAGGGGCCTGGGGTCCGTCTGAACCCGGAAGTGAGTCCCAAACAGGTAAGGTCTTAGCTTCTTCAGTGCCCAAATCACAGCAAATGCTTCTCTCTCAATAGCACTCCACCTTTGTTCCCGTGGTAATAGTCTTCTGCTAATAAAGACTACTGGTTGGTCTGAGCCCTCCTCATTTGGCTCTGCTAGAACAGCCCCTATGCCATGCTCTGAAGCGTCGGTCTGCACAATACATTCCTGGGAGTAGTCAGGGGCCTTGAGCACAGGGGCCGTGCATGGCTTCCTTCAGAGAATCAAAGGCTTTCCGACAAGCCTCTGTCCAATTCACCAACCTAGGTTGTTTCTTGGAAGTGAGTTCTGTCAAGGGGGACACAATGGTACCATAGCCCTTGACAAATCTGCGGTAGTATCCAGTGAGGCCCAAAAAGGCTCTCACCTCAGTCTGTGTTCTAGGTGGTTGCCAGGCCTTGATAGTTTCAATCTTGGCCTGGAGTGGCTGAACCTTGCCACCACCTACTAGGTGTCCCTACTACACCACAGAACCCTGCCCAATCTGGCACTTACTAGCCTTGATAGTCAGGCCTGCCTGTTGCAGAGCCTGAAGCACCTCCTTGAGGTAGAGCAGGTGTTCCTCCAGGCTGGAACTGTAGACAGCTATGTCGTCCAGGTAAGCTGCACAGTAGGCATCTTTACCAGCTAGGACCCTGTTAACCAACCGTTGGAAGGTAGCGGGGGCATTTTTCAGTCCAAATGGCATCACCCTGAATTGGTAATGACCATCAGGGGTGGAAAATGCTGATCTTTCTTTAGCTCCTCAGTCAGGCCAATCTGCCAGTACCATGAAGTAAGATCGAACGTACTCAGGAACTTGGCAGCACCGAGTCTGTCAATGAGCTTATCAGCTCGGGGGATGGGGTGAGCATCAGTCTGGGTGACTGAGTTGAGACCCCGGTAGTCCACACAGAACCGGAGTTCTGGCTTAGCACCTGGGGCAGTAGCCTTAGGAACAATACCACCGGGCTGGCCCAGGGACTACTGGATTTCTCAATAACCCCTAAAGTCAACATCTTGGAGACCTCCTCCTTGATGCTGGCCTTCACCTTATCCGACAACCTGTAAATTTTGTTCTTCACAGGGGGAATGTCACCTGTGTCAATGTCATGAACACAGAGGTGGGTCAGTCCAGGAGTAAGGGAGAACAGGGGGGAGAACTGCTCTAACAGCTCATAGCAGTCTCCTCTCTGGGTTAGAGTCAGGGAGTAAGAGAGAATGACACCCCACTGACCCATCCCCTTCTTTGACTGAGAGGAGATCGGGGAGACGTTCACTCTCCTCTTCCATGCCCTCATCTGTGACCAGGAGAATACTGACCTCAGACCTCTCAAAGTGAGGTTTGAGCCGGTTGTGATGGAGGACCCTTAGGGGGTGCCTAGGGGTCTTGAGGTCCACTAGGTAAGTGGCCTCCCCTTTACGCTCCTTGATCTCAAAGGGGAAGTCCAGCAGTCCTGGGGAGCCCTGGGCTCTACTGGCTCCATCACCCAAACTTTGTCTCCAGGTGAGAACTCAACCAGAGTGGTCTTCCTGTCATACCACTCCTTCATCACCTCTTGACTGGCCTTGAGGTTACTCTGGGCCTGCTTCCAGAAGCGTTGGGTTTGGTTGCGGAGGGCCAGCATGTAGCTGACCACATCCTGGGGAGGTGACTTGGGAGCTTTCTCCCAGCCCTCCTTCACAATGCTTAGGGGTCCCCTGACAGGGTGACCATAGAGAAGCTCAAAGGGGCTGAACCCCACCCCTTTCTGGGGCACCTATCTGTAAGCAAACAACAGGCAGGGTAAGAGGACATCCCACTTACTCCTCATGGCCTGAGTCAGGCCACTAATCATGCCTTTCAGGGTCTTTTTGAATCTCTCAACAAGCCCATTGGATTGAGGATGGTAAGGGGTGGTAAACCGGTAAGTCACCCCACACTCATCCCACATGGACTTCATGTATGCAGACATGAAGTTTGTGCCCCTGTCAGACACAACCTCCTTAGGGAATCCCAAACGGGTAAATATTCCCAACAGGGCTCTGATTACCACTGGTGCAGTCACTGTTCTCAGAGGGATGGCCTCTGGATAGCGGGTGGCATGGTCCACCAAAACCAGGATAAACCAGTTGCCCAAGGCAGTTTTGGTGTCCAAGGGTCCAACAATGTCGATGCCCACCCTTTCAAAGGGGGTGCCAAGGACTGGGAGTGGGAGCAGGGGAGCTTTAAGCCGTTCCCCTGTCTTCCCACTAGCCTGGCAGGTGGGGCAAGCTCTGCAGAAGTTATCTGAGGCTGTCCTCAATCTGGGCCAATGGAAGTGGGTGTCAAGCCTATTAAAGGTCTTGTCTTGGCCCAGGTGTCCTGCCAGGGGGATGTCGTGAGCCAGACCCAGTAGGAAGTTCCGGTAACACTGGGAGACCACCAGCACACGGGCTGCCCAGGACCTGGAACCTTACGCTCACTGTAAAGGAGATCATTCTCTGAGTAAATATGGTGAGTGCCAGAGGCATCACCTGCTGCTTGGGCTGTGGCTTGTTGCCTCAGACCCTCAAGGGCGGGGCATTCTTTCTGCACCTTGCAGAATTCTGCTCTGGTTGGCCCCCCCTCTACTTGCCAGCCAGCAAGTTCAGGTAGGTTACCCAGGTCAGCTAGGTCCTCCCCAGTGGGCTCAGGGGCCTCCTCCTCCTCAGGGGCCTCGTCCACCACCATGGGAACATTTGAGGCAGGTTTCCCGTGCCTCTTGCCCTTCCTCTTTGCAGCTGTCTGGGCCATTTTTCCAGGCTGCAGACGCCTTTGACTCCCTTCCCAGGCAGCCATGGACCGTGTGGTCATGCAGACCCACTCAGGTAACCCTAACATCTCCAGGTGAGATCTGAGCTCTACTTCTTTCCAAGCAGTATACTCAAGATCGTTGCCTAACAGACAATCTACAGGCATGGCAGGACTCACAGCTACTTTCAGAGTATCAGAGACCCCCCAACTCAAAGGGAACCAGAGCCACCGGTAGGTGACTCTCACGATTGTCAGCGACTATGACCTGGTGGAATGTATTAGGGACTATCTGCTGTGTTGACACCAGCTGACTCTTGATAGTAGTCATACTGGCTCCTGTGTCACGCAGACCCTCCACCTTTTGCCCATCAATGGTGACCCACTGCCTGTACTTGGAAGTCTTGTGGGGCATGTGGGCTTTGGGCACCATTTCTCTTTCTCCCAGGGACACTAGGGAAATCTCTACCTGCTCCCCAAAGCTATCTGGGTCCATCTCCCCCCCCGAGCGCTACACTTGTCAACCCAGGTGTCTGTCCAGTAGTGGATGGTGCCCTCTTGGAGCACTGGGGTCGCCTTTATAGTGACCATACTGGTGGCACTCTAAGCATTTGGGGTTGGATCTCCCTGATTTATCATAGGTCCCTGGCTTTTTCCCAAATCTGGAAAAGGAATGGTTGCCACCCCCTCCCTGGAAATTCTTTTGGGGGCCTTTGGAGAGTTCCTTATCTGTAAGTCTATCTCCCCCCTCTTTCTCCTGTTGGGAACCCTGATCACCTTTGTGGGTGTCCCCCCAAGGTACCTTTTTGGACACTCTGGTGCAAACCCAGAGGTCCGCCTCCTCAGCAAGCTTCCTGGGATCAGTCAGCTTACTATCTACCAAGTGCTGGCGCAACTCTGTAAAAGTAGTATTGAGCATATGCTCTCTCAGAATCAAGTCATATAACCATTTATACTTATCTACTTTGTTGCCCCGCACCCATCCATTCAGTGCCTTACTGGAAAAGTCAAAGAAATCTACCCATGTTTGCGTGTTTTGTTTGGTGCTGTCCCTGAACCTCTGACGATATCCCTCAGGAGTCAGCCCAAACTTGGCAAGTAAAGTGGCTTTCTGAAGTGGGTATGTGTTTTGATCAGGTTGATCCAATGTGAGAAGTGTGTCCCTCCCCAATGGCGGCACATAACCCCACATAGCTACCCCCCATTGCCCTTCAGGAACCTCATGAGCCCTTAGTGCAACTTCATAAGCAGCTAACCATTTATCTATGTCATCTCCCACCACAAAACTGGGCACCACATTTTTGGGTATACGAACCTTCTTTTCTCCAACAGGTCCTGTCTGTATGCTGCCACCATTATTGCTGGATTCAGACTGTCTCGCCTTGATCTCCAGCTCCTTGAGACTCAGTTCATGAGCCAACAATAGTTTCTTTTCAGCCAAAGCTCTTTCAGCTTCCCCTTGTTTGGCTTCTCTCTCTGCCCTCTTTTCTTCCTGTTGGGCCTCAATTTTCAGTTTTGCCATTCGCAATTGGAACTGCCTTTCTTCTCTCCTTTCCTCTGCGGTCAGGCTTTGCTCAGAGACACTGCTCCCTGGTCTGGAAGGGTGCATAATTGCAATGGTAACATTACCCACTGATGGCAATAAATCCTCTGAGAGGCCATTTTCTGGCTCCTCTTTCTCCTCATCCTCCTCTAAATGGACTTCTGCCCAGGCCCTCAGCGCCACTTGAAAGTCCTCCTTTTTGGAGGCCCCTTGGGTGGGTACTCTCAACACCCTGCAGAACCCTCTTAGCTGTTTGACAGTAGATGTCTCCAACAGGGCTAGGTCCAAATCTCCTACTTCAGACCCAGCCAGAGACATGTTGTGTGAGGATTTAGTTCTTGAAAATTGTCAGGAAAAACGAATTTGCAAAAAGAGATAAAAATCAAGTTTACCTTCAACTGTGGGTAGGTAGTGAAATACATAGCTACTGTATGTCTCTGCACAAATACAAATCCTATCCTCACCGCTGATCACCAATGTTAGAAATTGTGTTTTTGGTTGGCAGTCAGGTTACCCTCTGTCCAAGCAAGAACCCTCACTCTAGTCAGGGTAAGTCACACACAGTCCAAAATTATCCTGTGCCCACCCTCTGGTAGCTTGGCACGAGCAGTCAGGCTTAACTTAGAAGGCAATGTGTAAAGTATTTGTGCAATAAATCATACAATAACACCATATAGCACCACAAAAATACACCACACAGTGTTTGGAAAAATATAGAATATTTATCTGGATAATTGTAGGTCAAAACGAACCAAGATGCAATGTGAAATTGTAGAGATATCACTGAAAAGTGATATTAAGGGGGTCATTCTGACCCCGGCGGGCGGCGGTTGCCGCCCGCCAGGCGGGAAGCGCCATTAGGCCGCCCCGTGGTCAAAAGACCGCTGGGGCCATTCTAACTTTCCCGCTGGGCCGGCGGGCGCTACCTAAGGTAGCGCCCGCCGGCCCAGCGGGAAAGGGGCCTGCAACACAGAAGCCGGCTCCGAATGGAGCCGGCGGTGTTGCAGGTGTGCAACGGGTGCAGTTGCACCCATTGCGCTTTTCACTGTCTGCATAGCAGACAATGAAAAGCAGGCTGTGGCCCTGTTAGGGTCCCCAGGACACCCGTTCCCGCCATCCTGTTCCTGGCGGTAAAAACCGCCAGAAACAGGGTGGCGGGAAGGGGGTCAGAATCCCCATGGCGGCGCTGCTTGCAGCGCCGCCATGGCGGGTTTGGGCAACCGGGGTTAATCCGGCGGGAAACCGCCGGACCCGGTTTTCTGACCGCGGCATTACCGCCGCAGTCAGAATGGCCCAGGAAGCACCGCCAGCCTGTTGGCGGTGCTTCCGTCGTCCCCGGCCCTGGCGGTCTTTGACCGCCAGGGTCGGAATGAGGGCCTAAGTGTCTTAAGTCTTTAAAAAGCAAACAAAGTCTCTTTCAAGCACAAAGTACCTGGTTTACAGTGGAAAATCTCGACAAAGGGGCCGCAGAAGAAGAGATAGGTGGAAAAATGGTGTGTGCATCGATTTCTCCCCTGCACACACGGACTTGCGTCATTATTTTTCACGAGGGGAAGTCGTGTGTCGTTTTCCGGCGTGCGGACTGTCTCTTTCTGTGGTTTGCGAGATTATCAGATGTCCCGGGGTCTCTGCGTGGATTCTTCGGCTTGTTTTCCGGCTGCGCGACATTCCGGGAGGCGATGCATGGAATTTTCGTTCTCACGGCAGGTGTTGTGTCGATTTCCCTTTTGGAAGTCAGGCGGCATTGTCCTTGCGAGGCCGTGCGTCGAAGTTCCAGTCGCCCCGAAGGCGTCGCATCAGCCTCAGTGTGCGGCGATTTTCTCACTGCGAAGCAAGCTGTGCGTCGAAATGTTCGGCGCACGAAGAGTCCAAATGAAAAAGAGAGGTCTTTTTGGTCCTGAGACTTCAGGGAACAGGAGGCAAGCTCTATCCAAGCCCACTAGTAGCATTTAATCTACAGGCCCTAGGCACATACAGTGCACATTACTAGGGACTTATAAGTATATTAAATAGTCCAATTGGGTATGATCAAAAGTTACCATGTTTAAAGGGAGAGAGCATATGCACTTTAGCACTGGTTAGCAGTGGTAAAGTGTGCAGAGTCTAAAAGCCAGCAAAACAGAGTCCAAAAAGTGGAGGGAGGCAGGCAAAAAGTTAGGGGTGACCACCCTAAGGCATGTCAGGTCTAACACTGAGGTAATGCTTAACCTTGTAAATCCAAAATGTGTATTGTCTCACCTGCCACAAGTACTTATAAACTCCCTAAATCAGGTTCAAAACACTATCACAACCTTATCCCCATATGAGGCCCACAAGGATCCTTCCAGATTTAGAAACTTTGGCCCTCATTTTGACATTGGCGGTGCTGACTGCCGCCAACTTACTGCTGCCACAGCGGATTACCGCCACCCATATTATGACCCACACATAGCAATCCGTCATTATACAGCCACACACACAAGTTCGCCAGCCCTAATGTCAGTGATAAACTGCCGGTAGCAAAATCCACACCTTTAAGCCAACAGAACTACGCCCACAGCATTATGACCCATGAATCACTGTGGCGGACATTCAATAGCACTAAACCATTGGCGGTACATACCGCTGCGCTCAAAATACACACAACCTAACAAAACAACACCACATTGGACAATTTGAATAACTCACACCTGACACACATACACACACCACACCCACACCACTATAAAACACACACGCACATTACCCACAACCCTTCACGATAAAAAACAATTGCCACAAGAGAGACAGCAAGACTACAGACAAGACCGCAGCCACTCACCACCATCACCTATACACCATCCATGCACCTTACATCACACACCCCAATACATCACCCCACACACCCTCACCCACACCACTCACACTACACCCATGGCACCACAACAACACCCCAGGTTCTCAGAGGAGGAGCTAAGGGTCATGGTGGAGAAAATTATCCGGGGTTTAGACACAGCTATTCGTATCACAGGTGCAGCAGACATCCATCGCAAGGAAGATGGAGCTATGGCGGAGAATCGTGGATAGGGTCAACGCCGTGGGACAGCACCCCAGAACAATGGATGACAACAGGAAGGGGTGGAATGACCTATGGGGGAAGTGCGTTCCACAGCAGCAAGACACCAAATAGCTGTACAGAGGACTGGCGGTGGACCCCCAACTCCTCCCCCACAACTAACAACATGGGAGGAGCGAGTTTTGGCATTCATGCATCCTGAGGGCCTGGCAGGAGTAGGAGGACTGGACTCTGGTAAGTCAAATCTCTATTACTATCACCTCCCTACCTGCATGCCATCACAAACCCCCACTCCTACCCTTACACCCACCACTGCACCACCTCCCACATACCCCACCATCACAACCCACTCAGCCCAATACCAAGCCCTGCATGTAACACCAATGCATGGACACCACTCACAGACCTGCATGGACACCTATCACCACTGCATGCCCAATAGAGAGAATTACCTAGCCCCCAAAATAACTACTCACACAAGGCAAAGCTGACAGGGCAATAACAACCATAGAGGGTAACACACCCATGCACAAGATGACACACACAGAAACAATAACACTGCATTTACATCCCCACAGGGCCCCCACCCAACATCACTGAAAAGGAGGTGCCAGCAACATCCAGTCCCTCCCCAGAAGAGGCCCGCAGTGATGACAGCAGCTCTGGTTGCCTGAATCACGATGACCAACCTGGCCCATCAGGGATCTCCGGACAGTCGGTTACCCAGGCACAGTCGCAAACCACCACAGAGCCTCCCCCTCAGGAAACACCAGCACAGTAACCACCTAGTGGGCCCATACGTCTGTACCCAGGACACGTCAATAAGCAGTGTGTCCACCACTACAGGGACGCCAGGTCACCCAACAAACACAGGATGATCAGGGACTTGGGGTCAGTGGGCACACGGTTCAGGGGACAGAGGTGCAGGACAACAGGGAAGCTGGGAGGACTGCTGTGTGATAGGGGGAGGACATGCCCAGGGAACCAACTCTCCTAGAGGCACTCACCAACATCCTGGGAGCATACGACCATTCCCAGGTACGATGGGCTAGATACTGGACAGGTTGCAGGAGACCCAGCGGGTGCAGGAAGGACAGTACTTGGGGATTAGGGAGGACTTGAAGGACATAAACACCACCCTGGTCACTACTGCAGGGGTGCTGGCAGACATGACCAACACCATGAGGGAGGCAGTGTCACAACAGTGGGCCACTGACACTAGCCAAACCGATGAACAACCTTCCACCTCCGCTGCCACTAGTTGACAGTAGTCCCCGCCACAGGAAAAACAGGCCACCAGCACCCCACCCCCTGCAGAAGGAGAACCACCCCACAAATGGTCCCTGTGATCCAGGCAGAAGCCAGAGACTATTCTCAAGAAACCCGCCAGGAAATAAGACTCTCCTGATTGTCACCCTTGTGTCCCACTCTGTCACCCTGTTCACCATGAACTGCCATTGCTCCACTTCCTATGCCCCCTTGGACAATGCACCTGTGATACAAATAGACTGGACTCTTACCTGGACATTACTCCACCATCACCCCAGCCCATTGTGCATCCCCCTCTACTTATTAGCACTTAAATAAACACCCTTTGGATAAATACAAGTATGGAGTCTGTCAAATGATTGAACTATGTATTCATTTAACAAGCTTTAAACACTGCAATACAACTGTACAATAATGTATACATAGGAATGACCTATAGTTGGCTGCAGTCAACACACCAGGAGCGATCGTGGGGCACAAATATCTGAAAATAGAGATGCTCAAGGGTACAGTAAGAGGCCTAGAAGTGGAATAATCAGCCTGCAAGTGACAATGTCAAACACAAAACTGTCAATGTAAAGTGAAATTACAGTGTATTCCCTGTGTGTCATTGGAAGTATTGTCGTATTATAGCACTTCTGTTGTCCTCATCCTCATCCTCTGCCTCCTCATCTTCACTGTCCACAGGGTCCACTACTGCCACACGCCCATCTTCAGCCTCATCCTCCTGTAGAAAAGGCACCTGGTGACGTAAGGCAAGGTTGGGCAACATGCAGCATGCCACGATGATCTGACACACCTTCTTGGGTGAGTAGTACTGCGATCCACCTGTTAGATGAAGGCAACGAAACCTGGCCTTCAGGAGGCCAAATGTCCTTTCTATTATTCTTCTTGTTTGCCCATGTGCCTCATTGTAACGTACCTCTGCCCTTGTCCTGGGATTCCTCACAGGAGTCAGTAGCCATGAGAGGTTGGGGTAACCAGAGTCACCTGCAAATATTGAGGGACAACTGTTAGACACACACTAACGATTAGGGACCACACCATATCTATACACCAACACCTACTAGGTGGGAACCAGGGCTCACCAATTAGCCACACCCTGTGCCTCTGGAGTTGAGCCATCACATATTTGATGCTGCTATTCCTCAGGATAAAGGCATCATGCACAGACCCAGGACACTTTGCATTGACATGGGAGATGTACTGGTCTGCCAGGCACACTATCTGCACATTCATGGAGGGAAAGCTCTTTCGATTTCTGAACACCTGTTCATTTCTCCGGGGGGGGGGGGCAAATGCAATATGTATACAATCTATTGCCCCAATAATGTTGGGGATATGTCCCATTGCATAGAAATCTGCTTTCACTGTGGCCAAATCCTCCACCTGGGAGAAAAAGATGTAGCTGCGCATGTGTTTAATCAGGGCACACAACACTCTGGTCAGCACTATTGAGAACATTGGCTGAGTCATTACTGCTGCCAAGCCCACTGTCACTTGGAAGGAGCCAGTTGCCAGGAAATGGAGCACTGAGGGGGGATACAGGTGTGCTGACGGATAGCAGATATCAGGTCAGGTTCCAATCGGGTACACAGCTCTGTGAGTGTGGCCCTGTCCAGTCTATAGGTGAGGATAATGTGCCTGTCCTCCATTGTTTCCAAGTCCACCAGGGGCCTGTACATGGGGGGATGTCTCCATCTCCTTTTCATCCGCAGCGGTTGCAATCTAAGGGGCAAACGGTGAGCAGCTGGTCAGTATTCCATATTTCCAAACACTAGACTGCATTGCATTTTGTGACTGTAAAAGTATATAGTTGGATAGGCCAAATGGTGCCTATGTATCTGTGATGCAGTTAGGTACCATGGCCTGCCCCCCGCCCCCCGAAATGGCATCTGGCTGTCCTGTATGGAGGGACAGGTGGAAATGAGGTAATTTCGCTGACATTGTGCGCCGTTGCGGGAGGCGGTCCAGAATCACACTGCAACTCCTCATTGGATACCATTGGGCCCTATTGGTTACAGTGGCCAATGGTGATGTACGCCGGCGGTGACAGTACACACCGTCGCGGACGTGACCGCCATTTTCTGTCTGTTCACTCACTTGCTACCTGACTTCAACAGGAGAGGACCTACACTGCAAGTGCTGCTGTGATCTGTGTCTGGAAGCGACCATGGCTCGTGTCACTGGGGAAAGGGCCCCTGCCTTCACCGCTGCGGAATTGGAGAGACTGGTGGATGGGGTCCTACCCCAGCATCGAATGCTGTGTGGGCCTCCAGACCAACAGGTGAGTACACTGTGAGCATGGTGCATGGGTGAATGCATGGAGTGCTGTGTGTGAGGGCCTCATGTGGGAGGGGTTGGTGGAAGGGCCCTGGGTAGCGTGCTGCATGTATGGTGGGCAATGTCTGTGCATAAGGGATATGAGGGCTATGGTGGGCCATGAGTGTAACAGGCAGGACGGTCTGACTGATATCTTTTCCTATGTGTATTTCTCTGCAGGTCAACGCCCATCAAAAAAAGGATATATGGCATGCCATGCCAAGGACTTGAGGACCCTGGGGGTCTATGGCAGGTGGAGCACCCACTGTCGGAAACAGTGGGTGGACCTGAGACGTTGGGCACGGAAGACAGCGGAGGCCCAGCCGGGGATGGCCTCCCAATGAGGAAGGGGTGCCTGTCGAACCCTGACCCCCCTGATGGCCTGCATACTGGCGGTGGCCTATGCGGTTCTGGATGGGCGCTTGGAGGCATCACAGCAGCCACAAGGGGGTGAGTACAGTGCCCCAATATGCTACCTGTGCGTGGTGGGGTGGCATCTGGGTGGGGGATGTGGGCCTGTGGGTGCCCCTAAGCCAGGCCGGACATTGCAGGGTAGGACCGATGTTGGGCAGGGTCTGATGTACACCTCCTCCACCAAGCTAGTAGGCATCCACTACTGGGCAGCGGTCTGTGGGTCTCAGGTATGCTGCAATTGGAGTTAGGTAGCCCTCTCCATGGGTGATTAGCATTGTGATTGTCAGTGCATTGCCTAGTGCGTAGGACTGTTCCCTGTGTGTGTGTGTGTGTTGTGCACATCAATGGTGGTGTTGTTGCTGCCATTGACCAATGGTATCCTTTGTCTCTCCCCTCCTTTTTGTTTTGTCACCCTGTCCTTATGTGCATTAGCATCCTCTGGCAGAGGAGCAGAGGCACCGGCAACAGGGAGAGCTGCATCCCACAGGGCCCAGGAGGCAGAATCCACCGACCGTGAGGGCATCAATGGGACGGAGGGCGAGGGGAGCACCATGGCGGAGAGTGGAGGGGACAGTTCTGACAATGAAACCTCCTCCGATGGAAGCTCCCAGGTGGTGACGGACACCTCTGTGCCCACCCCAACTACAGGTACAGCCGCCACCCCCGTACCAGCATCACCCTCCCAGCAGCCCCTCAGTGTGTTTCCCGTGCCTGCTCACCCAGGAGGGTGGGCATTTCCTTCACCCCAGGCACCTCAGACCCTACCTCAGTTAGCCCTGCTGCCCTGAGTAAGGAGGCTATTGACCTCCTGTGATCCATCTCTGTTGGGCAGTCAACCATTGTGAATGTCATCCAGGGTCTGGTAGCCCAAATGCAACAGACCAATGCATTTCTGGAGGGCCTTCGCACTGTCTTTGTGGCCCAACAGAGATCAATCCAGGCTCTGGCCTCCATTCTGATGGCAGCCATTGTCCCTGTTTCCACTCTCCCCCTCCAACATCCTCTACCCAATCCCATTCCCCACAACCCCAACCTATCCGTAGCACACAGGACAACACACAAGAGTGGCACAGGCAAACACAGGCACCACACTTCATCCCACAGGCACTCACACAAACACCATCCAGATGCAGACATACCAACATCCACTGCCTCCACTGTGGCCTCCTCCTCCTCCTCTTCCACCTCCCTCCCAGTTGCGTCAACACCCACACCTGTGTGCACTACATCCTCATCCACTACGTCCATCAGCAGCACACCTATCAGTGCACACACCTCACTGGCAGTCACCACCTCAACATCCATGCACACATCCCCTGTGATCTCTCCCACTGTGTCTGACCCCCCTCCCAAAGTATGCAAACGCAAGCACTCAGACACCCAACAGCCATCCACCTCACAGCAACATCCAGCCCATTCACTTGCACCCAAACACAGCAGACAGACACCTCCTACAACCACTCCCTCTTCCTCCACTCACAAACCTTCTCCATCTTCCTGCCAGGGTGGTCAGAACCCAGGCGAGCATCTCAGCCACCCAGTCCACGGCCACAGTATTGTCGACAGCTACTGCATTGAGGAGGATCCCTGGCACCAGGCAGCAACACTGACAGGGTGCCTGCACCAGGTGCATCAAGCAAGGGCAAGGAGGCACCACCAGCTGCAACAGGGAAGGGCAAGGAGGAACCACCAGCAGCGTCTAGGAAGGGCAAGGAGTCACTACCAGCTGCAGAAGGGAAGGGCAAGGGGCAATCCCCAGCTGCTGACAGGAAGAGCAAGGGGCCTGCACCAGCAGGCAGAAAGGACAGGAGGCCTGGTGCTGGGACTCATTCAGAGCCCTCACCACCAACCATGGTGGTTCAGCCATCTGAGGCTGCAGGGGAAGGGATGGAGCCTCCCCTACCACTGCCAGCAGCACCACCACCAGCACCACTGCCAGCAGCGGGGGGAGCCTCCCCCCACCACTGCCAACTCTACCACCAGCACCACTGTCAGCAGCAGCAGCCCCAGTGGGCAGCTGTCCGAGGCTGCAGGGGATGGGCTGGAGCCTTCCCCCACCACAGCCAGCATTGCCACCAGCACCGCCACCAGATCCACTGCCAGCAGCAGCAGCCCCAGGGGGCAGCCGTCCGAGGCTGCAGGGGATGGGCTGGAGCCTCCCCCCACCACTGCCAGCCCTGACACCGGCAAGTACTGCAGGTGGGAGAGGATCTCGGGAACCAGGCGGCATCACTGACAGGGTGCCTGCACCAGGTGCATCAAGGAAGGGCAAGGAGGCACCACCAGCTGAGACAGAGAAGGGCAAGGGGCAATCCCCGGCTACTGACAGGAAGGGCAGGGGGCCTGCACCAGCAGGCAGGAAGGACAGGAGGCCTGGTGTTGTGACTCATTCTGAGCCCCCACCACCAACCATGGTGGTTCAGCCATCCGAGGCTGCAGGGGAAGGGCTGGAGCCTCCCCCCACCACTGTCAGCAGCACCACCAGCATCACTGCCAGAGCAGCGGCACCAGTGGGCAGCCGTCTGAGGCTGCAGGGGATGGGCTGGAGCCTTTCGCCACCACTGACAGCACCGCCACTGCCACCACTGAGCAGCCGTCACCGCCGGCGGACTGTGTGTAGTCCTGCCTCAATGGGCTGTTGTGCGTCCTGGCCCCTGCAAATCCTGTGGGTCTGACACCCAGGTGAGAGACTGTGACCTTGCACTCCTCAAGATCTGCATCACAGGGCACAATGCCACCTCTAGAACCAGTGGAAGAAGCCTCACCCCGTCCTTCCCAGGATGAAGCACACTGGGCACAAGACCCCCCTCCAGAACCAGTGGAAGAAGCCATCCACTCACCCCATTCTTCCCAGGATGGAGCACACTGGGCACAAGGCCCCCTCCAGAACCAGTGGAAGAAGCCATCCACTTGAGACACTGTGGCGTGCACTCCCCAGGACCAAGCAGTGGGCAAACCACCCACTACAGTGTCTGTGGCCTTGCACTCCCCAGGACCAAGCAGTGGGCAAACAACCTACTAGAGACACTGTGGCCTTGCACTCCCCAGGACATCGCACAGGGCATGTAGCCCCCTCAAGGACTAGTGGTGTTGTACCATCTTCCGGCTGAGGTACCTCCCCATTCCCCATTCCCCGTCCCCCTGAGGTGCCTGTGTATTTTCGATCTGATGGCCCTGCAGTGTTCTCTCCGTGTTGTTGCAGGAGTGAAGTGGGTCCTTGGCCTATGTGATGTGGCACTGTGGCCCATGGATACTGAGTACTGGGCAGTGTCCCTTGATTTGTAAATATGTATATATACGTTTGCATTTTGATGCACTTATTCATGTTATTTTATCGTATTACACTCACTTTCTTCCAGTCATTTTTCTCTTACATTATTCCTGAGGGGTAGGGGGTGGATATGTAATGTTAGTGCATTTGATTGTGTGTATGCTGTTGGGTGTGGGGGCGGGGGTGTTGCGTGTGTGTGCCACTCTCTTTTTCCTCTTCCCTCCATTGTGTGCTAGGCAGCAGTAGTCACCGTGGTCGTTTTCGCCGGCGTTGCTGCTCATAATGCAGGAAAAGGTAGATGTGCATGGGAAATATGTGCAGATCAGGGTCCATGGCGTCGAGGTTGTTCCCTGAGTCTTCAGAGGTGAATCCTTTGACTTCTGTGTTCTGTTACCACCTTGCTTTTAAAATCGTTGGTCCCGCCCCGGAAATGGTGGCAGATAGGCCTGTCGTAATAGTGTGGGTGGTACATTGTCTTACGCCTAGCTGTTGGTGGTTACCGCCGTGGTGCTTGTTGATACCGCCGTGGCGGTCGGTGTGTTAAAGTGTCTGTCTGACTGAGCGATTTAAGCCGTGGGCATTATTCCATTTTTGTTACCGCCGCTTTATCACCAACCGCCAGGGTTGTAATGAGGGCCTTAGTCATCTGCCAAAAAGTCAGTAATACAGTTTTACACTACTTAACTGCTGTCCAGCCCTGAAAGGTTCCTCCGTATGCATACACAAATTCAGTGGGCGAAATTCAATGCTAATTAAGTAAAATGTAATTATCCAATTCAAGCATGGTTACAGTACCAAAAGAAGTACGGTGTTCCCCCTATTAAGTCCACCCAGAAAACCTCTAAGCTTCGTTTCAGATTTAGTTCAAACAGGCAGGGGCATCCCTAATTTTGAGACTGCACTAAGAGTCATGATTCACATGTAGAAATTGGCGTAGCACCGGAAATACATCCGTGGTCCTTTCTTCTAAGTGCAAAGCTTGAACAAAACTGATTACAGATGAAAGCTGGTCTATCATGTCCAAATAGCATTCGAAAGCAAGAGCAAGACAGATGAGGGGGATCAAAAAGGGACATTTAAATGCACCCAATTGGCTACATATGCCTCAGTGAATCTGAACATGGATCAGATGGCAATTAAGATTAAGGGCTATACGTAAAATTTATAGGAAACAGAAGAAAGGATATCAGATGGAGCATAGACAATAATGTGTTTTGCTGGTGGATGAACCCTGGGCTTTGGAGAGAGCACTGGTAGTAAAACATGGCGATTAATACAGTAAAAATGTATTTGCCAAAATGAAAATTACCTCAATAAAAGGCATAAGATCAATTCTCTACTACGCAAACCCGGCCTCTCGTATGCAATTGGTATCCATCAAACTGAAATGAAAGGATTACTCCATCCAACAAGAAATTAGAATCGATCGCAGAAAGGGACAGGTTTATGATGAAAGAAGACATTGGGAAAGTCCTGGCATGGTCAGTAAACAGTGCCAATCACAATTTTGAAAAATAATTTCTGCATACTCTCTTGCTTTGCAAAGTAGATGAACAAGTAAGGATTTCAGGTACACTCTTGAGACATTGCAGCAACATTTACAGCTGATAAATTGGGGCTACGGGTCACTAAAATTTAAATTTATATGGTTACGTTAGAAATGCCAGTTTTAAATACTTAGTTGCTGGTCTGACTGCATCCTTCTCAGAAACAGAAATGTAGAGGGTTACGCATCAGAAAATTATAAATTGTTTATGGCTATATTAAACATATATTTGGCAGAACTATCTAAAGTTATGTTATCAAATGAAATAATTCCACTGTTTCATTTTTAAGGAGATAATTGTTATCTTCGTAAAGTCAAGTAACCCAGAAACAGAATTGCCCTTTACTGAATTTGGAGTACAGCGTCCGGGCTAAAATTATTAATATTAGGGATGGGCAAGATTTCCTTTTTAAAGTCCGGGGAAAGCAGATGTGTAACTTCAGGCACGTCTGCTATCTCTTGGCCTGGTTTTAGAAAAGCAAAATGTCCTGCAAAAAAGAATTCTTCGTTCTGTGCTCTGAGAAATAGATGGAACAAAACATTATTATGCCGCCCAGGGCTGTCAGGATCCAGACAATGTAATTACCTTGATCGTAATTGAAGTGAGTTATTTACAATGTCTGGCTCTTTATAGGGTGCTTATAGGCAAGGTTCCCAACAGGGAAGAATGTGTGTGGGACCTGCCTGACAGGAAGACCTTGCAGATGGGTGTGGCACACAGACTGCCATGCAGAGGAAGTTGCTTTGCAATGTACTATCTGGGATCCAGACATGTGAACTGCAGCAGTCCAGGGTAATAGCAATAGGGTAAATACATTACCCCATCATAGGACCAGTCATTACTGTATTAGGCGGTCCCGCCTCCAGACAGGCTCTCTAATACGCTAGTCTGTTTATTTTTTATTTTTATAACAATAAAACCCCCTCCAATCCAACTCCATGCCTACTTGTTTTCCTGTCTGACGACAGGTAAGAGAACGATCTAGGCTATATTTTCCATATTTCTTCTGTTACTCTGCTTTTATAACTGTGGTGTGTTTGACATTTATTAGTTGTAAAAGCCTCATTTCCTTACAGTTGAACGCTGAGTGTTGTGTGCCTCCCCCCTCACCGCCTGCGGCCGCACTCCCTGTGCACGTGCTTGGCTGGAGCGTTACCTGTGGTCCACGGACAGGCTAGTCAAGTGTTGCCCCCCACGGCTGTGTCCTCTGTATACATGGCTGTGGGGGAGGTGGCAGCCTGTCTTTTAAGCATACAAAGTCTAGTTGCATGAGACTTTGGTCCTTTTGGTGCAAAATTGCACTAAAGCAGTTTTGCACCAAAACGTTTAGCACCAGCTTGCACCATTTCTGTTCACCACCCGGACACCATATTTATGGAATGGTGCAAGCCAGTGCAAAGGATAGGCTAAAGTAAAAACAAATGACTTTAGTGGGGTGGGGCTGGCGGAATAGAATAAGGGGGTTTAGCACCAAAAAATGACTTTAGGCAGGTTAGAGTAAAGAAAAATGACTCTAACCAGATTAGCGTCATTTTATGGTGCTAAACCTACCATGCCACATGACTCCTGCCTTAGAAAAGGCAGGAGTCATGCCCACCCCCCCAATGGCCATCACAGGGGACAAAGGTCCCCTGGGCATGGCCATTGCACCCTGTGCCATGTATGGGGGCCCATTACAGGGCCCCCTTTGGCACTTTAAAAAATAAAATGCAATACTTACCTATACTTATCTGGACTTACCTGGGATGGGGTCCCCCATCCTCCACAGTTCCTCTGGTGTGGGTGGGGGTGCCCATGGAGCCTGGGGAGGACACTTGCGGACTTATTCCATGGTGTTCCACCATGGAAATAGGCCCACAGGTCCCCTAACGCCTGCCCTGACCCAGGAGTTAAAAAACGGAGCAAAGCAAGCTTTGCGCCATTTTTTTTACCCCTCCTCCCTCCAGTGCACCATTTATGCACAGGAGTATAAATATTGCATTAAGGCCATAGAGTAATTTTTTGCACAGGAATGCCAACCTTGCATTGAATTAAGGCAAGGTAGGTTTCCACTTCCAAAAAATGACTTTAACTCCATAAAGTATAAATATGGAGTTAGTTTTGCACCGAATTAGAGTTTAAAAAAAATTACGCTAATGTGGTGCAAACAGAGTATAAATATGCCCCTTTGTTGCTTGGAGATGGGAATAAATAAGGAAGTTATTTTGTTGCCATAGCTCACTTCTCCTTGGCTTACCGGTTACATTTGTTGTTGATATAGAGCTTGCTGATTTCTTTGACAGTACGCCTAGTAAAGTAAGTTGGTTCAGAAAAAGTATGTGCAAGAATTGGAGGAGGATGATTTACTTCAAATCTCACGTTTTGATTTGCAGGTTCTTATTAACAATGCAGTCCAGGCTGCTTTAAGTGAACCGCAAACCAAAAAGCAGAAGAGGGATGTTGATGAGGATTTTTTGATGACCTTGGTTTCAGAGGACACTTATTTTCACATCCCAATCCATCCAGAAGTTTCTAAGATTTGCGGTGAGCAAGGTTAATTTCCAATCCCATGTTTTGCCATTCGGTCTGTCTATTGCTTTTCGAACCTTCACCAAGGTATTGGCTCTCGCTGTGGGTGTTTTGAAGCTTCATGGGTTCTCTGTGTTTTCATACCTTGACGATTGTTTGATACGTGCTCCCTCTCTCCGTAAGGCTCTGGTGACGGTGAAGGTGAATGTTGCTCTTCTTCAGCGGTTGAGATTCAGATTGAACCTTACCAAATCACAATTGGTCCCTGTTCAGCAATTGCAGCTTATCGGGACTTTTCAACACCCAGATGGGGACAGTTTTTCTGCCTTCTGCTGAGACAGACTCTGCAAAGACTCCTGATAGTTCTCTTGTCTCAGCAGTTGGCTCCAGCTGGAGCAGGTTAAGGGGCCTGTGTTTGATGGTGTCCACCACTGCTGTGGTTCCCCGGGCATGTCTACATCTGAAACCTCTCATCAATCATCTTTTGTCCCACTGGGATCCCTTCCTTGCAGATTTTGACTCCCCAGTTCCCCTTTCTCCTGCTCTGGTTCAAGGCTTAGGTTGGTGGCTACACACTCCCAACTTGGAGGAGGAGGTCAGTGTTCAGCTCCCTCTTTGTTGCTGCTGCAACATGTGCCAGTCTGTGGAATTGAGGGGGCACTCTGGGGACTTCAGAAGCAAAAGGGCAATGGTCTCCAAGGGACAGGAGTCACTCCTTCAATTGGCGGGAGTTGGCCACAACTTGGGAAGCAATTCAGGTGTTTCAGGCCCAGGTGGGGGCTGGGCAAACCTGCTGATGCATATTGAAAATCAGGTGGCTTGTTGCTACTTGAATCGCCAGGGAGGCACACGGAGCACCTCTCTGAATCATCTGGCTCCCATGGGGGAGGCTCATATCATAGTAATGAGAGCCATTTACATCCAGGGCCAGCTGAATTACCATGCTGACAGTTTGAGTTGGGTTAGAAATGGGGTCCTTGGATGGCAGTCAGGTTACCCTCTGTCCAAGCAAGGACCCTCACTCTAGTCAGGGTAAAAGAAAATCACCCTCAGCTAACCCCTGCTTTTCCCCTTGGTTGGTTTTTGGGACGTGCAGTAGGCTTAACGTCAGAGAGCTAGGTGTAATGTATTTGTACCAATACACACAGTAACTTAATGAAAACACTACAAAATGACACAACGCAGGTTTGGAAAAATAGAGAATATGTATCTAAACAAAACAAGACCAAAACGAAAAAAATCCACAATACACAAGTCAAGTTATTACTAAAAATTCAAAAAGAGTCTTCATGTAATTTTAAACACAACGCTAACGCTGTTAGCAGGAAAATGTACCTTAGGTGTGTCAAAAATAACCCCGCACAGGTGAGTGTGCATCAAAAAGGGCTTGCAATGCTCGAATTTCACTCATGAGCGAGACCTTGCGTTGTTTCTCCTTTAGTTGGGTCAACGTGCGTCATTTCTTCTCTCCGAAGGAGAGCGATGCGTTGATCTGGTCAGCACTCTCGGCCTTGCGTCGTTTTTACACGCCCAGCAGTGTTTGTGTGGGAAATCCAGCTGCACGATGATCTGAAAACCACGCACCACGAGTTGCGATCTCACCAGCCTCCGTCAGGAATGCTGTGCTTCGTTTCTCCAGGCACGGGCGTCGACCTTCAGGTCACGTTGCAGACGTGCGTCGATTTTCAGCCACGAAGCCAGCAGTGCATAGATAGTTCAGCCACAGATCAGAGTCACGTCAATCTTTTCCCTCCACGGTCTGTGCGTGAATTTCTTACTCTTGGGCTGCCAGCTTCTCCTTTCAGGGACCCAGGAACTGGATGGGCACTACTTGGCAGAGTAGAACTCTCTCCAGAGACTCCAGGAGCTGGCAGAGAGAAGTATTTGCTGTCCCTGAGACTTCAAATAACAGGAGGCAAGCTCTAAATCAAGCCCTTTGAGATCTTCACAAGAAGGAAGGCAACAAAAAGTCCAGTCTTTGTCCTCTGGCACAGGCAGAAGCAGCAACTGCAGGATAGCTACACAAAGCACAGTCACAGGCAGGGCAGCTCTTCTTACTCAGCTCTTCTCCAGGAAGAGGTTCCTCTTTGTTTTCAGAAGTGTTCAAAAGTCTGTGGTTTAGGGTCCCCTTCTTATACCTATTTTCTCCTTTGAAGTAGGCCTACTTCAAAGCAAAGCCTCTCTTGATTGTGAAATCCTGCCTTGCGCAGGCCAGGCCCCAAACACTCACCAGGGGGTTGGAGACTGCATTGTGTAAGGGCAGGCACAGCTCTTTCAGGTGTGAGTGACCACTCTTCCCCTCCCTCCTAGCACAGATGGCTCATCAGGATATGCAGGCAACACCCCAGCTCCCTTTGTGTCACTGTCTAGTGAGAGGTGCAACCAGCCCAACTGCCAAACTGACCCAGACAGGGAATCCACAAACAGGCAGAGTCACAGAAATGGTTTAAGCAAGAAAATGCTCCCTTTCTAAAAGTGGAATTTTCAAACACACAATCTTAAAATCAACTTTACTAAAAGATGTACTTTTAAATTGTGAGCTCAGAGACCCCAAACTCCACATGTCTATCTGCTCCCAAAGGGAATATACACTTTAATCTTATTTAAAGGTAGCCCCCATGTTAACCTATGAGAGGGACAGACCTTGCAACAGTGAAAAACTAATTTAGCAATATTTCACTGTCAAGACATATAAAACACATTACTATGGTGGTCATTACAACCCTGGCGGACGGTGTTAAATCGGCGGTAAGACCGCCAACAGGCCGGCGGTAAAGATTTTGGAATTATGATCGTGGCGGAAACTGCCAACAAAAACAGCCACTTTAACACTCAGACCGCCACGGCGGTACAGACAAACAGCGCGGAGGTCACCGCCAACAGACAGGCGGAAGACAATGTACCGCCCACAGTATCACAACCTACCAATCCGCCACCTTTTCCAGGGCGGATTCACCGCAGATAAAAACACAGCAGAAACAGCCATTTCAAAGGGAAAACGCTCACCTCTACACATCCCATGAGGAATCAGGACACCATGGAGCAGTAACTCCATATTCTGCCAGCTATAGTCTTCCTGCTCCTATACGAGGATCATCAACGCCGGCGGCGAAGATCACGGTGAGTACTGCACCTACGACACAGGGGAGGGGGGAGGCCAAAACACAGGGACAAACACAACCAACATCCCAACCCCCACCCCGACCCTCACCCACTACAACACACACACCAATGCATATCTATACATTACAGTAACACCCCCCCAACCCCCCTAGAAGAATGCAAAGACAAAAGGAAATGAGTTGAACCATTGTAATATATCAAAATACAGTAAGCAAATATATACAGATATATATACTCATTAAACAAAAAATACACCACGATTAGTAGTGCAGGTAATGCACCATTCATTGTCCGTGGACTACAGGGCCCAAAATGCATGGGCGAGGCCCACACAAGATACCTGATCAAAACGGAGAGAACACTGCTGGGGCATCAGATAGAAATACAACAGGCACCTCAGGGGGAAGGGAAGTGGGGGCACATCAGCTGGATGAGTGCACCACGCCAGATCGGCGAAGGGGCTCCATGCCCATTGATGTATCCTGGGGAGTGCAAAGCCACAGTCTCTCAAGTCTCTACAGTGGGTGGTTTGCCCACTGTACCATCCTGGGGAGTGCAAAGCCACAGTCTCTCAAGTCTCTACAGTGGGTGGGTTGCCCACTGCTTTATCCTGGGGAGTGCAAAGCCACAGTCTCTCAAGTCTCTACAGTGGGTGGGTTGGCCACTGTTCAATCCTGGGGAGTGCAAAGCCACAGTCTCTCAAGTCTCTACAGTGGGTGGGTTGCCCACTGCTTTATCCTGGGGAGTGCAAAGCCACAGTCTCTCAAGTGGATAACAGTCTCCACTGGTGCTGGAGGGGGACTGGTGCCCAGAGTGCAGCACACACCCTGTGACGTTCCCCAATTGCGTCACTGCCCCTGCCGCAGATGGGCTAGCGGTGCATTCCATGGCGGTCTTTGTCCTGTTCAGCTGTCCCTGGCCTGTTCAGCGGTGCTTGAATTGCCAGTGTCAGACCTGTTCAGCGGTGCATTCCATGGCGGTCTTTGCCCTGTTCAGTGGTCCCTGGCCTGTTCAGCGGTGCTTGAGTTGCCAGTGTCAGACCTGTTCAGCGGTGCGTTCCATGGCGGTCTTTGCCCTGTTCAGCGGTCCCTGGCCTGTTCAGCGGTGCTTGTGTTGCCAGTGTCAGACCTGTTCAGCGGTGCATTCCATGGCGGTCTTTGCCCTATTCAGCCTTCTCTGGTCTGTTCAGCGGTGCTTGAGTTGCCAGTGTCAGACCTGTTCAGCGGTGCATTTCATGGCAGTCTTTGCCCTGTTCAGCGGTCCCTGGCCTGTTCAGCGGTGTTTGAGTTGCCAGTGTCAGACCTGTTCAGCGGTGCATTCCATGGCGGTCTTTGCCCTGTTCGGCGGTGCTTGCCAAGGCAGTCCTTCATTGCCCAGCAGGGCTGTGGCTGGCGGTCCTTCATGGGTCAGCTGGGCTGTGTCTTGTGGGGCCCTCCGGGCCAGCTGGGCTGTGGCTGGCGGTGGCCTCCTGGCCAGTGAAGATGGGGATGGCCTCCTGGGCAGTGACTCTTGCGGTGGCCTCCTGGCAAGTGACGATGGGGCTGGCCTCCTGGGCAGTGACTCTGGCGTGGCCTCCTGGACAGTGACGATTGGGCTGGCGGTGGCCTCCTGGGCAGCGGGGATGATGGCGGTCCTCTCCGCCGTGCTGCTCCTCCCAGAGTTTGGAGATTTCTTCTGCCCCTTCCCCACCTTGGGAGGAGTAACAGCTGAGTCGACACTCCTCCCAGGACCCTTGTAAGCGGCTTTGCTGGCTGGAGTCTTCCCCCTCTCCCGCCGGGCACTGTCCAACTTCTGGTGCTTCACAGGGGTGGGGACTGGCTGTGCTGTGGCTCCGTGCCACACTGGCTGGCCTGGTGGCTGGTGCACTCCAGATACCTGTAACAACAGGCACCACTGGTCCCGGAGATTTTTTGGCTGAGGTGCTAGTACGGGACCTATGAGTTGGAGGGGGGTTGGTGGTGGGAAATAGGTTAAGGGGGGCCAGGAAAAGTTTTTGGGAGACACTGGGACGGGTAGATGGAGGGGGTTTGGGAGTGGAGGAAGAGGTGGTGGTTGTAGGAGGTGTAAGTTTTGTGGATTTGGGTGCAGGTGCATGGCTGGAGGCTGTCGTGAGGTGGATGGCTGTTGGGTGGGTGTGTGCCTGCGTTTGTGTATCTTCGGAGGGGGCGTCACAGACACACTGGGAGAGGACACAGCAGACGTGTAAATGGTAGTGGGGGTGGTGAGTGCACGTGAGCGGGGTGTGCTGGTGGGTGTGCTGGTGCGGGACGTAGTGGCTGTAGTGGTAGTGCATGCAGGTGTGAGTGTAGACGAGACTGGGAGGGAGGAGGGAGACGACGAGGAGGGGGACACAGTGGAGGCAGTGGATGTTGGTGTGTCTGTATGTGTGTGATGCTTGTGTGAGTGCCTGTGGGATGTGTGGTGCTTATGTTTGCCTGAGCTTCCATTGTGTGGTGAGGTGTGTGCAGGCTGGTCTGATGGTGTGCTTGGGATAGGCAGAGGTACGGGGGATTGGGTTGGGGTGGAGGAAGTTGGAGGGGGGAGGCTAGACACAGGGAAAATGGCTGCCATCAGTGCTGAGGCCAGAGTTTGCAGGGCTTGATGAAGGGCAGCCTGACCAGAATGAATGCCCTCCAAGAATGCATTAGTGTGTTGCAATTCCCTTTCTACACCCTGGATGGCGTTCAAAATGGTAGACTACCCAACAGTGAGGGACCTGATGAGGTCAATGGCCTCCTCACTGAGGACAGCAGAGGTGACAGGGGCAGGGGCTGAGGTGTCTGGGGCAAAGGTGATGTACCTGTAGAAGTGGGGGGCACAGATTTTGCCGCCACCACAAGGGAGCTCCCATCGGAGGACGGGTCCGTGTCGCTGGTTGCAGATCCTGTGACCGCCATGGCGCTCCCCTCGCCCTCCGTCCCACTGATGTATTCTGAGTCCATGGTGTAGCCCTCCATGGCCATCTGGGATGCAGCTCCCTCGTGCTCCGGTGCCACTGTACCTCCGCCTGATGATGCTGATGCACACAAGAACAGGGAGACCACAATAAGGGGGGGACGACAGAAGAAGGACAGGTTGAGTGCATGGCTTACCGCTACCGTTGGCGGACAATACAGACACAGCAGTCCCCTGCACTACGTCGCACTGTTGGGCTCTACAGATGCAATTCCTGGGGTATGGCCTACAAGGCTATGGACGACATCTGCACACCTAGATGACACAGGGGCATGAATACCTGTACTTGGCACTCTACAGAGGTGGGGTGGGGTGCCACATGGCCTGTATTACGGAGGGGCCTAGCCTACGGTACTCGCCCTGGCCTAGGGAAACCCACAGCCCTCCTCCCCCACCCAGACACCTTCACTGCGTGCAAAGTCCGCTGAATGATGTTGTACTCACCCCCTTGTGTCTGCTGTGATGTCCTCAAGCGCCCATCCAACTCAGGGTAGGCCACCGCCAGGATCCGGAACATCAGGGGGGTCATGGCTCGACGGCACCCCTCCCACGTTGGGAGGCCATCCCCAGCTGAGCCTCCGCCGTCTTCTTGCTCCAGCGGCGAATGTCCTCCCATCTTTTCCGGCAGTGGGTGCTCCGTTTGTGGTGGACCCCCAGGGTTCGGACGTCCTTGGCGATGGCACACCAAATATCCTTCTTCTGGTGGGCGCTGACCTACATGACATGTACAGGGGAAGAAGAGAAGTCATTAACAACTGCACCGTCTAAGTGAGTGGCCCACATCCCTACCTTTGCCATGTGGCACATGCATTCACATTCCATCATGCATGCAGAACTGTGCCCCCTTCATTCTTACAACCAGCCCTCTCCACACAGGCATAGCACATACAACATGATCCCTGTGTACTTACCTGTTGGTCTGGAGGACCATAGAGTAGCGTGTACTGGGGGAGGACCCCGTCCACGAGCTTCTCCAACTCCTCTGCAGTGAAGGCAGGGGCCCTTTCCCCAGACGCACGAGCCATTGTCTCTTCCAGACCGAGGTCACAGCAGCACTTACAGTGTAGGTCCTCTCCTGTCGAAGATCAGGTATCGAGACATTCAACAGATAGAAAATGGCGGTCACGTCCACGGCGGTCACGTCTGCGGCGGTGTGTAACATCACCGCCGGTGTACTTCGACATTGGCTCCTGGGACCCATAGGGTCCAATGTTAACCAATGCAGCATTGCGCTGCGGTCTTCGACCGCCTACCGCGATGGTGTACAACGCCAGCGCAGTTACCTCACATCCCATTGTCCCACTTTAGAGGTCAGGCAGCCGCCATTTCAGGGGCCCACATGCCATAATTACCAACTGCGTCACACAGACCTAGGCCTTGTCGCACAACACAAATACAGACCACATTTTGTGTATGAATGGTGTTCTGTGTAGACTGTGCGTACATACCTCTGATTTGTTTGACTCTGTGGTCGCTGTTGTCATTCCTAGGCACCGTCTGCTTGGACATGTGAGGAGATGGCGGAATCCTCCGGTGTACCGACCGCTGGTGGACCTGTCAACAATGGAGGAAAGACATTTGATCATCACCTACAGGTTTGACCGTGCTACAATCCAGGAACTGTGTGCCCAGTTGGAGCCTGACCTGATGTCAGCAATCCGCCATCCCACAGGAATCCCCCCTCAAGTGCAGGTGCTATCAGTGCTCCATTTCCTTGCAAGTGGGTCATTTCAAACAACAGTGGCCATGGCATCAGGGATGTCCCAGCCTATGTTTTCCAACGTGTTGTCCAGAGTATTGTCTGCCCTTCTGAAACACATGCGGAGCTACATCGTTTTCCCTCAGGTGGAGGATTTGGCTACAGTTAAGGGTGACTTCTATGCCCTTGGACATATCCCCAACATCATTGGTGCCATTGATGGGACCCATGTAGCTCTGTTCCCCCCCAGAGGAGTGAACAGGTGTACAGGAACCGGAAGAGTTATCATTCGATGAATGTACAGATGGTATGTTTGGCAGGCCAGTACATCTCCCAGGTAAATGCTATGTTCCCTGGTTCAGAGCATGACGCCTACATCCTGCGGAATAGCAGCATCCCTTATGTGATGGGTCAACTCCAGAGGCTATTAGGGGACTCTGGTTACCCCAACCTGTCATGGCTACTGACCCCAGTGAGGAATCCCAGGACAAGGGTAGAGGAACGCTACAATGAGGCACATGGGCGGACTAGGAGGGTGATCGAACAGACATTCGGTTTCCTGAAGGCCAGGTTCAGGTGCCTCCATATGACAGGTGGTTCCCTATTCTACTCACCAAAGAAGGAGTGCCAGATCATCGTGGCCTGCAGTATGCTTCACAATTTGGCTTTGCGACGACAGGTGCCTTTTTTGCAGGAGGATGGTCCAGATGACGGTGTTGTGGCAGCTGTTGAGCCTGTGGACAGTGATGAGGAGGAAGCAGAGGAAGAAGACATTGACAACAGGGACTCAGTTATCCAGCAATATTTCCAGTGACACACAGGTGAGAACACATTCCTGCCTACTACAAGTACTTTCACACTTCTACCTCTATCATGTCTGTCGATTTCTACCAGTATATGGTAACTGAGTTGTACATTTCCCTTACGGTTCCACAGGTGTGGTTTCCAACGTGTGTCATCTGCTTAGATTCCTCATGGACTTGAGATGTGTGACATAGGTATGTTGACATTACATTTGAAAGAGCATTTTGACACTGTAATTGCTAATACACATTTTCGAAATCACAGACTGACTCCAGATTGTTTTGTGAATCAAGGGTGTTTAAATACAAAATATTGGAGGGGGAAGTTAAATGGTGAGGGGTGATGGCGGAGGAATGTCCATGGCAGAGTCCAGTCTAATAGTCTCACAGGTGCATTGCCCATGTGGGCATAGGAAGTGGATCTGGGGCAATTTAAATATGGACAGGGTGACAAAGTGGGTCAGTGAGATGACAATCAGGGTGGTCTCATTTCTTGTCGGCAGTCTTGGCATCATGCTCTGTCCTGTTCCTGGATCTCAGGGACCGTTTGGGGGGTGGTTCTCCATCTGCAGGGGATGGGATGCTGGTGTGGTGGTCCTGTGGCGGTGCATCCTGTCCACTAGCGCTGGTGGAGGTGGTGGGCAGTTCATCGTCCATGCTAGTGTCAGGGGCCCTTTGGAGTGCCACAGTGTCCCTCCTGGTGTTAGGTATTTCCTTCAGCACCCCTACAATGGTGCCCAGGGCGAAGCTGATGGTTCTGAGTTCCTCCCTGAAGCCCAAATACTGTTCCACCTGCATGCACTGGGTCTCCTGAAACTTGGCCAGTACCATGACCATCGTCTCCTGGGAGTGGTGGTATGCTCCCATGATGGAGGAGAGGGCCTCGTGGAGAGTGGGTTCCCTAGGCCTGTCCACCCCCTGCCGCACAGCAGCCTTCCCAGTTCCCCTGTGTTCCTGGGCCTCCGACCCCTGGACCGTGTGCCCACTACCACTGCCCCCAGGTCCCTGTTGTTGTTGGGTTGGTGGGTTATCCTGGGTTCCCTGTAGTGGTGGACACACAGCTGATTGACGTGTCCTGGTGACGGAGGTATGGGCACGCTGGGTGGGTGCTGTGCTGGTGTTACCAGAGGGTGGAAGCTCTGTGGTGGCCTGTGACTGGGTGTGGGGAACCGACTGTCCCGAGGCCCATGATGGTCCGGGCTGGTCAACTGGATCCAGTTGGACAGAGCTGCTGTCATCACTGTGGGCCTCTTCAGTGGGTGGGGTGGAGATGACTGGACCCTCCTGTCTGGTGACGTTGTGTAGTGGTCCTGCAGGGGTGTAAAAGCATGATTTTTGCATCTGTGTGTGTCATGGTGTGCAATGGGTGGGTGACCGTGTACCCCAGTGCTAGCATTCCTGTGTGGGGGCTTGTGTGATGATGGTTGAGGGGGGTGTTATGGGTATGTGTAGTGGGCATGCTTTAGTGATGTGTGTCCATGCTTTGTTGTGTCATGCAGGTCTTGGTGTTGGGATGTGTGGTTGTGATGTTGGGACATTTGTGAGGAGTTGGAGTGATAGTGGAGGGGGCGAAGGTGGGGGTCTGTAATCGCATGCAGGTAGGGTGAGGGATATGAAAGTTAAGATTTGACTTACCAGAGTCCATTCCTCCACCGACTCCTGCGAGGCCCTCAGGATGCAGACTCTCCAAGACCTGCTCCTCCCATGTTGTTAGTTGTGGGGGAGGAGGCGTGGGTCCGCCGCCAGTCCGCTGTACTGCGATGTGGTGTCTTGAGACCACGGAACACACCTTCCCCCGTAGGTCATTCCACCTCTTCCTGATGTTGTCCCGATTTCTTGGGTGCTGTCTCACTGCGTTGACCCTGTCGACTATTCTTCTCCATAGCTCCATCTTCCTTGCAATTGAGGTGTGCTGCACCTGTGCTCCAAATAGCTGTGGCTCTACCCGGACGATTTCCTCCACCATGACCCTGAGCTCCTCCTCCGAGAACCTGGGGTGTCTTTGCTGTGCCATGGGGTGGCGTAGGTGATGTGTGGGGTGGTGTATGTGTGATAAGCTTGGTGATGTGTAGTGGTGTGTGGTGTTTTGTGCGTGGAAGTAGTGTGGGTGGTGGTGTTGTGTGCCTGTGGCTGCTAGTTTGTGGATGGTGGCGTCTCTCTCTGTGCTTCGTTCTCAATTGTTGTCGTAGGGGTTTGTGGGTGATGTGGGTGATGTGGGTGTGTGTTTTATATTGTATTTGATGTGTGGGAGTGGTGTGTGTATGTGTATCTGGTGTGTTTATTTGGAATTGTCCAATGTGGCTGTGTTTTGTAAGAGTGTGTGTATTTTGAGCGTGGCGGTGTGTACCGCCAATGGAATACCGCGGTTGAAAGACCGCCGCGTGGATTCGTGGGTCGTGATAGTGTGGGCGTATTTCTGTTGGCGTGACGGTGGAGGTTTTGTTTTCGCCAGTTTATCACTGACCTTTGGTGTGGCGGTCTTGTGTGGGTGTCTGGATTTTGTCGGATTTCGAGATGTGGGTCATAATAGCTGTGGCGGAATTCCGCGGCGGTGTGTTGGCGGTCTTCTGCACGGCGGTAAGCGCCTTTTACCGCCAATGTTGTAATGACCCCCTATATGTCCTACTGTGAGAAAACAGGGCTGATTGCAGAGGCCCCATAACTTTTTGCCCCCATTTTCCTCTTTTTGCTGGTGTTTTCCTGACTTTGATGGTGCCCTGGGTACTGCTAACCAGTCCCAGGGCCTGTGCTCTGTGTAAAATGGATATGCAAATTAGGCTAATTATAATTGGCTAAGTTAACCTACCTATAAGTCCCTAGTATATGGTAGGGCATGTAGGTTTAGGGACCACAGCATAGGTGGTGCACACCTAGGTGCACTGCTGAGGTGCCCAGTGTCATTTTAAAAGCAAGCCTGCCTTGCTGGCTGCTTTTAAATTAAAGTTATATGCAAATTCGACTTTGGAATTAAAGGTACTTCCAAAGTCTTAAACTACCTTATTTTTACATATAAGTCACCCCTAAGGTGTGCCCTATGTGCCCCTAGGGCTGGGTGCCATGTAACTATAAGCAGGGACTTTATAAAAATAGATTTATAAGCCCTGGTGAGGTAAAAACAGCCAAATTCGTTTTTCCCTCATTGAAGTAAATGGCCTTCATAGGCTAGAATGGGCAGACTTTATTTTAAATTTTAAAGTCTCCTTAAATGTTGCATACCAAGAATTTGGTATCAAATTAATTGTTGTAATAAATCCTACAACTTCCAGTTGTTGGATTTAATATAACTAGTTCAGGTAAAAAGTTTAGACTTTACCTAAAAAGTTGCCAATTTCAGCTATGCATTGTTTTTGCTGCTGTGCTCTGATTGGCCAGCCTGCAGCAGCTTCTGCCAGGCTGCCTTGATGAGGTGTGAAGTGGCCAGGCTTCACACAAAGGAATGTGCTTGGGGGAGAGAATCTCCCCTCAGCAGATGGTGAGGCAGGAAGGGGGAGGGCTGCCAAACTGGTCTTCAAAGGCAGAGAAGGACATTTGCAGAACCCAGCAACACCCCCACATCCTGCAACCCCAGACAATTAGGTGCCCCCTTGATTAGATTAGGAGAGGGCAGGAGAGGGGTGTGTTTATGATTTTTAGCCACACCAGTGGGTGGGCTCAGCCAGATGTAACCTCCAAAAATCAGATTCATCCATGTTGGATTTTTAGAGACTGTTGCCTTCTGGGATGGATTTTTGCCACACTTCCCAGGAAGTGGTCATCACAGGGGGACGACCCTGTCCCTGATTGGAGAACCAGGGCCCCCCTGCTTTTCACCCAGGAGCAAGGATAAAACTGGCAGACCTGCACCCACACCTCAGATCCCCTCCAGAATTCAACAAGAAAGGAACTAAAGAAGAAGAAGGACTGCCCTGCTGGACCCCTGGCCTGCACCTGGACCCTGCACTCAGAAGGACTGCACCAGCTGCACACTTGGGCTTCACCACAAGAAGGACTTTGCCTGGCTTCAACTGGTTCAAGGAGGGACTCCCTGTTTGCTACAGGTGAAAAATTGCTAAACCAGAGTCCCCTGCACCAACTCCTGAAGAAAGCGACCAGCTGACCACTGTCCAGTGGCCAAAAAGGAGTTTGCGCCAGGTGCATTCTGGGAGTTGAAGTCCGCACCCCCCAAGGACCATCACAGAACTTCTGGACCCTTGGGGTGAGCTGTGGACACCAAAAGAACCTTAAAAGAACATCTGGGTGAAGCCCCAGAAGTTTGGAAAAGATTTGAGAATTTTTGGAAAAAAGCTCCAGAGAGGGACCGACCCGCCGCGGAAATTCTAGCCGGCTTGCCTCAACCGCGACCCGGCCTGACTTCGTGGTTCGTCCCGGTAAAGAAAAACATCCAAAAAAGAGACTAAGTCCGAACGTAAAAAGTTGACCGGGACCTCCCAGCCATCGTATCCGAGAAGGGCTCCATGGACGTCGGATCAAGATCCAGGTTTACCCCTGTCGAAGGATTTTCATCTCGAAAAAACGACTAAGTCCGAAGGTAAAAGTCTCCACCGAGGAAACCCACATCGCGTATCCGGACAAGGGCTCCAGGAGGTCGGATTCAACTGGCAGGTTCGTCCCGGTGAAGAAAAACTTCAAAATAAAGACTAAGTCAGAAGGTAACTTTTTAACCGAGGCCTCCCGCGACCTGTAGCCGAGCAGGGCTCCATCGCGGTCGGCCTGAAAGTTTGACTTTGCCCCGGTCGAGGTGCAACCAGATGACCCGATTGGCGCTTTTTGTTTCCAAGCACTAGAAAAGTAATAATTCTTAAAAAATTCATATCTCCGGTTCCCCTGAACCGATTTTAATCGTTTTTGTGTCATTTTAAAGATAAAAATATAAACTATTTTTATAAATTGGTTTTGGATTTTTAAACTGTTTCCTGTGTTTTATTTAATTACTGTTTTGTGATATTTGAATGCTTTACACTTTGTCTCCTAAGTTAAGCCTTGACGCTCGTTGCCAAGCTACCAAGGGTTGAGCTGGGATTAATTTACTGAGACCTAACTGTACCTATGTGGAGGTTAGTGGCTTGTTGCTAGGTGTAGGTACCTACCTGCCCTACCAATAACCCATTTTCCAACATAATTGGAAGCAGCGACGGGATCCTGTACTTGTGTTCAATATCACGTTACAGTTTTGGGTAAAACAAATTAAAAATCCTTTAAATTGTCCTAGTGCAAAAATTGTTTTAAATTTTTAATTTGGATTAATTTCAATTATTGAATTTTTGTAATTTTTCTAAATTCTTGTTTTCAATTTTTGCAAAACGTTTTTGTTGACACAAAACTAGGGAACCATGGAGCTTGATCTGGCTAGCCTACCCACACTGACAGTAGTCCAGCTTAGGGGGTTGTGTATTGAAAGAGGGTTGCCTGCAACCACTGATCTCAGGAAGCAAATCCTGATCACATCCCTGACAGCATGGGCTGAGGCCCAAGAGGTAGAGTCAGAAGAAGCTCCAGAGGAGGGAGAAAGAAGGGAGGATGCAAGCTCTAACCACTCAGGGGAGGGAAGGCATCTGAGCCTAAGTGAGGATGAGGAAGAACGGTCCTCAGTAAATACAGTCACTAGGGGCAGACCCAAAGCTAGTGGTGGGAAGGGGGTCCTTTCAGGAGGAGAGAACCCATCCATCAGAGAAAGAGAGCTGGAGGCTCAGCTAGCATACATAGCTTTGGAAGCAGAGAAGCTGGCCCTAGAAAAGAAAAAGTGGGCATACAAAGAAAAAAGAGATGGAAGCAGCGATAAAGAAGCTGAGGTGTCCATGGGTGGGGGAGTTTGCCCCAGATTACCGAAGGGGGTAGTTCCTGCTTATGTAGAGGGGGATGACATAGATAAGTGGCTGGGGGCCTTTGAGAGGGCACTCCAAATGAGAAGGGTTAGGCCTCAATACTGGGGTTCCCTTTTGTGGGAGTTGGTCCCCAACTCAGGGAGGGATAGGCTTCTCACCTTAAGGGGGGAGGAGGCAGATTCATACCCTAGTATGAAGAGGTGCTTAGCCAAGAAGTTTGGTCTGACCCCAGAGCAATATAGAATGAAGTTCAGGGACACCCAGAAGGTCAGTACCCAGTCTTGGGTTGACTTTGTGGACATTTCACTAAAGGCACTAGAGGGCTGGATTATTGGTAACAAAGTAGATACTTATGAGAGGTTATACAATCTGATCATGAGAGAGCACATCTTGACCAATTGTATCCAAGAAAGGTTACGCCAGCATCTAGTGGACTCTAAGCAGACCAACCCTAGAGAGCTAGGGGAGGCAGCTGATGAGTGGTTGAGAACCAGGGTGGTTGTCAAGTCCCAGGGGGGAGACTCCAAGAAGGGGGGGTACAGGTCCCCAAAAACCTAAGGAGGGAGGTGGTAAGCCCACCACAGAGACTCCCTCTGTACCCCAGAACCCTAAGAAGGAGGAGAGTAAATCCCACTCCCACTCTGACCAGCAGAGACAGTTAGACCCAGGGTTAAAAAAGCTCTTGGACAGTAGGGCTTGCTTTGACTGTCAGCAGACAGGTCACTTCAGAGGAGATGCAGCCTGTCCAAAGAAGGTGGTTAGCATTGGGCTGTCCAGTGTAGCCATAGAGGAGGATTCCTCAGATGATGAAGTCCTCCTAGCATTGTGCTGGGAGACAGGACCAGATGGTAAGCTGGTGATCCCTGAGGGTGGGAGTAGGCACTTCCACCACATTCAAGTGAATGGGATCCCTACCACTGGCCTGAGAGACCTAACTGTACCTATGTGGAGGTTAGTGGCTTGTTGCTAGGTGTAGGTACCTACCTGCCCTACCAATAACCCATTTTCCAACACCTACCTTAACCACACACTGCACCCTGCCCTTGGGGCTACCTAGGGCCTACCTTAGGGGTGTCTTACATGTCAGAAAAGGGAAGGTTTAGGCCTGGCAAGTGGGTACACTTGCCAAGTCGAATCTACAGTTAAAACTGCACACACAGACACTGAAGTGGCAGGTCTAAGACATGATTACAGGGCTACGTATGTGGGTGGCACAACCAGTGCTGCAGGCCCACTAGTAGCATTTGATTTACAAGCCCTGGGCACCTGTAGTGTACTGTACTAGGGACTTACTAGTAAATCAAATATGCCAATCATGGATGAACCAATTACATATACATTTTGTATAGGAGCACCTGCACTTTAGCACTGGTTAGCAGTGGTAAAGTGCCCAGAGTAATAAAAACAGCAAAATCAGAGTCCAGCACACATCAACAACCTGGGAAACAGAGGCAAAAAGTTAAGGGAGACCACACCAAGGATGAAAAGTCTAACAAGCTGTAATCTGTCCACCTCTGTATTTTACCATCTGTCAACACCCCTTTTCAGGGACACTTGCCTCCTGTTCAGAGATCCATGGATCATCCTCTTTGCCTCTCCCCACACTGCCTTCCTTCCGAGGTTTTGTTCAGAGGTAGTTTGTCTTCAGGCATGGGTGTTGTATGCCCTTTTGATTTCTTGGCCCTCAAGTGTTCTGTATGCATTCCCTCCAATTCTCCATCTCCTGAAAGTGCTTCAGAAGATCTGAGTGAACAAGGTGTCAGTGATCTTAACATCCACATTTTGGCATTGACACCTTTGTTCCGCCTGTTCCTTTGGTTGTCACAGTGCAATTTTGTCAGGTTACCACTCATTCCATCCCCAATTTGGTGTCCAGGTCTGTCCTTGCCCCATCTCCGTCAGCTGAAGTTGACGGTTTGGGTATTGACCTCTTAGTATTGCAGACAATGTGGTGCTCTTCTCTGTTGGCAATGGATAGTCAAAAGTTTCATAAAGATTCTATGCTAAAGTCTCAGACAGATCAGGTGAGAGGGAATCTGGTGCAGATTTGTGAGTTTCTAATGGATATTTTTAAAAAGATAATATGGCACCCTCTACTCAGGTTGCTCAGTGGGCAGCTATTAGAACATCCACTGGGTCTGGGGCTGCTCTGGATGGTATTGCTTCTTTTGTGGAAAGGTTGTTACAGAGTTTTTAGCTCTGTTGCCCAGTGTCTCCAGTAATTTTCCCTACCTGAGACTTACCTACTGTTCTTCAGGGTCTCCAATTCTCCCCTTTTGAGTCTTTGCTTGAGGGTGACTTGATGTGATTGACTGCTAAAATGGCCTTTCTGTTGGCCATTTCTTTAGCTAGACAATTGGGGAAGTTGACGGCTTTACTGATGTCATATCCCTGTTTACAGATTCATCCACATAGAGTGGTTCTGAAGTCGCTTTGTTCCTAAGGTTTCTTCGTGGTTCAATTTGCAACAGGAGGTTAATCTTCCTGACTTTCACAGTGAGGGTGATGGTCAGATCCCCTTCTCTTTGGATGTTAGGAGGGCTGTTCAGATCTATTTGCAGCGTTCTCAAGATTTTCACCTTTCTCCAGCTCTGTTTGTATCTTTTGGCAAGGTATGTAAGGGGAAAAAGGTGGCTACCTACGCTCAGTAGGTGGGTGACCAGGCAGTTTGTCAATCCTATAAATCCTTGGGTTTGGATCCTCAGGCCCAGGTTCAGGGTGTTCTACCAGACTTGTTTCCACTTCATGGGCTGAGGCTGCAGGGATTTCTATCCTGGAAATCTGTAGGGCTGCCACCTGGCAGCTGCACTTCACTTTTATTAAGCACTTTTGTCTGGATGTGTTGCATGCTTAAATGGATAAGTTTGATGTCAGTGTTGTGAAGCCAGCAGTGTCATGAGCTTGATTTATTAAATTTGGGTTTTCATACTGTCTCTGTCTCAAGCTTCTTTCTTGTGTTTCGGTTTGTGAAGTCCTCATACAGTAATGACTGGGGCGAGGAGGTGCTATGAGGGGGTAAAGAGCCGTTACTTACTGGTAATCTTCATTACCCTGATTACGGTCCTCCTCATCCTAGTTATACCCTCCTCCCCCAATGTTGTGTCTGATCTTTTACTAACAGGCATAGAGGAGGTGGGAGAGGCTTTTATTGTAATAGAAATAAAGGACAGACTAGCATTTTAAGGTGCTCTTTGGAGGTGGTACTGCTTCATACCATAATGACTGGGACGAGGAGGATCTTAATCAGGGTAATGTAAATTACTGGTAAGTAAGGGCTCATTGTCTGTACACCTCACTGAGCACCATGCTTTTTATGTTTTAGCCACCATGGAGACTCAGATCAGCCGCTCATGTACCCTGAATTGGTGGAAAAAAAATTCCCAACTCTACTTAGGATGGCAGACATAAAATGTATCCCATTCTTACAGAGTTAAACTGTTTTATTACTGGGAGATTATTCGCTATCAGTATGGTATATATAATTGAGGTGATAGACTTATATATAACAACCAAATTCCTGCTGCAGTGATAGTGGGAGGCCTTCAAATTTGTCTTTTTGTTGCTGGAGAAATTGTACCTTTTCTCCTAGCTGAGGGAAATGATCACCTCATATTTTTATTCAACAAGAGAAAAGGTAAAATAAATGGCATTCAGTGGGGTGCCCATTCCCACCCGTGTTGTTTAACCTGTTTATTGAACCACCTACAAAATTCACTAGATATTGAACCCCTCTGAAGTGAGCACCAATGATAAAAATGTATTGAGATAATGCTGTACTCTTTTTAAGGACTATAAAACAGCAGGTCTTTAGGATATTCAGGGGTTTACTGTGCTAGAGGTCTACAAAAATAATCACCTATTCTATTCTATTCTGAAGTTCTTGTAAACTGCATAGCTGCCTGAAAGCCTCCCAGCCCTAGAACAGTCATCATAATAGCCAGTTCACAACCAAGAGACAAACTAGTTACTGTAAAGACAGGTTTTCAGGGCCTTAAGAAAAGAAAATGTATTGGTCAACTGACATAATTCAAGTGGGAGAGTGTTCCAAAGTTTGGGGGCCAGGTGAGACAATGAACAGCCTCCCTAATGAGGTCTACTGATCTTAGGAACCTGTAGCAAGTGTGCTGAAGAGGATCTTAGCAACCTCCCAGAAATTTATGGGGTCGCTAACGATCTTAACAAAAGAGCTCTTCTCTTATAAAGTGGTTTGTGCAAAGTGGATAAGGCCATAAATTGCACTTCTTGCTCCACTGGAATCAAGGGAAGATCTTTCAGGGACTTTTTAGCATATTGGTGCCTTGGTAGGTTCATAAGGAGCTGTGCAGCATAATTCTGAGTGACCTGCAGCCTTTTGATCAGATATTGGGTTGACCAAAGGTACAGGGCATTACCATAATCAATGCGTAAAATAATGAGAGCCCAGATGATTCATCTTCTGGCTAAAAAGGGAAGACGATTGAGAACCTCTCTCAACCGTCCCAGTACATTAAAGCAATTAGCTTCAAGCTTTGTGACTTGTTGCTCCATTGTGAGACTGGAATCCAGCCTCGTTCCAAGGCTCTTTATCACATATATGGGGCTGAGGAGCATATCCATGCAGTACAGCACAGGGGATGGGACTTTCTTACTGCAATTGTTACCCAATAGCATAACCACAGTCTTGTCTTTATTGAGCTTCAGTTTACAGTTGACCTTCCATCTGGCTACTTCCTAAAGGCATGGAACCATACTGAGGTGACTAGAGCTGGGGTCAGGGGAGATTGAGATCACCAGCTGGGATTCATCATAAGAAACGAATGAAAAACTGGAGGAAGGCACAATTTCAACTAGGGGGTACGTATAAAGATTAAATAGGGTGGAACTCAAGTAAGATCCCGGAGGCATCCCAAAACTCAAAGGGAGCTGTCAGAGTAGCAGGAAAGACTTAAAACCTGGAATGTTCTATTCACCAAAAAAGAGGATAGCCCTTTCAGTGAACAACCATCAATACCAACTTTTGAAATCCTATGGATAAGTGTGGCACGATCTACTGTGTCAGAGGATGTGCTTAGATCTAAAAGAACAATGACTGCTGAAACTCCTTGATCTAACAGTTGTCTTAATTCCTTGACCACTGAAGGCAAAGCTGGGCCTGTGCGGTGGTCTGTACCTAATTTGCCTGGGGTGGAGGATTTTGTTGGACTCAAGGAAGGCTGAAAGATGTTTGTCAACATGTTTTTCCAGGAGCTTTGAAGCTCCTGGAACAAGGGGATTAGCTTATAGTTACTCAGGCAGAGGAGGCCCAAACCGGGCTTTTTTAAAAGTGATTTAACCACCAAATGCTTCCATTGTGGTGGGACCCTCCCGCTAATGAGAGAAAGATTAAACGGATCCATCGGGGTGAAAGCAATAATATCAGACCCTTGTCAGAAACTATAGAGGGAAGCAGGGTCAAAGGGAGAACCTGACTTTATTACCCTTAGGAGATCAGTAACAAAGCTCACCGTAAGAACAGGAAAGTTCTTGAAAGTGTCTTCTAACTGCACTAAATGTAGCTTACTACCTGGGGACTCCTCAATGTTTAAACTGTCAGGAAATGAGGAGTAGATGTCCAGCATCTTCTTTTCAAAGAAGAGAGCCAAGTTATTGCTGTGCTCAACTGAGGTTTCTGGAACAGAGCCAGCTGATTTAGGCTCCGTAATGTCTTTAAGGATCCGAAAGATCTATTTGGAGAAGTTAGCAGAGTGCTCAGTTTTAGAGGAGAAGTAGACTGATTGAGAATCTTTTCTTTCTGCATGATAGAACTTTATATCATTCCTATACTTGAGTTTGCTGGCTTCATCATAGGACTGTCTCCAACATCTCTCCAGATGCGTACAATCCGTCCTCAAGGCAAGTAATTGGGGATTAACTAGGGGGATTTTTTTTCCTTGCTGGACATTCTTGTGCCACCTTGCTGAGACTATGTTAGTGATGAGGTAGTGATCCACTAATTAAAGATACAAATAAATAAGGTAACTTGGTTAGAGAAATCAGGTCTCAGTGCTTCCAGGGCAACTGACCAGTCCTCAAAGTTCAACTGTGGCTAGCGTCGTTCCAGCTGTCTGGACGATGGTGTAGAGGCAGGAGAGGAGGGAACAATCAAACATTCAATCAAAATTTGTAGAGTGTGACACTGTCACCCCTGCAGGTTTCTGGGCTCTGGGACGTGAGATCTCTGTAAAAGAGCCAGATCTTGAGTCTCTTCCTGAAATCTGCAAGAGAGGGTGCTGTTCAAAAGGGGATGGGCAGGTCATTCTAGGCTTTGGTGGTGATGTAGGAGAAGAAGTGACCACCCCTGCAACTGTTGTGGATCTAAGGTGTGAGTGGGAGGAAGAGTGAGGAGAAGCACAGATGTTTGGTGGGCTGGTGGAATCTCAGTCGGTGGTTGATGTAGACCGGTCCTTAATCATGTCAGGCTTTGTAGGCATGCATGAGGTGTTTCTACTGGCACCCCTTCTGCATGGGGAGCCATTGGAGGTTTCAGAGGTGGGGGTGATGTCGGTGCATCTAGGAAAGTTGAGGATAAGTCTGGCTGCTGAGTTCTCCGTTGTCTGGGATCTTTTGAGGAACTGGCAGGACAAGCAAGCGTAGAGTGTATTGCCGTGATAGAGGCAGCTGGTGACAAGGGCCTGGGTGACAGCTTGCCTTGTGTTGATTGGGAGTCATCTGAATATTCTGCGGAGCATGCAAAGGGTGTAGACAAAGGAGGAGGTGACTACATTGATCTGCTGCTTCATGGTCACTTTTCTGTCAAGGACTATGCTTAGGTTGCATCAGTGGTCAGTTGGCGTGGGAGGAGGTCCAAATTCGGCTGGCCTTCAGCTATGGTCCCGTATGGATGTGTCACTTTTAAAAATTAGCACATTTTGTCAGCGTTGTTTCAGGCAGTTTGATTTCATCCAGTCGACAATGTTGGTCATGACATTGTGGACGTTTGTTCTGGTGGTCGAGGAGTCTTCAGTGAGCAGGAAGATGAGTTGAGTACTATCTGTGTTTGAGATGATGTTGAGTCTGTGGATTCTGACAATTCAGCTGGGGGGTCATGTCAGTGTTGAACAATGTGGGGTGGATGAATCTTGGGCTATGCTGCATATGATGTTATTGGGTTTGGAGGTGAATAGAGACAGCACGATGCTCTGAATACATCCTTTCAGGAAGGAGGTGATCCATTTGAGGGCATTCTCCTGTATGTCGGTGCTGTGTAGTCTGCTGATGAGGGTGTGGTGATAGATGGTGTTAAATGCAGCTGATAGAATGATATGGACCAAAAAGTGAGCCAACCAGGTTGGAGGTATAAGGCTCTCCACCTGAAGATTAGCATTATTACTGAACACTAGGTCAGTGGTCTGGCCTTTCTTGTGAGTGGGGCCCCCCCACCAGTTGCATCAACTGTAGAGACACAAGGTTTTGTAAAAGATTCTTGGAGGCACCATTATTTATGTCATCAGTATCTATATTAAAGTCATCAAGCAAGGCGAAGTTAACCCTATTTATAGCTAATCCCTCAACCAAATCAGGAAGAACCTGTAGAAAATTAGCATATGGTCTCAGTGGTCTATACAGCAATATTCCAGAAAAGGTAAAGATGTTACTAAGCAACAAAGTAAACCTTCACAATTCTGAATCTCAACAGATGAGAACATGCCCTTTAAGGTATCCTTGTCAATGCTGGCTATCCCACCACCTCCTTGACCCGACCGATCAACCTATTAAGGCAAGGCTTCAACCAGATCAGGAGTGGAGCCCTCACGTAACTAGGTCTAGTGACAACAAGCACATTGAGTAGTGATTCTAATAAAAGATATCTCATTTATGATCAGCCATGGTGCAACACTCAACCATGAACCTATGCCAGACTGTAGGTGAGGTGGTCACCTGTAACTGACTAGGGACTACAAACTACTGCTATCACAGACTAATGAAGATTGACTGAGGTCAACAGAACAAATTAATCGGTGAAGGAGGTTTGAAGAGCTCACAGTTGGCAGTATAATTAACCTTGTTTTGTGTAAAAAGGGCATAATCCCTTAACCTATAATGGGTCATAAGGAACATTTTTGTAGAGAGTTGTTCCCAAAGCACTATTTATGTGTAATGTATTCTAGATACCTACCAACTAAACTAATAATGGTTATTGTGAAAAACCGCTAAAATCTTGCACTGTTGGAAGGATTTGCCCATATCAATTATGAGGCCGGTAACTTTATTATAATGTTGTTTCTTCCCCATTTTCTCTTTATTTTACTGAGTTCCTTACTGTTTTTGATGCTTTTTCACCAAAAAGAATGCATATCAAAATGTGTTTGGGCATGGAAATGCTCGTGCTTCAGCATACATACGTTCACTAAGCTCAAGAAGTCAAGAGGCATAGGTGCATAGGCTATGGAGAGAGCTAAATGTGTTTATGGACAAAGGGATCCCCATTTCATAACTTATACTTCGAAGCCATTTTTTTACTTAAGATTTGAGTAACCCTCACTAAACAATGAGATGTACTAATAAAATACCTACAGATCTTGGGGTTACATGTGGAAAATTCAATGGGGACTTTAGAACTCTCATACATTTACTGGATAAGTTGATGATCAATTGGTAGTGTCTTCAGTTAGTAAATAAGTTAGATTACTATGTTTTTAGTCTGACTATTAGAAGTACTAGTATTTTGTAGGACTAATATTTTTTATTCCTATGGACGATCTGGGAGAAGAAGGAAAGATATTGTTTTCAATGTTCTTGCATGCAATTAAGCTGTGTAATTTGCTCTTTGAACTGCCTGACATGCTTTGTGTCTCAGGGGATTCTCAATACATTGTTCACAGCAAGACTCACACAGATAAAGCCACAACAGTAGTATAAGCACATTGAAAGGCTAGGAGAAGAGATCATTTTCAGCATTAGTTTGAGATGTTGCAGCCAGATAGGTTTAATCTGGAAGGATGTATGAATTAATGAATGAAAACATTTACATGAGCGTATACCACTTATTGAGGTTTCTACACCAGTCACCTGACTTATCTAGAGAAAATAGGTTTTAATGCTTCCTTTAGGCTGGTGAAAGCGACAAACACTCTGATATGAAGGGGAGATCAATTCATGAAACTGAGGCCTTCAATTGAGAAAGCTCTTCTGCTCCTTGGCTTGGACCTGAATATCTAGGTACAGATATCAATAGATGATCCTGTTTCCTTACTGTCTGTGCTGAACTGTAACATGAAATTTGACAACTGAGAGCAACTGTACCCTGCTAGTGGTATTAGTTACATACACATCAAACTATTTTAAAGCAAATGCAGGCCTTTGCCAGGAGGCAAGCAAATTCAGCATTTGTGACTCTTTGTAACATGTAAATGCCACTGGATGGTAAGCCCAAACACTGGACACTCCAATAGTCCAACCTGGAATTCATTGAGACTGCAACCATCAAGCTCATGTTTTGCTTGTAGTCAGGTGATAGAAACATATCATCTTCAAGGATGTAGCCAAATGCTCAATTAGATGAAAAGGATAGTAGTAGTAGTAGTAGTAGTAGCAGTAATAGTAGTAGTAGTAGTAGTAGTAGTAGTAGTATTTACTTTATTTTGGTTAAACAACCATAAAAGTATACATAAAGACATTCATAAAATTGAGTATATACAATTCCCTAGTGCATTCAGATCTTAATAAAAGGTAAAAATCTGTATTATTTACACATGTAAAAGAATTCAAACACATATGCATCGTGTAAGTGCAGGGTACAAATTTAACTTCAAGTACATGTACAGCATATGGGAAACAGGTTTAAATTGGAGATTGAGTAATCAAATGTAAGTTCAAAAGCATCTGTCTGATAGCTAGACAGCCTGGGTGCTTTGCCAGTCCAAGAATACCCATTAGGACATGGCTCTCCATCTTATGCCCCATGGTTGCTCCAGATATTTGGTTTCAGCAATGACTATCACTGCCTTCGAGTCATATCTAAGGATTCTCAGGGCCTCCCAGTAGTGTCTGGCACCCAAGAGCCAAGGATTATCCATCTCCGGTGAGGGTGTGAATATTGCGGGCAGAAAAAGAGAAAGTGCTCTTCAGTTTCCTTTAGCTGAGGGCAGAAATGACAAGACACAGAGGAGGTACGCTTCTCCCATTTAGCCGTTAAATGTCTTAGTGGTAGGGACCCGTACCTAAGCTGTAGGTACAGGCGCTTGGCAAAGGTGGGATGGATTTCATCCAGGAAATGTTTGTAGGATGGGGAGCATTTAGGGGCATATTTATACTCTGTTTGCGCCGAATGTGCGTCAAAAAGTTTGACGCACATTCAATGCAAACCTTACACCATATTTAAATTTTGACGCCCGAGCCCACGGACGTCTAAACTCCTCTATGTGCGTCATTTTTTGGATGCGGGAAACTACCTTGCGTTAATGACATGGAAGGTAGACGTTCCCGCCCAAAAAATGACTTTAAGGCCTGTGCGCTTTATTTATACTCCAGCTTCATTTTGACGCACAGGAGGGGGCGGGCCTTAAAAAATGGCGCACAGCCTGATGTGCGCCGTTTTTTAACGCCTGGGTAAGGGCAGGCGTTAAGGGACCTTTGGGCTCACTTCCATGGTCTCTGACCATGGAAGGACTCCAGAGGTGCCCTTCCCTGCCCCCAGGGACACCCCCTGCCACCCTTACCCACCCCTGGAGGACACCCATGGATGGGGGGACTCATCCCAGGTAAGTGCAGGTAAGTTGAGGTAAGTATTTTTTTTTTTAAGAAGTTCCCTGGGCATGGCCATTTGGGAAGGGGACATGACTCCTGTCTTTGCTAAGACAGGAGTCATTTCAATGGGGGTTGTGCATCAAAAAATGGCGCAAGTCCGGTTTGAGGCATGATTTTTGCCTCAAACCTGACTTGAACCATTTTTTGCCGCACAACCCCCATTTTCCCCTACGCCGGCGCTGCCTGGTTTGAGTAATTTTATTTGACTCTAACCAGTCCGCAGCGCCAGCTAATGTCATTCCTTAAATAAGGCGCCCACATGGCGCATAGGAATGGCGTTATCCGGCGGTAACATTTTTGAAGCAAACCAGCGCTGCCGCTGGTTTGCGTCAAAAAGTATAAATATGGGCCTTAATGTTTAAAAAGTGCTCAGCCAGGCTCTCATGACCATTGTTCAACCATGTCTGTTCCAAGGCATAGTTCCAGTAAGCTCCTTTTAATGTCAGGGGTACGTCCTTGGCAACGACTGTGGGAGACTTACAAAGATCAATCATTTTCAGTTTCTCACCCTGGGACTTAATGTAGTTCAGCCAAGGTGTAATTACCGGTGAGTCACTAAAAATTAGGTCAATCAAGGAGTCCCTATACGGTGTTAGTTCCCTGCATTTCCACAGCCTCAATCAATACAAGGGTTTTAAAGCCACCACCAAATTTATACGGTTAAGTGCTAAGTCCATCCTCAGTACCACCAGTGGCGTGCCCTTAGGTAACTTGAGCATGTTCCTAAGAAAATTGTTCTCAGCTGTTAGAAGGACGGTAGAATCCGTGAAACCCCAAATCTCTGCCCAATAAGTGGCTGCCATGAGAGCAGTAGCTTTGTATATCTGGAGAACAGGGGACACTGCACCACCCCCTGTTTCCTTCTGTTTCCTGCTGATTGGGTAAGCTTTCTGGATGAGAAGATTTTTTCTCTTCACCAACTGATGGCCCCTAGACATTGAATCAGACAGTCGGACCCCTAAGTAGTCAGAGTCTTTGACTTGTTCAATTGTGGAGCCATTGAGTAACATTCTCCCTCTAAATGTCTTGTGGGTGTTTATCCCCATAAATATTTTTGTTGGGTTAATTCCCAGACCCCTTGCTTTAAAAAAGGCCAAGAAGGAGTCCAGTTCTGCCTGAAGGCCCATTGGAGTGCCCCATTGATGTAGAGACTGAAAAGTGTCTGGCCAGTTCTCAACCTTGCTTTACCCCTCAACGAGTTGGAATCAGATCTGTTAAATCCCCCCCCCATGTTCCATCTCACTTTGGCATAGGTGTTTATGTGCAGTGCTCTCAAGATACGTATTAGGTAAAACGGCGCCCCATATCCTGCAAGTATTTCCCACAAGTTATCCCTAGGTACCAGGTCGAAGAAGGCTGCCCTAAGATCTACAAAGGCGACATACAGGTGGTCCCTTCTTAGGGTGACATACTTCTAGCATAACATCTTGAAACGAAAGACCTTATCAACAGTGCTGATCTTGCTCCTGAAGCCTGCCTGGGCCTGAGAATTGTCCAACAGGCTCATGGGTCTGTAGTTAGAGGGAACGTCCCTACTTCCTTTTTTGAATATGGCTACGATAACAGCTCCTAGCCAGGTCGGTGGAATGGTCATGCCCTTCATTATAGTGTTGCTCAATGCATTCACGTAGGGGATCCAGACATCTGGGTGTGAGAGGAAAAGATCGCCAGGAATACCATCTGGGCCAGGGGCCTTCTCCTTCTTCATTTGCATCAGGGCTACCCTGGTTTCAGCCTGAGAGAAATATGGGCACTTGGTCTCTACGTTAGCCTCCATCTCAGGAAAGAAGGATGGAAAAAGCCTCCAGGCCTACCAAGCAATCCCCCTCAATTAGTTCCTCCCTAATGCTTTCATCGTGTTCCACCCCCCCTCACTGTACAGGGATATGAAGTGCTCAGCCCAAGCTCCCGGTTGCACTACCGCTTCAAGGTAGTTATCGGTTTCGAGCTGGATGCCACCAGTGACCAAAACATCTTCCGATTCTTACTCTTAAGTGCGTTGGTAAGCTCTTCCCATTGGGCCATCTCCCAGTTCTGTTTAGCCTTTTTTAGGATAGCCTAGCAGTTATTCCTATCAATGGTATTGTTGGCTTGATTTGCTTCTTCAAAGCGTCTAGGAGATGGAACTTGGTCAACCGACAGCCCTTAGTGAACCATCCTGGGGCAACTTTGTTGGAAGCCCCTCTTTTCCTAATTTTAGTAAACAGAAGCCTAAGATGTTCCGTGAGCTGACAATGCTCAAGAACCATATTGGGCTAATACCCCCTTAACAGTGTTACTTCACCTACATTATCCACAAATAGTTCATATATTTTAGTTAGAATTTCTGCATAATCCATGACATCTGCCCATTTCACATTCCTCCTGTTATTAACTGTCTGTAGGGGATTTGCATGGACTACCTCTGACAAATTACAACTAGTAAATATAGCAGGAGAGAATACAGCACTTAAGGCCTCATGATCGCTAACTGTTTGAGGGATAACTCCCATGTCTGTCAAGAGCGGCCACATTTTTAGGTCGACCAGGAGATAGTCAATGTAAGAGCTCAAAATGCCTCTCATAAAGGTCGGGTGCAGGGGATTATTGGAACAGGTATTGCCATTAGCAATTACTGAGCCATTCTCCATTATCAGATCTTCTAGTTGGCCAGCTACAGTTCTTAATTTCCCTGTCGTTTGTGTGGCTGCCCCAGAACCAATCAGAGCCCCTTGGAGATCCTGCAAATAGACTATCTTCCTCTGCCCTTTTCCAAGTGTTGTGCTATAATCACCTGCAATCAATTTTAAGGTGCATCCTTTTAGGCGCTTTTAGGTATTAGCAAAATGAACTACTGTGGGGGATAGTACGTTTACAGGGACTGATCTAATGTAGGCATTAATTATCGCAATATATCTGGCCCCAGTAGGCATTTTAACTTTTATTTCTAACCTTCAAGTCCTTACTTCCCGTTGCTACTACTTTCACTACTGGGAAAAGATCTAGTTTCAACCAAATAAGAAGACCAGCAGAAGCTCTACCCGTGGATGAAGGGACTGCATTATCAACAAAGGTAATATACACCGAGTGTGTGGTAAGTTGCCAGACACTATGCATCAGGGTATTGTGTGCTTGATGCTCAAGCTGGGAGGGGATCCTGGTGACCCCTCCTCGTATCGCCCACTTACCAGGTTAAATAGCGATGTCAAGATACTTTGTAAGATTTTGACTACTCGGCTCCGCAGGGTGATTCAGGGTTTGGTGCACGAGGATCAATGTGGGTTTATTCCTGGTCGCAGCACGTCCTACAACTTGCGTAATTTGTTCCATGTTCTGCACGAGACAGAAGGTGAGGAAACTGAATTGGCGATAGTGTCCTTTGATCTTGAGAAAGTCTTTGACACAGTTGAGTGGGGCTATCTTTTAGAGGTTTTGCAGGGCATGGAGTTTGGCCCCGGTTTCTGTGCCTGGGTGCGGTTACTGTATACTGCCCCCACTGCACAAGTACGGGTGGGGGAGAGCTATCGGACTCCTGGGAGATCGGTAGGGGCACAAGACAGAGATGCCCGCTTTCGCCTCTTCTTTTTGCACTGGCAGTGGAGCTACTAGCGATCGGGCTTCGAGAGGAGCTGTGACCGTGAGGTATCCAGGTGGGGAAGACCAAACATGTGGTTTCCCTGTTTGCAGATGATGTATTGTTTTATCTTAGGGAACCTCGTGTCTCGGTGACGATGCTGCTGCAGGGGTTGGATGTTTTTGGGGTCGTCTCTGGTCTCAAAGTAAATAGGAAAAAATGCTCCTATTCCCCTTGGGGTCCCTTAGCGGTGTTCCACAGGTTGATTTATCTAGGGCAGGACTCAGGTGGAAAGTTGAGAGTTTCCGGTATCTGGGCATATGGGTTACTCATTCTTTGGCTGCGCATGATAAGCATAATGTTGAGCAAGTAGTTGCCGGCCTGGAATGTTCGGTATCGTTCTGGAATAGATTGCCACTTTCTGTAATGGGCAGGGCCACTGTGGCAAAGATGGTGTTCTTGCCGCGGTGTCTATACCTGGTCCAGAACTTCCTATATCCGTTGGCTGCTCGGCTTTTCCGTCGTCTGGATAGTCTGCTGATCTCTTTGGTGTGGGCCAGGCGACAAAGGAGAGTGGCTCTGCCGGTGTTGCAGAGGATTCTTGAGAGGGTAGGGCTGGCGATTCCTAATATTAGACAATATATTATGCAGCACATTTGCAATATGCTGCCAAGTGTATGAAGGATACCGATAACTGGGGGAAGAGATTGTTTGCAGGAATATTGGATGGGCGGACATTGGTGCATATATTGATGTTTGGGGGGTTGATCTGACCCCTCCTCACCCTACTTGTTCAAGACCACTGCTGGGATCTGGGAGCAAGCAGTTAAACATGTACTCCGATGAGCCCCTTTCGACTGAGAGCTGAGAATGTGGGATTTGGGACCCTTTTGGGACATGGAAAAGTTGGTGTCTGTGGAGGCTTGGAAATTGGGAGGATGTGAGGTGGCTGGGGATCTCTACCCCAATGGAGAGTTCATTTCTTTTACTGAAGCTAAGGAATTGTTTGGTCTGGGCCCTGGTCAATTCTTGCAATACGCAAAAATGGAAAGTGTGGCACATGAGATTTGGAGTGGTTTTCCTGTAGCCCCTACAACCTCTGCACTGCTGAACAGCTTGATTATCTGGTGTGAGGGGACACACTTGATTACCTACTTTTATGATGCCCTTCGGGAGGATCAACCAGGTGTGATAAGTGTGGGGCACAGGGCGTGGGAGTATGACCTGGGGGAACCCATTGCAGATGCTGATTGGGATTTGGCTTTGTCTCTGGTGCATACTGTATCATGTAATAATTGGTTTAAATTATTACACTTTAACTTTGTACACAGAACATATCTCACACCAAGTCGACTAAACAAGATTGACCCGAGACGAACTGCGGGATGTCCTAGGAGTGGTACACTTGGTGCTTCCTTCCTGCATTTGGCTTGGACTTGCAGGACGGTATATGATTTCTGGCAGGAAGTGGCAGCGAAAGTTGTGGAGGTTACGGTATTGGGGTTGGAGGCAACGCCTATGACCTGTCTCTTGGGAGTGGTGCAGAAACCACGTGGCCGGAGTATTCCCTATAAACTGGCCCAGCTAGCGCTGGTGTTGGCTAGGCGCAGAGTAGCAATTGGTTGGATGAGCTCCCGGAAGCCGTTGATTTCCTGTTGGATACGGGACTTAATGGAATGGGGTGCAGCAAAGGAACAGCATATGCGCCTGACACGAATGGATGAGAGTGTACTCAATGATGTGGGGCTTGGGGAACCTTACTGGAACGGTTTACTGGTGTGGAGGACTTAAGCTCTGTAGGTAGTATGGAGGATGAATGGGGTGAGGATACACATTGAACCTACTGAGTAGGTGACAGCCAACTATGGTTTCAACTTGTTTCTGTTTTCCACAAGCTATATAATGTCTGGTCTCATGTGGATTTGGGCTGGGATGGCGGGCGGGAGGGAAACTTTATGGCAGTGGTAGCGACTGACTCTTGGCTTGGACTTTGTTGCTTAGTACCCTTTGGTACAGTGATATACTGAGACTGTCATGTCTTGCATTAACTTGCACAGCATTGTATGTTTATTGTTGATTATAATTGTAAAACTCAATAAAAATAGTTTAAGAAAAAAAAGGTAATATACCCACTTCTATGTATGGTGCCACTGCCCACATCTCCTGCAAAAGTGTAATCTGGTGGTGATCAATGAACTCACCCCACTCTGGGTCTTCAAGCTTAGCACAGACACCTGCTATATTCCAAGTTAGAACTCTAATGGAGTTTTCGGCAATCAGCCTGCTATTCCACCTCAGTCCCGCCCTAGTGCCTGCCTGTTCAGCCATAATAGAATTAATCTTACTCTGTGTAGCTGTGTCCCTCATATCATCACCCACAGCACTCAGCTCTAGGTCCTCGATGGCGCATGCTGCAGTTTGCTCACTCATGCCTCTCCTAGATGTACAGTTAAGGACACAGTTTGTCCTTACCGCCCTGATTCTCAATCAACGTCTGCTAAGTTAGAGCATTCCACCACTAATGTGGTGCATTGGAGGTGAATTAAAGAGTTGCACCCTTCTGAGATCTGGGGTTCTTCTAGTCAGCTGGGGGTGTAGAGTATAAGGCGTAAGTGTGTTCTTGGTGTAGGTCTAAATCCTAATTCCATGGATATCAGCTCATCCACCAATTTAGGACTCTTAAGTATCACTCCTATATAATCCCACTGATGTGCAAAGGGGCTACAACGTGAGGCAGATAATATGTCACCCTAATAATAGATGTACAACCCTTGGTGTGGGTGAGCCAGTGGATTACTTTGTTAATACAAGATTCTTGAGTTTTTCTGGCTCTGTGTGTTAGTTTGTGGACATTTGTCAGGTGGATAATGCTACACAGACATGTACTCTGGTTGTTATTGGAGGTGCTTTGATTCCCACAATGAATCTGGCCCGTTTGGCAGGTGGTTGGCCGAGTAGGCTGTGCACTGTGTTGCTTCAGGGTGTATCTACCTCCAATTAATTCTTCTCTTACAAGGTTAGATGAGGTTGAGCGTGCTACACTAGCAAACCCACCATTATCAGCAGCTAACCCATTACCCTTAACTGACTACAGCTTTGGGGGGGTGGGCTTGGCTATAGTCCTTTGGCATTAGATTTGCACCGTCTATCTTGGTTCCTAAGTTTTCCTCCAAAGTAGATAATTTGGCCACCTTTTCACCTAATTCAACGGCCATCTTGTTCATACACTCACCCAATCCCTGTATCTCTCCTCTAAGTTCCTGTAGCTGTAGCTGTGCCAGTGGTTCCCCTATCTTGGGCTGATATAGATCTGCTGTGTCTGAGTGCCTTGCTAGATCCAATGAATTGGGGTTCTCATCTGGTATAGTTCCTTGGTAAGCTAGGAGGGCAAACCGGTTGGAGCAGTCGATATTAATAGCGGATGTGCTTTCAACCTGAGAATGATCTATTGGAGGGACCGGGGCACCTGCTAGTGTGCCTACTCTGAAATACCCATCCCCTGGTGTATAGCTATCTTTTGGGCTAGAGCCCGACTTGGTGCCATGCCCCTTTGTGGTTTTCTTAAAGTAGTTCTGTATACCCTTGGGAGGTATAACTCGTTTCCCCTTACGCAGAGATGGGTCTGTGTTGTTTGTCGCCAATAAACCCTCTACTTCCACTATGAGATCATCAATTTCATTCAGGGTACAGTTCTCTGCGGAATGCCTAGCGAACTTGGTTATGCCTGCTGCCCCCAAGGGTTTATCGGTGGCCTTTCTCTTGCCCATAATAAATGAGTTACTTCCAGAATTATGAAGGAATCTTGCGTATCTCAACGATATGACAGTGTTTTACCTATAGGGTGCTTTATTGATAGAAGCCAGCTCAGCCCTTGTACAATGTGATACCCTCGCAAGCGTTCACCCTGCACATTCAAATGATTATCCCCCATATACTCAAGCCACCGACACCCAGCACCAAGACTATGACCAGCCTAAGGAAAGCCTTTGCAGTCTCTTGCCTTCTTTCCCAGCTTCCCCACACAAGAGCTCCTATGCAAAGGCCAAATGTGGTGGCCCTGCCCTGCGTGTTTCTGTCGCTAACGGGCGTAGGATTGGCCGCCTTTGGCCTGGGCTTTGCTCGGGAGCAGCCCGCGTACGTCCTGCGCTATCTGGCAAGTGGGATCAGGTGATGCTAAAAATGGCAGCCCCCTGGGGCTGCAAAGCAGCCTGGATCTGTAGTCCCTCTGGACTGGATGAGCACTTCCCGGGCTGCGGTATGTCCCCTTGCACTTTATAGCGCTCATTGGATCTGGCAAGGGGGAGCAGGTGATGCAGAAAATGGCAGCCTCCAGGGGCCGCAAAGCAGTCTGGGATCTGTAGTCCCTCTGGCCTCTGGTCTCGATCAGTGCTTCATTGAGATGAAAAGGATTGTAATCTTTGATTTATTAGCTGTTGCAAAGGAGGGATGCTAAGGCTTCCAGTAATTACCTTCAAAGATAATATACTCTTTTTGTATGTTTTTAATAGAAGAATTGCTTTGGTACATCCTGGATTTAATTTTGTCTAATAAATTCTGCATAATATACATTGTAATGGTATTGGTGACAATTTGTATGTACTCCTGTGGATCACCAATGTGGATAGGCTTGTACATTAAGTTCTGAATTATGAAAACAATCAAAGAGATAGAGTTCATAGAGATAATAATATTGTAGAGAAAACCTGAACATGAGAGGAAGCAGTCCATACAAACTAGCTGGATCCTTTGGTTATAAAAGGATCTTCATCAGCTAATAGCCAAAGGCTGGTCCACCTCTTCCATCCATAGTAGAAGGATTTGATGGATCCAGATATTGTAGTTTTAAGCTTAAATTGCTGGATTAATTATAATACTTGACAAAGTTTATATTTGCTGAATATTTTTGACATTGAGTTGTATGGGACAACTTTTTTAAAACAATTATTCAAGCAGACACTCCAGGTGAGAAACAATCCCCTGTGAAAATCTTGAATTGTTGGAGCCAGTGCCGAAATGAGTGCCAAAAGCTGCCCTGCAAAAATGTTCAAACCAAACCCACTCCCTGTCTTCCCACTCACTCTTTCTTTGTTTCCATCCATATATTCTTGCTCACTACATTTCACTTCACTCACTTTTCTCACTCTCTGATTTATTTCCATCCCCATCTTTCTTTCTCAGAGCAGTTAACTGAACTGAACCTTGGGAAAATAATGACTGTTTTGCACCAAATGTGTAGTGTACCATATCATCATGGGTCTGTTAAACTATTGATACTGGTGCAACTGAGTTTTGGCTGTTACCTTTGACTTCACAATGATGATCTATACATCACCATAGTGACATTATAGTGTGTAAATTGCTAAAAAGTTACCTATAAATTTGTGCATTGAGTGCCCATATTAAGGTGCATTCACTATAGATCAGTATGTTAATGCGATGTGATATAACTATGTTAATCTAAGTACAAACACTTATTTTGATTCCATATGTTTCCTAATGATGTAAGAAATAGTTTTTATAGAAATGGTAATGCATTTCTTGATAATACTGTTTAAATGTCCTATGCTAATGTTGAAAAATTGAAGTTGCCCATTGTAGTCACTGACATGCACAAGTTATTTTATTTTTGCAATCTACTGTAGCATGAATTTTGACAAGATGCATTTATGATGAATTTAGAATTATAATATTTATATGTGTTAGCTTAATCTGAATAAAGTGTGTCATTTTAAATCTATTCTCCCTCAGTGTAGCCGTATTGATTTGCTAGGCCTCAGCCTCATGAATGTGAGAAAGCTGTTCTCTTTTGCTAGCATGTCAATTCTTTTCATATGCCTGTCCCATAAAATGCTAGTTTGGAAATAGATGGCTATTGTTTTACCCATACAGAGCCTGAGAAAGTAACCATGAGGATGGTAAACCGAGAAACAGAGAATGTGAAGACATGCACAATTCAATATTTGTTGCAAAGTTGTACAGGGCAGCAAAGATGGATGCCTTCCCATGACAGTCCTGGGAACTTGTCATATTGCAGATGCCTGTTGCATGATGTGCTATGATTAAAGAATGAAATCTTCCACTTTATATGGCATTACCAATGGACTAATCACCATTCACTTTGGCCTTGAATTTATCATTTCTAGTTAGTCACTGGGGGAGAGATCATTTTTGACTTTGAGCAGGAAAGATACCTTGGACTTTGAGAGGTACAGACCTCTTAGCCATTGCCCCGAAATGTCCCAATGCTTGCTGAGAGAACTTAGATTTTCCTGACCCAGGAGAAGACTCCTGACTGAGCTTCTGCTATGCTGGCATCTTCCCTTTTTAGTTACTTTTTACCAACTTTAGTTCGCTTCATTTTTCCTCACATGTCATTTTTCCAACCTCTTTTTGTCTTTTATTTCCTTTTTAGCTTTTGTCCCCATGTCTTGTAGCCCAGCATATGTCAATTAGTGACATGTTGGTTCTTGGGATTTTCCCTTGCTTGACTAGCTAATGATTCTTAGTTTGCCCTTATGTTGAGGAGAGATGATCAGCATATGTTCTCTAAAGATCATGTTTTTCTCCTCTTGTTTTGTATTGCTCTTATGAAATGTATAGTTTGTTTGATGTTATGGGCCATCCTATAGTGATATTGCACTTTTATAGATTAGTCTTGAGAACCATTTACATTATTCTGTGTATAAGTTTATAATAAAACCCTTTAACTTTTGTCCCACCTTGGGTTTTTCTTCTGTGGCCACATTAGTCATATTGTAAATTTAAATATTGATTGAATTGTGATGTTAACTTTCAGCATCGTTGTTATATAGCGGATGTGTGGGTATTAATAAGGTTTATGCTTGTGTTGCTTTGGCTAAAGATCGCAGTGAAGTGTGATGTTGTGAAGAGTTTTGCAGAGTTTTCAAAGTTGTTGTGTGAATGTGGCACTTCCCACTTAGACATTGGGCTGGTTTCCATGGACTAAGATCCCAGGATAACACATGAGTGTAGAAGACACTTGCTTAATTTATTGTTTGCAGTATAAGGTGCTAGTCATGAGACATCGTCAACAGTACCAGTAGTATTCTTCCCGTAAGTGTGAGAGGTTGGTATTAGTGAATCCTGAGTGCACACGGAGGAACTTTATCAATTTGAGTGAGATCCACTGGTTGAGTCTGATTTGCTGTATAATTGTGAAAGCACTGTCGGAAAGTAGAGCTCCATACTGCTTTTGCAGTGTTTGATTACCTAATTCTTTAGTGAACAGACAGTGGTTGTTGGTTTTTGCTTGCATTATTTTGCATTAGGTTTGCGTTAAAGAGTGATTGTGAGAGAAATTGTAAAGGAGTGTGAACTGCTGCAAATAGTGAGATTGGTATCACACTGTATTGTGGTTGTATAGGTCGGTTGTTGTGAAGCCGCTTTGGTATTGGTGAATTACATCATAGAGTGTTGTATTGCTATTGGTTGTGAACATTAAAAAGAGGATTGTGGGAACAGAATTACTTACGTATTGCAAATGAGAAGTCAGTTGTAAATTAGTGAAAATTAAAAGGAAGTCCTTTAAACTTTGAAAAGTATGATAAAAGGTGATGTATTTATCCCAGTTAGAGAGGGACTGGAGACTCCACCAGAAGGTACTCCAGGTCAATATGTATTGTCCAACATAGGTTACCATGCATGTTTGTGGCTTGAGCAATAGCATAAGGTTAGGGAGAAAGAAGGTGCATTAGTGTTTCCACTCTATGGAACATCAAATATGAGAATTATTGAGGATCTAAGTAAAATTCTATATGACCAAATTCTATATTCTGCAAGACCCACACTTTTGGAGCACTTTTATACTTTGGAACACATAGCTCACCACAGACAGAGAAAGAAGTATGAGGGCAGTGTATATAAAGCAATAATAACAGTTTTAGGGGCGGGATGGGACAAACAACAGTAAGCTTGAAGAGCAGACATCATAGAGCAACTAGATTGTATCCTGTCTTAATGAGTGAAGAAGGAAAAAGCACTAAATTAAGGAGAGAAAAAAAACGGAAAAGGCAACAGAGACAGAGAAAAAGGTTAAAATCTATGAGAATGATTCGGATGATAATTTTATGATCAGTTAATGTTAAATTGTCCTGCCTCCATTCAGTTCTGAGCAGCCAGGAGTGTCAGATGAGGCATCGAGAAATGTGTCTTTTGATATAACTACTGCACCCATTGAACAGAGAATCAAATGGGAGAGAGTTTGAATTCAAAACAGACAGGACAAAGTTTCAATATGAATCTTATAGTACAAAATTTAGGGATCACAATTCCACATACTCAAATGAATTACGTTAATCCAGATGCATTAACCGTTCCAGTAACAATAGGTCCAGTTGTTTCTCTATATGATCCAGGTAGGATATGAAATAATGCACATATAGTAAATGCTCCAAACATTCTGAACGTTTGAAATGCCCAGAATGTTCCAAATATCCCAGCTGTTCCAACTGTTCCTTTATCAGCAAATGCCCATGGGCTCATTAGCTGAAGTGGTTCAGAATTAGAAATAATTATTTCACTTCTGAGAACATTGAACCCTACACACATCAGCAGAATGATATAGGAAGTTTTAAGAATCATGAAAGTTTCCAAATGTTTGTGAAAAGATTGAATACATTGTTTGACATTGTGGTTCTAAGTGACTTGGAGACTGAATGTAAAACTTCTATCGATTGGCCTGACAGAGAACCTACAAGAGATAGAGTGACAAATGTGCCATCTGAAGAGGTAATGAAAAAGTATCAGAAGGCGATTACATTTTTGAAGGACAGGGCACCCCTCAAAGAAAATGATTCGCTGTGCATTGACAGAAAGACTCAGGAATCTAAGGAGTTGATACATTTCTATTATGAGAGATTGTTGCAAACTTGCAAGCATTTCAGTGGTACTGAGACCATAGAAGCAAAATGTATGGGTTAATTTCTGTTTAGATTTATACAATGATTGAAGCCAGAGGTGAATACGATGATTCAACGGCACTTGCCTTGTTGGCAGAACAAGATGAATAATGAGATCCTGCAATACACAAAATATTGCAGCAACAAATTGGACTTGAAGCAGAAAAAGCTAAAGTTGAAGCTGATGGGGATGCAATTGAAGGTTACACAGAGGGATCAGAATCAAATAATGATATTTTCAGATCCAAATTTAGTTGTGAATGTTATGAATATAAAGAGAACAAATTGGAAGAGGGAGTGTCCCCTTAATGTTAATATTAATCAGTTGCAGAATAGTGGATTAGTGCAAACACAGGAAAATAATCAGGTCCAAATGCAGCAAGTAGAGGTACCCTCAGTGAAAAATGTAAATGTGTCCTAAAGACAGCAGATCCAAGTTCCACAAGCTCTGTTTCCTCAACAACAGCCACATGTTTCCCGAAAGAATGGAAACCAGATCACAAATGTAAATTCAAAGCAGTTGGCTAATGAGTTCTTATTGATTTTTTTAGATGATTGAAATGTCTCAGACATGTATAAATGATGGTGCCTGAGGGGGTAGGAGGAATGTTTACTTGGTGCATTCTGAGAGGTAGGCCAGCGAGGTCCATACATTGATGTTGAGGCAAATGGCTACCATGTGTCCTTTCTGGTTTACACAGGTGCTACCTACTATACTGTGAGAACAGCTTAGGTTCCTAACCTGTCCCTCTCGGGAAAGAAGATGCAAGTTGTAGGAGTTCCAAATCAGCAATTGACCAACCCTGTAACAGAAGCTGTCCCTGTAATAATAGGTTCCTTTAAAGATGAGCACCAATTTCTGGTGTGAGATTTGAGTCCTGTGAGTTTGCTTGGACATGACTTGCAGTGCAAGTGAAACTGTTGCATCTGTTGTACCCCAAGAGGCATAGAAATACACACAAATGATGAGGACATGGCATTTAAAATTGTAACTCAAACCCCCAAGTGTCGCATTGTTCCCTATATTGGCCTGCAATTATTTAACCACAGATTTCAAAGATACTGGGCCTGATTTATGAAAAGATAGCAGCGCCTTTGCGTCATTTTTTGTTTTATTCATTATTATTATATTTTGCAAGTTTACACCACTTTTGCATAACAAGTGACACAAAGGCATCGCTAAGTTTCCATAAATCAGGTTCACTGTGTCTTCTGAAGATTGGGACGCTTCAGGAAAGGAGTTAGGACTCATCAAAGTTGTTAAGCCTGTTAAGATAGCTGTGAAACCGAATGATATATATTTAAGAATCCAGCAGTATAATATGACACCCAAAATGATTGCAGGAATTACCCCAGTGATTCAGTCCATGATAGAATAGAGAATTTTGAAGAAGATATTGCTAAGTCCACATAACTCTCCCATCATTGAACTGCGGAAACCCAGTGGAAAGTACTGCATAGTCCAGGATCTTAGAAAGGTAATCAAAATAGCTGTTCCTTTTTGTCCCATGGTACCGAATTTAGCACGCATTTTGTTTCAAATTCCATCTGAAGCCGAGTAGTTCACTGTCATTGATCTGTTCTAAGCATTTTTCTTTATACTGTTGCATGAGGAAAACCAGTTTCTCTTTGCGTTTTGGTTTGGCAGTCATGTTTTGCCAATGTACCAAGTCCCACAAGGGTAGAGCAAGAGCCCATCCATTTTCAACCAGATCTTGAAAAAGAATTTGGAGCTACTTAAAATGCCCTACCACTCAGTCCTGATTCAGTATAACGATGACCTGTTAGTGGCATCAAATACTCAGGAAGCTTGCAGGCGAGACGCAATTACCTTGTTGAACAACTTAGCTGAGAATGAACATAACGTTTTCCTGACTAAATTACAGTAATGTAAGAAAGAGTCATGTACCTACAACATCACATTGAGAAAGGTGCAAGGAAGGTGTCTCAAGAAATAAATTCAGCAGTTCTAAAAATGAATACCCTACCAACACAGAAAGAAGCCAAGATGTTCATGATAATGGTTAGATACTGTTGCCGGTGGATTCCAAACATTTCCCTTTTGGCCAAGCCTTCACGGGAGGCTGACACACACGGATGTGCCTGATCCACTACCATTGGATGACAACTGCATATGTGACTTCACAGAGCTGAGTGACAATCTCTATCATGTTCTTGCTCTGGGAATGCCTGATTACAATAAATGTTTTAATTTGTACTGCTGTGAGAGGGAGGGATGCACTCTTATACTTTTTTCTCTGTTACATGAAAATGTTAATAGACCAGTCTCATACTTTTCAGTCACTCTTGTTCCTGTGGCTTCGGCATAGCACAACTGTCTTAAAGTTGTTACTGCCAGCGGTTTCAGTATTGAGCAGTGTGAAAGCATTGTTATGGGTCATCCTTTAAATGTTTTTGTGCCCCATTTCGTGGAACTTTTGTTAACCCGTACAAAACTCAGCACATGACTAGTGCCATACTTACCCATTATTAGCAAACTATTTTGGTTGCTCCCAACGTTACACTGAAAAGATATCTTTCTTTGAACCCAGAAAATCTGTTACCATTGCCTGTTGATGGCAAAATTGCTGATTGCATTGATGAAATTGGGCATGACTTACTAACCTAAGACCTGATATTCAGGAAATTCCACTTCCTGAATCTGAATACATGATATATGGATTTATGGAAATACAAACAAATTTACTGGTCAGCACTACGTAATCAGAGGGTTAGGTGGAAAGCAAACCCCCACTGTGCAGGCAAGGTTTAAATGAAAATAGGGAGAATGCCATAAAGAGAATATACTGTTTTGACTGTGCCCCTCCTAAAGGATATACTGGGAACTGACATTCTGAAAGGGATGACTCTATACTTGATGATGGTTGTTATCAATTTGGATCAAAGCAATATACTTGAGTGGCAGCAGCGAGGGTGGGTCATCTGAAGATATCCTCAGTGAAGGTGCCCCCAGCAATCAAGGTGGTTCATTTGAAACAATACCGTATTCCAAGAGGGTATGAGGAAATAAGTGAGAATATACAGGAGTTGATAGAGACAGGTGTGGTAGCTCGAGTCACCACTGAGTGGAACAATCCTTTGTGGCCTGTACACAGAGCAGATGGGTTCTACAGAATGACAATTGATTACCGTAAATTGAACAAATATATGCCCCCTTTGACTGCTGCAGTCCCTGGCAACATCACTCTGATTGAGAGAATACAAAAACATAAAGGGACCTGGTATGCAACTATTGATATTCCAAATTATTTCTTTTCCATACAATTGGCCCCTGAGAGTCAGGAGCAATTACGTTTCTCCCACAGCAGCAGACAATTCAAGATGTTTAGGCTCCCCCAAGGGTATGTACATAGCCCCACTATCTGTCACTGGCTGGTGGCAAAACACCTGGATGAAGTATCTGTCGTTCCTGGGGTACAATTGTCTCATCATATCGATGATGTGATGATTCAGAGGGAGACAAAAGAACAGGATCAGTCTCAGTTGGACACGGTTGTGGAACTCTTGCAGAGCACAGGGAGGATGATTAATCCAGATAAGACACAAGGGGCCAGATGTAGCAAACGTTTAGCGAGTCGCAAACGGCAAAATTTGCCGTTTGCGACTCGCTATACACGTTTGCCAATGCAGAAATGCATATTGCGAGTCGTTACAGACTCGCAATATGCATTTCCGACTCGCAAATAGGAAGGGGTGTTCCCTTCCTATTTGCGAATCGCAGTGGGATGCAATACCATTTGCGACTGCGTACGCGGTCGCAAATGCCATCGCAGTTACCATCCACTTCAAGTGGATGGTAACCCACTCGCAAATTGGAAGGGGTCCCCATGGGACCCCTTCCAGTTTGTGACTGGACCCCAAAATATTTTTTCAGGGCAGGGAGTGGTCCAAGGGACCACTCCCTGCCCTGAAAAAATACCGAAACTAAAGTTTTTTTTTTTTTTTTAAGTGCAGCTCATTTTCCTGCAAGGAAAACGGGCTACACTTAAAAAAAAAACTGCTTTATTGAAAAGCAGGTCACGAACATGGAGGTCTGCTGACGTCAGCAGGCCTCCATGTTAGCGAGTGCCTATACTCGCTATGGGGCCGCAATTTGCGACCCACCTCATGAATATTCATGAGGTGGGTCATTGCGACCCCATAGCGAGTTGCAGTCGGTGTCTGAGACACCGTACTGCATAGCAATTTGCGACTTGCAAATTGCGAGTCGCAGGGACTCGCAATTTGCAAGTCGCAAATTGCCGATTTGCTACATCTGGCCCTAGGACCCTCTCAAAATGTGAAGTGTCTTGGAATCCAGTGGAAGCAGGGACAAAGAGTGGTGTTGCCACAAGCAAAACAAGAGATATTAGAATTTGCCACTCCCCGTAATAAGCAGGAGACTCAGCGATTCATTGGACTGTTTGGTTTTTGGAGATACCATATCCCTCACTTGTCACATTTTGGCCCCTTTGTACAAAGTGACAAGAAGAAAAAATTAGTTTGAATGGGGAGAGCAGCAGTAGTGTGCGTTTGACTTGGCAAAGGACGCGATTCAACAGGCTTTAGACCTATGGCCAGTACAGGAAGGAGACATGGAGATACATGCAACATTTTAGGGGCAATATCTAAATTGGAGAATGTCGCAAAAACAGGAACGAAAAATGGTGCCCCTGGGTTTCTGGACCAAAAAGCTACCAGATACTGGAGATACTGGGCAAATGACCCTAGGACATAATGTGATCTGAAGACCTGAGATCCCAATAATGCAGTGGGTGATGAGTTCACCAAAAACTCACTGGATAGGACATGCACAAGAACCTACTGTTATAAGATGGAAGTGGTACATAAAGGACAGGACTTGAGTGGGACCAGCAGGAACAGTGGCCCTGCATGAACAGGTGACACAAGCCCCCATGCAGGATGATGGGGTTATGTAGGAGGTGCCCAAGATAAAAGAGTCACCAGTGAGATGGGGTGAGTCATTTGAATCCTTGTCCTCGGAGGATAGGAAGCACGTATGGTTTGCCGATGGTTCAGCCAAGTATGTGGGCCAAAAGACATTGGGATACAGTGTCATATAACCAAGTCACCAAGAAGCTGCTATCTACTACAGGAGAAGGGAAGAGTACTCAGTATGCAGAATTGTATGCTGTATATCAGGCACTTAAACAAGAATTGCCTGGTACCTGTTACATTTATACTGATTCTTGAGTTACTGCTAAAAGGTTAACCATCTGGCTTCCCACAAGGCATCCACATAACTGGCAAATATATTCCAAGGAGGTGTGGGGCAAAGAATAGTGGCAAGAAATTTGGGAAATGTTAGAGCAAAATACTGTTACTGTGTATGATGTAGATACTTACTGTCCCACCAACTCTCTAGAACGATGGTTTAATTCCCTTGAAGATGTCAACGCCAAAATCTCAGGGGCAGAGGTGGTGACACAGGATTCTGACTTGTTGGGGATGGGTAAGTGGGCACACCAAAAATGTGGACATCTGGGAGAGAAGGCAGCTAACAAGTGGGAAGAGATTAGAGGGATGCACATTCCCCTAGATTTGATAAAAACAGTGATCATGCAGTGTCCTATTTGTCAACACACACAACAGAGATCTGTCCCACAAACTGTCAAAGGTCAGTTGGGGAGAGGGAAATTTCCAGGGCTGATATGGCAGATTGATTATATTGGGCCACTATCGAATAGTCACAAGTGTCAATACGCCTGCATATTAGTGGACACTTCTTCTAGCTACCTAATTGCCATCCCTTGCAAACGTGCCACTCAGTTCAACATTCTCAAAACATTGGACTTGTTAATGTTGTATTACAGAGTCCCACTCCAAATCCAAAGTGACAGCGGGTCACATTTTAAAGGGAAATTGGCACATGATTGGTGTTCACAACACAATATTGAGTAGATTTATCATATTCCATACTTCCCACAAGCTGTAGGACTGATTGAGAGAAAGAATGGCTTACTGAAAGCCCAATTACAAAATGTATCTGATGGAACTTTGAGAAACTGGAGAAAGTGTTTAAATTAAGCCCTTCAAAGTTTGAATAACAGACATTTGAAAAATGCAGAGACCCCTTTAATGCAAATGTTGAACCCATCATTATAGATACAACCCCATTTAGCAACCAACACCATCATGTATTGGGGAATAAAACCAGGAGCCTTAGCTCCTTACCGAGCCACACCAGAATGTGCAGGTCTTGATTTACATGCTTTGAATATGTACAGACTGAAACCAAGAGACATGACACTTCTTGAAACAGGTGTTTAAATACAGATTCCACTGGAGAATTTCGGATTGATTGCTCCCCAATCTGATTTGGCACTCAAATGTATTCAGGTCTTGGGGAGAGTGATCGATGCAGACTACCAAGGAGAGGTTAAGGTTATCCTTTTGAACAATAGAGACATTGATCTGATGATACAACCTGGAGACAGAATTGGGCAGATCGTAATTATTCCTGTGTATGGAGTAATAGTTAAAAAGGGGACTGGCCCAACCCTTCTTATAGTGCATGAGGAGGGAGATTTTGGTTCAACTGACAAAAACCTTGGTGCTAGGGTGTGGGTAAAATCCCCAAATCATCCTCCTGAACCAGCACGAGTTATAGCCAAGGGCAGGGACAACATATTGACAGTCATTAAACCAGGATAGGACAAGTGGGAACATGTACCAGCTGCTAAATGTTATTTTTGAGAATGATCATACTTGTTTCTTTTACAGATCATGCTGCAAAGTGTCTTTGTGCTGCTGTATCACCTGGTCAGTTTTTGGGTGTGTGCGTGTGGGGTTTGATGGGACCGAAGGCCCCCAGCTCTGAAGTGACTGACTGATAGCGCTGACCGACACCTTTACTACATTTGAATGAAAATGTTTGGACCCATCTGGCACGAGCCGTGCTCAACAGATCATATTTCTTCATGATGAATATTAAGAGTACTGATGATGCAATTTTATCCTGTTTGGTCGCCATACCGACTCCTGCCAGCATTTTGCTGCAAATCTTTAATGCCACCAACAAAGATGAAGCAGTTCATGAAAGTGACGTGTTGTCACACTTTACCCTTTATGAGTACTGCAGGTTTTGACAAGAGGTAACGGCTAAAAAAATGGTAAAAACCTGACCCATGTTATTACTTAAAATATTAATACCGGTGATGTCTGCTACAACAACTTATGATACTTACAAAATTTGAAAATTTGCTCAAATGCACTTTGAAGCAACAACAAGGTCTACTCAAGAGAACCCATGGGAACAACGAGTACTGTGTCAGCATAGAAATGATAAACTTGTAAAAATATGAATATTAGCATGTCTTCCCGACACATCGTGACTGCTGCTAGTCACATCAAGCATGTTAAACTAATGGTGGGGTGGTTGTTCTCTTGTGGAAATACCACCTATATGTACATTCCTGCCAATTTAACAAGTGAATAATGTGTTTTTATGCGGTTGAGTCTCATAATGTTTCCATATCACTATGTGCATACTCGCTATCCAAGGGAAAAAGTTCAATTAAGTGAAAACAGTGACTCTGAAATTCAATTATTATCTAAATCAGAATATGTAAGCTCAAGTATTTCTATATTAGGAGTCCCAGGATTAGCTGTGTATAATATTCAAGTTATTAACAAGTTAGCATGTTTGATGGTCAAGAACATCGATCGCACGTCCATCGCATTACCACTTGAGATACGAGGCACTAGAAAAGCTGCATTGCAAAACTGGGCAGCCTTTGACCTGTCAGAGTACTCCAAATCTATTCAGTCTCATATTGAATCTTTACATGAATTGGTGAAAGGCATAAGACAAGATGCTGACAAAGGGTAGTGGAATTGGTTATTTAGCTGGTTGCCTGATTTTGGGCAATTACGCACTATTTTAGGTGGAGTACTCGTAGTGATTTGTATTATAATAATGCTTTATTTCTGTGTACAATGCATACCTAACCTACTTACAATGTTTATACCGATAAGGGTTAATTTTAGACCACTATGTTAAGAGAGTCACTGGTCAAAGGGTGGAGTGTAATGCTATCTGTATTTAACCACCAACTCCTTAGTTTCAAATGCTGTCACATAGGTGGCACAGGTAAGTTTTCATGCACAGCTTGTTTTCTACACTTAACATGTTTTCACTCTTCTCACCAGAGCATGGAACATATCGTGGGCGATGCAGTGGTGATAAGAGTGTACCAGGATGAGAATATTTAGAGCAGAGAAAGGTACTGCTCTGTCTCAGGAATGCGCACTGGGGCCTGGCCAGTTCTTTTGCGTGGTTTCAACACAGACCAAGTACAGCCAGCTCTTGAATTTTGCAACTTACTTGAAGGGAGGGGGAAGATTACCAGAACCTTCCTCTTGGATTTGTTTAAGGTTTATAAGGTAGGGAAGCTTGGCACTGAGGAGGAGGGAACTCATTTTGAGGATGAATGCACCGTTCAGAACTAAATCCCATTGTTTTTTTTTTATCCTGTCCCAGCTGTCCAGGGTTTCACAGCTTGACGTTGGCAAGGATGATGTATGTTGGATTAGATTCCATAGTGATACATTTTAATTACTAATTATCTAGCTTTGCTGTGTGCACACACACACACACACACACATATATATATATATATATATATATATATATATTTTCACTGCATACATATTTATTGTTGATGTATTGCACTTTTTTCTGCCTATCGTTGTTTAACAGCTGTGATTATTTTGGTATCTGCACATGTTTTAGTGCATTCAAGTTAAACGTTCATGTTCATATTTTTGTGTGCTTTTGTTTGAAATCTGGGAAGTGCCTTATTAAATTCATTACTCAGACTAAGAGTGCTGCAATCTTTGCATTCTTTGGCTGCGTTCCTTCTTAGTTTGAAGCTAAGCAGAACAAATGCATTATAGTTACCTGCCCAAATTGCAGTCGTGGACTGTTGTGCACACTGCAAAGCCACCGATTATGTTACTCTCAGCAATAATTATGCCATTGAAGTGGCAAGATATTGTGCCATAAATTGTATATCACTTTTTTGGTGAATATGTAAATTAAGAAAATCATAAGACACATTACAATCTCTTGTTAACTATTACAGACACATTGGAGGAAGTCAAATGATTGCAGGAAGAAGTGTCAGGGGAAGAACAGCAGAGCTGGATTGGATCAGGTTACGGCAAAAGAGATGAAGATGATGTTTGGGTTTCAAGTGATGGAAGAGTTGTGATGCCTTATAGTTTGTTACCACCTGTGGTGAGGAATTACCACAGTCGAGATCATGCTGGTTGTGATGCCATGGTGAGAGTCTTTCGGCAGATGTGGGTTAACCCCAATTCTGATGGCAGAAACTCTTTGTCACAGGTGTGTCACATGTGAACAGATGAATGTAGGCAAACATACTGCAATTATACTGAGTCACACAGGAAGGTAAGGAGGACTTTTCTACAGAATGCAGCTCGATTGTATGTAGTTACCTGTGCGCAATGGACTGAGATACATTTTGGTGATTGTATGAGTTTTCTCCTGTTGGGTTGAAGCTTACCTGACTAGGAGAAATGACAGTGCCACAGTAGCAAAACTATTGCTTACTGAGTTATTAATTAGGTTTGGTTTCTTGACTTCCCTAGCGTCAGACCGAGGAACCCACTTCAATGGTGAGGTTCTGATATTACTCTGTGTGGCATTTCGAGTTGAGCAAAGATTACACTGCAGTTATACAGGCTGGAAACTTCAAGATTGGTATAACAAGTAAGTGGAACTCTGAAGTCCCAGCTGGCAAACGTTTCTGCCTCCAACTAATTGAAATGGCCTGATGCATTGCCTCTTGCGTTCATGAGTTTGCCCAGCACTCCAGAAATGAAAACAGGACTATCACCACCTGAAATAATCATAGGTCATGCCATGAGATTACCATCTGTGCCTGCAAATGCACTTGTGACCATCACAGGTGACATGATACTCGATAACTGCACAGGACTGGCTGATGTGGTTTGTTCTGTATCTTGTCAGGTTGCAGATCAGCCACTGCAGAAGCTGTGCCATGACCTGTGTCCAGGTGGCTGGGTCATGGAAAAGAAACAGGTAAGGAAGTCCTGCTTCGAACCTTGGAGTAAGAGGCCTCACCAGATCACACTGGTGATGGCGACAGCTATGAAGTGCGCTATTTCCCTAACTGGATCCATGACCCTCTTACTTGCAAAGTTCCAGGTCCCCTTGATGAAACAGCATCTGTCCCTGAAGGGCAGTGCACAGTGAGATGAAGTGAGTGGCGGGATTAGTCAAGCTGATGGAGATGAGCAAGTAACTGAAACAGCACAATTTCAGTCCTAGAGGGGTCTGAGTGAGTAAACAGTAGCAGTTGGCACAGAAGGGTCAAGACAGAAGCTGTTGCAAAGCTCAGAAGCTGATGAAGGACCTAGTGCTATAGCAAAAAGAGTTGTGCCAGGAGATCAGTTGGCAAGTGAAAAGACTGTGCCTATACAGCAAGTGCCCCCAACACTTCCAGAGGAAACTGAAGAATCTGGCCAAAGTGACAGTGTTATTGAAGGGCCAGTAGTCCAGAGATCAAAACTAAGGGGACTACTTTGTCAAAAGTACACATCAGCTGAATGGACATATTTTGCGGCAAATGAATAAGAGAAGGAATTTGCAACCTTTTGTTTTAAAAATACGCATTCAGTTGAACATTCTTGAATTTGTTCTTCTGGCCAAGCTGAACTTCGAAATTTAATTGCCAATTGATAGACTGAAACAATTTGGTGGTCATTATGACATTGACGGTCATCTGACCGCCACGCCGGCAATGGTCGTAGTACCACCACCAGGCTGGCGGTAATGAGCGTCCAAATTATGACCATGGTGGTGACCCCTCCGTTAGACAGCCAACGTACCACCCTAACTGCCAGTGCGGTACGACCACTGAACACGGCGGTAGCAATCTCCAGGCAGGCAGATAACAAGGATCTACCCACCATATTGTGACATAGTGGACCGCCAGGATTTCCAGGGTGTTAGCAACGCCACCAAAAGCCTGGCGTAAACACATCATATAAAAGGAGACACTCACCTCCATGGACATATTCGAGTCCGTAGCCGCCATGGAACCAGAAATGGAAGTCTTCCCAATGCTGTACCGTGCCATGGCACTCCAGGAGCACCAACGCTGATGAAGACTACGACTGTGAGTACAGCCGCCTAGCACACAAGGGAGGGAGGGAGGGAGGCAGGGGAGAGTGATACACACAAACAGGCACAACACACACCAAACACACATGCCACACAACCAGAACAATCTGCAGAGTAAATCAACAGCAACAGAACCCATTGCTGCTTCGGAGATGCCAGCCCCTGGATTGGCATTCACTATGGTTGACAATGGCTAACTGCCCTACAGAGATGGATCTTAGGAGGTCAATAGCCTCCTCACTGAGGGCAGCAGGGCTGACTGGGGCAGGGCCTGTGATGCCTGGGGTGAAGGAGACACCCACCCTCCTGGGTGAACGGGTACGGGCAACTCGGTGGGGGGCTACTGGGAGGGCAGTGCTGGTACGGGGTGGCAGAAGATGAAGTAGCTGGGCTGGTCCCAGAGGGGTCCACCTCCACCAGGGAGCTCCCATCGGAGGAGGAATCAGAGTCCGTTTTATCAGCTCCTGTGCTCCCCGTGGTGCTCCCCTCGCACTCCATCCCACTGGTCTCCTCGGCATCAGCGGAATCAGCCTCCTGGGTCCTGTGGGCTGCAGCTCCCTCACTCACCGGTGCCACTGCTCCTTCACCAGATGATGCTAATGCACACATGGACAGGATGACAAAAGGAGAGGGGGAGAAAGAAAGGGGGTGCAGGGCCAATGACAGCACCAACATCACTATCACTCACTGGGACTAAGAATGGGCAGTATGGAGCACACTGGCATACTATGGGCTAGGTACTACAACAGGTAGGAGCCAAACACTGCCATCTGATACCTCACAGCACCAACAAAGCCCTGTCTGCCAAGGAAAGCCAGCTACCTAGCAATCAAAAGTATGCATACACCCCCAACATACCTAAGCTGGACCACACAGCAATGTCTAAACTGGCATATTGGGGCATCCACTGACTAGAACCCTGTACCCAAATCCCATGCCAGGCAACAAATGATGAATGTCACACACAGTGTTCTCACTCCCTTGTGGCTGCTGTGCTGCCCTCATGCACCCATCCAGCTGTGGGTAGGCACCTGCCGGTATGCGGGATATGTGGGGGGTCAGACTCCGACGGGCACCCCTCCCTATTTGGGAGGCCATGCCCAGCCGGGCCTCTGCGGTCTGTCCATGCAGGGGTAGGACCCTATCCACGAGCCTCTCCAACTCCTCCAACGTGACTGCTGGGGGCCTTTCCCCTCTTGCTCTGTGTACTGTGATGTTGTGTGCCAATAGGTCCTGTTGTCACTCCCTTTTTACTTTTGGGTCCCTGTTAGACTTTTCATCCTTGGCGTGGTCTCCCTTAATTTTTTTGCCTCTATTTCCCAGGTTGTTGATGTATGCTGGACTCTGGTTTTGCTGTTTTTGTTACTCTGGGCACTTTACCACTAATAACAAGTTCTAAAGTGCAAGTGCTCCTTTACAAAGTGTGTATGTAATTGGCTTATCCATGATTGGCATATTTGATTTATTAGTAAGTCCCTACTACAGTGCACTACAGGTGCCCAGGGCCTGTAAATCAAATGCTACTAGTGGGCCTGCACCACTGGTTGTGCACCCACATAAGTAGCTCTGTAATCATCTCTCAGACCTGCCACAGCAGTGTCTGTGTGTGCAGTTTTTAACTGTAAATTCAACTTGGCAAGTGTACCCACTTACCAGGCCTAACCCTTCCCTTTTCTAACATGTAAGACAACCATAAGGTAGGCCCTAGGTAGCCCCAAGGGCAGGGTGCAGTGTATGGTTAAGGTAGGACATATAGTAATGTGTTTTATATGTCCTGACAGTGAAATATTGCTAAATTTGTTTTTCACTGTTGCAAGGCCTGTCCCTCCCGTAGGTTAACATGGGGGCTACCTCTAAATATGATTAAAGTGTAGATTCCCTTTGGGAGCAGATGGACCTGTGGAGCTTGGGGTCTCTGAGTTCACAATTTAGAAATACATCTTTTAGTAAAGTTGATTTTAAGATTGTGTGTTTGAAAATGCCACTTTTAGAAAGTGAGCATTTTCTTGCTTAAACACTTTCTGTGACTCTGCATGTTTGTGGATTCCCTGTCTGGGTCAGTTTGACAGTTGGGCTGGTTGCACCTCACACTAGACAGTGACACAAAGGGAGCTGTGGTGTAGTCTGCATTTCCTGATGAGCCATCTGTGCTAGGAGGGAAGGGTGGAGTGGTTACTTACACCTGAAAGGGCTGTGCCTGTCCTCACACAATGCAGTCTCCAACCCCCTGGTGAGTGTCTGGGGCCTGGCCTTGGCAAGGCAGGATTTCACATTCAAGATAGCCTTTGTTTTGAAGTAGGACTACTTCAAAGGAGAAATTGGGTAGGAGAAGGGCACCCAAAACCACAGACTTTAGAACACTTCTGGAAACCAAGAGGAACCTCTGCCTGGAGAAGAGCTGTAGAGCTGAGGAAGAAGAGCTGCCCTGCCTGTGACTGTGCTATGTGGAGCTACCCTGCAGTTGCTGCTTCTGCCAGAGTAAGAGGGGAAAGACTGGACTTTGTGTGCCTTCCATCTTGTGAAGATCTCCAAGGGCTTGATTTAGAGCTTGCCTCCTGTTGTTTGAAGACTCAGGGACAGCAAAGAATTCTCTCTGCCAGCACCTGGAGTCTCTGGAGAGACTCCTATTCTGCCAAGTGGTGTCCATCCAGTTCCTGGGACCCTGAAAGGAGAAGCTTGCTGTCTAAGAGGAAGAAATCCACGCACAGAACGCCGTGCGGGGAAACAATCGACGCACTGCCGGCTTCACGGCTGAAAATCGATGCTCGCCTCTAACGCGACCGAAGAATTGATGCACGGAGCTGGAGAAACGACGCACAACATCACTGACGGAGGCTGGGAGATCGCAACCCGCACTGCTTGGTTTTCGGATAATCGTACGGCTGGATTTCCAGCGCAAACACCACTGGGCGTGTCAAAACAACACAAGGCCCCTTGGACCCGAGAGTGCTGACCGGATTGATGCATCGCTCTCCTGCAGAGAGAATAAACAACGCGCCCGACCCGATGAAAGGAGAAACAATGCAAGGTCCTGCTCATGAGTGAAATTGACGTATTGCAAGCCGTTTTTGAAGTACACTTGCTAGTGTGGGGTTATTTTTGATGCTCCCAAGGTACACTTTCATGCTAAGTGTTAGTGTGTGTTTTAAACTACATAAAGACTCTTTTTGCTTTTTAATTGATAACTTGACTTGTGTATTGTGGATTTTTGTCACTTTAGCCTTGTTTTGTGTAGATACGTGTTTTCTATATCTCTACACCTGTGCTGGGTCATTTTGTAGTGTTTTCATTAAGTTACTGTGTGTTTGTACACATACTTTACACCTAGCACTCTGAAGTTAAGCCTACTGCTCCTGCCAAGCTACCAAGGGGGTAAGTAGGGGTTAGCTGAGGGTGATTCTCTTTTACCCTGACTAGAGTGAGGGTCCTTACTTGGACAGGGGGTAACCTGACTGCCAACCAAAGACCCCATTTCTAACGGTTCCTTAGATACCAACCACTGTGGATGAACAGGAGGAGGAGGCAAGCACCCGTGTACAGACCCCTTGTGGACGTGGCTACACTAGAGGACAGGCACATCTTACTCACCTGTCATCTGGACAGGGCCACAATCACAGAGCTGTGTGCACAATTGGAGCCTGATCTGCTACCTGTTATCCATTGCACCACAGTAATACCCTCTCTTGTGCAGGTGCTATCAGTGCTCCATTTCCTGGCAACAGGTTCTTTCCAGGTGACTGAGGGCTTGGCTGCAGGAATGTCACAGCCAATGTTCTTGATTGTGCTTGATAGGGTTTTGGTTGCCTTGCTCAAACACATGTGCTGCTACATCACATTCCCTCAGGTTGATAATTTGCCCAGTGTGAAGGTTAGATTCTACGCAATGGAACACATACCACAAGTGATTGGGGCCATTGACTAGACCCATATTGCCTTAGTCCTCTCCGGGCCAATGAACAGGTGTACAGAAATAGGAAGAGTAAAAAAAAATCTAGCTATCGCGTCAAGAATTTTCAATTCTATTAAGGAAATGGAGGCGAGGATTATGCTTTCTCTTTCTTTACTGACTTAAACAGCAGCCAATCAAATACAAGTAACAGAAAAAACTACATCACCCAGGATGCCTAACATCCTGTCACATGGTCCAATCACCGTCCATGTCCTCTGCTATGAGTCCTTTGACCTAGGAAGTCACTTCCTCTTTCTTTGTTCAAAACAGATAAGATCAACTTGAAAACGAAACTTCTTACGCCATCCCGAAATCCGGAATCATAAACTTCTTCTCCTTACTGAAGAACCGAATCTTGGATAGCTCCATGCCGGAGAAACAACCGGTTAGAACATTATAACCCAAACTTCCTTGAGGTTACGAATTTCAGGAGTTCTTCTGATCAGAAGCAGTAGCAACAAACAGGTAGGTAATATCCCAATAAAATAGACATTGTCTCAAACTTTATAATTGAAAATAAATGGGAGAGTTAAATGACAATATATCATAAGATTTGCACAATAATTGATATTCAATATTCATTATATATATATAAGGGGGGATATTCCTCGCCTCTGTGTCCTTAATAGAATTGAAAATTCTTGACGCGATAGCTAGAACATTTTTTATTCTATGTCAGGACCGGAGGCTCCGATTATGCTAGTTTAAAGCTGTTCCATCACCACACTAGCTACATCCAATACCGGTTTATGATAAAACTTACGAAAAGTATTTTCTGAAGACCAATCTGCCGCTTTCATTATGTCCTCTAAACGAGAACCTACGGCAAATGATTTTGAAGCCATAGCCCCTCTAGCAGAATGGGCCCCAAATACAGAGGTGTCAATACCTGCTTCACTCATCAGCCATCTCATCCATCTAGCTAAAGTAGCTGAGGAAACTGGTTTAAAAGGTTTTTGCAAAGCAATTAACAATTGACCTTTAACATCCTGTCGAAATTCTTCTGTGACAACTTCATAATCCTTTAAACACTGAACAACACATAATTTTGAATTTTCAGTATAAACTGGATAGGATACTGACCTGCAATTTGTTTTAGTTCTTCTTGTCACCGAAAAGGAAACTCCTTCTGGTGAAAATGTTCTACCTGCTAAATCTAAGGCTCTGACGTCCGAAACTCTTTTGCAAGAGACAAGGCATAAAAGCATGGTCAGTTTAGCTGAAAGTTGCTTGCGAGATAAATACCTGTTGGCAGGCCAAGAATCTAGGAATTTTAAAATAATATTAACATCCCATAACACAGTATATTTAGCTTGAGGGGGTTTTGAAAGACGTATACCCCTCAAAAGCTTGCAAATTAATGGATGTTCTCCAATGGGCTTACCTTCTAACTGAGAATGTCCTGCTGAAATGGCAGCTCTAAAATTGTTGATCGTCCGAAAAGCTAAACCCGAACTAGCTAGTTCTGCTAGAAAGTTAACAATCAAGCCAATATGTGCTTCCACTGGATTGGCACCCCTTCCATCACACCAACTAGACCATCTGCGCCAGTCTGAATCATATCTCTTATGGTACTACTGGCCCAGGCCTGTTTAATGTATTCCGCAGCTTATTGCGAAACATCTGGGGTATTCCATCTTGACCTGAAATTAACCAGACTAGAAGTGTTAACTTCCCTGACAAGATCAGAGGATGTTGAAGGCCCTCTGGACTCAAGAGAAGATTCGGACGAGGAGGAATCAGAAGAGGAGAGGCACAGGCTAAATGAAGAGCACTGGGGAACCAAGGCTGTGCTCTCCAAAACGGAGTCACCAGAACAATCTCTGTTTTCTGTCTCCGCACTTGAGACAGAACTCTGGCAATCATCAGAAAAGGAGGAAATGCATAACCTCGAAATTGGGACCAGTCCTGAAGAAAGGCATCTGTCTTTAACACATAAGGGTCTTGACCGCCAACTGTAAAAAAAATTGAATTTGGCAATTGATCCGTGAGGCAAACAGGTCCACTTCGCAATTGCCCCATTCCTTGACTATCTGAGCAAAAATCAGAGGATCCAACTTCCAGTCGCTGGAGTCTGATAGGTATCTGGAATTCCAGTCTGCTATGATATTCTGGTCCCCAGGCAGGTATTCAGCTATGACTACTAAACGCTGAGTTAGGCAATAATGCCAGAAGTCCTTGGCAATCTCCGCCAGGATTCTGGCCTTCGTGCCTCCCAATTTGTTGACATACCTCACTGCTGATATATTGTCCATCCATAATAGTATGCAACAATCTGTTTTCTGCGGGGAGAGGCTCTTTATGGCAAACTAACCCGCTAGAAGTTCCAGGCAATTGATGTGAAGGGATTGTTCCCACTCTGACCATCTGCCCCCCGTCACTAGGGAGTTGCAGCTAGCTTCTCAACCCCATCTGCTGGCATAGGATTCTATCACTACCTCCGGGCGAGAGCCGAAAATCGCCCTGCCATTCCAAGCTTCCATGTGATGAAGTCACCATTGAATTTCCGATCTTACTTCGGTAGTCAAAGGGATTTGTTCTGAGTAACTCAGACCTTGTTGCAAATGTCTGATCTTGAGCCTTTGAAGTGCTTGATAATGTTGGGGTGCAGGGAATATCGCCTGAATAGATGAAGCTAATAAGCCCACTATTCTGGCTATAGTCCTCAATGATACGGTCTGGCAGGCTAAAACCGATCTCAATTCCCTCTTGATGTTGCGTATCTTCTGCGAGGGAAGAAGAAGTTGACATAAAGTGGAATTTATCTGGAATCCCAGAAACTCTATTACCTGTGAAGGTTTCAACAATGACTTCTGTACATTGATCAGGAAACCTAAATCCTGCAGGAGACTGATGGTCCAATCCAAGTGCAAGATTAGGACTTGAGGGGACTGAGCCATCAGCAGAATATCATCCAGATATATAATCAATCTGACTCCCTTGGTTCTGAGGCATTCCATCACTGGTTTCAGTAGCTTCGTGAAGCTCCAAGGGGCTGACAATAGACCGAATGGGAGTGCCAGGAACTCCAGGCATTGACCCTTCCACTGGAATTGTAGGAATCTCCTGTGGGGAGGAAAAATTGGAAACGACAAATAGGCATCTTTTAGATCCAGACGCACCATCCAATCCCCTTCTAACAGGATGTCCCTTAGCATGTGGATACCCTCCATCTTGAAATGTCTGTATAGGATCCACTGGGTGAAATCCTTTAGGTTCAAGACTAAGCGGTGACCTCCTCCTTTTTTGTCTACTACAAAAATAGGGCTGAGGAAACCGAAAGGATGAGGGGAAGCAAATTGTACGACCCTTTGTCTAAGAGAGCTTGCACTTCTTTGTCTATAAAATCTTGATTTGCTTGGGAAAAACACATTAGTAACCGGGGGAGTGTTGTTTGGGGGTACTGACAAACTCCAGTCGAAATCCCTCTGCCATTTGGAGAACCCATGGATCTCTGGATATCTGTTTTCAATTTGCTAGGCAAGATGCAATTCTGCCCCCAAGTTTGACCTGAGAAAAATGAATAATGCTCACCTGTGAAACTTGAGTCTTGAATGGCTCCTTGTTGCCCCCTGCGATGACCCCTGCGGAAGCGGGGTCGACCCCCTCTGGGTCGCGTAGGGTAGAAGGTGGAGTCTTGATCTCCGTACCAACCACCTCTGCCTCTTGGGTAGTAGTTTTGGGGACTGTTAAAGGAGCTGCGGCCGGACATACGTCCCCCGAAATGACCGGCCCTGCCAAAAAGGCCTCGTTTGAAAACCTTCTTGAGTGACATTTGTGCTTTGTCAAGAGAAGAAAAAGTGGAGCAGAACTTGGCTAGGTCTTTGATAAATGAGGATCCAAAGAGCAGTCCTTCAGCGGAAGGTCCCGCTTCTGAGGACGCAAGATCCGATAATTTGGGATCAATGCACATAAGCACTGATTTCCTTTGCTCTGCTGAAATGACACAGTGAGAATTTCCTAATAGGCACACAGCTCTTTGTGCCCACCCAATAAGGACATCGGTGTCCACCGGAGAACCAGATTCCTTGGCTACATACACTAACTCCAGGATCTTAGTCAAAGGTTCTGAAAGGTCCAACAGTTTGTCTTGGCAACTACGCCAGGAGCGGTCTAAACCTTTTTTGGGATCTTTAGCTAATTTTTTCATGAAGGTGACCATGGTAGGGTCTATCTCTGGAGTATCAGAAACCTTGCCCTCCAGGTCAGGTCTGGGGCACTCCGCTTTCAAGCGTGACCTAACTTCTTTATCAAAACTTTTTTGCAAATTGGCTTGAACATATTAAGCTACTCCAATTGGAGGACCTGGGATGAATAATTTCCGTAGGATCAAAGTCCAGAACCTGGAACGGGGGGGGAATTTCTTACTTTTCTTACTCGGTACAGGAACATCAGAAACATCTGAATCGTCAGAGGAGGAAGTCTTATCAGAGGAAGAGGAAGAAAGGGTGGTTCCTTTTTTCTAACTGTAATTGTGTTCGCCACTGTGTTTTTTCCGCAGTTTCTCGAAAGCGTCAGCATGAACAGCACTGACCTCTGCTCCTGGTTCCAGATTTTTTGCTTTATCTTTTACTTTTTTAGGTTCTTGTTGTCCCTGAGACCAACCCTGTGATCGAGCGAAGTCAAATATTTGCCCTGAAAATGGGCCCAGAGCTCTCACTAGAGCATAATTAACTGATTGTTGGACCCTGGTATTAAGGGCTTCCACCAGATCAACTTCAAGTTGATTGCCCAACTCCTCTGTATAGTACTCGGCTTCTTGCTCATCCCATTGAGCCATGGTTCAATAGAGCAGCAACAGTATTGAGGAGGAAAATTTTCAAAACCAAGAATCCAACAAAGGGAGTGCAAAAACCCCAAGTTCAGGCCAGGAAAAGGAGCCCTTAAATTAAAGTGTGGAGGGAGCAGCCTGAAATGCACTCTAGGCAGCAGCCTGCTAATTATTTTACAACCCAGTCAGCCCCCCTCTTCTCTCTCATTCTTTTTCCGGCCGCCGCTGCCCCTGCGACCCCGTCCCCCTTTCTTCACGCCATTTTTTGCTCCCACCTCCCAGCTGTCATCTCCTCCCCCCCTCCCTAGTTAATGTCAGCCACTGCGCGGTAGGAAGAGCAACCTCACTGACCTGGTCAGTGAACTGCTCTGCCACCTCCCAGCTCCACTGGCAAGTGCTGCCCTTCTGTCCCTGAACTCTGAGCTCTGTCAGTAGTTCAAGGCCCTCCTCAACCCACAGGCTTCTGCCTGCGCCTCATCCTTGGTGTCTAGTGTGTGAGCTCTGCTCTTCTGCTGGGCTGCACTCTGCCTCTTTTCTCTTTTCTCCTCGTTTTTTCTTTTGTGTGCTGTTTTTTGTGCCTTTCGCTTTCTGCGCTTTGCTCAATCTTTTCCTCATTTTCTCCTCACTCCTCTTTCTTCCATCTCTCTCTCTCTCTCTCCCCTCTCAATGTCCCCGCTGCTGCTGCCCCAGCGGCCCGCCCCCTCCTCTCTCTCATTCTCTCTCCCACTGCTGCTGCCCCCATGTCCCGTCCCCCTTTTTTTACGCCATTTCCTGCTTCCACCTCCCAGCTGTCCTCTCCTCCCCCCCCAGTTAATGGTGGCCACTGCGCAGTAGGAAGAGCAACCTCACTGACCTGGTCAGTGAACTGCTCTGCCACCACTCAGCTCCACCCTCAAGTGAAGCCATTCTGTCCCTGAACTCTGAGCTCTGTCAGTAGTTCGCGGCCAGCCTCCACATGCAGGCTTCTGCCTGCACCTCACCCTTGGTGTTGAGTGGGTGAGCTCTGCTCTTCTGCTAGGCTGCACTCTGCCTCTTTTCTCTTTTCTCCTCGTTTTTTCTTTTGTGTGCTGTTTTTTGTGCCTTTTACTTTCTGTGTGTTCCTCTATCTTTTTCTCATTTTCTCCTCACTCCTCTCTTTCTCACATCTCTCTCTCTCCCTCCTGTCACTCTCCCCACCGCTGCTGCCCCTGCCCTCTCTTCTCTCTTATTCTCTTTCTGCCGCTGCTGCCCCCATGGCCCATCCCCCCTTTTTCACACCCTTTCCTGCTCCTGCCTCCCAGCTGTCCTCTCCTCCCCCCCTCCCTAGTAAATGTCAGCTGCTGCGCTGACCTGGTCAGTGAACTGCTCTGCCACTGCTTGTCTCCACCAGCAAGTGAAGCCCTTCTGTCCCTGAACTCTGACCTCTGTCAGTAGTTCGAGGCCCTCTTCCACCCGCAGGCTTCTGCCTGCATTTCATCCCTGGTGTCTAGTGGGAGAGCTCTGCTCTCCTGCTGGGCTGTCCTCTGCCTCTTTTATCCTTGTTTTTTTCTTTTGTGTGCTGTTTTTTGTGCCTTTCTCTTTCTGCGCTTTCCTCTATCTTTTCCTCATTTTCTCCTCACTCCTCTCTTGCATCTCTCTCTCCCTCTGCCTGCCGTTGCTGCTGCTGCAGCCACACCCCCTTCTCTCGCTCATTCTCTCTCCCCACCACTGGTGCTCCGTGGCCTCTACCTCCCTTTGTTCGTGCTATTTCCTGTTCCCGCCTCCTCGCCGTCCTGTCCTCCCCCCTCCCTACTTAATGGTGGCCTCTGCGCGGCCGAAGGCCTGCCTAAGGCAAGCCCGACTACACTTGTCTGCGACCGGACTGCGGCGAGCAGCAGGACCCCTGGTCCTGTCACCCGCCATCGCTACACATCAGCAACATCATCATCGTACAGAACCCAGGACCCAACAACAACTGCAAGCAAGCATCACCAGCTAACACCCACCGTCCCTTCAGCTGCCTCTGCTACCACCAAACTTACACCACCACCAAAACCTTGGACCCAGCACAACCTACCCGCAACAACACTCCGACCACGAAAACTCTAAAGTACATTCTCTTCAACGTACGCTCTCTCCATAAACATGCTAACGAAATCTGGGACCTCCTTGACAGCACCACCCCGGACGTCGCGTTCCTCACTGAGACCTGGACCAACACCACCTCAGGGTGGGACATCGCCTTTGCAATCCCCAAGGGATACAAGATCACCCGGAAAGACCGTTCCAGCCGCTCTGTTGGGGGGGGAATCACCATCGTCCACAGGTCCAACCTCCCCCTGAACACACACTCTGAAGACTCAGAAGAATCCACAAGCCTGATGGAACACCTCCATTTCAAGCTACATACCCGCCCGACATCTACCAGCAGGGGAACCCTCATCTACCGCCCTCCCGGACCACGTACTTCCTTCTCTGACTCCATCACAGACTGCATCTCCGCACAAGCCATCGCAGCCACCAAATACATCCTGCTAGGAGACCTCAACTTCCACCTCGAAAACCTACAAGACCCCAACACCGCATCCCTCCGAGAAAACCTCCACAACATAGGACTCCAACAGATTGTGATGGAGCCAATACACTCAGCAGGACACACCCACGATCCCATCTTCACAACAGGAACCTCTGCCACATTCAGTCATGCCACAGAACTTCCATGGACAGATCACGGATGCATCCATTTCAACTTTAACACACCCACCGCCATCAGACCCCAACACCAACCATTACATAGAAACTGGACAAGAATAACCGACAAACAACTCACCGCTGCCCTCTCCATCACCGCCCCCACCTTCGCACACAACGACGACCCAGGCACCGCAGCACGCACCTTCCACAAATGGATCGCCGACTGCGCCAACACCATAGCCCCCCTCAAAAAAAACAACCGCACCCATGCAAAGAAAGCCAACTGGTTCACCCAAGAACTCTGAGAATCTAGGTGCACTTGTCGCCGCCTCCAGAAAAACTGGAGAAACACCAAATCCACAGAAGCCCATAGCAACTTCAAAGTCCTCACCACCGCACACCACCAACTCATTAGAAACACCAGAACGAAAGCTATACAAGAGAGAATCTCCTCACACGCACACAACAGCAAGGACTTCGCCCAACCCAACAGTGAAACAACGGACATCCCACCCTCACAGGACCTCAGTGACAAACTCAACACCTACTTCCATGACAAAATCCACGACAGTTTCAGCAAGGACGACCTACGCGCAGAACCCCCTCCACCAAAACCTGACACCAACAAACCACCAATCACCACCTTGATCCCCTCACCACTGAAGGTACGCTGAGAACAATGGTTTGATTGGCATACACCTAATTGGCATATTTAATTTACTTACTTATAAGCTCCTTGTAGAGTGGTGTACCAAATACCCATGGCCTGTAAATCAAATGCTACCAGTTGGCCTGCAGCACTTACTGTGCAACACAAATAAGTAACACCTTAAACATGTCTCAGGGCTACCAACTCAGCCTGAATGCAGTTTTAAACTGCATTGTCAACTTGGCACGAAACCCCCCTTGCCAAGCCTTAAACTCTGGTTTTATTAATTCTACGTCACCCCTAAAGTAGGCCCCATGTAGCAGGGTGCTTTGGATAAAATAGTTATAAATGAATATTTAGGTTTTACATGTCCTATCTGACTGCTGTTCACTCTATAGAACGAAGAAACACTGCATGCCTTTAGTGAGAGCAGGATACTCACAGGTGTGACTGAAACAGAATATTAAGCACTATGCTCATACCTGCAATCCCTTCTTCCCAAATAACAATAGCACAGCAGCAGTCTATCGTACCTTGTCTCACTCACCTATTACCAGCATTGTATATTCTACATCTACCTGTGGCGGCACTCACAACCTCATCTGTTTTGTCTACCTTTTCATTGCAAGTTATATATAAAGTTATATTGACAGTGTCATTAATTGACAGACATCAGCATAGTCAGTTTGCCTATGAAGCACATTCCAGGCCATTGAATAATTTCTTGCTACAACATGGCCAGTAAGTCAGCACTGTAGTCTAATTATGTTATTTGACGACACACCAGACAATTATACACCTTTAGCAGATCCCACCAACCTCAAAAACTTAAGGCTCATCTCCCTACTCCCACTTTCTGTGAAAGTCATCGAAAAAGAAGTTAAAAGCCAACTTGCCACGTTTATAGCAGACCACAATATCTTCAACATCTCTCAATCCAGATTCAGGAACGACCATAGCACCGAAACAGCCCTCCTGACCACAACAGACAACATCAGCTTCCTTCTGGACAAGGGAGAGACAACGTCACTCATCCTACTAGACCTTTGGGCGGCCTTCGACACAGTCTCCCATCACTCCCTGATAAGAAGACTCCACAAAGCCAGCATCAGAGACAAGGCCCTCGACTGGATTCAATCCTTCCTCTCCAGCAGAACTCAACGAGTGAGACTCACCCCCTTCCTCGCAGACCCACACCCAGGAATCCTCCCTCAGCCCCACGTTGTTCAATGTCTACATGGCCCTGTTAGCCACCCTCGTCAGAAGCTATGGAATCAACATCATCTCCTACACCGATGACACCCAGCTCATCCTCTCTCTCGCCAATGAACCCAACAAAGCCAGAAACAACTTCCACGAAGGCATAGAAGCAGTTGCCAACTGGATGAGAAACAGCTGCCTTCAACTCAACGCAAACAAGACAGAAGTACTCACCCAATGTGTGGAATGACTACTGGTGGCCACCCACCCTCAGAAAACCACCCACTCAGACCAGCTAAGCCTGCAACCTCGGATTCATCCTGGACTCCAACCTTAGCATGAACCATCAAATTAACTCAGTCACCTCCACCAGCTTACACAATGTCCCCATGTTTGCTGAGAGAACTTAGATTTTCCTGGCATGCGAGAAGACTCCTGACTGAGCTTCTGAAATGCTTACACATTCCCTGTTTGCCAACTTTAGTCCCCTTCATTTTGCCCCAAATGTTGTTTTTCTAAATTATTTTTGTCCTTTATTTCCTTTAGCTTTTGTCCCCATGTCTTGTAGCTTAGCACAAGACAATTAGTGACTTGCTACTTTTAGGGATTCTCACTTACTTGATTAACTAACTTAGATGATTCTTAGATTGCCCTTATGTTTAGGGGAGTTGGTCAGTGTACATACTTCCCCTGCTGTTTTGTATCGCTCTTATTTGCTCTTATTGAATGTTTAGTTTGTTTGATGTCAGTGGTCCTAAACTTCTTCTGTCGTTTGGACCATTATGTGGTGATATTGTCCTGTTATAGTTTGGTCCTGAGAATCATTTATATTAACCTGAGTATAAGTGTGCAATAAAACCGTTTAAATGTATTCTCGACTTGGTTTTACCTTGTATGGCCAAATTGGTCATACTGTAAATTTAAATGATAATTGAATTGTGAAATTAACTTTCTCTTACCCCTTACTGGGGTGAAAACCTTGTTTAGAGCATACCTGAAATGCTCCACCAATACCTTTGAGGGTAATGGATGGCCAACTACAACTGCACACGTGGGCATAATGGAGGACTGGAAGAGTAAAGAACCTAATGAATGACATTGTCTTTTTGGGATTTAGAGAAGCACACATCGCTAAGACACATAGGCCCTCATTCCAACCATGGCGGTCTCTGACCGCCAGGGCGGAGGGCAGCGGAAGCACCGCCAACAGGCTGGCGGTGCTTCCTGGGCCATTCTGACCGCAGCTGTAAAGCCGCGGTCAGAAAAGGGGAACCAGCGGTTTCCCGACGGTTTTCCCATGGCCCAGGGAATCCTCCATGGGGATTCCGCCACCCTGTTTCTGGCGGTTCTTACCGCCAGGAACAGGATGGCAGGAACGGGTGTCGTGGGGCCCCTGGGGGCCCCTGAACTGCCCATGCCACTAGCATGGGCAGTGCAGGGGCCCCCTAACAGGGCACCACGAAGATTTTCACTGTCTGCCACTGCACCCGTCGCACCCCTGCAACTCCGCCGGCTCCATTCGGAGCCGGCTTCATTGTTGCAGGGGCTTTCCCGCTGGGCCGGCGGGCGCTCTTTTGGAGGGCGCCCGCCGGCCCAGCGGGAAAGTTGGAATGGCCGCCGCGGTCTTTTGTCCGTGGGGCGGTCATTCGGCGGTGACCGCATGGCGGGCGGCGACCGCCGCCCGCCGCGGTCAGAATGACCGCCATAGTTAGAATTATGGGCTGCAGTGTGTTATACATTAGACAACTTAAATTTTGCAACCCTGGAAGCTCTAATGTGGAGGGGAGTGATAGGAGCATGCTAAGGCCACCATGCTGGAGCTGAGATGTCTATCTCCTGGTGAATTATCTTAGCATCTGCACTCATGTTTCACTATGAATTTGGTCTTGTAGTATAAGACACATTTCTAGCATTCATGAGAATGTCACAGCTCATGAAAAATAGAAAAATAATCATACATAAAATGCCGTATTGAGGACTGACCTGTAACGTCTCTAACCCTGGAAAAGGGATGAAAGCTCCTCCTGTCTTATCACTGTGTGCATTCCAGTCGGATTGATTCGAATTATAACCCTGAGAAGGAGGGTGGAATAGTTTTATGATAGAGGAATGATGTGGTATTGCTTCTTCTAACTCACTCTCTTTTGGAGAGAACGTTTGACATAATTTCACTAGCTTTAAATTAATTAAAGGGCATACCTTTTCTCTTTCATTGGAGATTTGCTCTTGTTACAAAATACAGAAAAGTCATTATTATTGCATTTTTCTTTAGCAAGCCCTAGCTGTATAATGCCAATAGAATTGTTTTACATTGGGAACGAGCATTTACCTGCACAAAAGTAATATGCATTTTTGCTCCAAGCTGAATACACTTGAATCAATACGTTTCCAAAGAATGTGCTTTACTTTTATGCCACATAGGATTTCTGTCCAAGCTTATGGCATTTCCAGCGGCGGCCTGTTCCCTTTTAAAGTGGTGGGGCGAGTGAAGTGCCCCACCACTTTGCAAAAAAAATACATAAAACACTCCCTCCCTCCAAAACTCCAAAGTAAACCACCCCTCCCTCCAAAAACCCAAATAACATAAACTATGACATACTCACAACCACCACACTTACATGCACTACACACTTGCATTACACACACATGCATCACACATTTAAAAAAAAGGCACTTACCCACAGGCTACATGTCCTCCTCCCTGTTCTTCTGCTGTCCGATAGAGGAAGAGCTCCTCTAACCAATCCAGACACTGCTCTCATGCTGTTAACCAACATGTGAGAAGTGACTGGATTTGATGTAACATCCTGGCTGGACGCTTCTTCAGGAACTGACGGCCTGTGTCTGGTCTCAACCCAGCTGTGGAGAGTTTCAAAGTGTGCATGTCACTTTGGCCGGCGCAAAGCAGCCGCCCAAAGTGACTTGCACACTTTGGAGTGTTCAGGCCAGGCAAAGCTCCAGTCCTCTACTGCCGGAAGCAGAGGCAGTTTCCTGCTGCCGGCAGCAGAGCACACATCCAGCATGTCTCTGGGCTGGTGTGCATTGGGCAGAAGAAAAAAAAATCAGCAATTAAATCTTTTCATTGTCATTCTATATTTTCCTGGATGACTTGCAGCAGGCAGGGTGGCAACGACCCCTCTCACCCACCACTTCTTTAGCTCCTCTGACAATGTTAATTTTCATAAATTGGTTTGAGATTTGTACCAAAACTAGAATTGATTTTCTTGTGCAGTAATCTCTTTGAAATTCTTGTTTCTTCCTTGTTGGGAATCCTTGTTGAAATTGTATAAGTTGTCTTATTTTAGAAACTTCATATTCTCCTTAAAATCATTAGTTACTCTGCGTGATACGCGTTTTACTCTGCCTGGTGCTCATTTATTTATAAATCTGTTTTAACTTGCTCTGTGCGTGCTCTTAAGCATTTATTTACTTTGCGTGGTGCGTGTTTTCAAATCCGTTTGTAAGTTGATCTGGACACGCTTTCTAACATTTGTTTACTTTCCTTGTTACGCATTTATAAATTCTTATGCTATCGCTAAACTGCGTGCATATTTCCAAATCCTTGCAAATAACTTATTCCTTAAAACTCAGCTTCTCCGACCACCCAGGAGTCACATTTCTGATTAGAACCCAGCGGAAACACTACTAGACTCCCACAAACACGGGAAGGTAGATTTCCAGGAGCTCCACACCAGCACAACCACACCCTAGAAAGTCTCAAGATAAAGCAAAGATGGCATGACTAAACAAACAATATAGTGTAAGGTTCAAAATGGCTGACTTCCAAATCTCGCTAGCTCTCACTATGTTTCTTTCTCTGATTTCAACACAATCATGAGAGAGAAAGTTCTCCAGAAGAGTGCACAAGATGGGAAAAATGATACAGATTAAAAAAAGACAACACAATCAGCTCCTGACAGACAACATTAAGATCAGGTTTATTCCATCTTATCTGCTACAGTGAAGTTCTTCCAGTCTTTGCCTTAATTACCTGGTATATAGTCCTATGACTACTCAGAAGTGAAACGCAATAAGACATAGGTATTCAGAGTGAGTTGTGGGGTCACACAGATATGACTTACTCTAAGACGCACAGTCAACATTACCTTAATGATGTTTATGTTGGAAACATACACAGTTGTATATCCAATATTAGCTGTACAGTAAACATGGTAGTTCAACATTAAATGCATAAAATAACATATAGATATATTAGAGCTAAGTTCATAAGATATTGGCTATTAGTGGTTAATTATAATGTGTTAAATGTACTGTAAGTAAATAACCAAATAAACCAATAATTCTACATTCTGAAGATGAAAAGAATGTATTTATATATGTAAATAATACAACCTTTGATACTGATGACACCCATTAAACAGCACCTAACAATAATAGGAACACAATTGGGAATGTTATCATTGTCACTACTACCAATTGCCTTTCCAATGACTTTTCAGACTCAGAGGTAAATAGCGTCTCACCGTCTTGTTCTCACTACCTTTGAGGAATCAAGTGGACTAATGGGATAACTCAAATGGGATGAAATGGTATCATAGGCCCTGGAACACCACATTTTAATAACAGCATTCAGAATGTAATTTCATCCTTAAGTTACAATGGGGACTTTCAGTGATGTTTTATTGCAGCTCCAGTGTATTACAGGCCAATATGTACAGTATTACGTTCATCAGCCAGTGAAGGACAAAAATAGTGGGGCTCCTATGGCAGTGGTTCACTGTCAGCCTGGACCCACTTAGAGCACTGCATGAAAGGTTTTATAATGATAGACAAGTCCCTATCTATTAGAGTGAGCAATACTTGTGTGGATCACTGAGAGCAGTGTCTCAGTACAGTATTGAGAAGAAGATTTATACTAGTTTAAAAAAGGACAGTGCTTTGTATTTAAATCATCTTATATTTTGAAGCAAAAACTGTATATAATATGGTGTACATACAAAAGGGTGCTTGCATAGAAAATATGCCAACAACAACAGTAAAGCCGACCACCCTGTGGGCTCACAATACCTTCGCCGGACCTGAAAGGTTATCAAAACATACAACAAAAAAGGTGAATGTAAGCAAGTTGTCAGCAATGGGTAGGCAGTGTAGGTTGGAAAAGAGAGGAAACCAGTCTGTTATGCGTTATGGTCGGTAGAGTTGGAAAATTACTGTCTTTTTGGATTAGATTGTAGAGCTTGTGTTGAATAGAGAAAGGAAGAAATGTATAGGTTTGCTATTTGATAACAGCTATAAAGCAACTAAGGGAAAAGCAGGTGATATCTGTTCAACAATGGTCATACGTACCCTCAATAGCAATGCTTTTTTTTCATTTCAAATCTAAAATGTCCTGTGTTCAGTTGTGGTTATTGTGGTTATTGTTTGATTGTTATTTAATGTCACTTTTTTGTTTTTACTCTCACATCTCAATCAAAGAAACAGACATAACTCTTTTGAAATATGGATCCCATCTTGATAAGGAGAGCTTAGATAGGATGGGTGTATTGGCACATCAAAGAAACACAGAGTTAAGCACTCCATTAGAGAATGCACAATTACAGGAGTGGTTAAAAGTGGAAGTGTCATGTCTACCTACTATTCCTCTTGACACTAATGAAGCAGAAAGATGTTTGATGTCAGATGTGCAAAGCATCAGTGGCTCTAAAATGCACGTACTCTTTCAAAAGCCTAAATCCAGCCTTGATGGTGGAGGTATAGATATAAGTGAAAGTGCACACTCTTTGGAATGAAATGTGGACCAGGGGAGAAAGGCATTGCCTGGGTCATAGTGGAATGAAAGACAATTACAACAGTAGTCTCACCAATCCCTACCTCTGTGGTAATTCTTCAACACTGGGAGATAAGTGCCACACCACAGGAGGAGAAAGCCATGGGAAAAGAAGAAAAGATAGAGGAGATCAAACTCCAAGGCTGAAACTCATGAGGAGGTCAAACTCCTGACTGCCTCTTATTAAGTAATGGGGTGGGGGGTTAATAATCAAGGTACTCAGGTATATTTAAACAATACCAATAACTTCATAGAGAACAAATCTTGTTGATTGCTTCACAATAGACTAAAATCTACTGATAGGCCATGAATCATTCAACAAATGCAGTGCAATAAAATGGAGTATTATTTGAGAGAGGGGTGAGAACCCACCTATAATAATGACAATTTTTACCAGGGTGAACCACTAAAGCATATAAATAAACCTGTGCTCAACTCTCTTGTGCTTGGCACAGAGCAGTTAGGCTCAGTTTATAGGCAATGTGCGAAATATTTAAGTAGTAGTCAAACAGTGAACTTCATAAACTAATTTAGAACAATAGGGAGTGTTTTAAACATAATTACATCAAAATGACAAAAACCCAATAAGTAGAACCAGACACAAGATTTTTTTAAATATTGATTTAAAACTAGAGCCACAAATCACAAAGTGCTAACTGCGCTTATGTAGTTACCTATACTGGGTCAAAATCACCGGTCAGCTGCAGGGACCATATTCATCCCAATGCAAAGTTACCTTTGGACTTAAAAATTTCAAACTTCTTCGGCAGGGCCAGGCAGCAGGCTGAATCTGACAAGGGGTTCAAGAATACCCAGGAGTGAGGGTCCAGAGTCGATTGGCGGTCGCTCAGTGTTGAACCTAATAACACTGCTGATGAGGATTTCCGGCATTGATTTGATGCTGCTTGGTATTTAGTTCAGTGAAGCCATTGCTGAAGAGCTGGTCGGTGTCAAGTCTGGTGAGACTGTCTTTGGGGAGGGAGAGGTCACTAAACAACCACATTCAAGCTTATGGATCCTAGTTCCTACAAGATTATATATACAGGTGGGCCAGCATTTGGACCTGCCATTGGGAAGGTTGCCAAGGGTTGCTTTTAATGTAGATTGTGCATCACATTGAGGTCAATTATCTGGTCATTACTATGCCTTTAAATTGTTAGAGACAATTACATATACAAATAGTTATGTAACTGTTATATATGCTGTGGCATTGTGGTCACCTGCTGTGAAGTATGCTCATGTTCTGTTGCTGATAATTAAAAAAAAAGCTCTAGTGAGACTGTCAATCTGATGTGCTCAGAATCGACTACAGTGGATCCTCGGCGTAGATACTCGTTGTGGAATCAACATGAAACTTTCAGTTAGTCAGGGAGGAGTACACTCTGACCACAGCCAAAGGCTTAGGAGATTAGGTCAGGACTCATGTCCTCAGAGACTAGTAGAGGGGATCAGGTCAAGTCCAGGCAGGCAGCCAACTGACCATTGGTTTCACTACTGGGGTTTGTGCCAAATAAGGAGCCCTTAAGGCCTACGGCATGGTACGTGCCGGGCCAAAACCTGGCCCATCTTCATCCATCCACAGCCGATCGTGGCTGTGTCATCGTATTTGATTTTATTTGTTTTTAGTAAATAGTGGGTTTAGAAGACCAGTGATAAACCATACCCATGCACCCATGTAAGAGGATATCTCTAGCTGTAACTACATCCATTTACCAAGGACAATCACTAACCACAACTTTTACCAGCTTTCTCTCTAGTACCATGGGAGGGATCAACTCTGAGACAGAGTGCATGGAAGAAAGATTGGGAGCAGTTATGAAATCATTACCAAGGGACTAAGAGAAAGATGTGACCGGTGAATCCCACTCTGCCAACACTATTGGTAACAAAAATCATAGTAATGACCATTTTAATCCTTATGTTTTTATTGGGGAGCACTTAATTAACTCTGAAAAAATTATAGCTACTATGAGCTCACAGAATCCCCCACCCCTGTTGAAAAAGAAGGTGAGGAGGGTACTGACTAAGGCCGAATGACCGCCCCGCGGTCAAAAGACCGCGGCGGCCATTCCAAATTTCCCGCTGGGCCGGCCGGCCCAGCGGGAAAGCCCCTGCAATGAGGAAGCCAGCTCCGAATGGAGCCGGCGGAGTTGCAGGGGTGCGACGGGTGCAGTGGCACCCGTCGCGATTTTCACTGTCTGCTAAGCAGACAGTGAAAATCTTTGTGGGGCCCTGTTAGGGGGCCCCTGCACTGCCCATGCCAGTGGCATGGGCAGTGCAGGGGCCCCCAGGGGCCCCACGACACCCGTTCCCGCCATCCTGTTCCTGGCGGTAAGAACCGCCAGAAACAGGGTGGCGGGAAGGGGGTCGGAATCCCCATGGTGGATTCCCTGGGCCAGGGGAAAACCGGCGGGAAACCGCTGGTTCCCCTTTTCTGACCGCGGCTTTACCGCCGCGGTCAGAATAGCCCAGGAAGCACCACCAGCCTGTTGGCGGTGCTTCCGCGGTCCCCGGCCCTGGCGGTCATAGACTGCCAGGGTCGGAATGACCCCCTAAGTCTCTTACACTAGAAGTGGAAGCAAATAATACAGCAACCACAAGTAAGATAAAGCAAGAGTATTTACTACAAAATTGATAAGGACAGTACATGGGGAAGGCCCTGAACAAAATGAGTCTATTAATAAACCATTTGAGGAAGCCTTGTGGAAGTCATCAAATCCCGTTCTTCCTGCACTTTGGGTGTTATTCATCTGACATTGATGTTGTAATTTCATCAAAGATCACATAAGGGAGTCTTAATGGCTCAGGGAGCTGGGGCTAGTTACTCAATACTAATGTCAATAGCAACGTTGAAGGAACATCAGTAAAAAGTCAGGCAGATTGTCTGTTGGCATGTATCACGGGGAAGTATAGTTGTGTGGTGCTTACAAATAATGCTGCATCATCTATGCAGACATAAACTTTTGAGCCAGGACATTTGGTGGCTAATACACACCCTCCAGGTTCGACCTCAAATATCATATCATACCTCAAAATTGTGGGAAAGATGAGAAGGTCATACACTTGCCTCCAGAAGCCACACCTTTGGTTATTATGTTAAAAAATGTTATGGTCCTGTATCTGGACAAAGTGGAAGTAATTTTTAGTTGAAAAACAAAGCTGTCTACTGGTTAGTCAAAACATTAGGGGGTAGCAGTTGCAATAGGGTATACACTGATGGTTCGGAGAGTTAATTGGGTGGGCAAGGGCCCCAAATGGGAGGAGGAGGATTGCATTATTTTAATGTTTATGGACACCCAGCAAGTCGGGTATTTACTTCACAGGTTGTCATGTGCAAGATTGATGAAGAGTAGCATCAGGGTTGTCCTTCTTGAGTGTTTTTATAAGCCCACCTTTCTTGTTTCTTTGAAATTTTATATATCTTAGGTATCCTTGTCTGAGTTATTCAACGTTCCTATTCAAAACTGTTTTGCACCATCAGGACAGGTTGACTGAGTTAAAACCAAGCATACTTCAATGACAGTAAGAAATTTGGTGAACCAGGGGAAGAGTCATAAGGGTGCAAAAGTCATACAAGGACAGGTGGCTGTGGAAGAGCTCAATTTTCTCCCTGATTCCCTGATGTCAAGAGTAATTTGGGATATGGACTCTCAAATAGCTTGTGATAAAGCCCACCTTTGTGAAGAAGGGTCTGAAACAACTGGTGATGCTTTGGTTGGGGTGGAGGCATTTGTACTTATCCAAGCTGACCAATTTACTACAACATCAACAGAATCTGATGTAGATCTGATATGCATGTTTTGGAATGTAGCTGATTTGGCAAGCAAGTTTAAGTATCCTGATTGGAACAATTTAATAAAGCAGTACCAGGCTGTAACGTTGGTATGTATTTCAATAGCTAGTAGGATCATCAGAACATATTGTGATTCACCACATTTTCAAATTGTGTCTCTATTCTGTGCTATGAGCTAATTGTTATTATTAATTCTTATCATACCAATCTTGATTGTTACAACGTGGAAATAGTACACCAATTTGATCAAATGTTGCGCAAAGTATTGGGTGAACTAAAAAGTAACTAGGTGTTAATATGGGGGGGTGGTATTTCAATTGTAGACTTTGCTTAATATAGCGGAACTTGGTTTTCAGAATGATGAGGATTGAGAATGTGGGTTATCTGTATTTTCAACATGACCCATGTGGGAATATCCTGACTGTAATTGTGAGCAAGTATTCCCTTATGTTTACACTAGATCTTGTACCAGGACAGTTCATAGGCAAATTACATTTATAAGGAAGGGCTCAGGGAGTATCATCAATTTTATTCCTTTTTCAGTAGTCTGGGGCAACAGGGTCAACCACTTCACCATTCCACAGAATCGTTTGATTTGATCATTACACACTAGCACTCAAGCTGTCGTCTGGCTATTTTTTGGTCAAACCAAATTTTTAGATTTACTAACACAAAACATTCTGAGGAAATTTGCTGGTGTGGGCTTAGGACACCTGTTTTTGGAGATTGTGGCACTGAACATGGAACAGCTGATGATATGTTTGAACCACAAGGCAGAACCATCTGGTATGCTTACAACTTTTAGTAAGATATGCAGAGCTATCACCCAAAGTTTGTTCACCAAAATGCCACAGGGGGTGGTAAGGAAGAAGAAATGGTTTGATGGTGCATGCTCCTTTGCCTATTGCTGCCTAATAAAGTACCTTAAATGCACCCCAGGAAATATAGAAAAATGTTAGGTGGAGTAAAAGGCAATAAAAGCTGGCTATCAAAGAGAGAAAGGTAGTTATAAGACATGAGGCCTGGGACAAATTATGTGACGCCAGCTCCAGAAATAATACATCACTTTTCTGAAAAATGGTTAACTCTTCCTTTTTTGGAAACTGCCATAACACATCTATGGATAGAGCTATCCCATAATTTGAATGATTGAGCTGAGCATTTCTCCAAGATGTATAATATTAGCAGAGCTTCTGACCACCTTTATATTCCAACTCTGAGTGATGGTACTATGTTTAGTAGTGCACTGACCCAAATCACTCTGAAGAAGTAATATAAGCTGTTAAAATCAGTCCTAGGAACAAGGCCTCAGGACAAGATGGGGTTCCAATTGATTTATTTAAAGAAGACATAGAATTGTGAGCCCCACTGATAGTAAACGTTCCGAGGAATGATGCAAGTAGTAATGATCCATTGAAGTCCTCGTTTTCCAGCATATTTGTACTTATTTACAGGAATAGAGATGGAACAGATCTACACTGTTATTGAATCATCTCTCTAATAATTTCAACTGCTAAGGTAACGGGCAGGATTCTACTAGATCAATTGAAAGATTGGGTCAGTTCAAAGATATTTTTTTTCAAGCTCAGTATAGGCTTAGAAAAGGCTTAGGGACAATAGATCAATCTTTGAACCTACATCATATAACCAGTAAATATACAAAGGTGCCCAACTGCTGTCCATATTTAGTGCTCATGGATGTTAGCTCCATGTTCAACTGTGTTGACCGGGTTAAGCTAGGGAAGAGAATGTTGGAGATAGGAGTGTAATCACCAATCGTAAATGTTTTGCATCAATTTCATGAGGATGTCTCAGAACATATTAGGTATGGAAGTGAGTGTACAACTGGGATTAAGATCATGTGTAGAGTTAGGCAAGGTTGTGGCTTGGCGCCTTTTCTATTTTGCCTTTATTTTTATGACCTGGAGACATCCCTATCTCAAGTAGAGGCTGACATGCCTGGGGTGGGAACCAAAAATCTCCCTGCATTGTTATATGCAGATGCTTGTTTTTCAATGTCCAGAACAGAGGAGGGCTGCATAGGTTATTGAATGGATGAGCACCCTTAAAGAGTAGACTTGGGATGTCAACCAACATCACATTACATTACACTATAGAGTGACGGCGAGCACCAAGCAATTAGATGCCGCACTACATTAATGGGCCGTAATATTTGTGCGTTCCTTCCTCTACAAATATGGAGGTTCCGTTCATTAGTAAAAGTAGTTAATTTCATCTGCTGAAAGCAAAGAAAGTGCAATTTGACCAATCTGTAGAATCAATTTTCAGGTTTTCCACGCTACTAGGCTCAAAGCTATTAGAAGTTATGGTCAACATATATAAAGCATGTTGCACCTCTCTGCTGTTGTATGGTGCAGGAGCATGAGGTTATTGTAATATGGCACATCAAGTTAGTGAGAATGAATTTTCAAGAAGATTATTGTCTGTGCCTACTAGTTCTCTGAATCATGCATGCCATCTGGAACTAGTGCTTCCGTATCTGGAAGATCATGTTACACTAGCTCTACACTTGTTATGGTTATCCATATAGTCAGGATATCATCACTGATTGTCTTGGTCAGGATAAGGCTTGTAATACAGCATGGTCTACATTTATAAGAGACCAATTTATTATTATTAGACCCGGCATCCTTGGAGTGGTTTTCCCTAGCGTTTTGAACTCTGACCTCCTGTTTTTCCGACATTGTTTTTGCTGACTTTAGGACTCTGGGTACCTTAACACTGCTAATCAGTGCTAAAGGGTATGATCTCTTTCCCAAAAAATATATAACAGTGGCCTAATCCACAATTGGCATATTTAATGCACTTACAAGTCCAGAGTAAAGTGCTCTACCTGTTCCCATGGCCTGTAAATTAGATGCTACTAGAGGGCTTGCAGCACTGATTGCACTACCCACTGCAGTAGTCCTTTACTCTGAAGAGCATTTGTGTGCAGTTATAACCTGTCTTGTCGACCTGGCAAGTGTTCCTTGCCAGGTCCAAACCTTCTTTTTTAAGGCATATAAGTCACCCTTAAGGTAGGCCCTGGACAGCCCCAAGAGCCTGATGCAGTGTATTGACAAAATTTTACATGTACTTTTAAATTTTACATGTCCAGGCAGTGAACAACTCATTCAATCAAAATTCATTTTTCACTACTGCAAGGCCTGTCGTTCTCATAGGGTAAAATTGGGTTTGCCGTATTAGTTTTTATATGGGTATTTTTCAAATGGGAAGTTTTATGTCTCTGGAATTACAATTTAAAATCCCAACTCATGGTGACGTTGGATTTTAAACTGTAATTCGGAAAATGACACTTTTAGAAAGTTGGCATTTTCTTACTTCAAATCATATAGGGGGTCATTCCAACCTCGGCGGTAAAAGGCGCTTACCGCCAGTCAGAAGACCGCCATAACACCGCCGCGGTCACGGTAATCCGCCACGGTCATTCTGACCCGCAACTGCCAAACCGCCAAAAACGAGACATCCACAAAAGTCCGCCACACCAACGGCCAGCGTAAAACTGGCGATGACCAAACCTCCACCGTCACGCCAACAGAAATACGCCCATGCCATTCCGACCCACGAATCCACACAGCGGTCTTTCAACCGCGGTATTCCATTGGCGGTACACACCGCCGCGGTCAAAATACACACACCTTTACAAAACACAAACACATTGGACAATTTGAAATACACACACCTGAGACACATACACACAACACTCCCACACACCCAATACACTATAAAACACACACCCACATCACCCACAAACCCCTACGACCAGAAATCAGAGACGAAGCCCAGAGAGAGACAGCACAGAATAGAGAACACCATCACACAGAGGCACACTACACCATCACCCACACAATATCCACGCACAAAACACCACACATCACCAGACTCACCACACTCATCAACACATACACCACCCCACACCTCATTCACACCACCCCATGGCACCCCAAAGACACCCCAGGTTTTCAGACGCTGAACTCAGGGTCATGGTGGAGGAAATAGTTCGGGTAGAGCCCCAGCTCTTCGGGACACAGGTGCAGCACACCAGCATTGCCAGGAAGATGGAGCTATGGCAAAGAATAGTGGACAGGGTCAACGCTGTGGGACAGCATCCACAAAATCGGGACGACATCAGGAAGCGGTGGAACGACCTACGGGGGAAGGTGCGTTCCGTGGTATCAAGGCACAACATCGCGGTGCAGAAGACTGGCGGCGGACCCCCACCTACTCCCCCAGAATTTACAGCATGGGAGGAGCAAGTCTTGAACATCCTGCATCCTGAGGGCCTCGCAGGAGTAGCTGGAGGAATGGACTCTGGTAAGTTCCATCTTCACTACTTCATCCCCCCACCCAACCTGCATGCCAACTCATACCCCCACCCTCACCCTCACCCCCACCCCCATCACACCTACTCCTTGCAAATGTCTCACCATCACAACCCACCCCTCCCAACACCTAGCCCTGCATGCGTCCACAAAGCATGGACACCCATCACCAAAGCATGCCCACTGCACATACCCATCTCCCCCACAAGCCACCGTCACAAAAGCCCCCACAAGGGAATGCCAGCACTGGGGTACACGGGCACCCACCCATTGCACGATATGGCACACACAGAAGCAATAATCATACTCTTATACCCCTGCAGGACCCGAACACCACCACACCGCCCAGGAGGGTCCAGATATGTCCATCCCACCCCCCGAAGAGGCCCACAGTGAAGACAGCAGCTCTGTCGACCTGGACCCAGATGACCAGCCCGGCCCATCGGGGACCTCGGGACAGTCGGTTCCCCTCACACAGCCACAGGCCACAGCAGACCTACCCCCCTCTGGGAACACCAGCACAGCACTCACCCAGCGGGCCCATGCCTCTGTCTCCAGGACACGTCAATCAGCGGTGTGTCCACCACTACAGGGCACCCAGGTTAAGCCACCACCCCAACAACAACAGGGACCTGGGGGCAGTGGTAGTGGGCACACGGTCCAGGGGACGGAGGCCCAGGAACACAGGGGAACTGGGAGGGCTGCTGTGCGACAGGGGGGGGACAGGCCCAGGGAACCCACTCTCCACGAGGCCCTCTCCTCCATCATGGGAGCATACCACCAATCCCAGGAGACGATGGCTACGGTACTGGCCAGGTTCCAGGAGATCCAGGTACTGCAGGAGGAACAGTATTTGGGGTTCAGGGAAGAAGTCAGAAACATTAGTTCCGCAATGGGGACCATCGTCGTGGCTCTCAACCAGATTGTCACCACATTGCGGGACCATGTGGCACCACAAAGGGCCCCTGTCACTAGCATGGACCAAGAACAGGCTACCACCTCCGCCGGCGCTAGTGGACAGGAGGCCCCCACACAAGAACAACAGGCCACCAGAACCCCACCCCCTGCAGAAGGAGAACCACCCCGCAAGCGGGGCCTGAGATCTAGGAATGCCAAGACCCCCGCCAGCAAAGGATACCCCCTGATGTCATCCCACTGTCCCACATTGTCACCCTGTCCAACCTTAAATTGCCCCTGCTCCATCCTTCCACAGGCATATGGACAATGCACCTGTGAGACTGAAAACTGGACTCTGCCATGGACATTCCTCCACCATCACCCATCCCCGATTTTCAACCATGTCCCTAAATTGAGCACTTTAATAAAAACACTTATTGCACAAAAATTATCTGGAGTCTGCCTGTATTTTGAACAAATGTATGAGACATAAACGTGCCAAAATGTCTAGTTACATTGTGATGACAACATACCACTGTCACACAGCTGTAGTCCATGGGCAAACAAAGCAGAGGTCACGGAGTGGGGCCCACATCTCTGAAATTGGAAGGGAAAGTCACAACTCAGTTAACATACACTGGGGGGAAACTCAGACAGTAGAGAGGCAGGAGACTGTAAGTAAATGTAAAATGCCGGTTTTGATTCTTACCTGTGTGTCATTGAAAATACTGCTGTTTCACTGTGTCCCTGTTGTCTGTGTCGTCCTCGTCGTCTTCCTCCTCTTCACTCTCCAAAGGCTCCACAGCTGCCACAACACCACCATCTGGACCATCCTCCTGCAGGAAAGGCACCTGGCGTCGCAAAGCCAGGTTGTGAAGCATACAGCAGGCCACGATGATCTGGCACACCTTCTTTGGTGAGTACATTAGGGACCCACCTGTCATATGCAGGCACCTAAACCTAGCCTTCAGGAGGCCGAACGTCCGCTCTATCACCCTTCTAGTCCGCCCAGGGGCCTCATTGTACCGTTCCTCTGCCCTGGTCCTGGGATTCCTCACTGGGGTCAGCAGCCAGGACAGGTTGGGGTAACCAGAGTCACCAATTAGCCACACACGGTGTCTCTGAAGTAGTCCCATCACGTAAGGGATGCTGCTATTTCGCATGATGTAGGCGTCATGCACTGACCCAGGGAACTTGGCATTTACATGGGAGATGTACCGGTCAGCCAAACAGACCACCTGGACATTCATCGAATGATAATTTTTTCTGTTCCTGTACACCTGTTCACTCCTGCTGTGGGGTACCAAAGCCACATGTGTCCCATCAATGGCACCAATGATGTTGGGAATATGTCCAAGGGCATAGAAATCAGCCTTCACTGTAGCCAAATCGCCCACCTCAGGGAAAACAATGTAGCTCCGCATGTATTTCATCAGGGCAGACAACACTCTGGACAACACCTTTGAAAACATAGGCTGAGACATCCCTGATGACATTGCCACTGTTGATTGAAATGACCCACTTGCCAAAAAATGGAGTACTGACAGAACCTGCACTAGAGGGGGAATCCCTGTGGGTTGGCGGATGGGTGACATCAGGTCTGCCTCCAGCTGGGCACACAGTTCCTGTATAGTGGCTCGGTCAAGCCTGTATGTCAATATGACATGTGTTTCTTCCATTGTCGACAGGTCCACCAGCGGTCTGTACACAGGAAGATTCCTCCATCTCCTCGCAAGTCCCAGCGGATGGTGCCTAGGAAGGACAACAGCGAGCACAGAGTCAATCAACCCACAGGTAGGTTCCCACAGCTTGCACAGTACACGATTCTCTATGCAGTGAATGGCTTGTATGAGTGTCGATGCAAGGCCTAGGCATGTGTGACGCAGTAGAAATTAAGCCATGTGGGCCCTTGAAATGGCGGCTGCCTGACCTGTGAAGTGCGACAATGGGATGTGAGGTCAATGGGCTGGCGTGGCACACCGTGGCGGTAGGCGGTCGAAGACCGCAGTGCAAAGCCGCATTGGTTAACATTAAACCCTATGTGTTTCAGGAGCCAATGAGGATGTGCGCCGGCGGTCGCGGTACACACCGCCGCGGGCGTGACCGCCATTTTCTATCTGCTTAATCACTCGAGACCTGATCATCCACAGGAGAGGACCTATACTGCAAGTGCTGCTGTGACCTCGGTCTGGAAGAGACAATGGCTGCTGCGACTGGGGAAAGGGCCCCTGCCTTCACTTCTGAAGAAATGGAGGAACTCGTGGATGGGGTCCTCCCCCAGTATGCGCTACTCTACGGTCCTCCAGACCAACAGGTAAGTACACTGGGACCATGCTTTGTGGCCAATGCCTGCGTTGAGTGGGGTGAATGAACGATGGTGGGGAGGGGAGCGAATGAGGCATGCATCAAACGGCAGATGAGAGCATGTGCCACATGGCAAGGGTGGGGATGGGGGGCCACTCACATCGAGCATGCAGAAAATTATGGTATTCTATTTTCTCCCCCTGTACATGTCACATAGGTCAGCGCCCATCAGAAGATCGACATTTGGCGTGCCATCGCCAAGGACGTCCGGACCCTGGGGGTCCACAACAGACAGGCCCCCACTGCCGCAAGAGGTGGGAGGACATCCGCCGCGGGAGCAGGAAGACCGCAGAGGCTCTGCTGGGGATGGCCTCCAAACGTAGGAGCCCCCCCTGATGTCCCGGATCCTGGCGGTGGCCTACCCCGATTTGGATGGGCACGTGAGGACAACACAGCAGACACAAGGGGGTGAGTACAAGCACATTCAGCTATCTTAGCGCGCAGTGGAGGTGTCTGGGTGGGGGAGGAGGGCTGTGGGTATCCCTAGGCCAGGGCGATTTCTGTAGGCTAGTCCCCTCCGTAAGGCATGGCCCTGTGCCCCCTCCCCCCACCTCTGTAGGGTGGCAAGTACAGCTATTCATGGGCCTGTGTCACCTATGTGTGCAGTTGTCGTCCATAGGCTTGTAGGCCAAGTCCCACTGATTGAGTAGTGTACCCCAAGTGCGCGGCGTAGTGCAGGGGGCTTCTGTGTCTGTCCTCTCCGCCAACTGTGTCGCCAATGCATGCACTCAACATGTCTTTATTTTCCCCCCCCCCCCCTTTTTTGTTGGTCTTCCTGTTCATGTGTGCATTAGCATCATCAGGCGGAGGAGAAGTGGCATCGGAGCACGACGGAGCTGCATCTCACATGGCCCTGGAGGGCCATGCAACCGAGTCGGAGTTCACCAGTGAGACGGAGGGCGAGGGGAGCTCCACAATGGGGACACGTGGAGACACCAGTGACACAGACACGTCCTCGGAAGGGAGCTCCCTTGTGGTGGTGGCAACATCCGTGCCCACCGCAACAACAGGTACAGCCGACACCCAGCGCACCAGCTCCGCCCTCCCAGCAGCCCCTCAGCCTTCGCCCCGTGCCCGCTCACACAGGCAGGTGGGTGTCTCCTTTGCCCCAGGCACCTCAGGCCCTGCCCCAGTTACCCCTGCTGCCCTCAGTGAGGAGGTCATTGACCTCCTCAGGACACTCATTGTTGGGCAGTCTACCCTTTTGAATGCCATCCAGGGTGTAGAAAGGGAGGTGCACCGGAACAATGCATAGCTGGAGGGCATTCTTTCGGGTCAGGCTGCCCATCAACGATCGTTCAACGCTCTGGCCTCAGCACTGACGGCAGCCATTGTCCCTGTCTCCTGCCTCCCTCCTCCAACTTCCTCAACCCAGTCCCACTCCCCTGTTTCTCTGCCTATCCCAGACACACCTACAGACCAGCCTGCACACACCTCAACACCCAAGGGAAGCTCATCCAGACATAAGCACCACACACCACACAAGCATTCACACAAGCAACAGCCACATGCAGACATGCCAACAGCCACTGCCTCCTCTGTGTCCCCCTCCTCCTCGTCTCCCTCCTCCCTCCCTGTGACGTCTCCACTCACACTTGCATGCACAACATCTTCAGCCACTACGTCCATCACCAGCACACCCACCAGAACACTCCGCACACGTGCAGTCACCACCCCCACTGCCATTTACACGTCCCCTGTGTCCTCTCCCAGTGTGTCTGTCACCCCCTCTTCCAAACCACACAAATGCAGGCAGCCACCCACCCAACAGCCATCCACCTCACGACAGCCTCCAGCACAAGCACCTGCACCCAAAGACACCAGACTTGACTCTCCTACAACCACATCCTCTTCCTCCACTCCCATACCCACTAAACCTACCCTTCCCACTGCTCCTAAAAAGTTTTTCCTGTCCAAAATTAACCTCTTTCCATCACCTGACCCACCCCCTCCATCTCGTAAGAGTCCAATCAGCACCTCAGCCACCACAACCCCTGGACCTACAAGGACCGTAGTCCAAGGATATTGGAGTCCACCACCTTCAAGGGTAGCTACTTCGGCAAGCAGTAAAGGGACAGCCAGCCCACCCCCTGGGAAAAAATCAAAGAAAGGCAAGGCCCGGCGCGAGAGGCCACAGACGTCAACCTCCAAAGGCACTACCCTGGCACCGTCAGGAAGTGGGGTGCCACCTAGCACATCGACAAAGGGAGGCAAGGGCCACAGAGGAGCAGGGAAGGATAGCAAGGGCAGCACGCCCGACAAGTCCGGCAGCAGGCGAGCTGCCCAGGAGGGCCCCACCAGCCCCATTCCAGGGGTGACGGAGGACACCCACTGGCCCGGGACACCAGCACAGGAGGGCCCCAAGACAGATGTGCACGAAGGGCCCGGCAGCCACATGTCGGGTGGCAAGTGAACTCCATATAATGGCCGGATCTGGTGCCCTGGAGACACATGTCAAGAACCGCTGAACAGGGCACCGCCGTCTCAAGAACCGCTGAACAGGGCCCTTCATCTCAAGCACCGCTGAACAGGGCACCGCCGTCTCAAGAACCGCTAAACAGGGCCCTTCAAGTCAAGCCCCGCTGAACAGGGCACCGCCGTCTCAAGAACCGCTGAACAGGGCCCTTCATCTCAAGCACCGCTGAACAGGGCACCGCCGTCTCAAGAACCGCTGAACAGGGCCCTTCAAGTCAAGCACCGCTGAACAGGGCACCGCCGTCTCAAGAACCGCTAAACAGGGCCCTTCATCTCAAGCACCGCTGAACAGGGCACCACCGTCTCAAGAACCACTGAACAGGGCCCTTCAAGTCAAGCACCGCTGAACAGGGCACAGCCGTCTCAAGAAACGCTGAACAGGGCCCTTCATCTCAAGCACCGCTGAACAGGGCACCGCCGCCTCAAGCACCACTCCGCTGGGCACTGCCGTCTCTGCACTGCTCCGCTGGGCCCTTCATCTCAAGCACCGCTCCGCTGGGCACCGCCGTCTCTGCACCGCTCCGCTGGGCCCTTCATCTCAAGCACCGCTCCGCTGGGCCCTTCATCTCAAGCACCGCTCCGCTGGGCACCGCCGTCTCTGCACCGCTCCGCTGGGCCCTTCATCTCAAGCACCGCTCCGCTGGGCACCGCCGTCTCTGCACCGCTCCGCTGGGCCCTTCATCTCAAGCACCGCTCCGCTGGGCCCTTCATCTCAAGCACCGCTCCGCTGGGCCCTTCATCTCAAGCACAGCTGGCCCATTGCAGAAGGGGCAGGCCCGGATCTGCGTCGGCCAGGGCTGCTCGATGCACTCTGGGCACCATGCCTCCTCCAGTACCAGTGGAGTCTGTAATCCACTTGAGAGACTGTGGCTTTGCACTCCCCAGGATGGCACAGTGGGCAACCCACCAACTGTAGAGACTTGAGAGACTGTGGCTTTGCACTCCCCAGGATGGCACAGTGGGCAACCCACCCACTGTAGAGACTTGAGAGACTGTGGCTTTGCACTCCCCAGGATGGCACAGTGGGCAACCCACCCACTGTAGAGACTTGAGAGACTGTGGCTTTGCACTCCCCAGGATATGGCAGTGGGCAACCCACCCACTGTAGAGACTTGAGAGACTGTGGCTTTGCACTCCCCAGGATATGGCAGTGGGCAAGCCACCCACTGTAAAGACTTGAGAGACTGTGGCTTTGCACTCCCCAGGATGGCACAGTGGGCAACCCACCCACTGTAGAGACTTGAGAGACTGTGGCTTTGCACTCCCCAGGATGGGACAGTGGCCATGGAGGCCCCTCATGGATCTGGCGTCGTGGACTCATGTGGCTGAGGTGCCCCCCCTTTCCTTCCCCCTGAGGTGCCTGTAGTTTTGCTATCTGATGCCCCTGCAGTGTTCTCTCCAATGGATTTGGGTCTTCTGTGTGGGCTTTGCCCATGTGTTTAGGCCCATTGGCCCACGTACAATGGCTGAAACCCAATTTGGACAGGACAATTTACATATGTATATATAGTTATAGATGTTCGAAATAATTTTTTACTTAGCCGTACAATATATTTGAATTTCATAATCATTTTATTTTGTCTTTGCATTCTTCCGGGGGGTTTGGGGGTGTCACTCTGAGTTGTTGCTCTGCATTGATGTGTATGTAGTTGTGGGTGAGGGTGAGGGTGGGTGTGCCGCGTATGTGTGTCCCCGTAATTTTTTGCCTCCCCTGTGTCGTAGGTGCAGTACTCACCGTTGTCTTCTGCGCCGGCGTTCGTGCTCCTGGTAGAGGAGCAGGAAGACAATAGCTGGTAGGATGTGTAGTTCTGGTTCCATGCTGTCCAGATTCCTCGTGGAAGGTGTAGAGGTGAGCGTTTTCCGTTCGTAATGTCTGTTTCCGCCGTGTTTTTATCGGCGGGGCTCCCGGCCCGGAAAAGGTGGCGGATTGGTGAGTTGTGATAGGGTGGGCGGTACATTGTCTCCCGCCTGTCTTTTTGGTGGTGACCGCCGCGCTGTTTGTTTGTCCCGCCGTGCTGTCGGAGTGTTAAAGTGGCGGTCTCTGTTGGCGGTTCCCGCCAGGGTCAGAATTCCATTTTTTTTACCGCCTGCCTATTGGCGGTTTGGCCGCCGCTTTAACACCAACCGCCAGGGTTGGAATGACCCCCATAGTGTCTTCTGCCTATCTTTCAATGCATGTCTGGGTGGGTGACAACTGGGCTCTTGTGCATTCCCTCCAGACAGCCACACACAAAGGGAGGCTAGGTGTGACTGAGAGGCCATCTGCATGTTGATGGGCCATCCTGGGCAGGGTGGAAGAGAGGAGCTAACACCTACTCCTGGATGGACTGTGTGCTGAGCCCACTCAAAGGGCTGTATAGCTCCCTATAGTGTGTCTGGAGCCAGGGCAGAAAGCTCAGGGACACGGTGCACTTCAAAGGTCTCTCTGTGAATTCTCCCCTACTTCAAAGGCACCACTGGGTATAAAAACTATAAGAACTGGATTTCTGTCCTCACCAAATCAGTACACTTCTGGACCTGATGACATTCTGCCAGGAAGAAGGACTGCTGTGCTGCTGAAGGGACTGTCACTCTTCTGGACTTTACTGAAGTCCTTCTTTACTGTGCCAGCCCTGCTGACTGCTGCCCACCTTTCCTGGGAGTGAAAAGTACTAGTCCTGCATCTCGACATCCCCAGAACCAAACTGACTCCAAGGGCTTGTTGTCTTACCTCCTGTTCTGAAGTCTCAGGGACATCAGAGATTTCACTAAACCCTGCTACAGCCTCTGGACTCTGCCAACTGTGAATCCCAACCTGCCAAGTGGTTCCAATCTAGCCCTGGGCCATTGGAAGTGGGTTCTTCAACTGTTTCTACAAAAATCCATGCATCATCATCACTGCACCGATTGGAACCGGCGCATCGCTTCCCAACGCATCGCCACTGAGGACTAGGACATCGCAATGCCAGATGCGCAGCTCGGAATCGGCCCAACGCATAACCTATGCATTGCTGTCTGCTGTGCTTAACAACCGCGTGTCATCCCCATCGCCAAGGGTTCGCTGACAATACATCCCAGTCTGTGTGAATCGGAACTGTTGCATCGCCTACACATCGTCTCCTCTGATCCTTGCATCAGGACTTCGATTTCGAAACATGCTCCCTCCCAAAGTAAATTTTTCAGTGGGACAGGGTTGTTCCCTGTATCTGATCCATGCTTCATCCTGATCAGCTTGACTTTTCGGATTTGATCCAGTCTAGAGTGACCAGATAGCCCCAGTTGGTGCTCTACGCTTCTAACCACTATATTTGTAGATATTTTTAAAAATTTATATCTCGCCTTCTAGTGATTGGATATTTGTCATTTTGTTCATTAAATTAAGCTCTATTTTTCTAATCAGGTGTTTTTGTGTGGGGTTTTCACTTTCTACTGGTTTTAAGTGTTGCAGAAATACATTACACATTGTCTTCTAAGTTCTGTGCCAACCTACCAGAGTTACCCTGACTAGGATCGTGGTACATACCTCTGCCAACTGGAGACCTAATTTCTCACAAACATATAAGGGAAACTTGAACTTTTTAATTGAGCCTGGTTGGGGGGGATAAAGGGCTCTAGTTAAAGCAAGTGCCAAAACAGAATTGCTTTGTATATTTGAAAGGAAAAGAGAAATGATAAAGAGTAGGAAGAGAAATGTGGCTGTGCAATATTTGATAAGTACTATAAATCATATAGGCCCTCGTTACAAACCTGGCGGTCGGTGATAAAGTGGCGCTAATACCGCCAACAGGCCGGCGGTAACAATAATGGAATTATGACCACGGCGGAAACCGCTCAGACAGACAGCCACTTTAACACACTGACCGCCACAGCGGTTGGAACAAGCACCATGGCGGTAACCGCCAACAGCCAGGCAGAAGACAAGATACAGCCCACTGTATTACGACAGGCCTATCCGCCACCTTTTCCGAAACGGTACCAATGACATTAAAAGCACAGTGGAAACAGAACACAGAAGTCAAAGGACTCACCTCTGGAGACTCAGGGAACAACCACAATGCCATGAAGCCCGAGCTACACATATTTCCCATGCTCACCTACTTCTTCCTGCATTATGAGCAGCAACGGCGGTGACGACGACCACAGGGAGTACTGCCGCCTAGCACACAAGGGAGGGGGAGAAAAAAGAGAGTGACACACACACGCAACATGTAACACTCCCACCCCCAACACCATACACACAACCAGGTGCACAAACATTACATATCCACCTCGTACCCCTCAGGAATAATGCAAGGACAAAATGAATGGAAGAAAGTGAGTGTAATATGATAAAATAACATGAATAAGTGCATCAAAATACAAACATATATACATATTTACAAATGGAGGAACACTGCCCAGTCCTCAATGTCCGTGGGCCACAGGGCCACATCACATAGGCCAAGGCTACACCTCACTCCTTCAACAACACGGAGAAAACACTGCAGGGGCATCAGGTCGAAAATACACAGGCACCTCAGGGGGACGGGGAATGGTGGGGCACCTCAGCCGGAAGATGATACAACACCAATGGTCCTGGAGGGGGCAACATGCCCTCTGCGTTGTCCTAGGGAGTCCAAGGCCACAGTCTCTCAAGTGGGTGGTTTGCCCACTGCTTGGTCCTGGGGAGTGCAAGGCCACAGTCTATCAAGTGGGTGGTTTGCCCACTGCTTGGTCCAGGGGGGTGCAAGGCCACAGTCTCTCTAGTGGGTGGTTTGCACACTGCTTGGTCATGGGGAGTGTAGGGCCACAGTCTCTCTAGTGGATGGCTTCTTCCACTGGTTCTGGAGAGGGCCTTGCGCTGTGTGTGCTTCATCCTGGGAAGGATGTGGTGAGTGAATGGCTTCTTTCACTGGTTCTGGAGGGGCATTGTGCTCTGTGATGCAGATCTTGGGGAGTGCAAGGTCACAGTCTCTCATCTGGGAATCAGACCCACAGGATTTGCCGGGGCAAGGACGTACAACAGCCCATGGAGGCAGGACTACATGCTGTCCGCTGGCAGTGACGGCTGCTCAGTGGTGGCAGTGGCGGTTTTGCCAGTGGTGGGGAGAGGCTCCAGCCCATCCCCTGCAGCCTCGGATGGCTGCCCACTGGGGCTGCTGCTGCTGGCAGTGGTGCTGGTGGTAGTGCTGGCAGTGGGGTGGGGAGGCTCCAGCCCATCCCCTGCAGCCTCGGACAGCTGCCCACTGGGGCTGCTGCTCTGGCAGTGGTGCTGGTGGTGGTGCTGGCAGTGGTAGGGGGAGGCTCCAGCCCTTCCTCTGCAGCCTCGGATGGCTGAACCACCATGGTTGGTGGTGGGGGCTCAGAATGAGTCCCAGCACCAGGGCTCCTGTCCTTCCTGCCTGCTGGTGCAGACCCCTTGCCCTTCCTGTCAGCAGCCGGGGATTGCCCCTTGCCCTTCCCTGTCACAGCTGGTGGTGCCTCCTTGCCCTTCTCTGTCACAGCTGGTGGTGCCTCCTTGCCCTTCCTTGATGCACCTGGTGCAGGCACCCTGTCAGTGATGCCACCTGGTGCCCAAGATCCTCTCCCACCTGCAGTACCTGTCGACACGACTGTGGCCGTGGCCTGGGTGGCTAAGGGGCCTGGGTTCTGACCACGCTGGCTTAACAAGAAGGACTGGGGGAGTGGTAGGGAAGAGATCAAGGGTGGAGAGGAAAATCTTTTTAGGGACATTGGGGTGGGAAGAGGGTGAAGGTTTGGGAGTGGAGGAAGAGGAAGTGGTTTAGGAGGTGTCTGTCTGCTGTGTTTGGGTGCAGGTCCATGGGCTGGATGCTTTTGTGAGGTTGATGGCTGTTGGGTGTCTGAGTGCTTGCGTTTGTGTACTTTGGGAGGAGGGGGCACAGACACAGTGGGAGAGGACACAGGGGACTTGTGCATGGATGTGGGGGTGGTGACTGCTAGTGAGGGGCGTGTAGTGATAGGCTTGATGGTGGTAGTGGATGAGGATGTAGTGCATGCAGGTGTGAGTGTAGACGCAACTGGGAGGGAGGTGGACGGCGAGGAGGAAGGGGACACAGTGGAGGCAGTAGATATTGGTATGTCTGATTCTGTATGGTATTTGTGTGAGTGCCTGTGGGATGATGTGTGGTGTTTGTGTTTGCCTGAACCCCTCCTGTGTGTTGTCCTTTGTGCATGCTGGTCTGCCTGTGTGCTTCGGATAGGTTGGGGTTGAGGGGAATGGGACTGGGCAGAGGAAGTTGGGGGAGGGAGGCTAGAAACAGGGACAATGGCTGCCATCAGGGAGGATGCCGGAGCCTGGATTGATCTCTGTTGGGCCGCCATTCCAGAGTGAATGCCCTCCAGGAATGGATTTGTTTGTTGTAAATGGCCTGCCAGCTCCTGGATGGCATTCACTATGGTTGACCGCCCAACAGAGATGGATCGCAGGAGGTCAATAGCCTCCTCACTCAGGGCAGCAGGGATAGCTGGGGCATGGCCTGAGGTGCCTGGGGCGAAGGAGATGCCCACCCTCCTGGGTGAGCGGGCAAGGGAAACACACTGAGGGGCTGCTGGGAGGGCAGTGCTGGTACGGGGGTGGCGGCTGTATCTGTAGTTGAGGTGGGCACAAAGGTGTCCGCCACAACCATGGATCTTCCATCGGAGGAGGTATCACTGTCAGAACTGTCCCCTCTAGTCTCCGCAGTGGTGCTCTCCTCACCCTCCATACCACTGGTACCCTCACTGTCTGTGGATTCGGCCTCCTGGGCCCTGTGGGATACAGCTCCCCCCGTCACCGGTGCCTCTGCTCCTCCACCAGATGATGCTAATGCACATAGGGACAGGGTGACAAAACAAAAAGGGGGGGAGACAAAGGATACCCTTGGTCAATGGCAGCAACAACCCCACCGTTGGCGTACATGACACAGGGAACAGCCCTACGCACTAGGCAATGCACTAATAGTCACAATGCTAGTCACCAGCCCATGGACAGGGATACCTAACACCAATTGCAGCATAGCTGAGGCCCACAAACCCCTGCCCGGTGGTGGATGCCTACTAGCTTGGTTGGAGGAGGTGTACATCAGGCCTTGCTCAACATGGGCCCTACCCTGTAATGTCTGGCCTGGCCTACGGGCATCCACAGGCCCACATCCCCCACCCGAATACCACCCCACCACGCGGAAGTAGTATATTGGGGCACTGTGCTCACCCCCTTGTGGCTGCTGTGATGCCCTCAAGCGCGCATCCAGCTCCAGATAGGCCACAGCCAGTATGCGGGCCATCAGGGGGTCAGGGTTCAACAGGTACCCCTTCCTCATTGGGAGGCTATCCCCAGATAGGCCTCTGTCATCTTACGTGCCCAACATATCAAGTCCTCTCCCTGTTTCTCACAGTGGGTGCTCCGCCTGTTGTGGACCCCCAGGGTTTGCACTTCCTTGGCGATGGAACGCCATATGCCCTTTTTTTGATGGGGGCTGACCTGCAGAGAAATGCACATAGGAAAGGTATCAGTCAGACCGTTCTGCCTGTTACACTCATGTCCCACCATAGCCCTCAGATCCCCTTACGCACAGACATTGCCCACCATACATGCAGCACGCTGGCCAGGGCCCTTCCACCAACCCCACCCCTACACGAGGCCCTCACACATATCACTCTATACATTCATGCCCCATGCATCGTGCTCACAGTGTACTCACCTGTTGGTCTGGAGGCCCATACTGCATTCGCTACTGGGGTAGGACCCCATCCACCAGTCTTTCCACCTCCGCAGCGGTGAAGGCAGGGGCCCTTTCCCCAGTGACACGAGCCATGGTCAGTTCCAGACACAGATCACAGCAGCACTTGCAGTGTAGTTCCTCTCCTGTTGAAAGTCAGGTAGCAAGTGAGTGAACAGATAGAAAATGACAGTCACATCTGTGGCAGTGTGTACCGTCATTGCCGGTGTACATCACCATTGGCCACTCTAACCCATAGGGCCCAATGGTATCCAATGAGGAGTTGCACAGCGGTTCTCGACCATCTCCCGCAATGGCAAACAACGTCAGCGGAATTACCTCATTTCCACCTGTCCCTCCATACAAGACAGGCGGACACCATTTCATGGGGGGGCAGGCCATGGCACTTAACTGTATTACAGTACACATAGGCACCATTTGGGCCTATCCAACAATATACTGTTACAGTCACAATATGCAATGCAGTGTAGGGTTTGGAAAAATGGAATACTGACTATCTGCTCACCATTTGCCCCCTAGATTGCAATTGCTGCGGATGAATAGGAGATGGAGACATCCCCCCATGTACAGGCCCCTGGTGGACTTGGCAACAATGGAGGACAGGCACATTATCCTCACCTATAGACTGGACAGGGCCACAATCACAGAACTGTGTGTCCAATTGGAACCTGACCAGATATCTGCTATTCGTCAGCCCACCAGGCTCCCCCCTCTTGTGCAAGTGCTATCAGTGCTCCATTTCCTGGCAACTGGCTCCTTCCAAGTGACAGTGGGATTGGCAGCAGGAATGTCTCAGCCAATGTTCTCAATACTGCTTACCAGAGTATTGTCTACCCTGATTAAACACATGTGCAGCTACATCGTTTTCCCCCAGGTGGAGGATTTGGCCACAGTGAAAGCAGATTTCTATGCATTCGGACATATCCCCAAACTTTATGGGGCAATAGATGGTACACATACTGCATTTTCCCCCTCCTGCCTCCCGGAGAAATTAACGAAATGTTCAAAAATCAAAAGAGCTTTCACTCCATGAATGTGCAGATAGTGTGCCTGGCGAACCAGTACATCTCCCATGTCAATGCAAAGTATCCTGGGTTTGTGCATGATGCCTTTATCCTGAGGAATAGCAGCATCCTATATGTGATGGCTCAACTCCAGAGGCAAAGGGTGTGGCTAATAGGTGGCCCTGGCTCCCACCCAGTTGGTGTTGGTGTATGGGTATATGGATATGGTGTGGGTCCTAAGGGTAAGTGTGTGTCTGACAGTTGTCCCTCAATATTTTCAGGTGACTCTGGTTACCCCAACCTCTCATGGGTACTGGCCTCTGTGAGGAATCAATGAGGCACATTGTTGAACAAGAAGAATAATAGAAAGAACATTTGGTTTCTTTCCTCCATCTAACATCTGTACTACTCACCCAAGAAGGTCTGCCAGATCATCGTGTCATGCTGTATGTTGCACAACCTTGCTTTGCATCGCCAGGTGCCTTTTCTGCAGAAGGATGAGGCTGGAGATGGGCGTGTGGAAGCAGTGGATCCTGTGGACAGTGAAGATGAGGAGGCAGAGGATGAGGATGAGGACAACAGAAGTTCTAAAATACGACAATACTTCCAATGAAACACAGGTAAGACACTGTAATTTCACTTTAGATTGACAGTTTTGTGTTTGACATTGTCACTGGCAGGCTGATTTTCCCACCTCTATGGCCACTTACTGTACCATTTGGCATCTCTATTTGCAGATATTTGTGCCCCATTATCGCTCCTGGTGTGTTGACTGCAGCCACCTACAGGTCTTTCTTTGTATACATTACTGTACAGTTTTATTGCAGTGTTTAAAGCTTGTTAAACGAATACATAGTTCAATCATTTGACAGACTCCATACTTTATTCAAATGGTGTTTATTTAAGTGCTAATAAGTAGAAGGGGATGTGCAATGAGCTGGGGTGATGGTGGAGGAAAGTCCACGTTACAGTGCAGTCTATTTGTATCACAGGTGCATTTTCCAAGGGGGCATAGGAAGTGGAGCAATGGCAATTCAAGGTGGACAGAGTGACAGAGTGGGACACAAGGGTGACAATCAGGAGAGTGTTATTTCCTGTAGGGGGTCTTGGCAATAGTCTCTGGCTTCTGCCAGGATTGCCGGGACTGTTTGCGGGGTGGTTCTCCTTCTGCAGGGGGTGGGGTGCTGGTGGCCTGTTGTTCCTGTGGTGGGGCCTTCTGTCCACTAGAGGCAGCAGAGGTGGAAGCTGTTCATCGGTTTGGCTAGTGTAAGGGGCCCGCTGGTGTGCCACTGCCTCCCTCATGGTGTTGGCCATGTCTGCCAGCAGCCCTGCAATGGTGACCAGGGTGATGTGGATGTCCTTCAAGTCTTCTCTGATCCCCAGGTACTGTCCCTCCTGCAGCCGCTGGGTCTCCTGCAACTTGTCCAGTATCTGGCCGATTGTCTCCTGGGAATGGTAGTATGCTTCCAGGATGTTCGCGAATGCCTCCTGGAGAGTTGGCTCCCTGGGCCTGTCCTCCCCCTGTCACACAGCAGTCCTCCCAGCTTCCCTGCTGTCCTATGCCTCGGTCCCCTGAGCAGTGTGCCCACTGCCACTGACCCCAGGTCCCTGATCGTCCTGTGTATGTGGGGTGGCCTGGGGTCCCTGTAGTGGTGGACACACTGCTGATTGATGTGTCCTGGGGACAGAGGTATGGGCCCGCTGGGTGGGTACTGTGCTGGTGTTTCCTGAGGGGGGAGACTCTGTGGTGGGATGGGACAGTGCCTAAGTAACTGACTGTCCAGAGATCCCTGATGGGCCAGGTTGGTCATCCTGATCCAGACGTCCAGAGCTGCTGTCATCACTGTGGGCCTATTCTGGGGGGGGGACTGGATGTTGCTGGCATCTCCTCTCCGGTATCGTTGGGTGGGGGACCTGTGGGGATGTAAATGCAGTGTTATTGTTTCTGTGTGTGTCATCTTGTGCATGGGTGTGTTGCCATCTATGGTTGTTATTGCCCTGTCAGCTTTGCCTTGTGTGAGTAGTTATTTTGTGGGCTAGGGGGTTCTCTCTATTGTGCATGCTTTAGTGATGGGTGTCCATGCAGATCTGCGATGGGGATCCGTGCATTGGTGTTATATGCAGGGCTTGGTATTGGGAGGAGTGGGTTGTAATGGTGGGGTGTGTGTAAGGTGGTGGAGTGATGGGAGTGAGGGTAAGGGAGGGGTTTTGTGATGGCATGCAGGTAGGGGGGGTGATAGTAATAGAGATTTGACTTACCAGAGCCCAGTCCTCCTCCTACTCCTGCCAGGCCCTCAGGATGCATGATTGCCAAGACTTGCTCCTCCTATGTTGTTTGTTGTGGGGGAGGAAGCGGGGTCCACCGCCAATCCTTTGTACAGCTATTTGGTGCCTTGCTGCTGTGGAACACTCCTTCCCCCATAAGTCATTCCACTTCTTCCTGATGTCATCCCTTGTTCTGGGGTGCTGTCCCACGGCGTTGGCCCTGTCCACGATTCTCTGCCATAGCTCCATCTTCCTTGCAATGGTTGTCTCCTGCATCTGTGATCTGAATAGCTGTGGCTCTACCCGGATGATTTCCTCCACCATGACCCTTAGTTCCTCCTTTGAAAACCTGGGGTGTCGTTGTAGTGCCATGGGTGTAGTGTGAGTGGTGTGGGTAAGGGTGTGTGGGGTGATGTGTTGGGGTGTGTGATGAAAGGTGCGTGGATGGCGTATAGGTGATGGTGGTGTGTGGCTGTGGTCTTGTCTGTCGTCTTGCTGTCTCTCTTGTGGCAATTGTTTTTAATCATAAAGGGTTGTGGATAATGTGGGTGTGTGTTTTATAGTGGTGTGGGTGTGTGGGTGTGGTGTGTGTGTGTGTGTCAGTTGTGTGTAGTTTGAATTGTCCAATATGGAGTTGTTTTGTTAGGTTGTGTGTATTTTGAGCACAACGGTATATACCGCCAATGGTTTACCACCATTGAATGTCTGCCGTGGTGATTTGTGGGTCATAATGCTGTGGGCGTTGTTCTGTTGGCTTAACGGTGTGGGTTTTGCTACTGCCAGTTTATCACTAACCTTTGGGCTGGCGGACTTGTGTGTGTGACTGTATAGTGACATACTTGCTCGGTGTGGGTCATTATATAGTTGGCGGTAATCCGCTGCGGTGGCGGTATTTTGGCGGCAGTCAGCACGGCGGTAAGGGGTACTTACTGCCAATGTCATAATGAGGACCATGGTGCCTTACTTGTGCCATTCATCAGAGATTTTACCTGTTCAGGTTTTGATTTATTCTTGCTCATTTTTTGGTGTCATGCAAAAGGGGTGCTGGGAGACAGGGGTCTTGCACCATACCCATGCCATTCAGAGGCAGCACTATCTATGCTGCACTTCGTCTTTTTCTGTAAATTGTATATGGTAGCCAGGAAACAGTTCTTGACCCTGTTATTAGGAACGCTAAATATTAGAAGATGCATACCAGCCTGATTACATCGCCAATTGTTGCAATCAGAATTACAGTTGTATAATGGCTACTGTTAGAATTCAGAATTTGATGGGCAATCAAAATCTTAATGATGTTTTATCGGTTTTAATTGATTTTAACTAGTCTCTGAAAGATACTTTTGTTGGGGTATGTAGTATGGTATGATTATTTTGACAAGTCTGATAAAAGAGCTCCTTCCCCATGCGCTTGTACTTCTGAAATAATCCCATTATGACCGTGTTTTTACGAGCATAAAGGTGCGTAAAGGCTATTTTGATTTATGTCAAGCTATGCTTTAATCAGGCTTTATATCATGGATTGTTGCTATTGTGTTGCACCAAACCACTTTATGAATTATTTACATAGGAATGTACTTCTGATTTTGACTTCATGATTGTATTGTCATGAGCAAGATGGTGCATAAGGGGATCTTGGTTGCAAGGCTTGACATGTTTTAACCATGTTCTATCTGACTGCTTTGTGATAAGATATTGCTTTTTGAATTGCTGAGATTTTGTCTTATACAATTTATGAATTACTTACACTCCTTGCTGTAAAGTTTAGGCTTTGTTTTAATGGATCTGTGTTGTGTTCTTTTATGGTTTTAACAAACTCATTAAAGATTATTAAAAAAAAGCCACGTTCACAGAACAGTGGCAAACTGGGACTGAACCATGTAGTGGACAAGTACTTTTTAAACAGCCAGAACTTATTAGTTCCTTGAAAGGACAAAGCCACTGTGTTGACAATAAAACGTTTGTGATCTGCCTTAGCAATTGCTCAGTATTCCCCTACCATTTTAAACACTCATGTTAATCTTTGAGCTGGGACCTTACTGAGTGAATTGCGAATTGCGTGCCAAATTCCTCAGGGAATAGCATAGAACCAGTAAAAGGGAGGCCTAAGAAATTGGGGGTCTCATTTACAATATTTTGGAACAGGACAGTGCAGCAGGGCTTCTTGCTGTGCTGTGCTGTGCTGCCTTGCTTCAAAAGAAAAGGGCAGGAATGTGTAATATATATGAGATACAACACATTCCTGTCCTTTTCCACTTGGCTGGCACACTATTGGCTGCAATGTACCAATGCAGTCACCCTCACACCATGGTGCAAGTGCATCTTGGTTGTAGGAATGATTGGTTTTGCGCAGGAACAGACCCCTTCCTGCACAAAAACAATCAATGGAGGCGTTTTCCTTCTTTTATGTGTGCTGCAGAAAGCAGCACACATAGAGATAAGAATGAGGAGAAATAAAGTTATTTCTCCTCGTTACACATCCCCTCTGGAATCCTTATAAATTTGGGAATGCATCAAAATCCATAGGCGTTGCATGGGAAAACCCACCACAACACCCATGAAATGCCTCTTTAATGCAGAGCAAAGCACCACTACAAATTACACTCTGTTGCCTTAATTCATATCTACAAGGCCATGTAAAGCCACATAATGTTCCTTTGAATGGCCTTGTAGTTATGGGCCTGCAGCTTGCACCACTAGTGTGTCAAAAAAGTTATGCACCAGTAGTGCAAGTCACTTGTAAATATGCATCTAGAAGTGAGTTAAAGTCTTATTGACTCTCTGTGGTTTGCAAATAGGCATCATACATTGGTATGGCTCAGCCAAACTGCTTGTCTCTCGCGTTGGGTTATGGTTCCTAACTGTGCAAGGTTATTCCAGAATTTGCCTTCAAATTGGAGTCCTATGTTACAATGATTGTGGGAGGTTCATGTACTATCTCTGTCAGGAAGTGCTGAGTCCAATCTAGGGCTGAGGCTAACTTAGTTAATGGAATGAAATAAGAGGAAGTGAAGTAATCTATTACTGGAAATTAACATGTAATATACCTGTGATTCTGGGAACTCTACCATAAAGTCAGTTGAACTGTCATACCAATGTTTACTTGGTGGAGGTAAGAGTTATAGTGGCACTGCCTTCTTGTTGTTTGATGCGGTGTAAGGGCATTTTACACATGTGTATATGTTTTTCTTACTTTTCAGGATCTAAAGGCACTAATCACATCTTGCTATCAAATCCCAAAATTTTTTTGGGTGCCCAAATGTCTTTAGGTAGTTGAATCATGAGACCAAATAATCATGCTTCCTTGTAATGTATTTCTATACATAAAAAGTCTCTGATCATGATCTTATTTTCGGACCTCAATAAATCAGATGGTATGATGTTCTCTTAAACTGGTATTTACATCTGCCATGGATGTTTGTGTATTCATGATTTCAGAGCATCAGTGAAACTCTTCCCTCTTATCTTGGCTTTTTCATCCCTTTTCACACTGTATTTCTGAGTGTAATCTGGAAAACAACAATGCCTATTGCACTTGGCAATCATTGGTACAATTCACTGATTATGGGAATCCAAGATTCGTATGGTTCATTTAGACCATCCAGATTATGTTTCCAGTGAAAGACACATCTACAATTGACCAAAGTTCATGAAGATAACTAATTTATTTGGTTTTCACTGTAGTAAGAGTTCGGGAGAAACAGGCCACATTATGAAGGACCTATGTTTTTTACTGACATTACGAGAAGATTGCCCCAGTGCACTACGTCGAGGCATCATTCTCTAGATTGATGGGTGTAACATAAACAGGTTGTGTCAATATTTGTGCAATGGTAAAATATTCCTGATTTATTGAAATGTTTGGGGCTTTTTTTTAAAGCAGCGATGTACCTTGTCTGGCAAACTCTAATTAGAGTCAACCAGTCATGTTTCCACCGATAAAACCTCTACTGGCTCCACTGGTGAAAACCTTGACAAAAGGCTGGAATGGCATTGGGCCATTGATCAAAGTATCTCAGATTGTCCTATTTGGAGATAAAGTCATAACATACTTGTTTCCTTTTTTGCGGCTGACAGGGATAACCAATGGTTCCAAACAGGAAAACCGAAACATATTCCTACATGCTGGAAAACTCCGAGTCTGTCAGGGACATTTACTATTTGTTTTTCAAAAACAAACATCTGCTTTGGGATTTTGGTTCTGAAAATCAATAACTATGCTGTGTGCACCTATTCAACATGCAACAGTGCACAGCAAAACTTCAGCTCCTACTGAGCCCATTTCAGAGCTTATGGTAACTTAGTTACTCTCAGCCTTAGTGGCATCCCTTCTGAAGGTAAAGAGATTTCCACCAATCAGATCTCTATTCGTGGTGCGGTGTAGTGCTTCAGGACACTAGAAAACATCCCTCAGCTGCCGTGGCAGAGCAAAGTACAGCCCATCATGGTCTAAATGAGCCCCTTTGTTGCTTTCCCTCTTCCTATCCGAAAGGCAACCTCTTTTTGTATGTAGAGTTGTCTTTTCGAACCTGAAGTAGAGAATACAAGCCAAACCTGAAAGACCAAGAGAAATGGATGAACAGCACTGACCCTCCAATTAACCGAAGTTGTCAGGCACCATATTGCATGTGTATGCTCAATTTACGATGCTCCGGAAACTCATTATTACATTGCCCTTTTTTAAAGATTTTGCAGGAATGCCACTTGCATGTAACCCAGCATTTCTGACAATTTTTTCAGTTCCAGCATGGGCTTCCTGTGGAAACGTGCTACTCCTGTCTCCCTGTGTGCCTGATACTACTCCTTTATCCCACAAGTGGTAGAAATTGCAGCTTTCAGGGAAAACTGTCTGAGAAGATCAAGTAAATGGAAGAAGAACATGACCAGGGTTCTCAGTAGGAAGCAGCCCAGGTACCATGTCTGTTTGTCAGATGTGATAATTTAATGATTGTGCCACAATGGGAATGCTCTATGCTCTATTGATGCACACTAACTATTGTCCGGTGTGCATTGATGCATGTAGGTTTTTTTGGTCTGGGTGCCTGCATGTTTTTTCTCTTGTGTTAGTGGGTATCTGCAGATGTTTGGCTTGGATACATTTGTGCAGGCCCCAAGTGTACATGTATATGTGACCCCGCGGAATGCCGTGGTGTCCACTTTTCGGACAACAGTTGCGTCGGTGGTCTGCATTTCAGGACCTTGTCCCGCATTTACAGCCACAGCTTGGCCTGGGAGTCCCATCACGGGCTGCAGATCGCGCCGCAGCCCCTGGCAGCCTACATGACTTCCCTCTTATCTGCTCTAAGGTTCTTTTCTTCTTTATCTCTTTTTCTTCTGTTTTTCTTTTTTCTTCATTTTTCATATCTTCTTTCTTCTCACGTAGCCATGTTGTCTTCTTCTGTCTGTGGTTTCTTTCCTTGCATGCATTGCTTCTTTCCTTTTCCACTATGTTTTTTTTCCTATTAATTTCTATGTAACTCTTCCCAATTCAAGATAGTGTTGTGAGTTCTTCCTGTTAGTCACTTCCTGTCTGATGGTGTATAAGCACTGCAGTTCTTTATTTCCTTGAGTTGCAAACACTGCCATCTAGGTGGTGATCCTCGCTCTTGTCTCCAGTTTTCCATGCCTGTTTCTTCTATTTATTGTCCTGCGGAATGGACTTCGTTATTGCGTTTTTCTCCATTTTTCCCTCTTTGTCAGGACTTTCTATGGTAGAAGTTTTTTTCCCATTTATTGGGTTTTTGCTCTAGGACGCCATCTGGAGGGTACGGTCTACTTTGGCGTTACCTACTCAGCAGCACCGTGGCTACTGAAAGGGGTCGCCCATATCTTAGCCAATCCAGAACCAGTAAGAAATCAGGTGTTCTACCCAGTACAGCAGCCTAGAGCAGTAAGAGACATGCAGACCGTGACAGTATCCCTGAATGTTGCATGTCTCAATGCTTGTGTCCTATACAAAAGCCAAGCATTACATAAGCAAATGTTTTACCGTTGTAGAAAATCTATGTGATCTATGATTACAATGGTCGAGGCCAAAAAGTAGTCCTACTTCTATGTTCATGGAATGTCCTGTTTTTTGGTGTTCACATTCTGGTCTACCTATACAGTTGGGATAAAAATGTATGTGCCATGGTTCCTGATTCTGCAAATGTTCCAAACTGTCCTGTGAACGAGTTAAAAAATGCTGCCAGCAGCAATAAACAATTATTTAAAAAAAGTCTCAGATCAAGGTCAAAGAGATTTGACAATTATATCTCAACTCTGGGGGAATTCAGAAAACCATTGTCTGATGTGTTGTTTTTTTCTGGTAAACGTTGCTTACAGTTCTCTGCAGTAGCTCCTAAAATCAAGATGGGCAGCGGTGGACAGCATTAATTTTCTTCGGCAGACTCGGGGTCAGGTGAAAAGGTGGAGGTGTTTCAAAATCAGCTTACTGAAGCTACGGCTTTTTTGATCGAGACAGGTACGCTGCCTTGGTGTTGACGATTCTAATTGTGTGCATTTCTCATTTTATTATATTTTATAAATGACTGATTATCAATAACTTTCTACTATTTGAAATACTGTAATAATATGGTTTTATTGATGCGCCTCTGAACGAGTGGAAAATGAGGTTCGGATGAAGGGATAATTGCTGTGGAAATGAAAGAGAAAGATTTTGCTTCAGTATGGAAAGCATTAGATCTAGAAATTGAATTTCCCCCCTGGGTTTAGGGATATTTCATATATGAAGGGACTGGCTTCTGTTTCTTAACAGCATGGTCCTTTAGGACCTAACAAAATTCCCATTTTTGTTGAGATCCACCCAAACGAGTATATAGTTGTATCCAAAGGATGTTTCCACTTTGAAGACCCAAAATCCCATTTGAATGTTCACGTTCCATATCTTTTTTTAGACTATATTATTTTTTCAGTTTCATGAGCAAACAGTGCTGCATAGACCATATGGGTACATCCTAGCACACATATTTGGTAACACATACAATACAGAATGCAAGAAAGGAGATAGCATGCGTTTAAGAGGCTAAGCAGGGAGACACACTGAAGTGAAGGCGTATGGATATTAATGGTGAAAGGGGCAACAAATGGACAAGCCGTTCGGCACGTAGACTGACATGGGGTTGTTAGTCAGTATGGAACATTTGCATTAGGCAATAGAATCGTCAGTGGCATCTGAGCCTAACATTAAAAGGGTTAGAAAGGGCTGCCAAATATCTTTGGGTCTAGAGATTGATGGTTAAAGTGAGGCATATAGCTAGATGGTATTATCAAAGTATATCATATCTTTCATCCCGTTGTCCATGGTAGGGGCTTTGCTGCTGCCCTACAAAAGGGCATTTTGTTGCTTAGCCAGCAGCAAAGCCATGGCTGTGAATCATTTCGGTCCTGGACTCAAAGGCTTTACATAGCTCAGGAGCGCCACTAGCGGATCTGGGTCAACGGTGTGTTCTGTCATGTTTGATACCAAGGCAAAGACAGCCCCCCAGAATGTGTGGATAGCTGCACAATTTCAAGCCAGAAGTACAAAATCAGCAGTGTCAGCCGTGTATTTGGGGCATCGATGTGAACATGATGGATCCAGCTGTGATAGGGCCTTTGGCGTAGTGTGCTTACTGTGCAACACATGTTCTATATATGATTGCTCTTGTCAATATATTTGTGTAAATTATGATTGTCTTGAAGCACCAAGATCAACTGCCAGTATAGAAAGTATTATCTAGTTTACATTTCTAACATTCCACATGATATGAATGTATACAATGCACTATATTGTATAGTAATAAACAATTAATACTTTGTAATTCCATTCTCTGGACAATACATTCTAAATCCATTAAACAATCTGCAAATGCTGCTAATGTCTTACCATGTTTGCTTTTCCATGACCTCCTGCAGCGCTATAGCTTTAAATGATTACACAGAGGTACTTAGTGATCTGCTGTTCATCACTGGTTTTATAAGATGCACATGGCTGTACTGAAAGAATACTTTATTAAGTCTTGCCTTGTGCACCTCCATAATGGGCAGTGAGAACAGTGAGACATTTGAGAGAATTCTTCATTTAGCAGCATTTTAAGTTTTTTAATCATTATTAATGAATGAATTAATGTATTTTTTTTTCATTGATTTGTCGATGTTTATTTTATTTTATTTGAATTCATTCGGTCTAGAAATCTGGACCATTTAGAGTAACAAAGGTAACAATCATACATGATAAATAATATATGTTAAAAAACGTAATAACAATATAAAAACCAATATAATCAGAACAATATAACAATAAAATCGACAGGACTAAGCTTTTGATCATAGATAAAAATACAATAAATAGGACATGGATAAAAATGGTAAGAAGAAAGAAGATAAAAGCTAGGATATAAAACTTTTGTCTAACATACCAATGTGTGCAGCTATTTTCCCATAAGACCTGGCCCTCGTCAATCCAAGAAACAAATATAGTTCCCATTTAGATATAAGATACTTTGTCAAGAAGCCTATCAGATTTCAACTATAAAAATGGCTCTATGAGCTTATGCAATCTCTTTTGTTCATATGGAGGGCAGCAAGTTCCTACTGAAAATTCCTACTGGTACTACATAGAAAATAACAGTTGAGACTCTTTCTGTGGACTAATGTCAGGATGGCTCAAATGCCCTTTGATACGGTAAACCTACGACGGATGTACCAGGCCTCCGATAGATATTTGGTAACTGTAATAGCTACCACGGAGGATGAATCATATGTACAGATTCTGGTGGCGTTTGCTCTATCCTGCAATGACATGTTTTTGCAGAGGGGAATGATCCACCTCTCTCTGGGACTCTTATACAAAGGGCAGAAGAATAGTATATGCTCTGTTGTTTCTTTACAGTATTGGCAAGAGATGCATCTGTCATTTAAGACGATGTTAGATGGCCAGTGAGCCGTAAAACCATTAATAGGCAATGTACCATATCTTAGCTGGAGATATAGAGCACGGGCATACGGAGGCATGGGAAGGTTCAAGAAATTCTCAGCCCAAGGCTCGTGCTTGAGTTGGAGAAATAGCATTGTTAGCCTGCCCGCCCCCTTTTGGTGCAAGGAGTCTTCATTAACTTTCTCCCAATATCTTCTTACGACAAGTTTCCTTGCATTATCGGGGATTTGATCCGGATATTTCCAGTAGTGGGGAAGACCTAATTTATCCCAGGCAGATTTCATCTCCTTCAGCCATGGAATTTTCTCCAGTGCCTGGGGGGCGGCTATGAGCTCTCTTATAGCCAGCCTATATGGTTTGAGTTCAACAGATTTCCATAAACAAATCCAATAGGAGAGAGGTCTTAGGGCCGCTGTGGTTTTAATACTATTTAAACCTAGGTCGAGCCTTAAAGGGGTCATTGGTGTGCCCATACCTAGCCGGGACACCTGTCTGAGGAAATAATTTTCCTGGTTTGCAGAATGTCCAGGTTTTTGTGGGACCCCCAAAGTTCCGCTCCATATAGAGCCGCCGCTCTGATTTGAACATTGTAAATCTCCGCAAGTATGTTCAAGGGGGGGCTCGGAGCCTTTCTAGATCTACGGACAAGGGCCCCGCCTCTTTGGCTTATGATAAGAGCGCCTTTGTCAATGGCTGCCTTCCATTTGCCTGTGGTCGATAGTCTGAAACCCAAATAGTCGAACTTTTCTACTTTCTCCAACGGAATCGAGTTCATTTCTATACTGACGCGCGATCGTTTCTTGGAAGTACTATATATCATAAGTTTTGTTTTCTTGATGTTTACGTCCAGACCATAATCACTACAATAAACACAGAATTGATTGATCAAGTTTTGGATTCCCATTGGCGATTTTGATAGCAAAATTGTGTCATCTTGATATAGCAGACACGGGATTTTTTTCCCAACCAGTTTAGGTGAGTCATTTATACAATTCTCTAAGTAGTGAATGCAATTATTGATATACAGCAGAAAAAGAGTGGGTGCCAGTACACATCCCTGTCTGACTCCTTTTTTAATAGCTACGGGGTCAGTCAGCTCACCCCCCTGACCACATCTAATTTGAGCGAAAGTATTTTCATGCAGTTGAGCAATGAGTTTCAGGAGACCAGATGGCACTCCCATATTTGATAATGTTGACCACAGCAAGTTCCTGGGGATCAGATCAAATGTGGCTCTGAGGTCTATAAAGACCACATAGAGATTACCCCTCCCCAGGTCAACATTCTTCCATTTTATTGACATGAATCTTAGGGCTTGGTCAACTGTACTCACTGCAGGTCTGAATCCCGCTTGTAGGTCAGAGAGAGCTTCAGACTCCATAATCCATTCCTCAAGATGGAACAGAAGATGTTTAGCATAGATTTTTTGGGAGTTATCAAGGAGACTAATTGGACGATAATTGGCAGGGGTATTTGGGTTTTAAGTTTTTTAATCATTATTAATGAATGAATTAATGTATTTATTTTTTCATTGATTTGTCGATGTGTTTCTGTATTGTATTTCCCAAGAGAATCACAGATTGGACCTCGTCAGAGCTCTTCATGGGCTTAGATTTTGCTATATAGTGGGTATGGCCATGGGCATCTGACCTAACTCAGCAACTTTTAGCTACTCAGGGCCTCATGTACAAAGAATCGATTAAAAAAAACTTGTCTCAAATTGCTCACTGAATTTTACCAAATTGTTCTTAATTTTGCTATCTGACCTTTGTACTAATAGGTCGGTCAAAAAATACAGAACTGTATTGGGCTGCAATTTGACCTATTGCATTAATGTTCATGGGGTAGGTCGCAAATCGTGACCCAATATGCTTGCCCACCATCCCAGGGATGGTAGCCTGGTGGGGTCTACAGAACACCATGCCTGTGATTACTTTTCATAAAGCAGTCATTTCTTTTCCCAAACCTTTTTTCATATGGACCACTACTATTAGGAATTAGGTTTCTGGTTGAATGGGGTATGAGTCTTGGTCAAGCAGCAACCGCAGTCCTCATCAGGGTAAGGCAGAAGCAAACCCTAAATTAACTTTTACTCACCCTCTCGTAGCTTGGCACAGAGCAGCCAGGCTTAACATAGAAGCAATGTGTAAAAAGATGTTGCAGCAGGTTGGTTAAAATAGATCTGACTATGATAAACAAGACTAAAACAACTAAAATCCTATTAGTAGGATGGGAGATATTGAATTTCAAAGTTTCATGTCAAAATAGTGCCAAAAAGCAAAAAGCATTATTGGGGATATCTGGTCACACAAGACCAGGAAAAAGTCACAAGTTTAGGGCAACTGCAAAGGAGCGTTGCCCAGCTACTGGGACCCAGTTAGGCCAGCTGAACAAAAGTACATTTAATTTGGATCTGCAGTACATTGTGTATATCAGTGTAAAAGATGATTCAATCAGCTGAGGCATTTTGTCAGTTCCAAGATGCAGTGAGGGTGCATTAAGAGGTCCTGGTGCATCGGTGCTGAGGATCCCGTTGACAGTACTTGCGATGCGAAGGCCGGTGTCAAGTATGCATTGCATACTCAAAGCGATGAGTTGGTTCCGAAGAGAAGTGAAGCTGTGATATAGAGTTTTGTCATTGAGGCCACCATTGTCAAGAGATGTGAAGAGCTGCTCTGTGAAAGGGCATCGCACAGCAGTGGTTCCAAAGGTGATCCATCAGTCCCAAGATGAGGGATGCCACAGCAATGTGAGTCTCGTGCAGTGGGTTCAATCCATGTAGCAGTGGTAATGCATCAGTTCTGCTCAGACATGCACTGATCCATAGAGGATATGAGTCTGTTCTGCTCGGGGATGCACCCCTCAGCAGAGGGATGCATCAGTTCTGCTGGTAAGCACCTCATGCCTAACTCCAAGTGTCCAGGACTGGGGTGGGTCTACTTGGCAGGGCAGATTCAAAGATAGCAGAGTTGAGATGCAGTAACAGGGTTGTTAGAAGTCTATGCCCCTGAGACTTCACGTCAGGATGCCTGATCACTAGCCCTGGGAGTCACACTGGGTTCTACGTTCACAAGAGATGCAGGTCCAGTCCTTCTCAATCAGGCAAGAAAACAGCAGGCAGAAGATCAGCACAGCAAAGCAGGAGTTCAGCAGAGTGCAGTCCAGCAGACAGCAGTCCTTCTTCCTGGCAGAGTATCTACAGGTCCAGAATTGTCCTGAAGTAGTGGTGCCTGGGGTCCAGTTCTTATACCCAGTAGTGCCTTCGATGTGGGGTAGGAGGCAAAGACATGCCTTTGAAGTGCACATTTGTCTGGCCCTAACTGCACTGGCTCCAGATTAACTACAGGGGGTATGCAGCCTTTGTGTGGGGACAGGACACAGCCTATTAAGGTATAAGTGGGGCTGGGTTCAGCTCCTCCTTCCCATCATGCCCAGGATGGCCCATCAAGTCACACATGCTCCCATTGTGTGTGGCCGCCTAAGAGAAATACACAAAGCCCAACTGCCAACTACCCCAGACGTGATAAGAGACAGGCTACAGGCACCAAATGGCTAAAGCACGTAAATGTCAACTTTCTAAAAGTGGCTTTTTCAGGTTTGCAATATAAAATCCAACTTATGTTTAGATTTTAAATTGTGATTCCAGAGACTCATGACTTAAAGGGTTTATCTCTTCCCAATTGAAACTTATTCTTCTAAAATGTAATAAGGAAATCCCAATATTATCCTATGGGAAAGATAGGCCTTGTAGTAGTGAAAAACGAATTTGGGAGTTTTTAATTACCAGGACATGTAAAGCTTAAAAGTACATGCAGTGCCTTTTAAGTATATTGCACCTTACCCTCTGAGATATCCAGGGCCTAACTTAAGGATGACTTGTATGTATGAAAATGGAAGGTTTGGGGCTGACCAAAGGGTTAGTTTGCCAGGTCGACATGGCAATGTAAAACTGCACAGGCAGGCCTGAGTCATGATTAGAGGGCTACATAAGTGGGTGGCGCAATCAGTGCTGCAGGCCCACTGGTAGCATTTAATTTGGAGGTCCTGGGTACATGTAGTACAACTTCACTAGGGAATTATAAGTAAATTAAATATGCCAATCGGGGATGAACCAATATTACCATGTTTAGGAGATAGAGTGCAAGCACTTGTTAGCAGCGGTAGAGGGAACAGAGTCCTAATGTCAACAAAAACGAGGTTAAAAAAATGGAGGGGACAGATACATAGCTGGGGGAGAGACCACCCTAAGGCTGTCTACCTACTCCTAAAAAATATTTTTGTCAACATTACCAAAACAGAAGGGGTCCCTGGGGACCCATTCTCATTTGTGGATGAGTTAACACCTCCTTTGAGTTGGTGGTAAAATATTAATGTTGTACAACCAGATTTCGGAAACAAACCATTATTACATACCATAAGGGATCATTATTTGGAAAGGAAGCCCTAAACACACCGCTTCCAAATACCAGCTCCTTATTATTTCCTACACTCATTTAATAATTTGGAAAATCTTTTGAAATAGCTAATTGGGTGTCGTACATTTCAAAGAGTGGTTTAGATTTCTCAAACTTTCTTCTTTACTAAATCTAAGGGATGCAACTGTTAAAACACTTTGTACACAAAGCCCTCCTTGTTCTGGCATCTATCTTTTGCTACTAGAACCAGGGCTCACAGGTACAAGAGATTACAATAAAACTCATTATAAAGGGGACTGCATTTTTGGCTACATTATGGAGTTCCACATATGGAAATTATAAGGGGCCAAATCTAGAACTGAATCACAATAGGGAGTGGGCCAGGGAGTGAAGTGCAGTAAATCTTGCAGCTCAGGTAAACGCTTGTACCTGCTGTGTTTGCTAATGAAATCAGGTTAGAAGAGGAAAGCGTGAGGTGTCAGTTTATATTATATTGGATATGACTGAACCTTAAGCATAAGTCAGAAAGAAGAATTTCTGATTGGGCCCTTTAAAGTGATAACATGGCTTTCATCAACATGGTGTATTGGGAATGTTTCATAGCAAGATGCTTACAAGTGCATCTGTTTTTCCCAGAGCTCAGTGTCTGTAAACTAGGAAGACTGGTGAGAAACAGCTTGCGTATTAGCTGACCTTAAGTGAAGAACAAAATAAAGAAACAGTGGTAAATCATATTGGTGTAAGCCTTCTTGTATTCAAACCAGTAATTAATGTAAAAACATTTTAAATAGGGAAAACTACTTTAAGTTTTCAGTTTCTTCTGATTTGGCTTTATAGCAATGGACGATGCCACTTGATAACTCAGGCAATTGCCGTACAGTCTGTTACTGTCCTAGTGGTAGCAAAAGTGTGTATTAGCAAATTATTTTTAGTGCACTTCTATAGGATAATTGTAATTGATGTCTGAATATGTAGTGTCTCGGGTTGTCTTCAGGGACTAAACCATTTTTTTATCCACACATCAAATTATGTTTTACAGGACCATAAAGGAAATAATGCAAGGCTTAAAAAACTGCTGAAAAGAAATTGTCATTTCAGTGTTCATTGTCTCCTGTCCCCAAAGTAGATAAACGTTAACCAATTGGGAATTATATTCAGAGATTGAATTTGAGATATGCCATGACTGGTTAAAGAGAGAAGGGAAGGTCATCTGAAGACTGCTTAATCACAGCATATTCAGTCTTATAGTGGACCTGTGAATAATAATATTGAGCATATGGGTAATGTATCACTGCCCTTACTGCCAGATTATGGTTATGAACTGTAAACCAGCCTGATAAAATATGCCTAAATCAAGGTGGATGGACTTTGTGAGGAAAGTGATGCATTATATGGTGTGGTTGTGTGACCTCACAATGTAATACAACCACAGTACCATCTTGGGATCAATCAAACTTGTTTGTAAAATCTTAGCTCAGCCCTTGTTAGCTGTAGCTTCAAGCAGTCAGGCCTAAACAAAAGAACAAAGTATTTAGAAGCACCAAAAATTGATTAAGAATTCCACTCTGCATGAAAGAAATCCAACGCTTTTTAAAAAAATACATCTTATTTTGTCATTAATGTTTAGATCCTAAGTCAAACCAAATTCATCATAGGGTTCCAAAGTTACAGCTTTTTAAGTAAAGCATCAATTACTGTTTTTTACTCAAAATGTAAACAAGCATTGGCAACTACAGTGGTTAGCAGAATCTTTGAGAACTTTTATAAGGTTGTGGTCGGGTATTCTTCCCACTATGGGCAACCAACTCCATCAGGGAGCAGGTCAAGTGGGGCAGTGAGGATTTCTCGATCAACTACCTTGTCCCCAAAGTAATCTCCAGTCCATTTCCGAGCTCTATGGTTTAACCACTATAGACATCAATGGATTGGTCGTGATGCAAGGGATACAGGATGCTGAAGGGTGCTGAGGATGCTGTGTTGGGGGCTACCTGGGCCTACTCCTTGGTCCACAGTCATGGCGGGGTGCCTTTGTCCACAGGGGTTGAAGTTCTCAAAGTCCTTATCGGTTCAACAAAAGTCTGATTGCCACTGGACTACTGGTCTCCGGTCGCAATGAAATGAGTGGTTTCCTTTGGTGGCACTCCGTAATGCCTCTTCCTAGTCCAGCAGACTCAGGTGCAACCTTTGAGAGTTGGGACTCGGTCTCCCAGGCTGCATGTTGGTGGTCAGTAGTAATCACGCGCTGACTAGCCAGACGGCTTCTTCTGCTTTTTGGGGTCTTCGAGCTGTAACAGGAAGCCAGCCAACTGAATGTTGCAGTTCATTTTTTCTATCTGGGGCTCAGGGATGACTTTTCCTCAAGCAAGGCAAAATAGGTGTAGTCCTCTCTTTGCTAGCCAAGGAGCAGCAATTTCAGTCCAGTCTTTATTGTAGCCTCTCTGCCAGGTCTAGCTTATAGCAGGGAAAAACTGATCTGAGGTCTGGGTGCCAGGGGTCCCATATTTTTACCCAGAACGTGCCCTCAGGTGATGCAGTGGTTACTAGCCAATGGGGTACTAGGTCCCTTCTCGCCTGATGATGGCTTCCTGTAATGTGAGGTATCAAACTATCTTCTGCCTACTCCCAATATTTAAGAACTCCTGTCTTGGTGTTTGGAGCTTGGAAGCCTACCCTATGGGTGTGGCTACCTGGGGGCTACACGCCCATGGGAAACCAGTGTGGCAGCTGTCTACTCCTCTCTGTCACTGCGGCCCTGGGGCCAACCTGTCTACAAGAAAAAAAAAGAGCAGTGCTATTGTGTGTCCACCATTCGCCCTTCAAATGGGGCTTCTCCTTTGAAGCTCACCTTTTGGACTCACACCCTGTGTAGGTTCCTGCCAGGGAAAGGTGACACCTATTCCAATGGTAGGCCTCTGTTGTTTCCTTTCATGGAAGTCTTTTACGCTTCTTCCCAGGAGGGCAGAAGGCTATCTTGTGGCCAGCGTTCGAGAATGGCCACTGGAAACATGGGCAACAGAGTGGCAAAGTTGCCTTTTGTCCATTCAACTTGGTCATCAAGTGTGGTTGAAGGTAATGGTTATTTTGATACTTTGAAGTACCAAGTGTAGCAAAAATGACAATTTGGGGTTTTCACTGTCAGGTCATATTAAAATACGTTTTCTTCTTTTTAATATACAGCACTCTGCCCTAGGGTTTGATAGGCTGCTGTAGGGGTGATTTATACATGCTAAAAATGGAAGTCTGAACTTAGCCAATAGTTTAAATGGAAAAGTTGAGTTAGCACATATTGCGCCACCCTTAGTGTGACAAAGTAAAACATGGTTCACAGCCTGCCACTCAAGACTGTTAGAAAGGTTTTAACCTGCTAACTCAACTTTGCCATTTAAACTAATGACTAAGTTCAGATCTCCCTTTTTAGTTTATATGTCACCCCTACACCAGCCTATCGAGTCCCAAGGCAGAGTGCTGTATTTTAAAAGTAGGGTAAATATTTTCATATGTCCTCAGAGTAAGAATCCCAAACTGTCTTTTTTGGTGTTGGAAGACTAGTAGCCCCATTGGCAAGAAAAAGGTTACACGCTGACAACTCAACTGTGCTAACTCCTTAGTAGGCATGCTAAAAAGCTAGCACCGCTGAGTTGTCAGCATGTAGCCTTGTCACACTCAGTGTGGCACAATAAGTGCTAAAGCCCTTGAGGAGCACTTTAATTTACAGGCCCCCGGTACCCGTGGTACCATATACCAGGGATTTATCAATTAGTTAACGTATGCCAATTGGGTATAAGACAATCAAACATAATCCTTTGAGGATCAGACCATTGGCACCGAAGTTTGTTTAGTAGGCCTTAGTGTACTCTCAGAATCGAAAAACCAGCAGCGTCAGTCCAAAGCTTTGGGGGTGATCATGCAAAAAAGAAGCATTTCCTATCAGAATGTCACTGTGGTAAAACCTAGTTTCCTTAAAAACAGTGGGAAATGCCTATCTTGAGTAATCTGTAAATGCAGTAATACTAATTAGCCAATTGTCCTAAATATGCTACAGAAACATCACAAAGTGTTTAAAGTGATCACATTGAAACTTCAATAATACTATGTACATGTTGTATTACCACTCTACAATGCACAATATGAAGAATGGGAACTTTAGCCACTGACTGACATAAACAATGTGGAAGAAAAAGACAGTTTAGCAGAGCAAATAGATCCAATGCAATGTGTATCATGGAAATTGGAGAACCTGCTGGTAGTTCTAAGAACCCTAGGTTGCATTTTTCTTGTGAGCATGTCTTCACTGTGTGTCTGGACGAGTGATCAATCCTGCACACAGTGTACCAGTGAAAGTCAAAGCATAAACGGTGTCACAAAAGGAAAGACTGTGTTATCTAAGATGCATTTATGACAGTTACCTCTATCCAGGATCCAGTGTAATGGCTTTAGTGTGGGCGTTATGTGTTTTACCTGTATACACTTATGACTAGTTGGTCGATTTGACAATGGACTACCTGAAATGTTTTGCCATATGTTCTAGGGAAAGCTTGCACATACACTGTTGCAGTAGTCTCTTTAGGACAAAATAAATGTGCATACTAGAATCACTAAATACTTGAAGTGGAGCATGGGACTGCAAGGGGGAAACTGAAAGTTGGAATTTTCTTGGTGTTCCCGTGAATCGTTCCTTCTGCCAAGCAGAATCTGCGTGCAGCATATGTACATTTAAACGACCAGCGATGTCTAGCCCCTGAAACAGATACGTTTCTCCCCTTTAGCATTTCAGTTCTAGCCCACAATCCTTAGATTGTTCCCTTGATCTGTTTTAATTTTTGCTTTGACATTTTGTTTGACCGCATTTGAGCTCCTTCTATATTACACCCTTGGCACATGGAACCCTCCACTCCTGCTTTATCTCTCTGTTTCCAGATTCAGAGAAATGCCTTCCTATGACATGACTGGGTTACTTCACTAAGCGTGTTCTTTCTAGTTTAGCCTTATTTGCATTTTTTTCTCGCTAGTACTGATACCACTGAGGGGCATCCGTCAGGTGATTGGTTCTTGAAGATCCTGTTTAAAAATTCACTTTGAATTTGAAGACAAAAATAACTGGATGGCTTAGAAAATGCACGACATAGCTTTATTAAAGCCAGACAAACATAGATTAAATGGTCATTTTAAATTTAAGAAATCGTTTTCGTGAAACACGTTTGACTCTAGCAGTGACTATATCACACTTAAGAGAAGCTGTACTGTTCAAGTCTTCTCTAATAAAGAAGATTACGAAAAGTTAATTGCATCATGGTGGATTTATGGCCTGGAAATTAATTTGTTTAGATACATGCCCTAGTTAAATTTGGATTGTTAATAACTGATGTTGGTGTTAACTTTCAATTACTGTTGATTTTCCCTTGCCTTTAACCCTCCTGAGTAGCTTTGCCTATCTCTTTCGATTCCTTTGTGGACCATGAATTACGTGACTAGTCCTTCCCTTTCCTACATCCTACCTTGATCCTTTTTTTCAGCATACTCGTCAGTTACAAACGTAATAGAATAAAGATGTGCAATGATGGATTTTTGAAGATGCCCCTTTCCTCAAAAATAAGTCACCCACAGATGCATTTTGTGGCCATGTGTGCAACATCAGCCTTTTCTTTATCTAAACTTCGTAATGTGACTGCCACGGGAAACATTAAATAATTATCACTGCCTTTGCTCCACTGCCACCTTCACACTTTGAGTGAACTGTGCACATTTGACTCAAAATATTTACTATTTGAGTGAGCTACGTCCATTTAATGTGTGCCCTGCTGCAACCTTCGACAGAACCACACCCATTTGAGTTGTGACCTACTTCCGTTGAACATTCTTTGTATATTTAATCGATGGCCTGCACTTGCCTCTACGTGGACTGTGTGCTTTCACATGCAAACTGCAACCTCTGAGCGACCTATATTCATTTGATCACATCACTGCACCCTTTGAGATCATTTCTGCTTGCCTGTTTGCAAACAGCACCTTTAGGTGAAAAGGGCCCCTTCATGAGTTCATGATGAATCCTTCACCATGAGATCTGCACCACCAGCATGCCAAGAACAGACCATCTGAGCATCTAGCACTGCTGTATCCGGAGTATAATGTCCCATGCTCTCAGTCAAGTGTTGGCCTAGTAATGATATCAGAGGTCTATCCTGAGCCAGCGTCCCAACCTGCTACTATTCACATTTTAGATCTTGCCTAGAGGCTGCTTTTAGCTGTTTTCAAAGACCTATTTTGTGCAATACCAATGTCTACGGTGGATATGATTAGCCCTTGCTGAGGGTTCATGTCAATCTCATTTGTGTGCTTCTCCTTAGTGGCTTTCATTCTTCTTATACAGTATATAGCATTCCCCTGCAACATAGCTTCTTTTCTATCCTTTTGGCAGGATCACCTGTCCCCTTCAACCTCTTGCACAAGAAAACTATTTTCCTCTTTTTCTTTGAGCACTCTGTGATGGTTGCGGGTGGTCTTGCTCTCTCTCTCATGTGTAGCCTACCCTCACATCCCACCCCCTCGCTCTCGGTTTACTTTCCACATCACCCAGTTTATCCCTAAAACTACACCAAGTTTTTGCGGGATTTTGCTATGGGGCAAAATTTGTCAGGTTGATTTTGTTTCATATCCAGCGTTCCAAATGTTCCATAGAAGCACAAACTTTTGCATTCAGAGTATTAATGCCAGTTCAGCAAAGTGTCAAGGCTAGCAGGAGCCAGAAATTACGGTCACATATTTGTGATAATAACATAACCACGTGTTATGCCAAATGAAAGAGCAGTTTGAGTTGCAATTGTTGCTTCAGTAAATTCAGAAAAGTAACTGCACGTAGATTGTTAATGGTGAAATTATGCGTACTGTAAGAGCAATGGTGTTTAATATTCCTACTGCATTTCTTTTCACTGTTCAGTGTTTTCCAGCAGCACAGCTGGAGAAAACGAAACATGCTGCAGGCTGTAGTATGTATGTAAGGGGCCGTCGCTCTTCCTTGCTGTACATTGTGCTGTGTGCATCTCATGGAGAGAAGTGTTGATTCTGAAATAAAACAGTCTCATCCGGAATACTGACTTTAGGACAGACATATTTGTGAAGCATGTGTGTTTATGCTGCAGGAGGTACTGGTGGCCGGTAAACTCCGAAGTTCAGTTGAAAGAAGAGCACAACAACCTTTCTGCTCTGTGGTGCTTTTTACTTCCCTCGGAAAGAGGAAACGCTGGCACACTTTTTCCATCCCTTTCAGCTCAAATTAGGAGATCGGCAAGCGGCTCTATCAGTGAAAGTATGTTGACGTTTTCACTCCTGCTTCACCCTTTACCCCTCAATGTCCTCCTATTTGCTGTTCATGATTGGGGTGGGATTATGGGTGGAAACCCCACAGAGATTAAACACTCAAGCAGACCTATTTAGTTTCTGTTCCTGATGCTGCCTCGCAGGTTCAGTGTTAGAGATTGCAAGGAAGCAACCAGGGGTCACAAACTACATACTAGTGGCAGCAGCTGCTATACCCTCAGCTGCTAAAATAATGCCCATGAATGAAAGGCAATTTTTTATGGTATTGGGGCAGGTTGTTGCAGATCACCAAATGGCTTGAGCATTCGTTTCAGATCTGAGTTTTATGTAAAGTAATTTAGGTCAGCGCAAGCATTTTTCCCTTAAAAACTGACAAATCCTTATTCTTTTTAAATTATATGTAGAGTTGCCTCCATTAAAATTATTTGAAAAAAAACCCATACTTTTATGAAGATCGAAAATATTGAATTACATGTGCAGTGTTGAAGTACATTGAGATATGTGTTTGCTTTTTTCTCCAGAATTATGTGTTTTTTCTTTTACTTTTTTTAGGTATGGTCTTTAAAACAGTTTTAGCTGTCTCTCCAGGCTGTTTTCTTTAGGAAAAAAACATTTTATATACATATGGGGGCTTTTTGTCAGCCCTCCTCAGTTCTTGGTCTGTTCAGTTATCATTCACATTTTGCTTCCATCCACCATAGCATGTAGCATGACACAAAGGGCCAGCCTACTTCAGCCACTGGCTCATCTCTCTTTGAGTGGCTACACGTTGCCTATGCACATGAGCTCAGACACCTGAAAAGTAGTGCACTGTAATACTAGGGTATAAGGCACAATATATGCATCCATTTCTGCTTTTTATGTTTGAGCTTTACAGTGTTTTTTTCCAGGGTCTAATCGGATACCACTTACACATCACTTTTGCAAGCTGCTGGCCTCTGGCAGCTCATACTTGTAAGCACCTGACAATATTTCTTTACTTTCACTGTCATGCAAGAAAAAAACAGCACCCAGCCTTCTTTATAACATTGCTTTTATCACCTTATCCATTACAGTAACTCACGAAGCAGTTTATATGTACTCCATTTCGTTACACAAAGGGGGTTATTACAACTTTGGAGGAGGTGTTAATCCGTCCCAAAAGTGACGGTAAAGTGATGGATATACCACCAGCCGTATTACGAATTCCATAGGATATAATGCACTCGTAATACGGCTGGTGGTATATCCGTCACTTTACCGTCACTTTTGGGACGGATTAACACCTCCTCCAAAGTTGTAATAACCCCCAAAGTCAGATTGTGGCCCTCATTACAACCCTGGCAGTAAACGCTGCTTACCGCCGTGCTGACGGCCGCCAACATACCGTGACACCCACACAAGTCCGCCAGACCAAAGGTCAGTCATAAACTGGTGATAGCAAAACCGACACTGTTACGCCAACAGGAATACGCCCACAGTATCACGACCCACGAATCAACGCGGCAGTCTTTCAACTGCGGTAAATCATTGGCGGTACACACCGCTGAGCTCAAAATACACACATATTTACAAGACACCACCACATTGGAAAATTCAAACTACACACACTTGACACACATACACATACCACACCAACACACCCACACCAATATAAAACACACACCCACATTACCCACAACCTTTTACGAGAAAAAAAAGATTGCGAACAGAGAGAGACAGAAGCCAGGAGTACCCACTCAATCTGAGCCACAGAACACCATCCACACACCTCACAGAACACATGTGTGCTGTGAGGTGTGTGGATGGTGTTCTGTGATTCACACCACATCCATGGCACCCCAAAGACACCCCAGGTTTTCTGAGGAGGAACTAAGGGTCATGGTGGAGAAAATCATCAGTGTAGAGCCACAGCTATGGTGGAGAATCGTGGACAGGGTCAATGCCGTAGGACAGCATCCAAGAACCAGGGATGACATCAGGAAGAGGTAGAACGACCTACAGGGAATGGTGCGTTCCGTGGCTTCAAGACACCAGATTGCATTACAGAGGACTGGCGGTGGACCCCACACCCCCTCCCCCACAACTAACAACATGGGAGGAGCAAGTCTTGGTGATCATGCATCCTGAGGGTCTTGCAGGTGTAGCAGGAGGACTGGACTCTGGTAAGTCAAAGCTTTACTACATTACCCCCCCCCACCTGCATGCCATCACAAACTCCTACCCCCACCCCCATCACTCCACCAACTCACATATACCCCACCAACACAACCCACCATCCCAATACCAAGCCCTGCATGCAACAACAATGCACGGACACCCATCACAGACCTGCATGGGCACCCATCACCCCAGCATGCCTAATAGAGAGACTCACCCAGCCCACAAAATCACCATTCACACAAGGCCAAGCCGACAGGGAAATAACATTCATGGAGGGAAACACAGCCATGCACAAGATGGCACTCGCACATCAACAATGCATTTGCATCCCAACAGGACCCCTACCCAAAGTCCCCGGAGAGAAGGTGCCAGCCACATCCAGCCCCCCCCCAGAAGAGGCCCACAGTGATGACAGAAGCTCTCCACGCCTGGATCACGATGACCAACCTGGCCCACCAGGGACCTCCGGAGAGTCGGTTACCCTGCCACAGTCCTAAACCACCACTGAGCCTCCCCCTCAGGAAACACCAGCACAGCACCACCCAGCGGGCCCATGCCACTGTCTCCAGGACACGTCAATCAGCAGTGTGTCCACCACTACAGGAACCCCAGGCAACCCCACAAACACAAGACGATCAGGGACCTGGGGTCAGTGGCAGTGGGCACACCGTTCATGGGACAGAGGCACAGGACAACAGGGAAGCTGGGAGGACTGCTGTGCGACAGGGGAGGACAGGCCCAGGGAACCGATCCTCCACGAGGTACTCTCAAACATCATGGGAGCATACCATCATTCTCAGGAGACCATGGGCCCGGTACTGGCCAAGTTACAGGAGACCCAGCGGCTGCAGGAGGGTTAGTACCTGGGGATCAGGGAGGACCTAACAAAAACCTACACCATCCTGGTCACCATTGCAGGGATGCTGGCTGACATGGGTAAGACCATGAGGGAGGCAGTGGCACAACAACGGGCACCTGACACTAACCAAACCAAGGAACAGCCTTCCACCTCCTCCGGCGCTAGTGGACAGGAGGCCCCACCACAGGAACAACAGGCCACGAGCCCCCCACCCCCTACAGAAGGAGAACCACCCCACAAACGGTCCCTGCGAACCAGGCAGAAGACAGAGAACATTGCCAAGACCCCCACCAGGAAATAAGACCCTCCTGATTGTCACCCTTCTGTCCCACTATGTCACCCTGTCCACCTTGAACTGCCATTGCTCCACTTCCTATGTCCCCTTGGACAATGCACCTGTGATACCAATAGACTGGACTCTAACTCAACATTCCTCCACTATCACCCCAGCCCCTTGCACATACCCCCATACTTATTGGCAAAAAAATACACACCTTTGAAACAAATACCATACTGGAGTCAGTGTCATGAATCGAAAAATAAATTAGTTGAACATTATCAAAGCATTGCAACGCATATGTTCAGTGAAATATACTGCAGGACCACCTTTGGTGGGCAGCAGTACATATAGCAGGAGCCAGAATGGGGCACACACATCTGAGAATAGATAATCCAAAGGGTACAGTCAGTGTCCATAGACAGAGGGTAAGAGGCTGCCATGTACAATGTCCAAAAGATTAGTGAAAAGTAAAGTTGAGTTACAGTCTCATACCTGTTTGTCACTGGAGGTACTGCTGTATAATGTCTGTTCTGTTGTCCACATTTTCTTCATCTGCCTCCTCTTCCTCACTGTCCACAGGCTGCCACAAGACCATCTCCAGGCTCATCCTCCTGCAGAAAAGGCACCTGACGTCTCAAGGCCAGGTTGTGCAACATACAGCATGCCACAATGATCTGGCACACCTTCTTCAGTGAGTAGTACAGGGATCCACCTGTCAGATGGAGGCACCGGAACCTGGCCTTCAGGAGGGCGAAGGTTCTCTCAATAATCCTCCTTGTACACCCATGTGACTCATTGTAACGTTCCTCTGCCCTGGTCCTGGGATTCCTCACTGAGGTCAGTAGCCATAAGAGGTTGGGGTAACCAGAGTCACCTGTATGTATCGATGGACAACTGTTAGACACACACTAACCCTTAGGGACACCCCCATACCCAGACACCTACTTATAATGGGTGGGGACCTATTAGCCACACCCAGTGCCTCTGGAGTTGACCCATCGCATAAGGGATGCTGCTATTCCTCAAGATATAGGCGTCATGGACAGAGCCAGGGTATTTGGCATTCACATGGTAGATGTACTGGTCCACCAAACACACCATCTGCACATTCATCGAGTATTCCTGTAAACCTGTTCATTTCTCCGGGGGGGAACAAATGCCACATGTGTACCATCAATGGCACCAATGATGTTGGGGATATGTCCCAGGGCATAGAAGTCAGCTTTCACTGTGGCCAAATCATCCTCCTGGGCGTAACACGATGTAGCTGCGCATGTGTTTCAGCAGGGCAGACAACACTCTGGACAACACGTTGGAGAACCTTGGCTGAGATATTCCTGATGCCATGGCCACTGTAGTTTGAAATGAACCACTTCCCAGGAAATGCAGCACTGACAGAACCTCCACTAGAGGGGGGATTCCTGTGGGCTGGCGGATAGCTGACATCAGGTCTGGCTCCAATTGGGCACACTGTTCTTCAATTGTGGGACGATCAAGTCTGTATGTGATGATAATGTGTCTGTCCTCCATTGTCGACAGGTCCACCAGGGGTCTGTACACCGGAGGATGCCGCCATCTCATCATCTGCCTCAGCGGTTGTAGCCCATAGAGGAGAATGGTGAGCAGAAGGTCAAATTTCCACATGCGGAGGAGTTGTAGAAACTGGTGGATGGGGTCCTACCCCATTACACGTTACTCTACGGTCCTCCAGACAAACAGGTGAGTACACTGTGAGCTTGATGTGTGGGCAATGCATGTTTGGAGTGGTGTGGATGTGAGCCACATGTTGGGGGGTGCTGATGCGTCCTGGCCTGAGTGCTGCATGAGAGGTGGTCAGTGTATGTGAGTCAGGGCATGGGTGGGAACGGGGGGGCAATGAGTATGCCGGTCCGGAAGGGTGAGTAATTTCCTTTTCTCCTTTATTTTCCCTCTAGGTCAGTGCCCAACAGAAAAAGGGTATTTGGTGTGCCATCGCCAAGGAGGTGCGGACCCTGGGGGTCTATCACAGACGGAGCACCCACTGCCACAAGAGATGGGAGGACCTATGCCGCTGGACCAATAAAACGTTGAAGGCCCAGCTGGGGCTGGCCTTCCAACATGGAAGGGGTGCCAGTCGCACCATGACCCCCCTGATGTTTCGCATCCTGGCGGAGGCCTATCCGGAGTTGGATGGGCGCTTGAGGGCATCACAGCAGCCACGAGGGGGTGAGTACAGATTCTGAATCCTGACTTTGCGCGCTTTAGGAGCTAGCTGGGTGGGGGATGTGGGCTGTGGGTGCCCCTAGGCCAGGGCGATCATGGCTCCGAAGCATTCCAAACCCAATGGTGTTAGTGGGCATACACTACTGGGCAGGGTCCTGTGGGTGTCAGGTGTGCAGATGCTGGTGTTAGGCATTGTACCCCATGGGCTTGTGACTACCTTAGTGACTGGTTGGGCATGGCCTAGTGCATAGGGCAGCTCCCTGTGTGTTGTGTACACCAACGGTAGTGTTGTTGCTGGAATTGACCAAGTGTATCCTCTGTCTCTCCCCCCCACCTTTTTGTTTTGTCACCCTGCCCTTGTGTGCATTAGCATCATCTGGCAGAGGAGCAAAGGCACCGGCGATGGAGGGAGCTGCATCCCAAATAAGCCTGGAGGCCGAATCCACTGAGGGTGAAGGTACCAGTGGGACGGAGGGCGAGGGTAGCACCACGACAGGGACAGGAGGGGAGACCAGTGACAGCGACTCCTCCTCCGATGGAAGCTCCCTGGTGGTGGCGGACACCTTTGTGCCCACCCCAACAACAGGTATAGCCGCCACCCACCCTACCAGCACTGCCCTCCCTGCAGCCCCTCAGGGTGTTTCCCATGCCCGCTCACTCAGGAGGGTGGGCATCTCCTTCACAACAGGCAACCTCAGGCCCTGCCCCAGTCAGCCCTGCTGCCCTCAGTGAGGAGGCTATTGACCTCCTGAGATCCCTCACTGTTGAGCACTCAACCATTCTGAATGCCATCCAGGGTGTCGAGAGGCATTTTCAACAAACAAATGCATGCCTTGAGGGCATTCATTCTGGCGTGGCGGCCTAACAGAGAGCATTTCAGGCTCCGGCCTCCTCATTGATGTTAGCCATTGCCCCTGTGTCTAGCCTCCCCCCTCCAACTTCCTCTACCCAGTCCCAATACCCTCAACCCCAGCCTATCTCAAGCACACCTTCAGACCAACAATCACCCAAATCAACACACAGAAGTGGCTCAGGCAAACACAAGCACCACACTTCATCACACAGGCACTCACACAAGCACCATCCCCATGCAGACACACCAACATCCACTTCCTCCACTGTGTCCCCCTCCTCCTTGTCGTCCACCCCCCTCCCAGTAGCATCTCCGCTCACACCTGCATGCACTACATCCTCATCCACTACGTCCATCACCATCATGCCCATCACAACACACCCCTCACAAACAGTCACCACCCCCACAACCATGCACACGTCCCCTGTGTCCTCTCCCAATGTGTCTGTGACCCCTCTTCCCAAAGTACACAAACGCAAGCACCCACCCACCCAACAGCCATCCACCTCACAACAGCATCCAGCCCATGCACCTTCACCTAAACTCAGCAGACGTACACCTCCTACAACCACTCCCACTTCCTCCACTCCCAAACCCTCTCCATCTTTCCATCCCAGTGTGTCTAAAAAACTTTTCCTTGCAAACTTTGACCTCTTCCCTATTCCCCCGGTCTTTCTACTCGGGCCAGGGTGTCAAGATCCCAGGCCAGCACCTCATCCATCAAGACGGCATCTGCTGTGGTACCTGCAAGTCCCAGGGGATCAAGGGGGCACCCGTCAGGGCTTCTATTGTGCCACCGCCCCCTGCAAAGGACCAACCCATTCTGCCACCTGCCAATGTGAAGAAGCACGACTCACCCAGCAAGGCCTCCTTCAAAACTGCATATGCCAGTGCCAAGGTCCCAGCAGCGTCTGCGAATGTGGGGATGGTGATGCCCACCATCAGCACCGACAGTCCAGCAACCTGTACCACAGAAAGCACCACCACCTGCACCGCCATCTGCACCGTCACCTGCACCGCCCCTGCACCGCCACCTGCACCGCCGCTGCCACAACAACAGTCAGCAGCATCATCCCTAGTGGGCAGCCGTCCGAGGCTACAGGAGACGGCCTGGTGTTTCACTCCACTACTACCAGCACCTGCACTACGGCCAGCACCGGCAGCATCTCCGCTGCAGACACCGCCGCAAGCACCGCCACCTGCACCACCATCTGCACCACCACATGCTCAGCAGGTGCCACTACATCTGTCATCAGCAGCATCCCCAATGGGCAGCCGTCCAGGGATGCAGGAGATGGCCTGGACCCTCTACCCACCACTTGAAGCACCACCACCAGCACTACCAGCAGTTTGCAGCCTAAGGTGCAGCATCACTGGGCACAAGGCCCCCTCCAGAACCAGTGGAGATATGCATCCACAATCACTTTCCTTGGCAGGATGAAGCAGACTGGGTACAGGGCCCCCTCCATAACCAGTGGAGATATACATCCACTATCACTTTCCTTGGCAGGATGAAGCACACTGGGCACAGAGCCCCCTCCAGAACCAGTGGAAGAAGGCATCCACTTGTGAACCTGTGGCTTTGCACTCCCCAGGAGCAAGCAGTGGGCAAACCACCCACTTGAGAGACTGTGGCTTTGCATTCCCCAGGACCAAGCAGTGGGCAAACCACCCACTTCAGAGACTTGAGAGACTGTGGATTTGCACTCCCCAGGACCAAGCAGTGGGCAAACCACCCACTTGAAAGACTGTGGCTTTGCACTCCCCAGGACATCGCTGTGTGCATGTTGCCCCCTCCAGGAGAAGTGGCGTAGTACCATCTTCCAGCTGAGGTGCCCGCCCTCCCCTTCCCCCTGAGGTGCCTGTGTGTTTTCCACCTGATGCTCCTGCATTGTTCTCTCTGTTTTGAGGCAGGAGTCAAGTGTGGGCTTCTCCCATGTTTTTTTGCCCACTGGGCCATGAACATTTGCAAAGGACAGTGTACGGCCTTCTGTACATATTGTAATTATTTGTAGATACTTGCGTTTACAATTGTTAACTTTATCTGCATATTTCTAAATATCACTATTTCCACTCAATTCCTTTTGTCCTTGCGTTCTTCCAGGGGGCCCTGGGGTGTGAATGTACTGTTGATGCATGTGTTTGTGTGTATGGTGTTGTGGGTGAGGATGGGGGTGGGAGTGGGGGTGTTGTGTGTGTGTGTGTCACTCTCTTTTTCCTCCCCCCTCCCCTGTTTGCTAGGTGCAGTACTCACTGTGGTTGTCGCCGCCGCCTACTTTAGTGTTCCTGGTTTCTTAGCAGATACACCAGTATCGGCAGGACCTGTAGTTTGGGCTCCATGGCGTCCTGGTTCTTCGTTGAGTTGTCAAAAGGTGAGTGGTTCCCCTTCTGGGTACTGTTTGCGCCGTGCTTTTGATGGCGTTGGTACCGCCCCGGAAAAGCTGGCAGATTGGTTGGTTGTGGTAGGGTGGGTGGTACATTGTCTTCCGCCTGTCTGTTGGCGGTGACCGCCTTGGTGTTTGTTGCTACTGCCGTTGCGGTCGGAGTGTTAAAGTGGCTGTCTGTGTGGGCGGTTTCTGCCGTGGTCGTGATCCCATTTTTTTTACCGTCGGCCTATTGGCAGTATTACCGCTGCTTTATCACCAATCGCCAGGGTTGTAATGAGGGCCTATTTCTTTTAGACCTGGGGAGGTTCAGTGAACTGCCAAGAATCACAGATGTTGAGGTGATGGTGGGACTCAAACCTGGTTCCCTAGTTCCAAAGTTAGCAGCTCTGACTTTAACACCAGATCCTCTCCCTTTCTTTAATGGAGGCAAAAGCTTCATCTTTCTTGGCTGTGCCTTGGCTTCAGTTAAAGACCAGCAGTGGTTTCTTCATTGGAAGGTACAATAGAGGCATTTCCCCACTGCCCCCACACCTCATATTAAATGTTTACTTTATTTTTTAATCCCAACTGCCACTGTTAGCAGCAGCACTCGGCATTGCAAAGGCAATTGGCCATTTTGCAGTAGTCAGGTGAGGGCGGGCGGAGTCAGACACGGGGGTGTGGAGCTTGAATGGTGATGTGACTCACCTAGGGGCCTCCTTGGGGTGAAATGCGCTTGTTGGGTTGGACGGGTGCCTTGCTCTGTCCAGCACGGCATGCGCACTTGAACCCTCACCTGCCTGCAATGCTAGAAGCCTGGGGTGGATTACATCCACAGCTCCCAAGTCTCCAAAGGAGCATTGGCAGTACCTGACCCAGCCAATCCACGCGCTGCTCTTATGCTGTTTACAATATCTAGATTGGCTCCCTCAGGAGTTGTGAGGAGTGAGCTGGTGAGCAGTGAACTGAACTCCCATGCACGCCTGGACATAAATATTCTCTTTTCTGTGACCTTGACTGATCGGATGGTGAGTGTGCCTGCTCATTTTTGTTTAAAATAGATAGATAGATAGGCAACTCTTGGCTTGCAGGTAGGTCGCTCCCCGCTTTGCCCTCCGCTCCACCTCCTTTCTCCCGTCCTCTCTCTGCCTCATTCCCTGCCGCTGCGTCCCCTGCGGCCCCTCCCGCCTCCCCCCTCCTTCTCTCACTGCTCTTTTTCCTTCCCTTTCCCGCCACTGCATCCCCTGCGGCCCCACCCCCCACCCCTCCCAGCTGCCACTCCCATCCTCCCCTCCCCTCCTCTTATGGCAGCCACGGCACGCCAAAGTCAAGCCCGTCTGCACCCATCTGCGCCTGGACCGTGCCCAGCGCCAGAACCCCTAGCCCTCCCAGACACACCTACTCCCCCCTCACCCTCCACTCCCTCAACCCAGGCCCCCACCCCACATGCACCACATCTAGCCCCACACACACTCATGGCCCCTTCACCTGCTACACCTGCCACTTCTCCTGCTCATCATCCCTCACACCACACACCAACCATAGCGACCCCACCCTCAACAAACACAACACCCCCAACAAAAAACTCACCCACCCTGCCCCGACCAACCAACCCCGCAACACACCAGCCCCCAACCAGAACACACCCCGCAACAACACCCTCACGCACCACACCAACGCCACCCACCACAACCACCTGAACTGCCTGCTACTCAACATCCGCTCCCTTCACAAACATGCCATAGAACTCTGGGACCTCACCACTACACACTCACCTGACATCGCCTTCCTCACGGAAACCTGGACCAACCTTTCCTCAGAACCCAACATAGCCATAGCCACCCCAAAGGATACAAACTCCAACGCAAAGACCGCCTAAACAAGCCAGGCAGGGGCATCGCCATCCTACACAGAGACACCATCAAAGTCACCACCAGCTCCCAAGACACTTATGCACTTCCTCGTCCACATCAACAACAACCTCACCCTCAGAGGTACACTAATCTACAGACCACCCGGACCACGCCTCGTCTTCTGCGACACCATCGCAGACAGCATCAGCCTGTACGGTCTCACCTACACAGACTACATCATCCTCGGTGATTTCAACTTTCACTTAAAAAACCCACAAGACCATAACACTACCTCCCTCATAGACAACCTCAACAACCTTGGACTCAAACAACTGGTCACCGCACCCACCCACTCAGCAGGACACACGCTGGACGCAATCTTCACCTCAAGCCAACACATAGCCTACACCCACAAAACCGAACTCCTCTGGACAGACCACTGCTGCGTCTACTTCTCCTTCACCAAACCCCCCACACACTACCATCAACACACCACACCCTACCGCATGTGGGACAAGATCCCCACAGAACGACTAAACTCCCAATTGTCCCACAACCTCCCCACACCAACGACCCCAACGCAGGAGCACACAACCTCTCCAAATGGATCACTACCTGTGCAGACACACTAGCACCCCTCAGAAAACACATCACCACCCGCAACTTCAAGAACGCCCCATGGTTCATCCCTGAACTCCAAGACTCCAAGCGCAAATGCCGCCAAGCTGAGAAAATATGGAGACTAGAACCCTCCTCAACCAACTTCTCCACACTCAAAACCAACATTCGCACCCATCACCAACTCATACGCACCGCCAAAAGAGATCACTACAAGACACGCCTTGACAACAACTCCCAAAACAGCAAAGAACTCTTCACCATCATCAACGAACTTGCCAAACCCAAAGCCAGCAACATAGACCCCACACACACACAGCCCCTATGTGACGCCCTTTCCAACCACTTCCTCCACAAAATCCTGGACATCCACAACAGCTTCATATCACACACCCCCACCACACATACCCCTCTCCCAGCCAACTCAACCCCCCCTCACGATCCCCCACCACACTATCCACATGGACCCCTACCCTACCACACACAAAGAAACTGAAAAAACCATGAACTCCATCCACTCCTACCCCTGTCCACACCTCATCTACAACAAAGCTAGCCCTACCATCGCCCCCATATTCTACAACATAATCAACTCCTCTTTCGACTCCGCCACCTACCCAGACCCCTGGCAGCACGCGGAAATTACTGCTCTCCTAAAAAAAAAACAAGCCGACCCGGAGATCCTCTCCAACTACCGCCCCATCTCCCTCCTCCCGTTCCCCGCCAAGGTTGCAGAGAAATTAGTCAACACTCGCCTACCCAACTTCCTCGAAGCAACCAACACTCTTGACCCCTCACAATCTGGGTTCCTCAAGAACCACAGCACAGAAACCGCCCTCATCGCATGCACTGACGACATCAGGACCAAAGTCGACAAAGGCGAGACCGTCGCACTCATCCTCCTAGACCTCTCCGCAGCTTTTGACACCGTCTGCCACCACGCACTCCGCATACGCCTCCACAACATAGGAATCCACCACAAAGCCTTAGACTGGCTCTCCTCCTTCCTCACTGACCGAACCCAGAGAGTCCGCCTCCCGCCCTTTCACTCCAACACTACCAAGATCACCTGCAGAGTCCCCCAAGGGTCCTCTCTCAGCCCCAGACTCTTCAACATTTACATGATCCCCCTAGCCAACATTCTCTGAGCACACGGAATCACCATCCTCTCATATGCAGATGACACCCAACTCATCCTCACCCGCAACCCCACCACCGCCAAAACCAACCTACACGCCGCTCTCCTAGACATCGCCAACTGGATGACCACTAACCATCTCAAGCTCAACTCAAACAAAACTGAAGTCATCATTTTCGGCCTCCTGGTGGCCCACCACCCTAGGCCCCGCACCCACCCCGCAACCCACGCACGCAATCTCAGCATCATCCTCGACCCTGCCCTCTCCATGACACAGCAAACCAATGCTCTAACCTCCTCCTGCTTCCACACACTCCGCACCCTAAAAAAACCTTTCAAATGGATCCCCCCAGAGACCAGAAAGACAGTCACCCACGCACTCATCAGCAGCAGACTGGACTACGGCAACGCCCTCTACGCCGGCACCACACTCAAACTCAAACGCAAACTCCAAAGAATCCAGAACACAGCCGCGCGCCTCGTCCTTGGCCTCCCCCGACACGAACGAATCTCACCACACCTCAAATCCCTACACTGGCTCCCCATAGGCAAGAGAATCACATTCAAGATCCTCATCCACGCACACAAATCCCTCCACAACACCGGCCCAACATACCTCAATGAAAGAGTAAACTTCCTCACTCCCACACGCAACCTCCGATCAGCCGACCTTGCCCTAGCCACTGTCCCCCGCATCCAGCACACCACCACAGGAGGCAGGTCTTTCTCCTACCTCGCCCCCAAAACCTGAAACTCCCTCCCCACTACCTTCGCAAAACCAAAGAACTACTGGTCTTCAGAAAGAACCTCAAGACTTGGCTGTTCGACCAGTGACCCTCCCTGGCCCGCCCCCCTCCCTTCCCTGTCCCCCCCAGCACCTTGAGACCCTCACGGGTGAGTAGCGTGCTCTACAAATTTCTTTGATTGATTGATTGATTGATCGGGCAGGGTGCAGCGAGTATGGGCCACGTGTGTCTGAAGGTACTCTCTGCACGCTTCACACCTTTGAGAAGTTACAAAATGTTTACGTGATCAGCGCACTAAGCAGACCTTGGTTCGGATCCCAGCTCCCAAGCGTATCATTGTGTGGCCCTGGGTCAATAAGGTCACTGCTACTTCGTCTAGTTTTTATGGATACATCTTTGTTCAAGCTATTGTCAGGACTCTCCCCATCCAAGCTTTTTTACAGCATGTGCCAAAGAATTTGACATGTCCCAGATAACGTGAAACAGACAAGAGGAGTGGGATAAAAAGGATCTTTAGTTTAGAACAATCACCTCTTTTCCCCTTTCAAGATTAGCCCTAGATGCTAATAGAATAATTGTTTCTCTCGTGATGGCATCCCAGGGGTGCGTGGGAAGTTACTCGCACATTTTGTGCACAGTGCAAGCCATGTGACTTAAAGCATTGTCAGTAAAAGTATTAACTGCTTTGTTTGAGCTAACATTGCTGTGTAAAATATGCTTACATAGTGCTATGTGTGTAACACGGCGAACTATGGGCCAGACGTAGCAAACGTTTTGCGACTCGCAAATGGCAAAATTTGCCGTTTGCGAGTCGCAAAACGCGTATCCCAATGCAGAAATGCATTTTGCGAGTCGTTACCGACTCGCAAAATGCATTTCAGACTCGCAAATAGGAAGGGGTGTTCCCTTCCTATTTGCGAGTCGCATTGGGATGCAATACCATTTGCGACCGCATATGCGGTCGCAAATGGCATCGCAGTTACCATCCACTTCAAGTGGATGGTAACCCAATCGCAAATTGGAAGGGGTCCCCATGGGACCCCTTCCAGTTTGTGACTGGAGCCCAAAATATTTTTTCAGGGCAGGGAGTGGTCCAAGGGACCACTCCCTGCCCTGAAAAAACCCGAAATTAAAGGTTTCGGTTTTTTTTAAAGTGCAGCTCGTTTTCCCTTAGGGAAAACGGGCTACACTTAAAAAAAAAAAAACTGCTTTATTTAAAAGCAGGTCGCTAACATGGAGGTCTGCTGACGTCAGCAGGCCTCCATGTTAGCGAGTGCCTATACTCGCAATGGGGCCGCAATTTGCGACCCACCTCATGAATATTCATGAGGTGGGTCATTGCGACCCCATTGCGAGTTGCAGTCGGTGTCTGAGACACCGTACTGCATAGCAATTTGCGACTTGCAAATTGCGAGTCGCAGGGACTCGCAATTTGCAAGTCGCAAATTGCTTTTTTCCTACATCTGGCCCTATATTCTTACCTTCGTGCACATTATGATGCTTCCCAGTTTTTTCACCCCAGCAAGTTTGAACCCAATAAAAGCCATGTCCAGCTTGCTTGTATGGTTTTGAATTCTGGCCTGCATCAGAAAGCTCTCAGTTTTGGCAGGTATTAGAAATAGAGTCCTGCTGAAGTATGTAATTTGCTCAGCATCACACAGTGCTGAAAAGTAAGATTCCTGGGATAACAGTCCATGACTTCTGGTTTCTCGTTCTGTTGTAAAGAGCATGGTACTTGGCATGGTGAGTAACTCAGCTGCATTATTAGAGTGAATTGCACATAAAACAGTGTGCCATCAAAAATGAATATAGGATTCTTCTGGGAGCTTCATAAGGGCCTGTATGCTCTGAGCTAAATCAGCAGTGACAAGTCAGACCTACTAAGGCTATACCCACAAGTAGTGCAATGGAGGACTGTGACGTATCATGTGACACTATAACAACAAGATTTATTCTACCTGGCTCTCTTACATAGAGCCCTTTAGATAGCTTTTTGGGTAATTGAATTAAACGTCCACGATTCTGCAATGATTATTTTAATGTTTTCTTGGGGAGGATGAACTCAAGTCCTCTGGGGAGGACAAGACTTGTCATGCAAACTACAAAAATATTGTAATATTTTCTTCAGTGCCTACTGATTTTAAGTCAATGTCTGTAAACGTTATGCTGTAAACTGCAGCATTTAGATCTGTTTTTTCCAATCTTTTCTGAGGAGAGGAAACCTCTTACCAAAAATTTGTCTTACTCACTTTGCTTGCTCACTCATTTTGCTCCATGCAGGTTGCTTCTTCCCACCACTTTTAAAGTTCACCAGCTACCACTGTAGAAGACTAGGCGTGTTGGCAAGTTATGCCATTCTTCTTCGAGCCACATTATCCACAGGTCAACTAGTGGAACTCATGAATTATTGGGGGTGCCACATGCATTCTCTTCCTTTCCTGATTCTCATGTTCTTTCTCAGGGGACTCTGTGCACTTCTTAATAACAAACTTTCATTTCTGCTAATTGTTTTTTCAGTTGCCTTGTGTCGTTATAACATGGCCGCTTTGTTTATTGCTTGGTTAGTACTGAAGCCCGAGTATTTTAGCTTCCTATATTTCAGCTAACTCTGTCTTTGAAGTCAGATGACAGGGAAGCGTGAAGCACTGAAAACAACAATTGGAGCTTGCAATGCGGTATGATGTGGTTTTTCTAAATCCTTAATGTTAATCTTTGTGCATCAGAAAGAAAGGCAGCCCTCTCCCACCTGATTTGCAGCAGTGTGACGGGATCTCTCTGAAATCAAACTTTCCTAATTCATCTCCTTGAGGTTTGGCTTCAGGAGTGGTGATTGTGAAAAAATCTAAATGATCAGACTAATTTAATATCTCTGTGTGCAGATGACAAGCAAGTAGTGTGAGGAAAGAAATTCCATACCAATATTCTCATAGATTTGGAAAATTCTAGAGAGCATAAGGGTGTTATACGGTTTCTACTCAGATAAAAGGACTGTGCATTGGGGCCTACTAAGATAATAGGACTGCATATTAAGATGGAAGAACTTTAGAATGTTGGAGACCAAGTCTGTCCACACCATGAGAAACTGTCAACACAGTTCCTGGCTATCTCACAATACCTCACCCGATCTCCTGAACCTACTGGGGTGGAAGAGGATTACAGTAAGAGAGCGTAGCTTATATAATCTATATTAACATGAAATGTTTATGAATTAATGTGTGGTAATGCTGCCTAGAAACGGATGTAGTGAACTTTGCTTAAACGTGCACTTGAAATGTGAAAACAGGGAGTGGCCACCAATGTATACGTGGAATAATAATAATGACTAAAATGTTTATAAATTGTTATACTAAATAAGTTTATACTAATTATTAATGATTGTATTATTGAATTTGTGCTGAAATCTTTGTAGGCCTTAAGTTAGCGTGAGCCGAAGCTTAGCTGCCTGGCTCTCATATTAAATGTATTTTTCCTATCTTGCAGTGTGCTGATTCGCAAAAGGACATGACCCCTTGTTTCCTTCAAACTAGAAGCTGAACGTAACCATAGTAGATCCGTTCTCACGAATTCTTCATTTCTTGTAGAATGATATTAGACAAAATGCAACAGTGTAGATTAATGTAATGTACAAGGTCATCTAAACCAGTGAAGACAATGGAGCTACTGACCAAAAGATGTGCAAAGAATTACAGAAGGATGAAATCATACCGGACGTGCTACCTCTGAAGAAGTTAATCATGTGGACCAATGAAGTGTCTGTAAAATAATATGGGGTGAAAGATTAATGACCTAATGCATTTTCAATTGGATAAAGATAGTGGGGTATAACCAACGACCAATGACATTTTAGGGGAATGTACGACAAAAAAGGGCTAAAAACCCATGACACTGGGAGCCATTTAGGTTGGTTAGGGAATGCTATTGATTTTATCCAGAAACTTTGTCACTCTGTTTGGTGACTTATTGGTTCGCTTAGAACCATCCTCGTCCTTAGATTGCCCATTTTACACTTTACCGCCTTATGAGGGAAGTGCCCCTTTTTGCCCTGGAGCTGAGTTCTGACTGATGGCGATTTGACTGATGTCCTGAAGACGAAGACTGAACCTGTGCGCTGACCTAAACTTTGGAGTGTAATTATGACAATGCATTTGTGATTTGTCTGTTTGCTTTTCCTTTCTAGGTACCAACTGCTTACTTTTGACAGAGACCATAGTTAGATGTTTTCCAAATTGGTGTTCTAAATTGTTTTGCATGAAGCCCAACATGCCAATGCTCATTAGAGGTTAGGACAGGTGTTCACTAAACTGACGCAAATAGACAAACGACTGAATCTATGCTTTGTTGAACTGACACGCTAATGACACTCTGCTAAAATTGACTTATGTTGATGCCGTGTTATGTTCTAATAATTGCGTTCCTCGTGTTGTTTAAGTCTTATTCGAGTTACCAAATTATGACAATGTTATTGAGTGCTTTGCTAATGAAATTAACACATATGCTTTTAGAATTGTAATCGAATAGGGAATAAACATCATAAAATTCTACTAAACTGGTGTGGTTATTCATGACTGCCAGGTCATGGTGGTGTCTTGAATTAATTAATGACTTTGACTAAAGTGAAATGTATTGTTATGATAAATATTGATGACATTATTGACGTATTGATTGACATATTGATTAGCTATCTCATCCTAAGGTGTCTCTCAACTGGGTCAAAAGATTCGATGGCCTAAAACGAGTCCTGATGTGTAATAAATTATCATAAAGGGACGCGTTAGCAACAGCAACCTGAACATGACACTCTGACTCCCCAGGGAACTTGTGGAAATAGATGCCACCCTTTTGTCAGATTACTCATTGATGCCAAGGTACGTTTTCAATACATTTATTTAAACAATCTTGCATAGAGAGTATAGGCTGCGATAATTAGGCAGATGGAACAAAGCAAAGTAACCAGCAATTTGAACATGATAAAGACAATGAATAATCAATCCATGATAAATGGGTTCTAGAGGTTCCTTCCTAACCCTAAGACTATACTGAGAGCATAGCAGATGTACCCTTCGGTCTGGCACGATCTAAGGGACTAGCCTTAGTCCAATACCTGGAGATAGTGTCAGAAGATAGTCTGCAGTGTGGATGGCAATCCTCTCGGGAAGCTGGAATCAACGCAGCAATGCTAGCTCCACATTTAGGAGCTTGGTGTATGTTTCAGTTCTTACCTACCTCTTATTTTACTTAGTCAGAAATGTCCTTATCTTTCTCAGAGTAAGACTGGGTACCTGATTCTTTCAAGTGTTGACTTCAACAGTCTCCAGCTAATAATTTTAACACCATCATACAACACAAGCGACATGATTGTTCTGCAAAATAATTGTCACACTACTCGATTTCAGTTCATCTTATCTGCACTCTGGAAAATTCTGAAAGACAATGAGCAATGAATAGCTCACTCTCATGTCATTATTAACACCCAGCTATTTGTCCACAGTCAGGCACACCTATGTGTGTCAGCAATTTGCAGTGTTTCTCTTCTATGTGCCACCATTTAAGGTAGAGCATCAGTACAAGTTGCAGAATATTCAAATACATACTTTATGATGACAGTTTCCTGTTTGCCTGACGATCACTCTAACAGCAGTATTATGAATGTCCAAACTAGCTCACAGATGGTTTGTATGATGGAACAACGCATGCCTTTAAAATACATACCTTTACAATGCAGTCTATACCCTTAAAATGCACATCTTTACCATGCATGTCACTACCACACACATACACAGCAGTGTATTAAAAGTGCCCTTACTATGCATATTTGTACCATGCATACCACTACTATGTTAATGTTTACCACTCAATAAAAGTATGCATACAGAACTGTTGGTAAATATAAAAAAATGGCTGTTGATGGTCTTTAAAAATGCTACTAAAATATATATGGTTGAAAATGAATAACTGTAACAATGCATAGAATGAGAAGCAAACAAATCTATGTAGAAAAACTATTTTGCATGGCACATCCTCAAACGATATAGCACACTGACACTTAATATGCCCAAAACTCATTCAGTCTATTACTGTGCGACACAAAATACTACGCAACCCATAGCTAAACAGTGCAACACTGCACACATCACTAAAACATGGAAAAAGGATGCAACATAACTCAAAACAAAGCAGCACTGTAATTTTCTTCCCATTCACTAAATGAGCAATAAAAATAGAACTATATGTAGTGTATGCAGTTTATGAAACAGTTTGGAATTTTAGACCTATATATGTTAGCCCTACTTTCATTTCCACCTATTATATGACCCTTGTCCCCAGCCTAGGTGGCTGTCATAAACAGTGAGAAAGGTCAAGAACATAGTATTTTCTTCAACCAAATTAATTATACATTTAGTGAGATATTAAATCAGAGTAAAAATGCATTTCAAAACTTATTTTATTCTGAATTACTGTTTACCTCAGAAAACATATAAAATAAGCTGTCCAGCATTTTGTGTTCAATGGTACACTGACTTCTCTGGGGACCACATGCACCAGAGAGTGGAGAGAACATCAAAGTGACAGTCAAATGCTGCCATATATCCACAAAAGTAAGTACAACACTAAGAATAAATATCATCATAACTTTTTAGCACTATACCAAAATATATATTAAGAGAAAACTGTTTACATTTTCAGAGATTATCAAAGATATCAGCAATACATATTCTGGCGACAATTTCTAGAGTGCTAACAATGTAAATCAGCATAAAAAATATTTAGTTGATAAAAAACGGGAATGAACCTATAATTTAATTAAAAAATATATTCAACTGAGGAACGTTGCTGGACAGTGACTGGGAGGCCAAATTATTATTCTAACTCTGCTTGATACTTACCTCAGGGAAGGTGCTGGACAGTAACTATGGGGAAAATTGCTATTTGAATTCCTGAGGGTACCTACCTCAGGCAGGGTGCTAGCGATTGACTGGGGAGCAAAATTACTATCTTAACTCCAAAGGGTACTTACCTCAGGACTTAGGAGCAAATTTACTATTGTAACTCTACCATGTACTTACCTCAGGGAAGGTGCCGGACAGTAACTGGGGGGGCACAATTACTATTCTAACTCCACTGGGTACTTACGTCAGGGAAGGTGCCGGACAATGACTATGGGGCAAAATTATTATTCTAACTCAGCAGGTATTGGAAAGTGGATTATTGGTAAGTACCTACACTTAGCAATAGGCCACTAACCCCCCATTAGGCCCAGTCAGGTCTCAATAAATTAATCGCAGCTCAATCCTTCACAGCTGGCAATGAGCAGTTAGGCTTAATTTAGGAGACAAAAGATCTGATTACGATCTTACGGGAGGGGATTACTCTATCCCAAAGGTGACAGATATATCACACCCGCCATATTACAAGTTCCATTATATCCTAGGGAACTTGTAACATGGCGGATGAGATATACGTCACATTTGGGACGGAGTAATCCCCTCCGCCAAGGTCTTAATCAGCCCCAAAATGTGTAAAGCATTTGAAAATCACAAAACAGTAATAGAATAAAACACAGGAAACAGTTATAAATCCCAAACCAATTTACTAAAATTTATTATATTTTTATCTTTAATTTGACACCAAAATAAATGGAATCGTATAAGGGGAACCAGAGAAATTAATTTTGTATGAATATTAAGGGCCTGATTTTGAATTTGGTGCAAACTCCCAAAAGCGTGGTCACCACCTATGCAGCAACCGCCCCTCCGGAGTTATTATGGTTTTGAATCCTGAGTTTTCACCCACTGGCCTAGCGGGAAAAAGGCTACAGTATTGTCTCCAGCTTGTAATCAAGCCAGCAGCAATGCTGTAGCCTGTATGGTGCACCAGCACCCTCGCATTAGAATATTGTGATGGTGCTGGCCAGGGGGTCCCTGCACTGCCCATGCCAGCAGTGCTACCGCCATGAAAGGGCTGGTGGAGAACAAGGTTGTAGTTCTCAGGACAGTGCTGCTTGTAGCCTGTCGTGGCGTATTAGGACCGCCACCTTCCACAGACTGCTGAGATCGTGGCGGAGCTGGCAGCCCCCTGGTGGCCCAACCTCCAGGGTGCTAATATGGTGCTTGGACTGCTGCATTTACGGCAATCCGACTGCCATCTGTGAACATGGCAGTCCAGTGACTGCCAAGTTCATAATGAGGCCCTAAATGTTTTAGTGCAAAGAAACTTTTTTTTCAGGACGAGTTTGTCACCGGGACAAAGTCACAGATTGGATCTGAACTCCCTGGAGCCCTCTTTGGTTATGCGACGCAGGAGACCTCGGTGAAGAATTCTACCTTTGGACTTAGATGATTTTTTGTGATGGAAATCTTCGTCAGGGCCAAACTTGAAATTGGATCTGCACTCCCTGGAGCCCTCCTTGGATAGTCTGCACGGGAAGCTTCGGTCAACTTTTTACGTTCGGACTGTATCACTTATTTGAGCTTTTTCTCTTCAACTTTGGATGACCCTCCACAGCAAGCTGATTTCGAGTAGACATCATCGGATTGCCTTTTCAGGAGCCCCAGGTGAAATCCTGGAAGTTTGGGACTCCGAATCTTTTTAGCTGGATGAACCAGCAAGTCATGCCGGATCGCGGAGACGTAAGCCAGCTTGAGTCACGATGTCGAGTCGGTCCCTTTATGGTGCTTCAAAAGTTTTCTCATTTTCTCCAAACTTCAGTTTTTTTTTCCAGAAGGTCTTTAAAAGTCCTTTAGGAGTCCACAACTCACCTTAAGGTTCCAGAAGCTCAGAAGCTCTGTGTTGCTCCTTGAGGGTTAAGACTCAAACTCCCAGAATGCACCTGTCTCAAATCCCAAAATAACCACCGGACAATGGTCAGCTTCTTCAGGGCTTGATGCAGGGGACTCTGGTCAGTTATTTTCTACCTGTAGCAAAATTGAGTCCCTTCTTGAAGCAATGGAAGACAGACAATGTCTTTGTTTATGGTGAAGCCCAAGTGTGCAACTGGTGCAGTCCTTCAGAGTGCAGTGTCCAGGTGCAGTACAGGGGTCCAGCATGGCAACCCCCTTGTCTTTTTTGTCTTGTTCCTTGTAGTGATCTGTGGTGTGGGTGCAGTTCGGCCATATTTATCCTTGCTCCTGGGGTGGAAAGCGGGGAGGGGAGGCAACTGTCGAATCACAGACAGGCCACCACCCTCTTGGATAACCACTTCCTGGGAAGTGTGGCAAATCTCAATCCAAGGGAGCAACATTCCTCAAAAACCCAAAATGGCAGATATTCAATCTCAGAGGTTAGGTCTGGCTGAGCCCACCCACTTGTATGTTTAAGTTGCCTTAACACACTCCTTTCCAGCCCTCTCCTAATCTAATCAGGGGGGTGCCTGGCTATCTGGTTTTGTAGGAAATGGGGAACGTCCATGTAGCATAAATTGACCGGCACCCTAGTGAAATAAGGCAGGCAATACCTATTGCATTTATGTGTTTTTATTTTTAGATTTTGTTCATCTTAGTGGAACTGTGTCGTTTGTGTCCTTTGTTCCATCACAAAGTCCTTTTTCCCAGGGTGTTACTGCACACCCTGTCCTTAAGTATTCTCTTGGGTTTTCCTTCTCCCTGTATTCCACAGATCTCTTCTGGTAGCGTATCAGTTGGCTGGCTTGGCATCCCCTCCTACCTCAAGAGACAAATAGTACACAAGGGTCAGGTAAGTGCTTATCAGGGGATATCAGGGTAGGGGTTTGGAAAATGCCAGTGCGGAAACCAGGGACCCAACCAGGGACCCATTCACTACTGAATGCAACACACACGATAACCTTTGGACTCCTATCAGGAGCAATTTGTTATGTCAGGTGCCCTTCTATGGTGTTCAACCTGTATTGATTCATGCAGGGGAGGAAACAGTGTGGGTGATCACCACCGCCTGCCCGTCATGCTCCGTAACCTGTCCCCTTTTCCCACTCCTGGCATTAATCCCCCTACTGCCCCAGTGGCCCTGTATGAGCCCATACCTTGTCTAGCCACGTCCCTCCTGGGCCATGACTGGAGTGTGCGACCGGACTCTGTATGCCTTCTCCTATGGTCCTCTCCTTTTCTACCGCTGTCTCTTCCGATGGCCTGGAACCAGTAATCCGGATGTTCATCTTCACTCTTCTCATTTCCAGCCTCTCTCTCCTGTGTTTAGCGTTCCTCTCCTTGCTTCCTGGCTACACCTTTGTACTCATCCCCACACCCGGATTCTGTGTCAGATGCTGCACCTCTTCCAGCATCCTCCAGAATGTGCCCGCGGGGCTTGAGGGAGAGCAGTTCAGTGCCGGGACATTTTCTACTTCGTTACCAGCCCTGCTAGAGTCCACTTGCAGGACCAAATGTCCTTCCCTCTTTTGAAGTACAGTTTGGCTGCTCGTCCCCTATCCTGTTTCACCATTGGCTGAGGGAGCTCTCCTTCCCCGGGCACTTCCTTTGTGTTCAGCCCAGGCCACTTCACACCTCATTAAGGCAGCCTGACCAGGATGCTAGAGGCTGGCCAATCAGAGAAGGGCACTACAGAGCTGAAACTGGTAACTTTAAGGTAGGGTTCTAAAACTCATTCCCTGAGTTAGTTATATTAAATTCAACAATGACAAGTTGTTGGATTTATTATAACAATACGTTTGATACCAAAATTAAAATATCTAGCTCTTTCTGAGAGCTAGTTGTTAGCCTATAGAGCCCTTTCACTACAATGAGGGAAATTAATGTAGCTATTTTTTCCTCACCAGGGCTTATAAAACATCTTTTATAAGGTCCCTGCTTATAGTTACACTGCACCCAACCCTGGAGGCACCTAGGGCACACCGTAGGGGTGACATATGTGAAAATAAGGTAGTTTAAGACTTTGGAAGTACTTTTAATTTCAAAGTCGAATTTGAAGGTAACTTTAATATAAAAAGAGCCAGTAAGGCAGACCTACCTTTAAAATAAAACTGGGCATCTCAGCATTGCACCTATGGGTGCACTGCCTATGCTGGGGTCCCTAAACCTTACATGCCCTACTATGTACTAGGGACTTGTAGGTAGGTTGAGATAGCCAATTATAATTAGCCTAATTTACATATTCCATTTTAGACAGAGCACTAGCCCTGGGACTGGTTAGCAGTACCCAGGGCACACCCAAGAGTCAGTAACCACCAGTATCTGTTCAAAAAGTTTAAGGGTGACCATGGAAAAAAGGAGGACTTTCCTACAGCAGGGTAGTTGCCTCAGCGAAGGTGCTGGACAGTGACTGGGGGGCAAGCTTACTATTGCTTAATATGTACCTTGTTTCTTTCCCACAAACCTTTTAAACCAAAAAGACATTGAAGATTAGAAGAAAACTAAAACAGTGCAAAATTACAATCCATCTTTGAGAAAAAAATGCAACACAACACAGGTTAAATATTGTTTTAAAAACACAAAACACAAAAAAGGCAGTAACAAAACACTAACTGTTTCACTTGTTTTTTATTTCTCAATTAAAATAAAAAACAAGAAAGAAACACTCCCACATACCGAAAAACTGAAACAATAAACTTCAGACTGTGCAAAACAATATTGTAATAGAGACAAACCACACCAGCTAATATTCTTGTTGAAAAAATATAAACTACCAAGACTAACAACTTTCTTCCCACCACTGAACGTTTTCATAATGTTTAAATGAAAAATAACCTTTTTTCCTCCTTCAACAGTCTATCTCAAATACTTTTCTCTAGGCAGACAATTTGTTGTCAAAGAAAATTAATCACACTTTACAGTTCATATACACATTTTTCTTTTTTTGTTTCCTAAAGATCTCCGACACATGGAAAACTGAGAATAGGCTAACTATGTCCTATCACAGCAAGGAAACAGACTGTTTTAGTATGGTGGCTACATTTATTGTAAGGAGAGATTAACTGAGCCCAAGAGTCATTGGAGGAGTATGCAGTATGTTTCAACCCATTGCAAAGGAAGAGCGGTTACTCTCTTTTACTAATTATTAAATTTTTAAAAAATAGTTAAATAAATATTTTGATGAATAAACCTGGTGTGATTGTGTATCTATGACACTGTAATTATTTAAAATGTTCTAATATCCGTAAAATGTATTTTTAATATTATTTAATTTTTTTTACAATTTTTTACATGTTTAATAACTTAGGGCCGGATTTAGATCTTGGCGGTAGCAGTCCAGCTGTTGCTTTGCCGTCTGAAAATCCACTCGCCCTATTGAGGTATTAGTGGGAGCTTAGGAAAAAGACCACAGATGATCTGCCATCACCACAAAGAATCTCTACTCTCATCGACGGCACCATAGGCTCAAGCAGCTGATGGTGGGACACCAGCCCCTTTCACTGCTGAGCCAATCATGATGTGCATTCCTGCCAATGTAATTGTGGTGGCTAAACCTTCACACCTGAGTTGGTGGATTGGGAAGGAAAAAGGGATGAAATTAACAATTTTTCTGCTTTTCACCTTTCCTGCTGCCATGAACCCAGCCATACCAATCCTGCCATTGCTGCTGCTCCTGAGCCAAGATAGAAATCAACTGAGTCATCGCCCAAAGAGAAGGTAAGTAACGGTCATACTTGTTATCCCCTGAATTATTGCTTCACAGTAGCACTGGACTTGTGCAGGTGTAAATATCTCTGGCAAACAACACCATAATGATGCACAATGTTTATGTGTGTAATGTTGTACTTAGAAAATGTTCCATAACACACCGTGAGGTATAAGTAGCACCCACCAACCTGGTACAGACTGCCCTTATGCAAATGGAAACCCACACAAAAAGTCACAACCATCACAGAGAGGAATGTGTTCACAGTGATGTAGGCATTAATTCCCCAATAAAATTTAATTTATTAACTGAAACATTATATTAAATAGAAACTAAACAATCCCATGATAATGTAGAAATTCCACTACAACATGATACATGTGTATGTACACAGAAAGCACTACCAATCTCACCTCTATACTGAAAACATGGCAGAGATGTATGAAGGTCACATGTCCCATTGGTGTGTGCACTGTATCACAACCATTAGATGTCTCTTAACTGTAAAGTACCGGTTTCCCTGTGTAATTCATATGTGCATTTTATTGACACATCATGTCAAAATAATCATACATTAATTCTGTAGTTACCATAACAGAAATACATTTAATTTTGGTGTAAGTGTTCAGTAGCAACATGAATGCTTGCACCAAAATGAGCATGTCTATCACAAATGTTCAACACTAATGTATGCAATTCAAAAAAATACCAAAAATGCACAAACTGTGCTGGTCACTGTCACAAATGAGAGTAAGTGCATGGCAGGAAGCAGACATAGCAAAAATATCATTAACAGGAAACAATTAGTAACATTTATTGAATAAGTCCAGGATAAAGGTATTCTCAAAATAAAAAAAGTTATGTAAATGAGACAATTCTATCATCAGTAAATTAAATGAACTTCACTTCAAACAAAAAAGGCACGAGGTCTATTGTCTCCAATAAAGGTGTATGTCCACAATTAGCCTCCTATTGTCACACTCAAAATAAACCTCCCCCGAAGGGGCATCTATGTGGCGGGGAGAAGGAACCTCAATAATGTCAATGGGAAAGGGGTACTTGAGTTTGGGAAGGGTGGGTTTGGGTTTTGGAGGGATATGTTTGGGTTTGGGGGGGTTGGGATTTGGAATGGGTAGATTGGAATGTGAAAGAGGTGGAAAGACAGTTGGAAGAGGTGGTTTGGTATGTGGAAGGGGTCATGGCAAAAAGAGGGTCCTCCTCTGGAAAATGGGTAGGGTGCTTGGCAGGGAGTTTCGGTTGGGAGGTAGAGGGAGTGGCTGTGTTTGGTGTGCATGTTTCTGTTGAAGGCGTGGGTGACTGAGGGTCTGGTGTATCTACTGTATGTTTTGATTTGTGTATCTTACTAGGTGTCTGTTGGGGGGGTGAGAGTGGATGTTTGTGTTCAGTATGAGTATGTGTGGATGTGTCCCTTGTGGAGGTGCTGTGTGTTGTGGGGTCTGTGATTGTGCTGCTGGTATGCATGTGGTTTAGTGTAGAGGTGGTTGTGCTAAATGGGTGTGCTGCTGGTGTGTGTGGGTGTAGGTGAAGTGGTGGGTTTGCTGGTGGTGTGTATGGGTGTTAATGTAGTGGTGGGGTAGTCGTTGTAGCTTGTGCATACACATGTATGAGTGTACTTGGGATAAGGCTGGGTGGAGGGATTTTGGATTGGGAAGGGGTGGGAGTCTAGCACAAGGTTGGGGCGGGTGGGAGGCTGCACTCAAAGAGTAGGTCAGACCCTGAAATGATTGCTGTAGGCCAGAGAGGGCTCCAGAAATGCCATCCAGGTGAGCCAGCATCTGAGTATTCTTGGGGGGAAGCCCCTGGATGACATTCAGTAATGCTGTCTGGCCTACAGCGATCATCCTTACAAGATTGAGAACCTCCTGACTGATCACAGGCAAGGACACCAGGGAAGGAGGGGAGGTGCCTGCAACAAAGTTTGTAGTAGGCACCCCCCCTTTTAGAGGCCAACTCTGGGGGATCAAGAGGGAGGGTGGAGATAGAAATTCGGGTGGCAGATGATGATACAGGTGTAACAGTCGCTCCAGCATCCACCACCACTAGGGACTGGTCTTCATTGGAGGCCTCCAAAGAAGATGTAGAGTTACTTGTGACTCCATGGCAGTCACTTAAACCTCTGTGCCACTGGCTTCCTCAGTGTCCATAGTGTCCACGTCAGAGCCAAAGTGGCCAGCCTCCTCCCTGCTGACATGGCAGCTGTCACATTTGCCTTGCCCAGGCGATGCTGAAAAGACAGATGCAACAGTTTAAAGGGTATCTGCAGAAACACAATTGGACTTGAACTTTGATCACACAACATTTGCTCAAAGTCAAAAAATTCTCTATGTTAGCTCCTATATCATTTATGCCTTCGTCTCTTATCCACTTGTATTCCCTCATGACAAAGGGCTTCCAAAGCATGAATAAACACATACACCATGAGAAATTCCAAACCCGCACAGTACAGAGCTAAAATATATTCACATATCTAATAGAGCCATGTGTTCTGCTTGAAATTAACTTCTCAAGATGGGATCTCACAACTTCTATGTGATGTGACCTTCCATCTGCAAATGTCCCTTTAAGTATCACATTTCTCACCATCATTGATTTCTCATTTGGACGAACTAAGAGTACTAAAATGTTGTTCAGCGACATGTAACTCTCTCAGCAGTGTGGACACATTCTTGTCTACTTCAGTCAATACAGTTTGGCAAATAATCTTACTTGGTTTCATACAGACTGCCTTACATGCACATTTGTGAAGGACTAAGGCATCATGGCATCCTGCTGCTGTCCACCTGAATAGAAATTGTCTGTACAAACTGGTTTGAAACATGCTCCAGATAAGGAATGATGCCACTGTACACATTTCCAGTCCTTTTAGAGAAGATGCTCAGTATCATTGTGTTACAGCACCAACTTACCAATGTTGAGTCTGATACATCAAAAACATCATAATTGCACAGTTTGCCATGTCACCAACAACAGGGCCTGCATGACCTACTCAATTTTGTGATTGAGCATCCTACCTGACTCAGTCATCAAATGGGGCATGTTTGGTCCAACTGTCCCTCATGACATAGGGGATATGTAGGTACCCTTTTGTTTGCATGTGGCCATGTGTCTGCTCAAAATAGTGCTTGCTTTGTGATGAGGAATCTAGTGGCAATCTTCAGCACAAAGCAATACACCAGACACACCATCAGGCACTTACACCTCCAGAGCACCTAATGTGCGTTGGATCCGTGCCAACCGTCATGTTGATGTTCAACAACATTGCTGGAAATTAAAAAGGTTAAACTACAAAAATAGCTATAGCCAATAACTTACCCCCTTGATGTCACCATTGGGCCTTCAACTGACTTTCAAGGTCTGGGTAGCCCTAAGCAAGGATGCAGGCCATTAGGGTGGTCAGGGTGTGGTGCACCCATTTGGATCATTGTGAGGACTGCTGACCTTGCCTTCTGCTGACTTCTCCGTTGAGTGTCGCAGGTCCAGCCACCTCTTCTGACAATGCAGGCTGCTCCACTTAAAGACTGCTTTTGATGGGCGTTGACCTGTATCAATGATAGAAAAATAGAAGAAGAGAAGTTTTGAAAGATTTGTTTTGTCTGTAGTGCTGTGACACACTTTTATAGCATCACTCATAAGCAATCACCAAACAGTAACACCATCTTTAACAAAAACTATTAGAGGTTTGTTGGACCTGGCTTTTTTGACAGGGTCATCCCCAAACTTTTGCCTCCTTCCTCCTATTTTTTCTGACCGGTTGTTGTTGGCTTTTGACCTCTGGGCACTTTACTACTGCTAACCAGTGCTAAAGTGCATATGCTCTCTGTGTAAATTGTACTATTGATTGATTTATCCATGATTGGCTATTTAATTTACTTGTAAGTCCCTAGTAGAGTGCACTATATGTGCCTAGGGCCTGTAGATCAAATGCTACTAGTGGGCCTGCAGCACTGGTTGTGGCACCCACTTCAGTAGCCCCTTAACCTTGTCTCAGGCCTGCCATTGCAAGGCCTGTGTGTGCAGTTTCACTGCCACTTCGACTTGGCATTTAAAAGTACTTGCCAAGCCTAGAACTCCCCTTTTTCTACATATAAGTCACCCCTAATGTGCGCCCTAGGTAACCCCTAGAGCAGGGTGCTGTGTAGGTAAAAGGCAGGACATGTGCCTGTGTAGTTATATGTCCTGGTAGTGTAAAACTCCTAAATTTGTTTTTACACTACTGAGAGGCCTGCTCCCTTCATAGGCTAACATTGGGGCTGCCCTCATACATTGTTCAAGTGGCAGCTGCTGATCTGAAATGAGCAGGAAGGACATATTTAGTATGGCCATAATGGCAATACAAAATCCTGCTGACTGGTGAAGTCGGATTTAATATTACTATTCTAGAAATGCCACTTTTAGAAAGTGAGCATTTCTTTGCACTTAAATCTTTCTGTGCCCTTCAATCCACGTCTGGCTAGGTTTAGTTGACAGCTCCTTGTGCATTCACTCAGACACACCCCAAACTTCAGACTGTGCAAAACAATATTGTAATAGAGACAAACCACACCAGCTAATATTCTTGTTGAAGAAATACTTGCATACATCTACATTTTGAATGGGTCTTCCTGGGCTGGGAGGGTGGAGGGCCTGCCCTCACACAAAGGACTGCCACACCCCCTACTGGGACCATGGCAGAGAGGATTGAACTGAAAGGGAACCTGGTGCATTTCTTAGACACTCTTTGAAGTCACCTCCACTTCAAAGGCACAATTTAGTATAAAACAGGGCCTCTGCCCTACCTCATCAGACACTTACTGGAGAAGAAACCTGAACCAGAAACTACATCCTGCCAAGAAGAACTGCCTGGCTGTTCAAAGGACTCACCTGTCTGCTTTCTCCAAAGGACTGCTGCCTTGCTGTTGGCCTGCTGCCTTGCTGAACTCTTGTCTGGCTGTAAAAGTGCTCTCCAAGGGCTTGGATAGAGCTTGCCTCCTGTTCCCTGAAGTCTCAGGACCAAAAATACTTCTCTTTTTCATTTGGACGCTTCGTGCGCCGAACATTTCGACGCACAGCTTGTTCCGCGGTGAGAAAAACACCACACACCGACGCTGATCGACGCAGCGCCTTCGGGACGACCGGAACTTCTACGCACGGCCTCGCAAGGACAACACCGCCGACTTCCAGAGGAGGAATTGATGCGACGCCTGCCGTGAGAGCGAAACTTCGACGCACAGCCCCGTGGAACGACGCACAGCCGGAAAACAAGCAGGAGAATCCACACACAGACCCAGGACATCTGGTAATCCCTACGACCCACAGAAAGAGACTGTCCATGTGCCGGAAAACAAAGCATGACTTCCCCGCGTGAAAAATAACGACGCAAGTCCGTGTGTGCTGGGGAGAAATCGACGCACACACCATTTTTCCACGTATCTCTTCTTCTGCGGCCCTTTGCGGAGATTTTTCACTCCAAACCAGGTACTTTGTGCTTGAAAGAGACTTTGTTTTCTTTTTAAAGACTTAAGACACTTTGGGGGTCATTCTGACCCCGGCGGGCGGCGGTCGCTGCCCGCCTGGCGGGAACCGCCATTTGACCGCTACGCGCTCAAAAGACCGCTGGCGGCATTCCGACCTTCCCGCTGGGCCAGCAGGCGCTAACAATGTTAGCGCCCGCCGGCCCAGCGGGAAGGGGGCCTGCAACATTGAAGCCTACTCCGAATGGAGCCGACGGTGTTGCAGGTGTGCGACGGGTGCAGTTGCACCTTCGCGCTTTTCACTGTCTGATAGGCATACAGTGAAAAGCAGGCTGGGGCCCTGTTAGGGGGCCTCTGCACTGCCCATGCCAGTGGCATGGGAAGTGCAGGGGCCCCCAGGGGCCCCAGGACACCCGTTCCGGCCAGCCTCTTCCTGGCGGTGTAAACCACCAGAAACAGGCTGGCGGGAAGGGGGTCAGAATCCCCTGGGCAGCGCTGCTTGCAGCGCTGCCCTGGCGGATTTGCCCAGCCGGGGGAAATCCGGCGGGAAACTGCCGGACCCGGTTTTCTGACCGCGGCTTTACCGCCGCGGTCAGAATGGGCAGGGAAGCACCGCCAGCCTGTTGGCAGTGCTTCCTCCATTCGCGGACCGCCAGGGTCGGAATGACCCCCTTTATATAACTTTTCAGTGATATCTTTACAAATTGACATTGCAACTTTATTCGTTTTGATCTACAATTATCCTGATAAATATTATATATTTTTCTAAACGCTATGTGGTGTATTTTTGTGGTGATATATGGTGGTATTGTATGATTGATTGCACAAATACATTACACATTGCCTTCTAAGTTAAGCCTGACTGCTCGTGCCAAGCTACCAGAGGGTGGGCACAGGCTGATTTTGGATTGTGTGTGACTTACCCTGACTAGAGTGAGGGTTCTTGCTTGGACAGAGGGTAACCTGACTGCCAACCAAAAACCCCATTTCTAACAAAGTTCATAGGAAATACTGATTTGTAATGTTCGCTTGAGCACCCTCAACACTGTCTTTTTCCTCCTGCTACCAAATCAGGCCCAAACCATCATCTGGGCCAGAGAAACCCACTCCTGATTACTCATGATCACTGTGAGCTACTACATGCAAAACAACCTGTACAATCCTTGTATATAACCCCATAAACAGCTAAATTGGCTTCAGGTCTAAACTCCTAAGCATCAATACACATGGTTTACATCACATACAGTGACTCAGGGCAGTATGGGAGGGCAGCTATGTGTTAGCAAGAGCAGGGATTTGGTGGATGCATGAACAGTGTGTTTAGGAATGGGATATATTTGTGTAGACGACTGAGAGCCTGTAGCACTTGAACCTGCAGCACAGGAAACACATTTTCCTATATGTGGCACCATGAGGTATAACACCATACCAAACATCCTGCTTCACAATCTGTGCTGTAATCCCACTTGAAAGGACAGCATCAGACAACTGCACAGCTTGGGAACATTTTCTGCCACTTAACTGCACTCTCCTTTTGATATTGGGTGTACGTTGTCACTCATACTACTGGTACACTGTCTAGTGATCACTGGTAAAAGTAAGTGGCTTGCAGTTTGTTTGATGAAACTAGAATTGTGGTTTACAAGGACAGATATTACAGTTTCTCCTTTCAGGTGACTTTACATTTCCATGAACAGACATTTCTAAAAATGGCCAACAACATTCTGTCTCCAGCAAAATCACTCAGTTCTCTACACAACAATCACAACACTTCACCCAGGAAGAAAAGGGTACACATTAGACTGTGGACAAAAAAGAAACAAATAAGTTAGTGAAATATTTCCCAATCAGACATGTTCCTGTTACTGTGGAGTCACACAGAGCTGGCTGTACAGGGATCGGACCTCCCTGGCAAGGGGCTCCGGCTCCTCTGTGCTGAAAGCAGGGACTCTGTCACCCGGTTTGCCCGGCGTCCTGGCTCCCAGAGGTCATTACAGTACCAAAAAAACAAGTAGGTCTTGCTGACAGTAGTGTTAGGTGGCAAGTGAGCTTTTTGTCAATAAGCTGCCTACAAGTACAGGGTGGTTGCGATCTATGATGGAGATGGATACAGACAGGCTTTTGTGCATAGCTATCACACATATTAGCCAATAGCAGGGACTGTTGTGGAGGGTACCGCCTACTACGTGGTTAACTTCCACTGATGGCTGTCAGGTAGCTAGTGTCCTGAAAGTAAGGTCAGGCATCCTCCATTTTAGGATGTGTAGCTGTGCCCTTTTTAATTGATACTGCGCCACCGGCACTTAAAATGGAGGCTCGTGTATTTACAAATCTCAGATGTAAAAGACACTGTTTTTGGCAAGATTTGACACATTAAAAGTGATCTGTGGCTGTGTTTGACATCGATAGTGCCGCAGAGGAAGAAATAAAATGTAAAAAAATTATTATGTGCAAATAATACATTGCAAGAGTATTATTTGTAGATGATATACATAAAAAACTGGAAAAAAGTGATTTTTGACTCCAGAAAATATTTGGCAACAATGTATTATGTATATGTCACAATGAGATTCAAATTTTCCATACATGCAGACCTTTGAACACATGGATGGGTAGGAGACGATGGCCTCCAGTCTTCAGGCTATTTCTAGACCTTGCCATCATGGAGGAGAGGGATGTGACTAAGAAACTTTGGCTAAATAAGAAATCTATCCTGGATTCGGGTCACCAGCTGGAGTCTGATCTCCTGCCTCACATTATTAATCCAACAGCAGTGACACCAATAGTGAATCTCATGGCAGTACTACATTTTGTTGCCACTGGCTCTTTTCAATACACTGTGGCAGTATTTGGGGGCATGTACTAACCAACTTTCAGTGGTATTCTGTAAGAAGTCCTTTCCTCACAGTTGAGACACATCAGCAGCTACACCCAGTTTCCACAACAACAGGATTTGGCCACTGTGAAGGGAAAATTCTATGCTTTGGGTGGACTACCATATGTGGGTGGAGCAATAGATGGCATGCATATTGCCTGCATTCCACCACATGTAAAGGAACAGGTCTACCGCAATCATAAGAACTTTCATTTGATCAATGTGCAAGTTGTCTGCTTACTGGATTTCTACATCTCAATCCCAATCTCCTGGGTCAACACATAATTAGTTTGTACTACAGAACAGCAATTGTCACAACTTGGACCTGAGAGGGCCTGGCATGTTGGTAGTTACAATATGACTTGAGGATTTCTTTCCTTAATCCTACTTCAGGAAGGGACAATGGCTTGCTATGATATATATCTGTTGATGTGTTGCTTCCATGTAAAAAACTCAATGTATCCAAACTGACCACGGTTGTTGGCACCGCTGAGGAATCCATCATTGCCAGGGGAAGTCCCCTTCAATGAGGGCCATGGAAGAACAACGAGGCCAATAGAGTGGGCATTTGGCCCCTCCTCAAGGACATGTTTAGGTGTCTGAACAAGACCGGTGGAGCCTTTCTTTACTCACCCGATAAGGTGTGCCAAATCACCATTGCCTGCTGTATGCTCCAGAACATCGACCTGTGATGGAAATTCCCAATAATAGCAGAGGAGGGAGACCGTGAAGAGCCACCGAGTGAGGATGCTGAAATGCCCAATGAAGATGACAGTCCTGAAGAAGATAACATTGACTTATATCTTGGTGTCATTGTCAACTTTTTCATCTGAGTGTAAGTGTACATTTACATATTTTAATCTCCAATGTCAGTACAACTTGTGACATAGGGAACATATCAGTCTGCAAGGGCAGGAATGGTCAGTTCCAGAAAGTCTAAGGCAAAGGTTTTAGTGGATCAGATGTTCACTGTATTGACTACAGTGTTTGTTATCATAGATTAACTTTGCTTGTGCTAAATACATGTGTTCTCCTAACTTATTATTTGATTAAAGTTTGTTATGTGGAATCATTAATTATCCTTTGATAATCGGTTTCCAGGTCCTTCACCATGTGATCTTCATTTGGACATTTCAAAATTGTGACGTTTGCAGTGATCTGTTGCTGACGAAAAGTATAAAGTGAACATGTGTTGATCCTGGGACAGACATCCACTTGGGATGGACAGATCTTCTACAGAGACAACTTGCACTGTGATTAGATGGAAGTTACGATGATTTGGATCAGACTTTTTGTGGGGGTATTTGTCATCAAGGCAATATGTGCCACTTAACCAGCTTAAAGTCATAGCATACTATTCTTCCTTCACATTGGCTACATCTTCAATTTGTCTTCAGTAGAGGTGCTGTTGATGTATCTCCTAATAGTTGATGGGACTTTTTTTAACACACCACTGAATGGTGGTTACGACATTGCACCAGCAACTGCCACAGTGTCCTGTAATGGGCATGTGGTCTAAAAGTGTTGCATTGCCACTATGTAGACTTTGGTGTTATTGAAGTAGGATTTCTATTGTGAGGGCAGGATGTATGACTCCAGCTGAGGTCATGCATCAATTATACGTTGCCTATTTATTTTGCTCCAATGCAATATTCCTTTTCTTTTGTGGTGTCAAGGTGGTGTGTCCATCTCTAAATGTCAAAGACTAATGGGGCTAAGTATAGTTTGTGAAACTCTGTTCTAATTTCTTCAAGAACTTGTTTCCTACATATGTATTTTACCAATACATGGTGTTTTTGTTTTTTTGTTTGAATTATATGAGTAACACATTACCTCTTTAACAATTCTGATTTTCTTTTGCAAATACATGTTCAAAAGATTTAACAACATGATGTTGGAAGATAGATATGACAAATAACATGCCACAATACATGTAACACAAATCTAGTAGTTTGTGTCCATATCATTAATTTGCATGACACAAAAGAAAAGAAAGGTGAGTAAAAAAGTCTGTCATGGGGGATGAAAGTATGGTAGTAGAACCAAAACAGTTTGGAGTCCAATGTACAAATTACAACTGTCCTCATAAAAGGTAAATGTGTCCCTGAAATAGTCCACATAGTAAATAGTAGACACACACTGGCGGTCCTCTCTGTCCCAGCGGGGCTTCTGCTGGCGGTCCTCTCTAGCCCAGCGGGGCTTGTGCTGGCGGTCTTCTCTAGCCCAGCGGGGCTTGAGCTGGCGGTCCTCTCTTTCCCAGCGGGGATGATGGCGGTGGCCTCCTGGGCAGCTGGGATGATGGCGATGGTCTCTTGGGCAGCGGGGATGATAGCGGTGGCCTCCTGGGCAGCGGGGATGATGGCGGTGGCCTCCTGGGCAGCGGGGATGATGGTGGTCTCCTCTGCCGTGCTGCTCTTCCCAGACTTTCATTGGTTCTTGTGGCCCTTCCCCACCTTGGAAGGTGTCGCAGCTGACTCCACACTCCCACTGGGACCCATGGGAGCGGCTTTGGTGGCTGGAGTCTTCCCCCTCTCCTGCCGGGCACTGGCCAACTTTTGATGCTTCACAGGTGGGGGACTGTCCGTGCTGTGGCTCCGTGCCACACTGGCTGCCCTGGTGGCTGGTGCACTCCAGATTCCGGTGACTACAGGCACCAGTGGTCCCGGAGATGTTGTGGCTGAGGTGGTAGTTCTGGACCTAGGAGACGGACGGGGTGGGGGAGGTTTGGGAAAGAGGTCAAGGTTGGACAGGAAAAGTTTTTGGGAGACACTGGGACGGGTAGCTGGAGGGGGTTTTGGAGTGGAGGAAGAGGTTGTGGTTGTAGGAGGTGTTCGTTTGCTGACTTTGGGTGAAGGTGCATGGGCTGGAGGCTGTCGTGAGGTGGATGGCTGTTGGGTGGGTGTGTGCCTGCGTTTGTGTATCTTGGGAGGTGGCGTCACAGACACAGTGGGAGAGGACACAGGGGACGTGTGAATGGCAGTGGGGGTGGTGACTGTACGTGAGCGGGGTGTGGGTGTGCTGGTGACAGCAGTAGTGCATGCAGGTGTGAGTGTAGACGAGACTGGGAGGGAGGAGGGAGACGAGTAGGAGGGCGACACAGTGGAGGCAGTGGATGTTGGAGTGTCTGCATGTGTGTGATGTTTGCGTGAGTGTCTGTGGGATGTGTGGTGCTTATGTTTGCCAGAGCTTCCCTTGTGTGTTGACGTGTGTGCATGCTGGTCTGTAGGTGTGCTTGTGATAGGCTGGGGTACAGGGATTGGGTCTGGATGGAGGTAGTTGGAGAGGGAGGCTAGAGACGGGGACAATGGCTGACATCAGTGCTGAGGCCAGAGTCTGAAAAGCTTGCTGAAGGGCCGTCTGACCAGAATGAATGCCCTCCAGGAATGCATTTGTGTGTTGCAACTGCCTTTCTACACCCTGGATGGCATTCAAAATGGTAGACTGCCCAACAGTGAGGGACCTGAGGAGGTCAATGGCCTCCTCACTGAGGGCAGCAGGGGTGACTGGGGCAGGGCGTGAGGTGCCTGGGGCGAAGGTGATGCCCACCCTCCCAGGTGAGCGGGCACGGGGCAAAGGCTGAGGGGCTGCTGGGAGGGCGGTGCTGGTGGGGGGGTGGCGGCTGTACCTGTAGAAGGGGGGGGCACAGATGTTGCCGCCACCACAAGGGAGCTCCCATCAGAAGACAAGTCTGTGTCGCTGGTCTCAGTTCCTGTCCCCGCCGTGGAGCTCCCCTCAGCCTCCGTCCCACTGGTGAAGTCCGAGTCCGTAGTGTGGCCCTCCATGGCCATGTGGGATGCAGCCCCCTCGTGCTCCGGTGCCACTGCTCCTCCGCCTGATGATGCTAATGCACACAAGAACAGGGAGACCACAAAAAGGGGGGGGGACGACAGAAGAAAGACATGTTGAGTGCTTGCATTACCACTACCGTTGGCGGACACGACAGACACAGAAGCCCCCTGCACTATGCCACGCTCTTGGGCTCCACTGTTGAATCCCTGGGAAATGGCCTACTAGTCTATGGGCGACATCTTGACAAATGAATGACACAGATCATGACTAGGTTTACTTGGCACTCTACAGAGGTGAGGTGGGGTGCCACATGGCCTGCCTTATGGAGGGACCTTGCCTACGAAACTCGCCCTGGCCTAGGGAAACCCACAGCCCACCTCCCTCACCCAGACACCTCCACTGCGCGCTAAATCAGCTGGATGAGAGTGTACTCACCCCCTTGTGGCTGCTGTGATGCCCTCAAGCGCCCATCCAACTCCGGGTACACCACCGCCAGGATCCTGAACATCAGGGGGGTCATGGTGCGACGGGCACCCCTCCCACGTTGGGAGGCCATCCCCAGCTGAGCCTCCGCCGTCTTCTTGCTCCAGCGGCGAATGTCCTCCCATCTTTTCCGGCAGTGGGTGCTCTGTCTGTGGTAGACGCCCAGGGTCCGGACGTCCTTGGCGATGGCACGACAAATATCTTTTTTCTGGTGGGCGCTGACCTACATGAATTGTACAGGGGGAAAGGAAAAGTTATTACCAACTGCACCGCCACAGTCATTGGCCCCCATCCCTCCCCTTGCCATGTGGCACATGCACTCACTGTTGTTTCATGCACACCGCAATCTCCCCCCACCTTCTTACATCCACCCCACTCCACACAGGCATAGCCCATACAGCATGCTCCCAGTGTACTTACCTGTTTGTCTGGAGGACCGTAGAGTAGCGTGTACTGGGGGAGGACCCCATCCACGAGTTTCTCCAAATCCTCCGATGTGAAGGCAGGGGCCCTTTCCCCAGACACTCGAGCCATTGTCTCTTCCAGACCGAGGTCACAGCAGCACTTGCAGTGTAGGTCCTCTCCTTTCGAAGATCAGGTATCGAGTGATTGAACAGATAGAAAATGGCGGTCACGTCCGCGGCGGTGCGTACCGTCACCGCCGGCGTACATCGTCATTGGTTCCTGGGACCCATAGGGTCCAATGTTAACCAATGCAGCATTGTGCCGCGGTCTTCGACCGCCTACTACGACGGTGTACAACGCCAGCGCAGTTACCTCACATCCCATTGTCCCACTTTAGAGGTCAGGCAGCCGCCATTTCAGGGGCCCACATGGCTTCATTTTTAACTGCGTCACACATACCTAGGCCTAGACTCAACACACATACAGGGCACATTTTGGATTATGATTCGTGTTCTGTGTAAGCTGTGGGTACATACCTCTGAGTTGGTTGACTCTGTGCTCGCTGTTGTCCTTCATAGGCACCGTCCGCTGGGACATGTGAGGAGATGGCGGCATCCTCCGGTGTACTGACCGTTGGTGCACCTGTCGACAATGGAGGAAAGACATGTGATCATCACCTACAGGCTTGACCGTGCCACAATCCAGGAACTCTGTACCCAGCTGGAGCCAGACCTGATGTCAGCTATCCACCATCCCACAGGAATCCCCCCTCAAGTGCAGGTGCTGTCAGTGCTCCATTTCCTGGCAAGTGGGTCATTTCAAACAACAGTGGCCATAGCATCAAGGATGTCCCAGCCTATGTTTTCCAACGTGTTGTCCAGAGTGTTGTCTGCCCTGCTGAAACACTTGTGGAGCTACATCGTTTTCCCTCAGGTGGAGGATTTGCCTACAGTGAAATGTGATTTCTATGCCCTGGGACATATCCCGAACATCATAGGTGCCATTGATGGGACCCATGTGGCTTTGGCCCCCCCCGCAGGAATGAAAAGGTGTACAGAAACCGGAAGAGTTACCATTCGATGAATGTACAGATGGTATGTTTGGCAGACCAGTACATCTCCCATGTGAATGCCATGTTCCCTGGCTCAGTGCATGACGCATACATCCTGCGGAATAGCAGCATCCCTTATGTGATGTGTCAGCTCCAGAGGCACCGGGTGTGGCTATTAGGTCTGGGGATATCCCTACAGGTTAGTGTGTGTCTAACAGTTGTCCCTCGCCATTTGCAGCTGACTCTGGTTACCCCAACTTGTCATGGCTACTGACCCCAGTGAGGAATCCCAGGACAAGGGCAGAGGAATGCTACAATGAGGCCCATGGGCGTACACGGCGGATAATCGAGCGGACCTTCGGCCTCCTGAAGGCCAGGTTCAGGTGCCTCCATATGACCGGTGGATCCCTATTCTACTCACCAAAGAAGGTGTGCCAGATCATCGTGGCCTGCTGTATGCTTTATGTGCCTTTTCTGCAGGAGGATGGTCGAGATGGCAGTGTTGTTGCAGCTGTGGAGCCTGTGGACAGTGTAGAGGCGGAGGCAGTAGAAGAAGACATGGACAACAGGGACTCAGTGATCGAGCAATATTTCCAGTGAAACATAGGTAAGAATACAAACCTGCCTACTACATGTACTTTAACAGTACTACCTCTCTACTGTCTGTCGTTTTCACCCAGTGTATGGTCACTGAGTTGTCACTTTCCCTTACGATTTCACAGATGTGGGTCCCACAGTGTGACATCTGCTTTGATTCCTCATGGACTACAGCTGTGTGACATGGGTATGTTGACATTACAATTGAAAGAGCATTTTGTCACTGTAATTGCCAATACACATTTTCGAAATCACAGACAGACTCCAGATTGTTTTGTGCTTTAAGGGTGTTTATTTAAGTGCTCAATATTGGAGGGGGTTGTAAAATGTTGAGGGGGGATGGTGGAGGAATGTCCATGGCAGAGTCCAAGCTATTAGTCTCACAGGTGCATTGTCCAAAGGGGCATAGGAAGTAGGGCTTGGGCAGTTTAAGGATGGACAGGGTGACAAAGTGGGACAGAAGGATGACATTCAGGGTGGTCTCATTTCTTGGCGGGGGTCTTGGCATCATTCTCTGTCTTTGTCCTGGATCTCAGGGACCGTTTGCGTGGTGGTTCTCCCTCTGCAGGGGGTGGGGTGCTGGTGTGGTGGTCCTGTGGTGGTGCCTCCTGTCCACTAGTGCCGGCAGAGGTGGTGGGCAGTTCATCGTCCAGGCTAGTGTCAGGGGCCCCTTGTAGTGCAACAGTGTCCCTCCTGGTGTTGAGTACTTCCTTCAGCACCCCTACAATGGTGCCCAGGGTGGAATTGAAGGCTCTGAGTTCCTCCCTGAAGCCCACATACTGTTCCTCCTGCAGGCGCTGGGTCTCCTGAAACTTGGCCAGTACCTTTGCCATCGTCTTCTGGGATTGGTGGTAGGCTCCCATGATGTTGGAGAGGGCCTCGTGGAGAGTGGGTTCCCTTGGCCTGTCCGCCCCCTGTCGCACAGCAGCCCTCCCAGTTCCCCTGTGTTCCTGTGCCTCCGCCCCTGGACCGTGTGCCCACTGCCACTGCCCCAAGGTCCCTGTTGTTGGTGGGATGGTGGGTTAGCCTGGGTTCCCTGTAGTGGTGGACACACTGCTGATTGACGTGTCCTGGGGACGGAGGTATGGACCCGCTGGGTGGGTGCTGTGCTGGTGTTCCCAGAGGGGGGAAGGTCAGTGTTGGGCTGTGCCTGTGAGAGGAGAACCGTCTGTCCCGAGGCCCATGATGGTCCGGGCTGGTCATCTGGATCCAGTTGGCCAGAGCTACTGTCATCACTGTGGGCCTCTTCTGTGGGTGGGGTGGAGATGTCTGAACCCTCCTGTCTGGTGACATTAGGTAGTGGCTCTATATGTATTAGCACTTGTGAACACAAATCATTTGAGAAGATATAGGGCCTCATTCTGAGGCTGGCGGGCGGCGGTAGCCGCCCGCCTGGCGGGAACCGTCATATGGCCGCTCCGCGGTCGAAAGACCGCGGAGGCCATTCTGGCTTTCCTGCTGGGCTGGCGGGCGACCGCCAGAAGGCCGCCCGCCAGCCCAGCGGGAAACCCCTTCCCACGAGGAAGCCGTCTCCGAATGGAGCCGGCGGAGTGGGAAGGTGCGACGGGTGCAGTTGCACCCGTCGCGAATTTCAGTGTCTGCTAAGCAGACACTGAAATTCTTTGTGGGGCCCTCTTACGGGGGCCCCTGCAGTGCCCATGCCATTGGCGGGCGAACCGCCAGGAACAGGATGGCGGTATGGGGTGTCGGAATCCCCATGGCGGCGCAGCAAGCTGCGCTGCCATGGAGGATCCCTGAGGGCAGCCGAAAACCAGCGGGAGACCGCCGGTTTTCCTGTTCTGACCGCGGCCAAACCGCCGCGGTCAGAATGCCCTGCGGGGCACCGCCAGCCTGTTGGCGGTGCTCCCGCCGACCCCGGGGTCGGAATGGCCCCCATAATCTCCAAAAAGTAACTAAACTCTCTTACAAGTCATCTATACATTAGCAATTGAACAAAATTTCCAACTCAACTTTCTCCTGATAACAACATTTCAAAATTTATAAATTTTAAATTTTAAATAATCCAGTCCTCAATTTTGCAAGTCCATCATAAATCAAAGTTTAAACGATCCGAAAATTTACTCCATTCATCCAGTATGATCCTTTACAACAAATTGCCACTTCCCGTTCATCCAACGTCGTCAACGCGTGTTTCATCCGGGGCGTACCCCTGGATTTCATCAGGACTTCCTTCCAAACTCTAATGAGATGCTGAATATATAGGTCAGTGCTCCCTGTTATTTCAAAAGCCTTTCTTGTATCTAACCAATTATCCGTATCCTCAAACTTGCATTTCAGTAAATGTATAAGGCCTCTCAATTCCAGCCAGAAGTGTAAAGGGAGCGAGTACGCTCTCAACCTTGCCGCAAGTGATGTGGGTGACATTAGGTAGTGGTCCTGCAGGGGTATAAAAGCATGATTATTGCATCTGTGTGTGTCATGGTGTGCAATGGGTGGGTGACCGTGTACCCCAGTGCTAGCATTCCTGTGTAGGAGCTTGTGTGATGATGGTTTAGGGGGGTGTATGGGTATGTGCAGTGGGCATGCCTTAGTGATGGGTATCACTCTTTACCATTCATTACATATTTTTGCTATAAGCATTTATCATGAATGTCTTTACCACACATTTTTGATCAATGCATTATTAGGTAAGTGTATAGGTAAGTATAGAAGTAAGCATAGGGACGTAAAGGATTTAGGGGGTATTAGGTGGGTAACTGTATTAATAGTCTGGTAATAATTATAATACCTGAGTATTAATGTTTAAACATTAAATAATAGGATATTTGTTAACATTATTATTTATTTAAAATATTTTTAAGACTGCACCATAAACCTTTATGCATAGGATGAAAGGGATATGGGGGTATTGGGTGGGGAAGTGTTTTCATACTTGGGTATTAATTTTAAAGCATGGGTATTAATGTTGAAAAATTTATATATAGGACATTTAATTCCACTGATATTTAAAAAAATATTTTAAATACTGTAACACAAGCCGTTAGGGATGGTATGAAAGGGATATAGGGATATTGGCAGGGAAGTGTATTCATACTCAGGTATTAAGTCTAATACTTGAGTATTAATGTTTACACATTAAAAAGCGAACGTGTGTTAATGTAATAAGTTGTGAAATGAGTAGACTTAAGGGACTGATTTAGATCTTGGCGGTTCCACTGCCAAGCCGCGTCAGCTGCAGACCCAAAGACGATGTAGCTCCTCATGTGTTTCAGCAGGGCAGACAACACTCTGGACAACACGTTGGAAAACATAGGCTGGGACATCCCTGATGCCATGGCCACTGTTGTCTGAAATTACCAACTTGCTAGGAAATGGAGCACTAATAGCACCTGGGACAATGGGATGTGAGGTAACTGCGCTGGCGTAGTACACCGTTGCGGTAGGCCGTCGTAGACCGCGGCGCAATGCTGCTTTGGTTAACATGGGACCCTATGGGTCCCAGGAGCCAATGACGAAGTGCGCCGGTGGTGATGATACGCACCGCCGCGGACGTCACCGCCGCGGACGTGACCGCCATTTTCTATCTGTTCAGTCACTCATACCTGATCTTCGACAGGAGAGGACCTACACTGCAAGTGCTGCTGTGACCTCGGTCTGGAAGAGAGAATGGCACGTGCGTCTGGGGAAAGGGCCCCTGCCTTCACTGCATAGGAGTTGGAGAAGCTCGTGGACGGGGTCCTCCCCCAGTACACGCGGCTCTACGGTCCTCCAGACCAACAGGTTAGTACATAGGGTGCAAGTTGAATAGGCTATGCCTGGGTGGAGAGGACTGGATGTAAGTAGGAAGGGGGCAGAGTTCTGCGAGCATGAAGGAGTGTGAATGTATGTGCCACATGGCAAGGGCAGGGATGTGGGCCACTCACTTCGACGGTGCAGTTGGTAATGACTTCTCTTCTTCCCCTGTACATTTCATGTAGGTCAGCGCCCACCAGAAGAAGGATATTTGGCGTGCCATCGCCAAGGACATCCGGACCCTGGGGGTCCAACAGAGACGGAGCACCCACTGCCGTAAAAGATGGGAGGACATTCGCCGCTGGAGCAAGAAGACGGCGGAGGCTCAGCTGGGGATGGCCTCCCAACGTGGGAGGGGTGCCCGTCGCACCATGACCCCCCTGATGTTCCAGATCCTGGCGGTGGCCTACCCTGAGTTGGATGGGCGCATGAGGGCATCACAGCAGACACAAGGGGGTGAGTACACTCACATTCTCATGACTTTGCGCACAGTGGAGGGGTCTTGGTGGGGGAGGAGGGCTGTGGGTTTCCCTAGGCCAGGGCGAGTTCCGTAGGCTAGGCCCCTCCGTGATGCAGGCCATGTGGCACTCCACCCCACATCTGTAGAGTGCCAAGTACAGGTATACATGCCCCTGTGTCATCTATGTGTGCAGATGTCTATCATAGCCATGTAGGCCATATCCCAGGAACTGCATCTGTAGAGGCCAAGAGCACGGCGTAGTGCAGGGGGCTGCTGTGTCTGTATTGTCCGCCAACGGTAACGGTAAGCCATGCACTCAACCTGTCTTTCTTCTGTTTCCCCACCCCTTTTTGTGCTCTCCCTGTTCTCTTGTGCATCAGCATCATCAGGCGGAGGTACAGTGGCACCGGAGCACGAGGGGGCTGCATCCCACATGTCCATGGAGGGCCACACCGCGGACTCTGAATACACCAGTGGGATGGAGGGCGAGGGGAGCTTCACGGCGGTCACCGGATCAGCAAACAGCGACAGGGACTCATCCTCCCATGGGAGCTCCCTTGTGGTGGCGGCACCATCTGTGCCCCCCACTTCTACAGGTACAGCCGCCCCCCCCACCAGCACCGCCCTCCCAGCAGCCCCTAAGCCTTCGCCCCGTGCCCGCTCACCCAGGAGGGTGGGCATCATCTTCGCCCCAGGCACCTCAGCCCCTGCCCCTGTCACCCCTGCAGCCCTCAGTGAGGAGGCCATTGACCTCCTCAGGTCACTCACTGTTGAGCAGTCTACCATTGTGAATGCCATCCAGGGTGTAGAAAGGGTGTTGCAGCACACTAATGCATTCCTGGAGGGCATTCATTCTGGTCAGGCTGCCCATCATAGAACCCTGCAATCTCTGGCCTCAGCACTGATGGCAGCCATTGTCCCTGTGTTTAGCCTCCCCCTCCAACTTCCTCCACCCAGACCCAATCCCCTGTACCTCAGCCTATCCCAAGCACATCATCAGACCAGCCTGCACACACGTCAACACACAAGGGCAGCTCAGGCAAACATAAGCACCACACATTCCACAGGCACTCACACAAGCACCCACATACAGACACAGCAACATCCACTGCCTCCACTGTGTCCCCCTCCTCGTCATCTCCCTCCTCCCTCCCAGTGTTGTCTACACTCTCACCTGCATGCACTACCACTACAGCCACTAGGACTCGCACCAGAACACCCAGCATCACACCCCGCTCACCTGCACTCACCACCCCCACTACCATTTACACGTCCCCTGTGTCCTCTCCTAGTGTGTCTGTGACGCCCCCTCCCAAAGTACACAAACGCGGGCACACACACACCCAACATCCATCCACCTCACGACAGCCTCCAGAACATGCACCTGCACCCAAAGCATCAAAAGTTACACCTCCTACAACCACGTCCTCTTCCTCCACTCCCAGACCCCCTCCAGCTACCCGTCTCAGAAACTTTTCCTGAGCAACCTTGAACTCTGTCCCACCACCCCCTCCCCTCCAATTCATAGGTCCCGTACTAGCACCTCAGCCAAAAAAAGTCTGGTACCAGTGGTGCTTTGTAGAGGTATGTGGAGTGCACTGGGCACCAGGGCAGCCAGTGTGATACGGAGCCAAAGCACTGCCAGTCCACCCCCTGTGAAGCACCAGAAGTTGGACAGTGCCCGACGGGAGAGGGTGAAGACTCCTGCTGGCAAAGCCGCTCACAAGGGTCACGAGTGTCGAGTCAGCTGTGACTCCTCCCAAGGTGGGGAAGGGGCAGAAGAAGTCGCCAAAGTCTGGGAAGAGCAGCACGGCAGAGAAGGCCGCCATCCTCCCCACTGCCCAGGACACCACCGCCAGCCCCATCGTCAGTGGTCCGGAGACCACCACCAGAGTCAGTGCCAAGGAGGGCAGCACAATTGTCACTGGTCCGGAGACCACCGCCAGAGTCAGTGCCCAGGAGGGCAGCACAATCGTCACTGGTCTGGAGACCACCGCCAGAGTCAGTGCCCAGGAGGGCCCTGGCAGCCACAGCCCCGCTGGGCAATGAGGGACCGCCATGGAACACACCACTGCACAGGTCAGAGACAGCAAAGTCTAGCACCGCTGAACAGGCCACGCACCGCTGAACAGGGCAAGCACCGCTGAACAGGGCAAAGACCGCCATGGTAAGCACCGCTGAACAGGCCAAGCACCGCTGAACAGGCCAAGCACCACTGAACAGGGTAAAGACCACCATGGCAAGCACCGCTGAACAGGGCAGGCACTGCTGAACAGGCCAAGCACCGCTGAACAGGGCAAAGACCGCCATGGCAAGCACCGCTGAACAGGGCAAGCACCGCTGAACAGGCCAAGCACCGCTGAACAGGCCAAGCACCACTGAACAGGGCAAAGACCACCATGGCAAGCACCGCTGAACAGGGCAAGCACCGCTGAACAGGGCGAGGACCGGCAACTCAAGCATCGTTAGCCCATGTGCGGCAGGGGCAGTGACGGAACTAGGACCGTCAGGGGGAGAGTGATGCACTCTGGGCACCAGTCCCCCTCCAGAACCAGTGGAGAACAGCATCCACTCTGTCTGTCCTTAACAGGATGAAGCACTCTGGGCACCAGTCCCCCTCCAGAACCAGTGGAGAACAGCATCCACTCCGTCTGTCCTTAACAGGATGAAACACTGTGGGCACCAGTCCCCCTCCAGAACCAGTGGAGAACAGCATCCACTCCGTCTGTCCTTAACAGGATGAAGCACTCTGGGCACCAGTCCCCCTCCAGAACCAGTGGAGAACAGCATCCACTCCGTCTGTCCTTAACAGGATGAAACACTGTGGGCACCAGTCCCCCTCCAGAACCAGTGGAGAACAGCATCCACTCCGTCTGTCCTTAACAGGATGAAGCACTCTGGGCACCAGTCCCCCTCCAGAACCAGTGGAGAACAGCATCCACTCCGTCTGTCCTTAACAGGATGAAGCACTCTGGGCACCAGTCCCCCTCCAAAACCAATGGAGACTGTTATCCACTTGAGAGTCTGTGGCATTGCACTCCCCAGGATGGTACAGTGGGCAACCCACCCACTGTAGAGACTTGTGAGACTGTGGCTTTGTACTCCCCAGGATGGTACAGTGGGCAACCCACCCACTGCAGAGACTTGTGAGACTTTGGCTTTGCACTCCCCAGGATGGTACAGTGGGCAACCCACCCACTGGAGAGACTTGTGAGACTGTGGCTTTGCACTCCCCAGGTTGGTACAGTGGGCAACCCACCCACTGCAAAGACTTGTGAGACTGTGGCTTTGCACTCCCCAGGATACATCAATGGGCATGGAGCTCCGTCGTGGATCTAGCGTGGTGCTGTCATCCGGCTGAGGTGCCCCCCCTTCCCTTCCCCCTGAGGTGCCTGTTGTATTTCTATCTGATGCCCCTGCAGTGTTCTCTCCGTTTCTGGACAGGTATCGTGTGTGGGCCTCGCCCATGCATTTTGGGCCCAGTGGTCCACGGACATTGAAATGTGCATACCTGCATTACTAATCGTGATGTATATATTTGGAATGTGTATATATTTATTTATATATGAGCTTACTGTATTTTGATACATTACAATGGTTGTACTGGATTTCCTTTTGTCTTAGCATTCTTCCAGGGGGGTTGGGGGTTGTTCCTGTGATGTTTGGTAATGCATTGGTGTGTGTGTTGTAGTGTTCGAGGGTGGGAGTGGGGGTGGGTGTGGGGGTGTTGCGTGTGTGTGTCCCTGACTTTTGCCTCCCCCCTCCCCTATGTCGTAGGTGCAGTACTCACTGTTGTCTTCGGCGCCACCATTGCTGATGTTCTTAGAGGAGCAGGAACACAATCGCAGGGAGTATTTGGAGTTCCGGCTCCATGGTGTCCTCCTTCCTCGTGGAGTGTGTTCAGGTGAGCGTTTTCCCATTGCAAAAGCTGTTTCCGCCGTGTTTTTATCCACGGGGAATCTGCCCCGGAAAAGGTGGCGGATTGGCCTGTTGTAATACTGTGGGCGGTACTTTGTCTCCCACCTGTCTGTTGGCGGTGACCGCCATGCTGCTTGTCTGTACAGTCGTGGAGGTCGGAGTGTTAAAGTGGCTGTCTATGTTGGCGGTTTACGCCACGGTCATAATTCTCTTTTTTGTTCCGCCGGCCTGTTTGCGGTATTACCGCCGCTTTAACACCGTCCGCCAGGGTTGTAATGACCCCCTATATGTGGTATATCTAAGTACACAAGCTACTATCATGGGTTGTATTATACTAAACTCAAAGATACATAGGCCCTCAAAATGACATTAGAGGTAAATCCCACCTACTGCCATGCCAACTGCCACCAACATAACACCGTAGTGGCAGATAACCACCAACAATATTATGACACACACATACCAATCCGGCACTATACAGCCACACACACATGTCCGCCAGACCAAAGTTCAGTGATGAACTGGCGGTAACAAAACCCACACCGTTACGCCAACAAAACGCCCATCACATTATGACCCTCGAATCACCGCGGCGGACATTCAATGGCGGTAAAACATTGGCAGTACATACCGCTGTGCTCAAAATACACACAACCTAACAAAACAACACCACATTGGTCAGTTCAAACTACACACACCTGACACCCATACACATACCACACCCACACACTCACACCACTATAAAACACATACTCACACTACCCAAAACCCTTTACGACTAGAAAGCATTGCCACCAGAGAAAGATACAGCAAGAGCAGCCACACAACCAGAGCTACATAACCCCATCACTTATACACCACTCACGCACCTTAGATCACACATCCCAACACATCACCCCACACACCCTCACCCATACCACTCACACTACACCCATGGCACCACAACAACACCCCAGGTTCTCAGAGGAGGAGCTAAGGGTCATGGTGAAGGAAATCATCAGGGTGGAACCACAGCTATTTGGATCACAGATGCAGCAGACATCCATTGCTAAGAAGATGGAGCTATGGTGGAGAATCGCGGACATGGTCAACGCCGTAGGACAGCACCCCAGAACAAGGGATGACATCAGGAAGAAGTGGAACGACCTACGGGGGAAGGTGCAATCTGTGCCAGCAAGACACTAGTTCAAAGTACAGACGACTGGAGGTGGATCCCCACCTCCTCCCCCACTACTTACCACATGGGAGGAGCAAGTCTTGGCAATCATGCATCCTGAGGGCCTGGCAGGAGTAGGAGGAGGGCTGGACTCTGGTAAGTCAAATCTCTATTACTATCAGCCCCCCACCTGCATTCCATCACATACCCCCACCCATACCCTTACTCCCATCATTCCACCACCTCCCACATACCCCACCATCACAACCCCCTCATCCCAATACCAAGCCCTGCAATCAACACCAATGCATAGAGAACCCTCACAGACCTGCATGGACACCTATCACCACTGTATGTACACTGGAGAGAATCACCTAGCCCACCAAATAACAACTCACACTAGGCAAATCTGGCAGGGCAATAACAACCATGGGGGGAAACACAGCCATGCACAATACGTCAAACGCAGAAAAAATAAAACTGCAATTACATCCCCATAGGCATCCCAGCCAATGTCATCAGAGAAGAGGTGCCGGCAACATCCAGTCCCCCCAGAGAAGAGGCCCACAGTGATGACAGCACCTCTGGTCGCCTGGATGTGGATGACCAACCTGGCCCATAAGGGATCTACGGACAGTCGGTTACCGAGGCACAGTCTCACTCTACCAGAGAGCCTCCCCCCTCAGGAAACACCACCACAGCACCCACCGAGCGGGCCCCTACCTCTGTCCCCGGGACACGTCAATCAGCAGTGTGCCCACCACTACAGGAACCCCAGGCCACCTCACAAACACAAGACGATCAGGGATGTGGGGTCAGTGGCAGTGGGCACACGGTTCAGGGGACGGAGGCACAGGCCAACAGGGAAGCTGGGAGGACTGCTATGCGACAGGGGGAGGACAGGCCCAGGGAACCAGCTCTCCAGGAGACACTCACCGTGATCCTGGGAGCATACCAACATTCCCAGGACATGCTGGGCCAGATACTGGACAAGTTGCAGGAGAACATGCGGCTGCAGGAGGGACAGTACCTGGGGATCAGGGAGGACTTGAAGGACATCAACACCAACCTGGTCTCCATTGCAGGGGTGCTGGCAGACAGGGCCAACACTATGAGGGAGGAAGTGGCACACCACCGGGCCCCTGAGACTAGCCAAACCGATGAACAGCCCTCCACCTCCACAGCCGCTAGTGGACAGGAGGCCCCGACACAGGACCAACAGACCACCAGCACCCTTACCCCTGCAGAAGGAGAACCACCCCATAAACATTCCCTGCTATTCAGGCAGAAGCTAGAGATTATTGCCAAGACTCCCTCCAGGAAATGAGACTCTCCTGATTGTCACCCTTGTGTCCAACTCTGTCCACCTTGAACAGCCATTGCTCCCCTTCCGATGCCCCCTTGGACAATGCACATGTGATACAAATAGACTGGACTCTATCCTGGACTTTCCTCCATCATCGCCCCAGCCCAATGCACTTCCCCCCTACTTCTGAGCACTTCTAAACACCCTTTGAAAAAATACAAGTATGGAGTATGTCAAATGATTTAAGTATGTATTCGTGTATCAAGGTTTAAACATTGCAATTCAACTGTACAGTAATTTATACACAGGAAAGACCTGTAGTTGGCTACAGTGAATACACCAGTAGCGATGGTGGGGGACCAATATCTGCAAATAGAGATACCAAAGAGTACAGTGAGGGGCCAGAGAAGTGGGAAAAACAGCCTGCCAGTAACAATGTCAAACACAAAACTTTCAATGTAAAGTGAAATTACAGTGTCTTACCTGTGTGTCATTGGAAGTATTGTTGTATAATAGCACTTCTGTTGTCCCCATCCTCATCCTTTGCCTTCTCATCTTCACTGTCCACTGGGTCCACTGCTGCCACATGCCCATCTTCAGGCTCACCTTCCTGCAGAAAAGGCACCTGGCGATGCAAGGCAATGTTGTGCAACATACAGCATGCCACGATGATCTGGCAAACCTTCTTGGGTGAGTAGTACAGGGATCTACCTGTTAGATGGAGGCAACAAAACCTGGCATTCAGGAGGCCAAAGGTCCTCTCTATAATTCTTCTTGTTCGCCCAAGTGCCTCATTGTAACATTCCTCCGACCTTGACTTGGGATTCCTCAGAGTGGTCAGTAGCCATGAGAGGTTGGGGTAACCAGAGTCACCTGCAAATATCGAGGGACAACTGTTAACCACACACTAACCCTTAGAGCCCACACCATACCCATACACCAACATATACTGGGTGGGAACCAGGGGTCACTTATTAGCCACACCCTGTGCCCCTGGAGTTGAGCCATCACATTTGGGATGCTGCTATTCCTCAGGATGAAGGCATCATGCACAGACCCAGGATACTTTTCATTGACGTAGGAGATGCACTGCCAAACACACCATCTGCACATTCATGGAGTAAAAGCTCTTTTGATTTTTGAAGACCTGTTCATTTCACCCGGGGGGACAAATGCAATATGTGTTCCATCAATAGCCCCAATAATGTTGGGGATATGTCCCATTGCATAGAAATCAGCTTTCACTGTGGCCAAATCCTCCACATGGGGGAAAACGATGTAGCTGCACATGTGTTTAATTAGGGCAGACAGCACTCTGGTCAGCACGTTTGAGAACATTGGCTGAGACATTCCTGCTGCCAATCCCACTGTCACTTGGAAGGAGCCAGTTGCCAGGAAATGGAGCACTTTTAGCACTTGCACAAGAGGGGGGATCCCGGTGGGGTGACGGATAGCAGAGATTCGGTCAGGCTCCAACTGGGCACACAGTTCCGTGATTGTAGCCCTGTCAAGTCTATAGTTGAGGATAATGTGCCTGCCCTCCATTGTTGCCAAGTCCACCAGGGGTCTGTACATGGGGGGATATCTCCATCTCCTATCCATCCGCAGTGGTTACAAACTATGGGGTAAAATAGTGAGCAGCTGGTCATTATCTCTACATTCCAACCACTACAGTTCAATGCATATTGTGATTGTAACAGTATTTTGTTGGAGATGTCCAAATTGTGCATTTGTGTACCTTGACGCAGTTAGGATCCATGGCCTGCTTCCCCCCCCCCCCTTCAAATGGTGTCTGCCTGTCCTGTATGGAGGGACAGGTGGAAATGCGGTAATTCAGCTGACGTGCGCCGTTGCGCGAGGCGGTCGAGAACCGCTGTGCAACTCCTCATTGGTTAACATTGGGCCCTATGGGGTACAGTAGCCAATGGTGATGTACACCGGCAGTGACGGTATGCACTGCCGCAGATGTCACCACCATTTTCTATCTATTTCCTCATTTGCTACCTGACCTTCAACAGGAGAGGACCTACACTGCATGTGCTGCTGTGACCTGTGTCTGGAACTGACCATGGCTCGTGTGACTGGGGAAAGGGCCCATGCCTTCACCTCGGCAGAGTTGGAGCGACTGGTGGATGGGTTCCTACCCCAGTACTGAATGCTGTATGGGCCTCCAGACCAACAGGTGAGTACACCGTGAGTACGATGCATGGTGCATGAATGCATGGAGTGCTGTGTGTGAAGGCCTCATATAGGGGGTGGGTGGTGGATGGGCCATGGGCAGCGTGCAGCATATATGGTCAACCACGTCTGTGCTAATCGGGATGGGAAGAGGCATGGTGGGCCATGAGTGTAACAGGCAGGACAGTCGGACTAATACCTTGCACTGTGTCTATTTCCCTGCAGGTCAGCGCCCATCAAAAGAAGGGTATATGGCATGCCATTGCCAAGGACGTGCAGACCCTGGGGGTCTACAGCAGGCATAGAGACGCAGGGCATGGAAGACCACGGAGGCCCAGCTGGGGATGGCCTCTCAACGAGGAAGGGGTGCCCGTTGAACCCTGACCCACCTGATGGCTTGCATACTGGCGGTGACCCTAGCCGGAGCTAGATGGGCGCTTGGGGGCATCACAGCAGCCACAAGGGGGTGAGTGCAGTGCCCCAATTTACAACTTGCACCTGGTGGGGTAGTATCCGGGTGGGCCCTGTGGGTGCCCCTAGGCCAGGCCTGCAATTGCAGGGTAGGTCCATTGTTGGGCAGGGTTCTGATGTGAAAGTACTCCAACCAAGCTAGTAGGCATCCACTACTGGGCAGGGGCCTGTGGGTCTCAGGTATGCTGCAATTGGCATTAGGTGCCCCTATCCATGGCCTGGTGACTTGCATTGTGACTGGAAGTGCATTGCCTAATGCGCAGGGCTGTTCTATGTGTGTGAGTGTGTTGTGTACGCCAGCGGTGGTGTTGTTGGCGCCATTGACCAAGTGTATCCTTTGTGTCTTTCCCTCCCTTTTTGTTTTGTCACCCTGTCCTTATGTGCTTTAGCATCATCTGGCGGAGGAGCAGAGGGACCGGCGACGGAGGGAGCTGCATCCCACAGGGCCCAGGAGGCTAAATCCACTGACGGTGAGTGCACCAGTGGGACAGAGGGCGAGGGGAGTACCACTGCAGATTCAGCAGGGGACAGTTCGGAAACGGATACCTCCTCCGATGGGAGCTCCCTGGTTTTGGCGGACACTTCTGTGCCCACCCCAGATACAGGTACAGCCACCACGCCCCCTCAGCAGACCCTCAGCAAGTTTACCGTGCCCGCTCACCCAGGAGGGTGGGCATCTCCTTCACCCCAGGCACCACAGGCCCTGCCCCAGTTAGCCCTGCTGCCCTGAGTGAGGATGTTATTGACCTCCTGCGATCCATCTCTGTTGGGCAGTCAACCATAGTGAATGCCATCCAGGGGCTGGCAGCCCAAATGCAACAGACAAATGCATTCCTTGAGGGCATACAAACTGGCTTTGCGGCCCAACATAGATCAATCCAGGCTCTGGCCTCCTCTCTGATGGCAACCATTGTCCCTGTTTCCAGACCCCCTCCAAATTCCTCTGCCCAATCCCATTCCCCTCAACCCCAACCTATCCCAAGCACACATTCAGACCAGCATGCACACAAGACAACACACAAGAGTGGACATGGCAAACACAAGCACCACACTTCATCCCACAGGCAGTCACACAAACACCATCCAGAAGCAGATATACCAGCATCCACTGCCTTCATTGTGGCCCCCTCCTCCTCATCGTCCACCTCCCTCCCTGTTGCGTCTCCACTCACACCTGCATGCACTACATCCTCATCCACTACCACCATCCCCAGCACACCTAACAGTATACGCCCCTCAGTGGCAGTTACCACCCCCACATCCATGCACACGTCCCCTGTGTCCTCTCCCACTGGGTCTGTGACCCCTCCTCCCAAAGTACACAAACGCAAACACTCAGACACCCAACAGCCATCAACCTCACAACAGCATCCAGCCCATGCATCTGCACCTAAACACAGCAGTCACCTCCTACCATCACTCCCTCTTCCTCCACTCCCAAACCATCCTCTTCTTCCCACCCCAATGTCCCTAAAAAGCTTTTCCTCTCCACCATTGACCTCTTCCCTACCCCTACCCCCGTCCCTCACGTCAGGCCAGTGCAGTCAAAACCCAGGCAAGCACCTCAGCCACCCAGTTAACGGGCACAGTCGTGTCCCCAACTACTCCAGGTGGGAAAGGTGGCCACCAGCCAGGCAGACGGAGAAGGTGCCAGCCCCAAGTGTGTTGAGGAAGGACAAGGCGTCAGCCCCAGCTGCAGGACCGAAGGGCAAGCAGGCAGCACCAGCTGCAGGAAAGAGGGGCAAGGGGCCTAAAACAGCAGGCAGTAGAGACTGGTGCAGGGATTCAGTCGGAGCCCCCACCACCAACCATTGCGGTGCAGCCGTCTGAGGCTGCAGAGGAAGGGCTGGAGCCTCCCCCCACCACTGCCAGCACCACCACCTGCACAGCCACCTGCACCGCCACCAGCACCACTACCAGCAGCAGCAGCTCGAGTGGGCAGCCGTCCGAGGTTACAGAAAAGGGCTGGAGCCTCCCCCCACCACTGCCAGCACCGCCACCTGCATCGCCACCTGCACCACCACCAGCACCACTGCCAGCAGCAGCAGCCCCAGTGAGCAGCTGTCCGAGGCTGCAGGGGAATGGCTGGAGCCTCCCCCACCACTGCCAGCACTGCCACCTGCACCGCCACCAGCACCACTGCCAGCAGCAGCAGCCCCAGTGGGCATCCGTCTGAGGCTGCAGGGAATGGGCTGGAGCCTCTCCCCACCCCTGCCAGCTCCACCAGCAGCACCACCATTACTACCACTGAGCAGCCATCACCGCCGGCAGACAGTGTACAGTCCTGACTCCATGGGTTGTTGTGCGGCCTGGCCCCAGAAAATCCTGTGGATCTGACACCCAGGTGAGAGACTGTGACTTTGCACCACCAAGTTCTGCATTACAGGGCTCAATGCCCCCTCCAGAACGAGTGGAGAAGTCATCAACTCATCCCTTCCTCAACAGGATGAAGCTCACTGGGCACAATGCCCCCTCCAGAACCAGTGGAAGAAGCCATCCACTCACCCCATCCTTCACAGTATGAAGCTCACTGGGCACAATGCCCCCTCCAGAACCAGTGGAGAAGCCATTCACTCACCACGTCCTCCTCAGGATGAAGCTCACTGGGCACAATGCCCCCTTCAGAACCAGTGGAAGAAGCCATCCACTCATCCCATCCCCCTCAGGATGAAGCTCACTGGGCACAATGCCCCCTCCAGAACCAGTGGAAGAAGCCATCCACTCACCCCATCCTCCGCAGGATGAAGCTCACTGGGCACAATGCCTCTACCAGAACCAGTGGTCAAGTCACCCACTTGAGAGACTGTGGCCTTGCACTCCCCAGGATCAAGCACAGGGCATGTTGCCCCCTCCAGAGCCAGTGGGCAAGTCACCCACTTGAGAGACTGTGGCCTTGCACTCCCCAGGACCAAGCACAGGGCATGTTGCTCCCTCCAGGACCAGTGGCATTGTACCATCTTCTGCCCGAGGTGACCCCCCCCCCCCCCCCCATACCCCGTCCTCCTGAGGTGCCTGGCTATTTTCAACTTGATGCCCCTGCAGTGTTCTCTCCGTGTTGTTGCAGGAGTGAGGTGGGGCCTTGGACTATGTGTTGTGGCCCTCTGGCCCACGGACATTGAGGACTGGGCAGTGTCCCTACATTTGTAAATATGTATATACTTGGGGATTCAGATGCACGTATTTATAGTATTTTATCTTATTACACTCACTTTAAGCAATTCATTTTGTCCTTGCATTATTTCTGAGGGGTACAGGGTGAATATGTAATGTTGGTGCATCTTCTTGTGTGTATGGTGTTGGGGTGGGGGTGTTTCATGTTGCATGTGTGTGTCACTCTCTTTTCCCCCCGTGCTCTAGGCTGCAGTACTCACCGTGGTCATCTTTGCCGGCGTTGGTGTTCGTAGTGGAGCAGATGGTAGAAGAGCATGGGGAACACATGCGACTCGGGCTCCATGGCGGAGTGGTTCTTCCTTGAGTCTCTAGAGGTGAGTTGTTTCCCTTCTGTGCACTGTTTCTGCCTGGCTTTTGAATTTGTTGGTACAGCCCTGGAAAAGGTGGCGGATTGGTGTGTCATAATACAGTTGGCGGAACATTGTCTTCCGCGTGGCTGTAGGTGGTTACTGCCGTGGTGCCTGTTGATTTCGCCCTGGCGGTCGGTGTGTTAAAGTGGCTGTTTATCTGAGCGGTTTCCGCCGTGATCATAATTTCATATTTATTACTGCTGGTCTGTTGGCAGTATTACTGCTGCTTTATCGCCAACCGTCGGGGTTGTAATGAGGGCCATAATCTGTTTGTTGTCTGAGAACCTTTTAGTGTTTTCACATCTGTCTGTTGCAGGACTGCGTCCAAGATTTTTGATTACACCACATGAAGTATTGGTACTGATGAAGGCATTTGGGGCCACATGTTAAAAAATTTAAGAATTGCAATTTCCTAAATGTAATTCGTATTGATCGCAATAGGGATATTGCAATTCCTAATGTAAGAAAACTTACATATATTAGATAGTGTGTCCTAATGGGTCACAAATCGACCTACCTCATGAATATTAATGAGATAGGTCACAATTTGCGACCCATTAGGAATGATAGTCTTCACAGGGATGCTGGCCGGCTGGGGTCAGTAGACCTTTAAGCCTGTGACTGCTTTTAAATAAAGCATTTTTTTAATGTGGCCTGTTTTGCTTAAAGGAAAATGAGAGCAGGGCTGGTCTGTGGGACCACTGCCTGCTCTTAAAAAATAAGTTTTACTAATTCTCAATGGGGAAGGGTACCACTGGGACTGATTCACATTTGCAAATGGGTTACCAACTCCTTCAAGGAGTCCATTAGAAAATGCCGGCCTGTAGGCACTGGGAGCAATAAACATTCATTTCACCTTAGTTTAATATGCATTAAATATATGATGAATACAAAATTTCCTCTCTATCTCAAGTTTATTAATCTGAGGTCTACTTTTGATCTGGTATGCCAACAAAAACTATAGAGTAGCTTCACCTGCTCGGTGTTGACCCTCCTTTGCTGAAAGGTATGAAAGTTCTCCATTCCTATAACACAGCATGTGTTTGAGTTCCAGCCCCGCCTTTCCTATTCCTTTGGGAGTTTGGTAGGGTTGCGTAACAGCACCATTATTATTTAGCTTATTTATTTTATTTTTTTCAAATGTTTTATTGAGAATGAAGCATAGAAAAATAACATCATATAAGAGAATGACAATGCAAAAAGAAAAGCAAGGATTACATATACAATAATGTACTCCCGATGTTTTAATAGCCATGATCGTCAAATCCAAAAGGATGGGAATCCGTGCAATGCAAGTACCCTCTACAGGGGACATGCCCACAGCTGCTAAGAATGTTCATACATGGATCCGTGAGTCTAATCCCAGTTCAGTACCTCCTTCCGAAGTGAGGAGCAGGTCACTATATAACAGTATGGGGGTCATTCCAACTTCGGCGGGCGGCGGAGGCCGCCCGCCAAAGTTCCCCCGCCAGAAGACCGCACCGCGGTCAAATGACCGCGGCGGTCATTCTGACTTTCCCGCTGGGCGGCATGGGCAGTGCAGGGGCCCCCAGGGGCCCCACGACACCCGTTCCCGCCATCCTGTTCCTGGCGGTAAGAACCGCCAGGAACAGGATGGCAGGAAGGGGGTCGGAATCCCCATGGCGGCGCCATGGAGGATTCCTATGGCCAGGGGAAAACCGGCGGGAAACCGCCGGTTTCCCTTTTCTGACCGCGGCTTTTCCGCCGCAGTCAGAATTAGCCAGGAAGCACCGCCAGCCTGTGGTGGTGCTTCCGCGGTCATTGGCCCTGGCGGTCCATGACCGCCAGGGTCAGAATGACCCCCTATGTCTGGTCAAAGCCGAAAAGAAGTTGGGGCATGGTACTTCGGCGCGCTTCTATAATGATCACAAATGTGTGGGTCTAGGAGATTGGTGCCTAGCAAGAGGGAGAGCACTCTACAGCAGGGGCCTTTAAGAAACAAGAAACAAGGGGAGCAGCGAGCTGTGACAACATTGTGAAGGGAGCGAGGGCATCGGGAGGGCAATAGTGACCATGGAGAGTCCTCAGCTCATGGCAATAGGATGTTAAGCAGCAATGTGATGCAAGATATAGAATGTATAATGGTAGGGACCATATACTGTTGTGAGGGAAAGAAAGAAGAGGAGGGATGTAAGAAAGAAGAGAAGAGAGGGGGCTCAGGAAGGAGGTAAAGATATGTAAAAGAGCAAGTGAGAGGAAGGGGGTGGAAATTGCGAGTGCAGGGAGGGGGTTAGGGAGGCCAAGGAATGGAATGCAGGAAACAAGGAGATAGCGAGAGGAAAGAGAATGTTGTTCAGGAAAAGGGGGAGGGGATGGTGGCAAGTAGATTAACCGGGAAGAGAGGGGGCGTGGGGATTGGGTAAGGGAAAGGCGGGAGGATGTGAGTGGGAGACAGGTTAAGAGAAAAGGGTAGCAGGGAGGGCTGGGGCAACCGCGGTAGGGGAAGCCAATGAGGGAAGGCAGCAGTCCCAACTTTGTCACAGTGTGGAGTGAGGTCAGTAAGACTTCTGACCCCACCACACTCTGTGACAAGGTGTTACTGATTGTCCGTGCATGCCCATATGGGGAAGATGTTACTAAACCTTCTTTCTTTTCCCTTGTTCCAGAGGAGCTTGCGGAATCCTACGCCATTATTTGGCCGTCATCAGCGAAGAGCAACGTGTAGCTGGCGGGGTTGCTTGAAATGCCCCGCCAGCTACACGTTGCTCTTCGCTGATGACGGCCAAATAGCCAGAAACACGTGTCCGAAGATACGGCACTCGCCGCACCAACTTATGGTGAAAAACTTTCAAAACTCTATTCAAATTTGTGCTAATGACTGCATTTACCATGATGCCTTGGGGTCACAAATGCTGGAATGGAAGACAGGGTGCTCCCCATTTTGATTGTTGTAATTAAGGCCCCCGTGAGCCTCTGAGCTGACGAGCTCGGGTGAAGCACCTGTGGGCCTTCTTGAGTGGTACTTAAACCTGTGAATACTTTCAAGGCGGCATTTCAAGCAACCCCGCCAGCTACACGTTGCTCTTCGCTGATGACGGCCAAATAGCCAGTAACACGTGTCCGAAGATACGGCACTCGCCGCACCAACTTATGGTGAAAAACTTTCAAAACTCTATTCAAATTTGTGCTAATGACTGCATTTACCATGATGCCTTGGGGTCACAAATGCTGGAATGGAAGACAGGGTGCTCCCCATTTTGACTGTTGTAATTAAGGCCCCCGTGAGCCTCTGAGCTGACGAGCTTGTGGTCACAAATGCTGGAATGGAAGACAGGGTGCTCCCCGTTTTGACTGTTGTAATTAAGGCTCCCGTGAGCCTCTGAGCTGACGAGCTCGGGTGAAGCACCTGTGCGCCTTCTTGAGTGGTACTTAAACCTGTGAATACTTTCAAGGCGGCATTTCAAGCAACCCCGCCAGCTACACGTTGCTCTTCGCTGATGACGGCCAAATAGCCAGAAACACGTGTCCGAAGATACGGCACCTGCCGCACCAACTTATGGTGAAAAACTTTCAAAACTATATTCAAATTTGTGCTAATGACTGCATTTACCATGATGCCTTGGGGTCACAAATGCTGGAATGGAAGACAGGGTGCTCCCCGTTTTGACTGTTGTAATTAAGGCTCCCGTGAGCCTCTGAGCTGACGAGCTCGGGTGAAGCACCTGTGCGCCTTCTTGAGTGGTACTTAAACCTGTGAATACTTTCAAGGCGGCATTTCAAGCAACCCCGCCAGCTACACGTTGCTCTTTGCTGATGACGGCCAAATAGCCAGAAACACGTGTCCGAAGATACGGCACCTGCCGCACCAACTTATGGTGAAAAACTTTCAAAACTATATTCAAATTTGTGCTAATGACTGCATTTACCATGATGCCTTGGGGTCACAAATGCTGGAATGGAAGACAGGGTGCTCCCCGTTTTGACTGTTGTAATTAAGGTTCCCGTGAGCCTCTGAGCTGACGAGCTCGGGTGAAGCACCTGTGCGCCTTCTTGAGTGGTACTTAAACCTGTGAATACTTTCAAGGCGGCATTTCAAGCAACCCCGCCAGCTACACGTTGCTCTTCGCTGATGACGGCCAAATAGCCAGAAACACCTGTCCGAAGATACGGCACCTGCCGCACCAACTTATGGTGAAAAACTTTCAAAACTCTATTCAAATTTGTGCTAATGACTGCATTTACCATGATGCCTTGGGGTCACAAATGCTGGAATGGAAGACAGGGTGCTCCCCGTTTTGACTGTCGTAATTAAGGCTCCCGTGAGCCTCTGAGCTGACGAGCTCGGGTGAAGCACCTGTGCGCCTTCTTGAGTGGTACTTAAACCAGTGAATACTTTCAAGGGGGCATTTCAAGCAACCCCGCCAGCTACACGTTGCTCTTCGCTGATGATGGCCAAATAGCCAGAAACACTTGTCCGATGATACGGCACCTGCCGCACCAACTTATGGTGAAAACCTTTCAAAACTCTATTCAAATTTGTGCTAATGACTGCATTTACCATGATGCCTTGGGGTCACAAATGCTGGAATGGAAGACAGGGTGCTCCCCGTTTTGACTGTTGTAATTAAGGCTCCCGTGAGCCTCTGAGCTGACGAGCTCGGGTGAAGCACCTGTGCGCCTTCTTGAGTGGTACTTAAACCTGTGAATACTTTCAAGGCGGCATTTCAAGCAACCCCGCCAGCTACACGTTGCTCTTCGCTGATGACGGCCAAATAGCCAGAAACACATGTCCGAAGATACGGCACCTGCCGCACCAACTTGTGGTGAAAAATTTTCAAAACTATATTCAAATTTGTGCTAATGACTGCATTTACCATGATGCCTTGGGGTCACAAATGCTGGAATGGAAGACATGGTGCTCCCCGTTTTGACTGTTGTAATTAAGGCTCCCGTGAGCCTCTGAGCTGACGAGCTCGGGTGAAGCACCTGTGCGCCTTCTTGAGTGGTACTTAAACCTGTGAATACTTTCAAGGCGGCATTTCAAGCAACCCCGCCAGCTACACGTTGCTCTTCGCTGATGACGGCCAAATAGCCAGAAACACGTGTCCGAATATACGGCACCTGCCGCACCAACTTATGGTGAAAAACTTTCAAAACTATATTCAAATTTGTGCTAATGACTGAATTTACCATGATGCCTTGGGGTCACAAATGCTGGAATGGAAGACAGGGTGCTCCCCGTTTTGACTGTTATAAGATCAGAGTTGATTAAAGCAGCGCATGAGGGGGTAGCATCTGCCCATGCTGGTTTGGCGGCTAAAATATCATTGTTGCAAGCACGTTATTGGTGGCCAGGTCTATACAAACAGGCCAAGCAGTATGTCCTTTGTTGTGACATCTGCCAACAAATTAAGGTTCCCAGCACAAAACGCCCTACGCAGACACCTCTCCTAATTTCCAACAAACGTTTACAATGTGTGTACTTGGACCATTGTGGTCCCCTAACACCAAATAATACACACAAATACATTTTAGTCGCTGTTGACTCTTGCTCCAAATTTCTATGGCTGTGTCCACAGTGCTCGGCTGACGCTCAGATTGTCATTAAAGATTTGCGAGCCTTTATCAGTACATATGCAGTTGCGGCTTTCCACTCGGACAAGGCCCTGCTTTTGCCTCCAGTGCTTTTAGGGACACCATGGCTTCATTAGGGGTCCAACTCCATTACTCGTCTCCATTTCACCCCAAGGGAAATAGTGTCGTGGAGCAACGAAACCGTGATTTAAAGCAGTCCTCAACAGACACAGTCTTAGGTACAGGTCGTAGTTGGCTTAACCACCTGTATGGAGTTCAGACAGCACTTAACAATCTGCCTAGTAGGTCCCTGGGAGGCTGTACTTCATATGAAGGCCTGTTCGGAACTTGAATGTATGTTCCAGGTCTTGATGGTCCTGGCGTATAGGCGGCAGAAACACCCTTTGACATAAATGAACGTGTCACCGTTTTACAGGAATTACAACAGTTCCGTGACAACAACGCTTCTGCCAGTGCTGACTCCACAGGAGTTAAGGATGTGCCAGTAACACCTACTGGCTGGATTCCTAAAGTTGGGGATCTAGTATGTGAAAAGGTTGCTGTGAAGAGGAGTTTGGTCCTTCATATCGTGCGCCGGTCCTAGTCATACATGGTACGCGAACTGTCATTCTACCACAATTGGCTGGTGCTAAAGAAAATCGCTTTGTAACTATAGACAATGTCAAGTTACACCATGTGGCCAATCCTGCACTGCAGACCAAGAGTAACGGCCAGTAGTTCCCGAATCCCTCTCACTACTGGTGAAGAAGTCCCTCTACAAGTTGTGAGCAGCAACACGGACACCTGTCCGAGCTTGGGGAGAGTGGAAAATGATCATGCATTGGGTTGACTGACATCTGTTTCAACAAAAAAAACAGAAATAATTGATCGATTTGGCACAACTTCAACACAGACAGATGGCGTCATTTATTCTGAACCACCGCGGGAAACCCCCTCCAGTTCGACAAACACAGCTCCAGCTTTTGCATGAACTGCTTCTGGATACTTTGCCGACGCCAACAACACCTTTTGGGCTTATTCGCCTCTTCTGCATCTGAACTGTCAAGACCACGTAAGCTGATAAACTGGCTTAAAACAAATCACTATATTCCTCCATGGAACTATCTGTGGGTTTCTTTAGATGTCCTAGCTTTCCTCCTTTGGATTGGGTTTGTCATAACATTCTTTTTATTAAAAAATTGTCATTTTCTTCCTGAAAGACCAACAATTGAACTGGTGGATGAGGTTCTAAAACCCCATTTTTTCTTCTCACAGGTCCGCAGAGACTTGACCTTTGTGAACATTTCCGCTATACCAATTCCTGATGGGATTGTTTGGGATAAAGTAACATTTGATATATACGGGCCCACAGAGGTCATTCAAATACCATATGTGTTTAAACTTTCAATGAACGATGTAATAATACTCAGAGTTGTTTCTGATGACTGGGATGTGAAAACAGTTGATTCTATGATGACTGAATTACAGTATTATACTGTATTTAAAAGTGAAGATGTTAATCAATCGTATGAAATTTATGGTGATATGTTTTGCTATAATTATTATGGACACCATTTCATCCAGAGAGCAAGTACCGCAAAGACTATTTTTAATTACACACAATGGGAACATTGTCCAACTCCACCACAAGGGAGTTCTAAAATGTATACTGAAAAGTTTGCATATTTTTCTGGGCACAATGTTAAAAATTAGGCTTAGCAAAGGTTAAGGAATTGAAATGTGCCCAGTATTCCTGCCCCTGCAAAAATTCACAAAGGGCAAAAATACATAAATGCAACTGAAGATCAGCTCGATGAAAGGGTCCAGAATGGCACGCTTAATGCTTCACTTGCATGTCATGGTGGGTGGTTACTGTGGCCAATAGATACCAATGGGTGTCATAAATGTTTTCTTAACTCCACGGGGTTTTAGAACTAGTAGGCCGGACCCTCGATATGTATCATCTGAACATGCTGGTATAGTAACAACATACAGTGTAGGGAAATTATGCCAGCAATGGTTGAAGAGTTCCTCACTAGATGCGGTTAAAGAACACCTAAGTCTCCTGTCTAATAACACTGATTTACAGGACTTCCTGTTAGGCCCCAGAAAAAAACACAGAAAGCGTTTCTTATATGAAGTATATAATGAAATGTGGAATCTTTCTCAACAAGAAGCAGCTGCCCGGTTAAGGCAAATAGACCAGGAAAATTTACATAAGGCATTAGCTGTTGTAGATAATGGGATTAATACCCTGTCCGACCGGATATAAACCCTAAATAATATCGCTTCTTCTGCGATAGACATAATACAAAGTGATATGTCTTCTTTACACCATAGACAGAGTCAACTAAGGTCCATTATGCAGTTGTGTTGGATACTTCAAACACTGAAGGCAAGTTGCGTTCCCTGGTAACATGTTAGCCCAAGGGACATATTTTCTACATTTAACTTAACGTGACAACAACAACTAATGTCTAAGAAAGAAGTGACTTATGTCATGTTAAACATCGAGAAGTTAGAAAAGTTGCCTTTTACTGTGGCTGAAATACCATCTGCTAAATGGTTAATACACAGGGTCATTAATCTGCCTATTTCAACACTTCAATTCACGTCCTGTTTAAAGCACATTCTGGTATGCAGATATGAAAGGCTGGGATCGTTACATCTATGAGGTGTGGGAGCTGCCCTTCTCGTACAAATGTCTCAGTGGCATGAAAGAGGTCTTTCTTAGCAGTAGTGAATGCAAGACTTCTGTCAGCCATTCGATGACTTGCACAAGGCGTGTAACGGTTCAGCAGCGAACTTGGCTTGTTATCTGAAGGGAATTCCAGTCCCCTTGGTTAGACCTACGTTCCAGGTGCTTTAAAATGGCAGCTATGTTCTCCTCAATAGTGAAGACTGTTGTGGGATGCGAGCCGGAATAGTTTATGTTGTTTCGGTCTCTAAGATTGTTACATGCTGCGGGAATGTACTTTTTCCTCCCACCGGACGAAAAGAGGTAGCTGACATTTGGCCCCATATTGCTACTTCTAATGTGAATTTTGACAAGTTGAGCAGACTCAGGGCTTTATTGTTCCAAAAACATGTGGCACTCACATCTGCACACGAGACCTATGCACTTCAGGTGGATAGGTCATCAGCTGAGATACAGTCCCTTTTAAGTACCAACTTTCTGAGACACTTTGGTGAACTCGTGGGACAAATATTTAATGTGTCCAGTACTACTGGAATCACAAATTTTTTTAAGGCTGTTGGTTCTGGTTTCATTTACACATTCTCCATATTCGGTTTAATACCATCAGGCATCCACTCAAAATTCTCCAGTATTTTCGCTGGGATTTCCAATTACTTTGGCTATAATAGGTGGCATTTTGCTATTGCTACTTTTTTTGCACAATGGCTGTCCCGTTGCAACAAGGAGGAATGGAAGTGCTCCCACAGCGCAGCTGTGTCGTTAACACATGATGCAGTACTTTGGAGCAACACTCCTGGAGCAATTGGAGTGTGACTGGTCTCTGTCATTCAGACCGGTTTTGCATTGTGGGTAGCCCATGTTTTGGTGTCTCTGATGCTTGTTCAAACATGGACTGAAAGTTTGTCATTCTACTCAGTGCTTGCTTTCATTGGACGCTGATCTGTTGATGTTCTTGCTGAGAACATGCGCGTTGATGGTGCGTTTGCTGTGGAAAGCTGCTTAAGAGTTGCTCTTCCTGAAGGATGCAGCTCTGAACTCATTAATGGGCACACCACGGGATGCTGCTGCCTTGGCTGAAGCTCAGACTATGGAACAAGAATGCATTTCCAACTTTAACACCTGCCAAAGGGGAAGATTTCCTGTCTTCGATTGTCCGGGATTCTACTGGCAACTTCCAAAATTACACTGACTCTTGAAATTCGGCCGTTTTACGCCACATGTTAACATTTTAAATTGTCCTTTTATATGCTCAAGTGTCCTTTTACTTTGTCATTATTGACATTTTTATATATATATATCTTAGGTTGAGTTTTATTAGCTTTATATATAATTAGGCTTTGAACCACCTTCAACTGGCAAAGGGAGGGTGTTGTGTAGCCATTTTAGTTATAGCTCCATGCACATTATTTTAGCACACTAGGCCTGCCACTGTGCACTTTAACCTAGATATATTTTATTCAGCTTCATTTATTATTTTAACAATAGCCACATTTGTGTTCTTGTTTTATTTCTCTCTCTCTAGCTGTTCTATGCTTAGGTCCGCACTTTGTTCTTAAAACAAGCACTCTGTGCTTCTTTCAAGGCTACAGTAAGATAGGTTGCCGGTAAACTTGGTAAACGTTTTGTTTCTGGTATTCATAGAAACACACACATCCTCATGTAGGGACATTTTCTCAGACATCAGCTGTTTAAAACACTTCCCTGTCCCATACACGTTAGAGGGAGATTCCAGCCAGATGACCACGACTGTATGCTGATTGCTGAACATTTCGCTACAGTTGCTTATGCAGCCTTCAGGACTTTGCCCAGGTATTGGGGATGATGTCTTTCCAGGGGAACCTGAACGGCCGAACTAGAGCTTCACATGCTGTGCTCTAATATAGCCTAGGTAGGAATTAGTCTGTTGACGCTAGTGACAATATGGTAGTGTTATTTCTATGCTTTACTCTCCTTATCACAATTTTAATCCTGTCCTGCTTTATCGTCCTGGTTATTGCAGTATATGCTTTATTGGCTTAGATGCAGTTGCTTCTCTAAAACCTCATTGAAACATATACTGCCTCTTCTTGTCATTGTATATGTGAGACAAATGTAACTGAGAGAAATGGATGAGATTTGAGTGACCACGATTTCCCTGAGGAGTCAGTTGTGTCATGCGCTCGGCTGCCCAATCATCCCTGCTTTTGTGTAGAGATGAGGCACTGCTAATTAGCCAGACCAAAACCTGGATTAGGGCGACAGGTGTCACCTGTTCTGGGTTAAGACGTAGTCTCCCACACCGCTGGTGATTCTACCGCTCAAGCCCAGTAGTCTCATTAGAATAATGAGAGCCTACATGACACATGTAACTGGGTATACAACCATTATTAGATTTAGCTGCCTTAAGACCTATCTTATATTAGATTGGATTCAATAGGAACCATCTGACAAGTGTGTACTTGCATTCTGCCATGGAAGTACTATATATGTAATGCACTAAAGGGTAGCGTTTGGGGGAATATGTAAGAATAGTGTTTAACAATCTAGCCCTGGATTATCTCTGGTGGGACCCTAGTCCACAAAACCGAGAGAGACGTGCAGGCATTAAGAAGGCATATTGCCAATCAAAATTTACTGCTGCTAGAAATACAACAAAACCCCTAACTGTGAACTATGTTCTACTCACAGATAAACTTTACACCCATATTTGTTATTTCAGGAATGATAACATACATTATACATAAAGTTTAGGTTACAAACTTTGCCAACTAGAGAATATTGTTCCAATTGGGTGGCAATCTTGTTCCAAGGATGTCCTTAAATGCCAGGAGGCAAGGATATAATCTTAAACAATTTGCTTGTTTGCACAAAAATAATAGGTCCAAAGTCAATTGGCTCCGCCCACTTTTCAATAAGTTTGGAATAAGGTTTTATCATGATGCCCTACTATTGTGCCACAAGACAGATGATATTAATATAGTCTGCACTGTTGCCTCCTATTTATGGTCTGCCTAGCATATCTTGAGAAAAAAGTAATTGAGGGGTAATATGCAGTACCTGCCTGGCAGGCTGGTTATTCGTATACAATTGATTACAAACTGTTTTATGTATTACCATTATAATGAATGTTTGCTGGTGAGCTTTACTATTTTTTATCAAGACTTACTGCTTACTTAGAAAAGAAAACTGATATTAAGAATAGCCTAAGTAACAACACTGTCAAAGGCAAAAGCTTGATGTCCAAGGCCAGAACTGACAAAGCCAATAATATGGCACTCACAATGTAAATATACAACCTATTGTCTTTGCCAAATGCTTGTTTTAACAATGGTTTACAATCGCTGAGTAAGCCAATATCTTGTCACTTACAATATAAATATATGACCTATTGTCTTTCCCAGTGCTTTGTTTCTCTTTAAATTTTTCCTGACTTTAACTAGGGCCAAATAGTCCTTGATATTATACTATCTCCACAGGTGATACTCTCCTTTACCACTACACTTCTGTCTGGATCATTGTCCCAACCACGGTCATTCTCCCTCTTGCCCAAGCAAAGAAATCAATTTCAATCTGTTCTCCACCTTCCAGCTCCAGCTGACACCTACAACTATAACCGATCTTTGATTGACTCCACGTCAGTTTGATTTGTCTATTTAAATTTTTTTTTGTGGTAAAAATGCATGTCTCATTTCATTTTTTTTGTGTTGTCATTTTTTTTATTATTTTGAGAATGCCAGTATGAGTACATTACGATACAACAATAATAAACAAAAGATAAACACAGATAAACAAAGACTAGCAGATCACGAGTCCCATATGATGGTGTCCATAACCGACAAGGAAAGAAACTTAATTTCAAGATACTTCTATTAAAGATAATCCGGGTAACTACAATGCACTCATATCCTACTTTGTATGTGATAACGCGTCCCTTTATGTTATTTTATTACACATTGGGACTCGTTTTAGGCCAATGAATCTTGTGACCCAGTGGTGAGACACCGTAGGACGAGATAACTGATCAATATGTCAAGCAATATATCAATAATTTCAGTAATGTTTATCACCACAATGCATCTTACTTTAGAAAAAGACATTAATCAAGTTGTCGATGCAACCATGACCTTTCAGCCATGAATAACAACACCTGTTGATAGAATTTTATGAATTTTATTCCCTATTGTTTACAATCTACAAGCAGAAGAGTCAATCTCAAACCAAGAAGCATAAGAGTATAGTCACAATATGACAACTGTGATAAGATTTCATTAATGCAAGAATCACAAACATAAGAACATAGCACGGCGTAAACATAGATCAGAACATAGCAAGTATCATATACGTCTCAGTTCAGCAAAGCGTAACGTCAGTCATTTGTCTACTGCGTCAGTCCGAGTGAACTCTTATTTTAACCCCTAATTAGCATCAGCATGTTGGGCTTCATGCAAAACAATTTAGAACACAAATTTGGAAAACATATAGCTGCGGCCTCTATCCGAAAATGAGCAGTTGGTACCTAGAAAGGAAAAGCAAACAGACAAATTACAAATCGCATTGTCATATTTACCCTCCAGGAATAGGTAAGCACACAGGATCAGTCTTCATCTTCAGGACATCAGTCAAATCGCCATTAGTTTAACCTCATCTAAAGGACAGGGAACACTTCCCTCATGGGGAGGAGTGTAAAGGGCAGTCTATGGGTGAGGATGGTTTATTAAGTCTCAAAGTCACCAGACAGAGTGACAGAGTTTCTGGATGAAATCAATAACATTCCCTACCTAGTTCTAACGTCCCTTCTGTGACATGAGTTTTTATCCCTTTTTCGTAATACCTTCCCCCAAAATTCTATTGGACATTCACTATACCCCACTATCTTTAACCTATCAAATTATGCATTAGGTAATCCAAATTGTCACCCCACGATAATTTATAACACTTTGATTGGTCTTCATAATTGACGTCTTCGGAGGTGGCACATCCGGGGGTTTCTTCACCACTTGGCACGTTTCTCGGGTCATGAGTTCCTTTGTCCATGGTCAAATGTCCTTGTACATTGCTTTAATCTACTTTTGTTTCAAAATTCTATTAAACTCATACTAAGGCATCTAGCATGCGGATGAGAACTGAATCTGTATGGTTACATAAACGGAAAAAAAGGAACAAATGCAGGGTCATGGCCCTTTGCGAGTCAGCACACTGGAAAACAGAGAAAAAAATGCTTTAATATGAGAGCTAGGCAGCTAAATCCACAGCTCACGCTAACTTAAGGCCTACGAGATTTTAATACAAGTGCAATATCGTGAATGTTAATATATAAGCTTGATTAGTCATAATGAAAACAATCATTACTTATAATTGTCATTAGTTTGTGTACATAATGGAAACTTCATTTTTTATGGTCACAATTCAAATGCACGCTAGCAAACCACTATTTATTGTCGTTTTCTATGCAGCACTGTTAATCATTGATATAAGTCTTTCACTTTTAGTATATGTAATATCTAAACTACACTCTCTCAGTCCCTCCTCTGATGACGCTCGTCATCACACAAACCTTTCTCTTTGACCTTTCAATTTTAATTTTTCACCTTGCGCATAATGCGCATTTTGACATCTTGGCCTTTATGTGAACTTTCCCAAATCTCATTGAACATTTTCTCTCTTTCACTTTCTTTGTTTCTTTTAGTTCTTGTAGACCAATTTTTCCTTATTTTATCATTAATTTTGCATACCCCCCCACGATTGTAATAAACAGGCCAAAACAATTAATAGACCCATTAATATTTTTGCAAGGACCCCATTCCAAATGTTGGTAAACCAACTCCCAACTCTGGAAATTCCTTTTCCAAACTTTTCCCAGACACCAAGTTCTTTCAAATCCTTCAAATCTGTACTATCTCTAGTAAGGTTAGTAAGCATACTTCTAATCTTTTTACTATTGTCCGGAATGAATGAGCAACAATGGCGCTCATTGAGCATCTTGCAGACCACTCCACTCTTTGCTAAAAGAATGTCTAAAGCAAGCCGATTCTGAAGAGTCATAGCTCTTTCTGCAGCAAGTTCAGTATCCATCAGTATAGCCCCTGTAAAATTTGTCAGCATGTTATCCACAATAGTAGACAACTTTTGAATCTTCATAGAATTCAAGATAACCCCCACTGAAGGGATTATAGCTCCGAATATATCACCAATGACAGCCGCCACTGATTCTCGTTTTTGTCTAGGATGTTGTAATTCAGACGTTTTAGGTATTTGTTTTAAGTCATCAATCTGGTAAATCTTTGGGAATACTATTCCCAAATAACATGTCCCATACCATCCCTTAGGGAGACAGTAATAAGCATTTAGCCCACAGATGTAATTAATCCCAGGGATCGCTGGATCCTGTCCATTCAACATAAATGTCCATTTACTCTGAAACAAAAACACATGCCTACATTCACTCGTTCCCACAAACAAATTGTCTTGATCAGATTTTGGTCTATACAAAGCCTACCTACATGTAATGCATCTATAGCCAGTCTGCCTTGTGTTTTGATTGCAGTATAAGCATAATCATTTGCATACGTGCATTTTTCTAACCATTTTTCTAATCTCTCCTTCAATGCCTTGCGCCTATCATCAGTGTGATCTAAAAAGCTTTTCTCTACAGGTGATAGTAAGCAAGTCAAATTATTGCGATATGCATAAGCAGTTCCAAATGTAAGAGTTGGCTCAAAGAATCCTCTAACTGTTTTTATATCATGTTCCTTAGTCAATTTATTCAAGAATTCAATCACAGGCACAAAGGTAAACACAACATCCAGATTTGAATAAAAGTATTGCACATGCTCTTGATTATAGAACCTTGTTAGTAGTAAGCTGCAACTAATCCCGTAAGTAAAGGGAGGCTATGACAGGTAACTCCCTCTTGCACAGATGATGGAATCTTCGTACATACGTAACAATCTTTCGCATCCATGGTCTCCACATACTCATTTAGCAAGCGATAGAAGACGTTAGTAGAAAGTTCCCCTTTTGAATTAGTTCCCTCATGCAAGTGTCTTGCATCCTGCTCAAATCTCTCCCACTGTGTTAGGGTTGTAGTTTCAGGTTTTGAGGTAGCATTAATGGTCTCTTTCTCTATCCATGGCATTCCTACAATCACTCCCACTATTATTATTGCACACACAACACCTATTATAAGCCCTAACCAACCACACACTTTACTTCCTTTGCTGCTACTTCTATTATAAGCCATGTCTGTATAGAATCAGATAGTAAATCGACAATCAACTGAAGGATGATAAAAAAATTCTTGCTCTCTGCGTGTATTTACAGTGTCTTCACTCACTCCAGTACCCCCCTTTTTGTCCAATCAGGATAGCAGCTTGTCGTAATCAGGTTTCTCAAAGTCAATCCGTTTCTAGTGTCACTTTCAGTAATTTATAAAGTCTCTCTTTCAGTTTTCAGATTTTCAATTTTAACCAAGTTCTTTTTTTTGTTTGGATCAGTTCAGGTACCGTAGTACTGGCCTGGAACTTCTCGGTCAAAACAGAATGCTAGGAATTCTTGTTGCCACTCAGATGTTGTAGCATACGCCCATTCAGGACCTGTATATCTTCTGTTTGCGACTCTTTTTCTTTTCAGCCTTCGTTCACCCTGTTGTTCTCCTTCACTTAGGTCTTCCACTCGGGATGAATCGTTCTCCTCTATTATTGTGTCTCTTGGTATGTCTCTTATCCTTAAGAGTGGTTTTTCTAGCCAGATATCCTCCTTATGCGTCTCCTTTTGATGTGTCTTTTCAGGACTCTGGACAGCACCCTCCTCTTATACTATGGTGTTTTCACTTGATGGACCTGCAATTAGCTCAGGTGACTCTGGCACACTCTGATTTCTCTATATTATTTCTCCTTCTTCTTCTTCTTCTCCTTCTTCCTCTGGGTCTGTACCGGGTTTGAGCTCTAACCCGTATCTGTCAGCTTCTGGGAGAACCTCTCCTTGATTTAGTTCTCCTGTTGCCTCTACTGAGATGGGCACTCTGTCACCTCTCTCACACTCATTCACTGTTTGAGGGACGAGGCTGTTCTCAGCAAGCTCTCCGGCAGTCTCAGTTCCTTCTTGATTGTTTTCTGGCCATGAGTCTTCTCTTCCTGAAGCTGTTGTGCAGGAAACTTCAAGTTCCTCTTCAGCTGGGCACGTTACCTTTTTTGTATGACTGGCATGTATCCAGTTTGGAATTCCGGCACACTTTACAGCAGTAATGGTCGTCAATATTACTTGATATGGCCCTTTCCAACGTGGTTCCAGACACGACTTTCTCACATGCTTTTTGACAACCACCCAGTCACCAGCTTGTAGAGAGTGGCCTGGATCGCCAATCGGTGGCAATGTGTTAGCTTCCACCTGGTGGGAGAAAGAGCGAATCACATCAGCCAAACCTTTGCAGTAGTCCAACACCATATCATCTGTAATGTTCACTAGAGCGTTTGCGTTTGGTAATCTCATAGCTCTACCCATGAGGATTTCATGGGAGGATAATCCCGTTTTCTTATCTGGGGTGTTTCTCATTTACATCAGCACTAAAGGCAATGCATCTGGCCATTTCATATTGGTAGCTGCGCACATTTTTGCCATTCTCGATTTCAAAGTACCGTTCATTTGTTCTACTAGTCCTGATGCTTCAGGGCGATAGCTACAATGCAGCTTTTGTTCGATGTTAAGTGCGGCACACAGGAGTTTGATCACCTCATTGTCGAAGTGTCTGCCCCTATCTGACTCTATAGAGATGGAAACCCGAACCTTGGTATCAGTTCCCTAAGTAGTAATTTTGCAACTGTAAGACTGACATTCCTACGTGTAGGGTATGCCTCAATCCAGTGACTGAAAACACACACAATCACCAATACGTACTTCAACCCTCCACAAACAGGCATTTCAATGAAGTCCATTTGCATTTTGCTGAACGGACCGCCAGCTCTCCCAATGTGGCTCAAAGTTACCACAGTTCCTTTTCCGGCATTCATCTGTTGACAGATGATGCACCTGTGACAAATGACCTCGGCAGCATGTCTGAATTTTGGATTAAACCAATCGATTTTAAATGACCTAGTCATTGCATCTCTCCCAAGGTGAGCTTGTCCGTGGTATAGTCTGGCAAACTGAGATAGAAGACTGTTAGGCAAGACTAATTTCCCTTCTTCTGAAACTCACAAATCATCTGCCCTTTGTACACATTGCATTCTTTGCCAGGAGCGTTTTTCCTCTTTGCTTGCACGACTCTGTAATGTTTTTAACTCCTCTAACGTGTCAATTACCCGTAATGCAAGGTTCAGACATGTGTCATTTTCAGTTTGTGGCAATAGTTCCCATTGCTCCTTGAACGATATACAGTTCAATGCACAACACCTTGCGACTTGATCTGCATAGCCGTTTCCCATGGACACAAAGTCTTGTGACCTAATATGAGCACTGCATTTCACCACGGCAATTTCAAGAGGTAACTGAATTGCATGTAACAAATCCTTTATTTTTCACCATTTTTCACAGGAGATCCAGATGAGGTCATGAAACCTCTCTGTGACCAAAGTTGGCCAAAATCATGTACAATTCCGAATCCGTATCTGCTATCAGTATAGATAGTGACTTTTAGGTTCACAGCTGCGTGACATGCCTGAGGAAGGGCAATTAATTCTGCCACTTGTGCGGAAAACACTTTCTCGAGCCAGGAGGCTTCAATGATGCCAGCTATAGTGAATACCGCATAGCCAGCTCTCAGTGTTCCAGCAGAATCTCTTAGACAGGATCCATCGACAAGCATAATACAGTCATTTTCTTTCAACTGTGTGTCCTGTATGTCTGGATGAGGTTTGGTACATAGCTCAGTTACCTCAAGACAGTCATGTTCAAATTCTTCCTCATTTTTGATTTCAGTGTTTTCAACAGGAAGTAAGGTTGCCGGGTTCAATACATTACACTGTTTAAGTGAGACATTTGGTGACCCCAGTATAATTGTCTCACATCTTGTGAGACGAGCATTTGTCATGTGCTGAGTTTTAGTTCGAGTCAACAGAATTTCAACTGAATGCGGAACCATTACTGTTAGGGGGTATACCATGACTATGCCTTCACATTGTGTAAGGCTCTGACCAACTGCTGCAACTGCGCGCAAACAACCCGGTAAGGCTGCTGCGACAGGGTCCAAGGTAGCTGAAAAATATGCTACAGGGCGATTTGCATCTCCATGGACCTGGGTTAAAACAGACAAAGAACAAGCATCACGTTCATGACAGAACAGCAGAAAAGGTTTCGTATAATCAGGCATTCCTAATGCTGGTGCCCTGCACATGCATTCTCTTAACTCCATAAATGATTCAAGCTCTTCCTTAGACAAAGCTATGGTATATGGCTCGTCCTTGATCTCTTTGCCTGTCAGTTTTATCAATGGCTTTTAAATGATCGAGAAGTTTGGTATCCACTGTCGATAGTAGCCCACCATTCCCAAAAACATCCTGACATCTCTTTTTGTCGTTGGAGGGTTCATTTGCAATATGGCTGTTATTCTTTCCTTTGATATTCTCCTGGAACCTTTTTCGATCAAATGCCCTAAGTACTTTACTTCTTCCTGACATGATTGTAACTTCCTGGGTGACACCTTATGCCCATTCTTTCCCAGATGATTCAGTAATGCAATGGTATCGTATTTACAACTGTCTCTAGTTTTGGATGCAATCAGCAAATCGTCAATGTACTGCACAAGAGTCGAATTAAAAGACAGTACCAGGGACTCCAAATCCTTTTTCAATATCTGATTGAAGATGGACGGTGATTCTGAAAACCCTTGAGGGATTCTGCACCAACTGTATACCTTATCCAGGAATTTGAAACTGAACAAAAATTGGCTATCCTCATGAAGAGGTATCGAAAAGAAGGCTTGTGACAGATCTACAACAGTAAACCATTCAGCATCACAGGGAACCTGGAACATTATTACTGCTGGATTGGGTACCACAGGGCGACACTTCACCACAATTTCATTTATTTTTCTCAAATCCTGCACAATTCGAACTTTCCCACAGGGCTTTTTCAAACCCATTATAGGAGAGTTACATGGACTGCTCAAATCTTCTTTCAGAACCCCCTGCCTGAGAAAATCTGCAATTATTTGTGACACTTCGATGAGAACGTCTTGGGTCATGTGATATTGTGGCACTTGAGGGAATACTGCATTTGGCTTTATCTGGACTTTGACTGGTTCTACCCCTTTTATTAGCCCTACTTCTTTTCCGGTCAGATCCCATACTTTCTCTGTTACTGTTCCCTGTAACTCGACAGGTAAATCAATCAAGGTGATCATCGGGAATAGAGTAATCAAAGGGTAATCTTCATGAACTGTTCCTGTGTCCTCTTCTGAAGACTGTCCTTCGTCTCCCTTATCATCACTATTTGTCTGCACTTCGATTCCATCATTGGAACAGGTAATCGAGCATTTTGTCTTTCACAGTAAGTCCCTTCCCAGTAGGGATACTGGACTCGAATCACAGACTACAAACCTATGTAGCCCCTGGAAGTTGCCAATCTCGACCTGCACTGGATCTGTAATTGGATTTGTCAAATACTGGTTTGCTGCTCTGGCCACTCTTATAGTACGCCCTGAAAGTGGCAATTTTGGAACCTCAGCACTTCTGACTGTAGAGCGTGTGGCTCCTGTATCAACCAAGAATGAAACCTTGTAACCCATCACCTTTCCTTCCACATATGGACCCCTCTGATCCACCTCTAAGGATGCTGCAAGCCTGCACTCTTCACTGTCTGAGCTATCGTCTGTCCATTCCCCATTCATGCCATTTTCACCTCGTAATGGGAACTGTTGTACTGTATTATTTTGACTCATTACTTGACCTGTGACCTGTTGAGGAACCATCACCTGTTGCTGTCCCATCGGAGCCATTGCTAATTGCATTTGCTGTCTAGGTACCATAGGAATCTGCTGTTGTGTTGGTTGCATTTGCACTGACTAAAAACGCGGCATTTGTATCTGCTGTATGGGCTTTACCCCTTGCATTTGTACTAAATTGTTCTGAAAATTCGGGTTTTGATGCCTCATTTTCTGGCCCGTACATTTTGTAATGTACCAACGTTAGCACTTTGCTGAACAACACCATCCTGCACCATATTTGGGCACTCCCGTTTCCAGTGCCCCACACCCCCGCACGTGTGACATGGTGACGTCTTTTTCACCCCTTGCACGTCGTTTTGAACCACAACAGTATTTAAGTCTGGACCGCGATTCACAAACCCTCGGCCTCGACCTCTCGGCTGTGTCTGAAACACACCATTCATTTGCGGTTGTTGCTTTATCATTTGTTGAACTCCGTTTCCCTGTATTCCTGCCTGTGCAGCCCTTATCTGCATCACCATCACTTTCTCTTTCAGCTTTTTCTGTTTCAGCTCAATCTCATCACTACAGTATTTCGCATATTGCAACACCTCATCAATCGGTTTAGCTTGCCAACAAATCAAATGATTCTTAATCATCTGGCTAACTTCTGGTCTCAACCCTTCAACGAATCTAAACACAAGGTGATTCATGTCCTTTGGTTAAATAATTTCAGTACCACTATAGTGTTTGAATGCCTTTAACAATCTTTCACAGTAAGCATGTATTGATTCTTTAACCTCTTGAGAGGTCCGGTCAATTTTCTGCCAATCAGTCACTTTCGGCGACACCTTTTGTTTCAAAAACTCAATCACCTTATGATAATACTTCATCACCTCTTCAGAGGATGCCCCTGTCACCTTATCCCTTGCCGGTTCCTTTGTTGGCCAATCTACCCCTCTCTTGCATTCAAGCCATAAATCAGGTGGAACAATGATTTCAAACAAGGTATTCAGGTGTTCCCAAAGACACTTAGCAAGTTTCACAAACCTGTCTGTTTGTTGATACCACTCGATCGGTTTCTCTCTCAAACTAGGATAATCATTAGTAGAGGATAGGATGTCTCCCCTTGTCCACGGTACATGGACTAAAACACCACCAGCAGTCTCTCTCATAGGTAATATTTTTACTGATTCCAGGTCGGGTGAGGCCTTAGCTGGGTTAGACCCTGGACTGTCACCTTTATCCTTATTTCTTTTCTTTGCCCACCTGCCTTCCCATTTTTCCAGTGCACCCCACATTTACGCACTTTGCAACAATTCTTTCAAATGTGCCTTCTTTCCCGCAGACCTCATGTGCTCAAAATCTTTTGAGTCGAAGTCTAATCTGTAACTTCTTTTCAGATGTTTAGTGTTTCCGATATCAATATTGTATTTATCTGCCAGGTTCGCTAATCTCTGATGCACCTTGCCTACTTCTTTGGTAATCTTGGGGCATAGGAATCTTAATTCTGCTTCTGTGTATGACTCCAATCTATTTACTGCCATAGTACCTTCCACTAATTCAGCAGCTTCTGCCCCTAGTCTTACAAGGTTCAGGTATTCATCTTGTTTTTCTTTTTCTGGTTCGACTGTAACCACTGCAGTCTTTTGTGAAGTATACGTTTTTTTCTAACCATTCATTTAGCTGCTGGACTGTGAAACCCTGTAGCGAGATGTTCCCTGCATGCACCATCGGGGAATGTGATGTAGTTGTATTCCTTGTCTGTGGAGTTAAAACGCCTAGTCCTGCTTGACGCATTGCTTCGATGGGTGCTCCGACTGGACTAAGGTCCATTAAAGACCTTGGTTGTCCAACCGTTTGTTCTCCTGGAGCCATTATCGGGGGGGTTCCCATAGACCCTCCTCTTATCGCTTCTTGAGTCATCACTCCCTGATCACATACACCAGTCTTACCCTGAGCATACAATGGCACTGGTGGACTGACAGTAATTGGCAATGATATGGCAGCAGGTGTATGACCTGGACCCAGACTCCGTGGAGCAGTAGTTCCATAGGTCTGTTCAAAAGTACCCGGGACAGGTACTAATGGTGGGACAGCTACTGGGTTATATCCTGGTATCAGCTGTGGTTGCGGTTGGGACAGTAATTTCGGAGTTGACTCAATCTGTACTAATTTTGATTTTGTATATATTGGGTCTGGCGGCACTATCAGATTTGTAGTAGTCTCAAGTACTGGGACGTCTGGGTATATTCTCTGTATCTGCGATGGAGGTTGCAACTGTATCGGTATGTCTGGAGCTGTGGGTACACTGACACCATTCTGTAGCGGAGCCATATCACTAGTCTGTGCCGTATCAGCAACTCCCTTTTCCTGCGTCTGATTCCCAGGATCCGTGCTAGTGCTTGGAGCACTATCGCTCACTGCATAGGGTGGTGGGCGATCGTGCAACAACCTGTCCATAAACTCCTCATCGTCTGAATCATCTTCCTCTTCCCAAGATCTTTTACTCTCTTTAGATTTGCCTGAGTCTTTATCTGTTTTACAGGTGGCTTTCTTTCCCTGTGTTTCTTCTCCCTATGCTATTGCGGGGATCAATTTTAATCCATCAACAATTCCCCTTCTCCTCATTTTGCTCTCATCATCCCATCTAGCTTCTGCATAAGATTTTTCTGCCCTTCTCAGTCTTTTCTGAAACTTTTCTTGCCTCTGTTTAAGAGGCATTAGATCCCAAACCGCTAACGCCTCATACTGAGCTGGCCTCGGAGGTGGTTTCTGTTCATTTAACATCCACCTCAATCTTCCGAGAACCCTCGTATTGAACGTTCCATATTCCGGAAACGCTAAACATCCCTCCTTCTCTGTTAGTTTGTGCCACTGTTTCATCCATAAACATGGAGCAACACCTTTTTCTTCCATGACTATATAAGCTGGAGTACCCTCGGGTGGGTTAGGCTCCCCATCAGTTACTATGATATATGTATCTCCCTTCAGAGCCCTCTTGAATGCTTTAACAAAATTCATTTTTGCGATTTTCTCTTGTTTTGTATTTAATCAGAAATGACTTAGTTCCCTGCACACCCTTCACCCACCTTTCTCAACCTATTGCCTCTCACGGACGGCAGCCAATCCATACGCGACCCCTCTCAACAACTGGCCTATCTCAGCGCTGCACCACTGACGTCACACTCACACACACTGTAGCTGACAAAGTCTTGCGGCTCGTCCGCTCCTCACTGAACCCACACGAACCCACACAAACTAATGCAATTATTGCAAGCACCTTAAATGACAACAAAAATCTGCCGGTTTACTACAGGAAGGATAACACATTTGCTTCAGAACTTTACAGAGATTTCACTTGAAGCCTCAGCCGCTACTTTCTTCTTGTCAGTTCCCGCATACGCAAGCAGAATTCGACCCGCAAATTCTACTCTCGACTTGTCAATGGCTTATTCTAGTGCACTTTAGAACTTACCAAATCTCCATCGAAGGTTTCATATACGCATTTACTCAAACTTGACTTGTCAACCACGCCCGATTGACCTATTAAACCGCACGGATTACAACATAAACCCAAGTGTCTTCTACACTTGTTAACATACTCCGGAGTCTTAGACCGCGACAGGTCCGTACAATACAACCAACCACGTGGATAATTTTGAGCCTTAAGCGCAACAATCATTTGAAGTACTCCGACTTCCCTACTCTCATACTGTGGAGTACGCCCACTCCCGATAAACAACACATAGTTAACCTAAATGCAGACAAATCTCACAATCTTCTGCAAAAGGCATAAGCTAAGCAAGCACAAAGACCCTAAACCACACACATTATGACGCCGAGAACATTCCCATCTCACTTAGGCAGGTTCCGAGATCCCGGGAAAGTCATGGTGAACTTAGAAACCCATCATACCTCCAATTTGCATTATCACAGATAAACAAATTAAACAAATGATTCTCCGTCCTAGGGCCCCCAAGGGCCAAACCGTCGCTCTGCTACCAGAACTGATAACGCGTCCCTTTATGTTATTTTATTACACATTGGGACTCGTTTTAGGCCAATGAATCTTGTGACCCAGTGGTGAGACACCGTAGGACGAGATAACTGATCAATATGTCAAGCAATATATCAATATTTCATTAATGTTTATCACCACAATGCATCTTACTTTAGAAAAGGACATTAATCAAATTGTCGACGCAACCATGACCTTTCAGCCATGAATAACCACACCTGTTGATAGAATTTTATGAATTTTATTCCCTATTGTTTACAATCTACAAGCAGAAGAGTCAATCTCAAAACCAAGAAGCATAAGAGTATAGTTACAATATGGCAACTGTGATAAGATTTCATTAATGCAAGAATCACAAACATAAGAACATAGCACGGCGTAAACATAGATCAGAACATAGCAAGTATCATATACGTCTCAGTTCAGCAAAGCGTAACGTCAGTCATTTGTCTATTGCATCAGTCAGAGTGAACTCTTATTCTAACCCCTAATTAGCATCAGCATGTTGGGCTTCATGCAAAACAATTTAGAACATAAATTTGGAAAACATCTAGCTTCGGCCTCTATCCGAAAATGAGCAGTTGGTACCTAGAAAGGAAAAGCAAACAGACAAATTACAAATCGCATTGTCATAATTACCCTCCAGGAATAGGTCAGCACACAGGATCAGTCTTCGTCTTCAGGACATCAGTCAAATCGCCATTAGTCTAACCTCATCTAAAGGACAGGGAACACTTCCCTCATGGGGGGGAAGTGTAAAGGGCAGACTATGGGTGAGGATGGTTTATTAAGTCTCAAAGTCACCAGACAGAGTGACAGAGTTTCTGGATGAAATCAATAGCATTGCCTACCTAGTTCTAACGTCCCTTCTGTGACATGAGTTTTTATCCCTTTTTCGTAATACCTTCCCCCAAAATTCTATTGGACATTCACTATACCCCACTATCTTTAATCTATCAAATTATGCATTAGGTAATCCAAATTGTCACCCCACGATAATTTATAACACTTTGATTGGTCTTCATAATTTACGTCTTCGGAGGTGGCACATCCGGGGGTTTCTTCACCAATTGGCACGTTTATCGGGTCATGAGTTCCTTTGTCTATGGTCAAATGTCCTTGTACATTGCTTTAATCTACTTTTGTTTCAAAATTGTATTAAACTCATACTAAGGCATCTAGCATGCGGATGAGAACTGAATCTGTATGGTTACATAAACGGAGAAAAAGGAACAAATGCAGGGTCATGGCCCTTTTCGAGTAAGCACACTGGAAAACAGAGAAAAAAATGCTTCAATATGAGAGCTAGGCAGCTAAATCCACAGCTCACGCTAACTTAAGGCCTACGAGATTTTAATACAAGTGCAATATCGTGAATGTTAATAAGTAAGCTTGATTAGTCATAATGCAAACAATCATTAATTATAATTGTCATTAGTTCGTGTACATAATGGAAACTTCATTTTTCATGGTCACAATTCAAATGCATGCTAAGCAAACCACTATTTATTGTTGTTTTCTATGCAGCACTGTTAAGCATTGATATAAGCCTTTCACTTTTAGTATATGTAATATCTAAACTACGCTCTCTCATATGTATTCACACAATAACAAAACAAAAGAGATAAAAAGAAATACAAGGAGAGAGAGATAAAGAGAATGGGAGGTGGTAAGGATAGCAATGTTGCAACCCACTAACCTGACTGGGTAATAGGTGGAGGAGGGGAGAAGAGACAGAGAGTTAGCGTAGGTTTTGGACAGGCATGTCCCTAGAGGAGATATTTATTGCCATATTGGATCCCGGTCAAGTATAAGTCCATGGTGTATAGTAAGTGATCAGTGAGCAGCGATCTGTGAGCTCCCAGGCATTGTCCCCCCCTTCAGCAAGTGTCAACATGGACAAAGGCTGTACACGTTTTTTGCTAGCGCACTCTGCCACATGCCAGAGCCAGTCGTGTAGGCTATGTACATGGGTGGGGGGGAGCAGAAACCTGACACTCGGGTGTCCTCTAAAAGAGGGGGCCTACAGAAGTCTGCGTAGAAAGGGATAGTTGGAGTTTCCCCAACCGGTACAGAAGTGGCTGAATGAAGAAGAAGAAGAAGAAGAGAAGAAACAGGCGAAAAGGGAGGGGGGAGGTGATAGTGGGGACAACAGGAGGAGGAAGGGGGCTAAAGGTGGGAGATAAGAATGGATAGAGAGAAGGAGAGAGACGGATAGGGGAGAAGTGAGAGAGAAGGAATCAGGTGATCTCCAAAGTAAGGGGAAGAGGAGAGAAAGGGAGAAGGGGAAAGAAGGGAGAGGCGGAATACAGGAGGGGGAAAAGAGAGAGAGAGGGATGCCGAAATAAGAAAGAAAAAATGGAGAGGGGGTGATAGGAGGCGTGAGTAGTTAGCTGAAGAACAGCAATGACTAAGACATGACGGAACATCTGGGAGGAAGGGGGCCCATACCTGAGTAAATATAACAACCTGATCTTGAAGATTATAGATGATTGTTTCGTGTCGGGCTATATTAGTCATCACCACTATTCATTCCTCAGGCGTGGGCGGGGTAACAGATTTCCAACACCACAAGATACACATTTTCGCTGTTGCCAGAGCTGTGTGTAATAGTCTTTTTTGTGATCGCGTTAGGGCCAGAAAGGGGGCTGTGTCATGCAACATGATAAGGGAGGGAGGTAAGGGGTATGCTAGTGACATGGAATCCGACAGAGTGTCCTCCACAGCCCTCCACAGAGGACGGACCGACGGGCAACCATGTACATGGATCAGATCACAGTGTGCTTCTGGACAACGCCAACACACCGCATGCGGAAGAATGGCAGCTCTGTGTAATTTGCTGGGGTCCAGTACCAATTTTGTAGTGTTTTGAAAAGGCAGAATTTTAGACGGGCTACGCACGTGCCTCTGTCCAGTGCATCCACCATGTCTGCCCAGTCCTCTGCGTCAAAGACTTGTCAAGTACGGGGTGCGAGTGGAGATGACCTGTAATTAGTCCGTAAAGGCCAGCCATAACCCTTTTGTGTTTCCCCATGCCTTCATATGCGCTACTATGGGTGAGGGCTGTAGACCTCGTCAGATAATGTCGTGTGTCGTCGCATACAGTGTTGGAGCTGGAAGTATCTCCACTCCTGCTTGGGGTGAAGGTGAAATTCCTCTTGTAACTTGGCAAAGGGTTTGAGCCTATCGTCTTCTAACACCTGGGCTAGACAGTCTATCCCAGCATCTCTCCATTCTGACCAATTAAGAGGCATTCTGCCTATGCGCAGACTATCATTGTGCCATAAGGGAGCCTGGGCGTGGAGGAAGGGGTGAACCCCTAAGAGATGGTGAGCTATTTGCCACGCTGCACGTGTTGCCTTCAGTATCGGGTTCAAATCATAAGGGGGTGCAAGGGTAGGGTCATTCGATAGAACCCATCAAGGCCTCCAGTATGGGTGAAGATCTCCGTCTCTGCTGGGACCCAGAGTGGCAGTTCCACGTGACCGGGCAGGGTGGCTGCTAATGGGGACAGGTGGAGAGCTAGGGCACAATGCTCCACCGAGGAGAGCCCCAGTCCACCATGAGATCTGCATGCTATGAGCTTGGATGGCGCCAGCCGAGGGCGCATAGTACCCCACACGAAGGATCTGATTGCAGCGTTGATCGAACGAAGTGTGAGGAGAGGGATCTGAAGGGGTAGAAGTCCTAGGATATAGGTGAATCGTGGGACCGTGACCATTCGCACTGCCTGTAGCCTGCCCCACGTGGAAAGGCCGAGCTGGGACCATTTGTCTAAGTCCAGTCGCATAGGTGCTATAAGGGGATCTAAATTGTCTGCCGCCATACGTTCCAGGCCACGGTTGACTAAGACTCCTAAATATTTAAGGTGCTTCAGGGTCCATCGGACTGGGAGTCCTACGAGCGCTGCTTTCGTCATCACCTGTGAAATGGGTAGGGCCTCACTTTTGTCCCAGTTTACCTGATAACAGGAGAGGGGAGCAAAGTCTTCTATAATCCCCATTAGAGTGGGCAAGGAGCGCTCGAGGTCAGTGAGTGTGAGCAGAACGTCGTCCGCGTATAGATAAAGCTTGGAAGTTGGGAGACCCGACACCAGTGGGGAGGTGCGGATGGCAGCCGCCAGTGGCTCTAGCACCAAGAGGAACAAAAGGGGGGATAAAGGGCATCCCTGTCGGGTTCCTCTGTAAACTGGAAAGGGATCCGAGAGAAATACCCCGCAATTGACCCACGCTGTAGGTTGTTCATACAGCAAGTGGATTTTGGATATAAACTGGTCACCCAGTCCGAATTTCTGCAGTGTTGCAAATAAGTACAGCCATTCAACGTGATCGAATGCCTTTTCCGAATCTAGGGACAATGCCAGCGCAGCCTCTGGCAGGTCCTGAGCCCTCCAGAGGGTGTGGCAAAAGGAACGGAGATGGTTGTGCGAGCTTCAGCCCGGCACAAACCCTACCTGTGTCTGATGTATAAGAGACGGTATGACCTTATGCAAGCGATTTGCCAGGATACTGGCCAGGATCTTGATATCTCCATTCAGGAGGAAGATAGGTCGGTAGCTACCACAAAGCAACGAGTCTCGGCCGGAATTTGGTATAATGACAATGATAGCAGTGTTGGAGATCGCTCTTAGGGTGTTCGTCTGTCACGCCTCAGTGAGCGCTTCATGCAGGACATCGAGTGTGTCTTCTCCTGCCCATTTATAAAATTACCCCGGGAATCCATCATCTCTGGGCGACTTATGGTAGGGAAGGTTGGCTACTGCTTGTAGAAGCTCCTGGCGGGTGATATCCCCCTCCAGTAAGCCCCGACCCTCATCAGAAAGCGAGGGGAGAGTAATATTGTTAAGAAAAGTCTCCACCTGGGCAGGAGAGGACTGCGATTCTGGTGTGTAGAGGTGACGGTAAAAGGTCACAAATTCCTCTATGATCTGCTGTGGGTGCATGAGGATCTCCCCTGTGTTTGCCTTCATGGCTGGTACAGCTAGTGTTGCCTCCCTCTGGCGGAGTTGAGCTGCCAGCAGGCGCCCGGCCTTCTCCCCCTGTTCGTAATGTCTCCCACGCAGGCGTTGCAGCGCATATTCTGCCTGAGAGGTGAAGAGCTCATTCAGAGCCATACAGGCTCTCTCCAGCTGTCTACGGATGGATAGGGAGGGGTGGTCTTTATATTGACGGGTCAAGCTCCTCATTTCAATTTCCAGGGCTGTTTGTTGCGCCTTCCTCTTCCTATTCGCCAGTGCAGCGTCATGCATCACTGGGCCTCGTATGGTCGCCTTTGCCGCCACCCATGTGACCCTTTTGGACGTCACCGTGCCACCGTGCAAGGTTGTCGCGAATGTGTGCCTGCAGCTGCGCTTTCCCTTGAGAGGTGCGGTAGCAGTGGACAGCAAATCATCAATGCTTGTGTCCAGGGGATATCAGGCCCAGCTGGACAGCTAAAAAGACCAGGAAATGATCCCATAAACCTCCATCTAATATGCAAGCGCCTGCGCCACAATGCTATGGGAGATAAGGAAATAATCCAATCGGGACTGAGTACCATGGACCGGTGATAAAATGGTATATTTCCGCTCCGCCGGGTATGTCAATCTCCAGAAATCCACTAGATCATTATCCTGCATGACATCAGATTGTAAGGCCCTGTCTCCATTATTAGTGGTGTCCAAAGGTCTAGTCCGGTCCAGTATTTCATCTCTAGCTAGGTTCCAGTCTCCCCCAATTATGTGTTGAGTAGCCCCTATCTCTGTCAAGAGACGGTTGATACGGAAGAAATACTGCCTTTTTGAACCGGTTGGGGTGTATACAGAACCCACACAGATCGAAGAGCCTCCTAGTGTCAGTTTGGCAAACACGTACCGCCCCTCCAGATCAACCCACGATTTAGTGATAGATAGGCCTTTCCGGTAAGAGAATCACGACACCGCATTATCGTGGCATAGTGCCTTCGTGTCCTGTGGGGGAGGGCTACAGCTGGACAACACAGTTCCCACCCACTCTCGTCGCAACTTATCAGACTCAATGCTGTTCAGATAGGTCTCTTGTGGGAGAGCCACATCTGTCCACTTATGATTGAGGTATGAGAGTATTTTCTTCCTTTTAATGAAATGAGTGAGGCCATGAACATTCCAGGAAATGACCTGCAATGGGGTGGAGGAGGAGGGCGAGTGTTCAGCCATGATGGAGGGCTAGAGGGGACGACCAGAATAGGGGACGTGCAGAAGAGGGAGAAGGAGATGGGGAGGATGGGAGGGTCCGATGCGATAAAAGGAAGCGGGTGGGGGAGGGAGAATATGGAGCAGTAGAAAGGAGGAGGGGAATGAAGTATCCCAGGGGTTCCAGCTGTCGAGAAGAGAGGGGGAGAGGGTAGGTGTTGATGTAGAGGAGTGCAAAAGATGAGGCGGGCAGTGGGGGAGGGAGGATAGGGCCAAAGACGGAAAGAAAGAGGTAACGGGGTTGAGGGGAGTACCAAGAAGGTGAAACACAACAGGGTGGGAGATAGAGAGCTGAAAAGGAGGAGAAGGGAAAGCTGTAGAGGAGAGAAGAGGGGAGGAGAGAAAGAGGAGAAATGTGCAGCTAGAAAAGAGCCCCAAGGTCTGTAACCATTGTCTGCGCTTCTACGCCTGAACCCTAAGAGCCTCCATACCCAGCTAGCGGGACTCCAGCCGAGGGGGGAAAAAAACGCAGCACGGGACCACATCCGCCCATGTGCACAAGTGTCCCGTAACCCAGGGACCAGGATCTGTCCACGCAGTGGTGTCCGAGCGGGTGCGGCACTGGGTCGTGCCACGAGAGGGCCAGCGTATCGGGGCACGCCGTAGCCAGCTTAATAAGTCCCCCGTAAGAAAGGGGGGGCGGTGGGGCGAGGGGGAAACATCATGAGCCTCTATTACAGCGGTAACACCACTTATGTACTAAGGGGGGGAGGAAGGAAGGGAGAAGGGGAGGAGGGGGAATGGCGGAACATAGCTGAGCACGGACGGAGAGAGGAGACAGAGAGGAGGTACGGAGCCTGGACGTTGTAACAATGTCATATAGGCACTCATCACAGAAACATTGCTTAAACTCTGGAGGTATAGGACAGTAGTAACCAGTTAACAGTAATACAATTATCAGCATAATATTAGCTCACAAATTAACTAATTGGGTGGGTCCTGAGGGCCAAAAAGGACATAGGGCCAATAAACAAACTATCTCAACAAGGATGAGGCATCCCTAGAAACTTAGTTATCTTATTTTAAGACCTCCTAGAGGCCCGCAGAAGAGCATGGCTTAACAGTTACTACACAATCAACATTAAATAGCAATTTGGATTGATACTCATCCATTTGTTAGAGCAGCAGACGGGTAGACACTCCTATGCTAAGGATGTCAGAAGTCTCTGGCCCTGTCACGTCGTGCATCCCAGTAAGAGAGAGTGAGTTCAAGTGTCTGCTAGGGGCTTCAGAGGGGAACGAGACTTGTCCCTGTCTGACACTTGTGTATGTATTGTAACCGCGTGCCGCACCTGTCCTCTGTCATCGTGGCTGGCCATGAGGCACTCCAGGTCCGACCTCTGGGGTGGGAAACTGTAGAATGACGGTCTGTTCCCGACCCTCCCGGGGCAGGTCCCTGGGGAAGAGTATTCTGGTCTGATACAGCCATGTCTCGGTGAGAGAGCGAGGCAGAGGTGTCCATAGGTTGTAGGCAATCCAGAAAAGAGCCCAGGTCCTCCGGGTCGTAGAAGTCTTGGGACACTCCATTTTTCATAACCCACATTCTCGCCAGTTCAAACAGGCCATACTTCACCTCCATCTGTCTCAGTCTGGGGCGGAGGGCCAGAAATGCCCTCCTGCGCTCACTATTTTCCTTGGAAAAGTCCGCCGTTATCCGGATTTCCTGACCGTCCATCTGACAGGATCCGTGGGCACATGCTCTTTGTATGATCTGGCGGGCTTGCGTATGACGGAGGAGGCAGGCTATAATCAGCCGGGGACAAGCAGATGCGTCGGGTCTCTAAGGACCGAGCCTGTGTGCCCTTTGAAACTCTAGGGGAGGGTCAAAGGTTATGCCTGTGAGTTTGGGCAGCGTCTCTCTCAAGAACAAGTGCATATCCTCGCCCTCGATTGCTTCAGTTGTCTCTCCTGCTCCTGTCTTCTAAATCTCTCACCTTGCTGTGGAGGTACAAGAGTTCTTGGTCCCGATCCCAGGAGGAGGTGGCGTGGGCCTCAACTAGTGACACCCGTTGTTCCAGCCCCAGCACACGTGATTGGAAGCCAGCAATATCCAAATGGATGGATTTTGTTTCCACCGTTAATGAAGCCATTGCGTTGTCCATTCCCTCCAACCTCCGGCCCACCACCGATATCTCTTGGAGAATACGGTCCATGATGGTTCACAGTCGGCTGGGCCATCGGGGCAAAGGATGACACCTTTGAGTGAAGGAAGGCTTCCGAAAAGAGCAGCTGCCTCGCCAGTTTGCCTGAGTTCTTGGTCGTCGACCTACCGCCTAGCATCTCCGACCCCACCAATGAGTCCAGATGCGGTATCATAAGAGGACAGGAAAGGTCGATCAGAGCTTGCGTTCGAGAATGAGAGGAAGAAGGGGTGGACAGGGGGTCGTACTAAAACCACTTCCCAAATCCCTGTTGGTCAGTTAATCACATGTTCATACTTAGCAGCCGGTTCTCATGAGAAAACTCTCAATTATGAGCACATTTAAACAATGTAAAAAGGAAAATCACAGCTTATCTTTCTAGGGCAGCCATTTATTAAATGTTAAGAAATACAGCTTTGACATGAGGACTGGCAGCTAGGTCAAGACATTCACCAAGTTAAGGCCTACAAATAATAAAGATAGAGCATAATGCATAACCCTTAATATGACGCATTACTACATTAGTCAAACATATATTCAACATTTCACAATATTAATTTACTAGTACGTACACTTTGTGAACATTGGCGGACACTCTTCGTAATCACATTTTCAAATGTGTGCATTATTTTTCTACATTATTATATTTTCTACCTAAATCACTTATTCAAAATACTAGCACATGTGACTGGGTGTTGCCGTGCGGGTTTGCTGTAACGTGTGGAGTAGGGTAGGGATGAAGGCATTGTTGGTGCTTTTGTGGTATGTGTGTTGAGAGGGGGTGTGGAGGACATTGTTAATACTTGCGTGGGGGGCGTGGGGGTGTGGCTGCTGAAGAACTGGCAGTTGGTGCATGTGAATCCTCCTACTGTGGTGTGAGACATTGCAAAGAAGCAACTGGGTTCTTGTGACCTAAGGAGTGCTGTGAAGTACTGCTGGGCAGTGATGGGACCAGGGTTCCTGGGTCTGTGCGTGGTCCAGGTGCCAGCCGGCATGAATAGGTTTGCCTTTGGTTCACCTCCATCACACCAGCAGCACACCCATGTTGCAGCTGCCATTAAGTAGGTTACTGTGATCACATTCAGCACAAATATTAAATTAAGCCCAAGAAAGTGCTGTTCTATCTTACATCTAAGCCCAGTGATATGACCAATCTTCCATAAACCAACCTCTTGAAAGTGGAATCTACGAATCTGAAGTAGAATTAGGTTGAAAGAGTAATTAGTAGTAGAAAACCTTCTACGTCTAAAGAGTCATTGTTGCCACCCAGCACCATATAGTCTCCCAGGAGATGGGCAGCAGTCCTGCACTTCAGAAAACCCTTATGATACACATTTGAAAAAGACGTGGGTGTTTTCTGATATGAGGTATGTTTTTGTCAAATACTATTGGATCCATCATCATGTTAGGTTCATATTAGGTTCGGTTTACGTCCCAAATACTGACAAGTCTCATATCTTGGTGCAATTGTATCAAATCGTCCCCAAATTAAGTTCCACCAGAGTAGTGACTAGTGTTGACTGGAATCTGTCATTGGACCCAATATAGAACGGCTTGGCACTATAGATGGGGTCAGTGTGAATGACAGAGCTGTCCTGTGGCAGATGATTGAAGAACCTGGACTCACTTACCCATGGGGGCTACTTCACCCAAGGGAAATGGAATACACATTTATGTTGTGCAGATGAAGCAATTACTTTAGAATGTGTTACTTCCATACCTCTCAAATGATACTGATGTTACGATCTCACTGCTCAATTATGGAGGCTTATATTTCATTTCACTGGTGGGTCCAGTTAAGCATTGAACTCGGTCATGTCGCACAAACTTCCACACAGTGGGATATTAAGGGGGCCAGATACAAAATGCCCAAGACAAGACGGCCTATAAAGAACATCTCCTGGAACACCATAATGCAAATACAGGCTCTGTTACCTCATCACAGACCTTGTTGGGTCCCATAAAAGCCTTCCTTCAAGGTGAGTTGATGAAAAATTCTTCTTTGGCCAAAAATAAGTTGAAAGTCGAACACAATACTTTAGAGCGGTAGATTGGAGACTTGTATGCATGTATGTGTGCATGTATTAGTGGATGCATGTAAATGGCATTGCTAAGGTGTGAACCTAGCCAAAGGGCAGCAGAACACAATACTGTGACCAACACCAGGAGGTGTTATAAAGGAAAAAGGCCTTAATGTATTCCTCAACTCACTTTGTTACATATAAAATTGTGCCACCACGAACAAGGAGAGAAAGCAGGAAGACACCCTGTGTCGAACCTAAAATAAAGGGAGGCAAGAACGCCCATACGTGCAATAAAAGAGTTAACGTTTTATGATGTACATTTTGTATCACCAATAAGCGTGAGATTATTTATATATAATTTCATATTTGAATGACACCACTCTACAGAACAGCTATAGCAACGATATTTAAGTTCTTCACTCAAAATGTCGCTTTAATCATCTATTTTTACAACTACCTAACTGCACTACATGGTAGTGGAAATGAATCAAATGTTTGGCATTGACTCTTAATTACATATTTCTTAGTTTGAGAACAACGTGTATTGATTTTTGCTGCTAAGAAAACGCGGCATAAAAATTCAATTTCCTGTGTTTTTATGAAACTGCCTTGAAATCATGTACTGCGTCAAAGTTGTCAGCTTTTTTCAAAATAGTTCCAAACAATATAGTTCAGATCAGATGTGACAAGGGTCTTTTTATTTCATTACAGAATGGACAGAAGGATTATTGAATTTATAAAAACCAGCACAAACAATGATGTGCTACAACAATAAATCTAAAGGAAAGCAGCAATCCATAACCTGGGTCATGATGTGACAAGATGAAAACATTATTACATCTATGTGTCTTTGGGCGAGTCTGAGGTAGGAGATGTTTCTTTTTCAAGTAAAAACTGAATGTTATTTTTTACCTCAACAAGGAGCCATCTAAAAAAAAAGAACAAGGTATGTCCAGCTACTATTTTACAAATGACAACCAATTATAACTGAACGTGTCATATTTGGAAGAGGAGGATTGCCTAAACCTTCGTTTCAATATGTTCGAGAACTGAATGTCCTCTCGGATCAGTTAACTCAATCGTAGACCCCTGTATACGTGGAAATAAAGAGTGGACTGGAAACATGATTTCCACTCGTTTAAGGATTTGCCAAATTTAGAGTCTCGGTGTAAATTAACATTTGTGATGCCCGTGGTGGGTTACTGACGACTTGAATTCGCATCCCGAGAGAATAAATGTGCCACAGCGTGTGGTTATGTGGCTGCATCAGAGGGATCAAGAACAAAGCTAAAAGCTTCAATATGGAGAGTCAGATTGAGTGCGTGGCTGCCTTCTGGAAGAATAGGTGCTGAGGCTAGGAAGTGTGAATCTAAGCAGCATATACACGCAAAATACAATTTAAAGTTTTTTATAGCTCTTTGTGATTTGTAAATGTTTAATATATGTAAACCTAGAAGTACAAAACTCTCATACAATGCAGTGCAGCACCCAAACGTGATGTGCTGTGTTGTGTAAGATGAAGAGAGAAGGACAGCCCTAGATCTATAGATATGCCACTATCCTCTCTTGCGGCCCAGGATTATGCTGCTGAGTGCCACAAATACACCTTTGCACCATAGTGCTAAGGTGTCTGCATGAGTCTATCACAGGTTTTGTACTGGAAGGGTGCCCTTTCAGTACAAAGTACTAACATTGACTTTCCAACTTTTCCTTCTTTGTCTGTGTGGTGTACAGTGCAGCACATGCAAAGTTGTAAAAATAAGGAGAAATGAAAGCATTTCCTTTTTTAAAGTCTGCTTTCAAGTGGCATTCTTTTTTTGGCACAAAACCCTGTCTATTATTGTTAGTTGATAAGGTTTTGTGTGAAAAAACATGGATGTTAGCAAAGAGCACCGTACTACCCATGGAACACACAGAGTAACACAAAGCAGCACCAGTGGCGGCTGGCAGCTATAGGAAGGAGGGGGGCGGTGGGATACACACACACACACACACATACTCATTCTTTCACACACAGACACGCACGCACGCACATCCATTAACAACACTCATACCATTTAAACATGCACGCACACATCAAACATTTATTTGAAATGATTGCACACACTCATTCTTTCACACACACGCACGCACGCACGCACATCCATTAACAACACTCATAACACTCAAACATGCACGCGTGCACCAAACATTCAATTTTAAACATCACACATTATACATACACACACTTACCTTCAGCCTCCAGGTACCAAGAGCATTGGGACTGCCGCCTTCCCTCACTGGTCAGCCAACGAGGGAAGGCAGCAGTCCCAGCCTCGTCACAGAGTGGGATGGGGTCAGTGAGACTGCTGACCCCACCCCACTCTGTTACGAAGTGTCACTGATTGACACTCACCCTGGGGACTTCATGGCTTAAACCTGAAGTGCCCAGGGAGAGTGTCAATTGGTGACGCTTTCCTCGTCACCCAGGTAAGGGCCTTGAGGCACATTTGCTGAGCTGAGGAGGTCACGCCCACAGGAGCTGTGACCTCCTCAGCCCAGCAAAGTTCAGCTCAGGCAGCCAGGAGTGTGTGCAAATCGCGCATGTCTGCTCCTGGCTGCCTGAGCTGAACATGGAGAGTGTCTGTCAGGCTGACCTTCGTCCAGCCTGACAGACACTCTTCATGAGGGGCAAAAGGTGGGGGGGGGCGTGGCCCCTTCGCCCTAAAGGACGGGCCGCCACTAAGCAGCATTCCTGCAAATTTATGTTACTTTTTCTTCCAAACCAATGCACATACCAATTTGCATTAGCTTTTAAATCCTAAAAAGTTCCTTGCATTGGGTCTGCTTTAAAAAAAGTAACACAAACCTGATGCAAACCTTTGTAACTCTGGGTTGTAAAATGCAATTTGGTAATTGGAAATTTCAATCTTAGGGCCTGATTCACAAAGATAAACTTACACTGTGTAAGTTTGCTATTTATTTGTTATTCACAAACTACTAGTTTAATTATACTAATAAAAATTTTAGAACTGCGGAGACTCTGCACATAAAATGATAGGTCTGTCCAATCTTTTAATGTGCCAAGTTCTCTGACCGCACTGCATAGCTTTCACAGTTCTAAAATTACTATTAGTAAAATTAAACTAACAGTTTGTGAATACCAAAAAAGGAAAGATTACTTTGATGAATCAGGCTCAGAGAATATCCAATTTTTGTCCATTATTAAGGGATCCTTAAATGTTGAATTTGAGTACACCTCGGTTTTGTGACTGTGACTGTTGATACATCACACATGGCCCATTTTGCGGTGAGAAATATTTTGAGAATGGTTTGTGACTCTCCAAAGCTTTGTTTATCAGGCCACAAGTCTCTTCCATGTCCGAAGTTGTGATTTGTTTTAAGTGCCACAAGGAAGGGCACCATAGGAAAGATTGTTCAGTCAAGGATTAGGTGCCAGCTGCAACTCTTTTTGACAATGGTTTGCAACTCGCAAATCTTTATACATCATGCCCCATGTCTCTTCCATGCTCAAAGTTGAGCTTTGTTTTAAGTACCACAAGAAAGGACATCATAGGAAAGATTGCACAGTGAAGTGCCAGCTGAAACCTCATAGGCAGCATGCTGTCTGTGGCCCCGTAGCACGCAACCCAGTTGCATTGGGTATCTAGGAACATGACCCTGAACACATTACCTAAACACCATAGCATTTGTCAGTGAGATAGCCATCAATTAGAAGAAGGTTCCTGCCATAAAGAATACTAGTGCCTACCAAACTATAGTTGAGAGGAAGTATCTCTAGCCTAACAATACAATGCAGGTACCATTGGCATTGACCTGGTTGCCAGTGGGGATTACTGAGTACCCATTTAAAGTTGTAGAGGTTGAACTGAATGTCAATATGGCCTTGTCAATGTAGGCATAAGAGAGAGACTGAGTGCTGGGTATTGCATGGCCTGGACAACATCAGCTGTGCTGAACAGAACCCTGGAAAAATGTCAGCCGCTGACAGGATGGGATTACTCCTGTAGTGGGAAGAACAGGAAAGGATATGCTGCCAAGCAGGACTGACTGAAAAGCCTTGAATGCTGAAGCCCAAAGCTGTGCTCCAGATGAAGAAGAGTATAAGGCCTTGGAGACAGACCATGTGTTGGGGTCTGGGTTGATTCCAGAGCTGCAGGAGTGGCTAGCAGTTGGATTACCTACCAGGGAAGAGTTCTGTAGAGCTTATGTAGAATGCCATGCTCTTGTGGACTTAAATAAGTTCACCCAGTAACAGGTTGCCTCCACAAAGGTAGGTAAACACAGTTTGGTCTTGGAAGATGGGGTAAGCTATAGTGAGCTCATGAACACAGAGGCCCTCATTCCAACCGCAGCGGGCGGCGGTCGCCGCCCGCCTGGCTGGAACCGCCATATGGCCGCTCCGCGGTCGAAAGACCGCTGGGGCCATTCTGACTTTCCCGCTGGGCCGGCGGGCGCTAGCCAAAATAGCGCCCGTTGGCCCAGCGGGAAAGAGGCCTGCAACACTGAAGCTGGCTCCAAATGGATCCGGCGGTGTTGCAGGTGTGCGATGGGTGCAGTTGCACCCGTCGCGCTTTTCACTGTCTGCTAGGCAGACAGTGAAAAGCATACTGGGGCCCTGTTAGGGGGCCCCTGCACTGCCCATGCCAGTGGCATGGGCAGTGCAGGGGTCCCCAGGGGCCCCAGGACACCCGTTCCCGCCAGCCTGTTCCTGGTGGTAAAAACCGCCAGAAACAGGCTGGCGGGAAGGGGGTCAGAATCCCCATGGCGGCGCTGCTTGCAGCGCCGCCATGGAGGATTCGCCCAGCCGGGGGAAGCACCGCCAGCCTGTTGGCGGTGCTTCAGTCGTCCGTGGCCCTGGCGGTCTTGGACCGCCAGGGTTAGAATGACCCCCAGAATCTGGTGGGAGCAAGACACTGGTAGTCTAGTAAGTGCACAGAAATGTCCTGTTGTCATTATCACATGCCATGCTCTAGGCAGATACCTACACATTTGGGAGATCAATAAGAGGTTAGAACCTTTATTTTATTGGCTTGGCATGAGCCAAGATGATGAACGGTTCCACAGGATCTGCCTGAGCTGCCATATGTGTGGCAACATTGGAGGCCTAAACAAGGCAAAGCCAGTTCCCCCACAGCCCTTGGTTTCCATCTTATTTGGAGAGGATGGAGATAGAAAATGTAGGCCCTTTTGAACCCCTTGTGCTTCAAGCAACAAATACATCTTAGTTGTTTGTGGTGGAATATGCCACTACGTACCCAGAGAGAATACATCTGAAGAACAAATCCACAAGTGTAGTGAGTAGGGCTCTCTGTGGAATCTTCTTGAGAGTTGTATTACCCACAACTATGGTGTCTTAATGTGGGATGAAGTGTGTTTCTTCCTATATGAAAGAGATGGGGGATCAAGTGGGTATGGATTATCATTTCCGCACAGATACCACCAAAAACCAGTGGGTTGGTGAAATGACTTAATAAGACCCTGTAGAGACTGATGATGTCTGAGGCTCCATGGAGGAGGTGGAACTGCATTCTACCATGACTCTTTTTCACCTACAGAATCAAATCCACAGGCTCTCTTACTTTGGTTAGAGTGCAAGGCACCCTAGTGTTACCTACTGAGGCTGTAATAGACTGTCCTTTGATCTTCAGAAAGTTGATCCCAAAACCCATGCATAAGGGAACAAAAAAGCCTTCAGGCAAACCAAGAGCTAAGGAAGGAACATTACTCACAGAAGCAAAAAAGACTGGATACTAGAGTATTAGGAAATGTTGGTGCTGGAGCTGTTTTGTCCTTGGGCTTTAGAAGATGGGGAGTGATTTAAGAGGTGATAAGGATTTTATTTGAGGCCAATTACCTGATTGACACAGGTGCAGTATGGAAACTCCAGAAGGGGGTCCACATGAACCATTGAAAGCCATATCACCAAACAGATTAGATTGTGAGCATCATAACAATAATCAGAAAATGCTGAAGAGGAGAGTGAGTCTCTCTAAGACCTATGACACAATTCTGAGAATATTTTCTCAACAAACGAGGAGAAGAACTTAGATGGTTAGCATAATAGCAACTACAGAAGATATCCAGAAGGAGAGTGAGGCACTCTCAGTCCTATGATACAGTGATGAGAAGGATGCCTCAATAAATGGGGTGGAACTAACACCTGGCCTAACATTTGAGCAACAGTTAAAGTGCATTGTTTTCTACTCACCCCAACGTTGTTACAAGTCTGTGCCCATGACAGAGGCATTAGAGTTACTTAGTAAACAAAATAAATCATTAGTTGATAGAGTGAGTGAGACCACCAGAAATGTATTTTATAGGTCCTTAGTAACCCCTATGATAAAGCATGCCACCTGCTGTGAGTGAGGGGTGCTCATCCTTTTTTTAAGAAATACAGCAAATACATTAGGGACAGTTATACACCAATATTTATCAGTGTAACTGTGATACATTGTGATTCTGTGCCTCAGGCAGAGCACCTTAGTATCTCACTCTCCTCTCGTTTGTTTGGCAAATGGAGGATGCTTTTCACTTGGCAGTGAAAAGGAAGACAGGTTGTTGGGATATGTCGAGGAATACATGAAAGACGAGGTGGAAAAATGTTGTACCTGGGAGTAGATGAACACTCCTTTAGTCCAAGGGTAAGTCCATTGGTGATAGTACCAAAGTAAGGCTCAAAGGGCCAGTGTTTCTGCATGAGTTACTGGGAATTGAATACTATTCCCAGGATGGATGCACTTTACATTCCTCAAGATAATCAGCTAGTGGACCACTCAGTTGCAGTAAAGTAACTTGGTTCCAGATTGTACATAGAGATTACCTCTCTATCTGCTACTAAGCAAAAGGCTGAATTTTCCATCAACTTTAGGGTTATGCCCTTCGGCACCCCTTTTCAGTGCCTGGCCAACTATGTGCTGTCAGTGCTAAAAGAGGATGACAGTACTGTGCTCTGTAGCTCGTGGTAAAACCCAGTGGAACACTTCCAATGGCACTGCTGAGGAAGCAAGATTTGCACTTTGGATGCAAAAGTACAAGCAGCATGTATTTATGTGTGTGAGTGTGTGTATATGGATGGATTGGCAGGTTCCTAATGCCCAAACATAAGTAAAAAACCCTTCTAGGGCCTACTGGTAATTTCTGATTTTTTGTTTCGCCACTCTAGGACAATAGTTGCCCCTCTGATGACCCTGATCTCCAAGAAGCAACTCAGGACATGATTTGAATTGAGAGTGCCAGAGGCCTTTGAAGTTGTGAAGGTCACCATGTACAATTCACCTGTCTTGAAACCTCTTAATAACAGTCAATGAGTCATTGTAGAGACCAATGTGTCTGAGAATACATTTGGAGCGAGTCTTGCCAGATCAGTCACATGACCTGGAAGCATACAGTCACCTTTACCAGTAACTGACCGCTTCCTAGGGAACAGAACTGTATTCCCTTTGAAAACAAGTGATGAGCCATTTTGTGGACCCTTCAGAAGTTCAAGCCTTACTTGCTTGCTACCGGTAAGTGGCCCAAATGGATCATGAGCTTTTCAAGTCCCGATGGCAAGGAAATGAGAAAATCCGATGTTGCTCCGGTGTATTGGGCTCAACTCAAATCAGGCTTGCAGCATAGAATACAGAATGATGATTGTTTCATTTAGAAAAGGAGGATGTTGCAATCAGTTATATGTGGGAAGGGTACCGGTTGCAATGGGAAAGTCCCCATAATGGCTAAACAAACTGTGTATCCTTATTCTAATTTTTACCAAAGCTTGTTTCTTAAACTCTTTGTGATTTTTGGTTGAATGCACCTAAGAATCATGCACATATGCAGAGGGCTGTGACAACGGGCTTAGATGCAAAGCTAGGATCTGAGGCAAGGAAGGCCACACCAAACACCCTGCAGCTAGTAGCAGCAACATCAAGGAATAACGTGAAAACACTTTCTCCTGTCACTAGTCAAAACACAAGAAGTCAGGCTGGGGGCGTGCATGTTTCTCATCTAATAGCTCAAAATACATGTGGTGTGGCATCCTCAGAACAGTGGTCCAGGAATTTCTTACTGAATGATGAGAGGAAGTCCAAAGCATTAAAATGGAAGAAAGAATCCTAGTTCCAGAGCTGGTTCTTTGAACAATTCAGATCCCTTCTCAGGCAACAAACATTGCCTGAAGCCCTGCTACAATCTTGATAGCAATACATTTGGAAAGAGGCTTGAAAGAAGGAGAAGAAACTAATCCAGGAATCCCCTAAGTGAAGAGCCATGTACAAAGTCAAACCACCTTAAAGCTGCCTTGAGGCAAAAGTAGCTGAGCAAGCAGAACTGAGTAAGAGTGTCAAGATTTCCTAGACCTGCAGGGAAGAAGCTATGTTCCTGGAACTGGGATGAGTTGTGTTGTCCCTCACCTCCCTGTTTGTGCACCTGTGGCTTTTCCCTCGAAAGTACCTTGAAGAAAAGATGCCTCTATCTTGAAGAATGCTGAAGGGGAGTTCTTTCCCATGAGCCATGCTATGTGGCTGCAGGGTCGTGAACCAGAACTGCTGCATTGCCATTACCATTCGCAGAGGCCAAGAACCAGCCTATGAACTTATTTTGATGCTATCAGCAGGAGTTGAGCTACAATCTGAGGATTCTTGTCCATGTACACTCCATGTGCACTGGGTAGCATCTTGAAGCATAGATCATACTCCTTTAACACCCTCGCTGGGCAGTCTGGCATTAAGATTTCTTGGTGGGAGTTTATTTTTGATCTGACTGACCACTTGAAACAGTTGTCAGAACTCCAACATAACTTTCCAAAGATCTTCAACTTGCATTCCCCTGAGTCCCAGAGCTGGTTTATTCTTGACTGCCATGTGCAATTCAATATTGCAAACGGTACACATGCACAGTATCGAAACCACAGAGCTGGCTGAGACTTTGATCACATTCAGCACACACAAACAGCTACTTAGGCTGATAACATGCTAAGAACTTGCCAAGTTTCTGGGGCACTGGGATGGCATAGCCTCATCTGGTAAACTGATTATAAGTTGGAGTAATATGGGTAGCAATCACCAGTGTAAATGGATCAGTACACATATCACTGACTGTACTAGTATGAAATTAAGAGTATAGAAGCAAAGAAGCATTATGTCAGACAGAAGAATGCTTAGAATCCAGAGAACAAGGGAGTTTTTGAATAATAAAAGGCAATAACAGTAAATACATTTGAAAACCAAAGTAAGGACAGGATAACAAGAGAACAACTTATGCCATCATTAAAGATATAGAATATGCACAAATTGCAGAAACAAATAAATGGTAGGAAATGACCACTCTTCAGAAATATATTGAGCATAAAAAACACCAAAAGGCTTGAGAATTTTAATAATGCTGACTCCTAGCGCCCTGGATGAGGATTTAATAAAAAGTTGACAAAACTACATGAATGAATGCTCCTTTAAATTGATGCAAACTCTAATCATTCATGCTACAAGGAAATTGGAGAATGTGACAGCTAAGATTAACCCCTTCGCTGCCAGGCCTTTTCCCCCTCCTGTGCCGAGCCTTTTTTTGGCTATTTGGAGCAGTTCGCGCTTAGGCCCTCATAACTTTTTGTTCACATAAGCTACCCATGCCAAATTTGCGTCCTTTTTTTCCAACATCCTAGGGATTCTAGAGGTACCCAGACTTTGTGGGTTCCCCAGAAGGAGGCCAAGAAATTAGCCAAAAAACAGTGAACATTTCATTTTTGTAAAAAAAATTGGAAAAATGGGCTGCAGAAGAAGGCTTGTGGTTTTTTCCCTGAAAAGGGCATCAACAAAGGGTTTGCGGTGATAAAATCACCAGCTTCCCAGCTTTCAGGAACAGGCAGACTTGAATCAGAAAACCCAATTTTTCAACCCAATATTGGCATTTTACTGGGACATACCCCATTTTTACGATTTTTTGTGCTTTCAGCCTCCTTCCAGTCAGTGACAGAAATGGGCATGAAACCAACGCTGGATCCCATAAACCGCAACATTTCTGAAAAGTAGACAAAATTCTGAATTCAGCAAGGGGTAATTTGTGTAGATCCTACAAGGGTTTCCTACAGAAAATAGCAACTGAAAAAGAAAAATATTGAAATTGAGGTGAAAAAAACATCAATTTTTCTCTAAGTTTTACTCTGTAACTTTTTCCTGCAATGTCAGATTTTCGAAAGCAATATACCGTTACGTCTGCTGGACTCTTCTGGTTGCGGGGATATATAGGGCTTGTAGGTTCATCAAGAACTCTAGGTACCCAGAGCCAATAAATGACCTGCACCCTGCAGTGGGTTTTCATTCTATGACGGGTATACAGCAATTCATTTGCTGAAATATAAAGAGTAAAAAATAGCTATCAAGAAAACCTTTGTATTTCCAAAATGGGCACAAGATAAGGTGTTGAGAAGCAGTGGTTATTTGCACATCTCTGAATTCCGGGGTGCCCATACTAGCATGTGAATTACAGGGCATTTCTCAAATAGACGTCTTTTTTACACACTGTCTTACATTTGGAAGGGAAAAATTTAGAGAAAGACAAGGGGCAATAACACTTGTTTTGCTATTCTATGTTCCCCCAAGTCTCCCGATAAAAATGATACCTCACTTGTGTGGGTAGGCCTAGCGCCCGCGACAGGAAACGCCCCAAAGCGCAACGTGGACACATCACAGAAAACAGACCTGTTTTTAGCAAAGTGCCTACCTGTAGATTTTGGCCTCTAGCTCAGCCGCCACCTAGGGAAACCTACCAAACCTGTGCATTTCTGAAAACTAGAGACCTAGGGGAATCCAAGATGGGGTGATTTGTGTGGCTCGGACCAGGTTCTGTTACCCAGAATCCTTTGCAAACCTCAAAATTTGGCTAAAAAAACACATGTTCCTCACATTTCTGTGGCAGAAAGTGCTGGAATCTGAGAGGAGCCACAAATGTCCTTCCACCCAGCGTTCCCCCACGTCTCCCGATAAAAATGATACCTCACTTGTGTGGGTAGGCATAGCGCCCGCAACAGGAAACGCCCCAAAGCGCAACGTGGACACATCACAGAAAACAGACCTGTTTTTAGCAAAGTGCCTACCTGTAGATTTTGGCCTCTAGCTCAGCCGCCACCTAGGGAAACCTACCAAACCTGTGCATTTCTGAAAACTAGAGACCTTGGGGAAACCAAGGAGGGGTGACTGGCGGGCCTCGGACCAGGTTCTGTTACCCAGAATCCTTTGCAAAGCTCAAAAATTGGCTAAAAAAACACATGTTCGTCACATTTCTGTGGCAGAAAGTTCTGGAATCTGGGAGGAGCCACAAATTTCCTTCCACCCAGTGTTCCCCCAAGTCTCCCGATAAAAATTATACCTCACTTGCGTGGGTAGGCCTAGCGCCCGCGACAGGAAACGCCCCAAAGCGCAACGTGGACACCACCAAAATTTTGGAAGAAAACAGAGGTGTTTTTTGCGAAGTGACTACCTGTAGATTTTGGCCTCTAGCTCAGCCGGCACCTAGGGAAACCTACCAAACCTGTACATTTCTGAAACCTAGAGACCTAGGGGAATCCAAGGAGGGGTGACTGGCGGGGCTCGGACCAGGTTCTGTTACCCAGAATCCTTTGCAAAGCTCAAAAATTGGCTAAAAAAACACATGTTCCTCACATTTCTGTGGCAGAAAGTGCTGGAATCTGAGAGGAGCCACAAATGTCCTTCCACCCAGCGTTCCCCCACGTCTCCCGATAAAAATGATACCTCACTTGTGTGGGTAGGCCTAGTGCCCGCGACAGGAAACGCCCCAAAGCGCAACGTGGACACATCACAGAAAACAGACCTGTTTTTAGCAAAGTGCCTACCTGTAGATTTTGGCCTCTAGCTCAGCCGCCACCTAGGGAAACCTACCAAACCTGTGCATTTCTGAAAACTAGAGACCTAGGGGAATCCAAGGAGGGGTGACTGGCGGGGCTCGGACCAGGTTCTGTTACCCAGAATCCTTTGCAAAGCTCAAAAATTGGCTAAAAAAACACATGTTCCTCACATTTCTGTGGCAGAAAGTTCTGGAATCCGAGAGGAGCCACAAATTTCCTTCCACCCAGCGTTCCCCCACGTCTCCCGATAAAAATGATACCTCACTTGCGTGGGTAGGCCTAGCGCCCGCGACAGGAAACGCCCCAAAGCGCAACGTGGACACCACCAAAATTTTGGAAGAAAACAGAGGTGTTTTTTGCGAAGTGACTACCTGTAGATTTTGGCCTCTAGCTCAGCCGGCACCTAGGGAAACCTACCAAACCTGTACATTTCTGAAAACTAGAGACCTAGGGGAATCCAAGGAGGGGTGACTGGCGGGGCTCGGACCAGGTTCTGTTACCCAGAATCCTTTGCAAACCTCAAAAATTGGCTAAAAAAACACATGTTCCTCACATTTCTGTGGCAGAAAGTTCTGGAATCCGAGAGGAGCCACAAATTTCCTTCCACCCAGCGTTCCCCCACGTCTCCCGATAAAAATGATACCTCACTTGTGTGGGTAGGCCTAGCGCCCGCGACAGGAAACGCCCCAAAGCGCAACGTGGACACATCACAGAAAACAGACCTGTTTTTAGCAAAGTGCCTACCTGTAGATTTTGGCCTCTAGCTCAGCCGCCACCTAGGGAAACCTACCAAACCTGTGCATTTCTGAAAACTAGAGACCTAGGGGAATCCAAGGAGGGGTGACTGGCGGGGCTCGGACCAGGTTCTGTTACCCAGAATCCTTTGCAAAGCTCAAAAATTGGCTAAAAAAACACATGTTCCTCACATTTCTGTGGCAGAAAGTTCTGGAATCTGGGAGGAGCCACAAATTTCCTTCCACCCAGCGTTCCCCCAAGTCTCCCGATAAAAATGATACCTCACTTGCGTGGGTAGGCCTAGCGCCCGCGACAGGAAACGCCCCAAAGCACAACGTGGACACCACCAAAATTTTGGAAGAAAACAGAGGTGTTTTTTGCGAAGTGACTACCTGTAGATTTTGGCCTCTAGCTCAGCCGGCACCTAGGGAAACCTACCAAACCTGTACATTTCTGAAAACTAGAGACCTAGGGGAATCCAAGGAGGGGTGACTGGCGGGGCTCGGACCAGGTTCTGTTACCCAGAATCCTTTGCAAAGCTCAATAATTGGCTAAAAAAACACATGTTCCTCACATTTCTGTGGCAGAAAGTTCTGGAATCCGAGAGGAGCCACAAATTTCCTTCCACCCAGCGTTCCCCCACGTCTCCCGATAAAAATGATACCTCACTTGTGTGGGTAGGCCTAGCGCCCGCGACAGGAAACGCCCCAAAGCGCAACGTGGACACATCACAGAAAACAGACCTGTTTTTAGCAAAGTGCCTACCTGTAGATCTTGGCCTCTAGCTCAGCCGCCACCTAGGGAAACCTACCAAACCTGTGCATTTCTGAAAACTAGAGACCTAGGGCAATCCAAGGAGGGGTGACTGGCGGGGCTCGGACCAGGTTCTGTTACCCAGAATCCTTTGCAAAGCTCAAAAATTGGCTAAAAAAACACATGTTCTTCACATTTCTGTGGCAGAAAGTTCTGGAATCTGGGAGGAGCCACAAATTTCCTTCCACCCAGCGTTCCCCCAAGTCTCCCGATAAAAATGATACCTCACTTGCGTGGGTAGGCCTAGCGCCCGCGACAGGAAACGCCCCAAAGCGCAACGTGGACACCACCAAAATTTTGGAAGAAAACAGAGGTGTTTTTTGCGAAGTGACTACCTGTAGATTTTGGCCTCTAGCTCAGCCGGCACCTAGGGAAACATACCAAACCTGTACATTTCTGAAAACTAGAGACCTAGGGGAATCCAAGGAGGGGTGACTGGCGGGGCTCGGACCAGGTTCTGTTACCCAGAATCCTTTGCAAAGCTCAAAAATTGGCTAAAAAAACACATGTTCCTCACATTTCTGTGGCAGAAAGTTCTGGAATCCGAGAGGAGCCACAAATTTCCTTCCACCCAGCGTTCCCCCACGTCTCCCGATAAAAATGATACCTCACTTGTGTGGGTAGGCCTAGCGCCCGCGACAGGAAACGCCCCAAAGCGCAACGTGGACACATCACAGAAAAAAGACCTGTTTTTAGCAAAGTGCCTACCTGTAGATTTTGGCCTCTAGCTCAGCCGCCACCTAGGGAAACCTACCAAACCTGTGCATTTCTGAAAACTAGAGACCTAGGGGAATCCAAGGAGGGGTGACTGGCGGGGCTCGGACCAGGTTCTGTTACCCAGAATCCTTTGCAAAGCTCAAAAATTGGCTAAAAAAACACATGTTCCTCACATTTCTGTGGCAGAAAGTTCTGGAATCTGGGAGGAGCCACAAATTTCCTTCCACCCAGCGTTCCCCCAAGTCTCCCGATAAAAATGATACCTCACTTGCGTGGGTAGGCCTAGCGCCCGCGACAGGAAACGCCCCAAAGCGCAACGTGGACACCACCAAAATTTTGGAAGAAAACAGAGGTGTTTTTTGCGAAGTGACTACCTGTAGATTTTGGCCTCTAGCTCAGCCGGCACCTAGGGAAACCTACCAAACCTGTACATTTCTGAAACCTAGAGACCTAGGGGAATCCAAGGAGGGGTGACTGGCGGGGCTCGGACCAGGTTCTGTTACCCAGAATCCTTTGCAAAGCTCAAAAATTGGCTAAAAAAACACATGTTCCTCACATTTCTGTGGCAGAAAGTGCTGGAATCTGAGAGGAGCCACAAATGTCCTTCCACCCAGCGTTCCCCCACGTCTCCCGATAAAAATGATACCTCACTTGTGTGGGTAGGCCTAGTGCCCGCGACAGGAAACGCCCCAAAGCGCAACGTGGACACATCACAGAAAACAGACCTGTTTTTAGCAAAGTGCCTACCTGTAGATTTTGGCCTCTAGCTCAGCCGCCACCTAGGGAAACCTACCAAACCTGTGCATTTCTGAAAACTAGAGACCTAGGGGAATCCAAGGAGGGGTGACTGGCGGGGCTCGGACCAGGTTCTGTTACCCAGAATCCTTTGCAAAGCTCAAAAATTGGCTAAAAAAACACATGTTCCTCACATTTCTGTGGCAGAAAGTTCTGGAATCCGAGAGGAGCCACAAATTTCCTTCCACCCAGCGTTCCCCCACGTCTCCCGATAAAAATGATACCTCACTTGCGTGGGTAGGCCTAGCGCCCGCGACAGGAAACGCCCCAAAGCGCAACGTGGACACCACCAAAATTTTGGAAGAAAACAGAGGTGTTTTTTGCGAAGTGACTACCTGTAGATTTTGGCCTCTAGCTCAGCCGGCACCTAGGGAAACCTACCAAACCTGTACATTTCTGAAAACTAGAGACCTAGGGGAATCCAAGGAGGGGTGACTGGCGGGGCTCGGACCAGGTTCTGTTACCCAGAATCCTTTGCAAAGCTCAAAAATTGGCTAAAAAAACACATGTTCCTCACATTTCTGTGGCAGAAAGTTCTGGAATCCGAGAGGAGCCACAAATTTCCTTCCACCCAGCGTTCCCCCACGTCTCCCGATAAAAATGATACCTCACTTGTGTGGGTAGGCCTAGCGCCCGCGACAGGAAACGCCCCAAAGCGCAACGTGGACACATCACAGAAAACAGACCTGTTTTTAGCAAAGTGCCTACCTGTAGATTTTGGCCTCTAGCTCAGCCGCCACCTAGGGAAACCTACCAAACCTGTGCATTTCTGAAAACTAGAGACCTAGGGGAATCCAAGGAGGGGTGACTGGCGGGGCTCGGACCAGGTTCTGTTACCCAGAATCCTTTGCAAAGCTCAAAAATTGGCTAAAAAAACACATGTTCCTCACATTTCTGTGGCAGAAAGTTCTGGAATCTGGGAGGAGCCACAAATTTCCTTCCACCCAGCGTTCCCCCAAGTCTCCCGATAAAAATGATACCTCACTTGCGTGGGTAGGCCTAGCGCCCGCGACAGGAAACGCCCCAAAGCACAACGTGGACACCACCAAAATTTTGGAAGAAAACAGAGGTGTTTTTTGCGAAGTGACTACCTGTAGATTTTGGCCTCTAGCTCAGCCGGCACCTAGGGAAACCTACCAAACCTGTACATTTCTGAAAACTAGAGACCTAGGGGAATCCAAGGAGGGGTGACTGGCGGGGCTCGGACCAGGTTCTGTTACCCAGAATCCTTTGCAAAGCTCAATAATTGGCTAAAAAAACACATGTTCCTCACATTTCTGTGGCAGAAAGTTCTGGAATCCGAGAGGAGCCACAAATTTCCTTCCACCCAGCGTTCCCCCACGTCTCCCGATAAAAATGATACCTCACTTGTGTGGGTAGGCCTAGCGCCCGCGACAGGAAACGCCCCAAAGCGCAACGTGGACACATCACAGAAAACAGACCTGTTTTTAGCAAAGTGCCTACCTGTAGATCTTGGCCTCTAGCTCAGCCGCCACCTAGGGAAACCTACCAAACCTGTGCATTTCTGAAAACTAGAGACCTAGGGCAATCCAAGGAGGGGTGACTGGCGGGGCTCGGACCAGGTTCTGTTACCCAGAATCCTTTGCAAAGCTCAAAAATTGGCTAAAAAAACACATGTTCTTCACATTTCTGTGGCAGAAAGTTCTGGAATCTGGGAGGAGCCACAAATTTCCTTCCACCCAGCGTTCCCCCAAGTCTCCCGATAAAAATGATACCTCACTTGCGTGGGTAGGCCTAGCGCCCGCGACAGGAAACGCCCCAAAGCGCAACGTGGACACCACCAAAATTTTGGAAGAAAACAGAGGTGTTTTTTGCGAAGTGACTACCTGTAGATTTTGGCCTCTAGCTCAGCCGGCACCTAGGGAAACATACCAAACCTGTACATTTCTGAAAACTAGAGACCTAGGGGAATCCAAGGAGGGGTGACTGGCGGGGCTCGGACCAGGTTCTGTTACCCAGAATCCTTTGCAAAGCTCAAAAATTGGCTAAAAAAACACATGTTCCTCACATTTCTGTGGCAGAAAGTTCTGGAATCCGAGAGGAGCCACAAATTTCCTTCCACCCAGCGTTCCCCCACGTCTCCCGATAAAAATGATACCTCACTTGTGTGGGTAGGCCTAGCGCCCGCGACAGGAAACGCCCCAAAGCGCAACGTGGACACATCACAGAAAAAAGACCTGTTTTTAGCAAAGTGCCTACCTGTAGATTTTGGCCTCTAGCTCAGCCGCCACCTAGGGAAACCTACCAAACCTGTGCATTTCTGAAAACTAGAGACCTAGGGGAATCCAAGGAGGGGTGACTGGCGGGGCTCGGACCAGGTTCTGTTACCCAGAATCCTTTGCAAAGCTCAAAAATTGGCTAAAAAAACACATGTTCCTCACATTTCTGTGGCAGAAAGTTCTGGAATCTGGGAGGAGCCACAAATTTCCTTCCACCCAGCGTTCCCCCAAGTCTCCCGATAAAAATGATACCTCACTTGCGTGGGTAGGCCTAGCGCCCGCGACAGGAAACGCCCCAAAGCGCAACGTGGACACCACCAAAATTTTGGAAGA